>NC_060914.1:5097995-6593305 GCF_021234035.1 Daphnia pulicaria | reverse complement strand
AAAAATGATGAGAAAAGACTTTTCAGGAGGTGGAGAGGCCTAAATTCAAAAAATCCGTAAAAATGATGAGAAAAGACGTTAATCCAAAAAAATGACGAGAAAAGACTTTCAGGAGGTGGAGAGGTCCAAGTTCAAAAATCCGAAAAAAATGATGAGAAAAGACGTTTCAGGAGGTCAAAGGTCAAAGTTCAAAAAATCCGAAAAAATGATGAGAAAGGACGTTTCAGAAGGTCAAAGGTCAAAGTACAACAAATACGAAAAAATAATGAGAAAAAACTTTCAGGAGGTGATGAGGTACAAATTCAAAAAATCCGAAAAAATGATGAGAAAAGACGTTTCAGGAGGTCAAAGGTCAAAGTTAAAAAAATCAAAAAAAATGATGAGAAAAGACGTTTCAGGAGGTCAAAGGTCAAAGTTCAAAAAAATCCGAAAAAATGATGAGAAAAGACTTTTCAGGAGGTGGAGAGGCCTAAATTCAAAAAATCCGTAAAAATGATGAGAAAAGACGTTAATCCAAAAAAATGACGAGAAAAGACTTTCAGGAGGTGGAGAGGTACAAATTCAAAAAATCCGAAAAAAATGATTAGAAATGACGTTTCAGGAGGTCCAAGGTCAAAGTACAAAAAATACGAAAAAATGATGAGAAAAAAACTTTCAGGAGGTGGAGAGATACAAATTCAAAAAATCCGAAAAAATGATGAGAAAAGACGTTTCAGGAGGTCAAAGGTCAAAGTTCAAAAAATCAAAAAAAAATGATGAGAAAAGACGTTTCAGGAGGTCAAAGGTCAAAGTTCAAAAAATCCAAAAAAATTATGAAAAAAGACGTTTCAGGAGGTAAAAGGTCAAAGTTCAAAAAATCCGAAAAAATGATGAGAAAAGACTTTTCAGGAGGTCCAAGGTCAAAGTACAAAAAATACGAAAAAATGATGAGAAAAAACTTTCAGGAGGTGGAGAGGTACAAATTCAAAAAATCCGAAAAAATGATGAGAAAAGACGTTTCAGGAGGTCAAAGGTCAAAGTTCAAAAAATCCAAAAAAATGATGAGAAAAGACGTTTCAGGAGGTCAAAGGTCAAAGTTCAAAAAATCCAAAAAAATTATGAGAAAAGACGTTTCAGGAGGTCAAAGGTCAAAGTTTAAAAAAATTTTAAAAAATGATGAGAAAAGACTTTTCAGGAGGTGGAGTAGCCAAAATTCAAAAAATCCGAAAAAATGATGAGAAAAGACGTTAATCCAAAAAAATGATGAGAAAAGACTTTCAGGAGGTGGAGAGGTCCAAGTTCAAAAAATCCGAAAAAATTATGAGAAAAGACTTTTCAGGAGGTCAAAGGTCAAAGTTCAAAAAATCCGAAAAAAATGATGAGAAATGACGTTTCAGGAGGTCCAAGGTCAAAGTACAAAAAAATACGAAAAAATGATGAGAAAAAACTTTCAGGAGGTGGAGAGGTACAAATTCAAAAAATCCGAAAAAATGATGAGAAAAGACGTTTCAGGAGGTCAAAGGTCAAAGTTCAAAAAATCCAAAAAAATGATGAGAAAAGACCTTTCAGGAGGTCAAAGGTCAAAGTTCAAAAAATCCAAAAAAATGATGAGAAAAGACGTTTCAGGAGGTCAAAGGTCAAAGTTCAAAAAATCCGAAAAAATGATGAGAAAAGACTTTTCAGGAGGTGGAGAGGCCTAAATTCAAAAAATCCGTAAAAATGATGAGAAAAGACGTTAATCCAAAAAAATGACGAGAAAAGACTTTCAGGAGGTGGAGAGGTACAAATTCAAAAAATCCGAAAAAATGATGAGAAAAGACGTTTCAGGAGGTCAAAGGTCAAAGTTCAAAAAATCCGAAAAAATGATGAGAAATGACGTTTCAGGAGGTCAAAGGTCAAAGTTCAAAAAATCCGAAAAAATGATGAGAAAAGACTTTTCAGGAGGTGGAGAGGCCTAAATTCAAAAAATCCGTAAAAATGATGAGAAAAGACGTTAATCCAAAAAAAATGACGAGAAAAGACTTTCAGGAGGTGGAGAGGTCCAAGTTCAAAAATCCGAAAAAATGATGAGAAAAGACGTTTCAGGACGTCAAAGGTCAAAGTTCAAAAAATCCGAAAAAATGATGAGAAATGACGTTTCAGAAGGTCAAAGGTCAAAGTACAACAAATACGAAAAAATAATGAGAAAAAACTTTCAGGAGGTGATGAGGTACAAATTCAAAAAATCCGAAAAAATGATGAGAAAAGACGTTTCAGGAGGTCAAAGGTCAAAGTTAAAAAAATAAAAAAAATGATGAGAAAAGACGTTTCAGGAGGTCAAAGGTCAAAGTTCAAAAAATCCGAAAAAATGATGAGAAAAGACTTTTCAGGAGGTGGAGAGGCCTAAATTCAAAAAATCCGTAAAAATGATGAGAAAAGACGTTAATCCAAAAAAATGACGAGAAAAGACTTTCAGGAGGTGGAGAGGTCCAAGTTCAAAAAATCAAAAAAAATGATGGGAAAATACGTTTCAGGAGGTCAAAGGTCAAAGTTCAAAAAATCCGAAAAATTATGAGAAATGACGTTTCAGGAGGTCCAAGGTCAAAGTACAAAAAATACGAAAAAATGATGAGAAAAAACTTTCAGGAGGTGGAGAGGTACAAATTCAAAAAATCCGAAAACATGATGAGAAAAGACGTTTCAGGAGGTCAAAGGTCAAAGTTCAAAAAAATCCATAAAAATGATGAGAAAAGAAGTTTCAGGAGGTCAAAGGTCAAAGTTCAAAAAATCCAAAAAAATTATGAGAAAAGACGTTTCAGGAGGTCAAAGGTCAAAAGTTCAAAAAATCCGAAAAAATGATGAGAAAAGACTTTTCAGGAGGTGGAGAGGCCTAAATTCAAAAAATCCGTAAAAATGATGAGAAAAGACGTTAATCCAAAAAAATGACGAGAAAAGACTTTCAGGAGGTGGAGAGGTCCAAGTTCAAAAATCCGAAAAAATGATGAGAAAAGACGTTTCAGGAGGTCAAAGGTCAAAGTTAAAAAAATAAAAAAAAATTATGGGAAAAGACGTTTCAGGAGGTCAAAGGTCAGAGTTCAAAAAATCCGAAAAATTATGAGAAATGACGTTTCAGGAGGTCCAAGGTCAAAGTACAAAAAATACGAAAAAATGATGAGAAAAAACTTTCAGGAGGTGGAGAGGTACAAATTCAAAAAATCCGAAAAAATGATGAGAAAAGACGTTTCAGGAGGTCAAAGGTCAAAGTTCAAAAAATCAAAAAAAATGATGAGAAAAGACGTTTCAGGAGGTCAAAGGTCAAAGTTCAAAAAATCCGAAAAAATGATGAGAAAAGACTTTTCAGGAGGTGGAGAGGCCTAAATTCAAAAAATCCGTAAAAATGATGAGAAAAGACGTTAATCCAAAAAAAATGACGAGAAAAGACTTTCAGGAGGTAGAGAGGTACAAATTCAAAAAATCCGAAAAAATGATGAGAAATGACGTTTCAGGAGGTCCAAGGTCAAAGTACAAAAAATACGAAAAAATGATGAGAAAAAACTTTCAGGAGGTGGAGAGATACAAATTCAAAAAAATCCGAAAAAATGATGAGAAAAGACGTTTCAGGAGGTCAAAGGTCAAAGTTCAAAAAATCCAAAAAAATTATGAGAAAAGACGTTTCAGAAGGTAAAAGGTAAAAGTTCAAAAAATCAAAAAAAATGATGAGAAAAGACTTTTCAGGAGGTGGAGAGGCCTAAATTCAAAAAATCCGTAAAAATGATGAGAAAAGACGTTAATCCAAAAAAATGACGAGAAAAGACTTTCAGGAGGTGGAGAGGTCCAAGTTCAAAAATCCGAAAAAATGATAAGAAAAGACGTTTCAGGACGTCAAAGGTCAAAGTTCAAAAAATCCAAAAAAATGATGAGAAAAGACGTTTCAGGAGGTCAAAGGTCAAAGTTCAAAAAATCCGAAAAAATGATGAGAAAAGACTTTTCAGGAGGTGGAGAGGCCTAAATTTAAAAAATCCGTAAAAATGATGAGAAAAGACGTTAATCCAAAAAAATGACGAGAAAAGACTTTCAGGAGGTGGAGAGGTACAAATTCAAAAAATCCGAAAACATGATGAGAAAAGACGTTTCAGGAGGTCAAAGGTCAAAGTTCAAAAAAATCCATAAAAATGATGAGAAAAGACGTTTCAGGAGGTCAAAGGTCAAAGTTCAAAAAATCCAAAAAAATTATGAGAAAAGACGTTTCAGGAAGTCAAAGGTCAAAAGTTTAAAAAATCCGAAAAAATGATGAGAAAAGACTTTTCAGGAGGTGGAGAGGCCTAAATTCAAAAAATCCGTAAAAATGATGAGAAAAGACGTTAATCCAAAAAAATGACGAGAAAAGACTTTCAGGAGGTGGAGAGGTCCAAGTTCAAAAAATCCGAAAAATTATGAGAAATGACGTTTCAGGAGGTCCAAGGTCAAAGTACAAAAAATACGAAAAAATGATGAGAAAAAACTTTCAGGAGGTGGAGAGGTACAAATTCGAAAAATCCGAAAAAATGATGAGAAAAGACGTTTCAGGAGGTCAAAGGTCAAAGTTCAAAAAATCCAAAAAAATGATGAGAAAAGACGTTTCAGGAGGTCAAAGGTCAAAGTTCAAAAAATCAAAAAAAATGATGAGAAAAGACGTTTCAGGAGGTCAAAGGTCAAAGTTCAAAAAATCAAAAAAAATGATGAGAAAAGAATTTTCAGGAGGTGGAGAGGCCAAAATTCAAAAAATCCGAAAAAATGATGAGAAAAGACGTTAATCCAAAAAAAATGATGAGAAAAGACTTTCAGGAGGTGGAGAGGTCCAAGTTCAAAAATCCGAAAAAATGATGAGAAAAGACGTTTCAGGAGGTCAAAGGTCAAAGTTCAAAAAAATCCCAAAAAATTATGAGAAATGAAGTTTCAGGAGGTCCAAGGTCAAAGTACAAAAAATACGAAAAAATGATGAGAAAAAACTTTCAGGGGGTGGAGAGGTACAAATTCAAAAAATCCGAAAAAATGATGAGAAAAGACATTTCAGGAGGTCAAAGGTCAAAGTTCAAAAAATCCGAAAAAATGATGAGAAAAGACGTTAATCCAAAAAAATTATGAGAAAAGGACGTTTCAGGAGGTCAAAGGTCAAAGTACAAAAAATACGAAAAAATGATGAGAAAAGACTTTTCAGGAGGTGGAGAGGCCAAAATTAAAAAAATCCGAAAAAATGATGAGAATAGACGTTTTTAGGAGGTGGATTTCAAAATTTCCGAAAAAATGATGAGAAAAGACGTTTCAAGAGGTGGAGAGGTCCAAGTTCAAAAATCCGAAAAAATGATGAGAAAAGTTTTAGGAGGTCAAAGGTCAAAGTTCAAAAAATCCGAAAAAATGATGAGAAAAGACTTTTCAGGAGGTGGAGAGGCCTAAATTCAAAAAATCCGTCAAAATGATGAGAAAAGACGTAAATCCAAAAAAATGATGAGAAAAGACTTTCAGGAGGTGGAGAGGTCCAAGTTCAAAAATCCGAAAAAATGATGAGAAAAGACGTTTCAGGAGGTCAAAGGTCAAAGTTCAAAAAAATCAAAAAAAAATATGATGGGAAAAGACGTTTCAGGATGTCAAAGGTCAAAGTTCAAAAAATCCGAAAAAAATGATGAGAAATGCCGTTTCAGGAGGTGGAGAGGCCTAAAATCAAAAAATCCGTCAAAATGATGAGAAAAGGACGTTAATCCAAAAAAATTATGAGAAAACACTTTCAGGAGGTGGAGAGGTCCAAGTTCAAAAATCCGAAAAAATGATGAGAAAAGACGTTTCAGGAGGTCAAAGGTCAAAGTTCAAAAAATCCGAAAAAATGATGAGAAATGACGTTTCAGGAGGTCCAAGGTCAAAGAACAAAAAATACGAAAAAATGATGAGAAATGACGTTTCAGGAGGTGGAGAGGTACAAATTCAAAAAATCCGAAAAAATGATGAGAAAAGACGTTTCAGGAGGTCAAAGGTCAAAGTTCAAAAAATAAAAAAAAAATATGATGGGAAAAGACGTTTCAGGAGGTCAAAGGTCAAAGTTCAAAAAATCCGAAAAAATGATGAGAAATGCCGTTTCAGGAGGTGGAGAGGCCTAAATTCAAAAAATCCGTCAAAATGATGAGAAAAGACGTTAATCTAAAAAAATGATGAGAAAAGACTTTCAGGAGGTGGAGAGGTCCAAGTTCAAAAATCCGAAAAAATGATGAGAAAAGACGTTTCAGGAGGTCAAAGGTCAAAGTTCAAAAAATCCAAAAAAATGATGAGAAAAGACGTTTCAGGAGGTCAAAGGTCAAAGTTCAAAAAAACCCAAAAAAATGATGAGAAAAGACGTTTCAGGAAGTCAAAGGTCAAAGTTCAAAAAATCCGAAAAAATGATGGGAAAAGACTTTTCAGGAGGAGGAGAGGCCTAAATTCAAAAAATCCGTAAAAATGATGAGAAAAGACGTTAATCCAAAGAATGACGAGAAAAGACTTTCAGGAGGTCCAAGTTCAAAAATCCGAAAAAATGATGAGAAAAGACGTTTCAGGAGGTCAAAGGTCAAAGTTCAAAAAATCCAAAAAAATGATGAGAAATGACGTTTCAGAAGGTCAAAGGTCAAAGTACAAAAAAATACCAAAAAATGATGAGAAAAAACTTTCAGGGGGTGGAGAGGTACAAATTCAAAAAATCCGAAAAAATGATGAGAAAAGACATTTCAGGAGGTCAAAGGTCAAAGTTCAAAAAATCCAAAAAAATGATGAGAAAAGACGTTAATCCAAAAAAATGATGAGAAAAGACTTTCAGGAGGTGGAGAGGTCCAAGTTCAAAAAATCCGAAAAAATTATGAGAAAAGACTTTTCAGGAGGTCAAAGGTCAAAGTTCAAAAAATCAAAAAAAAATGATGAGAAATGTCGTTTCAGAAGGTCAAAGGTCAAAGTACAAAAAATACGAAAAAATGATGAGAAAAGACGTTTCAGGAGGTCAAAGGTCAAAGTTCAAAAAATCCGAAAAAATGATGAGAAATGACGTTTCAGAAGGTCAAAGGTCAAAGTACAAAAAATACGAAAAAATGATGAGAAAAGACATTTCAGGAGGTCAAAGGTCAAAGTTCAAAAAATCCAAAAAAATGATGAGAAAAGACGTTAATCCAAAAAAATGATGAGAAAAGACATTTCAGGAGGTCAAAGTTCAAAGTTCAAAAAATCCAAAAAAATGATGAGAAAAGACGTTAATCCAAAAAAATGATGAGAAAAGACTTTCAGGAGGTGGAGAGGTCCAAGTTCAAAAAATCCAAAAAAATGATGAGAAATGACGTTTCAGAAGGTCAAAGGTCAAAGTACAAAAAATACGAAAAAAATGATGAGAAAAAAACTTTCAGGGGGTGGAGAGGTACAAATTCAAAAAATCCGAAAAAATGATGAGAAAAGGACATTTCAGGAGGTCAAAGGTCAAAGTTCAAAAAATCCAAAAAAAATGATGAGAAAAGACGTTAATCCAAAAAAATGATGAGAAAAGACTTTCAGGAGGTGAGAGGTCCAAGTTCAAAAAATCCGAAAAAATTATGAGAAAAGACTTTTCAGGAGGTCAAAGGTCAAAGTTCAAAAAATCAAAAAAAATGATGAGAAATGTCGTTTCAGAAGGTCAAAGGTCAAAGTACAAAAAATACGAAAAAATGATGAGAAAAGACGTTTCAGGAGGTCAAAGGTCAAAGTTCAAAAAATCCGAAAAAATGATGAGAAATGACGTTTCAGAAGGTCAAAGGTCAAAGTACAAAAAATACGAAAAAATGATGAGAAAAGACATTTCAGGAGGTCAAAGGTCAAAGTTCAAAAAATCCAAAAAAATGATGAGAAAAGACGTTAATCCAAAAAAATGATGAGAAAAGACATTTCAGGAGGTCAAAGTTCAAAGTTCAAAAAATCCAAAAAAATGATGAGAAAATACGTTAATCCAAAAAAAAGATGAGAAAAGACTTTCAGGAGGTGGAGAGGTCCAAGTTCAAAAAATCCGAAAAAATTATGAGAAAAGACGTTTCAGGAGGTCAAAGGTCAAAGTTCAAAAAATCCAAAAAAATGATGAGAAATGACGTTTCAGAAGGTCAAAGGTCAAAGTACAAAAAATACGAAAAAATGATGAGAAAAAACTTTCAGGGGGTGGAGAGGTACAAATTCAAAAAATCCGAAAAAATGATGAGAAAAGACATTTCAGGAGGTCAAAGGTCAAAGTTCAAAAAATCCAAAAAAATGATGAGAAAAGACGTTAATCCAAAAAAATGATGAGAAAAGACTTTCAGGAGGTGGAGAGGTCCAAGTTCAAAAAATCCGAAAAAATTATGAGAAAAGACTTTTCAGGAGGTCAAAGGTCAAAGTTCAAAAAATAAAAAAAAATGATGAGAAATGTCGTTTCAGAAGGTCAAAGGTCAAAGTACAAAAAATAAAATCCGAACAAATGATGAGAAAAGACGTTTCAGAGGTCAAAGGTCAAAGTTCAAAAAATCCGAAAAAATGATGAGAAATGACGTTTCAGAAGGTCAAAGGTCAAAGTACAAAAAATACGAAAAAATGATGAGAAAAAACTTTCAGGGGGAGGAGAGGTACAAATTCAAAAAATCCGAAAAAATGATGAGAAAAGACATTTCAGGAGGTCAAAGGTCAAAGTTCAAAAAATCCGAAAAAATGATGAGAAATGACGTTTCAGGAGGTCCAAGGTCAAAGTACAAAAAATAAGAAAAAATGATGAGAAAAGACATTTCAGGAGGTCAAAGGTCAAAGTTCAAAAAATCCAAAAAAATGATGAGAAAAGACGTTAATCCAAAAAAATGATGAGAAAAGACTTTCAGGAGGTGGATAGGTCCAAGTTCAAAAAATCCGAAAAAATTATGAGAAAAGACTTTTCAGGAGGTCAAAGGTCAAAGTTCAAAAAATCAAAAAAAATGATGAGAAAAGACGTTTCAGGAGGTCAAAGGTCAAAGTTCAAAAAATCCGAAAAAATGATGAGAAATGTCGTTTCAGGAGGTGGAGAGGCCTAAATTCAAAAAATCCGTCAAAATGATGAGAAAAGACGTTAATCCAAAAAAATGATGAGAAAAGACATTCAGGAGGTGGAGAGGTCCAAGTTAAAAAATCCGAAAAAATGATGAGAAAAGACGTTTCAGGAGGTCAAAGGTCAAAGTTCAAAAAATCCGAAAAAATGATGGGAAAAGACTTTTCAGGAGGAGGAGAGGCCTAAATTCAAAAAATCCGTAAAAATGATGAGAAAAGACGTTAATCCAAAGAATGACGAGAAAAGACTTTCAGGAGGTCCAAGTTCAAAATCCGAAAAAATGATGAGAAAAGACGTTTCAGGAGGTCAAAGGTCAAAGTTCAAAAAATCCGAAAAAATGATGAGAAATGACGTTTCAGAAGGTCAAAGGTCAAAGTACAAAGAATACGAAAAAATGATGAGAAAAAACTTTCTGGGGGTGGAGAGGTACAAATTCAAAAAATCCGAAAAAATGATGAGAAAAGACATTTCAGGAGGTCAAAGGTCAAAGTTCAAAAAATCCAAAAAAATGATGAGAAAAGACGTTAATCCGAAAAAATGATGGGAAAAGACGTTTCAGGAGGTCAAAGGTCAAAGTTCAAAAAATCCGAAAAAATGATGAGAAATGCCGTTTCAGGAGGTGGAGAGGCCTTAATTCAAAAAATCCGTCAAAATGATGAGAAAAGACGTTAATCCAAAAAAATTATGAGAAAAGACTTTCAGGAGGTGGAAAGGTCCAAGTTCAAAAATCCGAAAAAATGATGAGAAATGACGTTTCAGGAGGTCCAAGGTCAAAGTACGAAAAATACGAAAAAATGATGAGAAAAAACTTTCAGGAGGTGGAGAGGTACAAATTCAAAAAATCCGAAAAAATTATGAGAAAAGACGTTTCAGGAGGTCAAAGGTCAAAGTTCAAAAAATCCAAAAAAATGATGAGAAAAGACGTTTCAGGAGGACAAAGGTCAAAGTTCAAAAAATCCAAAAAAATGATGAGAAAAGACGTTTCAGGAGGTCAAAGGTCAAAGTTAAAAAAATCCGAAAAAATGATGGGAAAAGACTTTTCAGGAGGTGGAGAGGCGGATTCAAAAAATCCGTAAAAATGATGAGAAAAGACGTTAATCCAAAAAATGACGAGAAAAGACTTTCAGGAGGTCCAAGTTCAAAAATCCGAAAAAATTATGAGAAAAGACGTTTCAGGAGGTCAAAGGTCAAAGTTCAAAAAATCCGAAAAAATGATGAGAAATGACGTTTCAGAAGGTCAAAGGTCAAAGTACAAAAAATACGAAAAAATGATGAGAAAAAACTTTCAGGAGGTGGAGAGGTACAAATTCAAAAAATCCGAAAAAATGATGAGAAAAGACGTTTCAGGAGGTCAAAGGTCAAAGTTCAAAAAATCCAAAAAAATGATGAGAAAAGACGTTTTAGGAGGTCAAAGGTCAAAGTTCAAAAAATCCAAAAAAATTATGAGAAATGCCGTTTCAGGAGGTGGAGAGGCCTAAATTCAAAAAATCCGTCAAAATGATGAGAAAAGACGTTAATCTAAAAAAATGATGAGAAAAGACTTTCAGGAGGTGGAGAGGTCCAAGTTCAAAAATCCGAAAAAATGATGAGAAAAGACGTTTCAGGAGGTCAAAGGTCAAAGTTCAAAAAATCCAAAAAAATGATGAGAAAAGACGTTTCAGGAGGTCAAAGGTCAAAGTTCAAAAAAACCCAAAAAAATGATGAGAAAAGACGTTTCAGGAAGTCAAAGGTCAAAGTTCAAAAAATCCGAAAAAATGATGGGAAAAGACTTTTCAGGAGGAGGAGAGGCCTAAATTCAAAAAATCCGTAAAAATGATGAGAAAAGACGTTAATCCAAAGAATGACGAGAAAAGACTTTCAGGAGGTCAAAGGTCAAAGTTCAAAAAATCCAAAAAAATGATGAGAAATGACGTTTCAGAAGGTCAAAGGTCAAAGTACAAAAAATACGAAAAAATGATGAGAAAAAACTTTCAGGGGGTGGAGAGGTACAAATTCAAAAAATCCGAAAAAATGATGAGAAAAGACATTTCAGGAGGTCAAAGGTCAAAGTTCAAAAAATCCAAAAAAATGATGAGAAAAGACGTTAATCCAAAAAAATGATGAGAAAAGACTTTCAGGAGGTGGAGAGGTCCAAGTTCAAAAAATCCGAAAAAATTATGAGAAAAGACTTTTCAGGAGGTCAAAGGTCAAAGTTCAAAAAATCAAAAAAAATGATGAGAAATGTCGTTTCAGAAGGTCAAAGGTCAAAGTACAAAAAATACGAAAAAATGATGAGAAAAGACGTTTCAGGAGGTCAAAGGTCAAAGTTCAAAAAATCCGAAAAAATGATGAGAAATGACGTTTCAGAAGGTCAAAGGTCAAAGTACAAAAAATACGAAAAAATGATGAGAAAAGACATTTCAGGAGGTCAAAGGTCAAAGTTCAAAAAATCCAAAAAAATGATGAGAAAAGACGTTAATCCAAAAAAATGATGAGAAAAGACATTTCAGGAGGTCAAAGTTCAAAGTTCAAAAAATCCAAAAAAATGATGAGAAAAGACGTTAATCCAAAAAAATGATGAGAAAAGACTTTCAGGAGGTGGAGAGGTCCAAGTTCAAAAAATCCAAAAAAATGATGAGAAATGACGTTTCAGAAGGTCAAAGGTCAAAGTACAAAAAATACGAAAAAATGATGAGAAAAAACTTTCAGGGGGTGGAGAGGTACAAATTCAAAAAATCCGAAAAAATGATGAGAAAAGACATTTCAGGAGGTCAAAGGTCAAAGTTCAAAAAATCCAAAAAAATGATGAGAAAAGACGTTAATCCAAAAAAATGATGAGAAAAGACTTTCAGGGGGAGGAGAGGTACAAATTCAAAAAATCCGAAAAAATGATGAGAAAAGACATTTCAGGAGGTCAAAGGTCAAAGTTCAAAAAATCCGAAAAAATGATGAGAAATGACGTTTCAGGAGGTCCAAGGTCAAAGTACAAAAAATAAGAAAAAATGATGAGAAAAGACATTTCAGGAGGTCAAAGGTCAAAGTTCAAAAAATCCAAAAAAATGATGAGAAAAGACTTTCAGGAGGTGGATAGGTCCAAGTTCAAAAAATCCGAAAAAATTATGAGAAAAGACTTTTCAGGAGGTCAAAGGTCAAAGTTCAAAAAATCAAAAAAAATGATGAGAAAAGACGTTTCAGGAGGTCAAAGGTCAAAGTTCAAAAAATCCGAAAAAATGATGAGAAATGTCGTTTCAGGAGGTGGAGAGGCCTAAATTCAAAAAATCCGTCAAAATGATGAGAAAAGACGTTAATCCAAAAAAATGATGAGAAAAGACATTCAGGAGGTGGAGAGGTCCAAGTTAAAAAATCCGAAAAAATGATGAGAAAAGACGTTTCAGGAGGTCAAAGGTCAAAGTTCAAAAAATCCGAAAAAATGATGGGAAAAGACTTTTCAGGAGGAGGAGAGGCCTAAATTCAAAAAATCCGTAAAAATGATGAGAAAAGACGTTAATCCAAAGAATGACGAGAAAAGACTTTCAGGAGGTCCAAGTTCAAAAATCCGAAAAAATGATGAGAAAAGACGTTTCAGGAGGTCAAAGGTCAAAGTTCAAAAAATCCGAAAAAATGATGAGAAATGACGTTTCAGAAGGTCAAAGGTCAAAGTACAAAGAATACGAAAAAATGATGAGAAAAAACTTTCTGGGGGTGGAGAGGTACAAATTCAAAAAATCCGAAAAAATGATGAGAAAAGACATTTCAGGAGGTCAAAGGTCAAAGTTCAAAAAATCCAAAAAAATGATGAGAAAAGACGTTAATCCAAAAAAATGATGAGAAAAGACATTTCAGGAGGTCAAAGGTCAAAGTTCAAAAAATCCAAAAAAATGATGAGAAAAGACGTTAATCCGAAAAAATGATGGGAAAAGACGTTTCAGGAGGTCAAAGGTCAAAGTTCAAAAAATCCGAAAAAATGATGAGAAATGCCGTTTCAGGAGGTGGAGAGGCCTTAATTCAAAAAATCCGTCAAAATGATGAGAAAAGACGTTAATCCAAAAAAATTATGAGAAAAGACTTTCAGGAGGTGGAAAGGTCCAAGTTCAAAAATCCGAAAAAATGATGAGAAATGACGTTTCAGGAGGTCCAAGGTCAAAGTACGAAAAATACGAAAAAATGATGAGAAAAAACTTTCAGGAGGTGGAGAGGTACAAATTCAAAAAATCCGAAAAAAATATGAGAAAAGACGTTTCAGGAGGTCAAAGGTCAAAGTTCAAAAAATCCAAAAAAATGATGAGAAAAGACGTTTCAGGAGGACAAAGGTCAAAGTTCAAAAAATCCAAAAAAATGATGAGAAAAGACGTTTCAGGAGGTCAAAGGTCAAAGTTAAAAAAATCCGAAAAAATGATGGGAAAAGACTTTTCAGGAGGTGGAGAGGCGGATTCAAAAAATCCGTAAAAATGATGAGAAAAGACGTTAATCCAAAAAATGACGAGAAAAGACTTTCAGGAGGTCCAAGTTCAAAAATCCGAAAAAATTATGAGAAAAGACGTTTCAGGAGGTCAAAGGTCAAAGTTCAAAAAATCCGAAAAAATGATGAGAAATGACGTTTCAGAAGGTCAAAGGTCATAGTACAAAAAATACGAAAAAATGATGAGAAAAAACTTTCAGGAGGTGGAGAGGTACAAATTCAAAAAATCCGAAAAAATGATGAGAAAAGACGTTTCAGGAGGTCAAAGGTCAAAGTTCAAAAAATCCGAAAAAATGATGAGAAAAGACGTTTTAGGAGGTCAAAGGTCAAAGTTCAAAAAATCCAAAAAAATTATGAGAAAAGACGTTTCAGGAAGTCAAAGGTCAAAGTTCAAAAAATCCGAAAAAATGATGAGAAAAGACTTTTCAGGAGGTGGAGAGGCCAAAATTCAAAAAATCCGAAAAAATGATGAGAATAGACGTTTTTAGGAGGTGGATTTCAAAATTTCCGAAAAAATGATGAGAAAAGACGTTTCAAGAGGTGGAGAGGCCCAAGTTCAAAAATCCGAAAAAATGATGAGAAAAGTTTTAGGAGGTCAAAGGTCAAAGTTCAAAAAATCCGAAAAAATGATGAGAAAAGACTTTTCAGGAGGTGGAGAGGCCTAAATTCAAAAAATCCGTCAAAATGATGAGAAAAGACGGAAATCCGAAAAAATGATGAGAAAAGACGTTTCAAGAGAGGGAGAGGTCCAAGTTCAAAAATCCGAAAAAATTATGAGAAAAGACGTTTCAGGAGGTCAAAGGTCAAAGTTCAAAAAATCCGAAAAAATGATGAGAAATGACGTTTCAGAAGGTCAAAGGTCAAAGTACAAAAAATACGAAAAAATGATGAGAAAAAACTCTCAGGAGGTGGAGAGGTACAAATTCAAAAAATCCGAAAAAATGATGAGAAAAGACGTTTCAGGAGGTCAAAGGTCAAAGTTCAAAAAATCCAAAAAAATGATGAGAAAAGACGTTTTAGGAGGTCAAAGGTCAAAGTTCAAAAAATCCAAAAAAATTATGAGAAAAGACGTTTCAGGAAGTCAAAGGTCAAAGTTCAAAAAATCCGAAAAAATGATGAGAAAAGACTTTTAAGGAGGTGGAGAGGCCAATATTCAAAAAATCCGAAAAAATGATGAGAATAGACGTTTTTAGGAGGTGGATTTCAAAATTTCCGAAAAAATGATGAGAAAAGACGTTTCAAGAGGTGGAGAGGCCCAAGTTCAAAAATCCGAAAAAATGATGAGAAAAGTTTTAGAAGGTCAAAGGTCAAAGTTCAAAAAATCCAAAAAAATGATGAGAAAAGACTTTTCAGGAGGTGGAGAGGCCTAAATTCAAAAAATCCGTCAAAATGATGAGAAAAGACGGAAATCCGAAAAAATGATGAGAAAAGACGTTTCAAGAGGTGGAGAGGTCCAAGTTCAAAAATCCGAAAAAATTATGAGAAAAGACGTTTCAGGAGGTCAAAGGTTAAAGTTCAAAAAATCCGAAAAAATGATGAGAAATGACGTTTCAGAAGGTCAAAGGTCAAAGTACAAAAAATACGAAAAAATGATGAGAAAAAACTCTCAGGAGGTGGAGAGGTACAAATTCAAAAAATCCGAAAAAATGATGAGAAAAGACGTTTCAGGAGGTCAAAGGTCAAAGTTCAAAAAATCCAAAAAAATGATGAGAAAAGACGTTTTAGGAGGTCAAAGGTCAAAGTTCAAAAAATCCAAAAAAATTATGAGAAAAGACGTTTCAGGAAGTCAAAGGTCAAAGTTCAAAAAATCCGAAAAAATGATGAGAAAAGACTTTTAAGGAGGTGGAGAGGCCAATATTCAAAAAATCCGAAAAAATGATGAGAATAGACGTTTTTAGGAGGTGGATTTCAAAATTTCCGAAAAAATGATGAGAAAAGACGTTTCAAGAGGTGGAGAGGCCCAAGTTCAAAAATCCGAAAAAATGATGAGAAAAGTTTTAGGAGGTCAAAGGTCAAAGTTCAAAAAATCCGAAAAAATGATGAGAAAAGACTTTTCAGGAGGTGGAGAGGCCTAAATTCAAAAAATCCGTCAAAATGATGAGAAAAGACGGAAATCCAAAAAAATGATGAGAAAAGACTTTCAGGAGGTGGAGAGGTCCAAGTTCAAAAATCCGAAAAAATGATGAGAAAAGACGTTTCAGGAGGTCAAAGGTCAAAGTTAAAAAAATCAAAAAAAATTATGGGAAAAGACGTTTCAGGAGGTAAAAGGTCAAAGTTCAAAAAATCCGAAAAAATGATGAGAAATGACGTTTCAGGAGGTCCAAGGTCAAAGTACAAAAAATACGAAAAAATGATGAGAAAAAACTTTCAGGAGGTGGAGAGGTACAAATACAAAAAATCCGAAAAAATGATGAGAAAAGACGTTTCAGGAGGTCAAAGGTCAAAGTTCAAAAAATCAAAAAAAATGATGAGAAAAGACGTTTTAGGAGGTCAAAGGTCAAAGTTCAAAAAATCCAAAAAAATTATGAGAAAAGACGTTTCAGGAATTCAAAGGTCAAAGTTCAAAAAATCCAAAAAAATGATGAGAAAAGACTTTTCAGGAGGTGGAGAGGCCAAAATTCAAAAAATCCGAAAAAATGATGAGAATAGACGTTTTTAGGAGGTGGATTTCAAAATTTCCGAAAAAATGATGAGAAAAGACGTTTCAAGAGGTGGAGAGGTCCAAGTTCAAAAATTCGAAAAAATGATGAGAAAAGTTTTAGGAGGTCAAAGGTCCAAGTTCAAAAATCCAAAAAAATGATGAGAAAAGACTTTCAGGAGGTGGAGAGGTCCAAGTTCAAAAATCCGAAAAAATGATGAGAAAAGACGTTTCAGGAGGTCAAAGGTCAAAGTTAAAAAAATCAAAAAAAATTATGGGAAAAGACGTTTCAGGAGGTCAAAGGTCAAAGTTCAAAAAATCCGAAAAAATGATGAGAAATGACGTTTCAGGAGGTCCAAGGTCAAAGTACAAAAAATACGAAAAAATGATGAGAAAAAACTTTCAGGAGGTGGAGAGGTACAAATTCAAAAAATCCGAAAAAATGATGAGAAAAGACGTTTCAGGAGGTCAAAGGTCAAAGTTCAAAAAATCCAAAAAAATGATGAGAAAAGACGTTTCAGGAGGTCAAAGGTCAAAGTTCAAAAAATCCAAAAAAATGATGAGAAAAGACGTTTCAGGAGGTCAAAGGTCAAAGTTCAAAAAATCCGAAAAAATGATGAGAAAAGACTTTTTAGGAGGTGGAGAGGACTAAATTCAAAAAATCCGTAAAAATGATGAGAAAAGACGTAAATCCAAAAAAATGACGAGAAAAGACTTTCAGGAGGTGGAGAGGTACAAATTCAAAAAATCCGAAAAAATGATGAGAAAAGACGTTTCAGGAGGTCAAAGGTCAAAGTTCAAAAAATCCGAAAAAATTATGAGAAATGACGTTTCAGGAGGTCAAAGGTCAAAGTTCAAAAAATCCAAAAAAATGATGAGAAAAGACGTTTCAGGAGGTCAAAGGTCATAGTTCAAAAAATCCGAAAAAATGATGAGAAAAGACTTTTCAGGAGGTGGAGAGGCCTAAATTCAAAAAATCCGTAAAAATGATGAGAAAAGACGTTAATCCAAAAAAATGACGAGAAAAGACTTTCAGGAGGTGGAGAGGTCCAAGTTCAAAAATCCGAAAAAATGATGAGAAAAGACGTTTCAGGACGTCAAAGGTCAAAGTTCAAAAAATCCGAAAAAATGATGAGAAATGACGTTTCAGAAGGTCAAAGGTCACGGGCAACAAATACGAAAAAATAATGAGAAAAAACTTTCAGGAGGTGATGAGGTACAAATTCAAAAAATCCGAAAAAATGATGAGAAAAGACGTTTCAGGAGGTCAAAGGTCAAAGTTAAAAAAATCAAAAAAATGATGAGAAAAGACGTTTCAGGAGGTCAAAGGTCAAAGTTCAAAAAATCCGAAAAAATGATGAGGAAAGACTTTTCAGGAGGTGGAGAGGCCTAAATTCAAAAAATCCGTAAAAATGATGAGAAAAGACGTTAATCCAAAAAAATGACGAGAAAAGACTTTCAGGAGGTGGAGAGGTACAAATTCAAAAAATCCGAAAAAATGATTAGAAATGACGTTTCAGGAGGTCCAAGGTCAAAGTACAAAAAATACGAAAAAATGATGAGAAAAAACTTTCAGGAGGTGGAGAGATACAAATTCAAAAAATCCGAAAAAATGATGAGAAAAGACGTTTCAGGAGGTCAAAGGTCAAAGTTCAAAAAATCAAAAAAAATGATGAGAAAAGACGTTTCAGGAGGTCAAAGGTCAAAGTTCAAAAAATCCGAAAAAATGATGAGAAAAGACTTTTCAGGAGGTCCAAGGTCAAAGTACAAAAAATACGAAAAAATGATGAGAAAAAACTTTCAGGAGGTGGAGAGGTACAAATTCAAAAAATCCGAAAAAATGATGAGAAAAGACGTTTCAGGAGGTAAAAGGTCAAAGTTCAAAAAATCCGAAAAAATGATGAGAAAAGACGTTTCAGGAGGTCAAAGGTCAAAGTTCAAAAAATCCGAAAAAATGATGAGAAAAGACGTTTCAGGAGGTCAAAGGTCAAAGTTCAAAAAATCCAAAAAAATGATGAGAAAAGACGTTTCAGGAGGTCAAAGGTCAAAGTTCAAAAAATCCGAAAAAATGATGAGAAAAGACTTTTCAGGAGGTGGAGAGGCCTAAATTCAAAAAATCCGTAAAAATGATGAGAAAAGACGTTAATCCAAAAAAATGACGAGAAAAGACTTTCAGGAGGTAGAGAGGTACAAATTCAAAAAATCCGAAAAAATGATGAGAAAAGACGTTTCAGGAGGTCAAAGGTCAAAGTTCAAAAAATCAAAAAAAATGATGAGAAAAAACTTTCAGGAGGTGGAGAGATACAAATTCAAAAAATCCGAAAAAATGATGAGAAAAGACGTTTCAGGAGGTCAAAGGTCAAAGTTCAAAAAATCAAAAAAAATGATGAGAAAAGACGTTTCAGGAGGTCAAAGGTCAAAGTTCAAAAAATCCAAAAAAATTATGAGAAAAGACGTTTCAGGAGGTAAAAGGTCAAAGTTCAAAAAATCCGAAAAAATGATGAGAAAAGACTTTTCAGGAGGTCCAAGGTCAAAGTACAAAAAATACGAAAAAATGATGAGAAAAAACTTTCAGGAGGTGGAGAGGTACAAATTCAAAAAATACGAAAAAATGATGAGAAAAGACGTTTCAGGAGGTCAAAGGTCAAAGTTCAAAAAATCAAAAAAAATGATGAGAAAAGACGTTTCAGGAGGTCAAAGGTCAAAGTTCAAAAAATCCGAAAAAATGATGAGAAAAGACTTTTCAGGAGGTGGAGAGGCCTAAATTCAAAAAATCCGTAAAAATGATGAGAAAAGACGTTAATCCAAAAAAATGACGAGAAAAGACTTTCAGGAGGTGGAGAGGTCCAAGTTCAAAAATCCGAAAAAATGATGAGAAAAGACGTTTCAGGACGTCAAAGGTCAAAGTTCAAAAAATCCAAAAAAATGATGAGAAAAGACGTTTCAGGAGGTCAAAGGTCAAAGTTCAAAAAATCCGAAAAAATGATGAGAAAAGAATTTTCAGGAGGTGGAGAGGCCTAAATTCAAAAAATCCGTAAAAATGATGAGAAAAGACGTTAATCCAAAAAAATGACGAGAAAAGACTTTCAGGAGATGGAGAGGTACAAATTCAAAAAATCCGAAAAAATGATGAGAAAAGACGTTTCAGGAGGTCAAAGGTCAAAGTTCAAAAAATCCATAAAAATGATGAGAAAAGACGTTTCAGGAGGTCAAAGGTCAAAGTTCAAAAAATCCAAAAAAATGATGAGAAAAGACGTTTCAGGAGGTCAAAGGTCAAAGTTAAAAAAATCAAAAAAAAATTATGGGAAAAGACGTTTCAGGAGGTCAAAGGTCAGAGTTCAAAAAATCCGAAAAATTATGAGAAATGACGTTTCAGGAGGTCCAAGGTCAAAGTACAAAAAATACGAAAAAATGATGAGAAAAAACTTTCAGGAGGTGGAGAGGTACAAATTCAAAAAATCCGAAAAAATGATGAGAAAAGACGTTTCAGGAGGTCAAAGGTCAAAGTTCAAAAAATCCAAAAAAATGATGAGAAAAGACGTTTCAGGAGGTCAAAGGTCAAAGTTCAAAAAATCAAAAAAAATGATGAGAAAAGACGTTTCAGGAGGTCAAAGGTCAAAGTTCAAAAAATCCGAAAAAATGATGAGAAAAGACTTTTCAGGAGGTGGAGAGGCCAAAATTCAAAAAATCCGAAAAAATGATGAGAAAAGACGTTAATCCAAAAAAATTATGAGAAAAGACTTTCAGGAGGTGGAGAGGTCCAAGTTCAAAAATCCGAAAAAATGATGAGAAAAGACGTTTCAGGAGGTCAAAGGTCAAAGTTCAAAAAATCCCAAAAAATTATGAGAAATGACGTTTCAGGAGGTCCAAGGTCAAAGTACAAAAAATACGAAAAAATGATGAGAAAAAACTTTCAGGAGGTGGAGAGGTACAAATTCAAAAAATCCGAAAAAATGATGAGAAAAGACGTTTCAGGAGGTCAAAGGTCAAAGTTCAAAAAATCCAAAAAAATGATGAGAAAAGACGTTTCAGGAGGTCAAAGGTCAAAGTTCAAAAAATCCGAAAAAATGATGAGAAAAGACTTTTCAGGAGGTGGAGAGGCCAAAATTCAAAAAATCCGAAAAAATGATGAGAAAAGACGTTAATCCAAAAAAATGATGAGAAAAGACTTTCAGGAGGTGGAGAGGTCCAAGTTCAAAAATCCGAAAAAATGATGAGAAAAGACGTTTCAGGACGTCAAAGGTCAAAGTTCAAAAAATCCCAAAAAATTATGAGAAATGACGTTTCAGGAGGTCCAAGGTCAAAGTACAAAAAATACGAAAAAATGATGAGAAAAAACTTTCGGGAGGTGGAGAGGTACAAATTCAAAAAATCCGAAAAAATGATGAGAAAAGACGTTTCAGGAGGTCACAGGTCAAAGTTCAAAAAATCCAAAAAAATGATGAGAAAAGACGTTTCAGGAGGTCAAAGGTCAAAGTTCAAAAAATCCAAAAAAATGATGAGAAAAGACGTTTCAGGAGGTCAAAGGTCAAAGTTCAAAAAATCAAAAAAAATTATGAGAAAAGACGTTTCAGGAGGTCAAAGGTCAAAGTTCAAAAAATCCGAAAAAATGATGAGAAAAGACTTTTCAGGAGGTCCAAGGTCGAAGTACAAAAAATACGAAAAAATGATGAGAAAAATCTTTCAGGAGGTGGAGAGGTACAAATTCAAAAAATCCGAAAAAATGATGAGAAAAGACGTTTCAGGAGGTCAAAGGTCAAAGTTCAAAAAATCCAAAAAAATGATGAGAAAAGACGTTTCAGGAGGTCAAAGGTCAAAGTTCAAAAAATCCAAAAAAATGATGAGAAAAGACGTTTCAGGAGGTCAAAGGTCAAAGTTCAAAAAATCCGAAAAAATGATGAGAAAAGACTTTTCAGGAGGTGGAGAGGCCTAAATTCAAAAAATCCGTAAAAATGAGGAGAAAAGACGTTAATCCAAAATAAGTACAAAGTACAAAAAATACGAAAAAATGATGAGAAAAAACTTTCAGGAGGTGGAGAGGTACAAATTAAAAAAATCCGAAAAAATGATGAGAAAAGACGTTTCAGGAGGACAAAGGTCAAAGTTCAAAATATACGAAAAAATGATGAGAAAAAACTTTCAGGAGGTGGAGAGGTACAAATTCAAAAAATCCGAAAAAATGATAAGAAAAGACGTTTCAGGAGGTCAAAGGTCAAAGTTCAAAAAATACGAAAAAATGATGATAAAAAATTTTAAGGAGGTGGAGAGGTACAAATTCAAAAAATCCGAAAAAATGATGAGAAAAGACGTTTCAGGAGGTCAAAGGTCAAAGTTCAAAAAATACGAAAAAATGATGAGAAAAAACTTTCAGGAGGTGGAGAGGTACAAATTCAAAAAATCCGAAAAAATGATGAGAAAAGACGTTTCAGGAGGTCAAAGGTCAAAGTTCAAAAAATCCCAAAAAATTATGAGAAATGACGTTTCAGGAGGTCCAAGGTCAAAGTACAAAAAATACGAAAAAATGATGAGAAAAACTTTCGGGAGGTGGAGAGGTACAAATTCAAAAAATCCGAAAAAATGATGAGAAAAGACGTTTCAGTAGGTCACAGGTCAAAGTTCAAAAAATCCAAAAAAATGATGAGAAAAGACGTTTCAGGAGGTCAAAGGTCAAAGTTCAAAAAATCCAAAAAAATGATGAGAAAAGACTTTTCAGGAGGTCAAAGGTCAAAGTTCAAAAAATCCAAAAAAATTATGAGAAAAGACGTTTCAGGAGGTCAAAGGTCAAAGTTCAAAAAATCCGAAAAAATGATGAGAAAAGACTTTTCAGGAGGTCCAAGGTCAAAGTACAAAAAATACGAAAAAATGATGAGAAAAAACTTTCAGGAGGTGGAGAGGTACAAATTCAAAAAATCCGAAAAAATGATGAGAAAAGACGTTTCAGGAGGTCAAAGGTCAAAGTTCAAAAAATCCAAAAAAATGATGAGAAAAGACGTTTCAGGAGGTCAAAGGTCAAAGTTCAAAAAATCCGAAAAAATGATGAGAAAAGACTTTTCAGGAGGTGGAGAGGCCAAAATTCAAAAAATCCGAAAAAATGATGAGAAAAGACGTTAATCCAAAAAAATGATGAGAAAAGACTTTCAGGAGGTGGAGAGGTCCAAGTTCAAAAATCCGAAAAAATGATGATAAAAGACGTTTCAGGAGGTCAAAGGTCAAAGTTCAAAAAATCCCAAAAAATTATGAGAAATGACGTTTCAGGAGGTCCAAGGTCAAAGTACAAAAAATACGAAAAAATGATGAGAAAAAACTTTCGGGAGGTGGAGAGGTACAAATTCAAAAAATCCGAAAAAATGATGAGAAAAGACGTTTCAGGAGGTCACAGGTCAAAGTTCAAAAAATCCAAAAAAATGATGAGAAAAGACGTTTCAGGAGGTCAAAGGTCAAAGTTCAAAAAATCCAAAAAATGATGAGAAAAGACGTTTCAGGAGGTCAAAGGTCAAAGTTCAAAAAATCAAAAAAAATTATGAGAAAAGACGTTTCAGGAGGTCAAAGGTCAAAGTTCAAAAAATCCGAAAAAATGATGAGAAAAGACTTTTCAGGAGGTCCAAGGTCGAAGTACAAAAAATACGAAAAAATGATGAGAAAAATCTTTCAGGAGGTGGAGAGGTACAAATTCAAAAAATCCGAAAAAATGATGAGAAAAGACGTTTCAGGAGGTCAAAGGTCAAAGTTCAAAAAATCCAAAAAAATGATGAGAAAAGACGTTTCAGGAGGTCAAAGGTCAAAGTTCAAAAAATCCAAAAAAATGATGAGAAAAGACGTTTCAGGAGGTCAAAGGTCAAAGTTCAAAAAATCCGAAAAAATGATGAGAAAAGACTTTTCAGGAGGTGGAGAGGCCTAAATTCAAAAAATCCGTAAAAATGAGGAGAAAAGACGTTAATCCAAAATAAGTACAAAGTACAAAAAATACGAAAAAATGATGAGAAAAAACTTTCAGGAGGTGGAGAGGTACAAATTAAAAAAATCCGAAAAAATGATGAGAAAAGACGTTTCAGGAGGACAAAGGTCAAAGTTCAAAATATACGAAAAAATGATGAGAAAAAACTTTCAGGAGGTGGAGAGGTACAAATTCAAAAAATCCGAAAAAATGATAAGAAAAGACGTTTCAGGAGGTCAAAGGTCAAAGTTCAAAAAATACGAAAAAATGATGATAAAAAATTTTAAGGAGGTGGAGAGGTACAAATTCAAAAAATCCGAAAAAATGATGAGAAAAGACGTTTCAGGAGGTCAAAGGTCAAAGTTCAAAAAATACGAAAAAATGATGAGAAAAAACTTTCAGGAGGTGGAGAGGTACAAATTCAAAAAATCCGAAAAAATGATGAGAAAAGACGTTTCAGGAGGTCAAAGGTCAAAGTTCAAAAAATCCAAAAAAATGATGAGAAAAGACGTTTCAGGAGGTCAAAGGTCAAAGTTCAAAAAATCCAAAAAAATGATGAGAAAAGACGCTTCAGGAGGTCAAAGGTCAAAGTTCCAAAAATCTGAAAAAATGATGAGAAAAGACTTTTCAGGAGGTGGAGAGGCCTAAATTCAAAAAATCCGTAAAAATGATGAGAAAAGACGTTAATCCAAAAAAATGACGAGAAAAGACTTTCAGGAGGTGGAGAGGCCCAAGTTCAAAAATCCGAAAAAATGATGAGAAAAGACGTTTCAGGACGTCAAAGGTCAAAGTTCAAAAAATCCGAAAAAATGATGAGAAATGACGTTTCAGAAGGTCAAAGGTCAAAGTACAAAAAATACGAAAAAATAATGAGAAAAAACTTTCGGGAAGTGGAGAGGTACAAATTCAAAAAATCCGAAAAAATGATGAGAAAAGACGTTTCAGGAGGTCAAAGGTCAAAGTTAAAAAAATCAAAAAAAATTATGGGAAAAGACGTTTCAGGAGGTCAAAGGTCAAAGTTAAAAAAATCCGAAAAAATGATGAGAAATGACGTTTCAGGAGGTTCAAGGTCAAAGTACAAAAAATACGAAAAAATGATGAGAAAAAACTTTCAGGAGGTGGAGAGGTACAAATTCAAAAAATCCGAAAAAATGATGAGAAAAGACGTTTCAGGAGGTCAAAGGTCAAAGTTCAAAAAATCCAAAAAAATGATGAGAAAAGACGTTTCAGGAGGTCAAAGGTCAAAGTTCAAAAAATCAAAAAAAATGATGAGAAAAGACGTTTCAGGAGGTCAAAGGTCAAAGTTCAAAAAATCCGAAAAAATGATGAGAAAAGACTTTTCAGGAGGTGGAGAGGCCAAAATTCAAAAAATCCGAAAAAATGATGAGAAATGACGTTTCAGGAGGTCAAAGTGTTGAATGCGATGAAAAATGAAGAAAATAAAGGAAATAATGCAATTTTTTGAATGTTTCTTGTTGAATGCGATGAAAAACGAAGAAAATAAAGGAAATAATGCAATTTTTTGAATGTTTCTTGTTGAATGCGATGACAAATGAAGAAAAAAAAAGGAAATAATGCAATTTTTCGAATGTTTCTTGTTGAATGCGATGAAAAATGAAGAAAATATAGGAAATAATGCAATTTTTTGATTTTTTCTTGTTGAATGCAATAAAAAATGAAGAAAATAAAGGAAATAATTCAATTTTTCGAATGTTTCTTGTTGAATGCGATAAAAAATAAAGGAAATAATGCAATTTTTTGAATGTTTCTTATTGAATTCGATGAAAAATGAAGAAAATAATGCACTTTTTTGAATGTTTTTTGTTGAATGTAATAAAAAATGAAGAAAATGCAAGGAAATAATGCAATTTTTTGATTTTTTCTTGTTGAATGCGATGAAAAATGAAGAAAATAAAGGAAATAATGCAATTTTTTTATGTTCCTTGTTGAATGTGATGAAAAATGAAGAAAATAAAGAAAATAGTGCAATTTTTTGAATGTTTCTTGTTGAATGCGATGAAAAATGAAGAAAATAAAGGAAATAATGAAATTTTTCGAATGTTTCTTGTTGAATGCGATGAAAAATGAAGGAAATAATGCAATTTTTGAATGTTTCTTGTTGAATGTGATGAAAAATGAAGAAAGTAAAGGAAATAATGCATTTTTTTGAATGTTTCTTGTTGAATGCGATGAAAAATGAAGGAAATAATGCAATTTTTGAATGTTTCTTGTTAAATGTGATGAAAAATGAAGAAAGTAAAGGAAATAATGCATTTTTTTGAATGTTTCTTGTTGAATTCGATAAAAAATGAAGAAAATAAAGGAAATCATGCAATTTTTTGAATGTTTCTTGTTGAATGCGATGAAAAACGAAGAAAATAAAGGAAATAATGCAATTTTTTGAATGTTTCTTGTTGAATGCGATGACAAATGAAGAAAAAAAAAGGAAATAATGCAACTTTTCGAATTTTTCTTGTTGAATGCGATGAAAAATGAAGAAAATATAGGAAATAATGCAATTTTTTGATTTTTTTTGTAGAATGCAATAAAAAATGAAGAAAATAAAGGAAATAATTCAATTTTTCGAATGTTTCTTGTTTAATGCGATAAAAAATAAAGGAAATAATGCAATTTTTTGAATGTTTCTTATTGAATTCGATGAAAAATGAAGAAAATAATGCAATTTTTTGAATGTTTTTTGTTGAATGTAATGAAAAATGAAGAAAATGCAAGGAAATAATGCAATTTCTTGATTTTTTCTTGTTGAATGCGATGAAAAATGAAGAAAATAAAGGAAATAATGCAATTTTTTTATGTTCCTTGTTGAATGTGATGAAACATGAAGAAAATAAAGAAAATAATGCAATTTTTTGAATGTTTCTTGTTGAATGCGATGAAAAATGAAGAAAATAAAGGAAATAATTCAATTTTTCGAATGTTTCTTGTTGAATGCGATAAAAAATAAAGGAAATAATGCAATTTTTTGAATGTTTCTTATTGAATTCGATGAAAAATGAAGAAAATAATGCAATTTTTTGAATGTTTTTTGTTGAATGTAATGAAAAATGAAAAAAATGCAAGGAAATAATGCAATTTTTTGATTTTTTCTTGTTGAATGCGATGAAAAATGAAGAAAATAAAGGAAATAATGCAATTTTTTTATGTTCCTTGTTGAATGTGATGAAAAATGAAGAAAATAAAGAAAATAGTGCAATTTTTTGAATGTTTCTTGTTGAATGCGATGAAAAATGAAGAAAATAAAGGAAATAATGCAATTTTTCGAATGTTTCTTGTTGAATGCGATGAAAAATGAAGGAAATAATGCAATTTTTGAATGTTTCTTGTTGAATGTGATGAAAAATGAAGAAAGTAAAGGAAATAATGCATTTTTTTGAATGTTTCTTGTTGAATTCGATGAAAAATGAAGAAAATAAAGGAAATAATGCAATTTTTTGAATGTTTCTTGTTGAATGCGATGAAAACCGAAGAAAATAAAGGAAATAATGCAATTTTTTGAATGTTTCTTGTTGAATGCGATGAAAAATGAAGAAAATATAGGAAATAATGCAATTTTTTGATTTTTTCTTGTTGAATGCAATAAAAAATGAAGAAAATAAAGGAAATAATTCAATTTTTCGAATGTTTCTTGTTTAATGCGATAAAAAATAAAGGAAATAATGCAATTTTTTGAATGTTTCTTATTGAATTCGATGAAAAATGAAGAAAATAATGCAATTTTTTGAATGTTTTTTGTTGAATGTAATGAAAAATGAAGAAAATGCAAGGAAATAATGCAATTTTTTGATTTTTTCTTGTTGAATGCGATGAAAAATGAAGAAAATAAACGAAATAATGCAATTTTTTTATGTTCCTTGTTGAATGTGATGAAAAATGAAGAAAATAAAGAAAATAATGCAATTTTTTGAATGTTTCTTGTTGAATGCGATGAAAAATGAAGAAAATAAAGGAAATAATGCAATTTTTCGAATGTTTCTTGTTGAATGCGATGAAAAATGAAGGAAATAATGCAATTTTTGAATGTTTCTTGTTCAATGTGATGAAAAATGAAGAAAGTAAAGGAAATAATTTATTTTTTTGAATGTTTCTTGTTGAATTCGATGAAAAATGAAGAAAATAAAGGAAATCATGCAATTTTTTGAATGTTTCTTGTTGAATGCGATGAAAAACGAAGAAAATAAAGGAAATAATGCAATTTTTTGAATGTTTCTTGTTGAATGCGATGACAAATGAAGAAAATAAAGGAAATAATGCCATTTTTTTAATGTTCCTGGTTGAATGCGATATAAAATGAAGATATTTTCGGAAATAATGTAATTTTTTGAATGTTTCTTGTTGGTTGTGATGAAAAATTAAGAAAATAAAGGAAATAATGCAATTTTTCGAATGTTTCTTGTTGAATGCGATTAAAAATGAAGAAAATAAAGGAAATAATGCAATTTTTGGAATGTTTACTTTTTTACTTTACGTTCACTGGCGTTCACTGGCTTGCTCTGGCGTGCATTGACGTGCTCTGGCGTGCACTGGCGTGCTCTGGCGTTCACTTGCTTGCTCTGGCGTGCATTGACGTGCTCTGGCGTGCACTGGCGTGCTCTAGTGTGAATTGGCGTGCTCTGGCGTACACTGGCGTGCTCTGGCGTGCACTTGCGTGCTCCGGTGTGCACTGGTCTGCTCTGGCCTGCACTGGCATGCTCGCGTGTACTGGCGTGCTCCGGCGTGCAATGGCGTGCTCTGGCGTGCTCTGGCGTACACTGCCGTGCTCTGGTGTGAATTGGCGTGCTCTGGCTTGCACTGGCGAGCTCTGTCGTGCACTGGCGTGCTCTGGCGTGCATTGACGTGCTCTGGCGTGCACTGGCGTGCTCTGGCGTGCACTGGCGTGCTCTGGCGTGCACTGGCGTGCTCTGGCGTGCACTGGCGTGCTCTGGCGTGCACTTGCGTGCTCTGGCGTGCACTGGCGTGCTCTGGTATGAATTGGCGTGCTGTGGCAAGCACTGGCGTGCTCTGGCGTGCACTGGCTTGCTCTGGCGTGCATTGACGTGCTCTGGCGTGCACTGGCGTGCTCTGGCATGCACTGGTGTGAATTGGCGTGCACTGGAGTGCTCTGGCGTGCACTGGCGTGCTCTGGCGTGCACTGGCGTGCTCTGTCGTGTACTGGCTTGCTCTGGCGTGCATTAAAGTTCTCTGGCGTGCACTGGCGTGCTCTGGCGTGCACTGTTGTGCTCTGGTAAGAATTGGCGTGCTCTGGCGTGCTCTGGCGTGCACTGGCGTGCTCTAGCGTTCATTGACGTGCTCTGGCGTGCACTGGCGTGCTCTGGCGTGCTCTGGTGTGCTTTGGCGTGCTCTGGTGTGAATTGGCGTGCTCTGGCAAGCACTGGAGTGCTCTGGCGTGCACTGGCTTGCTCTAGCGTGCATTGACGTGCTCTGGCGTGCACTGGCGTGCTCTGGCGTGCTCTGGTGTGAATTGGCGTGCTCTGGCGTCCACTGGCGTGCTTTGGCTTGCTCTGCTATGCCGAACTCAAGTGCTTGATGATTTTTAAAAATTCAATTGCTGTGATGTGCGTTTTTCTAAAACTTTTTGTTCATGATTTGCTCTATAAATTTATTGATTCAATAGACTTGAAATGGTGTATTGGACATTAATTTACACATCCTGTAATTAACAATGGTTTTCACAAGTGAAAAAAATATTATAGCAACTTCAAGTAGTGAGCTGTCGACTGCTGTGCTCTACCATGCTCTGGCGTGCACTGGCGTGCTCTGGCGTGCTCTGGCGTACTCTGGCTTGCTCTGGCGTGCATTTACGTGCACTGGCGTGCTCTGGCGTGTACTGGCAAGCTCTGGCGTGCACTGGCGTGCTCTGGCGTGCACTGGCGTGCTCTGGCGTGCTCTGGCGTGCACTGGTGTGCACTGGCGTGCTCTGGTGTGAATTGGCGTGCTCTGGCAAGCACTGGAGTGCTCTGGCGTGCACTGGCTTGCTCTAGCGTGCATTGACGTGCTCTGGCGTGCACTGGCGTGCTCTGGCGTGCTCTGGTGTGAATTGGCGTGCTCTGGCGTCCACTGGCGTGCTTTGGCTTGCTCTGCTATGCCGAACTCAAGTGCTTGATGATTTTTAAAAATTCAATTGCTGTGATGTGCGTTTTTCTAAAACTTTTTGTTCATGATTTGCTCTATAAATTTATTGATTCAATAGACTTGAAATGGTGTATTGGACATTAATTTACACATCCTGTAATTAACAATGGTTTTCACAAGTGAAAAAAATATTATAGCAACTTCAAGTAGTGAGCTGTCGACTGCTGTGCTCTACCATGCTCTGGCGTGCACTGGCGTGCTCTGGCGTGCTCTGGCGTACTCTGGCTTGCTCTGGCGTGCATTTACGTGCACTGGCGTGCTCTGGCGTGTACTGGCAAGCTCTGGCGTGCACTGGCGTGCTCTGGCGTGCACTGGCGTGCTCTGGCGTGCTCTGGCGTGCACTGGTGTGCACTGGCGTGCTCTGGTGTGAATTGGCGTGCTCTGGCGTGCTCTGGCACATGAAAATGGTTTTAACAAGTGAAAAAAATATTATGGCAACTTCAAGTGCTGAGCTGATCTCTGCTGTGCTCTACCGTGCTCTGGCGTGCACTAGCGTGCACTAGCATGCTCTGGCGTGCTCTGGCTTGCTCTGGCGTGCATTGACGTGCTCTGGCGTGCACTGGCGTGCTCTGGCGTGCACTGGCGTGCACTGGCTTGCTCTGGCGTGCACTGGCGTGCACTGGCGTGCTCTGGCGTGCACTGGCGTGCTCTGGCGTGCACTGGCTTGCTCTGGCGTGCATTGACGTGCTCTGGCGTGCACTGGTGTTATCTTGTGATAATTGGTGTGCTCTGGCGTGCACTGGCGTGCTCTGGCGTGCATTGACTTGCTTTGGTGTGAATTGGCGTGCTCTGGCGTGCATTGCCGTGCTCTGGCGTGCACTGGCATGCTCTGGCGTGCATTGACGTGCTGGTGCGTGCACTGGCGTGCTCTGGCGTGCACTGGCGTGCTTTGGCGTGCACTGGCGTGCTCTGGCGTGCACTGGCGTGCTCTGGGGTGCACTGGCGTGCTCTGGCGTGCACTGGCGTGCTCTGGCGTGCTCTGGCGTGCTCTGGCGTGCTCTGGCGTGCACTGGCGTGCTCTGTCGTGCTCTGGCGTGCTCTACTATGCAGAACTCAAGTGCTTGACAATAGAAATCTACGCCAGAGCACGCCAGTGCACGCCAGAGCACGCCAGTGCACGTCATAGCACGCCAGTGCCCGCCAGAGCACGCCAGTGCACGCCAAAGCACGCCAGTGCACGCCAGAGCAATTAAATGCACGCCAAAGTACGCCAATTCACACTAGAGCACGCCAGTGCACGCCAGAGCATGCCAATTCACACCAGATTACGCCAGTGCAAGCCGGCGCACGCCAGTGCACGCAAGAGCGCACGTCCTGGCCACTCAACGGAGACCGCTCTGCTTAGAGTTGTGAATGATCTACTTTCCTCTGCTGACAATGGTGATGCTGTGATTCTGGCTTTACTGGATCAAAGTGCTGCCTTTGACACGGTCGACCATGCTATCCTGCTGGATCGTCTTGAAGCTCGCTTCGGAATCTCTGGCTCGGCTCTCGCGTGGCTGTCCTCGTACTTGAATGGAAGAAGGCATTGGTGGAATCTCTTCTGTCCCAACTCCTGTCATCTACGGTGTCCCCCAAGGTTCAGTGCTGGGTCCTATTCTGTACATCTTGTACAATACTCCAATGCATGATATTTCAGTAGCATCGGGAATCATGGTTCACTATTTTGCTGATGATGCCCAGGGATACAAGTCTTTTCGGCCATCCCCTTCTGCTGCCGACCAACGTCTAGCTTTCGCAACTCTCTCATCGGCTATTACTGAGCAAAGGAAGTGGTTGTCACTGAATCGTCTCAAACTCAACGAGGACAAGACGGATGCGCTATTAGTCTCTTCTAAAGATGCTGTAAGGAAGAAAAACATCTCATCGATGCCACTCATGGTAGGTGATGTACCTATTTCTCCTTCGCCAGTTGTGCTGAATCTTGGTGTGCGCCTGGACTCCCATCTTACTATGGAATAGCAGATAACATCGTCTTGCAGGAAGGCTTATTTTCAGGTAAGAAGAATTTCCAGAATCCGGAGATTCCTCTCACGCTCTGCGCTATGTCAGCTCGTCCATGCCCCTGTTCTATCTCAACTTGACTATGGAAACTGCTTGCTAGTTGGCCTACCAGCAACAAGTCTGGTCAGACTACAACGTGTGCAGAACTCGGCGGCTAGACTTATCTCTGTTGTTCGTCTTCGTGAATCTATCACCCCGACTCTTCGTTCTGTTCACTGACTTCCTATTTATCAACGAATTGAGTTTAAGATAGCTGTGCTTGTGTTTCGCTGTCTCATTGGTCTTGCTCCTCTGTATCTTACTGCATTGATTAGTATTCGTGATTCTGGTCGTGAGACACGTTCATCTTCTAAACTCCTTCTTCACTCTCCCCGAACCCGTACGAAATGCTTTGGTGATCGTGCCTTCTCTGCTGCTGCTCCTCGAATATGGAATTCTTTACCCCTTGAGTTGCGCTTGCTAGCCCTTGTTCCCTATTCTTCTCGTTTCTCTCTCACACAATTCCGATGTCATCTAAAAACATTCTTGTTCCGAAATGCTTATCGAAACTAAAGTGTCACATGTTTTCTGTTGGGAGCAATAGCGCCTTTGATCAGTCTATGAAAAAGGCGTTATACAATATCAAATTTAATACATTATTATTATTATTATTAATATAAGAGCACGTCAATGCACGCCAGAGCACGCCAGTGCACGCCAGAGCACGCCAGTGCACGCCAAAGCACGCCAGTGCACGCCAGAACACGCCAGTGCACGCCAGAGCAAACCAGTGCACGCCAGTGCACGCCAATTCACACCAGAGCACGCCAGAGCACGCCAGTGCACGCCAGAGCACGCCAGTGCACGCCAGAGCACGCCAGCGCACGCCAGTGCACGCCAATTCACACCAGAGCACGCCAGTGCACGCCAGAGCACGCCAGAGCACGTCAATGAACGCCAGAGCAAGCCAGAGCAAGCCAGAGCACGCCAGAGCACGCCAGAGCATGCCAGAGCACGCCAGAGCACGGTAGAGCACAGCAGAGAACAGCTCAGCACTTGAAGTTGCTATAATATTTTTTTCACTTGTTAAAACCATTTTTTAATTACAGTATGTGTAAATCAATGTCCAATACACCATTTCAAGTCTATTTAATCAATAAATTTATAGAGCAAATCATGAACAAAAAGTTTTAGAAAAACGCACATCACAGCACTTGAATTTTTAAAAATTATTCAAGTTATTTGAGTTCTATTGTCGGGTAGTGGATTTCTATTGTCAAGCACTTGAGTTCTGCATAGCAGAGCACGCCAGAGCACGCCAGATCACGCCAGATCACGCCAGTGCAAGCCAGAGCACGCCAGAGCACGCCATTGCACGCCAATTCACGCCAGATCACGCCAGTGCAAGCCAGAGCACGCCAGTGCACGTCAGTGCACGTCAGAGCACGCCAGAGCACGCCAATTCACACCAGAACACACCAGTGCACGCCAGAGAACGCCAATTCACACCAGAGCACGCCAGTGCACGCCAGAGCACGTCAATGCACGCCAGAGCATGCCAGTGCACGCCAGAGCACGCCAATTCAAACCAGAGCACGTCAATGCACGCCAGAGCACGCCAGTGCACGCCAGAGCACGCCAATTCACACCAGAGCACGCCAGAGCACGCCAGTGCACGCCAGAGCACGCCAGTGCACGACAGTGCACGCCAGAGCACGCCAGTGCACGCCAGAGCAATTCAATGCACGCCAGAGAACGCCAATTCACACCAGAGCAAGCCAGTGCACGCCAGAGCACGCCAATTCACACCAGAGCACGCCAGTGCACGCCAGAGCACGCAAGGGCACGCTAAAGCACGCCAGTGCACGCTAATTCCCACCAGAGCTTGCCAGTGCACGCCAGAGCACGGTAGAGCACAGCAGAGAACTGCTCAGCACTTGAAGTTGCTCTAATATTTTTTTCACTTGTTCAAACCATTTTTTAATTACAGTATGTGTAAATCAATGTCCAATACACCATTTCAAGTCTATTTAATCAATAAATTTATAGAGCAAATCATGAACAAAAAGTTTTAGAAAAACGCACATCACAGCAATTGAATTTTTAAAAATTATTCAAGTTATTTGAGTTCTATTTTCGGGTAGTGGATTTCTATTGTCAAGCACTTGAGTTCTGCATAGCAGAGCACGCCAGAGCACGCCAGATCACGCCAGATCACGCCAGTACACGCCAGAGCACGCCAGAGCACGCCATTGCACGCCAATTCACACCAGAGCACGCCAGTGCACGCCAGAGCACGTCAATGCACGCCAGAGCACGCCAGTGCACGCCAGAGCACACCAGTGACCGCCAGTGCACGCCAGAGCACGCCAATTCACACCAGAGCACGCCAGAGCACGCCAGTGCACGCCAGAGCACGCCAATTTACACCAGAGCACGCCAGTGCACGCCACTGCACGCCAGTGCACGCACGAGCACGTCAATGCACGCCAGAGCATGCCAGTGCTTGCCAGAGCACGCCAATTCACACCAGAGCACGTCAATGCACGCCACAGCACGCCATTGCACGCCAGAGCACGCCAATTCACACCAGAGCACGCCACTGCACGCCAGAGCACGCCAGTGCACGCCAGAGCACGCCAATGCACGCCAGAGCACACCAGTGCACGCCAGAGCACGCCAGTGCACGCCAGAGCACGCCAGTGCACGCCAGAGCACGCCAATTCACACCAGAGCACGCCAAAGCACGCAAGAGCACGTCAATGCACGCCAGAGCACGCCAGTGCGCAGCAGAGCACGCCAATTCACACCAGAGCACGCCAGTGCACGCCAGAGCACGTCAATGCATGCCAGAGCACGACAGTGCACGACAGAGCTCGGCAGTGCACGCCAGAGCACGCCAATTCACACCAGAGCACGCCAGTGCACGCAAGTGCACGCCAGAGCAAGCCAGAGAACGCCAGTGCACGTTAGAGCACGCCAGTGCACGCCAGAGCACGGTAGAGCACAGCAGAGAACAGCTCAGCACTTGAAGTTGCTATAATATTTTTTTCACTTGTTAAAACCATTTTTTAATTACAAGATGTGTAAATCAATGTCCAATACACCATTTCAAGTCTATTTAATCGATAAATTTATAGAGCAAATTATGAACAAAAAGTTTTAGAAAAACGCACATCACAGCACTTGAATTTTTAAAAATTATTCAAGTTATTTGAGTTCTATTGTCGGGTAGTGGATTTCTATTGTCAAGCACTTAAGTTCTGCATAGCAGAGTACGCCAGATCACGCCAGATCACGCCAGATCACGCCAGAGCACGCCAGAGCACGCCAGAGCACGCCATTGCACGCCAATTCACACCAGTGCACGCCAGTGCACGCAAGAGCATGTCAGAGCACGCCAGTGCACGCCAGAGCACGCAAGTGCACGCCAAAGCACGCCAGTGCACGCCAGAGCACGCCAGTGCACGCCAATTCACACCAGAGCACACCAGAGCACACCAGTGCACGCCAGTGCACGCCAGAGCACGTCAATGCACGCCAGAGCAAGCCAGAGCACGCCAGAGCACGCAAGTGCACGCCAGTGCACGCCAGAGCACGCCAGAGCACGCCAGTGCACGCCAGAGCACGTCAATGCACGCCAGAGCAAGCCAGAGCACGCCAGAGCACGCCAGAGCACGCCAGTGCACGCCAGAGCACGGTAGAGCAAAGCAGAGAACAGCTCAGCACTTGAAGTTGCTTTAATATTTTTTTCACTTGTTAAAATCATTTTTTAATTACAGGATGTGTAAATCAATGTCCAATACACCATTTCAAGTCTATTTAATCAATAAATTTATAGAGCAAATCATGAACAAAAAGTTTTAGAAAAACGCACATCACAGCACTTGAATTTTTAAAAATTATTCAAGTTATTTGAGTTCTATTGTCGGATAGTGGATTTCTATTGTCAAGCACTTGAGTTCTGCATAGCAGAGCACGCCAGAGCACGCCAGATCACGCCAGTACACGCCAGAGCACGCCAGAGCACGCCATTGCACGCCAATTCACACCAGAGCACGCCATTGCACGCAAGAGCACGTCAATGCACGCCAGAGCACGCCAGTGCACGCCAGAGCACGCAAGTGCACGCCAAAGCACGCCAGTGCACGCCAGAGCACGCCAGTGCCCGCCAGAGCACGTCAGTGCACGCCAGAGCAATTCAATGCACGCCAGAGCACGCCAATTCACACCAGAAAACGCCAGTGCACGCCAGAGCACGCCAATTCACACCAGAGCACGCCAGTGCACGCCAGAGCACGCCAGATCACGCCAGAGCACGTCAATGCACGCCAGAGCACGCCAGTGCACGCAAGAGAACGCAAGTGCACGCCAGAGCACGCCAGTGCACGCCAGTGCACGCCAGAGCACGCCAGTGAACGCCAGAGCAATTCAATGCACGCCAGAGAACGCCAATTCACACCAGAGCACGCCAGTGAACGCCAGAGCACGCCAATTCACACCAGAGCACGCCAGTGCATGCCAGAGCACGCCAAAGCACGCCAGTGCACGCTAGAGCACGCCAGTGCACGCCAGTGCACGCCAGTGCACGCCAATTCACACCAGAGCACGCCAGTGCACGCTTGAGCACGCCAGTAAACGCCAGTGCACGCCAGAGCACGTCAATGCACGCCATTCACACCAGAGCACGCCACAGCACGCCAGTGCACGCCAATTCACACCAGAGCACGCAAGTGCACGCCAGAGCACACCAGTGCACGCCAAAGCACGCCAATGCACGCCAGAGCACGCCAGTGCACGCCAGAGCACGCCAGTGCCCGCCAGTGCACGCCAATTCACACCAGAGCACGCCAGTGCATGCCAAAGCACGCCAGAGCAAGCCAGTGCACGCACGAGCACGTCAATGCACGCCAGAGCACGCCAATTCACACCAGAGCACGCCAGTGCACGCCAGAGCACGTCAGTGCACGCCAGTGCACGCCAGAGCAATTCAATGCACGCCAGAGCACGCCAATTCACACCAGAAAACGCCAGTGCACGCCAGAGCACGCCAATTCACACCAGAGCACGCCAGTGCACGCCAGAGCACGCCAGATCACGCCAGAGCACGTCAATGCACGCCAGAGCACGCCAGTGCACGCAAGAGAACGCAAGTGCACGCCAGAGCACGCCAGTGCACGCCAGTGCACGCCAGAGCACGCCAGTGCACGCCAGAGCAATTCAATGCACGCCAGAGAACGCCAATTCACACCAGAGCACGCCAGTGAACGCCAGAGCACACCAATTCACACCAGAGCACGCCAGTGCATGCCAGAGCACGCCAGTGCACGCCAAAGCACGCCAGTGCACGCTAGAGCACGCCAGTGCACGCCAGTGCACGCCAGTGCACGCCAATTCACACCAGAGCACGCCAGTGCACGCTTGAGCACGCCAGTAAACGCCAGTGCACGCCAGAGCACGTCAATGCACGCCATTCACACCAGAGCACGCCACAGCACGCCAGTGCACGCCAATTCACACCAGAGCACGCAAGTGCACGCCAGAGCACACCAGTGCACGTCAAAGCACGCCAATGCACGCCAGAGCACGCCAGTGCACGCCAGAGCACGCCAGTGCACGCCAGTGCACGCCATTTCACACCAGAGCACGCCAGTGCATGCCAAAGCACGCCAGAGCAAGCCAGTGCACGCACGAGCACGTCAATGCACGCCAGAGCACGCCAATTCACACCAGAGCACGCCAGTGCACGCTAGAGCACGCCAGTGCACGCCAGAGCACGCCAGTGCACGCCAGAGCACGCCAGTGCACGCCAGTGCATGCCAAAGCACGCCAGAGCAAGCCAGTGCACGCCAGAGCACGCCAGTGCACGCACGAGCACGTAAATGCACGCCAGAGCACGCCAATTCACACCAGAGCACGCCAGTGCACGCCAGAGCACGCCAGAGCACGCCAGTGCACGCCAGTGCACGCCAATTCACACCAGAGCACGTCAATGCACGCCAGAGCACGCCAGTGCACGCCAGAGCACACCAATTCACACCAAAGCACGGCAATGCACGCCAGAGCACGCCAGTGCACGCCAGAGCACGCCAGTGCAAGCCAGAGCACGCCAGTGCACGCCAGAGCACGCCAGTGCACGCCAGAGCAATTCAATGCACGCCAGAGCACGCCAATTCACACCAGAGCACGCCAGTGCACGCCAGAGCACGCCAATTCACACCAGACACGCCAGTGCACGCCAGAGCACGCCAATGCACGCCAGAGCACGTCAATGCACGCCAGAGCACGCCAGTGCACGCCAGAGCATGCAAGTGTACGCCAAAGCACGCCAGTGCACGCCAGAGCAAGTCAGTGCACGCCAGAGCACGCCAGTGCACGCCAGAGCAATTCAATGCACACCAGAGCACGCCAATTCACACCAGAGCACGTCAATGCACGCCAGAGCACGCCAGTGCACGCAAGAGAACGCAAGTGCACGCCAGAGCACGCCAGTGCACGCCAGTGCACGCCAGAGCACGCCAGTGAACGCCAGAGCAATTCAATGCACGCCAGAGAACGCCAATTCACACCAGAGCACGCCAGTGAACGCCAGAGCACGCCAATTCACACCAGAGCACGCCAGTGCATGCCAGAGCACGCCAAAGCACGCCAGTGCACGCTAGAGCACGCCAGTGCACGCCAGTGCACGCCAATTCACACCAGAGCACGCCAGTGCACGCTTGAGCACGCCAGTAAACGCCAGTGCACGCCAGAGCACGTCAATGCACGCCATTCACACCAGAGCACGCCACAGCACGCCAGTGCACGCCAATTCACACCAGAGCACGCAAGTGCACGCCAGAGCACACCAGTGCACGCCAAAGCACGCCAATGCACGCCAGAGCACGCCAGTGCACGCCAGAGCACGCCAGTGCCCGCCAGTGCACGCCAATTCACACCAGAGCACGCCAGTGCATGCCAAAGCACGCCAGAGCAAGCCAGTGCACGCACGAGCACGTCAATGCACGCCAGAGCACGCCAATTCACACCAGAGCACGCCAGTGCACGCCAGAGCACGTCAGTGCACGCCAGTGCACGCCAGAGCAATTCAATGCACGCCAGAGCACGCCAATTCACACCAGAAAACGCCAGTGCACGCCAGAGCACGCCAATTCACACCAGAGCACGCCAGTGCACGCCAGAGCACGCCAGATCACGCCAGAGCACGTCAATGCACGCCAGAGCACGCCAGTGCACGCAAGAGAACGCAAGTGCACGCCAGAGCACGCCAGTGCACGCCAGTGCACGCCAGAGCACGCCAGTGCACGCCAGAGCAATTCAATGCACGCCAGAGAACGCCAATTCACACCAGAGCACGCCAGTGAACGCCAGAGCACACCAATTCACACCAGAGCACGCCAGTGCATGCCAGAGCACGCCAGTGCACGCCAAAGCACGCCAGTGCACGCTAGAGCACGCCAGTGCACGCCAGTGCACGCCAGTGCACGCCAATTCACACCAGAGCACGCCAGTGCACGCTTGAGCACGCCAGTAAACGCCAGTGCACGCCAGAGCACGTCAATGCACGCCATTCACACCAGAGCACGCCACAGCACGCCAGTGCACGCCAATTCACACCAGAGCACGCAAGTGCACGCCAGAGCACACCAGTGCACGTCAAAGCACGCCAATGCACGCCAGAGCACGCCAGTGCACGCCAGAGCACGCCAGTGCACGCCAGTGCACGCCATTTCACACCAGAGCACGCCAGTGCATGCCAAAGCACGCCAGAGCAAGCCAGTGCACGCACGAGCACGTCAATGCACGCCAGAGCACGCCAATTCACACCAGAGCACGCCAGTGCACGCTAGAGCACGCCAGTGCACGCCAGAGCACGCCAGTGCACGCCAGAGCACGCCAGTGCACGCCAGTGCATGCCAAAGCACGCCAGAGCAAGCCAGTGCACGCCAGAGCACGCCAGTGCACGCACGAGCACGTAAATGCACGCCAGAGCACGCCAATTCACACCAGAGCACGCCAGTGCACGCCAGAGCACGCCAGAGCACGCCAGTGCACGCCAGTGCACGCCAATTCACACCAGAGCACGTCAATGCACGCCAGAGCACGCCAGTGCACGCCAGAGCACACCAATTCACACCAAAGCACGGCAATGCACGCCAGAGCACGCCAGTGCACGCCAGAGCACGCCAGTGCAAGCCAGAGCACGCCAGTGCACGCCAGAGCACGCCAGTGCACGCCAGAGCAATTCAATGCACGCCAGAGCACGCCAATTCACACCAGAGCACGCCAGTGCACGCCAGAGCACGCCAATTCACACCAGACACGCCAGTGCACGCCAGAGCACGCCAATGCACGCCAGAGCACGTCAATGCACGCCAGAGCACGCCAGTGCACGCCAGAGCATGCAAGTGTACGCCAAAGCACGCCAGTGCACGCCAGAGCAAGTCAGTGCACGCCAGAGCACGCCAGTGCACGCCAGAGCAATTCAATGCACACCAGAGCACGCCAATTCACACCAGAGCACGCCAGTGCACGCCAGAGCACGCCAATTCACACCAGAGCACGCAAGTGCACGCAAGAGCACGTTAATGCACGCCAGAGCACGGCAGTGCACGCCAGAGCACGCCAATTCACACCAGATCACGCATGAGCACGTTAATGCACGCCAGAGCACGCCAGTGCACGCCAGTGCACGCCAATTCACACCAGAGCACGCCAGTGCACGCCAGAGCACGTCAATGCACGCCAGAGCACGTCAATTCACACCAGAGCACGCCAGTGCACGCCAGAGCACGCCAGTGCACGCACGAGCACGCCAATGCACGCCAGAGCACGCCAATTCACACCAGAGCACGCCAGTGCACGCCAAAGCACGCCAGAGCACGCCAGTGCACGCCAGTGCACGCCAATTCACACCAGAGCACGCCAGTGCACGCCAGAGCACAACAGTGCACGCCAGAGCACAACAGTGCACGCCAGAGCAAGTCAATGCACGCCAGAGCACGCCAATACACACCAGAGCACGTCCATGCACGCCAGAGCACGCCAGTGCACGCCAGAGCACACCAATTCACACCAGAGCACGTCAATGCACGCCAAAGCACGGCAGTGCACGCCAGAGCACGCTAATTCACACCATAGCACGCCAGAGCACGCCAGTGCACGCCAGAGCACGTCAATGCACGCCAATTCACACCAGAGCACGCCACAGCACGCCAGTGCACGCCAATTCACACCAGAGCACGCCAGTGCACGCCAGAGCGCGCCAGTGCACGCCAAAGCACGCCAATGCACGCCAGAGCACGCCAGTGCACGCCAGAGCACGTCAGTGCACGCCAGTGCACGCGAATTCACACCAGAGCACGCCAGTGCATGCCAAAGCACGCCAGAGCAAGCCAGTGCACGCACGAGCACGTAAATGCACGCCAGAGCACGCCAATTCACACCAGAGCACGCCAGTGCACGCCAGAGCACGCCAGAGCACGCCAGTGCACGCCAGTGCACGCCAATTCACACCAGAGCACGTCAATGCACGCCAGAGCACGCCAGTGCACGCCAGAGCACACCAATTCACACCAAAGCACGGCAATGCACGCCAGAGCACGCCAGTGCACGCCAGAGCACGCCAGTGCAAGCCAGAGCACGCCAGTGCACGCCAGAGCACGCCAGTGCACGCCAGAGCAATTCAATGCACGCCAGAGCACGCCAATTCACACCAGAGCACGCCAGTGCACGCCAGAGCACGCCAATTCACACCAGACACGCCAGTGCACGCCAGAGCACGCCAATGCACGCCAGAGCACGTCAATGCACGCCAGAGCACGCCAGTGCACGCCAGAGCATGCAAGTGTACGCCAAAGCACGCCAGTGCACGCCAGAGCAAGTCAGTGCACGCCAGAGCACGCCAGTGCACGCCAGAGCAATTCAATGCACACCAGAGCACGCCAATTCACACCAGAGCACGCCAGTGCACGCCAGAGCACGCCAATTCACACCAGAGCACGCAAGTGCACGCAAGAGCACGTTAATGCACGCCAGAGCACGGCAGTGCACGCCAGAGCACGCCAATTCACACCAGATCACGCATGAGCACGTTAATGCACGCCAGAGCACGCCAGTGCACGCCAGTGCACGCCAATTCACACCAGAGCACGCCAGTGCACGCCAGAGCACGTCAATGCACGCCAGAGCACGTCAATTCACACCAGAGCACGCCAGTGCACGCCAGAGCACGCCAGTGCACGCACGAGCACGCCAATGCACGCCAGAGCACGCCAATTCACACCAGAGCACGCCAGTGCACGCCAAAGCACGCCAGAGCACGCCAGTGCACGCCAGTGCACGCCAATTCACACCAGAGCACGCCAGTGCACGCCAGAGCACAACAGTGCACGCCAAAGCACAACAGTGCACGCCAGAGCAAGTCAATGCACGCCAGAGCACGCCAATACACACCAGAGCACGTCCATGCACGCCAGAGCACGCCAGTGCACGCCAGAGCACACCAATTCACACCAGAGCACGTCAATGCACGCCAAAGCACGGCAGTGCACGCCAGAGCACGCTAATTCACACCATAGCACGCCAGAGCACGCCAGTGCACGCCAGAGCACGTCAATGCACGCCAATTCACACCAGAGCACGCCACAGCACGCCAGTGCACGCCAATTCACACCAGAGCACGCCAGTGCACGCCAGAGCGCGCCAGTGCACGCCAAAGCACGCCAATGCACGCCAGAGCACGCCAGTGCACGCCAGAGCACGCCAGTGCACGCCAGTGCACGCGAATTCACACCAGAGCACGCCAGTGCATGCCAAAGCACGCCAGAGCAAGCCAGTGCACGCACGAGCACGTCAATGCACCCCAGAGCACGCCAATTCACACCAGAGCACGCCAGTGCACGCCAGAGCACGCGAGTGCACGCCAGAGCACGCGAGTGCACGCCAGAGCACGCGAGTGCACGCACGAGCACGTAAATGCACGCCAGAGCACGCCAATTCACACCAGAGCACGCCAGTGCACGCTAGAGCACAACAGTGCACGCCAGAGTAAGTCAATGCACGCCTGAGCACGCCAGTGCACACCAATTCACACCAGAGCACGCCAGTGCACACCAGAGCACGCCAGTGCACGCCAATTCACACCAGAGCACGCCAGTGCATGCCAAAGCACGCCAGAGCAAGCCAGTGCACGCAAGAGCACGCCAGTGCACGCACGAGCACGTAAATGCACGCCAGAGCACGCCAATTCACACCAGAGCACGCCAGTGCACGCCAGAGCACGCCAGAGCACGCAAGTGCACGCCAATTCACACCAGAGCACGCCAGTGCACGCCAGAGCACGCCAGAGCACGCCAGTGCACGCCAGTGCACGCCAATTCACACCAGAGCACGCCAGTGCACGCTAGAGTACAACAGTGCACGCCAGAGTAAGTCAATGCACGCCTGAGCACGCCAGAGCACGCCAGTGCACGCCAGAGCACACCAGTGCACGCACGAGCACGTCAATGCACGCCAGAGCACGCCAATTCACACCAGAGCACGTCCATGCACGCCAGAGCACGCCAGTGCACGCCAGAGCACGCCAATTCACACCATAGCACGCCAGAGCACGCCAGTGCACGCCAGAGCACGCCAGTGCAAGCCAGAGCACGCCAGTGCACGCCAGAGCACGCCAGTGCACGCCAGAGCAATTCAATGCACGCCAGAGCACGCCAATTCACACCAGAGCACGCCAGTGCAGGCCAGAGCACGCCAATTCACACCAGACATGCCAGTGCACACCAGAGCACGCCAATGCACGCCAGAGCACGTCAATGCACGCCAGAGCACGCCAGTGCACGCCAGAGCACGCAAGTGTACGCCAAAGCACGCCAGTGCACGCCAGAGCAAGTCAATGCACGCCATTCACACCAGAGCACGCCACAGCACGCCAGTGCACGCCAATTCACACCAGAGCACGCAAGTGCACGCCAGAGCACACCAGTGCACGCCAAAGCACGCCAATGCACGCCAGAGCACGCCAGTGCACGCCAGAGCACGCCAGTGCACGCCAGTGCACGCCAATTCACACCAGAGCACGCCAGTGCATGCCAAAGCACGCCAGAGCAAGCCAGTGCACGCACGAGCACGTCAATGCACGCCAGAGCACGCCAATTCACACCAGAGCACGCCAGTGCACGCCAGAGCACGTCAGTGCACGCCAGTGCACGCCAGAGCAATTCAATGCACGCCAGAGCACGCCAATACACACCAGAAAACGCCAGTGCACGCCAGAGCACGCCAATTCACACCAGAGCACGTCAGTGCACGCCAGAGCACGCCAGATCACGCCAGAGCACGTCAATGCACGCCAGAGCACGCCAGTGCACGCAAGAGAACGCAAGTGCACGCCAGAGCACGCCAGTGCACGCCAGTGCACGCCAGAGCAATTCAATGCACGCCAGAGAACGCCAATTCACACCAGAGCACGCCAGTGAACGCCAGAGCACGCCAATTCACACCAGAGCACGCCAGTGCATGCCAGAGCACGCCAGTGCACGCCAAAGCACGCCAGTGCACGCTAGAGCACGCCAGTGCACGCCAGTGCACGCCAATTCACACCAGAGCACGCCAGTGCACGCTTGAGCACGCCAGTAAACGACAGTGCACGCCAGAGCACGTCAATGCACGCCATTCACACCAGAGCACGCCACAGCACGCCAGTGCACGCCAATTCACACCAGAGCACGCAAGTGCACGCCAGAGCACACCAGTGCACGCCAAAGCACGCCAATGCACGCCAGATTACGCCAGTGCACGCCAGAGCACGCCAGTGCACGCCAGTGCACGCCAATTCACACCAGAGCACGCCAGTGCATGCCAAAGCACGCCAGAGCAAGCCAGTGCACGCACGAGCACGTCAATGCACGCCAGAGCACGCCAATTCACACCAGAGCACGCCAGTGCACGCCAGAGCACGCCAGTGCACGCCAGAGCACGCCAGTGCACGCCAGAGCACGCCAGTGCACGCCAGTGCATGCCAAAGCACGCCAGAGCAAGCCAGTGCACGCCAGAGCACGCCAGTGCACGCACGAGCACGTAAATGCACGCCAGAGCACGCCAGTGCACGCCAGAGCACGCCAGTGCAAGCCAGAGCACGCCAGTGCACGCCAGAGCAATTCAATGCACGCCAGAGCACGCCAATGCACGCCAGAGCACGCCAATTCACACCAGAGCACGCCAGTGCACGCCAGAGCACGCCAATTCACACCAGAGCACGCAAGTGCACGCAAGAGCACGTTAATGCACGCCAGAGCACGGCAGTGCACGCCAGACCACGCCAATTCACACCAGATCACGCATGAGCACGTTAATGCACGCCAGAGCACGCCAGTGCACGCCAGAGCACGCCAGTGCACGCCAGTGCACGCCAATTCACACCAGAGCACGCCAGTGCACGCCAGAGCACGTCAATGCACGCCAGAGCACGTCAATTCACACCAGAGCACGCCAGTGCACGCCAGAGCACGCCAGTGCACGCACGAGCACGCCAATGCACGCCAGAGCACGCCAATTCACACCAGAGCACGCCAGTGCACGCCAAAGCACGCCAGAGCACGCCAGTGCACGCCAGTGCACGCCAATTCACACCAGAGCACGCCAGTGCACGCCAGAGCACAACAGTGCACGCCAGAGCACAACAGTGCACGCCAGAGCAAGTCAATGCACGCCAGAGCACGCCAATACACACCAGAGCACGTCCATGCACGCCAGAGCACGCCAGTGCACGCCAGAGCACACCAATTCACACCAGAGCACGTCAATGCACGCCAAAGCACGGCAGTGCACGCCAGAGCACGCTAATTCACACCATAGCACGCCAGAGCACGCCAGTGCACGCCAGAGCACGTCAATGCACGCCAATTCACACCAGAGCACGCCACAGCACGCCAGTGCACGCCAATTCACACCAGAGCACGCTAGTGCACGCCAGAGCGCGCCAGTGCACGCCAAAGCACGCCAATGCACGCCAGAGCACGCCAGTGCACGCCAGAGCACGCCAGTGCACGCCAGTGCACGCGAATTCACACCAGAGCACGCCAGTGCATGCCAAAGCACGCCAGAGCAAGCCAGTGCACGCACGAGCACGTCAATGCACCCCAGAGCACGCCAATTCACACCAGAGCACGCCAGTGCACGCCAGAGCACGCGAGTGCACGCCAGAGCACGCGAGTGCACGCCAGAGCACGCGAGTGCACGCCAGAGCACGCCAGTGCACGCACGAGCACGTAAATGCACGCCAGAGCACGCCAATTCACACCAGAGCACGCCAGTGCACGCTAGAGCACAACAGTGCACGCCAGAGTAAGTCAATGCACGCCTGAGCACGCCAGTGCACACCAATTCACACCAGAGCACGCCAGTGCACACCAGAGCACGCCAGTGCACGCCAATTCACACCAGAGCACGCCAGTGCATGCCAAAGCACGCCAGAGCAAGCCAGTGCACGCAAGAGCACGCCAGTGCACGCACGAGCACGTAAATGCACGCCAGAGCACGCCCATTCACACCAGAGCACGCCAGTGCACGCCAGAGCACGCCAGAGCACGCAAGTGCACGCCAATTCACACCAGAGCACGCCAGTGCACGCCAGAGCACGCCAGAGCACGCCAGTGCACGCCAGTGCACGCCAATTCACACCAGAGCACGCCAGTGCATGCCAAAGCACGCCAGAGCAAGCCAGTGCACGCACGAGCACGTCAATGCATGCCAGAGCACGCCAATTCACACCAGAGCACGCCAGTGCACGCCAGAGCACGCCAGTGCACGCCAGAGCACGCCAGTGCACGCCAGAGCACGCCAGTGCACGCCAGTGCATGCCAAAGCACGCCAGAGCAAGCCAGTGCACGCCAGAGCACGCCAGTGCACGCACGAGCACGTAAATGCACGCCAGAGCACGCCAATTCACACCAGAGCACGCCATTGCACGCCAGAGCACGCCAGAGCACGCCAGTGCACGCCAGTGCACGCCAATTCACACCAGAGCACGTCAATGCACGCCAGAGCACGCCAGTGCACGCCAGAGCACACCAATTCACACCAGAGCACGTCAATGCACGCCAGAGCACGCCAGTGCACGCCAGAGCACGCCAGTGCAAGCCAGAGCACGCCAGTGCACGCCAGAGCAATTCAATGCACGCCAGAGCACGCCAATTCACACCAGACACGCCAGTGCACGCCAGAGCACGCCAATGCACGCCAGAGCACGTCAATGCACGCCAGAGCACGCCAGTGCACGCCAGAGCATGCAAGTGTACGCCAAAGCACGCCAGTGCACGCCAGAGCAAGTCAGTGCACGCCAGAGCACGCCAGTGCACGCCAGAGCAATTCAATGCACGCCAGAGCACGCCAATTCACACCAGAGCACGCCAGTGCACGCCAGAGCACGCCAATTCACACCAGAGCACGCAAGTGCACGCAAGAGCACGTTAATGCACGCCAGAGCACGGCAGTGCACGCCAGAGCACGCCAATTCACACCAGATCACGCATGAGCACGTTAATGCACGCCAGAGCACGCCAGTGCACGCCAGAGCACGCCAGTGCACGCCAGTGCACGCCAATTCACACCAGAGCACGCCAGTGCACGCCAGAGCACGTCAATGCACGCCAGAGCACGTCAATTCACACCAGAGCACGCCAGTGCACGCCAGAGCACGCCAGTGCACGCACGAGCACGCCAATGCACGCCAGAGCACGCCAATTCACACCAGAGCACGCCAGTGCACGCCAAAGCACGCCAGAGCACGCCAGTGCACGCCAGTGCACGCCAATTCACACCAGAGCACGCCAGTGCACGCCAGAGCACAACAGTGCACGCCAGAGCACAACAGTGCACGCCAGAGCAAGTCAATGCACGCCAGAGCACGCCAATACACACCAGAGCACGTCCATGCACGCCAGAGCACGCCAGTGCACGCCAGAGCACACCAATTCACACCAGAGCACGTCAATGCACGCCAAAGCACGGCAGTGCACGCCAGAGCACGCTAATTCACACCATAGCACGCCAGAGCACGCCAGTGCACGCCAGAGCACGTCAATGCACGCCAATTCACACCAGAGCACGCCACAGCACGCCAGTGCACGCCAATTCACACCAGAGCACGCTAGTGCACGCCAGAGCGCGCCAGTGCACGCCAAAGCACGCCAATGCACGCCAGAGCACGCCAGTGCACGCCAGAGCACGCCAGTGCACGCCAGTGCACGCGAATTCACACCAGAGCACGCCAGTGCATGCCAAAGCACGCCAGAGCAAGCCAGTGCACGCACGAGCACGTCAATGCACCCCAGAGCACGCCAATTCACACCAGAGCACGCCAGTGCACGCCAGAGCACGCGAGTGCACGCCAGAGCACGCGAGTGCACGCCAGAGCACGCGAGTGCACGCCAGAGCACGCGAGTGCACGCCAGAGCACGCCAGTGCACGCACGAGCACGTAAATGCACGCCAGAGCACGCCAATTCACACCAGAGCACGCCAGTGCACGCTAGAGCACAACAGTGCACGCCAGAGTAAGTCAATGCACGCCTGAGCACGCCAGTGCACACCAATTCACACCAGAGCACGCCAGTGCACACCAGAGCACGCCAGTGCACGCCAATTCACACCAGAGCACGCCAGTGCATGCCAAAGCACGCCAGAGCAAGCCAGTGCACGCAAGAGCACGCCAGTGCACGCACGAGCACGTAAATGCACGCCAGAGCACGCCCATTCACACCAGAGCACGCCAGTGCACGCCAGAGCACGCCAGAGCACGCAAGTGCACGCCAATTCACACCAGAGCACGCCAGTGCACGCCAGAGCACGCCAGAGCACGCCAGTGCACGCCAGTGCACGCCAATTCACACCAGAGCACGCCAGTGCACGCTAGAGTACAACAGTGCACGCCAGAGTAAGTCAATGCACGCCTGAGCACGCCAGAGCACGCCAGTGCACGCCAGAGCACACCAGTGCACGCACGAGCACGTCAATGCACGCCAGAGCACGCCAATTCACACCAGAGCACGTCCATGCACGCCAGAGCACGCCAGTGCACGCCAGAGCACGCCAATTCACACCATAGCACGCCAGAGCACGCCAGTGCACGCCAGAGCACGCCAGTGCAAGCCAGAGCACGCCAGTGCACGCCAGAGCACGCCAGTGCACGCCAGAGCAATTCAATGCACGCCAGAGCACGCCAATTCACACCAGAGCACGCCAGTGCAGGCCAGAGCACGCCAATTCACACCAGACACGCCAGTGCACACCAGAGCACGCCAATGCACGCCAGAGCACGTCAATGCACGCCAGAGCACGCCAGTGCACGCCAGAGCACGCAAGTGTACGCCAAAGCACGCCAGTGCACGCCAGAGCAAGTCAATGCACGCCATTCACACCAGAGCACGCCACAGCACGCCAGTGCACGCCAATTCACACCAGAGCACGCAAGTGCACGCCAGAGCACACCAGTGCACGCCAAAGCACGCCAATGCACGCCAGAGCACGCCAGTGCACGCCAGAGCACGCCAGTGCACGCCAGTGCACGCCAATTCACACCAGAGCACGCCAGTGCATGCCAAAGCACGCCAGAGCAAGCCAGTGCACGCACGAGCACGTCAATGCACGCCAGAGCACGCCAATTCACACCAGAGCACGCCAGTGCACGCCAGAGCACGTCAGTGCACGCCAGTGCACGCCAGAGCAATTCAATGCACGCCAGAGCACGCCAATACACACCAGAAAACGCCAGTGCACGCCAGAGCACGCCAATTCACACCAGAGCACGTCAGTGCACGCCAGAGCACGCCAGATCACGCCAGAGCACGTCAATGCACGCCAGAGCACGCCAGTGCACGCAAGAGAACGCAAGTGCACGCCAGAGCACGCCAGTGCACGCCAGTGCACGCCAGAGCACGCCAGTGCACGCCAGAGCAATTCAATGCACGCCAGAGAACGCAAATTCACACCAGAGCACGCCAGTGAACGCCAGAGCACGCCAATTAACACCAGAGCACGCCAGTGCATGCCAGAGCACGCCAGTGCACGCCAAAGCACGCCAGTGCACGCTAGAGCACGCCAGTGCACGCCAGTGCACGCCAATTCACACCAGAGCACGCCAGTGCACGCTTGAGCACGCCAGTAAACGACAGTGCACGCCAGAGCACGTCAATGCACGCCATTCACACCAGAGCACGCCACAGCACGCCAGTGCACGCCAATTCACACCAGAGCACGCAAGTGCACGCCAGAGCACACCAGTGCACGCCAAAGCACGCCAATGCACGCCAGAGCACGCCAGTGCACGCCAGAGCACGCCAGTGCACGCCAGTGCACGCCAATTCACACCAGAGCACGCCAGTGCATGCCAAAGCACGCCAGAGCAAGCCAGTGCACGCACGAGCACGTCAATGCACGCCAGAGCACGCCAATTCACACCAGAGCACGCCAGTGCACGCCAGAGCACGCCAGTGCACGCCAGAGCACGCCAGTGCACGCCAGTGCATGCCAAAGCACGCCAGAGCAAGCCAGTGCACGCCAGAGCACGCCAGTGCACGCACGAGCACGTAAATGCACGCCAGAGCACGCCAATTCACACCAGAGCACGCCATTGCACGCCAGAGCACGCCAGAGCACGCCAGTGCACGCCAGTGCACGCCAATTCACACCAGAGCACGTCAATGAACGCCAGAGCACGCCAGTGCACGCCAGAGCACACCAATTCACACCAGAGCACGTCAATGCACGCCAGAGCACGCCAGTGCAAGCCAGAGCACGCCAGTGCACGCCAGAGCAATTCAATGCACGCCAGAGCACGCCAATTCACACCAGAGCACGCCAGTGCACGCCAGAGCACGCCAATTCACACCAGACACGCCAGTGCACGCCAGAGCACGCCAATGCACGCCAGAGCACGTCAATGCACGCCAGAGCACGCCAGTGCACGCCAGAGCATGCAAGTGTACGCCAAAGCACGCCAGTGCACGCCAGAGCAAGTCAGTGCACGCCAGAGCACGCCAGTGCACGCCAGAGCAATTCAATGCACGCCAGAGCACGCCAATTCACACCAGAGCACGCCAGTGCACGCCAGAGCACGCCAATTCACACCAGAGCACGCAAGTGCACGCAAGAGCACGTTAATGCACGCCAGAGCACGGCAGTGCACGCCAGAGCACGCCAATTCACACCAGATCACGCAAGAGCACGTTAATGCACGCCAGAGCACGCCAGTGCACGCCAGAGCACGCCAGTGCACGCCAGAGCACGTCAATGCACGCCAGAGCACGTCAATTCACACCAGAGCACGCCAGTGCACGCCAGAGCACGCCAGTGCACGCACGAGCACGCCAATGCACGCCAGAGCACGCCAATTCACACCAGAGCACGCCAGTGCACGCCAAAGCACGCCAGAGCACGCCAGTGCACGCCAGTGCACGCCAATTCACACCAGAGCACGCCAGTGCACGCTAGAGCACGCCAGTGCACGCCAGAGCACGCCAATTCACACCATAGCACGCCAGAGCACGCCAGTGCACGCCAGAGCACGCCAGTGCAAGCCAGAGCACGCCAGTGCACGCCAGAGCACGCCAGTGCACGCCAGAGCAATTCAATGCACGCCAGAGCACGCCAATTCACACCAGAGCACGCCAGTGCAGGCCAGAGCACGCCAATTCACACCAGACACGCCAGTGCACACCAGAGCACGCCAATGCACGCCAGAGCACGTCAATGCACGCCAGAGCACGCCAGTGCACGCCAGAGCACGCAAGTGTACGCCAAAGCACGCCAGTGCACGCCAGAGCAAGGCAATGCACGCCAGAGCACGCCAGTGCACGCCAGAGCAATTCAATGCACGCCAGAGCACGCCAATTCACACCAGAGCACGCCAGTGCACGCCAGAGCACGCCAATTCACACCAGAGCACGCAAGTGCACGCAAGAGCACGTCAATGCACGCCAGAGCACGGGAGTGCACGACAGAGCACGCCAATTCACACCAGAGCACGCAAGTGCACGCAAGAGCACGTTAATGCACGCCAGAGCACGCCAGTGCACGCCAGTGCACGCCAGAGCACGCCAGTGCACGCCAGAGCACGCCAGTGCACGCCAGTGCACGCCAGTGCACGCCAGTGCACGCCAGTGCACGCCAGTGCACGCCAGTGCACGCCAGAGCACGTCAATGCACGCAAGAGCACGCCAATTCACACCAGAGCACGCCAGTGCACGCACGAGCACGCCAATGCACGCCAGAGCACGCCAATTCACACCAGAGCAAGTCAATGCACGCCAGAGCACGCCAGTGCACACCAATTCACACCAGAGCACGCCAGTGCTTACCAATTCACAACAGAGCACGCCAGTGCACGCCAGAGCACATCAATGCACGCCAGAGCAAGCCAGAGCACGCCAGTGCACGCCAATGCACGCCAGAGCACGTCAGTGCACTCCAGAACACGCCAGTGCACGCCAGAGCACGCAAGTGTACGCCAAAGCACGCCAGTGCACGCTAGTGCAAGCCAGAGCAAGTCAATGCACGCCAATTCACACCAGAGCACGCCACAGCACGCCAGTGCACGCCAGTGCACGCCAATTCACACCAGAGCACGCCAGTGCAAGCCAGAGCACGTCAATGCACACCAGAGCAAGCCAGAGCCTGCCAGTGCATGCCAATGCACGCCAGAGCACTCCACAGCACGCCAGTGCACGCCAGTGCACGCCAATTCACACCAGTGCACGCCAGAGCACGTCAATGCACACCAGAGCAAGCCAGAGCACGCCAGAGCACGCCAGTGCACGCCAGAGCACGCCAGTGCACGCCAGAGCACGTCAATGCACGCCAGAGCACGTCAATTCACACCAGAGCACGCCAGTGTACGCACGAGCACGCCAATGCACGCCAGAGCACGCCAATTCACACCAGAGCACGCCAGTGCACGCCAGAGCACGCCAGTGCACGCCAGTGCACGCCAATTCACACCAGAGCACGCCAGTGCACGCCAGATTACAACAGTGCACGCCAGAGCAAGTCAATGCACGCCAGAGCACGCCAGTGCACACCAATTCACACCAGAGCACGCCAGTGCACGCTAGAGTACAACAGTGCACGCCAGAGTAAGTCAATGCACGCCTGAGCACGCCAGAGCACGCCAGTGCACGCCAGAGCACACCAGTGCACGCACGAGCACGTCAATGCACGCCAAAGCACGCCAATTCACACCAGAGCACGTCCATGCACGCCAGAGCACGCCAGTGCACGCCAGAGCACGCCAATTCACACCATAGCACGCCAGAGCACGCCAGTGCACGCCAGAGCACGCCAGTGCAAGCCAGAGCACGCCAGTGCACGCCAGAGCACGCCAGTGCACGCCAGAGCACGCCAGTGCACGCCAGAGCAATTCAATGCACGCCAGAGCACGCCAATTCACACCAGAGCACGCCAGTGCAGGCCAGAGCACGCCAATTCACACCAGACACGCCAGTGCACACCAGAGCACGCCAATGCACGCCAGAGCACGTCAATGCACGCCAGAGCACGCCAGTGCACGCCAGAGCACGCAAGTGTACGCCAAAGCACGCCAGTGCACGCCAGAGCAAGTCAATGCACGCCAGAGCACGCCAGTGCACGCCAGAGCAATTCAATGCACGCCAGAGCACGCCAATTCACACCAGAGCACGCCAGTGCACGCCAGAGCACGCCAATTCACACCAGAGCACGCAAGTGCACGCAAGAGCACGTCAATGCACGCCAGAGCACGGGAGTGCACGACAGAGCACGCCAATTCACACCAGAGCACGCAAGTGCACGCAAGTGCACGTTTATGCACGCCAGAGCACGCCAGTGCACGCCAGAGCACGCCAGTGCACGCCAGAGCACGCCAGAGCACGCCAGTGCACGCCAATTCACACCAGAGCACGCCAGTGCACGCCAGAGCACGCCAGTGCACGCCAGAGCACGTCAATGCACGCAAGAGCACGCCAATTCACACCAGAGCACGCCAGTGCACGCACGAGCACGCCAATGCACGCCAGAGCACGCCAATTCACACCAGAGCACGCCAGTGCACGCCAAAGCACGCCAGAGCACGCCAGTGCACGCCAGTGCACGCCAATTCACACCAGAGCACGCCAGTGCACGCCAGAGCACAACAGTACACGCCAGAGCAAGTCAATGCACGCCAGAGCACGCCAGTGCACACCAATTCACACCAGAGCACGCCAGTGCTTACCAATTCACACCAGAGCACGCCAGTGCACGCCAGAGCACATCAATGCACGCCAGAGCAAGCCAGAGCACGCCAGTGCACGCCAATGCACGCCAGAGCACGTCAGTGCACGCCAGAACACGCCAGTGCACGCCAGAGCACGCAAGTGTACGCCAAAGCACGCCAGTGCACGCTAGTGCAAGCCAGAGCAAGTCAATGCACGCCAATTCACACCAGAGCCCGCCACAGCACGCCAGTGCACGCCAGTGCACGCCAATTCACACCAGAGCACGCCAGTGCAAGCCAGAGCACGTCAATGCACACCAGAGCAAGCCAGAGCCTGCCAGTGCATGCCAATGCACGCCAGAGCACTCCACAGCACGCCAGTGCACGCCAGTGCACGCCAATTCACACCAGTGCACGCCAGAGCACGTCAATGCACACCAGAGCAAGCCAGAACACGCCAGTAAACGCCAGTGCACGCCAGAGCACGCCAGTGCACGCCAGAGCACGCCAGTGCACGCCAGAGCACGTCAATGCACGCCAGAGCACGTCAATTCACACCAGAGCACGCCAGTGCACGCACGAGCACGCCAATGCACGCCAGAGCACGCCAATTCACACCAGAGCACGCCAGTGCACGCCAGTGCACGCCAGTGCACGCCAGTGCACGCCAATTCACACCAGAGCACGCCAGTGCACGCCAGAGCACAACAGTGCACGCCAGAGCAAGTCAATGCACGCCAGAGCACGCCAGTGCACAGCAATTCACACCAGAGCACGCCAGTGCACGCCAGAGCACGTCAATGCACGCCAGAGCAAGCCAGAGCACGCCAGTGCACGCCAATGCACGCCAGAGCACTTCAATGCACGCCAGAACACACCAGTGCACGCCAGAGCACGCAAGTGTACGCCAAAGCACGCCAGTGCACGCTAGTGCAAGCCAGAGCAAGTCAATGCACGCCAATTCACACCAGAGCACGCCACAGCACGCCAGTGCACGCCAGTGCACGCCAATTCACACCAGAGCACGCCAGTGCACGCCAGAGCACGCCAGTGCACGCCAGTGCACGCCAGTGCACGCCAGAGCACGTCAATGCACACCAGAGCAAGCCAGAGCACGCCAGTGCACGCCAATGCACGCCAGAGCACGTCAATGCACGCCAGAAAACGCCAGTGCACGCCAGAGCACGCAAATGTACGCCAGGGCACGCAAATTCACACCAGAGCACGCCAGTGCACGCCAGAGCACGCCAATGCACGCCAGAGCACGCCAATTCACACCAGAGCACGCCAGAGCACGCCAGTGCACGCCAGTGCACGCCAATTCACACCAGAGAACGCCAGTGCACGCCAGAGCACAACAGTGCACGCCAGAGCAAGTCAATGCACGCCAGAGCACGCCAGTGCACACCAATTCACACCAGAGCACGCCAGTGCACGCCAGAGCACGTCAATGCACGCCAGAGCAAGCCAGAGCACGCCAGTGCACGCCAATGCACGCCAGAGCACTTCAATGCACGCCAGAACACACCAGTGCACGCCAGAGCACGAAAGTGTACGCCAAAGCACGCCAGTGCACGCTAGTGCAAGCCAGAGCAAGTCAATGCACGCCAATTCACACCAGAGCACGCCACAGCACGCCAGTGCACGCCAGTGCACGCCAATTCACACCAGAGCACGCCAGTGCACGCCAGAGCACGCCAGTGCACGCCAGTGCACGCCAGTGCACGCCAGAGCACGTCAATGCACACCAGAGCAAGCCAGAGCACGCCAGTGCACGCCAATTCACGCCAGAGCACGTCAATGCACGCCAGAAAACGCCAGTGCACGCCAGAGCACGCAAATGTACGCCAGAGCACGCCAGTGCACGCCAGAGCACGCCAGTGCACGCCAGAGCACGTCAATGCACGCCAGAGCACGCCAGTGCACGCCAGAGCACGCAAGTGTACGCCAAAGCACGCCAGTGCACGCCAGAGCAAGTCAATGCACGCCAGAGCACGCCAGTGCACGCCAGAGCACGCCAGTGCACGCCAGAGCACGCCAATGCACGCCAGAGCAATTCAATGCACGCTAGAGCACGCCAATTCACACCAGAGCACGCCAGTGCACGCCAGAGCACGCCAATTCACACCAGAGCACGCCAGTGCACGCCAGTGCACGCCAGTGCACGCCAGAGCACGGCAGTGCACGCCAGTGCACGCCAATTCACACCAGAGCACGCCAGTGCACGCCAGAGCACAACAGTACACGCCAGAGCACGTCAATGCACGCCAGAGCAAGCCAGAGCACGCCAGTGCACGCCAGTGCACGCCAATGCACGCCAGAGCACGTCAGTGCACGCCAGAACACGCCAGTGCACGCCAGAGCACGCAAGTGTACGCCAAAGCACGCCAGTGCACGCTAGTGCAAGCCAGAGCAAGTCAATGCACGCCAATTCACACCAGAGCACGCCACAGCACGCCAGTGCACGCCAGTGCACGCCAATTCACACCAGAGCACGCCAGTGCACGCCAGAGCACGCCAGTGCACGCCAGAGCACGTCAATGCACACCAGAGCAAGCCAGAGCCTGCCAGTGCACGCCAATGCACGCCAGAGCACTCCACAGCACGCCAGTGCACGCCAGAGCACGTCAATGCACGCCAGAGCACGCCAGTGCACGCCAGAGCACACCAGTGACCGCCAGTGCACGCCAGAGCACGCCAATTCACACCAGAGCACGCCAGAGCACGCCAGTGCACGCCAGAGCACGCCAATTTACACCAGAGCACGCCAGTGCACGCCACTGCACGCCAGTGCACGCACGAGCACGTCAATGCACGCCAGAGCATGCCAGTGCACGCCAGAGCACGCCAATTCACACCAGAGCACGCCAATTCAAACCAGAGCACGCCAGTGAACGCCAGAGCACGCCAATTCACACCAGAGCACGCCACTGCACGCCAGAGCACGCCAGTGCACGCCAGAGCACGTCAATGCACGCCAGAGCACGCCAGTGCACGCCAGTGCATGCAAGTGTACGCCAAAGCACGCAAGTGCACGCCAGAGCAAGTCAGTGCACGCCAGAGCACGCCAGTGCACGCCAGAGCAATTCAATGCACGCCAGAGCACGCCAATTCACACCAGAGCACGCCAGTGCACGCCAGAGCACGCCAATTCACACCAGAGCACGCAAGTGCAAGCAAAAGCACGTTAATGCACGCCAGAGCACGGCAGTGCACGCCAGAGCACGCCAGTGCACGCCAGTGCACGCCAATTCACACCAGAGCACGCCAGTGCACGCCAGAGCACGCCAGTGCACGCCAGAGCACGCCAGTGCACGCCAGAGCACGTCAATGCACGCAAGAGCACGTCAATTCACACCAGAGCACGCCAGTGCACGCCAGAGCACGCCAGTGCACGCACGAGCACGCCAATGCACGCCAGAGAACGCCAATTCACACCAGAGCACGCCAGTGCACGCCAAAGCACGCCAGAGCACGCCAGTGCACGCCAGTGCACGCCAATTCACACCAGAGCACGCCAGTGCACGCCAGAGCACAACAGTGCACGCCAGAGCAAGTCAATGCACGCCAGAGCACGCCAATACACACCAGAGCACGTCCATGCACGCCAGAGCACGCCAGTGCACGCCAGAGTACACCAATTCACACCAGAGCACGTCAATGCACGCCAAAGCACGGCAGTGCACGCCAGAGCACGCCAATTCACACCATAGCACGCCAGAGCACGCCAGTGCACGCCAGAGCACGTCAATGCACGCCAATTCACACCAGAGCACGCCACAGCACGCCAGTGCACGCCAATTCACACCAGAGCACGCCAGTGCACGCCAGAGCGCGCCAGTGCACGCCAAAGCACGCCAATGCACGCCAGAGCACGCCAGTGCACGCCAGAGCACGCCAGTGCACGCCAGAGCACGCCAGTGCACGCCAGTGCACGCCAATTCACACCAGAGCACGCCAGTGCATGCCAAAGCACGCCAGAGCAAGCCAGTGCACGCACGAGCACGTCAATGCACCCCAGAGCACGCCAATTCACACCAGAGCACGCCAGTGCACGCCAGAGCACGCGAGTGCACGCCAGAGCACGCGAGTGCACGCCAGAGCACGCGAGTGCACGCCAGAGCATGCGAGTGCACGCCAGAGCACGCGAGTGCACGCCAGAGCACGCGAGTGCACGCCAGAGCACGCCAGTGCACGCACGAGCACGTAAATGCACGCCAGAGCACGCCAATTCACACCAGAGCACGCCAGTGCACGCTAGAGCACAACAGTGCACGCCAGAGTAAGTCAATGCACGCCTGAGCACGCCAGTGCACACCAATTCACACCAGAGCACGCCAGTGCACACCAGAGCACGCCAGTGCACGCCAATTCACACCAGAGCACGCCAGTGCATGCCAAAGCACGCCAGAGCAAGCCAGTGCACGCAAGAGCACGCCAGTGCACGCACGAGCACGTAAATGCACGCCAGAGCACGCCGATTCACACCAGAGCACGCCAGTGCACGCCAGAGCACGCCAGAGCACGCCAGTGCACGCCAATTCACACCAGAGCACGCCAGTGCACGCCAGAGCACGCCAGAGCACGCCAGTGCACGCCAGTGCACGCCAATTCACACCAGAGCACGCCAGTGCACGCTAGAGTACAACAGTGCACGCCAGAGTAAGTCAATGCACGCCTGAGCACGCCAGAGCACGCCAGTGCACGCCAGAGCACACCAGTGCACGCACGAGCACGTCAATGCACGCCAGAGCACGCCAATTCACACCAGAGCACGTCCATGCACGCCAGAGCACGCCAGTGCACGCCAGAGCACGCCAATTCACACCATAGCACGCCAGAGCACGCCAGTGCACGCCAGAGCACGCCAGTGCAAGCCAGAGCACGCCAGTGCACGCCAGAGCACGCCAGTGCACGCCAGAGCAATTCAATGCACGCCAGAGCACGCCAATTCACACCAGAGCACGCCAGTGCACGCCAGAGCACGCCAATTCACACCAGAGCACGCAAGTGCACGCAAGAGCACGTCAATGCACGCCAGAGCACGGGAGTGCACGACAGAGCACGCCAATTCACACCAGAGCACGCAAGTGCACGCAAGAGCACGTTAATGCACGCCAGAGCACGCCAGTGCACGCCAGTGCACGCCAGAGCACGCCAGTGCACGCCAGTGCACGCCAGTGCACGCCAATTCACACCAGAGCACGCCAGTGCACGCCAGAGCACGCCAGTGCACGCCAGAGCACGTCAATGCACGCAAGAGCACGCCAATTCACACCAGAGCACGCCAGTGCACGCCAGAGCACGCCAGTGCACGCACGAGCACGCCAATGCACGCCAGAGCACGCCAATTCACACCAGAGCACGCCAGTGCACGCCAAAGAACGCCAGAGCACGCCAGTGCACGCCAGTGCACGCCAATTCACACCAGAGCACGCCAGTGCACGCCAGAGCACAACAGTACACGCCAGAGCACGCCAGTGCACACCAATTCACACCAGAGCACGCCAGTGCTTACCAATTCACACCAGAGCACGCCAGTGCACGCCAGAGCACGTCAATGCACGCCAGAGCAAGCCAGAGCACGCCAGTGCACGCCAATGCACGCCAGAGCACGTCAGTGCACGCCAGAACACGCCAGTGCACGCCAGAGCACGCAAGTGTACGCCAAAGCACGCCAGTGCACGCTAGTGCAAGCCAGAGCAAGTCAATGCACGCCAATTCACACCAGAGCACGCCACAGCACGCCAGTGCACGCCAGTGCACGCCAATTCACACCAGAGCACGCCAGTGCACGCCAGAGCACGTCAATGCACACCAGAGCAAGCCAGAGCCTGCCAGTGCATGCCAATGCACGCCAGAGCACTCCACAGCACGCCAGTGCACGCCAGTGCACGCCAATTCACACCAGTGCACGCCAGAGCACGTAAATGCACAACAGAGCAAGCCAGAGCACGCCAGTAAACGCCAGTGCACGCCAGAGCACCCCAGTGCACGCCAGAGCACGTCAATGCACGCCAGAGCACGTCAATTCACACCAGAGCACGCCAGTGCACGCACGAGCACGCCAATGCACGCCAGAGCACGCCAATTCACACCAGAGCACGCCAGTGCACGCCAGAGCACGCCAGTGCACGCCAGTGCACGCCAATTCACACAAGAGCACGCCAGTGCACGCCAGAGCACAACAGTGCACGCCAGAGCAAGTCAATGCACGCCAGAGCACGCCAGTGCACACCAATTCACACCAGAGCACGCCAGTGCACGCCAGAGCACGTCAATGCACGCCAGAGCAAGCCAGAGCACGCCAGTGCACGCCAATGCACGCCAGAGCACTTCAATGCACGCCAGAACACACCAGTGCACGCCAGAGCACGCAAGTGTACGCCAAAGCACGCCAGTGCACGCTAGTGCAAGCCAGAGCAAGTCAATGCACGCCAATTCACACCAGAGCACGCCACAGCACGCCAGTGCACGCCAGTGCACGCCAATTCACACCAGAGCACGCCAGTGCACGCCAGAGCACGCCAGTGCACGCCAGAGCACGCCAGAGCACGTCAATGCACACCAGAGCAAGCCAGAGCACGCCAGTGCACGCCAATGCACGCCAGAGCACGTCAATGCACGCCAGAAAACACCAGTGCACGCCAGAGCACGCAAATGTACGCCAGAGCACGCCAATTCACACCAGAGCACGCCAGTGCACGCCAGAGCACGCCAATGCACGCCAGAGCACGCCAATTCACACCAGAGCACGCCAGTGCACGCCAGAGCACGTCAATGCACGCCAGAGCAAGCCAGAGCACGCCAGTGCACGCCAATGCACGCCAGAGCACTTCAATGCACGCCAGAACACACCAGTGCACGCCAGAGCACGCAAGTGTACGCCAAAGCACTTCAGTGCACGCTAGTGCAAGCCAGAGCAAGTCAATGCACGCCAATTCACACCAGAGCACGCAACAGTACGCCAGTGCACGCCAGTGCACGCCAATTCACACCAGAGCACGCCAGTGCACGCCAGAGCACGCCAGTGCACGCCAGTGCACGCCAGTGCACGCCAGAGCACGTCAATGCACACCAGAGCAAGCCAGAGCACGCCAGTGCACGCCAATGCACGCCAGAGCACGTCAATGCACGCCAGAAAACGCCAGTGCACGCCAGAGCACGCAAATGTACGCCAGAGCACGCCAGTGCACGCCAGAGCACGCCAGTGCACGCCAGTGCACGCCAGTGCACGCCAGAGCACGTCAATGCACGCCAGAGCACGCCAGTGCACGCCAGAGCACGCAAGTGTACGCCAAAGCACGCCAGTGCACGCCAGAGCAAGTCAATGCACGCCAGAGCACGCCAGTGCACGCCAGAGCACGCCAGTGCACGCCAGAGCAATTCAATGCACGCTAGAGCACGCCAATTCACACCAGAGCACGCCAGTGCACGCCAGAGCACGCCAATTCACACCAGAGCACGCAAGTGCGCGCAAGAGCACGTCAATGCACGCCAAGCCACGGGAGTGCACGACACAGCACGCCAATTCACACCAGAGCACGCAAGTGCACGCAAGAGCACGTTAATGCACGCCAGAGCACGCCAGTGCACGCCAGTGCACGCCAGAGCACGGCAGTGCACGCCAGTGCACGCCAATTCACACCAGAGCACGCCAGTGCACGCCAGAGCACGCCAGTGCACGCCAGAGCACGTCAATGCACGCAAGAGCACGCCAATTCACACCAGAGCACGCCAGTGCACGCCAGAGCACGCCAGTGCACGCACGAGCACGCCAATGCACGCCAGAGCACGCCAATTCACACCAGATCACGCCAGTGCACGCCAAAGCACGCCAGAGCACGCCAGTGCACGGCAGTGCACGCCAATTCATACCAGAGCACGCCAGTGCACGCCAGAGCACAACAGTACACGCCAGAGCACGTCAATGCACGCCAGAGCAAGCCAGAGCACGCCAGTGCACGCCAATGCACGCCAGAGCACTTCAGTGCACGCCAGAACACGCCAGTGCACGCCAGAGCACGCAAGTGTACGCCAAAGCACGCCAGTGCACGCTAGTGCAAGCCAGAGCAAGTCAATGCACGCCAATTCACACCAGAGCACGCCACAGCACGCCAATTCACACCAGTGCACGCCAGAGCACGTCAATGCACAATAGAGCAAGCCAGAGCACGCCAGTGCACGCCAGAGCACGCCAGTGCACGCCAGAGCACGTCAATGCACGCAAGAGCACGTCAATTCACACCAGAGCACGCCAGTGCACGCACGAGCACGCCAATGCACGCCAGAGCACGCCAATTCACACCAGAGCACGCCAGTGCACGCCAGAGCACGCCAGAGCACGCCAGTACACGCCAGAGCACGCCAGAGCACGCCATTGCACGCCAATTCACACCAGAGCACGCCAGTGCACGCCAGAGCACGCCAGTGCACGCCAGAGCACACCAGTGACCGCAAGTGCACGCCAGAGCACGTCAATTCACACCAGAGCACGCCAGAGCACGCCAGTGCACGCCAGAGCACGCCAATTTACACCAGAGCACGCCAGTGCACGCCACTGCACGCCAGTGCACGCACGAGCACGTCAATGCACGCCAGAGCATGCCAGTGCACGCCAGAGCACGCAAATTCACACCAGAGCACGTCAATGCACGCCAGAGCACGCCATTGCACGCCACAGCACGCCAATTCACACCAGAGCACGCCACTGCACGCCAGAGCACGCCAGTGCACGCCAGAGCACGCCAATGCACGCCAGAGCACACCAGTGCACGCCAGAGCACGCCAGTGCACGCCAGAGCACGCCAATTCACACCAGAGCACGCCAAAGCACGCAAGAGCACGTCAATGCACGCCAGAGCACGCCAGTGCGCAGCAGAGCACGCCAATTCACACCAGAGCACGCCAGTGCACGCCAGAGCACGTCAATGCACGCCAGAGCACGACAGTGCACGACAGAGCTCGGCAGTGCACGCCAGAGCACGCCAATTCACACCAGAGCACGCCAGTGCACGCAAGTGCACGCCAGAGCAAGCCAGAGAACGCCAGTGCACGTTAGAGCACGCCAGTGCACGCCAGAGCACGGTAGAGCACAGCAGAGAACAGCTCAGCACTTGAAGTTGCTATAATATTTTTTTCACTTGTTAAAACCATTTTTTAATTACAAGATGTGTAAATCAATGTCCAATACACCATTTCAAGTCTATTTAATCGATAAATTTATAGAGCAAATCATGAACAAAAAGTTTTAGAAAAACGCACATCACAGCACTTGAATTTTTAAAAATTATTCAAGTTATTTGAGTTCTATTGTCGGGTAGTGGATTTCTATTGTCAAGCACTTAAGTTCTGCATAGCAGAGTACGCCAGAGCACGCCAGATCACGCCAGATCACGCCAGAGCACGCCAGAGCACGCCAGAGCACGCCATTGCACGCCAATTCACACCAGTGCACGCCAGTGCACGCAAGAGCATGTCAGAGCACGCCAGTGCACGCCAGAGCACGCAAGTGCACGCCAAAGCACGCCAGTGCACGCCAGAGCACGCCAGTGCACGCCAATTCACACCAGAGCACGCCAGAGCACACCAGTGCACGCCAGTGCACGCCAGAGCACGTCAATGCACGCCAGAGCACGCCAGTGCACGCAAGAGAACGCAAGTGCACGCCAGAGCACGCCAGTGCACGCCAGTGCACGCCAGAGCACGTCAGTGCACGCCAGTGCACGCCAGAACAATTCAATGCACGCCAGAGCACGCCAATTCACACCAGAAAACGCCAGTGCACGCCAGAGCACGCCAATTCACACCAGAGCACGCCAGAGCACACCAGTGCACGCCAGTGCACGCCAGAGCACGCCAGTGCACGCCAGAGCACGCCAGTGCACGCCAGTGCACGCCAATTCACACCAGAGCACGCCAGTGCATGCCAAAGCACGCCAGAGCAAGCCAGTGCACGCACGAGCACGTCAATGCACCCCAGAGCACGCCAATTCACACCAGAGCACGCCAGTGCACGCCAGAGCACGCGAGTGCACGCCAGAGCACGCGAGTGCACGCCAGAGCACGCGAGTGCACGCCAGAGCATGCGAGTGCACGCCAGAGCACGCGAGTGCACGCCAGAGCACGCGAGTGCACGCCAGAGCACGCCAGTGCACGCACGAGCACGTAAATGCACGCCAGAGCACGCCAATTCACACCAGAGCACGCCAGTGCACGCTAGAGCACAACAGTGCACGCCAGAGTAAGTCAATGCACGCCTGAGCACGCCAGTGCACACCAATTCACACCAGAGCACGCCAGTGCACACCAGAGCACGCCAGTGCACGCCAATTCACACCAGAGCACGCCAGTGCATGCCAAAGCACGCCAGAGCAAGCCAGTGCACGCAAGAGCACGCCAGTGCACGCACGAGCACGTAAATGCACGCCAGAGCACGCCGATTCACACCAGAGCACGCCAGTGCACGCCAGAGCACGCCAGAGCACGCCAGTGCACGCCAATTCACACCAGAGCACGCCAGTGCACGCCAGAGCACGCCAGAGCACGCCAGTGCACGCCAGTGCACGCCAATTCACACCAGAGCACGCCAGTGCACGCTAGAGTACAACAGTGCACGCCAGAGTAAGTCAATGCACGCCTGAGCACGCCAGAGCACGCCAGTGCACGCCAGAGCACACCAGTGCACGCACGAGCACGTCAATGCACGCCAGAGCACGCCAATTCACACCAGAGCACGTCCATGCACGCCAGAGCACGCCAGTGCACGCCAGAGCACGCCAATTCACACCATAGCACGCCAGAGCACGCCAGTGCACGCCAGAGCACGCCAGTGCAAGCCAGAGCACGCCAGTGCACGCCAGAGCACGCCAGTGCACGCCAGAGCAATTCAATGCACGCCAGAGCACGCCAATTCACACCAGAGCACGCCAGTGCACGCCAGAGCACGCCAATTCACACCAGAGCACGCAAGTGCACGCAAGAGCACGTCAATGCACGCCAGAGCACGGGAGTGCACGACAGAGCACGCCAATTCACACCAGAGCACGCAAGTGCACGCAAGAGCACGTTAATGCACGCCAGAGCACGCCAGTGCACGCCAGTGCACGCCAGAGCACGCCAGTGCACGCCAGTGCACGCCAGTGCACGCCAATTCACACCAGAGCACGCCAGTGCACGCCAGAGCACGCCAGTGCACGCCAGAGCACGTCAATGCACGCAAGAGCACGCCAATTCACACCAGAGCACGCCAGTGCACGCCAGAGCACGCCAGTGCACGCACGAGCACGCCAATGCACGCCAGAGCACGCCAATTCACACCAGAGCACGCCAGTGCACGCCAAAGAACGCCAGAGCACGCCAGTGCACGCCAGTGCACGCCAATTCACACCAGAGCACGCCAGTGCACGCCAGAGCACAACAGTACACGCCAGAGCACGCCAGTGCACACCAATTCACACCAGAGCACGCCAGTGCTTACCAATTCACACCAGAGCACGCCAGTGCACGCCAGAGCACGTCAATGCACGCCAGAGCAAGCCAGAGCACGCCAGTGCACGCCAATGCACGCCAGAGCACGTCAGTGCACGCCAGAACACGCCAGTGCACGCCAGAGCACGCAAGTGTACGCCAAAGCACGCCAGTGCACGCTAGTGCAAGCCAGAGCAAGTCAATGCACGCCAATTCACACCAGAGCACGCCACAGCACGCCAGTGCACGCCAGTGCACGCCAATTCACACCAGAGCACGCCAGTGCACGCCAGAGCACGTCAATGCACACCAGAGCAAGCCAGAGCCTGCCAGTGCATGCCAATGCACGCCAGAGCACTCCACAGCACGCCAGTGCACGCCAGTGCACGCCAATTCACACCAGTGCACGCCAGAGCACGTCAATGCACAACAGAGCAAGCCAGAGCACGCCAGTAAACGCCAGTGCACGCCAGAGCACCCCAGTGCACGCCAGAGCACGTCAATGCACGCCAGAGCACGCCAATTCACACCAGAGCACGCCAGTGCACGCCAGAGCACGCCAGTGCACGCCAGTGCACGCCAATTCACACAAGAGCACGCCAGTGCACGCCAGAGCACAACAGTGCACGCCAGAGCAAGTCAATGCACGCCAGAGCACGCCAGTGCACACCAATTCACACCAGAGCACGCCAGTGCACGCCAGAGCACGTCAATGCACGCCAGAGCAAGCCAGAGCACGCCAGTGCACGCCAATGCACGCCAGAGCACTTCAATGCACGCCAGAACACACCAGTGCACGCCAGAGCACGCAAGTGTACGCCAAAGCACGCCAGTGCACGCTAGTGCAAGCCAGAGCAAGTCAATGCACGCCAATTCACACCAGAGCACGCCACAGCACGCCAGTGCACGCCAGTGCACGCCAATTCACACCAGAGCACGCCAGTGCACGCCAGAGCACGCCAGTGCACGCCAGAGCACGCCAGAGCACGTCAATGCACACCAGAGCAAGCCAGAGCACGCCAGTGCACGCCAATGCACGCCAGAGCACGTCAATGCACGCCAGAAAACACCAGTGCACGCCAGAGCACGCAAATGTACGCCAGAGCACGCCAATTCACACCAGAGCACGCCAGTGCACGCCAGAGCACGCCAATGCACGCCAGAGCACGCCAATTCACACCAGAGCACGCCAGTGCACGCCAGAGCACGTCAATGCACGCCAGAGCAAGCCAGAGCACGCCAGTGCACGCCAATGCACGCCAGAGCACTTCAATGCACGCCAGAACACACCAGTGCACGCCAGAGCACGCAAGTGTACGCCAAAGCACTTCAGTGCACGCTAGTGCAAGCCAGAGCAAGTCAATGCACGCCAATTCACACCAGAGCACGCAACAGTACGCCAGTGCACGCCAGTGCACGCCAATTCACACCAGAGCACGCCAGTGCACGCCAGAGCACGCCAGTGCACGCCAGTGCACGCCAGTGCACGCCAGAGCACGTCAATGCACACCAGAGCAAGCCAGAGCACGCCAGTGCACGCCAATGCACGCCAGAGCACGTCAATGCACGCCAGAAAACGCCAGTGCACGCCAGAGCACGCAAATGTACGCCAGAGCACGCCAGTGCACGCCAGAGCACGCCAGTGCACGCCAGTGCACGCCAGTGCACGCCAGAGCACGTCAATGCACGCCAGAGCACGCCAGTGCACGCCAGAGCACGCAAGTGTACGCCAAAGCACGCCAGTGCACGCCAGAGCAAGTCAATGCACGCCAGAGCACGCCAGTGCACGCCAGAGCACGCCAGTGCACGCCAGAGCAATTCAATGCACGCTAGAGCACGCCAATTCACACCAGAGCACGCCAGTGCACGCCAGAGCACGCCAATTCACACCAGAGCACGCAAGTGCGCGCAAGAGCACGTCAATGCACGCCAAGCCACGGGAGTGCACGACACAGCACGCCAATTCACACCAGAGCACGCAAGTGCACGCAAGAGCACGTTAATGCACGCCAGAGCACGCCAGTGCACGCCAGTGCACGCCAGAGCACGGCAGTGCACGCCAGTGCACGCCAATTCACACCAGAGCACGCCAGTGCACGCCAGAGCACGCCAGTGCACGCCAGAGCACGTCAATGCACGCAAGAGCACGCCAATTCACACCAGAGCACGTCAGTGCACGCCAGAGCACGCCAGTGCACGCACGAGCACGCCAATGCACGCCAGAGCACGCCAATTCACACCAGATCACGCCAGTGCACGCCAAAGCACGCCAGAGCACGCCAGTGCACGGCAGTGCACGCCAATTCATACCAGAGCACGCCAGTGCACGCCAGAGCACAACAGTACACGCCAGAGCACGTCAATGCACGCCAGAGCAAGCCAGAGCACGCCAGTGCACGCCAATGCACGCCAGAGCACTTCAGTGCACGCCAGAACACGCCAGTGCACGCCAGAGCACGCAAGTGTACGCCAAAGCACGCCAGTGCACGCTAGTGCAAGCCAGAGCAAGTCAATGCACGCCAATTCACACCAGAGCACGCCACAGCACGCCAATTCACACCAGTGCACGCCAGAGCACGTCAATGCACAATAGAGCAAGCCAGAGCACGCCAGTGCACGCCAGAGCACGCCAGTGCACGCCAGAGCACGTCAATGCACGCAAGAGCACGTCAATTCACACCAGAGCACGCCAGTGCACGCACGAGCACGCCAATGCACGCCAGAGCACGCCAATTCACACCAGAGCACGCCAGTGCACGCCAGAGCACGCCAGAGCACGCCAGTACACGCCAGAGCACGCCAGAGCACGCCATTGCACGCCAATTCACACCAGAGCACGCCAGTGCACGCCAGAGCACGCCAGTGCACGCCAGAGCACACCAGTGACCGCAAGTGCACGCCAGAGCACGTCAATTCACACCAGAGCACGCCAGAGCACGCCAGTGCACGCCAGAGCACGCCAATTTACACCAGAGCACGCCAGTGCACGCCACTGCACGCCAGTGCACGCACGAGCACGTCAATGCACGCCAGAGCATGCCAGTGCACGCCAGAGCACGCAAATTCACACCAGAGCACGTCAATGCACGCCAGAGCACGCCATTGCACGCCACAGCACGCCAATTCACACCAGAGCACGCCACTGCACGCCAGAGCACGCCAGTGCACGCCAGAGCACGCCAATGCACGCCAGAGCACACCAGTGCACGCCAGAGCACGCCAGTGCACGCCAGAGCACGCCAATTCACACCAGAGCACGCCAAAGCACGCAAGAGCACGTCAATGCACGCCAGAGCACGCCAGTGCGCAGCAGAGCACGCCAATTCACACCAGAGCACGCCAGTGCACGCCAGAGCACGTCAATGCACGCCAGAGCACGACAGTGCACGACAGAGCTCGGCAGTGCACGCCAGAGCACGCCAATTCACACCAGAGCACGCCAGTGCACGCAAGTGCACGCCAGAGCAAGCCAGAGAACGCCAGTGCACGTTAGAGCACGCCAGTGCACGCCAGAGCACGGTAGAGCACAGCAGAGAACAGCTCAGCACTTGAAGTTGCTATAATATTTTTTTCACTTGTTAAAACCATTTTTTAATTACAAGATGTGTAAATCAATGTCCAATACACCATTTCAAGTCTATTTAATCGATAAATTTATAGAGCAAATCATGAACAAAAAGTTTTAGAAAAACGCACATCACAGCACTTGAATTTTTAAAAATTATTCAAGTTATTTGAGTTCTATTGTCGGGTAGTGGATTTCTATTGTCAAGCACTTAAGTTCTGCATAGCAGAGTACGCCAGAGCACGCCAGATCACGCCAGATCACGCCAGAGCACGCCAGAGCACGCCAGAGCACGCCATTGCACGCCAATTCACACCAGTGCACGCCAGTGCACGCAAGAGCATGTCAGAGCACGCCAGTGCACGCCAGAGCACGCAAGTGCACGCCAAAGCACGCCAGTGCACGCCAGAGCACGCCAGTGCACGCCAATTCACACCAGAGCACGCCAGAGCACACCAGTGCACGCCAGTGCACGCCAGAGCACGTCAATGCACGCCAGAGCACGCCAGTGCACGCAAGAGAACGCAAGTGCACGCCAGAGCACGCCAGTGCACGCCAGTGCACGCCAGAGCACGTCAGTGCACGCCAGTGCACGCCAGAACAATTCAATGCACGCCAGAGCACGCCAATTCACACCAGAAAACGCCAGTGCACGCCAGAGCACGCCAATTCACACCAGAGCACGACAGTGCACGCCAGAGCACGCCAGATCACGCCAGAGCACGTCAATGCACGCCAGAGCACGCCAGTGCACGCAAGAGAACGCAAGTGCACGCCAGAGCACGCCAGTGCACGCCAGTGCACGCCAGAGCACGCCAGTGCACGCCAGAGCAATTCAATGCACGCCAGAGCACGCCAATTCACACCAGAGCACGCCAGTGAACGCCAGAGCACGCCAATTCACACCAGAGCACGCCAGTGCACGCCAAAGCACGCCAGTGCACGCTAGAGCACGCCAGTGCACGCCAGTGCACGCCAGTGCACGCCAATTCACACCAGAGCACGCCAGTGCACGCTTGAGCACGCCAGTAAACGCCAGAGCACGTCAATGCACGCCATTCACACCAGAGCACGCCACAGCACGCCACTGCACGCCAATTCACACCAGAGCACGCAAGTGCACGCCAGAGCACACCAGTGCACGCCAAAGCACGCCAATGCACGCCAGAGCACGCCAGTGCACGCCAGAGAACGCCAGTGCACGCCAGTGCACGCCAATTCACACCAGAGCACGCCAGTGCATGCCAAAGCACGCCAGAGCAAGCCAGTGCACGCACGAGCACGTCAATGCACGCCAGAGCACGCCAATTCACACCAGAGCACGCCAGTGCACGCCAGAGCACGCCAGTGCACGCCAGAGCACGCCAGTGCACGCCAGAGCACGCCAGTGCACGCCAGAGCACGCCAGTGCACGCCAGAGCACGCCAGTGCACGCCAGAGCACGCCAGTGCACGCCAGTGCATGCCAAATCACGCCAGAGCAAGCCAGTGCACGCCAGAGCACGCCAGTGCACGCACGAGCACGTAAATGCACGCCAGAGCACGCCAATTCACACCAGAGCACGCCAGTGCACGCCAGAGCACGCCAGAGCACGCCAGTGCACGCCAGTGCACGCCAATTCACACCAGAGCACGTCAATGCACGCCAGAGCACGCCAGTGCACGCCAGAGCACACCAATTCACACCAGAGCACGTCAATGCACGCCAGTGCACGCCAGAGCACGTCAATGCACGCCAGAGCACGCCGGTGCACGCCAGAGCACGCCAGTGCAAGCCAGAGCACGCCAGTGCACGCCAGAGCACGCCAGTGCACGCCAGAGCAATTCAATGCACGCCAGAGCACGCCAATTCACACCAGAGCACGCCAGTGCACGCCAGAGCACGCCAATTCACACCAGACACGCCAGTGCACGCCAGAGCACGCCATTGCACGCCAGAGCACGTCAATGCACGCCAGAGCACGCCAGTGCACGCCAGAGCATGCAAGTGTACGCCAAAGCACGCCAGTGCACGCCAGAGCAAGTCAATGCACGCCAGAGCACGCCAGTGCACGCCAGAGCACGCCAGTGCACGCCAGAGCAATTCAATGCACGCCAGAGCACGCCAATTCACACCAGAGCACGCCAGTGCACGCCAGAGCACGCCAATTCACACCAGAGCACGCAAGTGCACGCAAGAGCACGTTAATGCACGCCAGAGCACGGCAGTGCACGCCAGAGCACGCCAATTCACACGAGATCACGCAAGAGCACGTTAATGCACGCCAGAGCACGCCAGTGCACGCCAGTGCACGCCAATTCACACCAGAGCACGCCAGTGCACGCCAGAGCACGCCAGTGCACGCCAGAGCACGCCAGTGCACGCCAGAGCACGTCAATGCACGCAAGAGCACGTCAATTCACACCAGAGCACGCCAGTGCACGCCAGAGCACGCCAGTGCACGCACGAGCACGCCAATGCACGCCAGAGCACGCCAGTGCACGCCAGAGCACAACAGTGCACGCCAGAGCAAGTCAATGCACGCCAGAGCACGCCAATTCACACCATAGCACGCCAGAGCACGCCAGTGCACGCCAGAGCACGCCAGTGCAAGCCAGAGCACGCCAGTGCACGCCAGAGCACGCCAGTGCACGCCAGAGCAATTCAATGCACGCCAGAGCACGCCAATTCACACCAGAGCACGTCAGTGCACGCCAGAGCACGCCAATTCACACCAGACACGCCAGTGCACACCAGAGCACGCCAATGCACGCCAGAGCACGTAAATGCACGCCAGAGCACGCCAGTGCACGCCAGAGCACGCAAGTGTACGCCAAAGCACGCCAGTGCACGCCAGAGCAAGTCAATGCACGCCAGAGCACGCCAGTGCACGCCAGAGCACGCCAGTGCACGCCAGAGCAATTCAATGCACGCCAGAGCACGCCAATTCACACCAGAGCACGCCAGTGCACGCCAGAGCACGCCAATTCACACCAGAGCACGCAAGTGCACGCAAGAGCACGTCAATGCACGCCAGAGCACGGGAGTGCACGACAGAGCACGCCAATTCACACCAGAGCACGAAAGTGCACGCAAGAGCACGTTAATGCACGCCAGAGCACGCCACTGCACGCCAGTGCACGCCAGAGCACGCCAGTGCACGCCAGTGCACGCCAATTCACACCAGAGCACGCCAGTGAACGCCAGAGCACGCCAGTGCACGCCAGAGCACGTCAATGCGCGCAAGAGCACGCCAATTCACACCAGAGCACGCCAGTGCACGCCAGAGCACGCCAGTGCACGCACGAGCACGCAAATGCACGCCAGAGCACGCCAATTCACACCAGAGCACGCCAGTGCACGCCAAAGCACGCCAGAGCACGCCAGTGCACGCCAGTGCACGCCAATTCACACCAGAGCACGCCAGTGCACGCCAGAGCACAACAGTACACGCAAGAGCAAGTCAATGCACGTCAGAGCACGCCAGTGCACACCAATTCACACCAGAGCACGCCAGTGCACGCACGAGCACGTCAATGCACGCAAGAGCACGCCAATTAACACCAGAGCACGTCCATGCACGCCAGAGCACGCCAGTGCACGCCAGAGCACGCCAATTCACACCATAGCACGCCAGTGCACGCTAGAGCACAACAGTGCACGCCAGAGTAAGTCAATGCACGCCTGAGCACGCCAGTGCACACCAATTCACACCAGAGCACGCCAGTGCACACCAGAGCACGCCAGTGCACGCAAGAGCACGCCAGTGCACGCACGAGCACGTAAATGCACGCCAGAGCACGCCAATTCACACCAGAGCACGCCAGTGCACGACAGAGCACGCCAGAGCACGCCAGTGCACGCCAATTCACACCAGAGCACGCCAGTGCACGCCAGAGCACGCCAGAGCACGCCAGTGCACGCCAGTGCACGCCAATTCACACCAGAGCACGCCAGTGCACGCTAGAGTACAACAGTGCACGCCAGAGTAAGTCAATGCACGCCTGAGCACGCCAGAGCACGCCAGTGCACGCCAGAGCACACCAGTGCACGCACGAGCACGTCAATGCACGCCAGAGCACGCCAATTCAAACCAGAGCACGTCCATGCACGCCAGAGCACGCCAGTGCACGCCAGAGCACGCCAGAGCACGCCAATTCACACCATAGCACGCCAGAGCACGCCAGTGCACGCCAGAGCACGCCAGTGCAAGCCAGAGCACGCCAGTGCACGCCAGAGCACGCCAGTGCACGCCAGAGCAATTCAATGCACGCCAGAGCACGCCAATTCACACCAGAGCACGCCAGTGCACGCCAGAGCACGCCAATTCACACCAGACACGCCAGTGCACACCAGAGCACGCCAATGCACGCCAGAGCACGTCAATGCACGCCAGAGCACGCCAGTGCACGCCAGAGCACGCAAGTGTACGCCAAAGCACGCCAGTGCACGCCAGAGCAAGTCAATGCACGCCAGAGCACGCCAGTGCACGCCAGAGCACGCCAGTGCACGCCAGAGCAATTCAATGCACACAAGAGCACGCCAATTCACACCAGAGCACGCCAGTGCACGCCAGAGCACGCCAATTCACACCAGAGCACGCAAGTGCACGCAAGAGCACGTCAATGCACGCCAGAGCACGGGAGTGCACGACAGAGCACGCCAATTCACACCAGAGCACGCAAGTGCACGCAAGAGCACGTTAATGCACGCCAGAGCACGCCAGTGCACGCCAGTGCACGCCAGAGCACGCCAGTGCACGCAAGTGCACGCCAATTCACACCAGAGCACGCCAGTGCACGCCAGAGCACGCCAGTGCACGCCAGAGCACGTCAATGCACGCAAGAGCACGCCAATTCACACCAGAGCACGCCAGTGCACGCCAGAGCACGTCAGTGCACGCACGAGCACGCAAATGCACGCCAGAGTACGCCAATTCACACCAGAGCACGCCAGTGCACGCCAAAGCACGCCAGAGCACGCCAGTGCACGCCAGTGCACGCCAATTCACACCAGAGCACGCCAGTGCACGCCAGAGCACAACAGTACACGCCAGAGCAAGTCAATGCACGTCAGAGCACGCCAGTGCACACCAATTCACACCAGAGCACGCCAGTGCACGCACGAGCACGTCAATGCACGCAAGAGCACGCCAATTCACACCAGAGCACGTCCATGCACGCCAGAGCACGCCAGTGCACGCCAGAGCACGCCAATTCACACCATAGCACGCCAGAGCACGCCAGTGCACGCCAGAGCACGCCAGTGCAAGCCAGAGCACGCCAGTGCACGCCAGAGCAATTCAATGCACGCCAGAGCACGCCAATTCACACCAGAGCACGCCAGTGCACGCCAGAGCACGCCAATTCACACCAGACACGCCAGTGCACACCAGAGCACGCCAATGCACGCCAGTGCACGCCAATTCACACCAGAGCACGCCAGTGCACGCCAGAGCACGCCAGTGCACGCCAGAGCACGCAAGTGCACGCAAGAGCACGTCAATGCACGACAGAGCACGCCAATTCACACCAGAGCACGCAAGTGCACGCAAGAGCACGTTAATGCACGCCAGAGCACGCCAGTGCACGCCAGTGCACGCCAGAGCACGCCAGTGCACGCCAGTGCACGCCAATTCACACCAGAGCACGCCAGTGCACGCCAGAGCACGCCAGTGCACGCCAGAGCACGCCAGTGCACGCCAGAGCACGTCAATGCACGCAAGAGCACGCCAATTCACACCAGAGCACGCCAGTGCACGCCAGAGCACGCCAGTGCACGCACGAGCACGCCAATGCACGCCAGAGCACGCCAATTCACACCAGAGCACGCCAGTGCACGCAAAAGCACGCCAGAGCACGCCAGTGCACGCCAGTGCACGCCAATTCACACCAGAGCACGCCAGTGCACGCCAGAGCACAACAGTACACGCCAGAGCAAGTCAATGCACGCCAGAGCACGCCAGTGCACACCAATTCACACCAGAGCACGCCAGTGCTTACCAATTCACACCAGAGCACGCCAGTGCACGCCAGAGCACGTCAATGCACGCCAGAGCAAGCCAGAGCACGCCAGTGCACGCCAATGCACGTCAGAGCACGTCAGTGCACGCCAGAACACGCCAGTGCACGCCAGAGCACGCAAGTGTACGCCAAAGCACGCCAGTGCACGCTAGTGCAAGCCAGAGCAAGTCAATGCACGCCAATTCACACCAGAGCACGCCACAGCACGCCAGTGCACGCCAGTGCACGCCAATTCACACCAGAGCACGCCAGTGCACGCCAGAGCACGTCAATGCACACCAGAGCAAGCCAGAGCCTGCCAGTGCATGCCAATGCACGCCAGAGCACTCCACAGCACGCCAGTGCACGCCAGTGCACGCCAATTCACACCAGTGCACGCCAGAGCACGTCAATAAACACCAGAGCAAGCCAGAGCACGCCAGTGCACGCCAGTGCACGCCAGAGCACGCCAGTGCACGCCAGAGCACGTCAATGCACGCAAGAGCACGTCAATTCACACCAGAGCACGCCAGTGCACGCACGAGCACGCCAATGCACGCCAGAGCACGCCAATTCACACCAGAGCACGCCAGTGCACGCCAGAGCACGCCAGTGCACGCCAGTGCACGCCAGTGCACGCCAGTGCACGCCAATTCACACCAGAGCACGCCAGTGAACGCCAGAGCACAACAGTGCACGCCAGAGCAAGTCAATGCACGCCAGAGCACGCCAGTGCACACCAATTCACACCAGAGCACGCCAGTGCACGCCAGAGCACGTCAATGCACGCCAGAGCAAGCCAGAGCACGCCAGTGCACGCCAATGCACGCCAGAGCACTTCAATGCACGCCAGAACACAACAGTGCACGCCAGAGCACGCAAGTGTACGCCAAAGCACGCCAGTGCACGCTAGTGCAAGCCAGAGCAAGTCAATGCACGCCAATTCACACCAGAGCACGCCACAGCACGCCAGTGCACGCCAGTGCACGCCAATTCACACCAGAGCACGCCAATGCACGCCAGAGCACGCCAGTACACGCCAGTGCACGCCAGAGCACGTCAATGCACACCAGAGCAAGCCAGAGCACGCCAGTGCACGCCAATGCACGCCAGAGCACGTCAATGCTCGCCAGAAAACGCCAGTGCACGCCAGAGCACGCAAATGTACGCCAGAGCACGCCAGTGCACGCCAGAGCACGCCAGTGCACGCCAGTGCACGCCAGTGCACGCCAGAGCACGTCAATGCACGCCAGAGCACGCCAGTGCACGCCAGAGCACGCAAGTGTACGCCAAAGCACGCCAGTGCACGCCAGAGCAAGTCAATGCACGCCAGAGCACGCCAGTGCACGCCAGAGAACGCCAGTGCACGCCAGAACAATTCAATGCACGCCAGAGCACGCCAATTCACACCAGAGCACGCCAGTGCATGCCAGAGCACGCCAATTCACACCAGAGCACGCAAGTGCGCGCAAGAGCACGTCAATGCACGCCAGAGCACGGGAGTGCACGACAGAGCACGCCAATTCACACCAGAGCACGCAAGTGAACGCAAGAGCACGTTAATGCACGCCAGAGCACGCCACTGCACGCCAGTGCACGCCAGAGCACGCCAGTGCACGCCAGTGCACGCCAGAGCACGCCAGTGCACGCCAGAGCACGTCAATGCACGCAAGAGCACGCCAATTCACACCAGAGCACGCCAGTGCACGCCAGAGCACGCCAGTGCACGCACGAGCACGCCAATGCACGCCAGAGCACGCCAATTCACACCAGAGCACGCCAGTGCACGCCAAAGCACGCCAGAGCACGCCAGTGCACGCCAGTGCACGCCAATTCATACCAGAGCACGCCAGTGCACGCCAGAGCACAACAGTACACGCCAGAGCAAGTCAATGCACGCCAGAGCACGCCAGTGCACACCAATTCACACCAGAGCACGCCAGTGCTTACCAATTTACACCAAAGCACGCCAGTGCACGCCAGAGCACGTCAACGCACGCCAGAGCAAGCCAGAGCACGCCAGTTTACGCCAATGCACGCCAGAGCACGTCAGTGCACGCCAGAACACGCCAGTGCACGCCAGAGCACGCAAGTGTACGCCAAAGCACGCCAGTGCACGCTAGTGCAAGCCAGAGCAAGTCAATGCACGCCAATTCACACCAGAGCACGCCAGAGCACGCCAGTGCACGCCAGTGCACGCCAGTGCACGCCAGTGCACGCCAGTGCACGCCAGTGCACGCCAATTCACACCAGAGCACGCCAGTGCACGCCAGAGCACGCCAGTGCACGCCAGAGCACGTCAATGCACACCAGAGCAAGCCAGACCCTGCCAGTGCACGCCAATGCACGCCAGAGCACTCCACAGCACGCCAGTGCACGCCAGTGCACGCCAATTCACACCAGTGCACGCCAGAGCACGTCAATGCACACCAGAGCAAGCCAGAGCACGCCAGTGCACGCCAGAGCACGCCAGTGTACGCCAGAGCACGTCAATGCACGCCAGAGCACGTCAATTCACACCATAGCACGCCAGTGCACGCACGAGCACGCCAATGCACGCCAGAGCACGCCAATTCACACCAGAGCACGCCAGTGCACGCCAGTGCACGCCAATTCACACCAGAGTACGCCAGTGCACGCCAGAGCACAACAGTGCACGCCAGAGCAAGTCAATGCACGCCAGAGCACGCCAGTGCACACCAATTCACACCAGAGCACGCCAGTGCACGCCAGAGCACGTCAATGCACGCCAGAGCAAGCCAGAGCACGCCAGTGCACGCCAATGCACGCCAGAGCACTTCAATGCACGCCAGAACACACCAGTGCACGCCAGAGCACGCCAATTCACACCAGAGCACGCAAGTGCACGCATGAGCACGTCAATGTACGCCAGAGCACGCCAGTTTACGCCAGAGCACGCCAGAGCACGCTAGAGCACAACAGTGCACAGAGTAAGTAAATGCACGCCTGAGCACGCCAGTGCACATTAATTCACACCAGAGCACGCCAGTGCACGCCAAAGCACGCCAGAGCAAGTCAATGCACGCCAGAGCAAGTCAATGCGCGCCAGAGCACGCCAGAGCACGCCAGTGCACGCCAGAGCAAGTCAATGCACGCCAGTGCACGCCAGTGCATTCCAATTCACACCAGAGCACGCCAGTGCACGCCAGAGTAAGTCAATGCACGCCTGAGCACGCAAGTGCACACCAATTCACACCAGAGCACGCCAGTGCACGCCAGAGCACGCCAGAGCAAGTCAATGCACGCCAGAGCAAGTCAATGCACGCCAGAGCACGCCAGTGCACGCCAGAGCAAGTCAATGCACGCAAATTCACACCAGAGGACGCCACAGCACGCCAGTGCACGCCAGTGCACGCCAGTTCACACCAGAGCACGCCAGTGCACGCCAGTGCAAGCCAGAGCACGTCAATGCACGCCAGAGCAAGCCAGAGCACGCCAGAGCACGCCAGAGCACGCCAGTGCACGCAAGAGCACGCCAGTGCACGCCAGAGCACACCAGTGCACGCACGAGCACGTCAATGCACGCCAGAGCACGCCAATTCACACCAGAGCACGTCCATGCACGCCAGAGCACGCCAGTGCACGCCAGAGCACGCCAATTCACACCATAGCACGCCAGAGCACGCCAGTGCACGCCAGAGCACGTCAATGCACGCCAGAGCACGCCAGTGCACGCCAGAGCACGCCAGTGCAAGCCAGAGCACGCCAGTGCACGCCAGAGCACGCCAGTGCACGCCAGAGCAATTCAATGCACGCCAGAGCACGCCAATTCACACCAGAGCACGCCAGTGCACGCCAGAGCACGCCAATTCACACCAGACACGCCAGTGCACGCCAGAGCACGCCAATGCACGCCAAAGCACGTCAATGCACGCCAGAGCACGCCAGTGAACGCCAGAGAACGCAAGTGTACGCCAAAGCACGCCAGTGCACGCCAGAGCAAGTCAATGCACGCCAGAGCACGCCAGTGCACGCCAGAGCAATTCAATGCACGCCAGAGCACGCCAATTCACACCAGAGCACGCCAGTGCACGCCAGAGCACGCCAATTCACACCAGAGCACGCAAGTGCACGCAAAAGCGTCAATGCACGCCAGAGATCGGCAGAGCACGCCAGAGTACGCCAATTCACACCATAGCACGCCAGAGCACGCCAGTGCACGCCAGAGCACGCCATTGCACCCCAGAGCACGCCAGTGCACACCAGAGCACGCAAGTGCACGCCAGAGCACGCCAGAGCTCGCCAGAGCAATTCAATGCACGTCAGAGCAAGCCAATTCACACCAGAGCACGCCAGTGCACGCCAGAGCACGCCAATTCACACCAGAGCACGCAAGAGCACGTTAATGCACGCCAGAGCACGCCAGTGCACGCCAGAGCACGCCAGTGCACGCCAGTGAACGCCAATTCACACCAGAGCACGCCAGTGCACGCCAGAGCACGCCAGAGCACACCAGTGCACGCAAGAGCAAACAAGTGCACGCCAAAGCACGCCAGTGCACGCCAAAGCACGCCAGTGCACGCCAGTGCACGACAATGCACGCCAGAGCACGCCAGTGCACACCAATTCACACCAGAGCACGGCAGTGCACGCCAGAGCACGTCAATGCAAGCCAGAGCAAGCCAGAGCACGCCAGTGCACGCCAATGCACGCCAGAGCACGTCAATGCACGCCAGAACACGCCAGTGCACGCCAGAGCACGCAAGTGTACGCCAAAGCACGCCAGTGCACGCTAGTGCAAGCCAGAGCAAGTCAGTGCACGCCAATTCACACCAGAGCACGCCACAGCACGCCAGTGCACGCCAGTGCACGCCAATTCACACCAGAGCACGCCAGTGCACGCCAGAGCACGCCAGTGCACGCCAGAGCACGTCAATGCACGCCAGAGCACGTCAATGCACGCCAGTGCACGCCAGAGCACGTCAATGCACGCCAGAGCAAGCCAGAGCACGCCAGTGCACGCCAATGCACGCCAGAGCACGTCAATGCACGCCAGAAAACGCCAGTGCACGCCAGAGCACGCAAGTGTACGCCAAAGCACGCCAGTGCACGCTAGTGCAAGCCAATTCACACCAGAGCACGCCAGTGCACGCCAGAGCACGCCAGTGCACACCAGAGCAAGTCAATGCACGCCAGAGCACGCCAGTGCACGCCAGAGCACGCCAATTCACACCAGAGCACGCCAGTGCACACCAGAGCACGCCAGTTCACACCAGAGCACGCAAGTGCACGCAAGAGCACGTCAATGCACGCCAGAGCACGCCAGTGAACGCCAGAGCACGCCAGTGCACGCCAGAGCACGCCAGAGCACGCCAATTCACACCAGAGCACGCCAGTGCACGCCAGAGCACGCCAATTCACACCAGAGCACGCCAGTGCACGCCAGAGTACGCCAGTGCACGCCAGAGCACGCCAGTGCACGCAAGAGCACGCCAGTGCACGCCAGAGCATGCCAGTGCACGCCAGAGCAATTCAATGCACGCCAGAGCACGCCAATTCACACCAGAGCACGCCAGTGCACGCCAGAGCACGCCAATTCACACCAGAGCACGCTAGTGCACGCAAGAGCACGTCACTGCACGCCAGAGCACGCCAGTGCACGCCAGTGCACGCCAGTGCACGCCAATTCACACCAGAGGACGCCAGTGCACGCCAGAGCACGCCAATTCACACCAGAGCACGCCAGTGCACGCCAGAGTACGCCAGTGCACGCCAGAGCACGCCAGTGCACGCCAGAGCACGCCAGTGCACGTCAGAGCAAGCCAGTGCACGCCAGAGCAATTTAATGCACGCCAGAGCACGCCAATTCACACCAGAGGACGCCAGTGCACGCCAGAGCACGCCAATTCACACGAGAGCACGCTAGTGCACGCAAGAGCACGTCAATGCACGCCAGAGAAAGCCAGTGCACGCCAGTGCACGCCAATTTACACCAGAGGACGCCAGTGCACGCAAGAGCACGTCAATGCACGCCAGAGCACGCCAGAGCACGCCAGAGCACGCCAGAGCACGCCAGTGCACGCCAGAGCACGTCAATGCACGCCAGAGCACGCCAGTGCACGCCAGTGCACGCCAGAGGACGCCAGTGCACGCCAGAGCAATTCAATGCACGCCAGAGCACGCCAATACACACCAGAGCACGCCAGTGCACGCCAGAGCACGCTAGTGCACGCCAGTGCACGCCAGTGCACGCCAATTCACACCAGAGGACGCCAGTGCACGCCAATTCACACCAGAGGACGCCAGTGCACGCAAGAGCACGTCAATGAACGCCAGAGCACGCCAGAGCACGCCAGAGCACGCCAGTGCACGCCAGAGCACGTCAATGCACGCCAGAGCACGCCAGTGCTCGCCAGTGCACGCAAGAGTGTAAAGGTCGACACAACGGAATCATTGTGTCACCAATACGAAGAACTTAAATACTATGAGGCGACTTTACTCACAATGTCAAAGTGAAGTGTCTAAGACCAACGGGAATAATTAAGGCTAAACAATGTATTGATAACGGACAGATCATACAATAAGGTGAACTAATAATATTAAATAGTGAGACGATAAGTAGGTGAGACAATACTACTTGTATGGAGAAAATGTGGTAGCGGGCTGAGCGGTTAGGCTTGTCGAGAAACGGCAAGTTTCGAGGTACAGTTGGAAATGGCACTTAGCTTAAATAACAGGCACTGAGCACAAGGGAAAATATAACTAATACAATACCAAAAAGGAGAGTGCGACTGGAACACAATGGTAGTGTGAATGCCGTGGGAGAATGCAGTCCAGAATAACATTTACATACAGTTTTTATACTAATTCTGGCTGCACGGTTAGCATAGGCCTAGAGAGGAAGTATAGGGAGCAGACATGTTTAGGCCTAGAGAGGATAGTATAGGGAAACGTGAGCAGACACGTTAAAACATGGTCAGAGCGGAGACGGACGAAAAGGGGGTTTGTTATTGAAAAGCGTTGAAGGAAAAAGGAAAATATATTTATATAGTGTCATAAAAGATAAAAGTACGCCTAAAGTTAATATAGCAAAAAGGGAAAGGGGATAGTAAAAAGGGAAAGGGATGGGCGAGTTGTCGGCAGAGATGGTGCGAGTTGGCGGCAGATTCAAATGGTAGCAGCCTCCTCTGGTATGAGACGGAGTATAGCGGAAGCGACATCTAGTAGTCGACGTTAGAGATTGTCTTGTAGAAAGGGAAAGTAACAAGGGAAAGGGATGTGACGAGTTGGCGGCAGATTCAAATGGTAGCAGCCTCCTCTGGTATGAGATGGAGCATAGCGGAAGCGACATCTAGTAGTCGACGTTAGAGATTGTCTTGTAGAAAGGGTAAGTAACAGAAAAACGGGAGTCGACCGAGCGTTCTGTTACATCGCTCCCGGCCCTATGAGATTACGTCACGGAATCTAAACAGCAGACGGATCGTATTCGGAATGATTCTGATCATCATCCAAATAGTAAGATCCTTTGAAGTGGTCAAATTTTTCTCTTAAATATTGCAGCAGTTTCGAGGCTCCGCAACAATTTGTAGCTATGCAAATGGCCACGCCAAAAATAAGGGCCAAATTAGAGTGTCGATAAGAAGGAAGAGACGGAAGTTCACAAAAGCTGTGTTGGATTTTTCAATTGCCGTAACAATGATGTTGGATGCACCAATGGTAGTATCTTGTGTAGATCCTTTTGCAGAATGTTCGTTGATTGAGGCCGTCAGGTCGGCTATGATATTCGAAGAAAGTAACATCAGTATAGCGAAAAGCGTCTGCCAAATCACGTTGAGGAACGACGAGAGAAGTCTCAACTGGCTCCCGAGTATTATTGCGGGAGGCGTGGAGACGATCATTAAAATTCACGGTCCCGCTAGTCCAATAGCAAGGAGTGAAATTTGTCAGTTCCCATCTGATCTGGCTGACAGTAAAATTTTTGAAGCGAGGCTGTGCGCCACAAATAGTGATTTCAGTAGTAAAGTTGACAGGAATGGGTGTGCACTGAATAGCTGACACATCCGGTGCTGTTGGCACTACTTGCACATGTTTGATGTGATGTTGTTCTTCAAATGATGCGAATTAAATCGTTTTCTTTGATGAACAGTTAATAATGATGAGGAGCAACATGATTTGGGATTAATGGAATACGCGTTTAACATATGCAGCGTAATTGTAAGTAAGAGAATTTTAAGTATAGGAATAAGCAATAATAAATAAGTAAGTTAAAAATAGTAAGAGGAAGGGAAGAAAGAGAGGCGGCGAAAAAGAGAGGCGACAAAAAGGGACATATTTTATCATAGGAAAGAGTGGAAGGTATAATTGACACTATATTGAGGACCCATGGCTGTTTCCTTTCCCCCAAAAATGTTTTACCCAAAATACGGAGGAGAAAAATAGAGAAGGTAGAAAGGCGAGGTGTCTGGGGAGTTGGACATTTTTTCCGCCAGCTTATCGGTGGAAGGGAGGGCGAAGAGAGTAAACAATAGAACGATTGGACATATCGAATTCAGTTGCTTTTTAGCTTTCGATGAGCGAAGGAGTGTGTCAAGAGAAGTTGGGGAAGAAGAGATGCATATAGATATCGACCCGAAAGAAGAGAGAAAATAAAATATTTATAAGTTCATTAAGTGTGAAAGTGTTATGTGAATGTATGTGATTGAGTGGATAGTTCTAGGGGTTTTTTTTGTTTTGATTTGTTTCGTTTGTTGTTGACATACATTGTTATACATTTAATTGTAAAATTTTGATTTTGATTTGATTGATTTGATTGGCAAGTATGCATTAATTTTTTTATTGTTGTTTGCTATTTTTTTCAGTATTTTGATTATTCTTTTTTCTTAAATCATTTTTTTTTTCTACTATTTTTGTTTTTTGTTTTATTCTGTTTTTTATTTATTTTTCAAAAGAGAATTAACGAAGTTAGAAGGGAGAGTATTTCTTAAAGCGGGAGACCCTAGCTCTATTTCATTATAAGTTTCATTTCCGAATTGACGAGGATTTGCAATTTTATCATTTGAAATTTGGTGAATCTCATTTGACTTGTTCGTCAACAATTGCACTTCCTTATCAATGATAAAATAATACTCAGAGAAGTTACAAGTTAAGTCTACACCAAAGTGAATAAATTTAGATCAGTCCAAATGAAAAGAGGGGGGAAATCAAATTGCTTGAGCACGTAGCTTGAAATCTCAGATCACTTAGATCTTATTTAAACATTTGATTTAATAAAAGAGAGGGGGGGGGGAATTGTACCTACGAAGAAGAAAAGTAGCCAGGTTGCATTAAACACAAAGAAAATTATAGCACTTAGCTTATTTGAATTCCCCTAAGCACTTAGCAAAGACGAAACAACAACTGCAAATGGCACATAGCGCATGCAGAAAAAAAAATGTGTTTAAAACTAATTTTAGCACATAGCTAGTGGTTTAACACGAAAATATCTAGCACATAAAAGTAGCAGAAGATTTTCTTAACTTATTTAGCACATAGCTTTGTAAGTTAATTTCGCAAATTAAAATATTGAAGCACTTAGCAACTGAGTTATAATTTACTGGCTTAGCACATAGCAAAAACCCAGTAATGGATTGTTTCTTTTGGTTTTTTTTTTGTAATTCTGTTGGTTAATTTGTATCTCTGATTTTTAGAAATTATTTAATTTTTTTTTCTTCAATTATTCATATTTTGGTGTCTTTTTTATATGTGTGTGTGTTTTTTTTGGTTCAATCAGTTATTTTTTTTGTGTTAGTTATGCCACTACATGCATATTCTTTCAGGACAGTCTTTGATTTTATGACCCCGTTGACGACAAGAATAACAAAGTCGCCTTTCACTACCGAATTGTGGCGGAAAAGGGTGATCCACTGGTTGAAGCTGTATATTAGGTTGATTGGGCGGCTGCTGAATAGCCTGAGGGAATGTGCGGGGGGGCTGCGGAAACTGCGGAACAGGGGGCTGAAGGGAAAAGTCTAACAGTGGAAAACTTGGATTTGGATAATGGGAAGGCTGACTGTCAAAAAGGTATGTTTCCCTTCCGACGGGTTGTTGAAATCTAGCGTTTTGCCATTGTTTATTAAAATTATTTCTGGGAGCGGAGGTTTGATGATTTTGCTGATTAGATTGCCCAACGCTATTCTGATTAAGAGAAATATTTGTTTCCATGTTTGCTTGCGTTAGGCCTCGAAGGTCAATGATCGATTCAGTTAATCGGTCCAATCGATTATCAAAATTTGAATTTTGGACCGAATTATTATATACATTTGCCTCCGCAGGCTTATTTCCCATTTTAAGACTGGTTGCAATGGCACAAATTGTTTCGTTTTGTTTTTCTATTGCCTGAACTATGAGAGAATCTTTCTGATCGTTAGCTGCTACTGCGTTGACAAATACTTTTTGGTCTTTGCTGTGCTGGTCTAACTGTACTCTTTTCGCATATTTCTGAGTTACTGCTACAAGTTCCTCAAAAGAAAAGACTTTTTTGTAACGTACAATATGTTGTAGCTCATGCTCTAGGCCTTGCAAAAATTTCTGACGGAGAAAACGTAGCTGAGTCGCTTTTTCTTCCGCTGACTCAAGTTTGTTTGAAGGATAAGCGCGCTGATATATTGTTTTTAAACGAAACGCGTAGTTTAAAATATTTTCTTTAGGCTTTCTTTGTATTTCATCGAATTTAGTCTGATAATAGTCGGAATCTTCGTCGCCATGAAAGTTTTCTTGGAAATAGGATTTTATACTACTATATTCTTGGGTGCCACTTTCCATTATATTCTGTAATAGGTCGTATGCTTCTCCTGACATTTTAGTCGATAGCATATTGACTATATCTGCGTTATTCCAATTTGACATTGCGACTACGTTGTCAAATAATTTAATCCAGCGATCAAAACGAACAGCTGGACTTCCAGTATAATTTTGAATCTGATTCAACATGGTCATAGCTCCTCTTCCTTTATGAGTATCCGAAAAATTTTGGCTTGGTCTATTGGGACTACTAGCTTTTTTGGGAGAAGGGCTTCTTATTGAAGAAGAATTATTATTGCCTTTTGGTTTGAGGCTTTTAATAGTGTCACGAGATGGCTGATATTCAACGAAGAAGGTTGATTCGTCGGTATCTGATGATTGTGTGTCAGACTCTCTTGGTCTATAATCATTACTTCCTCTACCTGCCCATCCGCTGGGGTTTCTTTCGTCGCTTCTTCTTTCATAGTCTCCTTCCTTTCTAGCCCTACGGGGAGGTTCATCGACTGTTCTATGTTGCTCGAAAAAGCTGGGTTTTGGGCGAGTGGAATCGGCAGCCATTTTCTCCTTGCTATATTTCCCTTTATCGCTGTTTTCTTTCCCCCCGTAACTTGTATTTTCGATGCTAGTTTTACTGGGCTCTGTTGGTCTATTTGATTGCTCGGCGTTGCAATTTCTCTCAACAAAGTCTCTATCTGTATTTGGAATTCTGCTTTCTGTTCGTGCAGCGAACGAGTCAAATCTGCCGATATTGCTGCAGAAATTAAATACTTTCTCCGATACAGTATCTTCGTCTGGGGATTTTTGATTAACTTCGTTTGTCGCGCAAGCGCCTGATATATAATTGGGATTGTCGATGTCGGAAGAATGCACTCCTGATCTTGGGTAATTAGGCTGAAAAGGCGCAATAAATTCGCTCCCAGAAACGACGGGAAAATACGGCAATCGCTCGGATTTATTGTGCTGATTGTCAGGTTGTAACGCAAAATTAACTTTCTTTTCGCTGCGTGGTGTTGACAACTCAATATCGACGATAGCCGTTTGAGTGGGTGGTAAAGAGAGAAAATTCCCTGCTGATTCGGGACCCAAACAAGACTGATCGTTTCTAATTTGGTTTTGAATATTCTCACTTCCTGTAGGAATTCCCAAGTCGCGTTGATGAATTCTATTATCGTTATTAGCTCGTTCACTGCACAATTCGCATATACAGCTAAAAGGGCTGTCGTTTCTAACGCTCGAGTCCAAGTCCCCGTCGGCTTGTCGTTTAAACGGATTAATCTCGGAAGGATTTGAAAAACCGGAAGAGGAAGAGGGAAATGGGAAAATCGGTCGAACGGATTCCTGATAGCTGTTTTGAAAAATTCCCGAAGTGGGGAAATATCTGTTACTACTGGCCCCTTCTTCAAGATAACCGTAATTGACTTTATTATTTCTGAGCTCGTCGTGTAATTTGGGCGGGGTTTTTTCAGTTCGTTCGTCACCAAATCCTCGTATTTGCTGCGAATTGATTGTATTTTGACCGTCTTTGTTTCCATGGGAAATGGTTTGTTTAATGGGAAATTCGATAATATCCTCAACTGATTCTTCCTCTCCCCCTACAGCGATACTATGCTTTCCCAGTTCACTTATAACGTTATCGAAATGAATATACGGTGTGTAAGTTATCGGGTTATGAATGGCCTCGATAGTCGAATTATTAAACGCTACTGGCGTGGACAAAACTGTGGGGGGAAGATTGCGTATTAATCCACCAATACGATTAAGAATTTCAAAAAGAGTATCTTCTTCTTCAACAGCTGATTGACAATCGATGCCGTTGGCAGTCGTGATTAAATTGTGATTAGTTACTGAAATCTCCGCGTTATTTTGAATAAAAATTGTCTTATTTTCAGTATTTTTAACAGGAAAATTTGAAATTTCGTTTACAGTTAGATCTTCTGGTATTTCAATAATAGTATCGGTTGTGCCAGAAGATTTTTTAATTATACTAGTTTGCCCCACACTAGTACGGTTAGACTGAACGGCCCCTGGTGATTCAATTACTGAAGGAACAGAAATAATCGGCTCAAGTTCTTTTGGAGAAATGGAACGGTCAAACGCAAGCTTTTTAATCGGAGAAATAGTCGATTCAACTTTAGATTTTTTCGGCGACGGGGAAAAAAAACTAACGAATTTTTCCGCAAAAGATTTTGAAATTCCCTTGTTTACGTTTCGTTTAAACAAATATTCAGGATCGGGAATACTTTTTAGTTGGACATAATTCTTATTTGATCGAGTAGGTCTATTAATAACACGAGTGTCTATTGTTTGGCGCTTCCGAGCGGTAGATGCGAGCGGAGTGGAAGTAATTGGGACAGAAAGAGGAACTTTAGTTGGAAGAATCGGTACAGTTTTATCAGTAGAAATATCGTTTAAATCTTCCAAGTTTTTACGAAAAATACTTTTAGTCTTAGGCCTAGCACCGTACGATGACATTGTAAGTGAGTTCGAAAATCGCTGCCACCAGATGTAAAGGTCGACACAACGGAATCATTGTGTCACCAATACGAAGAACTTAAATACTATGAGGCGACTTTACTCACAATGTCAAAGTGAAGTGTCTAAGACCAACGGGAATAATTAAGGCTAAACAATGTATTGATAACGGACAGATCATACAATAAGGTGAACTAATAATATTAAATAGTGAGACGATAAGTAGGTGAGACAATACTACTTGTATGGAGAAAATGTGGTAGCGGGCTGAGCGGTTAGGCTTGTCGAGAAACGGCAAGTTTCGAGGTACAGTTGGAAATGGCACTTAGCTTAAATAACAGGCACTGAGCACAAGGGAAAATATAACTAATACAATACCAAAAAGGAGAGTGCGACTGGAACACAATGGTAGTGTGAATGCCGTGGGAGAATGCAGTCCAGAATAACATTTACATACAGTTTTTATACTAATTCTGGCTGCACGGTTAGCATAGGCCTAGAGAGGAAGTATAGGGAGCAGACATGTTTAGGCCTAGAGAGGATAGTATAGGGAAACGTGAGCAGACACGTTAAAACATGGTCAGAGCGGAGACGGACGAAAAGGGGGTTTGTTATTGAAAAGCGTTGAAGGAAAAAGGAAAATATATTTATATAGTGTCATAAAAGATAAAAGTACGCCTGAAGTTAATATAGCAAAAAGGGAAAGGGGATAGTAAAAAGGGAAAGGGATGGGCGAGTTGTCGGCAGAGATGGTGCGAGTGGCGGCAGATTCAAATGGTAGCAGCCTCCTCTGGTATGAGACGGAGTATAGCGGAAGCGACATCTAGTAGTCGACGTTAGAGATTGTCTTGTAGAAAGGGAAAGTAACAAGGGAAAGGGATGTGACGAGTTGGCGGCAGATTCAAATGGTAGCAGCCTCCTCTGGTATGAGATGGAGCATAGCGGAAGCGACATCTAGTAGTCGACGTTAGAGATTGTCTTGTAGAAAGGGTAAGTAACAGAAAAACGGGAGTCGACCGAGCGTTCTGTTACAAGAGCACGCCAGAGCAATTCAATGCACGCCAGAGCACGCCAATTCACACCAGAGCACGCCAGTGCACGCCAGTGCACGCCAATTCACACCAGAGCACGCCAGTGCATGCCAGTGCACGCCAAGGCACGCAAGAGCACGTCAATGCACGCTAGAGCACGCCAGTGCACGCCAGAGCACGCAAGTGCACGCCAAAGCACGCCAGTGCACGCCAGAGTACGCCAGTCCACGCAAGTGCACGCCAGTGCACGCCAATTCACACCAGAGCACGCCAGTGCACGCCAGAGCACGCCAGTGCACGCCAGAGCACGCCAGTGCACGCCAGAGCACGCCAGTGCACGCCAGAGCACGCCAGTGCACGCCAGAGCACGCCAGTGCACGCCAGAGCACGCCAGTGCACGCCAATTCACACCAGAGCACGCCAGTGCACGCCAGAGCACGCCAGTGCACGCCAGTGCACGCCAGTGCACGCCAGTGCACGTCAATGCACGCCAGAGCAAGCCAGAGTACGCCAGAGCACGCTAGTGCACGCTAGTGCGTTTTTTCACTTTTTAAAACCATTTTTAATTACAGGATGTGTAAATCAATGTCCAATACACCATTTGAAGTCTATTTAATCAATAAAGCATCTATTCAATCAATAATTTATAAAGCAAATCATGAACAAAAAGTTTGAGAAAAACGCACATCACAGCACTTGAATTTCTAAAAATTATTCAAGTTATTTGAGTTCTATTGTCGGATAGTGGATATCTATTGTCGGGCACTTGAGTTCTGCATAGCAGAGCACGCCAGAGCACGCCAGTGCACGCCAGAGCACGCCAGTGCACGCCAGAGCACGCCAATTCACACCAGAGCACGCCAGTGCACGCCAGAGCACGCCAGGGCACGCCAGATTACGCCAGTGCACGCCAGAGCACGCCAGTGCACGCAAGAGCACGTCAATGCACGCCAGAGCACGCCAGTCCACGCCAGAGCACGCCAGTCCATGCCAAAGCACGCCAGTGTACTCCAGAGCACGCCAGTGCACGCCAGAGCACGCCAATTCACACCAGAGCACGCCAGTTACCACCAGAGCAGGCCAGTTCACGCCAGTGCTTGCCAGAGCACGTCAATGCACGCCAGAGCACGCCAATTCACAGCAGAGCACGCCATTGCACGCCAGAGCACGCCATTGCACGCCAGAGCACGCCAGAGCACGCACGAGCACGTCAATGCACGCCAGAGCATGCCAGTGCACGCCAGAGCATGCCAGTGCACGCCAGAGCACGCCAATTCACACCAGAGCACGCCAGAGCACGCCAGTGCACGCCAGAGCATGCCAATTCACACCAGAGCACGCCAGAGCACGCCAGTGCACGCCAGAGCACGTCAATGCACGCCAGAGCACGCCAGTGCACGCCGGAGCATGCCAGTGCACGCCAGTGCACGCCAATGCACGCAAGAGCACGCCAGTGCACGCCAGAGCAATTCAATGCACGCCAGAGCACGCCAATTCACACCAGAGCACGCCAGTGCACGCCAGTGCACGCCAATTCACACCAGAGCACGCCAGTGCATGCCAGAGCACGCCAAGGCACGCAAGAGCACGTCAATGCACGCCAGAGCACGCCAGTGCACGCCAGAGCACGCCAGTACACGCCAGAGCACGCCAGTGCACGCCTTAGCATGCCAGTGCACGCCAGAGCACGCCAGTGCACGCCAGAGCACGCCAGTGCACGCCAGATTAAGTCAATGCACGCCAGAGCACGCTAGAGCATGCCAGTGCACGCCAATTCACATCAGAGCATGCCAGTGCTCTCCGGAACACGCCAGTGCACGCCAGAGCACGCCAGTGCACGCCAATTCACACCAGAGCACGCCAGAGCACGCCAGTGCACGACAATTCACACCAGAGCACGCCAGTGCACGCCAGTGCACGCCAGAGCACGTCAATGCACGCCAGAGCAAGCCAGAGCACGCCAGAGCACGCCAGAGCACGTAAGAGCACGCCAGAGCACGCTAGTGCACGCCAGAGCTCGGTAGAGCACAGCAGAGAACAGCTCAGCACTTGAAGATGCTATAATATTTTTTTCACTTGTTAAAACCATTTTTTAATTACAGGATGTGTAAATCAATGTCCAATACACCATTTCAAGTCTATTTAATCAATAAATTTATAAAGCAAATCATGAACAAAAAGTTTGAGAAAAACGCACATCAAAGCACAGTTATTTGAGTTCTATTGTCGGATAGTGGATTTCTATATTCACGCACTTGAGTTCTGCATAGCAGAGCACGCAAGAGCACGCCAGTGCACGCCAGAGCACGCCCGTGCACGCCAATTCACACCAGAGCACGCCAATGCACGCCAGAGCACGCCAGTGCACGCCAGTGCACGCCAGAGCACGCCAGTGCACGCAAGAGCACGCCAGTGCACGCATGAGCACGTCAATGCACGCCAGAGCATGCAAGTGCACGCCAGAGCACGCCAGTGCACGCCAGAGCACGCCAATTCACACCAGAGCACGTCAATGCACGCCAGAGCACGCCAGTGCACGCCAGAGCATGCCAATTCACACCAGAGCACGCCAGAGCACGCCAGTGCACGCCAATTCACACCAGAGCACGCCAGTGCACGCCAGAGCACGCCAATGCACGCAAGAGCACGCCAGTGCACGCCAGAGCAATTCAATGCACGCCAGAGCACGCCAATTTACACCGAGCACGCCAGTGCACGCCAGAGCACGCCAATTCACATCAGAGCACGCCAGTGCACGCCAGAGCACGTGAGTGCACGCCAGAGCACGCGAGTGCACGCCAGAGCACACCAGGGCATGCCAGTGCACGCCAATTCACATCAGAGCACGCCAGTGCACGCCAGAGCACGCCAGTGCTCGCCAGAGCACGCCAGTGCACGTCAGAGAAAGCCAGTGCACGCCAGTGCACGCCAATTCACACCAGAGCACGCCAGAGCACGCCAGTGCACGCCAATTCACACCAGAGCACGCCAGTGCACGCCAATTCACACCAGTGCACGCCAGAGCAAGCCAGAGCACGCCAGTGCACGCACGAGCACGTCAATGCACGCCAGAGCATGCCAGTGAACGTCAGAGCACGCCAATTCACACCAGAGCACGTCCATGCACGCCATTGCACGCCAGTGCACGCCAGAGCACGCCAATTCACACCAGAGCACGACAGAGCACGCCAGAGCACGCCAGAGCACGTCAATGCACGCCATAGCATGCCAGTGCACGCCAGAGCACGCCAATTCACACCAGAGCACTTTCATGCACGCCAGAGCACGCCAGTGCACGCCAGAGCACGCCAATTAACACCAGAGCACTTTCATGCACGCCAGAGCACGCCAGTGCACGCCAGAGCACGCCAATTCACACCAGAGCACGCCAGAGCACGCCAGAGCACGCCAGAGAACGTCACTGCACGCCAGAGCACGCCAATTCACACCAGAGCACGCCAGTGCACGCACGAGCACGTCAATGCACGCCAGAGCATGCCAGTGCACGCCAGAGCACGCCAATTTACACCAGAGCACGCCAGAGCACGCCAGAGCACGCCAGAGAACGTCAATGCACGCCAGAGCACGCCAATTCACACCAGAGCACGCCAGTGCACGCCAGAGCACGTCAATGCACGCCAGAGCACGCCAGTGCACGACAGAGCTCGCCAGTGCACGCCAGAGCACGCCAATTCATACCAGAGCACGCCAGTGCACGCAAGTGCACGCCAGAGCAAGCCAGAGCACGCCAGAGCACGCCAGAGCACGCCAGTGCACGCCAGAGCACGGTAGAGCACGGTAGAGCACAGCAGAGAACAGCTCAGCACTTGAAGTTGCTATAATATTTTTTCACTTATTAAAACCATTTTTTAATTACAAGATGTGTAAATTAATGTCCAATACACCATTTCAAGTCTATTTAATCAATAAATTTATAGAGCAAATCATGAACAAAAAGTTTTAGAAAAACGCACATCACAGCACTTGAATTTTTAAAAATTATTCAAGTTATTTGAGTTCTATTGTCGGGTAGTGGATTTCTATTGTCAAGCACTTGAGTTCTGCATAGCAGAGCACGCCAGAGCACACCCGATCACGCCAGATCACGCCAGATCACGCCAGAGCACGCCAGAGCACGCCATTGCACGGCAATTCACACCAGAGCACGCCAGTGCACTCCAGAGCACGTCAATGCACGCCAGAGCACGCTAGTGCACCTCAGTGCACGCCATTGCACGCCAGAGCACGCCAGTGCACGCCAGAGCACGTCAATGCACGCCAGAGCACGCCAATTCACACCAGAGCACGCCAGAGCACGCCAGAGCACGCCAGAGCACGCCAGAGCACGTCAATGCACGCCAGAGCACGCCAATTCACACCAGAGCACGTCAGTGCACGCCAGAGCACGTCAATGCACGCCAGTGCACGCAAGAGCACGCCAGTGCACGCCAGAGCAATTCAATGCACGCCAGAGCACGCCAATTCACACTAGAGCACGCCAGTGCACGCCAGAGTACGCCAATTCATACCACAGCACGACAGTGCACGCCAGAGCACGCCAAGGCACGCAAGAGCACGTCAATGCACGCCAGAGCACGCCAGTGCACGCCAGAGCACGCAAGTGCACGCCAAAGCACGCCAATTCACACCACAGCACGCCAGTGCACGCCAGAGCACGCCAAGGCACGCAAGAGCACGTCAATGCACGCCAGAGCACGCCAGTGCACGCCAGTGCACGCCAATTCACACCAGTGCACGCCAGTGCACGCCAGAGCAAGTCAATGCACGCCAGAGCACGCCAGTGCACGCCAGAGCACGCCAGTGCATGCCAGAGCACGCCAGTGCACACCAGTGCACGCCAGAGCACGCCAGTGCACGCCAGAGCACGCCAGTGCACGCCAGAGCACGCCAGTGCACGCAAATTCACACCAGAGCACGCCAGAGCACGCCAGTGCACGCCAATTAAGACCAGAGCACGCCAGTGCACGCCAGTGCACGCCAGTGCAATTCAATGCACGCCAGAGCACGCCAGTGCACGCCAGTGCACGCAAGAGCACGCCAGTGCACGCCAGAGCAATTCAATGCACGCCAGAGCACGCCAATTCACACTAGAGCACGCCAGTGCACGCCAGAGTACGCCAATTCATACCACAGCACGACAGTGCACGCCAGAGCACGCCAAGGCACGCAAGAGCACGTCAATGCACGCCAGAGCACGCCAGTGCACGCCAGAGCACGCAAGTGCACGCCAAAGCACGCCAATTCACACCACAGCACGCCAGTGCACGCCAGAGCACGCCAAGGCATGCAAGAGCACGTCAATGCACGCCAGAGCACGCCAGTGCACGCCAGTGCACGCCAATTCACACCAGTGCACGCCAGTGCACGCCAGAGCAAGTCAATGCACGCCAGAGCACGCCAGTGCACGCCAGAGCACGCCAGTGCATGCCAGAGCACGCCAGTGCACACCAGTTCACGCCAGAGCACGCCAGTGCACGCCAGAGCACGCCAGTGCACGCCAGAGCACGCCAGTGCACGCAAATTCACACCAGAGCACGCCAGAGCACGCCAGTGCACGCCAATTAAGACCAGAGCACGCCAGTGCACGCCAGTGCAATTCAATGCACGCCAGAGCACGCCAGTGCACGCCAGTGCACGCCAATTCACACCAGAGCACGTCAGTGCATGCCAGAGCACGCCAAGGCACGCAAGAGCACGTCAATGCACGTCAGAGCACGCCAGTGCACGCCAGAGCACGCCAGTGCACGCCAGAGCACGCCAGTGCACGCCAGAGCACGCCAGTGCACGCCAGAGCACGCAAGTGCAAGCCAAAGCACGCCAGTGCACGCCAGAGCACGCCAGTGCACGCCAGAGCACGCCAGTGCACGCCAGTGCACGCCAATTCACACCAGAGCACGCCAGAGCACGCCAGTGCACGCCAGACCAAGTCAATGCACGCCAGAGCACGCCAGTGCACGCCAGAGCACGCCAGTGCACGCCAGTGCACGCCAATTCACATCAGAGCACGCCAGTGTACGCCAGAGCATGCCAGTGCACGCCAGAGCACGCCAGTGCACGCCAGTGCACGCCAGAGCACGCCAGTGCACGCCAGAGCACGCCAGTGCACGCCAGTGCACGCCAGAGCATGCCAGTGCACGCCAGAGCACGCCAGTGCACGCACGAGCACGTCAATGCACGCCAGAGCATGCCAGTGAACGTCAGAGCACGCCAATTCACACCAGAGCACGTCCATGCACGCCATTGCACGCCAGTGCACGCCAGAGCACGCCAATTCACACCAGAGCACGACAGAGCACGCCAGAGCACGCCAGAGCACGTCAATGCACGCCATAGCATGCCTGTGCACGCCAGAGCACGCCAATTCACACCAGAGCACTTTCATGCACGCCAGAGCACGCCAATTAACACCAGAGCACTTTCATGCACGCCAGAGCACGCCGGTGCACGCCAGAGCACGCCAATTCACACCAGAGCACGCCAGAGCACGCCAGAGCACGCCAGAGAACGTCACTGCACGCCAGAGCACGCCAATTCACACCAGAGCACGCCAGTGCACGCACGAGCACGTCAATGCACGCCAGAGCATGCCAGTGCACGCCAGAGCACGCCAATTCACACCAGAGCACGCCAGAGCACGCCAGAGCACGCCAGAAAACGTCAATGCACGCCAGAGCACGCCAATTCACACCAGAGCACGCCATTGCACGCCAGAGCACGTCAATGCACGCCAGAGCACGCCAGTGCACGACAGAGCTCGCCAGTGCACGCCAGAGCACGCCAATTCATACCAGAGCACGCCAGTGCACGCAAGTGCACGCAAGAGCAAGCCAGAGCACGCCAGAGCACGCCAGTGCACGCCAGAGCACGGTAGAGCACGGTAGAGCACAGCAGAGAACAGCTCAGCACTTGAAGTTGCTATAATATTTTTTCACTTATTAAAACCATTTTTTAATTACAAGATGTGTAAATTAATGTCCAATACACCATTTCAAGTCTATTTAATCAATAAATTTATAGAGCAAATCATGAACAAAAAGTTTTAGAAAAACGAACATCACAGCACTTGAATTTTTAAAAATTATTCAAGTTATTTGAGTTCTATTGTCGGGTAGTGGATTTCTGTTGTCAAGCACTTGAGTTCTGCAGAGCAGAGCACGCCAGAGCACACCCGATCACGCCAGATCACGCCAGAGCACGCCAGAGCACGCCATTGCACGCCAATTCACACCAGAGCACGCCAGTGCACTCCAGAGCACGCCAGTGCACTCCAGAGCACGTCAATGCACGCCAGAGCACGCTAGTGCACCTCAGTGCACGCCAGAGCACGCCAGAGCACGACAATTCACACCAGAGCACGCCAGTGCACGCCAGAGCACGCCAATTCACACCAGAGCACGTCAGTGCACGCCAGAGCACGCCAGTGCACGCAAGAGCACGTCAATGCACGCAAGAGCATGCCAGTGCACGCCAGAGCACGCCAATTCACACCAGAGCACGTCAATGCACGCTAGAGCACGCAAGTTTACGCCAGAGCACGCCAGTGCACGCCAGAGCACGCCAATTCACACCAGAGCACGCCAGAGCACGCCATTGCACGCCAGAGCACGCCAGTGCACGCCAGAGCACGCCAGTGCACGCCAAAGCACGCCAGTGCACGCCAGTGCACGCCAGTGCACACCAGAGCACGCCAGTGCACGCCAGAGCACGCCAGTTCACGCTTGAGCAATTCAATGCACGCCAGAGAACGCCAATTCACACCAGAGCACGCCAGTGCACGCCAGAGCACGCCAATTCACACTAGAGCACGCCAGTGCACGCCAGAGCACGCCAGTGCACGCCAGAGCACGCAAGTGCACGCCAGAGCACGCAAGTGCACGCCAAAGCACGCCAGTGCACGCCAGAGCACGCCAATTCACACCAGAGCACGCCAGTGCACGTCAGAGCACGCCAGAGCACGCCAGTGCACGCCAGAGCACGCCACTGCGCGCCAGAGCACGCCAGTGCACGCCACAGCACGTCAATTCACACCAGAGCACGCCAGTGCACGCTAGATTACGCCAGTGCACGCCAGAGCACGCTAGAGCAAGCCAGGCGTGCACTGGCGTGCTCTGGTGTAAATTGGCGTGCTCTTGCGTGCACTGGCGTGCTCTTGCGTGCAATGGCGTGCTTTAGTGTGAATTGGCGTGCTCTAGCGTGCACTGGCGTGCTCTGGTGTGAATTGGCGTGCTCTGGCGTGCACTGGCGTGCACTTGCGTGCTCTGGCGTGCACTGCCGTGCTTTGGCGTGCATTGCCGTGCTTTGGCGTGCACTTGCGTGCTTTGGCGTGCACTGCCGTGCTCTGGCGTGCATTGACGTGCTCTTGCGTGCACTGGCATGCTCTGGCGTGCACTGGCGTGCTCTGGTGTGAATTGGCGTGCTCTGGCGTGCACTGGCGTGCTCTGGTGTGAATTGGCGTGCTCTGGCGTGCATTGAATTGCTCTGGCGTGCACTGTCGTGCTCTGGCGGGCACTGGCGTGCTCTGACGTGCACTGACGTGCTCTGGCGTGAACTGGCGTGCTCTGGCGTGCACTGGCGTGCTCTGGCGTGCACTGGCGTGCTCTGGCGTGCACTTGCGTGCTTTGGCGTGCCCTTGCGTGCTCTTGCGTGCACTGGCGTGCTCTGGTGTGCATTGACGTGCTCTTGAGTACACTTGCGTGCTCTGCTATGCAGAACTCAAGTGCTTGACAATAGAAATCCACTACCCGACAATAAAACTCAAATAACTTGAATAATTTTTAAAAATTCAAGTGCTGTGATGTGCGTTTTTCTCAAACTTTTTGTTCATGATTTGCTCTATAAATTTATTGATTAAATAGACTTGAAATGGTGTATTGGACATTGATTTACACATCCTGTAATTAAAAAATGGTTTTAACAAGTGAAAAAATATTTTAGCAACTTCAAGTGCTGAGCTGTACTCTGCTGTGCTCTACCGTGCTCTGGCGTGCACTGGCGTGCTCAGGCGTGCTCTGGCGTGCTCTGGCTTGCTCTGGCGTGCATTGACGTGCTCTGGCGTGCACTGGCGTGCTCTGGCGTGCTCTGATGTGTATTGGCGTGCACTGGCGTGCACTGGCGTGCTCTGGTGTGAATTGGCGTGCTCTGGCCTGCACTGGCGTGCTCTGGTGTGAATTGGCGTGCTCTGGCGTGCAGTGGCGTGCTCTGGTGTGCTCTGGCGTGCTCTGGCTTGCTCTGGCGTGCATTGACGTGCTCTGGCGTGCATTATTATTATTACATTATTATTACAGGATTTATGTAGCGCTTTTTCATAAAATGGTCAAAGCGCTTACATTGGGCAGAGACAAACTTGCGTAACTACATGTATGCTATCTTAAAGAGATGCGTCTTGAGACGAGATCTAAACAACGACATAGAATTGATCGCCCTAATATCCTCCGGTAGTTTGTTCCAGAGCGTCGGAGCGGCATGACTGAAAGAGCGAGCACCGTACTTCTCAAGACGAATCCTAGGGATACATAGAAGGTTAGTAGACGTTTCCGATCGGGACTGCGATGCTGGACGATAGGGCTTGATGAGTTCAGATAAGTAAGCTGGAGCGGATCCATGAAGGCAGTGAAACGTTAAAACGAGGATCTTAAACACTATACGGCTCTTAATCGGGAGCCAGTGCAGGGCCATCAGATGTGCATTGGCGTGCACTTGCGTGCTCTGGCGTGCACTGGCGTGCTCTGGCGTGCACTGGCGTGCTCTGGCGTGCATTGACGTGCTCTTGCGTGCACTGGCGTGCTCTGGCGTGCATTGACGTGCTCTTGCGTGCACTGGCGTGCTCAGGCGTGCTCTGGCGTGCTCTGGCGTGCACTGGCGTGCACTGGCGTGCTCTGGCGTGCACTGGCGTGCTCTGGCGTGCACTGGCGTGCTCTGGCGTGCACTGGAGTGCTCTGGCCTTCATTGACGTGCTCATGCGTGCACTGGCGTGCTCTGGTGTGAATTGGCGTGCTCTGGCGTGCACTGGCATGCTCTGGCGTGCTCTGGTGTGAATTGGCGTGCTCTGGCGTGCTCTGGCGTGCTCTGGCGTGCACTAGCGTGCTCTGGTGTGAATTGACGTGCTCTGGCGTGCACTGGCGTGCTCTGGTGTAAATTGGCGTGCTCTTGCGTGCACTGGCGTGCTCTTGCGTGCACTGGCGTGCTTTAGTGTGAATTGGCGTGCTCTAGCGTGCACTGGCGTGCTCTGGTGTGAATTGGCGTGCTCTGGCGTGCACTGGCGTGCACTTGCGTGCTCTGGCGTGCACTGCCGTGCTTTGGCGTGCACTGCCGTGCTTTAGCGTGCACTTGCGTGCTTTGGCGTGCACTGCCGTGCTCTGGCGTGCATTGACGTGCTCTTGCGTGCATTGGCATGCTCTGGCGTGCACTGGCGTGCTCTGGTGTGAATTGGCGTGCTCTGGCGTGCACTGGCGTGCTCTGGTGTGAATTGGCGTGCTCTGGCGTGCATTGAATTGCTCTGGCGTGCACTGGCGTGCTCTGGCGGGCACTGGCGTGCTCTGACGTGCACTGGCGTGCTCTGGCGTGAACTGGCGTGCTCTGGCGTGCACTGGCGTGCTCTGGCGTGCACTGGCGTGCTCTGGCGTGCACTGGCGTGCTCTGGCGTGCACTTGCGTGCTTTGGCGTGCACTTGCGTGCTCTTGCGTGCACTGGCGTGCTCTGGTGTGCATTGACGTGCTCTTGAGTGCACTTGCGTGCTCTGCTATGCAGAACTCAAGTGCTTGACAATAGAAATCCACTACCCGACAATAAAAATAAATAACTTGAATAATTTTTAAAAATTCAAGTGCTGTGATGTGCGTTTTTCTCAAACTTTTTGTTCATGATTTGCTCTATAAATTTATTGATTAAATAGACTTGAAATGGTGTATTGGACATTGATTTACACATCCTGTAATTAAAAAATGGTTTTAACAAGTGAAAAAATATTTTAGCAACTGTAATAGAACGCGTGTGCGTCACTAGGCCTACGGCTATAGTGACGCATCACACACCTGACCATTTCCGGGACAACCCCTTTTCCCTTTCTGCTACCGCCGCGGCTTTTCGCTCTTTTAGATTGCATCTCAAGACATAAATTACGCGCCCTCCGCGCGTAATTCAAATACTATTTACCCCATTTAAATTCCCTTTAAACCTCAATTAAGTCAGTTGACACAACTGTCAACAGACCTGGGGGTGGGTTTTCTATGGGATACTTTTTGCTATCGTTTTCTTTATAATATGTCGCAACCTAACTCTTTTCATATAAAAGGGTGCGATATTCTTCTCTTAAACGCCAGATCCTCCTCGTAGTTCAAGTGACCGAGTGTCCCTAAAAACGACCCGGCTCTAGTTGTATTTGGTATTGAAACTATCTTGTATTCGTATTTAAGTTGTGTTGTGTTGTGCCGTAACGCCGATTCCGACTAACTACATCCGAGTAAAGGTATTGTCTCCTAGTTTATTATTCTTCCCCTTCACTAGTTATCTGTCCTATCAATTGTAGTTTCTGACTATACACAATAAAACGTTACATTGTGAGCAAAACGCATTATTCGAATATTCATTCCCGTAAGAGACAAGATGCACACGCCGTGTAGTCTCTTACATCTGGTGGCAGCGGCGTCCGAATGCACTCACAATGTTAATGAATAAAAGTATCAGTCTTGAAATAGTTGATTTATTTTCGCGTTGGCGTGAGCAACGCAATTCGGAATCAAGCATCATGACAGAGAGCTTGGTCCCCCCAGTTAAACAACCAAAGTTATCTTTTTTACGAAAAATTGGAATCTTCAAGCCGCCAGCGACATTGAAAAAGCCTTCTAGATGGGCACGCGCAAAGGCCGCTATTTGTAATAGCTCATCTCTTCTTGCAAAGACTCTTTGTCTTTTTTCGAAAAGAAAAAAGTCTGATTTCGAAAAGAAGATTGATGAATCACCAAATACGACGGTCAAGGAAAAATTATCTACTGAGCAACTGCAAGAAAGCAGGATCATCCGGGCGAGAACATCCTCTCAAATTCAAGATATCTCTGACAGCAACGTCCCAGAAGACCTTATCGAAGTTAAGAATCAGGATATCATTTTGCCAACTTACGGAAACGGAAGCGCAGCGTCCGGAAAGCAAATCTTTGGCAACGGAGACATTGCTGGCAATCGCAATACGTCAGAACTACGACAAAACGCCACCAACGCTACACGACTTGTACACCAATGCTCCCCGGTCGCTTTTGCTATCCCTGATAGGAGTTCGACGCCAATAGCTCCAATCGCAAGTTCAGTTCGTTTTTCCACTCACACTTCTTCACCGCACACCGCAACTCATCTTCCCAGTAGCGTTCTTATACACCCTAACGTCGCTACTGCCGCAGACCACCTTTACGGCGAATCCGAAGTGCTCGTCATCCAACAACCCCGTTCTTCAGTAGTAAACGAAAATATTATCACTTCTGACTTTCGATTGAAAAATATTTTTGAACGTGGCTATCCCAAGAACGCCCAACCTACTAAAGTCGAAGAAACCCCACGTTTTCTGATATTAAGACAAAAATTTCTTGCTGGACTTGACCTTCAGAATAAGTTTAAAGTTCGTTATAAACAATTTAAAGTCTACGAAGATCTCGTGCGAGAAACTGACAAATATGATCGACGACTAGAAGCAGAAAAAGAAGAATTCAGAAAAAGAAAATTTGCCATAGAGACACAAAATGAAAAAATCAACGCCATCCCGTCGATGTCACGCTTCAACACAGACCCTCCAGATAAAGCCATCGAACTGATTCCGAACGAATACTTGACCAATCGTATTATGGAAATTCTACATCATCTGATCGCATGCCAGCAACCGCCTTTCAGTGCTCATCAAACGTTCAACGCAAATGGAAAAAGAGGAAGACTAATGACATATTATAACTACCGAGCTCCCGAACATCAACCATCAAGCTGTTCCAGCAATGAGGTCATTACATGCGGCTTGGCGGAAGGACAAATGGGCCTAACTGTGTAGACACCAACGGGAAACATGGGTCAGTTGATAGGAAATCCTTGGGTATCGTGAGGTCAGAGTAGATACATTAAAACTGAACAACAACAAGAGTAAAGTATTATTTAGCAAGTTGAATTTTATTTAATTTCTAGAAAGAGAATTCCTCATTACGACATGATTAACAAAAGATCTCCTACAAAAAAAAAGGGAAGCCTGGTTTGAACGTTTTCGGATAGATTTTATTTTAAGGTTATCTTGACATGAGAAAAGTGTCAGATGGATTTACGGTTATAGTTTAGAGGTTAGATCGAAACGGACGTTGCGGATGAATTTTTGTTATAATAGTCTGGAACAAGAGATGTTGCCGGATAAAATCGATAAAACATAAATATGGAGATTAATAGGATTTGGTCATGTGCGTGAGAGGAATACTAATAAAAATTTAGTGACATTGAAACGGCGTTATAATAGGAACAGTTGCTTTGAGTCGTCAACTATAGAATTGTTAAAATTCAGGAGCGAAAGTTTTCTAGTGTTAAACGTTGAATAATATTTAAAAAAAAAATGTATCAGTCAAACCTAAACGAGGCCCTAGGAGCTAACGACCCATCGACCTGCTGGCTGTCTCATCACCAGTTCAATATTTGTTTACGCCTTTCTCATCGCCTTCCTACGTGGTTTCTTGATTTTCGCACTCTTTTTCGACATTTACCGCAAGCTTCACCGTGCGTCCTTTCGTCACCTGTTCCCGTTCATCATCGACGCCGTGAAGAAACTTTGGATTCTGCATCAGCCGCGAAACTTCAAGATCTTCTACCATCAATCAACCAATTTAGTAGATTACGGGACGTAATCAAAGGGGCCCCGGAGCCATGTAATAGAACGCGTGTGCGTCACTAGGCCTACGGCTATAGTGACGCATCACACACCTGACCATTTCCGGGACAACCCCTTTTCCCTTTCTGCTACCGCCGCGGCTTTTCGCTCTTTTAGATTGCATCTCAAGACATAAATTACGCGCCCTCCGCGCGTAATTCAAATACTATTTACCCCATTTAAATTCCCTTTAAACCTCAATTAAGTCAGTTGACACAACTGTCAACTGACCTGGGGGTGGGTTTTCTATGGGATACTTTTTGCTATCGTTTTCTTTATAATATGTCGCAACCTAACTCTTTTCATATAAAAGGGTGCGATATTCTTCTCTTAAACGCCAGATCCTCCTCGTAGTTCAAGTGACCGAGTGTCCCTAAAAACGACCCGGCTCTAGTTGTATTTGGTATTGAAACTATCTTGTATTCGTATTTAAGTTGTGTTGTGTTGTGCCGTAACGCCGATTCCGACTAACTACATCCGAGTAAAGGTATTGTCTCCTAGTTTATTATTCTTCCCCTTCACTAGTTATCTGTCCTATCAATTGTAGTTTCTGACTATACACAATAAAACGTTACATTGTGAGCAAAACGCATTATTCGAATATTCATTCCCGTAAGAGACAAGATGCACACGCCGTGTAGTCTCTTACACAACTTCAAGTGCTGAGCTGTACTCTGCTGTGCTCTACCGTGCTCTGGCGTGCACTGGCGTGCTCAGGCGTGCTCTGGCGTGCTCTGGCTTGCTCTGGCGTGCATTGACGTGCTCTGGCGTGCACTGGCGTGCTCTGGCGTGCTCTGATGTGTATTGGCGTGCACTGGCGTGCACTTGCGTGCACTTGCGTGCTCTGGCGTGCACTGGCGTGCTCTGGCGTGCACTGGCGTGCTCTGGCGTACACTGGCGTGCTCTGGCGTGCACTGGCGTTCTCTGGCGTACACTGGCGTGCTCTGGCGTGCATTGACGTGCTCTGGCGTGCACTGGCGTGCTCTGGCGTACACTGGCGTGCTCTGGCCTGCACTGGCGTGCTCTGGTGTGAATTGGCGTGCTCTGGCGTGCTCTGGCGTGCTCTGGCTTGCTCTTGCGTGCATTAACGTGCTCTGGCGTGCACTGGCGTACTCTGGCGTGCTCTGGCGTGCACTGGCGTGCTCTGGCGTGCTCTGGCGTGCATTGGCGTGCTTTGGCGTGCACTTGCGTGCTCTGGCGTGCATTGACGTGCACTGGCGTGCACTGGCGTGCTCTGGTGTGAATTGGCGTGCTCTGGCGTGCACTGGCGTGCACTGGTGTGAATTGGCGTGCTCTGGCGTGCATTGAATTGCTCTGGCGTGCACTGGTTTGCTCTGCTATGCAGAACTCAAGTGCTTGACAATAGAAATCCACTACCCGACAATAGAACTCAAATAACTTGAATAATTTATAAAAATTCAAGTGCTGTGATGTGCGTTTTTCTCAAACTTTTTGTTCGTGATTTGCTCTATAAATTTATTGATTCAATAGACTTGAAATGGTGTACTGGACATTGATTTACACATCCTGTAATTAAAAAATGGTTTTAAAAAGTGAAAAAAATATTATAGCAACTTCAAGTGCTGAGCTGTTCTCTAATGTGTTCTACCGTGCTCTGGCGTGCAATGGCGTGCTCTGGCGCGCTCTGGTGTGCTCTGGCTTGCTCTGGCGTGCATTGACATGCTCTGGCGTGCACTGGCGTTCACTGGCGTGCTCTGGCGTGCTCTGGTGTGAATTGGCGTGCTCTGGCGTGCATTGAATTGCTCTGGCGTGCACTTGCGTGCTCTTGCGTGCACTGGCGTGCTCTGGCGTGCACTTGCGTGCTCTGGCGTGCACTGGCGTGCTCTGGCATGCACTGGCGAGCTCTAACGTGCACTGGAGTGCTTTGGTGTGAATTGGCGTGCTCTGGCGTGCACTGGCGTGCTCTGGCGTGCATTGACGTGCTCTTGCGTGCACTGGCGTGCTCTTGCGTGCACTGGCGTGCTCTGGTGTGAATTGGCGTGCTCTGGCGTGCACTGGCATGCTCAGGCGTGCACTGGCGTGCTCTGGTGTAAATTGGCGTGCTCTGGCGTGCACTGGCGTGCTCTGGTGTGAATTGGCGTGCTCTTGCGTGCACTGGCGTGCTCTGGTGTGAATTGGCGTGCTCTAGCGTGCACTGGCGTGCTCTGGTGTGAATTGGCGTGCTCTGGCGTGCACTAGCGTGCACTGGCGTGCTCTGGCGTGCATTGACGTGCTCTGGCGTGCACAAGCGTGCTGTGGCGTAATCTGGCATGCACTGGCGTGCTCTGGTGTGAATTGGCGTGCACTGGCGTGCACTGGCGTGCTCTGGCGTGCACTGGCATGCTTTGGACTGCAGTTGCGTGCTCTGGCGTGCACTGGCGTGCTTTGGCGTGCACTTGAGTGATCTGGTGTGAATTGGCGTGCTCTGGCGTACACTGGCGTGCTCTGGCGTGCACTGGCGTGCTCTGGCGTGCATTGACGTGCTCTTGCGTGCACTGGCGTACTCTGGTGTGAATTGGCGTGCTCTGGCGTGCACTGGCGTGCACTGGCGTGCTCTGGCGTGCATTGGCGTGCTCTGGTGTGAATTGGCGTGCTCTGGCGTGCACTGGCGTGCTTTGGTGTGAATTGGCGTGCTCTGGCGTGCATTGAATTGCTCTGGCGTGCACTGGCGTGCTCTGGTTGGCACTGGCGTGCTCTGACGTGCACTGGCGTGCTCTGGCGTGCACTGGCGTGCACTGGCGTGCTCTGGCGTGCTCTGGCGTGCACTGGCGTGCACTGGCGTGCTCTGGCGTGCACTTGCGTGCATTGGTGTGCACTTGCGTGCATTGGCGTGCTCTTGCGTGCACTGGCGTGCTCTGGTGTGAATTGGCGTGCTCTAGCGTGCACTGGCGTACTCTGGTGTGAATTGGTGTGCTCTGGCGTGCACTGGCGTGCTCTGGCGTGCACTGGCGTGCTCTGGCGTGCACTGGCGTGCTCTGGCGTGCATTGGCGTGCTCTGGTTTGAATTGGCGTGCTCTGGCGTGCACTGGCGTGCTTTGGTGTGAATTGGCGTGCTCTGGCGTGCATTGAATTGCTCTTGCGTGCACTGGCGTGCTCTGGTTGGCACTGGCGTGCTCTGGCGTGCACTGGCGTGCTCTGGCGTGCAGTGGCGTGCTCTGGCGTGCACTGGCGTGCTTTGGCGTGCTCTGGCGTGCACTGGCGTGCTCTGGCGTGCACTGGCGTGCTTTGGCGTGCCCTTGCGTGCTCTGGCGTGCACTGGCGTGCTCTGGCGTGCATTGACGTGCTCTTGCGTGCACTGGCGTTCTCTTCTATGCAGAACTCAAGTGCTTGACAAAAGAAATCCACTACCCGACAATAGAACTCAAATACCTTGAATAATTTTAAAAAATTCAAGTGCTGTGATGTGCGTTTTTCTCAAACTTTTTGTTCATGATTTGCTGTATAAATTTATTGATTCAATAGACTTGAAATGGTGTACTGGACATTGATTTACACATCCTGTAATTAAAAAATGGTTTTAAAAATTGAAAAAAATATTATAGCAACTTCAAGTGCTGAGCTGTTCTTTAATGTGTTCTGCCGTGCTCTGGCGTGCAATGGCGTGCTCTGGCGTGCACTAGCGTGCTCTGGCGTGCTCTGGCGTGCACTGGCGTACTCTGGCATGCACTGGCGTGCTCTGGTGTGAATTTGCGTGCACTGGCGTGCTCTGGCGTGCACTGGCGTGCTTTGGCGTGCACTGGCGTGCTCTGGCGTGCATTAACGTGCTCTGGCGTGCACTAGCGTGCTCTGGCGTGCTCTGGCGTGCACTGGCGTACTCTGGCATGCACTGGCGTGCTCTGGTGTGCTCTGGCGTGCACTGGCGTGCTCTGGTGTGAATTTGCGTGCTCTGGCGTGCATTGAATTGCTCTGGCGTGCACTGGCGTGCTCTGACGTGCACTGGCGTGCTCTGGCGTGCACTGGCGTGCTCTGGCGTGCACTGGCGTGCTCTGGCGTGCATTGACGTGCACTGGCGTGCTCTGGCGTGCACTGGCGTGCTCTGGCGTGCACTGGCGTGCTCTGGCGTGCATTGACGTGCTCTGGCGTGCATTGGCGTGCTCTGGTGTGAATTGGCGTGCACTGGCGTGCCCTGGCGTGCTCTGGCATGCACTGGCGTGCTTTGGCATGCGCTTGCGTGCTCTGGCGTGCAATGGCTTGCTTTGGCGTGCACTTGAGTGATCTGGCGTGAATTGGCGTGCTCTGGCGTGCACTGGCGTGCTCTGGCGTGCATTGACGTGCTCTTGCGTGCACTGGCGTGCACTGGCGTGCACTGGCGTGCTCTGGTGTGCATTGGCGTGCTCTGGCGTGCATTGGCGTGCTCTGGTGTGAATTGGCGTGCTCTTGCGTGCACTGGCGTGCTCTTGCGTGCACTGGCGTGCTCTTGCGTGCACTGGCGTGCTCTTGCGTGCACTGGCGTGCTCTGGTGTGAATTGGCGTGCTCTGGCGTGCACTGGCGTGCACTGGCGTGCACTGGCGTGCTCTGGCGTGCACTGGCGTGCTCTGGCGTGCACTGGCGTGCTCTGGTGTGAATTGGCGGGCTCTGGCGTGCACTGGCGTGCTTTGGTGTGAATTGGCGTGCTCTGGCGTGCATTGAATTGCTCTTGCGTGCACTGGCGTGCTCTGGCGGGCACTGGCGTGCTCTGACGTGCACTGGCGTGCTCTGGCGTGCACTGGCGTGCTCTGGCGTGCACTGGCGTGCTCTGGCGTGCACTGGCGTGCTTTGGCGTGCACTTGCGTGCTCTGGCGTGCTCTGGCGTGCACTGGCGTGCTCTGGCGTGCACTGGCATGCACTGGCTTGCACTGGCGTGCTCTGGCATGCACTGGCGTGCTCTGGTGTGAATTTGCGTGGACTGGCGTGCTCTGGCGTGCACTGGCGTGCTTTGGCGTGCACTTGCGTGCACTGGCGTGCACTGGCGTGCACTGGCGTGCACTGGCGTGCACTGGCGTGCACTGGCGTGCACTGGCGTGCACTGGCGTGCACTGGCGTGCACTGGCGTGCTCTGGCGTGCATTGACGTGCTCTTGCGTGCACTGGCGTGCTCTGGCGTGCACTGGCGTGCTCTTGCGTGCACTGGCGTGCTCTGGTGTGAATTGGCGTGCTCTGGCGTGCACTGGCGTGCTCTGGTGTGAATTTGCGTGCTCTGGCGTGCATTGTATTGCTCTGGCGTGCACTGGCGTGCTCTGACGTGCACTGGCGTGCTCTGACGTGCACTGGCGTGCTCTGGCGTGCACTGGCGTGCTCTGGCGTGCACTGGCGTGCTCTGGCGTGCACTGGCGTGCTCTGGCGTGCATTGACGTGCTCTTGCGTGCACTGGCGTGCTCTGCTATGCAGAACTCAAGTGCTTGACAATAGAAATCCACTACCCGACAATAGAACTCAAATAACTTGAATAATTTTTAAAAATTCAAGTGCTGTGATGTGCGTTTTTCTCAAACTTTTTGTTCATGATTTGCTCTATAAATAAATTGATTCAATAGACTTGAAATTGTGTACTGGACATTGATTTACACATCCTGTAATTAAAAAATGGTTTTAAAAAGTGAAAAATATATTTTGGCAACTTCAAGTTCTGAGCTGTTCTCTAATGTGTTCTTCCGTGCTCTGGCGTGCAATGGCGTGCTCTGGCTTGCTCTGGCGTGCACTGGCGTGCTCTGGCGTGCATTGACGTGCACTGGCGTGCTCTGGCGTGCACTGGCGTGCTCTGGCGTGCACTGGCGTGCTCTGGCGTGCATTGACGTGCTCTGGCGTGCATTGGCGTGCTCTGGTGTGAATTGGCGTGCACTGGCGTGCCCTGGCGTGCTCTGGCATGCACTGGCGTGCTTTGGCATGCGCTTGCGTGCTCTGGCGTGCAATGGCTTGCTTTGGCGTGCACTTGAGTGATCTGGCGTGAATTGGCGTGCTCTGGCGTGCACTGGCGTGCTCTGGCGTGCATTGACGTGCTCTTGCGTGCACTGGCGTGCACTGGCGTGCACTGGCGTGCTCTGGTGTGCATTGGCGTGCTCTGGCGTGCATTGGCGTGCTCTGGTGTGAATTGGCGTGCTCTTGCGTGCACTGGCGTGCTCTTGCGTGCACTGGCGTGCTCTTGCGTGCACTGGCGTGCTCTTGCGTGCACTGGCGTGCTCTGGTGTGAATTGGCGTGCTCTGGCGTGCACTGGCGTGCACTGGCGTGCTCTGGCGTGCACTGGCGTGCTCTGGCGTGCACTGGCGTGCTCTGGTGTGAATTGGCGGGCTCTGGCGTGCACTGGCGTGCTTTGGTGTGAATTGGCGTGCTCTGGCGTGCATTGAATTGCTCTTGCGTGCACTGGCGTGCTCTGGCGGGCACTGGCGTGCTCTGACGTGCACTGGCGTGCTCTGGCGTGCACTGGCGTGCTCTGGCGTGCACTGGCGTGCTCTGGCGTGCACTGGCGTGCTTTGGCGTGCACTTGCGTGCTCTGGCGTGCTCTGGCGTGCACTGGCGTGCTCTGGCGTGCACTGGCATGCACTGGCTTGCACTGGCGTGCTCTGGCATGCACTGGCGTGCTCTGGTGTGAATTTGCGTGGACTGGCGTGCTCTGGCGTGCACTGGCGTGCTTTGGCGTGCACTTGCGTGCACTGGCGTGCACTGGCGTGCACTGGCGTGCACTGGCGTGCACTGGCGTGCTCTGGCGTGCATTGACGTGCTCTTGCGTGCACTGGCGTGCTCTGGCGTGCACTGGCGTGCTCTTGCGTGCACTGGCGTGCTCTGGTGTGAATTGGCGTGCTCTGGCGTGCACTGGCGTGCTCTGGTGTGAATTTGCGTGCTCTGGCGTGCATTGTATTGCTCTGGCGTGCACTGGCGTGCTCTGACGTGCACTGGCGTGCTCTGACGTGCACTGGCGTGCTCTGACGTGCACTGGCGTGCTCTGGCGTGCACTGGCGTGCTCTGGCGTGCACTGGCGTGCTCTGGCGTGCACTGGCGTGCTCTGGCGTGCATTGACGTGCTCTTGCGTGCACTGGCGTGCTCTGCTATGCAGAACTCAAGTGCTTGACAATAGAAATCCACTACCCGACAATAGAACTCAAATAACTTGAATAATTTTTAAAAATTCAAGTGCTGTGATGTGCGTTTTTCTCAAACTTTTTGTTCATGATTTGCTCTATAAATAAATTGATTCAATAGACTTGAAATTGTGTACTGGACATTGATTTACACATCCTGTAATTAAAAAATGGTTTTAAAAAGTGAAAAATATATTTTGGCAACTTCAAGTTCTGAGCTGTTCTCTAATGTGTTCTTCCGTGCTCTGGCGTGCAATGGCGTGCTCTGGCTTGCTCTGGCGTGCATTGATATGCTCTGGCGTGCACTGGCGTGCACTGGCGTGCACTGGCGTGCTCTGGTGTGAATTGGCGTGCTCTGGCGTGCATTGAATTGCTCTGGCGTGCACTGGCGTGCTCTGGCATGCACTGGAGTTTTCTGGCGTGCACTGGCGTGCTTTTGCTTGCACTTGATTGCTCTGGTGTGAATTGGCGTGCTCTGGCGTGCACTGGCGTGCTCTGGCGTGCATTGACGTGCTCTTGCGTGCACTGGCGTGCTCTGGTGTGAATTGGCGTGCTCTGGCGTGCACTGGCATGCTCAGGCGTACACTGGCGTGCTCTGGTGTGAATTGGCGTGCTCTTGCGTGCACTGGCGTGCTCTGGCATGCACTGGCGTGTTCTGGTGTAAATTGGCGTGCTCTTGCGTGCACTGGCGTGCTCTGGTGTGAATTGGCGTGCTCTAGCGTGCACTGGCGTGCTTTGGTGTGAATTGGCGTGCTCTGGCGTGCACTAGCGTGCACTGGCGTGCTCTGGCGTGCACTGGCGTGCTCTGGCGTGCATTGACGTGCTCTGGCGTGCACAAGCGTGCTGTGGCGTGCTCTGGCATGCACTGGCGTGCTCTGGTGTGAATTGGCGTGCACTGGCGTGCACTGGCGTGCTCTGGCATGCACTGGCGTGCTTTGGCATGCGCTTGAGTGCTCTGGCTTGCACTGGCGTGCTTTGGCGTGCATTTGAGTGATCTGGTGTGAATTGGCGTGCTCTGGCGTGCACTGGCGTGCTCTGGCGTGCATTGACGTGCTCTTGCGTGCACTGGCGTGCTCTGGCGTGCACTGGCGTGCTCTGGTGTGCACTGGCGTGCTCTGGCGTGCATTGGCGTGCTCTGGTGTGAATTGGCATGCTCTTGCGTGCACTGGCGTGCTCTTGCGTGCACTGGCGTGCTCTTGCGTGCACTGGCGTGCTCTTGCGTGCACTGGCTTTCTCTTGCGAGCACTGGCGTGCTCTTGCGTGCACTGGCGTGCTCTGGCGTGCTTTGGTGTGCATTGACGTGCTCTTGCGTGCACTGGCGTGCTCTGGCGTGCACTGGCGTGCTGTGGTGTGCACTGGCGTGCTTTGGCGTGCATTGGCGTGCTCTGGTGTGAATTGGCGTGCTCTTGCGTGCACTGGCGTGCTCTTGCGTGCACTGGCGTGCTCTTGCGTGCACTGGCGTGCTCTTGCGTGCACTGGCGTGCTCTGGCGTGCATGGACGTGCTGTTGCGTGCACTGGCGTGATCTGGTGTGAATTGGCGTGCTCTGGCGTGCACTGGCATGCTCAGGCGTGCACTGGCGTGCTCTGGTGTGAATTGGCGTGGTCTTGCGTGAACCGGCGTGCTCTGGCGTGCACTGGCGTGTTCTGGTGTGAATTGGCGTGCTCTTGCGTGCACTGGCGTGCTCTAGCGTGCACTGGCGTGCTCTGGCGTGCTCTGGCGTGCACTGGCGTGCTCTGGCGTGCACTGGCGTGCTCTGGCGTGCACTGGCGTGCTCTGGCGTGCTTTGGCGTGCATTGACGTGCTCTTGCGTGCACTGGCGTGCTCTGGTGTGAATTGGCGTGCTCTGGCGTGCACTGGCATGCTCTGGCGTGCACAGGCGTGCTCTGGTGTGAATTGGCGTGCTCTTGCGTGCACTGGCGTGCTCTGGCGTGCACTGGCGTGCTCTGGTGTGAATTGGCGTGCTCTGGCGTGCACTGGCGTACTCTGGCGTGCACTGGCGTGCTCTGGTGTGAATTGGCGTGCTCTGGCGTGCATTGAATTGCTCTGGCGTGCACTTGCGTGCTCTGGCGTGCACTGGCGTGCTCTGGCGTGCACTGGCGTGCTCTGACGTGCACTGGCGTGCTCTGGCGTGCACTGGCGTGCTCTGGCATGCACTGGTGTTTTCTGTCGTGCACTGGCGTGCTTTTGCGTGCACTTGAGTGCTCTGGTGTGAATTGGCGTGCTCTGGCGTGTACTGGCGTGTTCTGGCGTGCATTGACGTGCTCTTGCGTGCACTGGCGTGCTCTGGTGTGAATTGGCATGCTCTGGCGTGCACTGGCATGCTCAGGCGTGCACTGGCGTGCTCTGGTGTGAATTTGCGTGCTCTGGCGTGCACTGGCGTGCTTTGGCGTGCACTGGCGTGTGTAAGGCGCTTTTCACGGGCTTGGAAAGGCGCGCTTACTTCGAGGAATAACTCGGAGGAGTAGGCCGAACTAAGTTTATTGTTCTTAACACTTGCACAGAATACAAACGGAGAGAGAGAGAGAGACAGAGAGAGAGTTTAACTTACAACTGTTGCATTAGTAGTGAGGTGACTAGTCTACTTATGAAGTGTGCGACGGGAGTTTATATACGGACTCCCGTGCGGCAATTTGGGAAGGGTTGCGGGTATCGATAATTAACGTAGTTCCAATCGAGGGACAAAACGATCCTGTATTGGAAGAAGTCATTTATGCGGGGACAACATGATCGTGGCTGTCAAAAGGGGACAACATGATCGTGGCTGTCAAAAGGGGGAGAGCGAGAAGGGGGGGGGGGGTTACAGACGATATATATTAAACGGTATGCACTCTTGGTCGGCGCTGGGCTGCGCATTACATACCTCCTTTCTTTAAGAAGACACGCCCACGTGTCTATCGAAAGAGGATATGACAAATACATGGGAATGCAGGTATGGAATAAAAGGAATAAGAGGACATTCTTTCGATTAGTTTAAGGCTAATACACAATTCAAAAATGCAAAATACGAAATATAAAGAATGTTTTTACCGTCGGCCCGGCGGTATCTAAAATTTTGTTTTCTTTTTCAAAATTGACTAACCTTCTTATCATTAGTCTACTAACAGTTGATTGTTATTTGCATATTATCTTAATAAAAACGCCGGAGGATGCGCTGGCGGTCTTGCTGGTATACCGCCATCAACCGCGCTTGTGTCTCCAAGAATTTCTCGCTTAACTCCATCAACTCGTGTTGCACCTGCTGATGCCCTTGTAGAAAGTCGGGCAGGCGGCGTGTTGTGGGAGGGCCGTACAACGAATCGTACGATGGAGGCAAATGTTGTCCGTGATGGTCAGGCGGAGGAGGACTTCCTGGGGCCATTGGGATGATTCTCGGTGGCCGCACGTAATTCTCCTGTTCTTCCATGGGCACGGGCGACGGGCTTCTTGGAGTGTCCGGGATATTCATTTGATGGCGTCGAGCATTCCTCTGCTCTTCCATTGCTTCCTCCATTCGTCGGAAACTCATTTCCGTGAGGCGTTGCACGTCCTCTGAAATCGGCCGTGCTGGCGAAAGCTCACGTCGCCAAGTCATTGATGGCACTGTCACAATTTCACTGGTTGATTCACTTGTTGTTGCTCCTTCATTTCTAAATGAATTGTTTACTTCACCATTTGTTTCACTGTTTAACAATTGGTACCCGCGTCCTCGACCGTACATTTTTGGTTATTTGTAGAGAAGAGGGTTGACGCAAGACTGAACTTTACTTTTTTTTTCTTTTCTTTTTACTCACTTTTGCTTTCATTATTTTTATTCTTTTGACCATTTGATATTTGATCTTAAAGAAACATTAGGTCAGTTTCTAGGTCTCTTTGTCCTTCATCTGGGAATAATTGTTGAGTGTCCAATTCTGGTGCATACCATGGCATCTCCTGCTGGGGTGCATATACCTCTGTATATATGGGGCAATCGTATCCAGATGGTAGTTTAGCTAGCATGGTCACTGGGGAGTCTTGTTCGTAGTTTAGTACTGTTATTCTTGCGCCTTTGTGGATGAGGAAACTGGCCAGCTCTTTATTTCCAAAAAGGGAACAATAATGTAATGCCGTGTTTCCCTTTTCGTCAGCGGCGTCCAGAAGAATACACGTTTTTATGTTGACAGTTACGCCATTCACGATGACTACATCAGTTGAATGGATGTCATCATTTAAAAAAATATGTTCGGCTGCCGTGTTTGTGTCGTCGAACAGTTCCTTTGATGCTTCCGTGTAATTAAAACTTGCCGTTATTATTAGCGGCGTTTGTCCTCTCACATCGAGGGCGTTTCTGTCCACGTATTTTTCCTTTAGCATTTTAATTGCCGTAAGATTGTTGACAGAGCTTGCGATGTGAAGAGGTGTCTCGTTATACATATTTCTTTCGTCGAAGTCTTTTGTGCACGAGAAAATCATTTCTAGAAGTGGTACATTTTCGTGGCGGCAGGCCATGTGAAGTAGCGTATTTAGTTGAAGGTCTTTTGCTGATGTATTAAAATGAACGCTGTGCCACAGCATGTCTACCGCTCTTTCGTTGTTGTATTTTATGGCGATTGTCAACGGTATGTCGCCATAAATATCTTTGATGGATCCTAGGCTTTTGTCTTGAAGTCTGTGCAGAATGCAAGGGCTAGCATTTATGCATGCATAATGCAATGGTGTTTTCCCTTCTTTGTCTTGTTTATTGTAGTCGTCTGGTGATTTTAGTAGGACAGTTAACATTTTTATTTTGCTTTGTTTGACTGCTGATATAAGTGCACTGTCTCCTTCATTGTTTAATATCGTCTGATTGAAATATCGACTTTTCCTTATTGCCCTTCCAATTTCTAGGTTGTTTAATTGTACTGCAATATGCATCGGCGTGTTTCCTTCTTTTGTCTGTGCGTTCACGTCTGCATTGTTTTTTAATAATTCCTGCACTAGTTTTAGCGCGTTCGCTTCGATGGCGTAATGGAGTGCTGTGTAGCCTTTTTCGTCTTGTGCGTTAATTAACGGCTTTTGGGTAAGTATTAAACTTGCGAAGCCGTAGGCTCCCAGTTGGCTTGCAATTATCAGTGGTGTCTCGTTTCTATGGTTGACAATATTGACGTTTTTCTCGATTTTTACGCGTTGAATGAGGAGGTTGACAGATTTCCCTCTCGTTCCAAACCAGCTTGCTGTACTTGCGATTCGACTATATGTCATATTGATTCTTTTTATTCTCACCGGAGTTTGTTTGTTAGCTAATACTTGTTCTACTAATTTGTCCATTTCTTCTGTTGGATTATTTTGGAGGAGCACTTCCATATTTTTGCCGAGTGACGAGCTTGCTTGCATGATGGGGACTGATAATTTTCCGATATATCCTCGTATCCTTATATAGAGATGTTTGTTGCCTGGGTGTTATCCCTTTTTTTCTCAGTGGTCCGCGGGGGGTTAAAGGTTTAAAAAAATTTTGGTTATGGGGGGGAAAGGCCGGTGCGCTGGAGGTCTGTAAAATTCTGGTTTTGCGTGTCCGTTTGGCTATATTTTCTTTCTTTTTTTTTTAAACAAGACTTTCGTCGTTGTTGGTCTCTGCTCGTTTCTGCTCCAGGCTTTCGGCACGTAACAGTTTTCTGTTTTCCTGCAGTTGCTCTGCGTACCGTTCGAAACGTTGTTTTGATCTTAGGGTTCGAACTTTTATGAAAACAATTATCGTTAGCATGCAGAGAATAATAAAGAACAGTATCGAAATGACTGCTATCAGTCCTTTTCGGATACGGTGCCATAATTCAAATTTCCCAAATTTAGATTCTGCCTCTTCTTTCATCGTTACAGATGGACTGGCATCTGTAACTTGAATTTGAGTGATTAAATCGTTAATTGAATTAATTCTTTCGTATTCTTGTTTCTGGTAAAATTCGTGATGATTTAGCTGATAATTTGCTTCATTATCGTTTAATTCGGTGAACTTTGCTGTTAGTCGGAGGGTTGATTGGTGAATATTTGGGTGCACATATGCCCAGTCATTTAATTCTTTCTTCCACATAAATGTTTTTCCATTAAAGTTTACGATTCCATCTTCCCAAAAGCATTCGGAAAATGGGTGTAATGAGAATCCGTCTTTTCCGATTGTTTGGTTATCGTAAAATGGTTCATATCCACAGGCTGTTTGCTTTGCTCCGATGGTGATATTTATTGCACTGCACTTTTGTACGAGAAAAGATTCGCCCATAGGCTTTAAACGATGGCACATCGGTAAGTTATTAGCTCTTGCTGCTAGTAATCCACTTGATTCTGATATGAGAGATGTTGCTTGACGTGCCATCTGTAGGTTATTGCAGTAGATGCGTTTTAATTCGTTTTCGATAATATTCTCATTTGTCACTGATTGGTCTTCTACGTATTGGTGGTGTTGCAGCAGAAGGGATTCTTTCGTGTCCACATTTTCTGTTATATTTATTTCTGGCATTCCGAATATCCATTTCTGGTGATTTTCTCCGGAGCAAATGTTCATAAATACACTTGAATTATCGTTCATTTGTAGGCATCTTGTGTTTCCCGTGATTTCTAACGAGTCTGGATCCCATTTCAGTGAGTACAAATTACTGCATTCATCCATGTGATGAAAGAATGGTGACATTGCGATGCATATCTTTTTATCTGAGTTGTTTTTGGGTACTATATTTAGTTTGTTATCTACAATTTTAAATTCTCCTCCTGTTAAGTTACTGCACTTTGATGGTGTTCTTATTTGAGGGTTCAGGCAATATTTTGTTTCTACGTTATAAATGTGGGACCAATTTTTGTTTTGTATTTGGAGATATGCGCCATCAACGTTTTTTAGTTTGTGGAGGGTAAAGTCGCAGATGTTTTGCGTTTCCGCTGTGTAAATGTAGTCTAATTGTCCTGGGGCATCTACTAATTTGTAAGTGTTGTCGTCTATTTTTGTGATCGTGCCTGTGCTTTTTATTTTTATTTTAATCTTACATTCTTCTTCTAGATTTCTTTTTGGTTGTATCCATACAATGACTGAGTCTTGATGGTACACAAAAGTTTCTCTAGGTTTTTCATTTAAAATTCCGAATGGAGATGTAGTTGGGCAAGTTGCACAATCTTTTTTCAATGATATCTTTTGTATCATACAATTATTGGATGTGAAAGATACTTTTTGCATCCAAACGCCTTCTCCGTTTGGGGTTGACGTGAATGAAAATTGATTTTCGTCTCCAATCATTTCATTTTCTCCGCATCGTTTAGTTTGTTTCATTCGCCAACACTCATTTTCGGAGAGATGCTGTATTTCCGAGGAAAATACAGTATCAAAACCTCCGAAAAAGAATCCGTCGATCGTTTTTCTCTTTAGCCATGCTTTACAGACGTACCCTTCCCATGACATGTGTGGTTCTTCTTTTACGAAGAATTGATAATCTGCTAGGATTGGGTCGTCTTTCTTCTTATTTCGACAATATTCAGGTTTTTCGGTGTCCATTATTCCAATGAATTTTGGTTTCTTGCAGTCGCATACTGTGATATTTAAAGACGAAGATGGGATGATGTAGACGATGATGATGATCAGGATGATGATTGAAATGAATTTTGCCATCTGTAATGATTTCTTGATTAGTTTGGTCTGAAACGATCTGGCATGCGGATTGTTTTTCTTAAAGAGTATCTGGGCTCCTCTGACGGGTTAGGCTCTTTAGTGGGATTTTCACTTGTTTTTCTTTTCTTTTCGTCTTGTTTTACTTCTTCTGGCTTTTCTGCTATCGATTTGTTTTGTGTTATCTCTTCTGCCGTTTCTTCCGGTGACTTTCTTTTGTGAAAATGTTTCATCCTATCCGCATGTACTATCATCATCTTTTTCCCGTTGTCTGCGTATATTTTATAGTTAACATTCCCTTTTCTTTCTTTCACAGTATAGGGGCCCTCCCATCTCATGTTGAATTTTCCTGGCGTATTGGCCATTTCTTTTAATAGGATTTTGTCTCCAATTTTAAACTCTATTCTCTTCGTATTTCTGTCGTAGTAGGCTTTTTGCTTTTCCTTAGCTTCCTCTAGCTTTTCTTTAGTGATATCGAGTGCATCGTACCACATTTGTGAGAAGATCATATTTACATCAGTCATGTTCCGGTTTCGGACTGGTTTAATCATATCTTGGGGCTCGGTTGCTTCTCTGCCATACATGAGATAGAAGGGAGTGTATCCTGTACTTGAGTGGACTGCTGTGTTATATGCAAATGTTGCTGATGGTAAAAAATCGGACCATGTGGTTGGCTCTTTCGATACGTAACTGGCTATTATATCCGCTAATGTTCTGTTCACTCTTTCAACCATCCCATCGCATTGGGGTCTATAAGCGGTTGTTTTTAGTCGAGTGATTCCATATTGTTTATACATAATATTCATAAGCTCTGATTGGAAATTTGTACCTTGATCGGTTAATACCGTTTCTGGTACTCCATGAATTAATACTACATTATTTACAAACGTTCTTGCTACTGTCTCTGCTGTTTGATCCGGCATCGGTGCTGTGATAATGTACCGTGTCAGATATTCTCCCATTACTAGAATATATTGGTTTCTTTCTCTTCCTGATTCTACTAACGGTCCCATGATGTCCATGGCCATTGTCTGCCATACATCTTTTGGGGGAGGAATCGGGTTTAGTGGTGCCTTATTTGCTCCTACTGCTTTCCGTTTAGCGCAAATTTCGCATCCTTTAACATATTCTTTGATATCTTTTCCCATTTTGTGCCATTTAAATCTTCGTTGAATCCTTGCTGTCGTCTTCTTTATTCCAAGGTGTCCTGCGTATGGACTGTCATGGAATCTTTTAAAAATTTTCTCTTTTAAGGATTCCGGGACCAGGATTCTTCCTGCAGATGTACCTAGTAGGCCATTTTCTAGCTCTACTACTTCTTCTTCATCGTTGTATACGTTGTCTTCATCTGTAAGATATCCTTGATCACTGTCTTGGGGGCTGTCGTCGATTGCATTATCCCTAATCGACATATTATCATCTTCTGTTTCTGATTCATTAATTAATTCTTCTTTCATTTTCAACATTTTCTTATATTTTTCGCGCGCGCGCCTGCAGTATTTATCTTTCTCTTGTTCTTCTGCGAAGTTTATGGTTGTCAGCGCATTTATCACTGGCGTTTGCTCAGGTTGCGCCTTCGTATTGTTATCTGGTTCTGGAATTCTACTGAGGCAGTCTGCATTTTGGTTTGTTTTTCCAGATCGATATTCGATATCAATATCATAATCTTGCAGGCATAAAGCCCATCTAGCTAGTTTTGCTGAAGTATCTTTCTTCCTTAATAATTCTCTCAATGGTTTGTGATCACTTAATACTTGAAATTTCCTTCCGTATAGGTACGGGTAAAATTGTTTCACCGCATGCACTATTGCGTACGCTTCTTTCTCAATGGTACTCCAGTTTTTCTCAACATCATTCAGATGTCGTGAAGCGTAAGCGATGACGACTTCTTTTTCTTTGCCATCTTCTATATGTTTTTGGCTTAAAACTGATCCTACACCATATCCAGACGCATCTGTATGAATAAGAAACTCTCGCGAAAAGTTCGGATAGCGTAGGATTGGTGGATGGATCAGACACTTCTTTAAAAATTGGAAAGCTTCTTCTTCTTCTTCCTTCCATTTCCATGGGTTATTTTTCTTTGTTAAAATTGTTAGTGCATGGGCTCTATCAGCAAAATTTTTAATAAATTTCCTATAATATCCGGCTAGACTGAGAAAACTTTTTAATTGGCTAACTGTTTTGGGAGTTGGGTAATTTTCGATTGCTTTTATATTCGTGGGATCGGGAGAGATTCCTTTTTCTGAGATTATATGTCCCAGGTATTTAACTGACGTTTGCAAGAACGTACATTTTGACAATTTAATTTTTAGTCCTGCTTTCTTTAGCAAATCTAAGACAATATCTATGTGCTTTATATGCTGCTCTATAGAGGTGGAGTATATGATAACGTCGTCCAAGTAAACTAGTGCGAATTTTTTAATTACTGGTTGTAAGATTTGATTCATCAAACGTTGGAATGTGGAAGGGGCATTCGTCAGGCCAAAGGGCATTCTATTATATTCATAGTGTCCGTCTTCCGTCGAGAAAGCGGTTTTCGGCCTATCCTTTTCGTCTATCTCAATTTGCCAATACCCGCTGATCAGGTCGAGTGTCGAGAAAAATTTTGATCCGTAAAGGTAGTCGATTGTTTCATCGATTCTTGGAAGAGGGAATTTGTCTTTAGTTGTTGTTGAATTTAAATGACGAAAATCCATACAAAAACGGTATCCTCCTCCTTTCTTTTTGGCTAGGTGGATCGGTGTGTTGTATGGGCTTGTACTCGGGCTTATAATCCCGCAGTCAAGCATTTCCTTTACTTCTTTTTGGATAATACCTTGTAAAGCTCTTGCTTGTCGTCTAGGTCTTTGGTAAACGATTTGTCCTGTTGTTGGGATTGAATGCTTACTTCCTTCTGCTTTTCCTAGTTCGTATAAATTTTCTGCTGTCATATCTTTATATTTATCTATTAGCTTCATTATCTTATCCCTATGGATTTCTAAGTTTGGGTCTTCTATATTGATTGTTGCTGCTGTCGGTTCTTTTACTGCAACTTTTACTCCGGCTAATGTTATTTTATAATGTGTTAATCTTTTTACTTCATCGTCTATTGTAAACGTTTCGTTGTTAATTGTGTAAGTTAACTTTCTTGTTTTTCCATCATACGTGACAGCGTTACGCGTTATGAAATCCATTCCTAACACGCAAGTTTCTGTTAGATTGGGTATAACATAGAACTGTTGATAAATCTCATCCTTATTCGCGTCTAGCTTTATCGGTAGGTCATATATTCCTGCTATGGTCATGCTCTTTCCACAAATACTATGGAGTTTTTCGTCCTCCGATTCAATTTTATTCTTTTTTATATCATTGGCTAATCTTGAAAAGAAATATTCTGAAATTGCGCTCACTGATGCGCCAGTGTCTACTAAAGCTTGGGTTACTACATTATCTATGCTGATTTCTACATGAAAAAGTCTATAACTAAGGCTATTTGGCTGTTTTCTTCTTAGCTTTTTTAGTTGGTGCCGTTCCGCCCAGTTTCGTTGCGGAAATTGTTGAAATTTCTGTTCCTTGGCTGATTTGTTCTCATGCCAGGTTGATTTCGTCTGTACGTTTGTTGTCCGGTTTGACGTGCATTTTGTTGTGCGAATGGGCCTTGTTTTGCCCTCCAGCACTGTCTTGCCAGGTGGCCTTTCTTGTCGCATACGTAACATCTTCTAGATTCGTATTGCTTTTGATCTCCCCAATTTGATCCTTCGTGGTTTCCTCTGTACGGAGTTGGCGTGTTGTACCTTCGTCTATTTTCGGGCGTCTGACTTCGGCTTCTGTTGGGTGATTCACTTGCGAAACGTACTGTTCTTCTTTCACGGTTTTGGCTGGGCCATTTGCCGTCTGTGTTTGAGATTGCCAATCTATTTAGTGCGTTTATAGTTTTCTCTTCTAGTTGAACGGCTGGTTGAGAAATCGGTGTTGTCATCAGCTTTTGGATCAGTCCTTTTAGGTTGTTTATTTCTTCTTTGGTTTTTTCGGCCTCTTCTGACATTACTGTAACGGCAGAAGACAAATCTTTATTCTTTGCTATTTTCTTGATTTCTACAACTTTTTCGCATTCTTCGGCCAGTTCTACAGTTTCTACATATGTTGCATCGTGTATATCGGGCCTATTCCAGACGAGGTATGATATTTGTGTTTTGAGGCCGTTTAGCAAAACGTCTTTCTTTGTTTCATCACGAAGTGCTACCACGCCTGCATGATTACTTGTTGCTGCGTTAACGCCGTATGCAATTCTGTAGGTATCGTCTATTCTGGTTTTAAAATCTCTGACTCGTTCTTTTTCTTCTTGTTTGAGGGTCTTTAGTTGTTCTTTCTTTCTCGCTTTTGTCGTATTGTCTGCTAGGCCGTCTAGTATTGCTTGTTTCCATGCTGCATAAGTGGCTCTGTCGTCGTCTGTTAGGGAATCGTTGAAGTTAGCAGCTGATTTGCTCATTCTTTCTTGAAAAAAATGTAGCTTTTGCTCGTCCGTCCATCCTGCGTGTGTCGCCATACGTTCGGCTAGTTTGAACCATTCTTCGATTGCCATTTTTCCTTCGATTTCTCCGGTAAATGTTGGTATCTCCTTCTTTACGCTTTGCGCATTTATAAATACTAGTCCGGTTTCGAGAATTTCAGCTTGTCTTTCTACTGCTGCTTGCCAAGCGTTTACGGCTGCGTTTGTTAGGGCCATTTCGTCGTCGTCGTCGTCGTCGTCGTCGTCAAAAATATTTCCGGCTTGTGCTCTGTATCTGGCTACCTGTTGCTGTTGTTGTGCTTGATGTTGCATGGGCGGCAGGTGCACTTGCCTGGGGGGTTGTGGCTGAACTTCTTCTTCTTTATTTTCGACTCTTGCTATATTTTCTTTTGGCTGCTCTTCCTTCAGGGGTTGGTTTGTTTTTGGTTTTTGTTCTTCCGCGTCTCCTGTGTCTCTGTGTGTGTTGCACTGCCTACACTGTTCTTTGTCAGTTGTTATCGATAGTACGATGGGGGTGTGACACTTTGCGCACTCTGTTTTCCTTTCCTCTACTCGAGTTGTTAGGGCTGTCGCTCCTTCTTCAGCCTCGTCGTTTGAATCGAGTAAGGTTACTGTACGTGGCCTCGCCGTGGCGGCGTCAGGTTGATTGGGCTTGTCAGGGCCTTGTGATGTTGTTTGGTCTGTTTGTTCAACTGCTCGTTTCTTTGTTTTATATATGGTAACCGTTGGGTCTATCAGTTCTGCGTATTTAGCTCTCAGGTTCTTTATGTCGTTCTCTAGATTTTCTATCTCTTTCGGGTCTCTTTCATTTGGTCGGGTGGTTTTGTTTAGTATGTATTGGATTCTGATTTCTGCTGTTGATATTTCTGTTTTAATTTTATTCTTAAGTTTTTCTAATTCTTCCGGGGACAATATTTGTTTAGTTGGGGAAACTACAGAGTCGCCTTCTTGTGTCTTAGCCTTACGGAAAAATTTTGGTATTTTGTGCATTACTTACATTTATGTAGTTCGAGTTGGCACGTTCACCAAATGTAAGGCGCTTTTCACGGGCTTGGAAAGGCGCGCTTACTTCGAGGAATAACTCGGAGGAGTAGGCCGAACTAAGTTTATTGTTCTTAACACTTGCACAGAATACAAACGGAGAGAGAGAGAGAGACAGAGAGAGAGTTTAACTTACAACTGTTGCATTAGTAGTGAGGTGACTAGTCTACTTATGAAGTGTGCGACGGGAGTTTATATACGGACTCCCGTGCGGCAATTTGGGAAGGGTTGCGGGTATCGATAATTAACGTAGTTCCAATCGAGGGACAAAACGATCCTGTATTGGAAGAAGTCATTTATGCGGGGACAACATGATCGTGGCTGTCAAAAGGGGACAACATGATCGTGGCTGTCAAAAGGGGGAGAGCGAGAAGGGGGGGGGGGGGGGTTACAGACGATATATATTAAACGGTATGCACTCTTGGTCGGCGCTGGGCTGCGCATTACACGTGTTATGGTGTGTGAATTGGCATGCTCTTGCGTGCACTGGCGTGCTCTGGTGTGAATTGGCGTGCTCTAGCGTGCACTGGCGTGCTCTGCTGTGAATTGGCGTGCTCTGGCGTGCACTAGCGTGCACTGCCGTGCTCTGCCGTGCACTGACGTGCTCTGGCGTGCTGTGGTGTGCACTGGCGTGCTCTGGTGTGAATTGGCGTGCACTGGCGTGCACTGGCGTGCACTGGCGTGCTCTGGCGTACACTGGCGTGCTTTGGCATGCACTTGCGTGCTCTGGCGTGCACTGGCGTGCTTTGGTGTGCACTTGAGTGATCTGGTGTGAATTGGCGTGCTCTGGCGTGTTCTGGTGTGAATTGGCGTGCTCTTGCGTGCACTTGCGTGCTCTGGTGTGAATTGGCGTGCTCTAGCGTGCACTGGTGTGCTCTGCTGTGAATTGGCGTGCTCTGGCGTGCACTAGCGTGCACTGGCGTGCTCTGCCGTGCTCTGGCGTGCACAAGCGTGCTGTGGCGTGCACTGGCGTGCTCTGGTGTGAATTGGCGTGCACTGGCGTGCACTGGCGTGCTCTGGCGTGCACTGGCGTGCTTTGGCATGCACTTGCGTGCTCTGGCGTGCACTGGCGTTCTTTGGTGTGCACTTGAGTGATCTGGTGTGAATTGGCGTGCTCTGGCGTGCACTGGCGAGCTCTGGCGTGCACTGGCGTGCTCTAGCTTGCACTGGCGTGCTCTGGCGTGCACTGGCGTGCTCTGGCGTGCATTGACGTGCTCTTGCGTGCACTGAAGTGCTCTGGCGTGCACTGGCGTGCTGTGGTGTGCACTGGCGTGCTTTGGCGTGCATTGGCGTGCTCTGGTGTGAATTGGCGTGCTCTTGCGTGCACTGACGTGCTCTTGCGTGCACTGGCGTGCTCTTGCGTGCACTGGCGTGCTCTTGCGTGCACTGGCGTACTCTTGCGTGCACTGGCGTGCTATTGCGCGCACTGGCATGCTCTTGCGGGCACTGGCGTGCTCTTGCGTGTACTGGCGTGCTCTTGCGTGCACTGGCGTGCTATGGTGTGAATTGGCGTGCTCTAGCGTGCACTGGCGTACTCTGGTGTGAATTGGCGTGCTCTGGCGTGCACTGGCGTTCACTGGCGTTCACTGGCGTGCAATGGCGTGCACTGGCGTGCTCTGGCGTGCACTGGCGTGCTCTGGCGTGCTCTGGCGTGCATTGGCGTGCTCTGGTGTGAATTGGCGTGCTCTGGCGTGCACTGGCGTGCTTTGGTGTGAATTTGCGTTCTCTGGCGTGCATTGAATTGCTCTGGCGTGCACTGGCGTGCTCTGGCGGGCACTGGCGTGCTCTGACAAGCACTGGCGTGCTCTGGCGTGCACTGGCGTGCTCTGGCGTGCACTGGCGTGCTCTGGCGTGCACTGGCGTGCTTTGGCGTGCACTTGCGTGCTCTCGCGTGCACTGGCGTGCTCTCGCGTGCACTGGCGTGCTCTGGCGTGCATTGACGTGCTCTTGCGTGGACTGGCGTGCTCTGGTGTGAATTGGCGTGCTCTGGCGTGCACTGGCATGCTCAGGCGTGCACTGGCGTGCTCTGGTGTGAATTGGCGTGCTCTTGCGTGAACTGGCGTGCTCTTGCGTGCACTGGCGTGCTCTGGCTTGCACTGGCGTGCTCTGGTGTGAATTGGCGTGCTCTTGCGTGCACTGGCGTGCTCTTGCGTGCACTGGCGTGCTCTTGCTTGCACTGGCGTGCTCTGGTGTGAATTGGCGTGCTCTAGCGTGCACTGGCGTGCTCTGGTGTGAATTGGCGTGCTCCGGCGTGCACTAGCGTGCACTGGCGTGCTCTGGCGTGCACTGGCGTGCTCTCGCGTACATTGACTTGTTCTGGCGTGCACAAGCGTGCTGTGGCGTGCTCTGGCGTGCACTGGCGAGCTCTGGCATGCACTGGCGTGCTCTGGTGTGAATTGGCGTGCACTTGAGTGCTCTGGTGTGAATTGGCGTGCTCTCGCGTGCACTGGCGTGCTCTTGCTTGCACTGGCGTGCTCTGGTGTGAATTGGCGTGCTCTAGCGTGCACTGGCGTGCTCTGGTGTGAATTGGCGTGCTCTGGCGTGCACTAGCGTGCACTGGCGTGCTCTGGCGTGCACTGGCGTGCTCTGGCGTGCATTGACGTGCTCTGGCGTGCACAAGCGTGCTGTGGCGTGCTCCGGCATGCACTGGCGTGCTCTGGCGTGCTCTGGCGTGCTTTTGCGTGTACTTGAGTGTTCTGGTGTGAATTGGCGTGCTCTGGCGTGCACTGGCGTGCTCTTGCGTGCACTGGCGTGCTCTTGCATGCACTGGCGTGCTCTTGCGTGCACTGGCTTGCTCTTGCGTGCACTGGCGTTCTCTTGCGTGCACTGGCGTGCTCTGGTGTGAATTGGCGTTTTCTAGCGTGCACTGGCGTACTCTGGTGTGAATTGGCGTGCTCTGGCGTGCACTGGCGTGCACTGGCGTGCTCTGGCGTGCATTGGCGTGCTCTGGTGTGAATTGGCGTGCTCTGGCGTGCACTTGCGTGCTCTGGCGTGCACTGGCGTGCTCTGGCGTGCTCTGACGTGCACTGGCGTGCTCTGGCGTGCTCTGGCGTGCTCTGGCATGCACTGGTGTTTTCTGTCGTGCACTGGCGTGATTTTGCGTGCACTTGAGTGTTCTGGTGTGAATTGGCGTGCTCTGGCGTGTACTGGCGTGTTCTGGCGTGCATTGACGTGCTCTTGCGTGCACTGGCGTGCTCTGGTGTGAATTGGCATGCTCTGGCGTGCACTGGCATGCTCAGGCGTGCACTGGCGTGCTCTGGTGTGAATTGGCGTGCTCTGGCGTGCACTGGCGTGCTTTGGCGTGCACTGGCGTGTTCTGGTGTGTGAATTGGCATGCTCTTGCGTGCACTGGCGTGCTCTGGTGTGAATTGGCGTGCACTGGCGTGCACTGGCGTGCTCTGGCGTGCACTGGCGTGCACTGGCGTGCTCTGGCGTGCACTGGCGTGCTTTGGCATGCACTTGCGTGCTCTGGCGTGCACTGGCGTTCTTTGGTGTGCACTTGAGTGATCTGGTGTGAATTGGCGTGCTCTGGCGTGCACTGGCGAGCTCTGGCGTGCACTGGCGTGCTCTAGCTTGCACTGGCGTGCTCTGGCGTGCACTGGCGTGCTCTGGCGTGCATTGACGTGCTCTTGCGTGCACTGAAGTGCTCTGGCGTGCACTGGCGTGCTGTGGTGTGCACTGGCGTGCTTTGGCGTGCATTGGCGTGCTCTGGTGTGAATTGGCGTGCTCTTGCGTGCACTGACGTGCTCTTGCGTGCACTAACGTGCTCTTGCGTGCTCTTGCGTGCACTGGCGTGCTCTGGCATGCACTGGTGTTTTCTGTCGTGCACTGGCGTGCTTTTGCGTGCACTTGAGTGCTCTGGTGTGAATTGGCGTGCTCTGGCGTGTACTGGCGTGTTCTGGCGTGCATTGACGTGCTCTTGCGTGCACTGGCGTGCTCTGGTGTGAATTGGCATGCTCTGGCGTGCACTGGCATGCTCAGGCGTGCACTGGCGTGCTCTGGTGTGAATTTGCGTGCTCTGGCGTGCACTGGCGTGCTTTGGCGTGCACTGGCGTGTTCTGGTGTGTGAATTGGCATGCTCTTGCGTGCACTGGCGTGCTCTGGTGTGAATTGGCGTGCTCTAGCGTGCACTGGCGTGCTCTGCTGTGAATTGGCGTGCTCTGGCGTGCACTAGCGTGCACTGGCGTGCTCTGCCGTGCACTGGCGTGCTCTGGCGTGCTGTGGTGTGCACTGGCGTGCTCTGGTGTGAATCGGCGTGCACTGGCGTGCACTGGCGTGCTCTGGCGTACACTGGCGTGCTTTGGCATGCACTTGCGTGCTCTGGCGTGCACTGGCGTGCTTTGGTGTGCACTTGAGTGATCTGGTGTGAATTGGCGTGCTCTGGCGTGTTCTGGTGTGAATTGGCGTGCTCTTGCGTGCACTTGCGTGCTCTGGTGTGAATTGGCGTGCTCTAGCGTGCACTGGTGTGCTCTGCTGTGAATTGGCGTGCTCTGGCGTGCACTAGCGTGCACTGGCGTGCTCTGCCGTGCTCTGGCGTGCACAAGCGTGCTGTGGCGTGCACTGGCGTGCTCTGGTGTGAATTGGCGTGCACTGGCGTGCACTGGCGTGCTCTGGCGTGCACTGGCGTGCTTTGGCATGCACTTGCGTGCTCTGGCGTGCACTGGCGTTCTTTGGTGTGCACTTGAGTGATCTGGTGTGAATTGGCGTGCTCTGGCGTGCACTGGCGAGCTCTGGCGTGCACTGGCGTGCTCTAGCTTGCACTGGCGTGCTCTGGCGTGCACTGGCGTGCTCTGGCGTGCATTGACGTGCTCTTGCGTGCACTGAAGTGCTCTGGCGTGCACTGGCGTGCTGTGGTGTGCACTGGCGTGCTTTGGCGTGCATTGGCGTGCTCTGGTGTGAATTGGCGTGCTCTTGCGTGCACTGACGTGCTCTTGCGTGCACTGGCGTGCTCTTGCGTGCACTGGCGTGCTCTTGCGTGCACTGGCGTACTCTTGCGTACACTGGCGTGCTATTGCGCGCACTGGCGTGCTCTTGCGGGCACTGGCGTGCTCTTGCGTGTACTGGCGTGCTCTTGCGTGCACTGGCGTGCTCTGGTGTGAATTGGCGTGCTCTAGCGTGCACTGGCGTGCTCTGGCGTGCACTGGCGTGCTTTGGTGTGAATTGGCGTGCTCTGGCGTGCACTGGCGTTCACTGGCGTTCACTGGCGTGCAATGGCGTGCACTGGCGTGCTCTGGCGTGCACTGGCGTGCTCTGGCGTGCACTGGCGTGCTCTGGCGTGCTCTGGCGTGCATTGGCGTGCTCTGGTGTGAATTGGCGTGGTCTGGCGTGCACTGGCGTGCTTTGGTGTGAATTTGCGTGCTCTGGCGTGCATTGAATTGCTCTGGCGTGCACTGGCGTGCTCTGGCGGGCACTGGCGTGCTCTGGCGTACACTGGCGTGCTCTGGCGTGCACTGGCGTGCTCTGGCGTGCACTGGCGTGCTCTGGCGTGCACTGGCGTGCTTTGGCGTGCACTTGCGTGCTCTCGCGTGCACTGGCGTGCTCTGGCGTGCATTGACGTGCTCTTGCGTGGACTGGCGTGCTCTGGTGTGAATTGGCGTGCTTTGGCGTGCACTGGCATGCTCAGGCGTGCACTGGCGTGCTTTGGTGTGAATTGGCGTGCTCTGGCGTGCATTGAATTGCTCTGGCGTGCACTGGCGTGCTCTGGCGGGCACTGGCGTGCTCTGACAAACACTGGCGTGCTCTGGCGTGCACTGGTGTGATTTGGCGTGCACTTGCGTGCTCTGGCGTGCACTGGCGTGCTCTGGCGTGCATTGACGTGCTCTTGTGTGCACTGGCGTGCTCTGGTGTGAATTGGCGTGCTGTGGCGTGCACTGGCATGCTCAGGCGTGCACTGGCGTGCTCTGGTGTGAATTGGCGTGCTCTGGCGTGCACTGGCGTGCTCTGGCGTGCACTGGCGTGCTTTGGTGTGAATTGGCGTGCTCTTGCGTGCACTGGCGTGCTCTTGCTTGCACTGGCGTGCTCTGGTGTGAATTGGCGTGCTCTAGCGTGCATTGGCGTGCTCTGGTGTGAATTGGCGTGCTCTGGCGTGCACTAGCGTACATTGGCGTGGTCTGGCGTGCACTGGCGTGCTCTGGCGTGCATTGACGTGCTCTGGCGTGCACAAGCGTGCTGTGGCGTGCTCTGGCGTGCACAAGCGTGCTGTGGCGTGCTCTGGCGTGCACAAGCGTGCTGTGGCGTGCTTTGGCGTGCACTGGCGTGCTCTGGTGTGCACTGGCATGCTAAGGCGTGCACTGGCGTGCTCTGGCGTGCACTGGCGTGCTTTTGCGTGCACTTGAGTGCTCTGGCGTGCACTGGCGTACTCTGGCGTGCACTGGCGTGCTCTGGTGTGAATTGGCGTGCTCTGGCGTACATTGAATTGCTCTGGCGTGCACTTGCGTGCTCTGGCGTGCACTAGCGTGCACTGGCGTGCTCTGCCGTGCACTGGCGTGCTCTGGCGTGCATTGACGTGCTCTGGCGTGCACAAGCGTGCTGTGGCGTGCTCTGGCGTGCACTGGCGTGCTCTGGTGTGAATTGGCGTGCACTGGCGTGCACTTGCGTTCTCTGGCGTGCACTGGCGTGCTTTGGCATGCACTTGCGTGCTCTGGCGTGCACTGGCGTGCTTTGGCGTGCACTTGAGTGATCTGGTGTGAATTTGCGTGCTCTGGCGTGCATTGAATTGCTCTGGCGTGCACTGGCGTGCTCTGGCGGGCACTGGCGTGCTCTGACAAGCACTGGCGTGCTCTGGCGTGCACTGGCGTGCTTTGGCGTGCACTTGCGTGCTCTGGCGTGCACAGGCGTGCTCTGGCGTGCATTGACGTGCTCCTGCGTGCACTGGCGTGCTCTGGTGTGAATTGGCGTGCTCTGGCGTGCACTGGCATGCTCAGGCGTGCACTGGCGTGCTCTGGTGTGAATTGGCGTGCTCTTGCGTGCACTGGCGTGCTCTGGCGTGCACTGGCGTGCTCTGGCGTGCACTGGCGTGCTCCGGTGTGAATTGGCGTGCTCTTGCGTGCACTGGCGTGCTCTTGCTTGCACTGGCGTGCTCTGGTGTGAATTGGTGTGCTCTAGCGTGCACTGGCGTGCTCTGGTGTGAATTGGCGTGCTCTGGCGTGCACTAGCGTGCACTGGCGTGCTCTCGCGTGCATTGACGTGTTCTGGCGTGCACAAGCGTGCTCTGGCGTGCACTGGCGTGCTCTGGCGTGCACTGGCGTGCTCTGGTGTGAATTGGCGTGCACTTGAGTGCTCTGGTGTGAATTGGCGTGCTCTTGCGTGCACTGGCGTGCTCTTGCGTGCACTGGCGTGCTCTTGCGTGCACTGGCGTGCTCTTGCGTGCACTGGCGTGCTCTGGTGTGAATTGGCGTTCTCTAGCGTGCACTGACGTGCTCTTGCGTGCACTGGCGTGATCTGGTGTGAATTGGCGTGCTCTGGCGTGCACTGGCATGCTCAGGCGTGCACTGGCGTGCTCTGGTGTGAATTGGCGTGCTCTGGCGTGCACTGGCATGCTCTGGCGTGCACTCGCGTGCTCTGGTGTGAATTGGCGTGCTCTGGCGTGCACTGGCGTACTCTGGCGTGCACTGGCGTGCTCTGGTGTGAATTGGCGTGCTCTGGCGTGCATTGAATTGCTCTGGCGTGCACTTGCGTGCACTGGCGTACTCTGACGTGCACTGGCGTGCTCTGGCGTGCACTGGCGTGCTCTGGCGTGCACAAGCGTGCTGTGGCGTGCTCCGGCATGCACTGGCGTGCTCTGGCGTTCTCTGGCGTGCTTTTGCGTGTACTTGAGTGTTCTGGTGTGAATTGGCGTGCTCTGGCGTGCACTGGCGTGCTCTGGCGTGCACTGGCGTGCTCTGGCGTGCACTGGCGTGCTCTGGCGTGCACTGGCGTGCTCTGGCGTGCATTGGCGTGCTCTGACGTGCACTGGCGTGCTCTGGCGTGCACTGGCGTGCTCTGGCATGCACTGGCGTTTTCTGGCGTGCACTTGCGTTCTTTTGCGTGCACTTGAGTGCTCTGGTGTGAATTGGCGTGCTCTGGCGTGCATTGACGTTCTCTTGCGTGCACTGGCGTGATCTGGTGTGAAATGGCGTGCTCTGGCGTGCACTGGCATGCTAAGGCGTGCAATGGCGTGCTCTGGTGTGAATTGGCGTGCTCTTGCATGCACTGGCGTGCTCTAGCGTGCACTGGCGTGCTCTTGCGTGCTCTTGCGTGCTCTGGCGTGCATTGACGTGCTCTTGCGTGCACTGGCGTGCTCTGACAAGCACTGGCGTGCTCTGGCGTGCACTGGCGTGCTTTGGCGTGCACTTCCGTGCTCTGGCGTGCACTGGCGTGCTCTGGCGTGCATTGACGTGCTCTTGCGTGCACTGGCTTGCTCTGGTGTGAATTGGCGTGCTCTGGCGTGCACTGGCATGCTCAGGCGTGCACTGGCGTGCTCCGGTGTGAATTGGCGTGCTCTTGCGTGCACTGGCGTGCTCTTGCTTGCACTGGCGTGCTCTGGCGTGCACTGGCGTGCTCCGGTGTGAATTGGCGTGCTCTTGCGTGCACTGGCGTGCTCTTGCTTGCACTGGCGTGTTCTGGTGTGAATTGGCGTGCTCTAGCGTGCACTGGCGTGCTCTGGTGTGAATTGGCGTGCTCTGGCGTGCACTAGCGTGCACTGGCGTGCTCTGGCGTGCACTGGCGTGCTCTCGCGTGCATTGACGTGTTCTGGCGTGCACAAGCGTGCTGTGGCGTGCTCTGGCGTGCACTGGCGTGCTTTGGCGTGCACTAACGTGCTCTGGTGTGAATTGGCGTGCACTTGAGTGCTCTGGTGTGAATTGGCGTGCTCTTGCGTGCACTGGCGTGCTCTTGCGTGCACCGGCGTGCTCTGGCGTGCACTGGCGTGTTCTGGTGTGAATTGGCGTGCTCTTGCGTGCTCTGGCGTGCACTGGCGTGCTCTGGCGTGCATTGACGTGCTCTGGCGTGCACTGGCGTGCTTTGGCGTGCACTTGCGTGCTCTGGCGTGCACTGGCGTGCTCTGGCGTGCATTGACGTGCTCTTGCGTGCACTGGCGTGCTCTGGTGTGAATTGGCGTGCTCTGGCGTGCACTGGCATGCTCAGGCGTGCACTGGCGTGCTCCGGTGTGAATTGGCGTGCTCTTGCGTGCACTGGCGTGCTCTAGCGTGCACTGGCGTGCTCTTGCGTGCTCTTGCGTGCTCTGGCGTGCTCTGGCGTGTACTGGCGTGCTCTGGCGTGCACTGGCGTGCTCTGGCGTGCACTGGCGTGCTCTGGCGTGCACTGGCGTGCTCTGGCGTGCACTGGCGTGCTTTGGCGTGCATTGACGTGCTCTTGCGTGCACTGGCGTGCTCTGGTGTGAATTGGCGTGCTCTGGCGTGCACTGGCATGCTCTGGCGTGCATAGGCGTGCTCTGGTGTGAATTGGCGTGCTCTTGCGTGCACTGGCGTGCTCTGGCGTGCACTCGCGTGCTCTGGTGTGAATTGGCGTGCTCTGGCGTGCACTGGCGTACTCTGGCGTGCACTGGCGTGCTCTGGTGTGAATTGGCGTGCTCTGGCGTGCATTGAATTGCTCTGGCGTGCACTTGCGTGCACTGGCGTGCTCTGGCGTGCTCTGGCGTGCACTGGCGTGCTCTGGCGTGCACTGGCGTGCTCTGACGTGCTCTTGCGTGCTCTGGCGTGCTCTGGCTTGCTCTGGCGTGCATTTACATGCTCTGGCGTGCACTGGCGTGCACTGGCGTGCACTGGCGTGCTCTGGTGTGAATTGGCGTGCTCTGGCATGCATTGAATTGCTCTGGCGTGCACTGGCGTGCTCTGGCGTGCACTGGCGTGCTCTGGCGTGCACTGGCGTGCTCTGGCGTGCACTGGCGTGCTCTGGCGTGCATTGGCGTGCTCTGACGTGCACTGGCGTGCTCTGGCGTGCACTGGCGTGCTCTGGCATGCACTGGCGTTTTCTGGCGTGCACTGGCGTGCTTTTGCGTGCACTTGAGTGCTCTGGTGTGAATTGTTGTGCTCTGGCGTGCACTGGCGTGCTCTGGCGTGCATTGACGTGCTCTTGCGTGCACTGGCGTTATCTGGTGTGAATTGGCGTGCTCTGGCGTGCACTGGCATGCTCAGGCGTGCACTGGCGTGCTCTGGTGTGAATTGGCGTGCTCTTGCGTGCACCGGCGTGCTCTGGCGTGCACTGGCGTGTTCTGGTGTGAATTGGCGTGCTCTTGCGTGCACTGGCGTGCTCTAGCGTGCACTGGCGTGCTTTGGCGTGCTCTGGCGTGCTCTGGCGTGCTCTGGCGTGCTCTGGCGTGCACTGGCGTGCTCTGGCGTGCACTGGCGTGCTCTGGCGTGCACTGGCGTGCTCTGGCGTGCACTGGCGTGCTTTGGCGTGCATTGACGTGCTCTTGCGTGCACTGGCGTGCTCTGGTGTGAATTGGCGTGCTCTGGCGTGCACTGGCATGCTCTGGCGTGCACAGGCGTGCTCTGGTGTGAATTGGCGTGCTCTTGCGTGCACTGGCGTGCTCTGGCGTGCACTGGCGTGCTCTGGTGTGAATTGGCGTGCTCTCGCGTGCATTGACGTGTTCTGGCGTGCACAAGCGTGCTGTGGCGTGCACTGGCGTGCTCTGGTGTGAATTGGCGTGCACTTGAGTGCTCTGGTGTGAATTGGCGTGCTCTTGCGTGCACTGGCGTGCTCTTGCGTGAACTGGCGTGCTCTTGCGTGCACTGGCGTGCTCTTGCGTGCACTGGCGTGCTCTGGTGTGAATTGGCGTTCTCTAGCGTGCACTGACGTGCTCTTGCGTGCACTGGCGTGCTCTGGTGTGAATTGGCGTGCTCTTGCGTGCACCGGCGTGCACCGGCGTGCTCTGGCGTGCACTGGCGTGTTCTGGTGTGAATTGGCGTGCTCTTGCGTGCACTGGCGTGCTCTAGCATGCACTGGCGTGCTCTTGCGTGCTCTGGCGTGCTCTGGCGTGCTCTTGCGTGCTCTTGCGTGCACTGGCGTGCTCTGGTGTGAATTGGCGTGCTCTGGCGTGCACTGGCATGCTCTGGCGTGCATAGGCGTGCTCTGGTGTGAATTGGCGTGCTCTTGCGTGCACTGGCGTGCTCTGGCGTGCACTCGCGTGCTCTGGTGTGAATTGGCGTGCTCTGGCGTGCACTGGCGTACTCTGGCGTGCACTGGCGTGCTCTTGTGTGAATTGGCGTGCTCTGGCGTGCATTGAATTGCTCTGGCGTGCACTGGCGTGCTCTGACGTACTCTTGCGTGCTCTGGCGTGCTCTGGCTTGCTCTGGCGTGCATTTACATGCTCTGGCGTGCACTGGCGTGCACTGGCGTGCTCTGGTGTGAATTGGCGTGCTCTGGCATGCATTGAATTGCTCTGACGTGCACTGGCGTGCTCTGGCGTGCACTGGCGTGCTCTGGCATGCACTGGCGTTTTCTGGCGTGCACTGGCGTGCTTTTGCGTGCACTTGAGTGCTCTGGTGTGAATTGGCGTGCTCTGGCGTGCACTGGCGTGCTCTGGCGTGCATTGACGTGCTCTTGCGTGCACTGGCGTGATCTGGTGTGAATTGGCGTGCTCTGGCGTGCACTGGCATGCTCAGGCGTGCACTGGCGTGCTCTGGTGTGAATTGGCGTGCTCTGGCGTGCATTGAATCGCTCTGGCGTGCACTGGCGTGCTCTGGTGTGAATTGGCGTGCTCTGGCATGCATTGAATTGCTCTGGCGTGCACTGGCGTGCACTGGCGTGCTCTGGCGTGCACTGGCGTGCTCTGGCGTGCATTGGCGTGCTCTGACGTGCACTAGCGTGCTCTGGCGTGCACTGGCGTGCTCTGGCATGCACTGGCGTTTTCTGGCGTGCACTGGCGTGCTTTTGCGTGCACTTGAGTGCTCTGGTGTGAATTGGCGTGCTCTGGCGTGCACTGGCGTGCACTGGCGTGCATTGACGTGCTCTTGCGTGCACTGGCGTGATCTGGTGTGAATTGGCGTGCTCTGGCATGCACTGGCGTTTTCTGGCGTGCACTGGCGTGCTTTTGCGTGCACTTGAGTGCTCTGGTGTGAATTGGCGTGCTCTGGCGTGCACTGGCGTGCACTGGCGTGCATTGACGTGCTCTTGCGTGCACTGGCGTGATCTGGTGTGAATTGGCGTGCTCTGGCGTGCACTGGCATGCTCAGGCGTGCACTGGCGTGCTCTGGTGTGAATTGGCGTGCTCTTGCGTGCACCGGCGTGCTCTGGCGTGCACTGGCGTGTTCTGGTGTGAATTGGCGTGCTCTTGCGTGCACTGGCATGCTCTGGCGTGCACAGGCGTGCTCTGGTGTGAATTGGCGTGCTCTTGCGTGCACTGGCGTGCTCTGGCGTGCACTGGCGTGCTCTGGTGTGAATTGGCGTGCTCTCGCGTGCATTGACGTGTTCTGGCGTGCACAAGCGTGCTCTGGCGTGCTCTGGCGTGCACTGGCGTGCTCTGTCGTGCACTGGCGTGCTCTGGTGTGAATTGGCATGCACTTGAGTGCTCTGGTGTGAATTGGCGTGCTCTTGCGTGCACTGGCGTGCTCTGGTGTGAATTGGCGTGCTCAAGCGTGCACTGGCGTGCTCTGCTGTGAATTGGCGTGCTCTGGCGTGCACTAGCGTGCACTGGCGTGCTCTGCCGTGCATTGACGTGCTCTGGCGTGCACAAGCGTGCAGTGGCGTGCTCTGGCGTGCACTGGCGTGCTCTGGTGTGAATTGGCGTGCACTGGCGTGCTCTGGCTTGCACTGGCGTGCTTTGGTTTGCACTGGCGTGCTTTGGCGTGCACTTGAGTGATCTGGTGTGAATTGTCGTGCTCTGGCGTGCAATGGCGAGCTCTGGCGTCCACTGGCGTGCTCTTGCGTGCACTGGCGCGCTCTTGCGTGCATTGACGTGCTCTTGCGTGCACTGGCATGCTCTGGCGTGCACTGGCGTGCTGTGGTGTGCACTGGCGTGCTGTGGCGTGCATTGGCGTGCACTGGTGTGAATTGGCGTGCTCTTGCGTGCACTGGCGTGCTCTTGCGTGCACTGGCGTGCTCTTGCGTGCACTGGCGTGCTCTTGCGTGCACTGGCGTGCTCTTGCGTGCACTGGCGTGCTCTGGCGTGCACTGGCGTGCTCTGGCGTGCATTGGCGTGCTCTGGCGTGCATTGGCGTGTTCTGGTGTGAATTGGCGTGCTCTTGCGTGCACTGGCGTGCTCTGGTGTGAATTGGCGTGCTTTTGCGTGCACTTGAGTGCTCTGGTGTGAATTGGCGTGCTCTGGCGTGCACTGGCGTGCTCTGGCGTGCATTGACGTGCTCTTGCGTGCACTGGCGTGATCTGGTGTGAATTGGCGTGCTCTGGCGTGCACTGGCATGCTAAGGCGTGCAATAGCGTGCTCTGGTGTGAATTGGCGTGCTCTTGCATGCACTGGCGTGCTCTAGCGTGCACTGACGTAATCTGGCGTGCTCTGGCGTGCACTGGCGTGCTCTGGCGTGCACTGGCGTGCTCTGGCGTGCACTGGCGTGCTCTGGCGTGCACTGGCGTGCTTTGGCGTGCATTGACGTGCTCTTGCGTGCACTTGCATGCTCTGGTGTGAATTGGCGTGCTCTGGCGTGCACTGGCATGCTCTGGCGTGCACAGGCGTGCTCTGGTGTGAATTGGCGTGCTCTTGCGTGCACTGGCGTGCTCTGGCGTGCAATGGCGTGCTCTGGTGTGAATTGGCGTGCTCTGGCGTGCACTGGCGTACTCTGGCGTGCACTGGCGTGCTCTGGTGTGAATTGGCGTGCTCTGGCGTACATTGAACTGCTCTGGCGTGCACTTGCGTGCTCTGGCGTGCACTGGCGTGCTCTGGCGTGCACTGGCGTGCTTTGACGTGCACTGGCGTGCTCTGGCGTGCACTGGCGTGCTCTGGCATGCACTGGCGTTTTCTGGCGTGCACTGGCGTGCTTTTGCGTGCACTTGAGTGCTCTGGTGTGAATTGGCGTGCTCTGGCGTGCACTGGCGTGTTCTAGTGTGAATTGGCGTGCTCTTGCGTGCACTGGCGTGCTCTAGCGTGCACTGGCGTGCTCTTGCGTGCTCTGGCGTGCTCTGGCGTGCTCTGTCGTACACTGGCGTGCTCTGGCGTGCACTGGCGTGCTCTTGCGTGCACTGGCGTGCTCTGGCGTGCACTGGCGTGCTTTGGCGTGCATTGACGTGCTCTTGCGTGCACTGGCGTGCTCTGGTGTGAATTGGCGTGCTCTGGCGTGCACTGGCATGCTCTGGCGTGCATAGGCGTGCTCTGGTGTGAATTGGCGTGCTCTTGCGTGCACTGGCGTGCTCTGGCGTGCACTCGCGTGCTCTGGTGTGAATTGGCGTGCTCTGGCGTGCACTGGCGTACTCTGGCGTGCACTGGCGTGCTCTGGTGTGAATTGGCGTGCTCTGGCGTGCATTGAATTGCTCTGGCGTGCACTTGCGTGCACTGGCGTGCACTGGCGTGCTCTGGCGTGCACTGGCGTGCTCTGACGTGCTCTTGCGTGCTCTGGCGTGCTCTGGCTTGCTCTGGCGTGCATTTACATGCTCTGGCGTGCACTGGCGTGCACTGGCGTGCTCTGGTGTGAATTGGCGTGCTCTTGCGTGCTCTGGCGTGCTCTGGCGTGCACTGGCGTGCTCTGGCGTGAATTGGCGTGCTCTTGCGTGCACTGGCGTGCTCTAGCGTGCACTGGCGTGCTTTGGCGTGCTCTGGCGTGCTCTGGCGTGCTCTGGCGTGCACTGGCGTGCTCTGGCGTGCTCTGGTGTGAATTGGCGTGTACTGGCGTGCTCTGGCGTGCACTGGCGTGCTTTGGCGTGCATTGACGTGCTCTTGCGTGCACTGGCGTGCTCTGGTGTGAATTGGCGTGCTCTGGCGTGCACTGGCATGCTCTGGCGTGCACAGGCGTGCTCTGGTGTGAATTGGCGTGCTCTTGCGTGCACTGGCGTGCTCTGGTTTGCACTGGCGTGCTCTGGTGTTAATTGGCGTGCTCTGGCGTGCACTGGCGTACTCTGGCGTGCAGTGGCGTGCTCTGGTGTGAATTGGCGTGCTCTGGCGTGCATTGAATTGCTCTGGCGTGCACTTGCGTGCTCTGGCGTGCACTGGCGTGCTCTGGCGTGCACTGGCGTGCTCTGCCGTGCACTGGCGTGCTCTGGCGTGCACTGGCGTGCTCTGGCATGCACTGGCGTTTTCTGGCGTGCACTGGCGTGCTTTTGCGTGCACTTGATTGCTCTGGTGTGAATTGGCGTGCTCTGGCGTGCACTGGCGTGCTCTGGCGTGCATTGACGTGCTCTTTCGTGCACTGGCGTGCTCTGGTGTGAATTGGCGTGCTCTGGCGTGCACTGGCATGCTCAGGCGTGCACTGGCGTGCTCTGGTGTGAATTGGCGTGCTCTGGCGTGCACTGGCATGCTCAGGCGTGCACTGGCGTGCTCAGGCGTGCACTGGCGTGCTCTGGTGTGAATTGGCGTGCTCTGGCGTGCACTGGCGTGCTCTGGCGTGCTCTGGCGTGCACTGGCGTGCTCTGGCGTGCACTGGCGTGCTCTGGCGTGCATTGGCGTGCTCTGGTGTGAATTGGCGTGCTCTGGCTTGCACTGGCGTGCTTTGGTGTGAATTTGCGTGCTCTGGCGTGCATTGAATTGCTCTGGCGTGCACTGGCGTGCTCTGGCGGGCACTGGCGTGCTCTGACAAGCACTGGCGTGCTCTGGCGTGCACTGGCGTGCTTTGGCGTGCACTTGCGTGCTCTGGCGTGCACTGGCGTGCTCTGGCGTGCATTGACGTGCTCTTGCGTGCACTGGCGTGCTCTTGTGTGAATTGGCGTGCTCTGGCGTGCACTGGCATGCTCAGGCATGCACCGGCATGCTCAGGCGAGCACTTGCGTGCTCTGGCGTGCACTGGCGTGCTCTGGCGTGCACTGGCGTGCTCTGACGTGCACTGGCGTGCTCTGGCGTGCACTGGCGTGCTCTGGCTTGCACTGGCGTTTTCTGGCGTGCACTGGCGTGCTCTGGCGTGCACTGGCGTGCTCTGACGTGCACTGGCGTGCTCTGGCGTGCACTGGCGTGCACTGGCGTGCACTGGCGTGCTTTTGCGTGCACTTGATTGCTCTGGTGTGAATTGGCGTGCTCTGGCGTGCACTGGCGTGCTCTGGCGTGCATTGACGTGCTCTTTCGTGCACTGGCGTGCTCTGGTGTGAATTGGCGTGCTCTGGCGTGCACTGGCATGCTCAGGCGTGCACTGGCGTGCTCTGGTGTGAATTGGCGTGCTCTGGCGTGCACTGGCGTGCTCTGGCGTGCACTGGCGTGCTCTGGCGTGCACTGGCGTGCTCTGGCGTGCACTGGCGTGTTCTGGTGTGAATTGGCGTGCTCTTGCGTGCACTGGCGTGCTCTGGTGTGAATTGGCGTGCTCTAGCGTGCACTGGCGTGCTCTGCTGTGAATTGGCGTGCTCTGGCGTGCACTAGCGTGCACTGGCGTGCTCTGCCGTGCACTGGCGTGCTCTGGCGTGCATTGACGTGCTCTGGCGTGCACAAGCGTGCAGTGGCGTGCTCTGGCGTGCACTGGCGTGCTCTGGTGTGAATTGGCGTGCACTGGCGTGCTCTGGCGTGCACTGGCGTGCTTTGGCGTGCACTGGCGTGCTTTGGCGTGCACTGGCGTGCTCTGGCTTGCACTGGCGTGCTCTGGCGTGCACTGGCGTGCTCTAGCGTGCATTGACGTGCTCTTGCGTCAACATGTCCTCTCCGACTTAAGACAAGCCTTTGTCCGAATCTTTTCATGTAACAGACAAAGACATGTCTTAAGTTTTCCTTATTTTTATTACATTGCCTCCTTATATTTGTGATACATTAATTTTATCCCTTTTCAATTCACAGCATAAACGTCCAAACGTCTATATTCCCTTTCATAATTTTCTTAAAAAAAAGTCTGTTTTAATGGTATGGGTGACATAAAAAATTTCAGACAAAGACATGTCTTAAGTTTTCCTTATTTTTATTACATTGCCTCCTTATATTTGTGATACATTAATTTTATCCCTTTTCAATTCACAGCATAAACGTCCAAACGTCTATATTCCCTTTCATAATTTTCTTAAAAAAAATTCTGTTTTAATGGTATGGGTGACATAAAAAATTTCAGACAAAGACATGTCTTAAGTTTTCCTTATTTTTATTACATTGCCTCCTTATATTTGTTATACATTTATTTTATCCCTTTTCAATTCACAGCATAAACGTCCAAACGTTTATATTCCCTTTCATAATTTTCTAAAAAAATTTTGGTTTTAATGGTATGGGTGACATTAAAAAATTTCAGACAAAGACATGTCTTAAGTTTTTCTTATTTTTATTACATTGCCTCCTTATATTTGTTATACATTTATTTTATCCCTTTTCAATTCACAGCATAACCGTCCAAACGTTTATATTCCCTTTCATAATTTTCTAAAAAAATTTTGGTTTTAATGGTATGGGTGACATTAAAAAATTTCAGACAAAGACATGTCTTAAGTTTTTCTTATTTTTATTACATTGCCTCCTTATATTTGTTATACATTTATTTTATCCCTTTTCAATTCACAGCATAAAATTTTCCAAACGTTTATATTCCCTTTCATAATTTTCTAAAAAAATTTCGGTTTTAATGGTATGGGTTACATAAAAAATTTCAGACAAAGCCATGTCTTAAGTCGCAGAGCATATGTTGAGGGTTGCACATTTTGAGAATTTTTTTTCTTTTTAACTTAGCATTTCTTTAAAAAACTTAAACCTTAGCGTAAAGCAATTATCAAGTTTACTTCAAATCCAAGAATCTTTCATTTAAAAAATACTTCAGACAAAGCAACGTCTTAAGATTTTATCTATTTTTACGAAAGCGCTATTACCATGTAATTTTGGGGATTATTCAAATTTTTACTAACTAAGAATTTTTTTAATTAACTAAGCCAATACAATATTGCTTTAAAAGAGTCATACATTTATTTTTCATAACTTTTAGTAAGAATTATGCAATTTGTATTCTAAATTATATTGAAGATTCATCATCTTCCGAATAGCTAGATGAGCTTTCTGTTTCTTCATCAGAATATTCGGATTCTGAGAGAGAATCGTAATTGTCTTCATCAGATGTGTCAAACTCAAATTCTGGTTCAGAAAAATTTGTTTGTGTTTCACATATGAAATCTGAAAAATCCTGGTTGCACTTTAAATTAAATGTTGTTAGAGCCATTTGAATTTTTAAATTAAGATGATGAACTTCAGAAACTTTCATGACGGATTTCCCTTTCGCAAATTTCTCCTCGTCTTCTCCGGTATGTTTTTGACTTGGTTGTTGTAGTGATGACCGTTTATCAATGAGGAATCGCATGTAGTTTATCATTTCATTCTTACTCAATGTAATTTCCTCCCTTGCTCTTTTCAATAGCATCCAACAATCAACAATATTATATTTGTCGGCAAGAGAAACTGCAAAAACGACGAAATTAAGTTTTTACTTAAAAAAGTACAATTTTGTTTTATTTTTACGTGTGGGAAAGTGCGTGTCATCCCGATCCAGAACTGTTTCCCAAGGAAAGACACCTTCATTGAAATCCTCGTAAGAAATTGGAAGCGTTGTATCCTTAGAATTAATTAATTCAATCGTTTCCAAAGCCTTTCGTTTAGTTTCAGTCAAAACCCGCCTTAATTTTGTCCGAGTCTTCGAATTTTCTGTTTTAGTACAAGTTCGATACTCTGAGTAAGTAATGCGGTCTCAATTTAGTTTTTGTAATATACCTGCTTCTTTAGAGATAGAAATGGAAGTAGTCTTTAAATGAGCATGTAAGCCCTCCAGCATTCTTCTCAGTGTATCAACTGTAGTCTTTTTGGTTTTTCTTTGGTCAAGAATTGCCTTAGCTTTTGTCTCCAGCTCCTTGTGAATCAGTGGAAGATCATTATTTACGAGGTTATGGGTTTCCAACAATTTCTCGAGTTTTGGAGTGCCTTGTTTGATTTCCTTTCTTGCCTAAGAAAATTTTCGTTATTTTAAAATAATTATTCAACCTGTATTGGAAAGTTGTTTACTTTTTCAAGCTTTTTGCGTAGAAGGAAATGCATATTTTGAATTTTACCCCAGTTCCAATAAAGAATAGCTAATGTTAAAAAATCGTTTCTGTCTAAATGAAGTAAGAGTAAAATCGTTGAATTAATAGTTAACAATGCAACAATGTTTGCTAATAAATACAGTAAGAAGCTCTATTACTATGTTTGGCCATATGCTTTAGCACATAAGCATATAGATACAATTTGGAGAAAACTTGCTCGTGCTCTTCTCCTCCAGTTAAGCCTATTCCAGTTGTCCAGCGGGGATTCCATAAAATCTGTTTTGTACATATATATTAAAGCTTGAGAGAAGACTTTGCTTCATAATTTATTGATATAATACCTTGCATGGCAATTGATGTGCATTCTTATGCATGATAGGCAAGATTCCTGTCATTTCACTTGTTAGATTACGGTTTTCAGGAAAATGACGAGCCACTTTTGTTTTCATCCATTTCCAGTATTGGCATACCACGTCGTAGCAGAAGAATTTGGCGTTACTTTTCATGGCTTCATTGTGCATAAATGCAGTATGGGTCCACGATTCACCTTTAAACATGTTGATTGCGTATGGTACAACGCAGTGCTTGCAAGAGCTAACGACGAGCCCAGTCTCGTCATACTTCTTTTGTTCATTGGAGTCTTCTCTTGCGGCCTTAAAAGCCGATCCCCCACACATCTGTTTCTTTTTTGTCTACAAAATAAGATAAGGGAATTGAAAATACTATAAAATCATGATTAATCATATCGAAGTCCAGCATGTCAAATCTAGTAGTTTCAAATGAAATGTAATTGCGTACAGTAGAAACTTTGTTGTAAATCCTTTGACGGAAATTTTCAACTTCTGTATCGGATTTGATAACTAAGTTTCCAAACCTCGCCTGTGGCTGTTCCATTCTATTGAAATAATAAAACTTAAGACCAGTCTTTGTCGTGTTTTCTTGTACACGCATCTTACTTTCTTTCGTTTTCTGGATTGTGCACTTTTCCAGCCGAGCTTAAGCGCCTCAATTTTACGATAGCGTCAGAAGATCTGACTAAAGGTTCTTTCCCACAACTGGGGCAATCAATTTTGTTCCTTTGAAGCACTTGGTCGTCAATATTATGTCGACAGGTTTCCCATTCTCTTTCAGCAGTAGTAAATAATGTTACATTTATTGGTCCATTCTGTAAGAACCAAATTTTTAGAATCACGTGCATACAAAACAGGACCTTTTATGTCACATACCCGGCCATATTCTGTTGATACTTCTTCAAGAAAATGTGCATACATTTTTTTTGAAGACCCAGGAGACTTATGAGTAATGTGATGTCCTAGAAGAAGTGCCTCTTCTGCAAAAAGATAGGTGACTTTTGGCGATAAACTTCCAGGGAAAAATCCAGAAAATACATAGTCATCGATTGTGGCTCTTGTACGAGAGTTGCAACTATCACAAACGAAAGCTGCAGCTTTAACGAGAAATCGACCTTTGAAGTGTTTTAGAGGATTCAAATATTTTATTGTACAAGATGTATAAGTATAATTTGTATAAGTATTACCACTCTCATTGACCACCACGATTGATTCTTGAAGATTTGGAATGAGTAACATGGATCCTTCGCATTCGACATTGTAACACATATGCGGTACGAAGCATGGAACACATACATCTTCAAAATATAAAAAACTTGAAACAAAGCTGTCTGAACAATTCGATTCTTACTTCCATACCTTTTATTATAATGTTGCCCTTGGGATCGATGAAATGTTCTGGTAGCAAAATTTGCAATGTGTCGGAAGAACACAAGAGTCGTCGGTGAAATGGCATAGTTAAATGAGAGCCTGTATCGCACTTGTGACAGAGATGTTTCTTGCAAGTCATGCATCTTACAGCAGCAGCATTCAGGTGAAGATGACACTGATCACATTTGGAATGATAAAGTGGCTGCCTGGAAACTAGTTCCTTGAAAATTCGTGTTCTGTCAGTGGATCCCCATGCTCGAATTGCTTCCCTTTCTTGCCATGTTGGCTGTTGTCTGGTTTGCATGTCAGATAAGTCATTTATAACATCTCTTCTTAGGTTCTCTGGAAGCCACACAGTTTTTATATAATAAATGAATGGTGAAAATAATGTTAAACTTGAGTATTGCAAAATAGTACTCACCAAGAGCTTCAGGGCTCATTAAGTCATACTCAATCAAGACATTTTCACTCATCGATAAATTGTTTCTTGGACTTGAATTCAAAGATAGTTGCTCACGTGATGAGTTCAAATGTGCACCATCACGACAAAACACTTTTTTATTTGGTTCACGTTTCTTCCCTCTATAAATAAAGGTCTTTCCAGCCGTCGACTTTTTTTCTGTTTTCTGTTTGCGAGACCTAGTATAAGAAAACTTGCGCTTCTTATTCTGAGCAACGTCACACTGTTCTTCTGTTGACGAGCTATCTAAATCACTTGTTGAGCTAACTGAGTCACTTGTTAATCCATATGAATCACTTGACGTTGGACTTTGGTTTCCCATTTTAAATTCAAACCCAAAGTAAATTAAATAAACTCTTTCTGCTTGAAAGAATAGTCGAAGGGATTAATGACACAAACCCAAGATCAGTAGCCACCGATATTTGACTTTGTCTGCTGTCCTGTTTATTGCTTGGTAGTAATAGAGGTCAGTAAAAGATGGCGATTCGATCGATAAATTTGTTTTACGATACAGGGAGACAAAGGCAAAGACCAAATAAATATGATGGCTCCCCGTTCCGGTGTGCGAGGTTCCCGTAGGAAATATGAAGTAAAATATAAAAAATATCAAGAAGGAAAAGATGAAATAGAATTAAAATATATGAATCTGATACATGCTGAAATTATTAAGAATAAATAAGTAAAGCATCGTGCTAACGATAGTGCTTATAGCTGGTCCGTCCGCAATTTTAGCGCTAAGCGTCGCCGCGCCCGACCGTCCGTTTCAGGCGGATCAATGCGCGAAAAACAATCACGCCCAACATAGATCTAGCACTATCTATGCGCGCAAGGCGCTAATGATTAATGTTTGATAACATTGCACGCGATGCGCTAAATTTATTAAGTTTATTGTATTATTTACAAAACACGCATAACCCGTTTAGCGTGATAAATAATGAAGTGAAATATTTCGCGCTAGATTTAGCGCTACATAAACGCGCATGGCGCTGATGATTTACTTATTTTTTACTTGCACGTGATGCGCTAAATGTAGCTCAATTTGTTTCATTTATTATTTACGAAAAGCGTAAGCGGTAAAATAAAAATTGCTACTTAACGCGCACCACATGAAATTAAATGAAATGGGCGAAATTCTCGAAAATATTTTATTTAAAATTATTGGCTAATATTCCGGACTTGCCAGACTGTCCCTTGTCGACGACACCTAGAGTAGACTGATGCATGCGTTTGTCGTCAGTCAATTTTTCCAGCTGATCAGCGACCATTCGTTGACGGCTTTCCTACCGCGACCATTTTAACGGAACAAGTTAAATAACGATTGCGGCGACTGGTCGAACGAGTTGCGTTTACCCGCTCATAATTTCAGCGCTTATCGCAGGTCCGTCTGCTATTTTTGCGCTGTTTTTGGCAGCTCACTACTTGAAAAAATCCTCGAAAAAATCAATTGAATATTTTGAGCTAGATCTTGCGCGCTTGGCACTAATGATTAACTGTAGCGCGATGCGCTAAATTTTACGTAATTTAGTTTATTGTACAAAATTTACAAAGTAAGTTTAATCCGCTAAAGTAAATAATTAGTACGAGAAATATTAAGTAAAAAATTTGGTGATAGATCTCAAGGCTAATAGCCAAAAATGAGCATCATAAGCGGGCGCGCTTCTCGCACATTTTTTACTTAAAATTATTGCGCTCATATTTCTCCGTTTAATTCCGAGCTGGCTGAACTACCCCCGGTCGACGACACCCAGAGTAACCTATAGCTAATCAACGGCCGTCGTTTCTTTTTAGCCGCATTCCCTCGCTGCTCAATATATTTAAGATGCATAACCCACCTTGCGTTCCAAGGCCAAAAGTTTTTAAAATGTTTCACCTTGGTGACGCTGGCCATCAGCGGCTACTCCAGCTCGGCCCGCTGCCGGTGTTGAAAGTGGGCCACCTTCAATTTATTTACTGAGCAGCGAAGGCAGCCGCAAATATGAAAAGCCGCCAATGACGGGCCGCTGATCAGACGGGACACGTCTGACCGTCCGACCGTCGACAAATCAGACTACATTCAGGGTGTCGTCGAAAAGGGGCAGTCTGCCCAGTCCGTAACTTAACGGTGAAATATTAGTGATATTTCTTTCAGCCGAAAATTGGCCCTAAATTGCCCTTAATTACATTTAAGTTTTAAAAAAATTTATAAAATCACCGCTGAGTTCATATAATAAAAAGAAAAGAAATTAGTTTTGTCGAGCATTTTTTAGACACAAAATATGTGAAAATGAAAACAATCCGTTCAAAACCGCATTTGCAAACCCACAAAGATAAATTATTTCTCAATAGTTTTTCCGTCTAGTCCATGTATGATATGAGTCGAGTCTATTCCCGAAAAAGAGTTTTTCATTCCGTTTTTCGAAACGCTAAAATCAATGTATAACTTTAACTTTCACGTATTTTGTGTAGAATTATATTATCTACAAAACTGGCCTCTTTTCTTTTTATTTAAACTCATCATCAGCGATTTTATAAGATTTGTATTAATTTAATTCGTATTATGTGCTAATATAGTCCCTAGAAGTGGCTCTACGGTGGTTTTCCTCAATTATTCATTTTGTATCTGGATTTTTATTAAATTCATCTTAACTTTAAAACTGTTCTGAAAAGTGAAAAGTTATATCATAGTCCTTCCAAAGAAAGTTCATTGATTACATTCTTTGTAATCTGCGTTTTCGTTTTATTTTCTTCTCATAATAAAGGATGGCACTCGCTCTCCCTGGAGTCGTTAAAAATTCAAACTGCAATTTAAACTTTCGCATCGTAAAGTCACAGCAGCACTAATGCAATTAAAAATACTAGACCCGTTAAACTTACACTTATTTTCAGTACTAATAGAACCGTTTTCGATTCCAATGGAAAACCCAAAGTTCTAATATTTGAACCGGTTTTAGTACACCCCAATTTTAGTGGCTCTTGACTATTTATTGTAGCCCATCTCCAGCTTCATTCGGCTGCTACCAATGAATTAGAAAAAAATCCAGTATACGAAAAATGTTCCGTGAAATTAATGAGAGTAGTGACCCACACAACATTTATTGAATTTCGGCATTTGTTCACAGCCAGTGGAAACAGACAGACAGGCGGTTAAATGCACATAAGGTACGATATATATGAAATGATGTCAGTTTTCTCGTCCGTTTTGTTAAGTCCTCTTTTAAACTGACAATGATCAGGACTGCTGCTTCGCAGTCCTATATGCTGCTATCACCAAATACTATAGACTGTCTATAAGTAAAACACAAGTTTACGTTAAATGGATTAATTAATTCAATGCTCAAAAATACTTTATTACCATCAAGATGTTTTAGAAAGCTTCTTGCAGATACTGTTAAAGTACGGGAACTATCAGAGGTGCCCAGATAAAGGTGAGTTTTGCATTTTCCTCGCATCAACATTTCACCGCAAGCACCTGATGTTTTTCAGCCAAAACCCTGTATCATAAAATAGGTAAGAGTATTGTAACTTAAAACACATGTCAACGGGACACACAACCTCAAATAGAGATGATCAGAACAATCCTACATCTATCCAGATGCAAGTATTGGCCAGTAAAGTACAACCTAAGAGTGAAATGAAACAATTTTTTGTAATAACTTTAGGTAAATTGAAATATATCTTTTTTTACCTGATTTGTGGGCTGAAAGAGGAAACAGAAAGATTGAGGTGGCAATATCCTGAATCTGTTAACAGAGAAAAGAGAATCTATAAAATCATAACAGTAAAAGGGTGAAATATTTGAAAAGAAGCAGACCAAAACCTCACCTTTATGATTGTGGCACCAAAATATGGTTCACAATGAAATCTCACTAGCTTTGAAATAGAGTAATAAAGGGAAACACTTCACACTGACAAGGCCAGTCGGCCAATAGGCCATGTAGGGTTATGAGTAGGGAAGGTGTTGCCGTTATTCTTGGCGAATATAAAAAAGAGGGGAAAAACTTTATAAATATTGACTTTAAATTCTAAAAATAACGTAGAATAAGGATAATTATTTTGAAATACTAAAATAAATCAATATTACCCAATTTTTTATTGTGATTTGCAACTGCGTTAAAATGCCACCAGGTGTCAGCTAACTCAGCTGTTGATCATTCGCTGTTCCGTCACATTTTGCTTTTCAACTGATACGATACCAGACATACCAGATACGATATTTCATTTATACGATTTCATTTATACGACCACAAACTGATACTTGGATGAAAATGTCTTCTGAATCTGATTTTAATTCTGATTTCAATGAGAGCGTAGAAAATGACGTTGCAGGCAAAAGATTGAAAAAAGCCAAGGCACAAAGGAAGAAAGAGATTCAGAAACTTAAAAATTTGCTAGGAAGAACAATTAAGAAAAAAAAGGAAGAAACTAAAAAGAGATTAACAGCTTTCAAAGTAAGTCTAAAGTCAATAATATTAGGGTTTTACACAACCTTCTTAACACATTTTTCTGTCGCAGGAAGTTTTCAAAGGTGCCAAGGAGAAGGAAACCAGGAACGAGCCATGGGATGTTCTAGAGTACCAAAACTACTGGAATGGTCTAACGGAGAGGGAACAAAATAACATGGACAGAGCTAAATCCCACTTGATTGAGAGCATTAATAGCAAGATAACCGAAGCAGCAACAAAGTACAATGCTTCAATGCTCCTTTTGGCCAGACTTCCTAATGGAACACAGCACACCAAATTTATTTTGGCAAGCGGAGGTGGTATTGACTACTGCAAAGAGGAAGATGGTACGCTCACTCAACATTTATGGGAACGTCACTGGGACAAGGTTCAAGGTACATCTATAAAATTAAATGTACTTCATCTATTTGACATTTATTTTTAACAGGAAAAAGGATCAAACTTTGTCAAAAAGAGGAAGTGTGGCTCTCAAGAAAAAGTAAAAAGAACAAAATAGGTACATGACAATTATTTATTTCTTTTGATTCTGTCATCGGTTCCAACACTAAATATTTCAACCATTTTGTTTAGGAAATATGAGAAAGGGAAAAACGGACAAAGTTTTGAATAAAAAGAACCCTACAAGTGACACAGAAGAAGACTGTAATCTAGGAGAGGATGGCGGGTGATCAGACGAAAGCGATGTTGATAAAAGTATTCAAAAATTTTTTCTCTCGCCGAGGATGATACCGAAACTAATGTTTGGTTTTAATTCAATAGAAAACAAGAGGAAGAAGGAAAAAAAAAGGTTGTCTCGAGAAAGAAAAGGAAAGGGAAAGAAAAAAGGTGAAATAAAAGGGACAGGAAATGGAGAGGCAAGAGTGGAAGACTTCTTAGAACAGCGTCCAGGATCCCCTCCTGCTCGTTCTCCGTCAATGTCTCCTACCCCATCCAATCATCCCTTTCCTCTCATGGCCACACCTACTTCATCATTACCTCCAGTGACGACAAATTTTCAGCTTGTCCTTTCAGATGACAACGAATCATCTGGGTATTTTACATTGAAACCTGCATCACCATCCATTGACAAAAAATTGTCAATGGAATGTCAAGTGATTGTTGAAAAATTGCCACCATGCCTTGCCACAGGCAAAGGTACAAGAACCGGAACAAAAACTGATAAATTGCCACCATCATCCACAGGCAAAGGTAGAAGAACCGGAACAAAAACTGAAAAATTGCCACCATCATCCAGAGGCAAAGGTAGAAGAACCGGAACAAAAACTGAAGACAAAGCTAGTTCTCAAATTTCTCCTATAACAAAAAAGAACAAACTTAAAACTTCTGACGTGTATTCTAGCAGCGATTAAGGAATACAGCTGAACAAATGAAAATGATTCTAGTCGTATTCAATTTTATTTCACATAAAAATAGTACATATTCAATGAAAACAAATCCCAACAGTTTCGTTTCTTTAATATGTTTTATGGAGCTATCCCTTAAAGTTTTTTTTCAGTTTGTGACTAGCTATGTCTTAAGTACAAATATTTTTAATTTTATCTTTAGATGTGCTTGAGAAGGAGGAAATGTAATAAAAATAAGGAAAACTTAAGACATGTCTTTGTCTGAAATTTTTTAATGTCAAACCATACCATTAAAACCGAAATTTTTTTAGAAAATTATGAAAGGAAATATAAACGTTTGGACGTTTATGCTGTGAATTGAAAAGGGATAAAATAAATGTATAACAAATATAAGGAGGCAATGCAATAAAAATAAGAAAAACTTAAGACATGTCTTTGTCTGAAATTTTTTAATGTCACCCATACCATTAAAACCAAAATTTTTTTAGAAAATTATGAAAGGGAATATAAACGTTTGGACGTTTATGCTGTGAATTGAAAAGGGATAAAATAAATGTATAACAAATATAAGGAGGCAATGTAATAAAAATAAGGAAAACTTAAGACATGTCTTTGTCTGAAATTTTTTATGTCACCCATACCATTAAAACAGAATTTTTTTTAAGAAAATTATGAAAGGGAATATAGACGTTTGGACGTTTATGCTGTGAATTTAAAAGGGATAAAATTAATGTATCACAAATATAAGGAGGCAATGTAATAAAAATAAGGAAAACTTAAGACATGTCTTTGTCTGTTACATGAAAAGATTCGGACAAAGGCTTGTCTTAAGTCGGAGAGGACATGTTGTCTTGCGTGCACTGGCGTGCTCTTGCGTGCACTGGCGTGCTCTTGCGTGCACTGGCGTGCTCTTGCGTGCACTGGCGTGCTCTTGCGTGCACTGGCGTGCTCTTGCGTGCACTAGCGTGCTCTTGCGTGCACTGGCGTGCTCTGGCGTGCATTGGCGTGCTGTGACGTGCACTGGCGTGCTCTGGCGTGCACTGGCGTGCTCTGGCATGAACTGGCGTTTTCTGGCGTGCACTGGCGTGCTTTTGCGTGCACTTGAGTGCTCTGGTGTGAATTGTCGTGCTCTGGCGTGCACTGGCGTGCTCTGGCGTGCATTGACGTGCTCTTGCGTGCACTGGCATGCTCTGGTGTGAATTGGCGTGCTCTTGCGTGCACTGGCGTGCTCTTGCGTGCACTGGCGTGCTCTTGCGTGCACTGGCGTGCTCTTGCGTGCACTAGCGTGCTCTTGCGTGCACTGGCGTGCTCTGGCGTGCACTGGCGTGCTCTGGCGTGCATTGACGTGCTCTTGCGTGCACTGGCGTGCTCTGGCGTGCATTGGCGTGCTCTGACGTGCACTGGCCTGCTCTGGCGTGCTCTGGCTTGCACTGGCGTTTTCTGGCGTGCACTGGCGTGCTTTTGCGTGCACTGGCGTGCTCTGGCGTGCTCTGGCGTGCACTGGCGTGCACTGGCGTGCTCTGGCGTGCATTGACCGGCTCTTGCGTGCACTGGCGTGATCTGGTGTGAATTAGCGTGCTCTGGCGTGCACTGGCATGCTAAGGCGTGCAATGGCGTGCTCTGGTGTGAATTGGCGTGCTCTTGCCTGCACTGGCGTGCTCTAGCGTGCACTGGCGTGCTCTGGCGTGCTCTGGCGTGCACTGGCGTGCTCTGGCGTGCACTGGCGTGCTCTGGCGTGCACTGGCGTGCTCTGGCGTGCACTGGCGTGCTCTGGCGTGCACTGGCGTGCTTTGGCGTGCATTGACGTGCTCTTGCGTGCACTGGCGTGCTCTTGTGTGAATTGGCGTGCTCTGGCGTGCACTGGCATGCTCAGGCGTGCACTGGCGTGCTCTGGTGTGAATTGGCGTGCTCTTGCGTGCACTGGCGTGCTCTGGCGTGCACTGGCGTGCTCTGGTGTGAATTGGCGTGCTCTTGCGTGCACTTGCGTGCTCTTGCTTGCACTGGCGTGCTCTGGTGTGAATTGGCGTGCTCTAGCGTGCACTGGCGTGCTCTGGTGTGAATTGGCGTGCTCTGGCGTGCACTGGCATGCTCTGGCGTGCACAGGCGTGCTCTGGTGTGAATTGGCGTGCTCTTGCGTGCACTGGCGTGCACTGGCGTGCATTGGCGTGCTCTGGTGTGAATTGGCGTGCTCTGGCGTGCACTGGCGTACTCTGGCGTGCACTGGCGTGCTCTGGTGTGAATTGGCGTGCTCTGGCGTGCATTGAATTGCTCTGGCGTGCACTTGCGTGCTCTGGCGTGCACTGGCGTGCTCTGGCGTGCTCTGACGTGCACTGGCGTGCTCTGGCGTGCACTGGAATGCTCAGGCGTGCACTGGCGTGCTCTGGTGTGAATTGGCGTGCTCTTGCGTGCACTGGCGTGCTCTGGCGTGCACTGGCGTGCTCTGGTGTGAATTGGCGTGCTCTTGCGTGCACTTGCGTGCTCTTGCTTGCACTGGCGTGCTCTGGTGTGAATTGGCGTGCTCTAGCGTGCACTGGCGTGCTCTGGTGTGAATTGGCGTGCTCTGGCGTTCTTTGGCGTGCATTGACGTGCTCTTGCGTGCACTGGCGTGCTCTGGTGTGAATTGGCGTGCTCTGGCGTGCACTGGCGTGCTCTGGTGTGAATTGGCGTGCTCTGGCGTGCATTGAATTGCTCTGGCGTGCACTTGCGTGCTCTGGCGTGCACTGGCGTGCTCTGGCGTGCACTGGCGTGCTCTGACGTGCACTGGCGTGCTCTGGCGTGCACTGGCGTGCTCTGGCATGCACTGGCGTTTTCTGGCGTGCACTGGCGTGCTCTAGCGTGCACAGGCGTGCTCTGGTGTGAATTGGCGTGCTCTTGCGTGCACTGGCGTGCTCTGGCGTGCATTGGCGTGCTCTGGTGTGAATTGGCGTGCTCTGGCGTGCACTGGCGTGCTCTGGTGTGAATTGGCGTGCTCTGGCGTGCATTGAATTGCTCTGGCGTGCACTTGCGTGCTCTGGCGTGCACTGGCGTGCTCTGGCGTGCACTGGCGTGCTCTGACGTGCACTGGCGTGCTCTGGCGTGCACTGGCGTGCTCTGGCATGCACTGGCGTTTTCTGGCGTGCACTGGCGTGCTTTTGCGTGCACTTGATTGCTCTGGTGTGAATTGGCGTGCACTGGCATGCTCTGGCGTGCACAGGCGTGCTCTGGTGTCAATTGGCGTGCTCTTGCGTGCACTGGCGTGCTCTGGCGTGCACTGGCGTGTTCTGGTGTGAATTGGCGTGCTCTGGCGTGCACTGGCGTACTCTGGCGTGCACTGGCGTGCTCTGGTGTGAATTGGCGTGCTCTGGCGTGCACTGGCGTGCTCTGGCGTGCATTGACGTGCTCTTGCGTGCACTGGCGTGCTCTGGTGTGAATTGGCGTGCTCTGGCGTGCACTGGCATGCTCAGGCGTGCACTGGCGTGCTCTGGTGTGAATTGGCGTGCTCTGGCGTGCACTGGCGTGCTCTGGCGTGCACTGGCGTGTTCTGGTGTGAATTGGCGTGCTCTTGCGTGCACTGGCGTGCTCTGGTGTGAATTGGCGTGCTCTAGCGTGCACTGGCGTGCTCTGCTGTGAATTGGCGTGCTCTGGCGTGCATTAGCGTGCACTGGCGTGCTCTTCCGTGCACTGGCGTGCTCTGGCGTGCATTGACGTGCTCTGGCGTGCACAAGCGAGTAGTGGCGTGCACTGGCGTGCTCTGGTGTGAATTGGCTTGCTCTGGCGTGCTCTGGCGTGCACTGGCGTGCTCTGGCGTGCATTGACGTGCTCTTGCGTGCACTGGCGTGCTCTGGCGTGCACTGGCGTGCTGTGGTGTGCACTGGCGTGCTGTGGCGTGCATTGGTGTGCTCTGGTGTGAATTGGCGTGCTCTTGCGTGCACTGGCGTGCTCTTACGTGCACTGGCGTGCTCTTGCGTGCACTAGCGTGCTCTTGCGTGCACTGGCGTGCTCTTGCGTGCACTGGCGTCCTCTTGCGTGCACTGGCGTGCTATTGCGTGCACTGGCGTGCTCTGGCGTGCACTGGCGTGCTCTGGCGTGCACTGGCGTGCTCTGGCGTGCAGTGGCGTGCTCTGGTGTGAATTGGCGTGCTCTGGCGTGCACTGGCGTGCTTTGGTGTGAATTTGCGTGCTCTGGCGTGCATTGAATTGCTCTGGCGTGCACTGGCGTGCTCTGGCGGGCACTGGCGTGCTCTGGCGGGCACTGGCGTGCTCTGGCGTGCACTGGCGTGCTTTGGCGTGCACTTGCGTGCTCTGGCGTGCACTGGCGTGCTCTGGCGTGAATTGACGTGCTCTTGCGTGCACTGGCGTGCTCTTGTGTGAATTGGCGTGCTCTGGCGTGCACTGGCATGCTCAGGCGTGCACTGGCGTGCTCTGGTGTGAATTGGCGTGCTCTGGCGTGCACTGGCGTGCTCTGGTGTGAATTGGCGTGCTCTTGCGTGCACTTGCGTGCTCTTGCTTGCACTGGCGTGCTCTGGTGTGAATTGGCGTGCTCTAGCGTGCACTGGCGTGCTCTGGTGTGAATTGGCGTGCTCTGGCGTTCTTTAGCGTGCATTGACGTGCTCTTGCGTGCACTGGCGTGCTCTGGTGTGAATTGGCGTGCTCTGGCGTGCACTGGCATGCTCTGGCGTGCACAGGCGTGCTCTGGTGTGAATTGGCGTGCTCTTGCGTGCACTGGCGTGCTCTGGCGTGCACTGGCGTGCTCTGGTGTGAATTGGCGTGCTCTGGCGTGCACTGGCGTACTCTGGCGTGCACTGGCGTGCTCTGGTGTGAATTGGCGTGCTCTGGCGTGCATTGAATTGCTCTTGCGTGCACTTGCGTGCTCTGGCGTGCACTGGCGTGCTCTGGCGTGCACTGGCGTGCTCTGACGTGCACTGGCGTGCTCTGGCGTGCACTGGCGTGCTCTGGCATGCACTGGCGTTTTCTGGCGTGCACTGGCGTGCTTTTGCGTGCACTTGATTGCTCTGGTGTGAATTGGCGTGCACTGGCATGCTCTGGCGTGCACAGGCGTGCTCTGGTGTGAATTGGCGTGCTCTTGCGTGCACTGGCGTGCTCTGGCGTGCACTGGCGTGTTCTGGTGTGAATTGGCGTGCTCTGGCGTGCACTGGCGTACTCTGGCGTGCACGGGCGTGCTCTGGTGTGAATTGGCGTGCTCTGGCGTGCACTGGCGTGCTCTGGCGTGCATTGACGTGCTCTTGCGTGCACTGGCGTGCTCTGGTGTTAATTGGCGTGCTCTGGCGTGCACTGGCATGCTCAGGCGTGCACTGGCGTGCTCTGGTGTGAATTGGCGTGCTCTGGCGTGCACTGGCGTGCTCTGGCGTGCACTGGCGTGTTCTGGTGTGAATTGGCGTGCTCTTGCGTGCACTGGCGTGCTCTGGTGTGAATTGGCGTGCTCTAGCGTGCACTGGCGTGCTCTGCTGTGAATTGGCGTGCTCTGGCGTGCACTAGCGTGCATTGGCGTGCTCTTCCGTGCACTGGCGTGCTCTGGCGTGCATTGACGTGCTCTGGCGTGCACAAGCGAGTAGTGGCGTGCTCTGGCGTGCACTGGCGTGCTCTGGTGTGAATTGGCTTGCTCTGGCGTGCTCTGGCGTGCACTGGCGTGCTCTGGCGTGCATTGACGTGCTCTTGCGTGCACTGGCGTGCTCTGGCGTGCACTGGCGTGCTGTGGTGTGCACTGGCGTGCTGTGGCGTGCATTGGCGTGCTCTGGTGTGAATTGGCGTGCTCTTGCGTGCACTGGCGTGCTCTTGCGTGCACTGGCGTGCTCTTGCGTGCACTGGCGTGCTCTTGCGTGCACTGGCGTGCTCTTGCGTGCACTAGCGTGCTCTTGCGTGCACTGGCGTCCTCTTGCGTGCACTGGCGTGCTATTGCGTGCACTGGCGTGCTCTGGCGTGCACTGGCGTGCTCTGGCGTGCACTGGCGTGCTCTGGCGTGCAGTGGCGTGCTCTGGTGTGAATTGGCGTGCTCTGGCGTGCACTGGCGTGCTTTGGTGTGAATTTGCGTGCTCTGGCGTGCATTGAATTGCTCTGGCGTGCACTGGCGTGCTCTGGCGGGCACTGGCGTGCTCTGACAAGCACTGGCGTGCTCTTGCGTGCATTGACGTGCTCTTGTGTGCACTGGCGTGCTCTGGCGTGCACTGGTGTGCTGTGGTGTGCACTGGCGTGCTGTGGCGTGCATTGGCGTGCTCTGGTGTGAATTGGCGTGCTCTTGCGTGCACTGGCGTGCTCTTGCGTGCACTGGCGTGCTCTTGCGTGCACTGGCGTGCTCTTGCGTGCACTGGCGTGCTCTTGCGTGCACTGGCGTGCTCTTGCTTGCACTGGCGTGCTCTGGTGTGAATTGGCGTGCACTTGAGTTCTCTGGTGTGAATTGGCGTGCTCTTGCGTGCACTGGCGTGCTCTTGCTTGCACTGGCGTGCTCTGGTGTGAATTGGCGTGCTCTAGCGTGCACTGGCGAGCTCTGGTGTGAAATGGCGTGCTCTGGCGTGCACTAGCGTGCACTGGCGTGCTCGGGCGTGCACTGGCGTGCTCTGGCGTGCACTGGCGTGCTCTGGCGTGCACTGGCGTGCTCTGGCGTGCACTGGCGTGCTTTTGCGTGAACTTGAGTGTTCTGGTGTGAATTGGCATGGTCTGGCGTGCACTGGCGTGCTCTTGCGTGCACTGGCGTGCTCTTGCGTGCACTGGCGTGCTCTGGTGTGAATTGGCGTTCTCTAGCGTGCACTGGCGTACTCTGGTGTGAATTGGCATGCTCTGGCGTGCACTGGCGTGCACTGGCGTGCTCTGGCGTGCACTGGCGTGCTCTGGCGTGCACTGGCGTGCTCTGGCGTGCACTGGCGTGCTCTGGCGTGCATTGGCGTGCTATGGTGTGAATTGGCGTGCTCTGGCGTGCATTGAATTGCTCTGGCGTGCACTGGCGTGCTCTGGCGGTTACTGGCGTGCTCTGACAAGCACTGGCGTGCTCTGGTGTTAATTGGCGTGCTCTTGCGTGCACTGGCGTGCTCTGGCGTGCACTGGCGTGCTCTGGTGTGAATTGGCGTGCTCTTGCGTGCACTGGCGTGCTCTTGCTTGCACTGGCGTGCTCTGGTGTGAATTGGCGTGCTCTAGCGTGCACTGGCGTGCTCTGGTGTGAATTGACGTGCTCTGGCGTGCACTAGCGTGCACTGGCGTGCTCTGGCGTGCATTGACGTGCTCTGGCGTGCACAAGCGTGCTGTGGCGTGCTCTGGCGTGCACAAGCGTGCTGTGGCGTGCTTTGGCGTGCACTGGCGTGCTCTGGTGTGAATTGGCGTGCACTTGAGTGATCTGGTGTGAATTGGCGTGCTGTGGCGTGCACTGGCGTGCTCTGGCGTGCACTGGCGTGCTCTGGCGTGCATTGACGTGCTCTTGCGTGCACTGGCGTATTCTGGCGTGCACTGGCGTGCTCTGGTGTGAAGTGGCGTGCTCTGGCGTGCACTGGCGTGCTCTGGTGTGAATTGGCGTGCTCTAGCGTGCACTGGCGTGTTCTGGTGTGAATTGGCGTGCTCTGGCGTGCACTAGCGTGCCCTGGCGTGCTCTGGCGTGCTCTGGCGTGCTCTGGCGTGCTCTGGCGTGCTCTGGCTTGCTCTGGCGTGCATTAACGTGCTCTGGCGTGCACTAGCGTGCTCTGGCGTTGTCTAGCGTGCACTGGCGTGCTCTGGCGTGCATTGGCGTGCTCTGGCGTGCACTGGCGTGCTCTGGCGTGCACTGGCGTGCTCTGGCGTGCACTGGCGTGCTCTGGCATGCACTGGCGTGCTCTGGTGTGAATTTGCGTGCACTGGCGTGCTCTGGCGTGCACTGGCGTGCTTTGGCGTGCACTTGCGTGCACTGGCGTGCTCTGGCGTGCATTGACGTGCTCTTGCGTGCACTGGCGTGCTCTGGCGTGGTGCATTGGTGTGAATTGGCGTGCTCTGGCGTGCACTGGCGTGCTCTGACGTGCACTGGCGTGCTCTGGCGTGCACTGGCGTGCTCTGGTGTGCACTGGCGTGCTCTGGCGTTCTCTGGCGTGCACTGGCGTGCTCTGCTATGCAGAACTCAAGTGCTTTACAATAGAAATCCACTACCCGACAATAGAACCCAAATAACTTTAATAATTTTTAAAAATTCAAGTGCTGTGATGTTCGTTTTTCTCAAACTTTTTGTTCATGATTTGCTCTATAAATTTATTGATTAAATAGACTTTAAATGGTGTATTGGACATTGACTTACACATCCTGTAATTAAAAAATGGTTTTAACAAGTGAAAAAAATATTTTAGCAACTTCAAGTTCTGAGCTGATCTCTGCTGTGCTCTACCGTGCTCTGGCGTGCACTGGCGTGCTCTGGTGTGAATTTGCGTGAACTGGCGTGCACTGGCGTGCACTGGCGTTCTTTGGCGTGCACTTGCGTGCTCTGGCGTGCACTTGCGTGCTCTGGCGTGCACTTGCGTGCTCTGGCGTGCAGTGGCGTGCACTGGCGTGCTCTGGCGTGCTCTGGCGTGCATTGGCGTGCTCTGGTGTGAATTGGCGTGCACTGGCGTGCTTTGGCGTGAACTTGCATGCTCTGGCGTGCACTGGCGTGCTTTGGCGTGCACTTGCGTGCTCTGGATTGCACTGCCGTGCTCTGGCGTGCACTGCCGTGCTCTGGCGTGCATTGACGTGCTCTGGCGTGCACTGGCGTGCTCTGGTGTGAATTGGCGTGCTCTGGCGTGCACTGGTGTGCTCTGGTGTGAATAAGCGTGCTCTGGCGTGCATTGAATTGCTCTGGCGTGCACTGGCGTTCTCTGGCGTGCACTGGCGTGCTCTGGCGGGCACTGGCGTGCTCTGACGTGCACTGGCGTGCTCTGACGTGCACTGGCGTGCTTTGGCGTGCTCTGGCGTGCATTGGCGTGCTCTGGTGTGAATTGGCGTGCACTGGCGTGCACAAACGTGCTCTGGCGTGCACTGGCGTGCTTTGGCGTGCACTTGCGTGCTCTGGCGTGCACTGGCGTGCTTTGACGTGCACTTGCGTGCTCTGGCGTGCACTGCCGTGCTCTGGCGTGCATTGACGTGCTCTTGCGTGCACTGGCGTGCTCTGGCGTGCACTGGCGTGCTCTGGTGTGAATTGGCGTGCTCTGGCGTGCACTGGTGTGCTCTGGTGTGAATTGGCGTGCTCTGGCGTGCATTGAATTGCTCTGGCGTGCACTGGCGTGCTCTGGCGGGCACTGGCGTGATCTGGCGTGCTCTGGCGTGCTCTGGCGTGCACTGGCGTGCTTTGGCGTAAACTTGCGTGCTCTTGCGTGCACTGGCGTGCTCTGGTGTGCATTGACGTGCTCTGGCGTGCACTGGCGTGCTCTGGTGTAAATTGGCGTGCTCTGGCGTGCACTAGTGTGCTCTGGTGTGAATTGGCGTGCTCTGGCGTGCATTGAATTGCTCTGGCGTGCACTGGCGTGCTCTGGCGGGCACTGGCGTGCTCTGGCGTGCTCTGGCGTGCACTGGCGTGCTTTGGCGTAAATTTGCGTGCTCTTGCGTGCACTGGCGTGCTCTGGTGTGCATTGACGTGCTCTTGCGTGCATTGGCGTGCTCTGCTATGCAGAACTCAAGTGCTTGACAATAGAAATCCACTACCCGACAATAGAACCCAAATAACTTTAATAATTTTTAAAAATTCAAGTGCTGTGATGTTCGTTTTTCTCAAACTTTTTGTTCATAATTTGCTCTATAAATTTATTGATTAAATAGACTTTAAATGGTGTATTGGACATTGACTTACACATCCTGTAATTAAAAAATGGTTTTAACAAGTGAAAAAAATATTTTAGCAACTTCAAGTTCTGAGCTGTTCTCTGCTGTGCTCTACCGTGCTCTGGCGTGCACTGGCGTGCACTGGCGTGCTCTGGCGTGCACTGGCGTGCTCTGGTGTGAATTTGCGTGAACTGGCGTGCACTGGCGTTCTTTGGCGTGCACTTGCGTGCTCTGGCGTGCACTTGCGTGCTCTGGCGTGCAATGGTGGCACTGGCGTGCTCTGGCGTGCTCTGGTGTGAATTGGCGTGCACTGGCGTGCACTTACGTGCTCTGCAGTGCACTGGCGTGCTTTGGCGTGCACTTGCGTGCTCTGGCGTGCACTGGCGTGCTTTGGCGTGCACTTGCGTGCTCTGGAGTGCACTGCCGTGCTCTGGCGTGCACTGCCGTGCATTGGTGTGCTCTGGTGTGAATTGGCGTGCACTGGCGTGCACAAATGTACTCTGGCGTGCACTGGCGTGCTTTGGCGTGCACTTGCGTGCTCTGGCGTGCACTGGCGTGCTCTGGCGTGCACTGGCGTGCTCTGGTGTAAATTGGCGTGCTCTGGCGTGCACTGGCGTGCTCTGGTGTAAATTGGCGTGCTCTGGCGTGCATTGAATTGCTCTGGCGTGCACTGGCGTGCTCTGGCGTGCACTGGCGTGCTCTGGCGTGCACTGGCGTGCTCTGGCGTGCACTGGCGTGTTCTGGCGTGCACTGACGTGCTCTGGTGTGAATTGGCGTGCTCTGGCCTGCACTGGCGTGCTCTGGTGTGAATTGGCGTGCTCTGGCGTGCACTGGCGTGCTCTGGCGTGCTCTGGCGTGCTCTGGCTTGCTCTGGCGTGCATTGACGGGCTCTGGCGTGCACTGGCGTGCTCTGGCGTGCTCTGGCGTGCACTGGCGTGCTCTGGTGTGAATTGGCGTGTACTGCCGTGCACTGGCGTGCTCTGGTGTGAATTGGCGTGCTCTGGCGTGCATTGAATTGCTCTGGCGTGCACTGGCGTTCTCTGGCGGGCACTGGCGTTCTCTGGCGGGCACTGGCGTGCATTGGCGTGCTCTGGCGTGCATTGGCTTGCTCTGGCGTGCTCTGGCTTGCACTGGCGTGCTCTGGTGTGAATTGGCGAGCACTGGCGTGCACTGGCATGCTTTGTCGTGCACTTGCGTGCTCTGTTGTGCACTAGCGTGCTCTGGCGTGCACTGGCGTGCTTTGGCGTACACTGGCGTGCTCTGGCGTGCATTGACGTGCTCTTGCGTGCACTGGCGTGCTCTGGCGTGCACTTGTGTGCTCTGGTGTGAATTGGCGTGCTCTGGCGTGCACTGGCGTGCTCTGGCGTGCACTGGCGTGCTCTGGCGTGCACTGGCGTGCTCTTGCGTGCAATGGCGTGCTCTGGTGTGAATTGGCGTGCTCTTGCGTGCACTGGCGTGCTCTGGTTTGAATTGGGGTGCTCTAGCGTGCACTGGCGTGCTCTGGTGTGAATTGGCGTGCTCTGGCGGGCACTGGCGTGCACTGGCGTGCTCTGGCGTGCATTGGCGTGCGCAGGCGTGCTCTGGCGTGCATTAGCGTGCTCTGGCGTGCACTGGCGTGCTCTTGCGGGCACTGGCGTGCTCTGGCGTGCATTGGCATTTTCTGGCGTGCACTGGCGTGCTCTGGCGTGCTCTGGCGTGCATTGGCGTGCTCTGGTGTGAATTGGCGTGCACTGGCGTGCACTTACGTGCTCTGGCGTGCACTTGCGTGCTTTGGCGTGCACTTGCGTGCTCTGGCGTGCTCTGGTGTGAATTGGCGTGCTCTGGCGTGCACTGGCGTGCTCTGGCGTGCACTGGCGTGCTCTTTCTGGCACTGGCGTGCTCTGACGTGCACTGGCGTGCTCTGCCGTGCTCTGGCGTGCATTGGCGTGCTCTGGTGTGAATTGGCGTGCACTGGCGTGCACTAACGTGCTCTGGCGTGCACTGGCGTGCTTTGGCGTGCACTTGCGTGCTGTGGCGTGCACTGGCGTGCATTGGCGTGCACTTGCGTGCTCTTGCGTGCACTGCCGTGCTCTGGCGTGCATTGACGTGCTCTTGCGTGCACTGGCGTGCTCTGGCGTGCTCTGGCGTGCATTGGCGTGCTCTGGTGTGAATTGGCGTGCACTGGCGTGCACTTACGTGCTCTGGCGTGCTCTGGTGTGAATTGGCGTGCTCTGGCGTGCACTGGCGTGCTCTGGCGTGCACTGGCGTGCTCTGGCGTGCACTGGCGTGCTCTGACGTGCACTGGCGTGCTCTGACGTGCACTGGCGTGCTCTGACGTTCACTGGCGTGCTCTGACGTGCACTGGCGTGCTCTGGCGTGCACTGGCGTGCTTTGGCGTAAACTTGCGTGCTCTTGCGTGCACTGGTGTGCTCCGGTGTGCATTGACGTGCTCTTGCGTGCACTGGCGTGTTCTGCTATGCAGAACTCAAGTGCTTGACAATAGAAATCTACTACCCGACAATAGAACTCAAATTACTTTAATAATTCTTAAAAATTCAAGTGCTGTGATGTGCGTTTTTCTCAAACTTTTTGTTCATGATTTGCTCTATAAATTTATTGACTAAATAGACCTGAAATGGTGTATTGGACATTGATTTACACATCCTGTAATTAAAAAATGGTTTTAACAAGTGAAAAAAATATTATAGCAACTTTAAGTGCTGAGCTGTTCTCTGCTGTGCTCTACTGTGCTCTGGCGTGCACTGGCGTGCTCTGGCGTGCTCTGGCGTGCTCTGGCTTTCTCTGGCGTGCATTGACGTGCTCTGGCGTGCACTGGCGTGCTCTGGCGTGCTCTGGCGTGCACTGGCGTGCTCTGGTGTGAATTGGCGTGCACTGGCGTGCACTGGCGTGTTTTGTCGTGCACTTGCGTGCTCTGGCGTTCACTGGCGTGTTCTGGCGTTCACTGGCGTGCTCTGGCGGGCACTGGCGTAATCTGGCGTGCACTGGCGATCTCTGGCGTGCCTTGACGTGCTCTAGCGTGCACTGGCGTGCTCTGGCGTGCACTGGCTTGCTCTGGTGTGAATTGGCGTGCTCTGGCCTGCTCTGGCGTGCATTGACGTGCTCTGGCGTGCACTGGCGTGCTCTGGCGTGCACTGGCGTGCTCTGGCGTGCATTGACGTGCTCTTGCGTGCACTGGCGTGCTCTGGCGTGCACTGGCGTGCTCTGGTGTGAATTGGATTGCTCTGGCGTGCACTGGCGTACTCTGGTGTGAATTGGCGTGCTCTGGTGGGAATTGGCGTGCTCTTGCGTGCACTGGTGTGCTCTTGCGTGCACTGGCGTGCTCTGGTGTGAATTGGCGTGCTTTAGCGTGCACTGGCGTGCTCTGGTGTGAATTGGCGTGCTCTGTCGTGCACTGGCGTTCACTGGCGTGCTCTGGCGTGCACTGGCGTGCTCTGGCGTGCATTGGCGTGCTCTGGCGTGCACTGGCGTGCAGTGGCGTGCTCTGGGCGTGCATTGGCGTGCTCTGGTGTGAATTGGCGTGCACTGGCGTGCACTGGCGTGCTCTGGCGTGCACTGGCGTGCTTTGGGGTGCACTTGCGTACTCTGGCGTGCACTGGCTTGCTCTGGCGTGCATTGAAGTTCTCTTGCGTGCACTGGGGTGCTTTGGCGTGCTTTTGCTTAAAAATTCAAGTGCTGTGATGTGCGTTTTTCTAAAACTTTTTGTTCATGATTTGCTCTATAAATTTATTGATTAAATAGACTTGAAATGGTGTATTGGACATTGATTTACACATCCTGTAATTAAAAAATGGTTTTAACAAGTGAAAAAAATATTATAGCAACTTCAAGTGCTGAGCTGTTCTCTGCTGTGCTCTACCGTGCTCTGGCGTGCACTGGCGTGCTCTGGCGTGCTCTGGCGTGCTCTGGCTTGCTCTGGCGTGCATTGACGTGCTCTGGCGTGCACTGGCGTGCTCTGGCGTGCTCTGGTGTGAATGGGCGTGCACTGGCGTGCACTTGCGTGCACTTGCGTGCTCTGGCGTGCACTGGCGTGCTCTGGCGTGCACTGGCGTGGCTCTGTCGTGCACTGGCGTGCTCTGGCGTGCATTGACGTGCTCTGGCGTGCACTGGCGTGCTCTGGCGTGCTCTGGCGTGCACTGGCGTGCTTTGGTGTGAATTGGCGTGCACTGGCGTGCACTGGCGTGCTCTGGCTTGCACTGGCGTGCTTTGGCGTGCACTTGCGTGCTCTGGCGTGCACTGGCGTGCTCTGGCGTGCATTGACGTGCTCTTGCGTGCACTGGCGTGCTCTGGCGTGCACTGGCGTGCTCTGGTGTGAATTGGGCGTGCTCTGGCGTGCATTGAATTGCTCTGGCGTGCACTGGCGTGCTCTGGCGTGCACTGGCGTGTTTTGTCGTGCACTTGCGTGCTCTGGCGGGCACTGGCGTGCTCTGGCGTGCACTGGAGTGCTCTGGCGTGCATTGACGTGCTCTGGCGTGCACTGGCGTGCTCTGGCGTGCACTGCTTGCCTCTGGTGTGAATTGGCGTGCTCTGTCCTGCTCTGGCGTGCACTGGCGAGCACTTGCGTGCTCTTGCGTGCACTGCCGTGCTCTGGCGTGCATTGACGTGCTCTTGCGTGCACTGGCGTGCTCTGGCGTGCTCTGGCGTGCATTGGCGTGCTCTGGTGTGAATTGGCGTGCACTGGCGTGCACTTACGTGCTCTGGCGTGCTCTGGTGTGAATTGGCGTGCTCTGGCGTGCACTGGCGTGCTCTGGCGTGCACTGGCGTGCTCTGACGTGCACTGGCGTGCTCTGACGTGCACTGGCGTGCTCTGACGTTCACTGGCGTGCTCTGACGTGCACTGGCGTGCTCTGGCGTGCACTGGCGTGCTTTGGCGTAAACTTGCGTGCTCTTGCGTGCACTGGTGTGCTCCGGTGTGCATTGACGTGCTCTTGCGTGCACTGGCGTGTTCTGCTATGCAGAACTCAAGTGCTTGACAATAGAAATCTACTACCCGACAATAGAACTCAAATTACTTTAATAATTCTTAAAAATTCAAGTGCTGTGATGTGCGTTTTTCTCAAACTTTTTGTTCATGATTTGCTCTATAAATTTATTGACTAAATAGACCTGAAATGGTGTATTGGACATTGATTTACACATCCTGTAATTAAAAAATGGTTTTAAACAAGTGAAAAAAATATTATAGCAACTTTAAGTGCTGAGCTGTTCTCTGCTGTGCTCTACTGTGCTCTGGCGTGCACTGGCGTGCTCTGGCGTGCTCTGGCGTGCTCTGGCTTTCTCTGGCGTGCATTGACGTGCTCTGGCGTGCACTGGCGTGCTCTGGCGTGCTCTGGCGTGCACTGGCGTGCTCTGGTGTGAATTGGCGTGCACTGGCGTGCACTGGCGTGTTTTGTCGTGCACTTGCGTGCTCTGGCGTTCACTGGCGTGTTCTGGCGTTCACTGGCGTGCTCTGGCGGGCACTGGCGTAATCTGGCGTGCACTGGCGATCTCTGGCGTGCCTTGACGTGCTCTAGCGTGCACTGGCGTGCTCTGGCGTGCACTGGCTTGCTCTGGTGTGAATTGGCGTGCTCTGGCCTGCTCTGGCGTGCATTGACGTGCTCTGGCGTGCACTGGCGTGCTCTGGCGTGCACTGGCGTGCTCTGGCGTGCACTGGCGTGCTCTGGCGTGCATTGACGTGCTCTTGCGTGCACTGGCGTGCTCTGGCGTGCACTGGCGTGCTCTGGTGTTAATTGGATTGCTCTGGCGTGCACTGGCGTACTCTGGTGTGAATTGGCGTGCTCTGGTGGGAATTGGCGTGCTCTTGCGTGCACTGGTGTGCTCTTGCGTGCACTGGCGTGCGCTGTTCCGTTTTTCCGTGCTGGCGTGCTCTGCGTGCATGCGTGACTGTGCTCTTGCGTGCACTGGCGTGCTCTGGTGTGAATTGGCGTGCTTTAGCGTGCACTGGCGTGCTCTGGTGGTAAATTGGCGTGCTCTGTCGTGCACTGGCGTTCAGTGGCGTGCTCTGGCGTGCATTGGCGTGCTCTGGGTGATTGGCGTGCACTGGCGTGCACTGGCGTGCTCTGGCGTGCACTGGCGTGCTTTGGGGTGCACTTGCGTACTCTGGCGTGCACTGGCTTGCTCTGTTGTGCATTGAAGTTCTCTTGCGTGCACTGGGGTGCTTTGGCGTGCTTTTGCTTAAAAATTCAAGTGCTGTGATGTGCGTTTTTCTAAAACTTTTTGTTCATGATTTGCTCTATAAATTTATTGATTAAATAGACTTGAAAGGGTGTATTGGACATTGATTTACACATCCTGTAATTAAAAAATGGTTTTAACAAGTGAAAAAAATATTATAGCAACTTCAAGTGCTGAGCTGTTCTCTGCTGTGCTCTACCGTGCTCTGGCGTGCACTGGCGTGCTCTGGCGTGCTCTGGCGTGCTCTGGCTTGCTCTGGCGTGCATTGACGTGCTCTGGCGTGCACTGGCGTGCTCTGGCGTGCTCTGGTGTGAATGGGCGTGCACTGGCGTGCACTTGCGTGCTCTGGCGTGCACTGGCGTGCTCTGGCGTGCACTGGCGTGCTCTGTCGTGCACTGGCGTGCTCTGGCGTGCATTGACGTGCTCTGGCGTGCACTGGCGTGCTCTGGCGTGCACTGGCTTGCTCTGGTGTGAATTGGCGTGCTCTGGTTTGCTCTGGCGTGCATTGACGTGCTCTGGCGTGCACTGGCGTGCTCTGGCGTGCTCTGGCGTGCACTGGCGTGCTTTGGTGTGAATTGGCGTGCACTGGCGTGCACTGGCGTGCACTGGCGTGCACTGGCGTGCTCTGGCTTGCACTGGCGTGCTTTGGCGTGCACTTGCGTGCTCTGGCGTGCACTGGCGTGCTCTGGCGTGCATTGACGTGCTCTTGCGTGCACTGGCGTGCTCTGGCGTGCACTGGCGTGCTCTGGTGTGAATTGGCGTGCTCTGGCGTGCATTGAATTGCTCTGGCGTGCACTGGCGTGCTCTGGCGTGCACTGGCGTGCACTGGCGTGTTTTGTCGTGCACTTGCGTGCTCTGGCGGGCACTGGCGTGCTCTGGCGTGCACTGGAGTGCTCTGGCGTGCATTGACGTGCTCTGGCGTGCACTGGCGTGCTCTGGCGTGCACTGGCTTGCTCTGGTGTGAATTGGCGTGCTCTGTCCTGCTCTGGCGTGCACTGGCGTGCTCTGGCGTGCTCTGGCGTGCACTGGCGTGCTCTGGTGTGAATTGGCGTGTACTGCCGTGCACTGGCGTGCTTTGGCGTGCACTGGCGTGCTTTGGCGTTTACTTGCGTGCTCTGGCGTGCACTGGCGTGCTCTGGCGTGCATGTACGTGCTCTTGCGTGCACTGGCGTGCTCTGGCGTGCACTGGCGTGCTCTGGTGTCAATTGGCGTGCTCTGGCGTGCACTTGCGTGCTCTGGTGTAAATTGGCGTGCTCTGGCGTGCATTGAATTGCTCTGGCGTGCACTGGCGTGCTCTGGCGTGCTCTGGCGTGCTCTGGCGTGCATTGACGTGCTCTGGCGTGCACTGGCGTGCTCTGGCGTGCTCTGGCGTGCACTGGCGTGCTCTGGTGTGAATTGGCGTGCACTGGCGTGCACTGGCGTGTTTTGTCGTGCACTTGCGTGCTCTGGTGGGCACTGGCGTGCTCTGGCGTGCACTGGAGTGCTCTGGCGTGCATTGACGTGCTCTGGCGTGCACTGGCGTGCTCTGGCGTGCACTGGCTTGCTCTGGTGTGAATTGGCGTGCTCTGTCCTGCTCTGGCGTGCATTGACGTTTTCTGAAGTGCACTGGCGTGCTCTGGCGTGCACTGGCTTGCTCTGGTGTGAAAAGGCGTGCTCTGTCCTGCTCTGGCGTGCATTGACGTTTTCTGGCGTGCACTGGCGTGCTCTGGCGTGAATTGGCGTGCTCTGTCCTGCTCTGGCGTGCATTGACGTTTTCTGGCGTGCACTGGCGTGCTCTGGCGTGCACTGGCTTGCTCTGGTGTGAATTGGCGTGCTCTGTCCTGCTCTGGCGTGCATTGACGTTTTCTGGCGTGCACTGGCGTGCTCTGGCGTGCTCTGGCGTGCACTGGCGTTCTCTGGTGTGAATTGGCGTGTACTGCCGTGCACTGGGGTGCTGTGGCGTGCACTGGCGTGCTTTGGCGTTTACTTGCGTGCTCTGGCGTGCACTGGCGTGCTCTGGCGTGCATGTACGTGCTCTTGCGTGCACTGGCGTGCTCTGGCGTGCACTGGCGTGCTCTGGTGTAAATTGGCGTGCTCTGGCGTGCACTGGCGTGCTCTGGTGTAAATTGGCGTGCTCTGGCGTGCATTGAATTGCTCTGGCGTGCACTGGCGTGCTCTGGCGTGCTCTGGCGTGCTCTGGCGTGCACTGGCGTGCTCTGGCGTGCACTGGCGTGCTCTGGTGTGTATTGACGTGCTCTTGCGTGCACTGGCGTGCTCTGCTATGCAGAATTCAAGTGCTTGACAATAGAAATCTACTACCCGACAATAGAACTCAAATAACTTTAACAATTTTTAAAAATTCAAGTGCTGTGATGTGCGTTTTTCTCAAACTTTTTGTTCATGATTTGCTCTATAAATTTATTGATTAAATAGACTTGAAATGGTGTATTGGACATTGATTTACACATCCTGTAATTAAAAAATGGTTTTAAGAAGTGAAAATGATATTATAGCAACTTCAATTGCTGAACTGTTCTCTGCTGTGCTCTACTGTGCTCTGGCGTGCACTGGCGTGCTCTGGCGTGCTCTGGCGTGCTCTGGCGTGCTCTGGCGTGCTCTGGCGTGCTCTGGCGTGCTCTGGCGTGCTCTGGCGTGCATTGACGTGCTCTGGTGCGAATTGGCGTGCACTGGCGTGTTTTGTCGTGCACTTGCGTGCTCTGGCGGGCACTGGTGTGAATTGGCGTGCTCTTGCGTGCACTGGCGTCCTCTGGTGTAAATTGGCGTGCTCTGGCGTGCATTGAATTGCTCTGGCGTGCACTGGCGTGCACTGGCGTGCTCTGGCGTGCACTGGCGTGCTCTGGCGTGCACTGGCGTGCTCTGGCGTGCACTGGCGTGCTTTGGCATGCAATTGCGTGCTCTTGCGTGCACTGGCGTGCTCTGGTGTGCATTGACGTTCTCTTGCGTGCACTGGCGTGCTCTGCTATGCAGAACTCAAGTGCTTGACAATAGAAATCTACTACCCGACAATAGAACTCAAATAACTTTAATAATTTTTAAAAATTCAAGTGCTGTGATGTGCGTTTTTCTCAAACTTTTTGTTCATGATTTGCTCTATAAATTGATTGATTAAATAGACTTGAAATGGTGTACTGGACATTGATTTACACATCCTGTAATTAAAAAATGGTTTTAAAAAGTGAAAAAAATATTATAGCAACTTCAAGTGCTGAGCTGTTCTCTGCTGTGCTCTACCGTGCTCTGGCGTGCTCTGGTGTGCTCTGGCGTGCTCTGGCGTGCTCTGGCTTGCTCTGGCGTGCATTGACGTGCGCTGGCGTGCACTGGCGTGCTCTGGCGTGCACTGGCTTGCTCTGGTGTGAATTGGCGTGCTCTGGCCTGCACTGGCGTAATCTGGTGTGAATTGGCGTGCTCTGGCGTGCACTGGCGTGCTCTGGCGTGCTCTGGCGTGCTCTGGCTTGCTCTGGCGTGCATTGACGTGCTCTGGCGTGCATTATTATTATTACATTATTATTACAGGATTTATGTAGCGCTTTTTCATAAAATGGTCAAAGCGCTTACATTGGGCAGAGACAAACTTGCGTAACTACATGTATGCTATCTTAAAGAGATGCGTCTTGAGACGAGATCTAAACAACGACATAGAATTGATCGCCCTAATATCCTCCGGTAGTTTGTTCCAGAGCGTCGGAGCGGCATGACTGAAAGAGCGAGCACCGTACTTCTCAAGACGAATCCTAGGGATACATAGAAGGTTAGTAGACGTTTCCGATCGGGACTGCGATGCTGGACGATAGGGCTTGATGAGTTCAGATAAGTAAGCTGGAGCGGATCCATGAATGCAGTGAAACGTTAAAACGAGGATCTTAAACACTATACGGCTCTTAATCGGGAGCCAGTGCAGGGCCATCAGATGTGCATTGGCGTGCACTGGCGTGCACTGGCGTAAACTGGCGTGCTCTGGCGTGCATTGACGTGCTCTTGCGTGCACTGGCGTGCTCTGGTGTGAATTGGCGTGCTCTGGCGTGCACTGGCATGCTCTGGCGTGCTCTGGTGTAAATTGGTGTGCTCTTGCGTGCACTGGCGTGCTCTTGCGTGCACTGGCGTGCTTTAGTGTGAATTGGCGTGCTCTAGCAAGCACTGGCGTGCTCTGGTGTGAATTGGCGTTCTCTGGCGTGCATTGAATTGCTCTTGCGTGCACTGGCGTGCTCTGGCGTGCACTGGCGTGCTCTGGCGTGCACTTGCGTGCTCTGGCATGCACTGGCGTTTTCTGGCGTTCATTGACGTGCTCATGCGTGCACTGGCGTGCTCTGGTGTGAATTGGCGTGCTCTGGCGTGCACTGGCATGCTCTGGCGTGCTCTGGTGTGAATTGGCGTGCTCTGGCGTGCTCTGGCGTGCTCTGGTGTGAATTGACGTGCTCTGGCGTGCACTGGCGTGCTCTGGTGTAAATTGGCGTGCTCTTGCGTGCACTGGCGTGCTCTTGCGTGCACTGGCGTGCTTTAGTGTGAATTGGCGTACTCTAGCAAGCACTGGCGTGCTCTGGTGTGAATTGGCGTGCTCTGGCGTGCACTGGCGTGCACTTGCGTGCTCTGGCGTGCACTGCCGTGCTTTGGCGTGCACTGCCGTGCTTTGGCGTGCACTTGCGTGCTTTGGCGTGCACTGCCGTGCTCTGGCGTGCATTGACGTGCTCTTGCGTGCACTGGCATGCTCTGGCGTGCACTGGCGTGCTCTGGTGTGAATTGGCGTGCTCTGGCGTGCACTGGCGTGCTCTGGTGTGAATTGGCGTGCTCTGGCGTGCATTGAATTGCTCTGGCGTGCACTGGCGTGCTCTGGCGGGCACTGGCGTGCTCTGACGTGCACTGGCGTGCTCTGGTGTGAACTGGCCTGCTCTGGCGTGCATTGGCGTGCTCTGGCGTGCACTGGCATGCTCTGGCGTGCACTTGCGTGCTTTGGCGTGCACTTGCGTGCTCTTGCGTGAACTGGCGTGCTCTGGTGTGCATTGACGTGCTCTTGAGTGCACTTGCGTGCTCTGCTATGCAGAACTCAAGTGCTTGACAATAGAAATCCACTACCCGACAATAAAACTCAAATAACTTTAATAATTTTTAAAAATTCAAGTGCTGTGATGTGCGTTTTTCTCAAACTTTTTGTTCATGATTTGCTCTATAAATTGATTGATTAAATAGACTTGAAATGGTGTACTGGACATTGATTTACACATCCTGTAATTAAAAAATGGTTTTAAAAAGTGAAAAAAATATTATAGCAACTTCAAGTGCTGAGCTGTTCTCTGCTGTGCTCTACCGTGCTCTGGCGTGCTCTGGTGTGCTCTGGCGTGCTCTGGCGTGCTCTGGCTTGCTCTGGCGTGCATTGACGTGCGCTGGCGTGCACTGGCGTGCTCTGGCGTGCACTGGCTTGCTCTGGTGTGAATTGGCGTGCTCTGGCCTGCACTGGCGTAATCTGGTGTGAATTGGCGTGCTCTGGCGTGCACTGGCGTGCTCTGGCGTGCTCTGGCGTGCTCTGGCTTGCTCTGGCGTGCATTGACGTGCTCTGGCGTGCATTATTATTATTACATTATTATTACAGGATTTATGTAGCGCTTTTTCATAAAATGGTCAAAGCGCTTACATTGGGCAGAGACAAACTTGCGTAACTACATGTATGCTATCTTAAAGAGATGCGTCTTGAGACGAGATCTAAACAACGACATAGAATTGATCGCCCTAATATCCTCCGGTAGTTTGTTCCAGAGCGTCGGAGCGGCATGACTGAAAGAGCGAGCACCGTACTTCTCAAGACGAATCCTAGGGATACATAGAAGGTTAGTAGACGTTTCCGATCGGGACTGCGATGCTGGACGATAGGGCTTGATGAGTTCAGATAAGTAAGCTGGAGCGGATCCATGAATGCAGTGAAACGTTAAAACGAGGATCTTAAACACTATACGGCTCTTAATCGGGAGCCAGTGCAGGGCCATCAGATGTGCATTGGCGTGCACTGGCGTGCACTGGCGTAAACTGGCGTGCTCTGGCGTGCATTGACGTGCTCTTGCGTGCACTGGCGTGCTCTGGTGTGAATTGGCGTGCTCTGGCGTGCACTGGCATGCTCTGGCGTGCTCTGGTGTAAATTGGTGTGCTCTTGCGTGCACTGGCGTGCTCTTGCGTGCACTGGCGTGCTTTAGTGTGAATTGGCGTGCTCTAGCAAGCACTGGCGTGCTCTGGTGTGAATTGGCGTTCTCTGGCGTGCATTGAATTGCTCTTGCGTGCACTGGCGTGCTCTGGCGTGCACTGGCGTGCTCTGGCGTGCACTTGCGTGCTCTGGCATGCACTGGCGTTTTCTGGCGTTCATTGACGTGCTCATGCGTGCACTGGCGTGCTCTGGTGTGAATTGGCGTGCTCTGGCGTGCACTGGCATGCTCTGGCGTGCTCTGGTGTGAATTGGCGTGCTCTGGCGTGCTCTGGCGTGCTCTGGTGTGAATTGACGTGCTCTGGCGTGCACTGGCGTGCTCTGGTGTAAATTGGCGTGCTCTTGCGTGCACTGGCGTGCTCTTGCGTGCACTGGCGTGCTTTAGTGTGAATTGGCGTACTCTAGCAAGCACTGGCGTGCTCTGGTGTGAATTGGCGTGCTCTGGCGTGCACTGGCGTGCACTTGCGTGCTCTGGCGTGCACTGCCGTGCTTTGGCGTGCACTGCCGTGCTTTGGCGTGCACTTGCGTGCTTTGGCGTGCACTGCCGTGCTCTGGCGTGCATTGACGTGCTCTTGCGTGCACTGGCATGCTCTGGCGTGCACTGGCGTGCTCTGGTGTGAATTGGCGTGCTCTGGCGTGCACTGGCGTGCTCTGGTGTGAATTGGCGTGCTCTGGCGTGCATTGAATTGCTCTGGCGTGCACTGGCGTGCTCTGGCGGGCACTGGCGTGCTCTGACGTGCACTGGCGTGCTCTGGTGTGAACTGGCCTGCTCTGGCGTGCATTGGCGTGCTCTGGCGTGCACTGGCATGCTCTGGCGTGCACTTGCGTGCTTTGGCGTGCACTTGCGTGCTCTTGCGTGAACTGGCGTGCTCTGGTGTGCATTGACGTGCTCTTGAGTGCACTTGCGTGCTCTGCTATGCAGAACTCAAGTGCTTGACAATAGAAATCCACTACCCGACAATAAAACTCAAATAACTTGAATAATTTTTAAAAATTCAAGTGCTGTGATGTGCGTTTTTCTCAAACTTTTTGTTCATGATTTGCTCCATAAATTTATTGATTAAATAGACTTGAAATGGTGTATTGGACATTGATTTACACATCCTGTAATTAAAAAATGGTTTTAACAAGTGAAAAAATATTTTAGCAACTTCAAGTGCTGAGCTGTACTCTGCTGTGCTCTACCGTGCTCTGGCGTGCACTGGCGTGCTCAGGTGTGCTCTGGCGTGCTCTGGCTTGCTCTGGCGTGCATTGACGTGCTCTGGCGTGCACTGGCGTGCTCTGGCGTGCTCTGATGTGTATTGGCGTGCACTGGCGTGCACTTGCGTGCTCTGGCGTGCACTTGCGTGCTCTGGCGTGCACTGGCGTGCTCTGGCGTTCACTGGCGTGCTCTGGCGTGCACTGGCGTTCTCTGGCGTACACTGGCGTGCTCTGGCGTGCATTGACGTGCTCTGGCGTGCACTGGCGTAATCTGGCGTACACTGGCGTGCTCTGGCCTGCACTGGCGCGCTCTGGTGTGAATTGGCGTGCTCTGGCGTGCTCTGGCGTGCTCTGGCTTGCTCTTGCGTGCATTAACGTGCTCTGGCGTGCACTGGCGTACTCTGGCGTGCTCTGGCGTGCACTGGCGTGCTCTGGCGTGCTCTGGCGTGCATTGGCGTGCTTTGGCGTGCACTTGCGTGCTCTGGCGTGCATTGACGTGCTCTGGCGTGCACTGGCGTGCTCTGGTGTGAATTGGCGTGCTCTGGCGTGCACTGGCGTTCTCTGGTGTGAATTGGCGTGCTCTGGCGTGCATTGAATTGCTCTGGCGTGCACTGGCGTGCTCTGCTATGCAGAACTCAAGTGCTTGACAATAGAAATCCACTACCCGACAATAGAACTCAAATAACTTGAATAATTTTTAAAAATTCAAGTGCTGTGATGTGCGTTTTTCTCAAACTTTTTGTTCGTGATTTGCTCTATAAATTTATTAATTCAATAGACTTGAAATGGTGTACTGGACATTGATTTACACATCCTGTAATTAAAAAATGGTTTTAAAAAGTGAAAAAAAAATTATAGCAACTTCAAGTGCTGAGCTGTTCTCTAATGTGTTCTACCGTGCTCTGGCGTGCAATGGCGTGCTCTGGCGCGCTCTGGCGTGCTCTGGCTTGCTCTGGCGTGCATTGACATGCTCTGGCGTGCTCTGGCGTGCTCTGGTGTGAATTGGCGTGCTCTGGCGTGCATTGAATTGCTCTGGCGTGCACTTGCGTGCTCTTGCGTGCACTGGCGTGCTCTTGCGTGCACTTGCGTGCTCTGGCGTGCACTGGCGTGCTCTGGCATGCACTGGCGAGCTCTAACGTGCACTGGCGTGCTTTGGTGTGAATTGGCGTGCTCTGGCGTGCACTGGCGTGCTCTGGCGTGCATTGACGTGCTCTTGCGTGCACTGTTGTGCTCTGGTGTGAATTGGCGTGCTCTGGCGTGCACTGGCATGCTCAGGCGTGCACTGGCGTGCTCTGGTGTAAATTGGCGTGCTCTGGCGTGCACTGGCGTGCTCTGGTGTGAATTGGCGTGCTCTTGCGTGCACTGGCGTGCTCTGGTGTGAATTGGCGTGCTCTGGCGTGCACAAGCGTGCTGTGGCGTGCTCTGGCATGCACTGGCGTGCTCTGGTGTGAATTGGCGTGCACTGGCGTGCACTGGCGTGCTCTGGCGTGCACTGGCGTGCTTTGGACTGCACTTGCGTTCTCTGGTGTGCACTGGCGTGCTTTGGCGTGCACTTGAGTGATCTGGTGTGAATTGGCGTGCTCTGGCGTGCACTGGCGTGCTCTGGCGTGCACTGGCGTGCTCTGGCGTGCATTGACGTGCTCTTGCGTGCACTGGCGTGCTCTGGCTTGCTCTGGCGTGCATTGACGTGCACTGGCGTGCTCTGACGTGAACTGGCGTGCTCTGGCGTGCACTTGCGTGCTCTGTCGTGCACTGGCGTGCTCTGGCGTGCACTGGCGTGCTCTGGCGTGCACTGGCGTGCTCTGGCGTGCACTGGCGTGCTATGGCGTGCACTGGCGTGCTCTGGCGTGCACTGGCGTGCTCTGGCGTGCACTGGCGTTCTCTGGCGTGCATTGACGTGCTCTGGCGTGCACTGGCGTGCTCTGGTGTGAATTGGCGTGCTCTGGCGTGCACTGGCATGCTCTGGCGTGCACTGGCGTGCTCTGGCGTGCATTGACGTGAACTGGTTTGCTCTGGCGTGCACTGGCTTGCTCTGGCGTGCATTGACGTGCTCGTGCGTGCACTGGCGTGCTCTGGCGTGCTCTTGTGTGAATTGGCGTGCTCTGGCGTGCACTGGCGTGCTCTTGCGTGCACTCTCGTGCTCTGGCGTGCATTGACGTTCTCTGGCGTGCACTGGCGTGCTCTGGCGTGCTCTGTCGTGCTCTGGCATGCTCTGCTATGCAGATTTCAAGTGCTTGACAATAGAAATCCACTACCCGACAATACTCGGTACTCAAATAACTTGAATAATTTTTAAAAATTCAAGTGCTGTGATGTGCGTTTTTCTAAAACTTTTTGTTCATGATTTGCTCTATAAATTTATTGATTCAATAGACTTGAAATGGTGTATTGGACATTGATTTACACATCCTGTAATTAAAAAATGGTTTTAACAAGTAAAAAAAATATTACAGCAACTTCAAGTGCTGAGCTGTTCTCTGCTGTGCTCTACCGTGCTCTTGCGTGCTCTTGCGTGCTCTAGCGTACTCTGGCTTGCACTGGCGTGCATTGACGTGCACTGGCGTGCTCTGGCGTGCACTGGTGTGCTCTGGTGTGAATTGGCGTGCTCTGGCGTGCACTGGCGTGCTCTGGCGTGCACTGGAGTGCTCTGGCGTGCATTGACTTGCTCTGGCGTGCACTGGCGTGCTCTGGTGTGCACTGGCGTGCACTGGCGTGCTCCGGCGTGCACTGGCGTGCTCTGGTGTGAATTGGCGTGCTCTGGTGTGAATTGGCGTGCTCTGGCGTGCACTGGCTTTCTCTGGCGTGCATTGACGTGCTCTGGTGTGAATTGGCGTGCTCTGGCATGCACTGGCGTGCTCTGGCGTGCACTGGCGTGCTCTGGCGTGCATTGACGTGCTCGTGCGTGCACTGGCGTGCTCTGGCGTGTACTGGCGTGCTCTGGCGTGCACTGGCGTGCTCTGGTGTGAATTGGCGTGCTCTGGCGTGCACTGGCGTGCACTGGCTTGCTCTGGCGTGCATTGACGTGCTCGTGCGTACACTGGCGTGCTCTGGCGTGCTCTGGCGTGCCCTTGCGTTCACTGGCGTGCTCTGGCGTGCACTGGCGTGCTCTAGTGTGAATTGGCGTGCTCTGGCGTGCACTGGCGTGCTCTGGCGTGCACTCTCGTGCTCTGGCGTGCATTGACGTTCTGTGGCGTGCACTGGCGTTCTCTGGCGTGCTCTGTCGTGCTCTGGCATGCTCTGCTATGCAGATTTCAAGTGCTTGACAATAGAAATCCACTACCCGACAATAGTACTCAAATAACTTGAATAATTTTTAAAAATTCAAGTGCTGTGATGTGCGTTTTTCTAAAACTTTTTGTTCATGATTTGCTCTATAAATTTATTGATTCAATAGACTTGAAATGGTGTATTGGACATTGATTTACACATCCTGTAATTAAAAAATGGTTTTAACAAGTGAAAAAAATATTACAGCCACTTCAAGTGCTGAGCTGTTCTCTGCTGTGCTCTACCGTGCTCTTGCGTGCACTGGCGTGCTCTGGCGTGCTCTGGCGTGCTCTAGCGTGCTCTGGCTTGCTCTGGCGTGCATTGACGTGCACTGGCGTGCTCTGGCGTGCACTGGTGTGCTCTGGTGTGAATTGGCGTGCTCTGGCGTGCTCTGTCGTGTTCTGGCGTGCACTGGCGTGCACTGGCTTGCTCTGGTGTGAATTGGCGTGTTCTGGCGTGCACTGGCCTGCTCTGGCGTGCTCTGTCGTGCTCTGGCGTGCACGTGCGTGCTCTGGCGTGCACTGGCGTGCTCTGGCGTGCACTGGCGTGCTCTGGCGTGCACTGGCGAGCTCTGGCGTGCTCTGTCGTGCTCTCGCGTGTTCTGCTATGCAGAACTCAAGTGCTTGACAATAGAAATCCACTACCCGACAATAGAACTCAAATAACTTGAATGATTTTTAAAAATTCAAGTGCTGTGAAGTGCGTTTTTCTAAAACTTTTTGTTCATGATTTGCTCTATAAATTTATTGATTCAATAGACTTGAAATGGTATATTGGACATTGATTTACACATCCTGTAATACAAAAATGGTTTTAACAAGTGACAAAAATAGTATAGCAACTTCAAGTTCTGAGCTGTTCTCTGCTGTACTCTACCGTGCTCTGGCGTGCACTGGCGTGCTCTGGCGTGCTCTGGCGTGCTCTGGCTTGCTCTGGCGTGCATTGGCGTGCTCTTGCGTGAACTGGCGTGCTCTGGCGTGCTCTGGCGTGCACTGGCGTGCTCTGGCGTGCACTGGCGTGCTCTGGCAAGCACTGGCGTGCTCTGGCAAGCACTGGCGTGCTCTGGGGTGAATTGGCGTGCTCTGGCGTGCATTGAATTGCTCTGGCGTGCACTGGCGTGCTCTGGTGTGCACTGGCGTGCACTGGCGTGCTCTGGCGTACACTGGCGTGCTTTGGCGTGCACTGGCGTACTCTGGCGTGGACTGGCTTGCTCTGGCGTGCATTGACGTGCTCTGGCGTGCACTGGCGTGCTCTGGCGTGCACTTGCGTGCTCTGGTGTGAATTGGCGTGCTCTGGCGTGCAATGAATTGCTCTGGCGTGCACTGGCGTGCTCTGGCGTGCACTGGCGTGCTCTGGCGTGCACTGGCGTGCTCTGGCGTGCACTGGCGTGCTCTGGCGTGCATTGACTTGCTCTGGCGTGCACTGGCGTGCTCTGGCAAGCACTGGCGTACTCTGGTGTGAATTGGCGTGCTTTGGCGTGCATTGAATTGCTCTGGCGTGCACTGGCGTGCTCTGGTGTGCACTGGCGTGCTCTGGCGTACACTGGCGTGCTTTGGCGTGCACTGGCGTGCTCTGGCGTTGACTGGCTTGCTCTGGCGTGCATTGACGTGCTCTTGCGTGCACTGGCGTGCTCTGTCGTGCACTGGCGTGCTCTGGTGTGAATTGGCGTGCTCTGGCGTGCATTGAATTGCTCTGGCGTGCACTGGCGTGCTCTGGCGTGCACTAGCGTGCTCTGGCGTGCACTGGCGTGCTCTGGCGTGCACTTGCGTGCTCTGGCGTGCATTGACATGCTCTGGCGTGCACTGGCGTGCTCTGGCAAGCACTGGCGTGCTCTGGTGTGAATTGGCGTGCTCTGGCGTGCATTGAATTGCTCTGGCGTGCACTGGCGTGCTCTGGTGTGCACTGGCGTGCACTGGCGTGCTTTGGCGTGCACTGGCGTGCTCCGGCGTGCTCTGGCATGCTCTGGTGTGAATTGGCGTGCTCTGGCGTGCACTGGCGTGCTCTGGCGTGCATTGACGTGCTCTGGTGTGAATTGGCTTTCTCTGGCGTGCATTGACGTGCTCTGGCGTGCACTGGCGTGCTCTGGCGTGCAAAGGCGTGCTCTGGCGTGCATTGGCGTGCTCTGGCGTGCAATGGCGTGCTCTGGCGTGCTCTGGCGTGCACTGGCGTGCTCTGGTGTGAATTGGCGTGCACTGGCGTGAACTGGCGTGCTCTGGCGTACACTGGCGTGCTTTGGCGTGCACTGGCGTGCTCTGGCGTGGACTGGCTTGCTCTGGCGTGCATTGACGTGCTCTTGCGTGCACTGGCGTGCACTGGCGTGCACTGGCGTGCTCTGGTGGGAATTGGCGTGCTCTGGCGTGCATTGAATTGCTCTGGCGTGCACTGGCGTGCTCTGGCGTGCACTGGCGTGCTCTGGCGTGCACTGGCGTGCTCTGGCGTGCACTGGCGTGCTCTGGCGTGCATTGACTTGCTCTGGCGTGCACTGGCGTGCTCTGGTGTGAATTGGCGTGCTCTGACGTGCACTAGCAAGCTCTGGCGTGGACTGGCTTGCTCTGGCGTGCATTGACGTGCTCTTGCGTGAACTGGCGTGCTCTGGCGTGCACTGGCGTGCTCTGGTGTGAATTGGCGTGCTCTGGCGTGCATTGAATTGCTCTGGCGTGCACTGGCGTGCTCTGGCGTGCACTGGCGTGCTCTGGCATGCACTGGCGTGCTCTGGCGTGCACTGGCGTGCTCTGGCGTGCACTGGCGTGCTCTGGCGTGCATTGACTTGCTCTGGCGTGCACTGGCGTGCTCTGGCAAGCACTGGCGTGCTCTGGTGTGAATTGGCGTGCTCTGGCGTGCATTGAATTGCTCTGGCGTGCACTGGCGTGCTCTGGTGTGCACTGGCGTGCACTGGCGTGCTCTGGCGTACACTGGCGTGCTTTGGCGTGCACTGGCGTGCTCTGGCGTGGACTGGCTTGCTCTAGCGTGCATTGACGTGCTCTTGCGTGCACTGGCGTGCTCTGGCGTGCACTTGCGTGCTCTGGTGTGAATTGGCGTGCTCTGGCGTGCACTGGCGTGCTCTGGTGTGAATTGGCGTGCTCTGGCGTGCATTGAATTGCTCTGGCGTGCACTGGCGTGCTCTGGCGTGCACTGGCGTGCTCTGGCATGCACTGGCGTGCTCTGGCGTGCACTGGCGTGCTCTGGCGTGCTCTGGCGTGCATTGACTTGCTCTGGCGTGCACTGGCGTGCTCTGGCAAGCACTGGCGTGCTCTGGTGTGAATTGGCGTGCTCTGGCGTGCATTGAATTGCTCTGGCGTGCACTGGCTTGCTCTGGTGTGCACTGGCGTGCACTGGCGTGCTCTGGCGTACACTGGCGTGCTTTGGCGTGCACTGGCGTACTCTGGCGTGGACTGGCTTGCTCTGGCGTGCATTGACGTGCTCTTGCGTGCACTGGCGTGCTCTGGCGTGCACTTGCGTGCTCTGGTGTGAATTGGCGTGCTCTGGCGTGCAATGAATTGCTCTGGCGTGCACTGGCGTGCTCTGGCGTGCACTGGCGTGCTCTGGCGTGCACTGGCGTGCTCTGGCGTGCATTGACTTGCTCTGGCGTGCACTGGCATGTTCTGGCAAGCACTGGCGTACTCTGGTGTGAATTGGCGTGCTTTGGCGTGCATTGAATTGCTCTGGCGTGCACTGGCGTGCTCTGGCGTGCACTGGCGTGCTCTGGCGTGCACTGGCTTGCTCTGGCGTGCATTGACGTGCTCTTGCGTGCACTAGCGTGCTCTGACGTGCACTGGCGTGCTCTGGTGTGAATTGGCGTGCTCTGGCGTGCATTGAATTGCTCTGGCGTGCACTGGCGTGCTCTGGCGTGCTCTGGCGTGCACTAGCGTGCTCTGGCGTGCACTGGCGTGCTCTGGCGTGCACTTGCGTGCTCTGGCGTGCATTGACATGCTCTGGCGTGCACTGGCGTGCTCTGGTGTGAATTGGCGTGCTCTGGCGTGCATTGAATTGCTCTGGCGTGCACTGGCGTGCTCTGGTGTGCACTGGCGTGCACTGGCGTGCTTTGGCGTGCACTGGCGTGGTCCGGCGTGCTCTGGCGTGCTCTGGTGTGAATTGGCGTGCTCTGGCGTGCACTGGCGTGCTCTGGCGTGCATTGACGTGCTCTGGTGTGAATTGGCTTTCTCTGGCGTGCATTGACGTGCTCTGGCGTGCACTGGCGTGCTCTGGCGTGCAAAGGCGTGCTCTGGCGTGCATTGGCGTGCTCTGGCGTGCACTGGCGTGCACTGGCGTGCTCTGGCGTACACTGGCGTGCTTTGGCGTGCACTGGCGTGCTCTGGCGTGGACTGGCTTGCTCTGGCGTGCATTAACGTGCTCTTGCGTGCACTGGCGTGCTCTGGCGTGCACTGGCGTGCTCTGGTGTGAATTGGCGTGCTCTGGCGTGCATTGAATTGCTCTGGCGTGCACTGGCGTGCTCTGGCGTGCACTGGCGCACTCTGGCGTGCACTGGCGTGCTCTGGCGTGCATTGACTTGCTCTGGCGTGCACTGGCGTGCTCTGGCAAGCACTGGCGTGCTCTGGTGTGAATTGGCGTGCTCTGGCGGGCACTGGCGTGCTCTGACGCGTACTGGCTTGCACTGGCGTGCATTGACGTGCTCTGGCGTGCACTGGCGTGCTCTGGCGTACACTGGCGTGCTCTGGCGTGCACTGGCGTGCTCTGGCGTGCACTGGCGTGCTCTGGCGTGCTCTGGCGTGCACTGGCGTGCTCTGGTGTGAATTGGCGTGCACTGGCGTGCACTGGCGTGCTCTGGCGTACACTGGCGTGCTTTGCCGTGCACTAGCAAGCTCTGGCGTGGACTGGCTTGCTCTGGCGTGCATTGACGTGCTCTTGCGTGAACTGGCGTGCTCTGGCGTGCACTGGCGTGCTCTGGTGTGAATTGGCGTGCTCTGGCGTGCATTGAATTGCTCTGGCGTGCACTGGCGTGCTCTGGCTTGCACTGGCGTGCTCTGGCGTGCACTGGCGTGCTCTGGCGGGCATTGACTTGCTCTGGCGTGCACTGGCGTGCTCTGGCAAGCACTGGCGTGCTCTGGTGTGAATTGGCGTGCTCTGGCGTGCATTGAATTGCTCTGGCGTGCACTGGCGTGCTCTGGTGTGCACTGGCGTGCACTGGCGTGCTCTGGCGTACACTGGCGTGCTTTGGCGTACACTGGCGTGCTCTGGCGTGGACTGGCTTGCTCTAGCGTGCATTGACGTGCTCTTGCGTGCACTGGCGTGCTCTGGCGTGCACTTGCGTGCTCTGGTGTGAATTGGCGTGCTCTGGCGTGCAATGAATTGCTCTGGCGTGCACTGGCGTGCTCTGGCGTGCACTGGCGTGCTCTGGCGTGCACTGGCGTGCTCTGGCGTGCACTGGCGTGCTCTTGCGTGCATTGACTTGCTCTGGCGTGCACTGGCGTGCTCTGGCAAGCACTGGCGTACTCTGGTGTGAATTGGCGTGCTTTGGCGTGCATTGAATTTCTCTGGCGTGCACTGGCGTGCTCTGGTGTGCACTGGCGTGCACTGGCGTGCTCTGGCGTACACTGGCGTGCTTTGGCGTGCACTGGCGTGCTCTGGCGTTGACTGGCTTGCTCTGGCGTGCATTGACGTGCTCTTGCGTGCACTGGCGTGCTCTGTCGTGCACTGGCATGCTCTGGTGTGAATTAGCGTGCTCTGGCGTGCATTGAATTGCTCTGGCGTGCACTGGCGTGCTCTGGCGTGCACTAGCGTGCTCTGGCGTGCACTGGCGTGCTCTGGCGTGCACTTGCGTGCTCTGGCGTGCATTGACATGCTCTGGCGTGCACTGGGGTGCTCTGGTGTGAATTGGCGTGCTCTGGCGTGCATTGAATTGCTCTGGCGTGCACTGGCGTGCTCTGGTGTGCACTGGCGTGCACTGGCGTGCTCTGGCGTGCACTGGCGTGCTCCGGCGTACTCTGGCGTGCTCTGGTGTGAATTGGCGTGCTCTGGCGTGCACTGGCGTGCTCTGGCGTGCATTGACGTACTCTGGTGTGAATTGGCTTTCTCTGGCGTGCATTGACGTGCTCTGGCGTGCACTGGCGTGCTCTGGCGTGCAAAGGCGTGCTCTGGCGTGCATTGGCGTGCTCTGGCGTGCACTGGCGTGCTCTGGCGTGCTCTGGCGTGCACTGGCGTGCTCTGGTGTGAATTGGCGTGCACTGGCGTGAACTGGCGTGCTCTGGCGTACACTGGCGTGCTTTGGCGTGCACTGGCGTGCTCTGGCGTGGACTGGCTTGCTCTGGCGTGCATTGACGTGCTCTTGCGTGCACTGGCGTGCTCTGGCGTGCACTGGCGTGCTCTGGTGTGAATTGGCGTGCTCTGGCGTGCATTGAATTGCTCTGGCGTGCCCTCGCGTGCTCTGGCGTGCACTCGCGTGCTCTGGCGTGCACTGGCGTGCTCTGGCGTGCACTGGCGTGCTCTGGCGTGCATTGACTTGCTCTGGCGTGCACTGGCGTGCTCTGGCGTGCACTGGCGTGCTCTGGCAAGCACTGGCGTGCTCTGGTGTGAATTGGCGTGCTCTGGCGTGCATTGAATTGCTCTGGCGTGCACTGGCGTGCTCTGGTGTGCACTGGCGTGCACTGGCGTGCTCTGGCGTACACTGGCGTGCTTTGGCGTGCACTGGCGTGCTCTGGCGTGGACTGGCTTGCTCTGGCGTGCATTGGCGTGCTCTTGCGTGCACTGGCGTGCTCTGTCGTGCACTGGCGTGCTCTGGTGTGAATTGGCATGCTCTGGCGTGCATTGAATTGCTCTGGCGTGCACTGGCGTGCTCTGGCGTGCACTAGCGTGCTCTGGCGTGCACTGGCGTGCTCTGGCGTGCACTTGCGTGCTCTGGCGTGCATTGACATGCTCTGGCGTGCACTGGCGTGCTCTGGCAAGCACTGGCGTGCTCTGGTGTGAATTGGCGTGCTCTGGCGTGCATTGACGTGCTCTGGTGTGAATTGGCGAGCTCTGGCGTGCATTGACGTGCTCTGGCGTGCACTGGCGTGCTCTGGCATTCTCTGTCGTTCTCTGGCATGCTCTGCTATGCAGATCTCAAGTTCTTGACAATAGAAATCCACCACCCGACAATAGTACTCAAATAATTTGAATAATTTTTAAAAATTCAAGTGCTGTGATGTGCGTTTTTCTAAAACTTTTTGTTCATGATTTGCTCTATAAATTTGTTGATTCAATAGACTTGAAATGGTGTATTGGACATTGATTTACACATCCTGTAATTAAAAAATGGTTTTAACAAGTGAAAAAATATTATAGCAACTTCAAGTGCTGAGCTGTTCTCTGCTGTGCTCTACCGTGCTCTGGCATGCACTGGCGTGCTCTGGCGTGCACTGGCAAGCTCTGGCGTGCTCTGGCGTGCACTGGCGTGCTCTGGCGTGCATTGACGTGCTCTGGTGTGAATTGGCTTTCTCTGGCGTGCATTGACGTGCTCTGGCGTGCACTGGCGTGCTCTGGCGTGCAAAGGCGTGCTCTGGCGTGCATTGGCGTGCTCTGGCGTGCACTGGCGTGCTCTGGCGTGCTCTGGCGTGCACTGGCGTGCTCTGGTGTGAATTGGCGTGCACTGGCGTGAACTGGCGTGCTCTGGCGTACACTGGCGTGCTTTGGCGTGCACTGGCGTGCTCTGGCGTGGACTGGCTTGCTCTGGCGTGCATTGACGTGCTCTTGCGTGCACTGGCGTGCTCTGGCGTGCACTGGCGTGCTCTGGTGTGAATTGGCGTGCTCTGGCGTGCATTGAATTGCTCTGGCGTGCATTGGCGTGCTCTGGCGTGCACTGGCGTGCTCTGGCGTGCACTGGCGTGCTCTGGCGTGCACTGGCGTGCTCTAGCGTGCACTGGCGTGCTCTGGCGTGCATTGACTTGCTCTGGCGTGCACTGGCGTGCTCTGGTGTGAATTGGCGTGCTCTGGCGGGCACTGGCGTGCTCTGACGTGCACTGGCGTGCACTGGCGTGCTCTGGTGTGCTCTGGCGTGCTCTGGCGTGCTCTGGCTTGCTCTGGCGTGCATTGACGTGCTCTGGCGTGCACTGGCGTGCTCTGGCGTACACTGGCGTGCTCTGGCGTGCACTGGCGTGCTCTGGCGTATACTGGCGTGCTCTGGCGTGCTCTGGCGTGCACTGGCGTGCTCTGGTGTGAATTGGCGTGCACTGGCGTGCACTGGCGTGCTCTGGCGTGCTCTGGCGTACACTGGCGTGCTTTGGCGTGCACTAGCAAGCTCTGGCGTGGACTGGCTTGCTCTGGCGTGCATTGACGTGCTCTTGCGTGAACTGGCGTGCTCTGGCGTGCACTGGCGTGCTCTGGTGTGAATTGGCGTGCTCTGGCGTGCATTGAATTGCTCTGGCGTGCACTGGCGTGCTCTGGCGTGCACTGGCGTGCTCTGGCATGCACTGGCGTGCTCTGGCGTGCACTGGCGTGCTCTGGCGTGCATTGACTTGCTCTGGCGTGCACTGGCGTGCTCTGGCAAGCACTGGCGTGCTCTGGTGTGAATTGGCGTGCTCTGGCGTGCATTGAATTGCTCTGGCGTGCACTGGCGTGCTCTGGTGTGCACTGGCGTGCACTGGCGTGCTCTGGCGTACACTGGCGTGCTTTGGCGTGCACTGGCGTGCTCTGGCGTGGACTGGCTTGCTCTAGCGTGCATTGACGTGCTCTTGCGTGCACTGGCGTGCTCTGGCGTGCACTTGCGTGCTCTGGTGTGAATTGGCGTGCTCTGGCGTGCACTGGCGTGCTCTGGTGTGAATTGGCGTGCTCTGGCGTGCATTGAATTGCTCTGGCGTGCACTGGCGTGCTCTGGCGTGCACTGGCGTGCTCTGGCATGCACTGGCGTGCTCTGGCGTGCACTGGCGTGCTCTGGCGTGCTCTGGCGTGCATTGACTTGCTCTGGCGTGCACTGGCGTGCTCTGGTGTGAATTGGCGTGCTCTGGCGTGCATTGAATTGCTCTGGCGTGCACTGGCGTGCTCTGGTGTGCACTGGCGTGCACTGGCGTGCTCTGGCGTACAATGGCGTGCTTTGGCGTGCACTGGCGTACTCTGGCGTGGACTGGCTTGCTCTGGCGTGCATTGACGTGCTCTTGCGTGCACTGGCGTGCTCTGGCGTGCACTTGCGTGCTCTGGTGTGAATTGGCGTGCTTTGGCGTGCATTGAATTGCTCTGGCGTGCACTGGCGTGCTCTGGTGTGCACTGGCGTGCTCTGGCGTACACTGGCGTGCTTTGGCGTGCACTGGCGTGCTCTGGCGTTGACTGGCTTGCTCTGGCGAGCATTGACGTGCTCTTGCGTGCACTAGCGTGCTCTGTCGTGCACTGGCGTGCTCTGGTGTGAATTGGCGTGCTCTGGCGTGCATTGAATTGCTCTGGCGTGCACTGGCGTGCTCTGGCGTGCTCTGGCGTGCACTAGCGTGCTCTGGCGTGCACTGGCGTGCTCTGGCGTGCTCTGGCGTGCACTGGCGTGCTCTGGTGTGAATTGGCGTGCACTGGCGTGAACTGGCGTGCTCTGGCGTACACTGGCGTGCTTTGGCGTGCACTGGCGTGCTCTGGCGTGGACTGGCTTGCTCTGGCGTGCATTGACGTGCTCTTGCGTGCACTGGCGTGCTCTGGCGTGCACTGGCGTGCTCTGGCGTGCACTGGCGTGCTCTGGTGTGAATTGGCGTGCTCTGGCGTGCATTGAATTGCTCTGGCGTGCACTGGCGTGCTCTGGCGTGCACTGGCGTGCTCTGGCGTGCACTGGCGTGCTCTGGCGTGCACTGGCGTGCTCTGGCGTGCATTGACTTGCTCTGGCGTGCACTGGCGTGCTCTGGCAAGCACTGGCGTGCTCTGGTGTGAATTGGCGTGCTCTGGCGGGCACTGGCGTGCTCTGACGTGCACTGGCTTGCTCTGGCGTGCATTGACGTGCTCTGGCGTGCACTGGCGTGCTCTGGCGTGCACTAGCGTGCTCTGGCGTGCTCTGGCGTGCACTGGCGTGCTCTGGTGTGAATTGGCGTGCACTGGCGTGCACTGGCGTGCTCTGGCGTACACTGGCGTGCTTTGGCGTGCACTAGCAAGCTCTGGCGTGGACTGGCTTGCTCTGGCGTGCATTGACGTGCTCTTGCGTGAACTGGCGTTCTCTGGCGTGCACTGGCGTGCTCTGGTGTGAATTGGCGTGCTCTGGCGTGCATTGAATTGCTCTGGCGTGCTCTGGCGGGCAAAGGCGTGCTCTGGCGTGCATTGGCGTGCTCTGGCGTGCACTGGCGTGCTCTGGCGTGCTCTGGCGTGCACTGGCGTGCTCTGGTGTGAATTGGCGTGCACTGGCGTGAACTGGCGTGCTCTGGCGTACACTGGCGTGCTTTGGCGTGCACTGGCGTGCTCTGGCGTGGACTGGCTTGCTCTGGCGTGCATTGACGTGCTCTTGCGTGCACTGGCGTGCTCTGGCGTGCACTGGCGTGCTCTGGCGTGCACTGGCGTGCTCTGGTGTGAATTGGCGTGCTCTGGCGTGCATTGAATTGCTCTGGCGTGCACTGGCGTGCTCTGGCGTGCACTGGCGTGCTCTGGCGTGCACTGGCGTGCTCTGGCGTGCACTGGCGTGCTCTGGCGTGCATTGACTTGCTCTGGCGTGCACTGGCGTGCTCTGGCAAGCACTGGCGTGCTCTGGTGTGAATTGGCGTGCTCTGGCGGGCACTGGCGTGCTCTGACGTGCACTGGCTTGCTCTGGCGTGCATTGACGTGCTCTGGCGTGCACTGGCGTGCTCTGGCGTGCACTAGCGTGCTCTGGCGTGCTCTGGCGTGCACTGGCGTGCTCTGGTGTGAATTGGCGTGCACTGGCGTGCACTGGCGTGCTCTGGCGTACACTGGCGTGCTTTGGCGTGCACTAGCAAGCTCTGGCGTGGACTGGCTTGCTCTGGCGTGCATTGACGTGCTCTTGCGTGAACTGGCGTTCTCTGGCGTGCACTGGCGTGCTCTGGTGTGAATTGGCGTGCTCTGGCGTGCATTGAATTGCTCTGGCGTGCACTGGCGTGCTCTGGCGTGCACTGGCGTGCACTGGCGTGCACTGGCGTGCTCTGGTGTGCACTGGCGTGCTCTGGCGTACACTGGCGTGCTTTGGCGTGCACTGGCGTGCTCTGGCGTTGACTGGCGTGCACTGGCGTGCTCTGGTGTGCTCTGGCGTGCTCTGGCGTGCTCTGGCTTGCTCTGGCGTGCATTGACGTGCTCTGGCGTGCACTGGCGTGCTCTGGCGTGCTCTGGCGTATACTGGCGTGCTCTGGCGTGCTCTGGCGTGCACTGGCGTGTTCTGGTGTGAATTGGCGTGCACTGGCGTGCACTGGCGTGCTCTGGCGTGCTCTGGCGTGCACTGGCGTGCTTTGGCGTGCACTAGCAAGCTCTGGCGTGGACTGGCTTGCTCTGGCGTGCATTGACGTGCTCTTGCGTGAACTGGCGTGCTCTGGCGTGCATTGAATTGCTCTGGCGTGCACTGGCGTGCTCTGGCGTGCACTGGCGTGCTCTGGCATGCACTGGCGTGCTCTGGCGTGCACTGGCGTGCTCTGGCGTGCATTGACTTGCTCTGGCGTGCACTGGCGTGCTCTGGCAAGCACTGGCGTGCTCTGGTGTGAATTGGCGTGCTCTGGCGTGCATTGAATTGCTCTGGCGTGCACTGGCGTGCTCTGGTGTGCACTGGCGTGCACTGGCGTGCTCTGGCGTACACTGGCGTGCTTTGGCGTGCACTGGCGTGCTCTGGCGTGGACTGGCTTGCTCTAGCGTGCATTGACGTGCTCTTGCGTGCACTGGCGTGCTCTGGCGTGCACTTGCGTGCTCTGGTGTGAATTGGCGTGCTCTGGCGTGCACTGGCGTGCTCTGGTGTGAATTGGCGTGCTCTGGCGTGCATTGAATTGCTCTGGCGTGCACTGGCGTGCTCTGGCGTGCACTGGCGTGCTCTGGCATGCACTGGCGTGCTCTGGCGTGCACTGGCGTGCTCTGGCGTGCTCTGGCGTGCATTGACTTTCTCTGGCGTGCACTGGCGTGCTCTGGCAAGCACTGGCGTGCTCTGGTGTGAATTGGCGTGCTCTGGCGTGCATTGAATTGCTCTGGCGTGCACTGGCGTGCTCTGGTGTGCACTGGCGTGCACTGGCGTGCTCTGGCGTACACTGGCGTGCTTTGGCGTGCACTGGCGTACTCTGGCGTGGACTGGCTTGCTCTGGCGTGCATTGACGTGCTCTTGCGTGCACTGGCGTGCTCTGGCGTGCACTTGCGTGCTCTGGTGTGAATTGGCGTGCTCTGGCGTGCAATGAATTGCTCTGGCGTGCACTGGCGTGCTCTGGCGTGCACTGGCGTGCTCTGGCGTGCATTGACTTGCTCTGGCGTGCACTGGCATGTTCTGGCAAGCACTGGCGTACTCTGGTGTGAATTGGCGTGCTTTGGCGTGCATTGAATTGCTCTGGCGTGCACTGGCGTGCTCTGGTGTGCACTGGCGTGCTCTGGCGTACACTGGCGTGCTTTGGCGTGCACTGGCGTGCTCTGGCGTTGACTGGCTTGCTCTGGCGAGCATTGACGTGCTCTTGCGTGCACTAGCGTGCTCTGTCGTGCACTGGCGTGCTCTGGTGTGAATTGGCGTGCTCTGGCGTGCATTGAATTGCTCTGGCGTGCACTGGCGTGCTCTGGCGTGCTCTGGCGTGCACTAGCGTGCTCTGGCGTGCACTGGCGTGCTCTGGCGTGCACTTGCGTGCTCTGGCGTGCACTGGCGTGCTCTGGTGTGCACTGGCGTGCACTGGCGTGCTTTGGCGTGCACTGGCGTGCTGCGGCGTGCTCTGGCGTGCTCTGGTGTGAATTGGCGTGCTCTGGCGTGCACTGGCGTGCTCTGGCGTGCATTGACGTGCTCTGGTGTGAATTGGCTTTCTCTGGCGTGCATTGACGTGCTCTGGCGTGCACTGGCGTGCTCTGGCGTGCAAAGGCGTGCTCTGGCGTGCAAAGGCGTGCTCTGGCGTGCACTGGCGTGCTCTGGCGTGCTCTGGCGTGCACTGGCGTGCTCTGGTGTGAATTGGCGTGCACTGGCGTGAACTGGCGTGCTCTGGCGTACACTGGCGTTCTTTGGCGTGCACTGGCGTGCTCTGGCGTGGACTGGCTTGCTCTGGCGTGCATTGACGTGCTCTTGCGTGCACTGGCGTGCTCTGGCGTGCACTGGCGTGCTCTGGCGTGCACTGGCGTGCTCTGGTGTGAATTGGCGTGCTCTGGCGTGCATTGAATTGCTCTGGCGTGCACTGGCGTGCTCTGGCGTGCACTGGCGTGCTCTGGCGTGCACTGGCGTGCTCTGGCGTGCACTGGCGTGCTCTGGCGTGCACTGGCGTGCTCTGGCGTGCATTGACTTGCTCTGGCGTGCACTGGCGTGCTCTGGCAAGCACTGGCGTGCTCTGGTGTGAATTGGCGTGCTCTGGCGGGCACTGGCGTGCTCTGACGTGCACTGGCTTGCTCTGGCGTGCATTGACGTGCTCTGGCGTGCACTGGCGTGCTCTGGCGTACACTGGCGTGCTCTGGCGTGCACTGGCGTGCTCTGGCGTGCACTGGCGTGCTCTGGCGTGCTCTGGTGTGAATTGGCGTGCACTGGCGTGCACTGGCGTGCTCTGGCGTACACTGGCGTGCTTTGGCGTGCACTAGCAAGCTCTGGCGTGGACTGGCTTGCTCTGGCGTGCATTGACGTGCTCTTGCGTGAACTGGCGTGCTCTGGCGTGCACTGGCGTGCTCTGGTGTGAATTGGCGTGCTCTGGCGTGCATTGAATTGCTCTGGCGTGCACTGGCGTGCTCTGGCGTGCACTGGCGTGCTCTGGCATGCACTGGCGTGCTCTGGCGTGCACTGGCGTGCTCTGGCGTGCACTGGCGTGCTCTGGCGGGCATTGACTTGCTCTGGCGTGCACTGGCGTGCTCTGGCAAGCACTGGCGTGCTCTGGTGTGAATTGGCGTGCTCTGGCGTGCATTGAATTGCTCTGGCGTGCACTGGCGTGCTCTGGTGTGCACTGGCGTGCACTGGCGTGCTCTGGCGTACACTGGCGTGCTTTGGCGTGCACTGGCGTGCTCTGGCGTGGACTGGCTTGCTCTAGCGTGCATTGACGTACTCTTGCGTGCACTGGCGTGCTCTGGCGTGCACTTGCGTGCTCTGGTGTGAATTGGCGTGCTCTGGCGTGCAATGAATTGCTCTGGCGTGCACTGGCGTGCTCTGGCGTGCACTGGCGTGCTCTGGCGTGCACTGGCGTGCTCTGGCGTGCACTGGCGTGCTCTGGCGTGCATTGACTTGCTCTGGCGTGCACTGGCGTGCTCTGGCAAGCACTGGCGTACTCTGGTGTGAATTGGCGTGCTTTGGCGTGCATTGAATTTCTCTGGCGTGCACTGGCGTGCTCTGGTGTGCACTGGCGTGCACTGGCGTGCTCTGGCGTACACTGGCGTGCTTTGGCGTACACTGGCGTGCTCTGGCGTTGACTGGCTTGCTCTGGCGTGCATTGACGTGCTCTTGCGTGCACTGGCGTGCTCTGTCGTGCACTGGCATGCTCTGGTGTGAATTAGCGTGCTCTGGCGTGCATTGAATTGCTCTGGCGTGCACTGGCGTGCTCTGGTGTGCACTGGCGTGCACTGGCGTGCTCTGGCGTGCACTGGCGTGCTCCGGCGTACTCTGGCGTGCTCTGGTGTGAATTGGCGTGCTCTGGCGTGCACTGGCGTGCTCTGGCGTGCATTGACGTACTCTGGTGTGAATTGGCTTTCTCTGGCGTGCATTGACGTGCTCTGGCGTGCACTGGCGTGCACTGGCGTGCAAAGGCGTGCTCTGGCGTGCATTGGCGTGCTCTGGCGTGCACTGGCGTGCTCTGGCGTGCTCTGGCGTGCACTGGCGTGCTCTGGTGTGAATTGGCGTGCACTGGCGTGAACTGGCGTGCTCTGGCGTACACTGGCGTTCTTTGGCGTGCACTGGCGTGCTCTGGCGTGGACTGGCTTGCTCTGGCGTGCATTGACGTGCTCTTGCGTGCACTGGCGTGCTCTGGCGTGCACTGGCGTGCTCTGGCGTGCACTGGCGTGCTCTGGTGTGAATTGGCGTGCTCTGGCGTGCATTGAATTGCTCTGGCGTGCACTGGCGTGCTCTGGCGTGCACTGGCGTGCTCTGGCGTGCACTGGCGTGCTCTGGCGTGCACTGGCGTGCTCTGGCGTGCACTGGCGTGCTCTGGCGTGCATTGACTTGCTCTGGCGTGCACTGGCGTGCTCTGGCAAGCACTGGCGTGCTCTGGTGTGAATTGGCGTGCTCTGGCGGGCACTGGCGTGCTCTGACGTGCACTGGCTTGCTCTGGCGTGCATTGACGTGCTCTGGCGTGCACTGGCGTGCTCTGGCGTACACTGGCGTGCTCTGGCGTGCACTGGCGTGCTCTGGCGTGCACTGGCGTGCTCTGGCGTGCTCTGGTGTGAATTGGCGTGCACTGGCGTGCACTGGCGTGCTCTGGCGTACACTGGCGTGCTTTGGCGTGCACTAGCAAGCTCTGGCGTGGACTGGCTTGCTCTGGCGTGCATTGACGTGCTCTTGCGTGAACTGGCGTGCTCTGGCGTGCACTGGCGTGCTCTGGTGTGAATTGGCGTGCTCTGGCGTGCATTGAATTGCTCTGGCGTGCACTGGCGTGCTCTGGCGTGCACTGGCGTGCTCTGGCATGCACTGGCGTGCTCTGGCGTGCACTGGCGTGCTCTGGCGTGCACTGGCGTGCTCTGGCGGGCATTGACTTGCTCTGGCGTGCACTGGCGTGCTCTGGCAAGCACTGGCGTGCTCTGGTGTGAATTGGCGTGCTCTGGCGTGCATTGAATTGCTCTGGCGTGCACTGGCGTGCTCTGGTGTGCACTGGCGTGCACTGGCGTGCTCTGGCGTACACTGGCGTGCTTTGGCGTGCACTGGCGTGCTCTGGCGTGGACTGGCTTGCTCTAGCGTGCATTGACGTACTCTTGCGTGCACTGGCGTGCTCTGGCGTGCACTTGCGTGCTCTGGTGTGAATTGGCGTGCTCTGGCGTGCAATGAATTGCTCTGGCGTGCACTGGCGTGCTCTGGCGTGCACTGGCGTGCTCTGGCGTGCACTGGCGTGCTCTGGCGTGCACTGGCGTGCTCTGGCGTGCATTGACTTGCTCTGGCGTGCACTGGCGTGCTCTGGCAAGCACTGGCGTACTCTGGTGTGAATTGGCGTGCTTTGGCGTGCATTGAATTTCTCTGGCGTGCACTGGCGTGCTCTGGTGTGCACTGGCGTGCACTGGCGTGCTCTGGCGTACACTGGCGTGCTTTGGCGTACACTGGCGTGCTCTGGCGTTGACTGGCTTGCTCTGGCGTGCATTGACGTGCTCTTGCGTGCACTGGCGTGCTCTGTCGTGCACTGGCATGCTCTGGTGTGAATTAGCGTGCTCTGGCGTGCATTGAATTGCTCTGGCGTGCACTGGCGTGCTCTGGTGTGCACTGGCGTGCACTGGCGTGCTCTGGCGTGCACTGGCGTGCTCCGGCGTACTCTGGCGTGCTCTGGTGTGAATTGGCGTGCTCTGGCGTGCACTGGCGTGCTCTGGCGTGCATTGACGTACTCTGGTGTGAATTGGCTTTCTCTGGCGTGCATTGACGTGCTCTGGCGTGCACTGGCGTGCACTGGCGTGCAAAGGCGTGCTCTGGCGTGCATTGGCGTGCTCTGGCGTGCACTGGCGTGCTCTGGCGTGCTCTGGCGTGCACTGGCGTGCTCTGGTGTGAATTGGCGTGCACTGGCGTGAACTGGCGTGCTCTGGCGTACACTGGCGTGCTCTGGCGTGCACTGGCGTGCTCTGGCGGGCATTGACTTGCTCTGGCGTGCACTGGCGTGCTCTGGCAAGCACTGGCGTGCTCTGGTGTGAATTGGCGTGCTCTGGCGTGCATTGAATTGCTCTGGCGTGCACTGGCGTGCTCTGGTGTGCACTGGCGTGCACTGGCGTGCTCTGGCGTACACTGGCGTGCTTTGGCGTGCACTGGCGTGCTCTGGCGTGGACTGGCTTGCTCTAGCGTGCATTGACGTGCTCTTGCGTGCACTGGCGTGCTCTGGCGTGCACTTGCGTGCTCTGGTGTGAATTGGCGTGCTCTGGCGTGCAATGAATTGCTCTGGCGTGCACTGGCGTGCTCTGGCGTGCACTGGCGTGCTCTGGCGTGCACTGGCGTGCTCTGGCGTGCACTGGCGTGCTCTGGCGTGCATTGACTTGCTCTGGCGTGCACTGGCGTGCTCTGGCAAGCACTGGCGTACTCTGGTGTGAATTGGCGTGCTTTGGCGTGCATTGAATTTCTCTGGCGTGCACTGGCGTGCTCTGGTGTGCACTGGCGTGCACTGGCGTGCTCTGGCGTACACTGGCGTGCTTTGGCGTACACTGGCGTGCTCTGGCGTTGACTGGCTTGCTCTGGCGTGCATTGACGTGCTCTTGCGTGCACTGGCGTGCTCTGTCGTGCACTGGCATGCTCTGGTGTGAATTAGCGTGCTCTGGCGTGCATTGAATTGCTCTGGCGTGCACTGGCGTGCTCTGGCGTGCACTAGCGTGCTCTGGCGTGCACTGGCGTGCTCTGGCGTGCACTTGCGTGCTCTGGCGTGCATTGACATGCTCTGGCGTGCACTGGCGTGCTCTGGTGTGAATTGGCGTGCTCTGGCGTGCATTGAATTGCTCTGGCGTGCACTGGCGTGCTCTGGTGTGCACTGGCGTGCACTGGCGTGCTCTGGCGTGCACTGGCGTGCTCCGGCGTACTCTGGCGTGCTCTGGTGTGAATTGGCGTGCTCTGGCGTGCACTGGCGTGCTCTGGCGTGCATTGACGTACTCTGGTGTGAATTGGCTTTCTCTGGCGTGCATTGACGTGCTCTGGCGTGCACTGGCGTGCACTGGCGTGCAAAGGCGTGCTCTGGCGTGCATTGGCGTGCTCTGGCGTGCACTGGCGTGCTCTGGCGTGCTCTGGCGTGCACTGGCGTGCTCTGGTGTGAATTGGCGTGCACTGGCGTGAACTGGCGTGCTCTGGCGTACACTGGCGTGCTTTGGCGTGCACTGGCGTGCTCTGGCGTGGACTGGCTTGCTCTGGCGTGCATTGACGTGCTCTTGCGTGCACTGGCGTGCTCTGGCGTGCACTGGCGTGCTCTGGTGTGAATTGGCGTGCTCTGGCGTGCATTGAATTGCTCTGGCGAGCCCTCGCGTGCTCTGGCGTGCACTCGCGTGCTCTGGCGTGCACTGGCGTGCTCTGGCGTGCACTGGCGTGCTCTGGCGTGCATTGACTTGCTCTGGCGTGCACTGGCGTGCTCTGGCAAGCACTGGCGTGCTCTGGCAAGCACTGGCGTGCTCTGGTGTGAATTGGCGTGCTCTGGCGTGCATTGAATTGCTCTGGCGTGCACTGGCGTGCTCTGGTGTGCACTGGCGTGCACTGGCGTGCTCTGGCGTACACTGGCGTGCTTTGGCGTGCACTGGCGTGCTCTGGCGTGGACTGGCTTGCTCTGGCGTGCATTGGCGTGCTCTTGCGTGCACTGGCGTGCTCTGTCGTGCACTGGCGTGCTCTGGCATTCTCTGTCGTTCTCTGGCATGCTCTGCTATGCAGATCTCAAGTTCTTGACAATAGAAATCCACCACCCGACAATAGTACTCAAATAATTTGAATAATTTTTAAAAATTCAAGTGCTGTGATGTGCGTTTTTCTAAAACTTTTTGTTCATGATTTGCTCTATAAATTTGTTGATTCAATAGACTTGAAATGGTGTATTGGACATTGATTTACACATCCTGTAATTAAAAAATGGTTTTAACAAGTGAAAAAATATTATAGCAACTTCAAGTGCTGAGCTGTTCTCTGCTGTGCTCTACCGTGCTCTGGCATGCACTGGCGTGCTCTGGCGTGCACTGGCAAGCTCTGGCGTGCACTGGCGTGCTCTGGCGTGCACTGGCGTGCTCTGGCGTGCAATGGCGTGCTCTGGCGTGCTCTGGCGTGCTCTGGCTTGCTCTGGCGTGCATTGACGTGCACTGGCGTGCTCTGGCGTGCACTGGAGTGAATTGGCGTGCACTGGCGTGCACTGGCGTGCACTGGCGTGCTCTGGCGTACACTGGCGTGCTTTGGCGTGCACTGAAGTGCTCTGGCGTGGACTGCCTTAATCAGGCGTGCTCTGGCGTGCATTGACGTGCTCTTGCGTGCACTGGCGTGCTCTGGTGTGAATTGTCGTGCTCTGGCGTGCATTGAATTGCTCTGGCGTGCACTGGCGTGCTCTAGCGTGCACTGGCGTGCTCTGGCGTGCACTGGCGTGCTCCGGCGTGCATTGACTTGCTCTGGCGTGCACTGGCGTGCTCTGGCAAGCACTGGCGTGCTCTGGTGTGAATTGGCGTGCTCTGGCGTGAATTGACGTGCTCGTGCGTGCACTGGCGTGCTCTGGCGTGCACTGGCGTTCTCTGGTGTGAATTGGCGTGCTCTGGCGTGCACTGGCGTGCTCTGGCGTACATTGGCGTGCTCTGGCGTGCACTGGCGTGCTCTGGCGTGCACTGGCGTGCTCTGGCGTGCATTGACGTGCTCTGGCGTGCACTGGCGTGCTCCGGTGTGAATTGGCGTGCTCTGGCGTGCACTGGCATGCTCTGGCGTGCACTGGCGTGCTCTGGCGTGCATTGACGTTCACTGGCGTGCTCTGGCGTGCACTGGCTTGCTCTGGCGTGCATTGACGTGCTCGTGCGTGCACTGGCGTTCCCTTGCGTTCACTGGCGTGCTCTGGCGTGCACTGGCGGGCTCTGGTGTGAATTGGCGTGCTCTGGCGTGCACTGGCGTGCTCTTGTGTGAATTAGCGTGCTTTGGCGTGCACTGGCGTGCTCTGGCGTGCACTCTCGTGCTCTGGCGTGCATTGACGTTCTCTGGCGTGCACTGGCGTGCTCTGGCGTTCTCTGTCGTGCTCTGGCATGCTCTGCTATGCAGATTTCAAGTGCTTGACAATAGAAAATCCACTACCCGACAATAGTACTCAAATAACTTGAATAATTTTTTAAAATTCAAGTGCTGTGATGTGCGTTTTTCTAAAACTTTTTGTTCATGATTTGCTCTATAAATTTATTGATTCAATAGACTTGAAATGGTGTATTGGACATTGATTTACACATCCTGTAATTAAAAAATGGTTTTAACAAGTGAAAAGAATTTTACAGCAACTTCAAGTGCTGAGCTGTTCTCTGCTGTGCTCTACCGTGCTCTTGTGTGCTCTGACGTGCTCTAGCGTGCTCTGGCTTGCTCTGGCGTGCATTGACGTGCACTGGCGTGCTCTGGCGTGCACTGGTGTGCTCTGGTGTGAATTTGCGTGCTCTGGCGTGCACTGGCGTGCTCTGGCGTGCACTGGCGTGCTCTGGCGTGCTCTGTCGTGCTCTGGCGTGCACTGGCTTGCTCTGGCGTGCACTGGCGTGCTCTGGCGTGCACTGGCGTCCTCTGGCGTGCACTGGCGTGCTCTGGTGTGAATTGGCGTGCTCTTGCCTGCACTGGCGTGCTCTGGTGTGAATTGGCGTTCCCTGGCGTGCACTGGCGTGCACTAGTGTGAATTGGCGTGCTCTGGCGTACTCTGGCTTTCTCTGGCGTGCATTGACGTGCTCTGGCGTGCACTGGCGTGCACTGCCGTGCTCTGCTATGCAGAACTCAAGTGCTTGACCATAGAAATCCACTACCCCACAATAGAACTCAAATAACTTGAATAATTTTTAAAAATTCAAGTGCTGTGATGTGCGTTTTTTTCAAACTTTTTGTTCATGATTTTCTATATAAATTTATTGATTAAATAGACTTGAAATGGTGTATTGGACATTGATTTACACATCCTGTAAATACAAAATGGTTTTAACAAGTGAAAAAAATATTATAGCAACTTCAAGTGCTCAGCTGTTCTCTGCTGTGCTCTGGCGTGCTCTGGCGTGCTCTGGCGTGCACTGGCGTGCTCTGGTGTGAATTGGCATGCACTGGCGTGCACTGGCGTGTTCTGGCGTACACTGGGGTGCTTTGGCGTGCACTAGCGTGCTCTGGCGTGGACTGGCGTGCTCTGGCGTGCATTGACGTGCTCTTGCGTGCACTGGCGTGCTCTGGCGTGCACTGGCGTGCTCTGGCGTGCACTGGCGTGCTCTGGCGTGCACTGGCGTGCTCTGCCGTGCATTGACTTGCTCTGGCGTGCACTGGCGTGCTCTGGCAAGCACTTGATTGCTCTGGTGTGAATTGGCGTGCTCTGGCGTGCATTGAATTGCTCTGGCGTGCACTGGCGTGCTCTGGTGTGCACTGGCGTGCACTGGCGTGCACTGGCGTGCACTGGCGTGCACTGTTGTGCTCCGGCGTGCGCTGGCGTGCTATGGCGTGCATTGACGTGCTCTGGCGTGCACTGGCGTGCTCTGGAGTGCTCTGGTGTGAATTGGCGTGCTCTGGCGTGCACTGGCGTGCTCTGGCGTGCATTGACGTGCTCTGGTGTGAATTGGCGTGCTCTGGCGTGCACTGGCGTGTTCTTGCGTGCACTGGCATTCTCTGGCGTGCATTGACGTGCTCGTGCGTGCACTGGCGTGCTCTGGCGTGCACTTGCGTGCTCTGGTGTGAATTGGCGTGCTCTGGCGTGCACTGGCGTGCTCTGGCGTGCACTGGCGTGCTCTTGCGTGCACTGGCGTGCTCTGGTGTGAATTGGCGTGCTTTGGCGTGCACTGGCGTGCTCTAGTGTGAATTGGCGTGCACTGGCGTGCTCTGGCGTGCACTGGCTTGCTCTGGCGTGCATTGACGTGCTCTGGCGTGCACTGGCGTAATCTGGCGTGCACTGGCGTGCTCTAGTGTGAATTGGCGTGCACTGGAGTGCACTGGCGTGCTCTACTGTGAATTGGCGTGCACTGGCGTGCTCTGGTGTGAATTGGCGTGCTCTTGCGTGCACTGGCGTGCTCTGGTGTGAATTGGCGTGCTCTGGCGTGCACTGGCGTGCTCTGGTGTGAATTGGCGTTCTCTGGCGATTGGTGATTTACACATCCTGTAATTTAAAAATAGTTTTAACAAGTGAAAAAAATATTATAGCAACTTCAAGTGCTGAGCTGTTCTCTGCTGTGCTGTACCGTGTTGTGGCGTGCATGCCAGCTGTGCTGTACCATGCTCTGGCGTGCTCTGGCTTGCTCTGGCGTGCATTGACGTGCTCTGGCGTGCACTAGCGTGCTCTGGAGTGCTCTGGCGTGCACTGGCGTGCTCTGGTGTGAATTGGCGTTCACTGGCGTGCACTGGCGTGCTCTGGCGTGCTCTGGCGTGCTTTGGCGTGAACTGGCGTGCTCTGGCATGCACTGGTGTGCTCTGGCGTGCACTGGCGTGATCTGGTGTGAATTGGCGTGCTCTGGCGGGCACTGGCGTGCTCTGACGTGCACTGGCGTGCACTGGCGTGCTCTGGCGTGCATTGACGTGCTCTGGTCTGAATTGGCGTGCTTTGGCGTGCACTGGCGTGCTCTGGCGTGCACTGGCATGCTCTGGCATGCATTGAAGTGCTCTGGCGCACACTTGCGTGCTCTAGCGTGCACTGGCGTGCTCTGGCGTGCACTGGCGTACTCTGGTGTGAATTGGCGTGCTCTGGTGTGAATTGGCGTGCTCTGGCGTGCATTGAATTGCTCTGGCGTGCACTGGCGTGCTCTGGTGTGCACTGGCGTGCACTGGCTTGCACTGTTGTGCTCCGGCGTGCGCTGGCGTGCTCTGGCGTGCATTGACGTGCTCTGGCGTGCACTGGCGTGCTCTGGAGTGCTCTGGTGTGAATTGGCGTGCTCTGGCGTGCACTGGCGTGCTCTGGCGTGCATTGACGTGCTCTGGTGTGAATTGGCGTGCTCTGGCGTGCACTGGCGTGTTCTTGCGTGCACTGGCATTCTCTGGCGTGCATTGACGTGCTCGTGCGTGCACTGGCGTGCTCTGGCGTGCACTTGCGTGCTCTGGTGTGAATTGGCGTGCTCTGGCGTGCACTGGCGTGCTCTGGCGTGCACTGGCGTGCTCTTGCGTGCACTGGCGTGCTCTGGTGTGAATTGCCGTGCTTTGGCGTGCACTGGCGTGCTCTAGTGTGAATTGGCGTGCACTGGCGTGCTCTGGCGTGCACTGGCTTGCTCTGGCGTGCATTGACGTGCTCTGGCGTGCACTGGCGTAATCTGGCGTGCACTGGCGTGCTCTAGTGTGAATTGGCGTGCACTGGCGTGCACTGGCGTGCTCTTGCGTGCACTGGCGTGCTCTACTGTGAATTGGCGTGCACTGGCGTGCTCTGGTGTGAATTGGCGTGCTCTTGCGTGCACTGGCGTGCTCTGGTGTGAATTGGCGTGCTCTGGCGTGCACCAGAGGTGTGAATTGGCGTTCTCTGGCGATTGGTGATTTACACATCCTGTAATTTAAAAATAGTTTTAACAAGTGAAAAAAATATTATAGCAACTTCAAGTGCTGAGCTGTTCTCTGCTGTGCTGTACCGTGTTGTGGCGTGCATGCCAGCTGTGCTGTACCATGCTCTGGCGTGCTCTGGCTTGCTCTGGCGTGCATTGACGTGCTCTGGCGTGCACTAGCGTGCTCTGGAGTGCTCTGGCGTGCACTGGCGTGCTCTGGTGTGAATTGGCGTTCACTGGCGTGCACTGGCGTGCTCTGGCGTGCTCTGGCGTGCTTTGGCGTGAACTGGCGTGCTCTGGCATGCACTGGTGTGCTCTGGCGTGCACTGGCGTGATCTGGTGTGAATTGGCGTGCTCTGGCGGGCACTGGCGTGCTCTGACGTGCACTGGCGTGCACTGGCGTGCTCTGGCGTGCATTGACGTGCTCTGGTCTGAATTGGCGTGCTTTGGCGTGCACTGGCGTGCTCTGGCGTGCACTGGCATGCTCTGGCATGCATTGAAGTGCTCTGGCGCACACTTGCGTGCTCTAGCGTGCACTGGCGTGCTCTGGCGTGCACTGGCGTACTCTGGTGTGAATTGGCGTGCTCTGGTGTGAATTGGCGTGCTCTGGCGTGCATTGAATTGCTCTGGCGTGCACTGGCGTGCTCTGGTGTGCACTGGCGTGCACTGGCGTGCACTGTTGTGCTCCGGCGTGCGCTGGCGTGCTCTGGCGTGCATTGACGTGCTCTGGCGTGCACTGGCGTTCTCTGGAGTGCTCTGGTGTGAATTGGCGTGCTCTGGCGTGCACTGGCGTGCTCTGGCGTGCATTGACGTGCTCTGGTGTGAATTGGCGTGCTCTGGCGTGCACTGGCGTGCTCTGGAGTGCTCTAGTGTGAATTGGCGTGCTCTGGCGTGCACTGGCGTGCTCTGGCGTGCATTGACGTGCTCTGGTGTGAATTGGCGTGCTCTGCCGTGCACTGGCGTGCTCTTGCGTGCACTGGCATGCTCTGGCGTGCATTGACGTGCTCGTGCGTGCACTGGCGTGCTGTGGCGTGCACTTGCGTGCTCTGGTGTGAATTGGCGTGCTCTGGCGTGCACTGGCGTGCTCTAGCGTGCACTAGCGTGCTCTTGCGTGCACTGGCGTGCTCTGGTGTGAATTGGCGTGCTCTGGCGTGCACTGGCGTAATCTGGCGTGCACTGGCGTGCTCTAGTGTGAATTGGCGTGCTCTGGCGTGCACTGGCGTGCTCTGGCGTGCACTGGCGTGCTCTTGCGTGCACTGGCATGCTCTGGCGTGCACTGGCGTGCTTTTGTGTGAATTGGCGTGCTCTGGCGTGCATTGAATTGATCTGGCGTGCACTGGCGTGCTCTGGCGTGCACTGGCGTGCTCTGCCGTGCATTGACTTGCTCTGCCGTGCACTGGCGTGCTCTGGCAAGCACTGGATTGCTCTGGTGTGAATTGGCGTGCTCTGGCGTGCATTGAATTGCTTTGGCGTGCACTGGCGTGCTCTGGTGTGCACTGGCGTGCACTGGCGTGCACTGTTGTGCTCCGGCGTGCGCTGGCGTGCTCTGGCGTGCATTGACGTGCTCTGGCGTGCACTGGCGTGCTCTGGAGTGCTTTGGTGTGAATTGGCGTGCTCTGGCGTGCACTGGCGTGCTCTGGCGTGCATTGACGTGCTCTGGTGTGAATTGGCGTGCTCTGGCGTGCACTGGCGTGTTCTTGCGTGCACTGGCATTCTCTGGCGTGCATTGACGTGCTCGTGCGTGCACTGGCGTGCTCTGGCGTGCACTTGCGTGCTCTGGTGTGAATTGGCGTGCTCTGGCGTGCACTGGCGTGCTCTGGCGTGCACTGGCGTGCTCTTACGTGCACTGGCGTGCTCTGGTGTGAATTGGCGTGCTTTGGCGTGCACTGGCGTGCTCTAGTGTGAATTGGCGTGCACTGGCGTGCTCTGGCGTGCACTGGCTTGCTCTGGCGTGCATTGACGTGCTCTGGCGTGCACTGGCGTAATCTGGCGTGCACTGGCGTGCTCTAGTGTGAATTGGCGTGCACTGGCGTGCACTGGCGTGCTCTTGCGTGCACTGGCGTGCTCTACTGTGAATTGGCGTGCACTGGCGTGCTCTGGTGTGAATTGGCGTGCTCTTGCGTGCACTGGCGTGCTCTGGTGTGAATTGGCGTGCTCTGGCGTGCACTGGCGTGCTCTGGTGTGAATTGGCGTTCTCTGGCGATTGGTGATTTACACATCCTGTAATTTAAAAATAGTTTTAACAAGTGAAAAAAATATTATAGCAACTTCAAGTGCTGAGCTGTTCTCTGCTGTGCTGTACCGTGTTGTGGCGTGCATGCCAGCTGTGCTGTACCATGCTCTGGCGTGCTCTGGCTTGCTCTGGCGTGCATTGACGTGCTCTGGCGTGCACTAGCGTGCTCTGGAGTGCTCTGGCGTGCACTGGCGTGCTCTGGTGTGAATTGGCGTTCACTGGCGTGCACTGGCGTGCTCTGGCGTGCTCTGGCGTGCTTTGGCGTGAACTGGCGTGCTCTGGCATGCACTGGTGTGCTCTGGCGTGCACTGGCGTGATCTGGTGTGAATTGGCGTGCTCTGGCGGGCACTGGCGTGCTCTGACGTGCACTGGCGTGCACTGGCGTGCTCTGGCGTGCATTGACGTGCTCTGGTCTGAATTGGCGTGCTTTGGCGTGCACTGGCGTGCTCTGGCGTGCACTGGCATGCTCTGGCATGCATTGAAGTGCTCTGGCGCACACTTGCGTGCTCTAGCGTGCACTGGCGTGCTCTGGCGTGCACTGGCGTACTCTGGTGTGAATTGGCGTGCTCTGGTGTGAATTGGCGTGCTCTGGCGTGCATTGAATTGCTCTGGCGTGCACTGGCGTGCTCTGGTGTGCACTGGCGTGCACTGGCGTGCACTGTTGTGCTCCGGCGTGCGCTGGCGTGCTCTGGCGTGCATTTACGTGCTCTGGCGTGCACTGGCGTGCTCTGGAGTGCTCTGGTGTGAATTGGCGTGCTCTGGCGTGCACTGGCGTGCTCTGGCGTGCATTGACGTGCTCTGGTGTGAATTGGCGTGCTCTGGCGTGCACTGGCGTGCTCTGGAGTGCTCTAGTGTGAATTGGCGTGCTCTGGCGTGCACTGGCGTGCTCTGGCGTGCATTGACGTGCTCTGGTGTGAATTGGCGTGCTCTGCCGTGCACTGGCGTGCTCTTGCGTGCACTGGCATGCTCTGGCGTGCATTGACGTGCTCGTGCGTGCACTGGCGTGCTGTGGCGTGCACTTGCGTGCTCTGGTGTGAATTGGCGTGCTCTGGCGTGCACTGGCGTGCTCTAGCGTGCACTAGCGTGCTCTTGCGTGCACTGGCGTGCTCTGGTGTGAATTGGCGTGCTCTGGCGTGCACTGGCGTAATCTGGCGTGCACTGGCGTGCTCTAGTGTGAATTGGCGTGCTCTGGCGTGCACTGGCGTGCTCTGGCGTGCACTGGCGTGCTCTTGCGTGCACTGGCATGCTCTGGCGTGCACTGGCGTGCTTTTGTGTGAATTGGCGTGCTCTGGCGTGCATTGAATTGATCTGGCGTGCACTGGCGTGCTCTGGCGTGCACTGGCGTGCTCTGCCGTGCATTGACTTGCTCTGCCGTGCACTGGCGTGCTCTGGCAAGCACTGGATTGCTCTGGTGTGAATTGGCGTGCTCTGGCGTGCATTGAATTGCTTTGGCGTGCACTGGCGTGCTCTGGTGTGCACTGGCGTGCACTGGCGTGCTCTGGCGTGCACTGGCGTGCACTGTTGTGCTCCGGCGTGCGCTGGCGTGCTCTGGCGTGCATTGACGTGCTCTGGCGTGCACTGGCGTGCTCTGGAGTGCTCTGGTGTGAATTGGCGTGCTCTGGCGTGCACTGGCGTGCTCTGGCGTGCATTGACGTGCTCTGGTGTGAATTGGCGTGCTCTGGCGTGCACTGGCGTGTTCTTGCGTGCACTGGCATTCTCTGGCGTGAATTGGCGTGCTCTGGCATGCACTGGCGTGCTCTGGTGTGAATTGGCGTGCTCTGGCGATTGGTGATTTACACATCCTGTAATTAAAAAATAGTTTTAACAAGTGAAACAAATATTATAGCAACTTCAAGTGCTGAGCTGTTCTCTGCTGTGCTGTACCGTGTTGTGGCGTGCATGCCAGCTGTGCTGTACCATGCTCTGGCGTAATCTGGCTTGCTCTGGCGTGCATTGACGTGCTCTGGCGTGCACTAGCGTGCTCTGGCGTGCACTGGCGTGCTCTGGTGTGAATTGGCGTTCACTGGCGTGCACTGGCGTGCTCTGGCGTGCACTGGCGTGCTTTGGCGTGAACTGGCGTGCTCTGGCGTGCACTGGCGTGATCTGGTGTGAATTGGCGTGCTCTGGCGGGCACTGGCGTGCTCTGACGTGCACTGCCGTGCACTGGCGTGCTCTGGCGTGCACTTGCGTGCTCTGGCGTGCATTGACGTGCTCTGGTCTGAATTGGCGTGCTTTGGCGTGCACTGGCGTGCTCTGGCGTGCACTGGCATGCTCTGGCATGCATTGAAGTGCTCTGGCGCACACTTGCGTGCTCTAGCGTGCACTGGCGTGCTCTGGCGTGCACTGGCGTACTCTGGTGTGAATTGGCGTGCTCTGGTGTGAATTGGCGTGCTCTGGAGTGCATTGAATTGCTCTGGCGTGCACTGGCGTGCTCTGGAGTGCTCTAGTGTGAATTGGCGTGCTCTGGCGTGCACTGGCGTGCTCTGGCGTGCATTGACGTGCTCTGGTGTGAATTGGCGTGCTCTGGCGTGCACTGGCGTGCTCTGGAGTGCTCTAGTGTGAATTGGCGTGCTCTGGCGTGCACTGGCGTGCTCTGGCGTGCATTGACGTGCTCTGGTGTGAATTGGCGTGCTCTGCCGTGCACTGGCGTGCTCTTGCGTGCACTGGCATGCTCTGGCGTGCATTGACGTGCTCGTGCGTGCACTGGCGTGCTGTGGCGTGCACTTGCGTGCTCTGGTGTGAATTGGCGTGCTCTGGCGTGCACTGGCGTGCTCTAGCGTGCACTAGCGTGCTCTTGCGTGCACTGGCGTGCTCTGGTGTGAATTGGCGTGCTCTGGCGTGCACTGGCGTAATCTGGCGTGCACTGGCGTGCTCTAGTGTGAATTGGCGTGCTCTGGCGTGCACTGGCGTGCTCTGGCGTGCACTGGCGTGCTCTTGCGTGCACTGGCATGCTCTGGCGTGCACTGGCGTGCTTTTGTGTGAATTGGCGTGCTCTGGCGTGCATTGAATTGATCTGGCGTGCACTGGCGTGCTCTGGCGTGCACTGGCGTGCTCTGCCGTGCATTGACTTGCTCTGCCGTGCACTGGCGTGCTCTGGCAAGCACTGGATTGCTCTGGTGTGAATTGGCGTGCTCTGGCGTGCATTGAATTGCTTTGGCGTGCACTGGCGTATTCTGGTGTGCACTGGCGTGCACTGGCGTGCACTGTTGTGCTCCGGCGTGCGCTGGCGTGCTCTGGCGTGCATTGACGTGCTCTGGCGTGCACTGGCGTGCTCTGGAGTGCTTTGGTGTGAATTGGCGTGCTCTGGCGTGCACTGGCGTGCTCTGGCGTGCATTGACGTGCTCTGGTGTGAATTGGCGTGCTCTGGCGTGCACTGGCGTGTTCTTGCGTGCACTGGCATTCTCTGGCGTGCATTGACGTGCTCGTGCGTGCACTGGCGTGCTCTGGCGTGCACTTGCGTGCTCTGGTGTGAATTGGCGTGCTCTGGCGTGCACTGGCGTGCTCTGGCGTGCACTGGCGTGCTCTTGCGTGCACTGGCGTGCTCTGGTGTGAATTGGCGTGCTTTGGCGTGCACTGGCGTGCTCTAGTGTGAATTGGCGTGCACTGGCGTGCTCTGGCGTGCACTGGCTTGCTCTGGCGTGCATTGACGTGCTCTGGCGTGCACTGGCGTAATCTGGCGTGCACTGGCGTGCTCTAGTGTGAATTGGCGTGCACTGGCGTGCACTGGCGTGCTCTTGCGTGCACTGGCGTGCTCTACTGTGAATTGGCGTGCACTGGCGTGCTCTGGTGTGAATTGGCGTGCTCTTGCGTGCACTGGCGTGCTCTGGTGTGAATTGGCGTGCTCTGGCGTGCACTGGCGTGCTCTGGTGTGAATTGGCGTTCTCTGGCGATTGGTGATTTACACATCCTGTAATTTAAAAATAGTTTTAACAAGTGAAAAAAATATTATAGCAACTTCAAGTGCTGAGCTGTTCTCTGCTGTGCTGTACCGTGTTGTGGCGTGCATGCCAGCTGTGCTGTACCATGCTCTGGCGTGCTCTGGCTTGCTCTGGCGTGCATTGACGTGCTCTGGCGTGCACTAGCGTGCTCTGGAGTGCTCTGGCGTGCACTGGCGTGCTCTGGTGTGAATTGGCGTTCACTGGCGTGCACTGGCGTGCTCTGGCGTGCTCTGGCGTGCTTTGGCGTGAACTGGCGTGCTCTGGCATGCACTGGTGTGCTCTGGCGTGCACTGGCGTGATCTGGTGTGAATTGGCGTGCTCTGGCGGGCACTGGCGTGCTCTGACGTGCACTGGCGTGCACTGGCGTGCTCTGGCGTGCATTGACGTGCTCTGGTCTGAATTGGCGTGCTTTGGCGTGCACTGGCGTGCTCTGGCGTGCACTGGCATGCTCTGGCATGCATTGAAGTGCTCTGGCGCACACTTGCGTGCTCTAGCGTGCACTGGCGTGCTCTAGCGTGCACTAGCGTGCTCTTGCGTGCACTGGCGTGCTCTGGTGTGAATTGGCGTGCTCTGGCGTGCACTGGCGTAATCTGGCGTGCACTGGCGTGCTCTAGTGTGAATTGGCGTGCTCTGGCGTGCACTGGCGTGCTCTGGCGTGCACTGGCGTGCTCTTGCGTGCACTGGCATGCTCTGGCGTGCACTGGCGTGCTTTTGTGTGAATTGGCGTGCTCTGGCGTGCATTGAATTGATCTGGCGTGCACTGGCGTGCTCTGGCGTGCACTGGCGTGCTCTGCCGTGCATTGACTTGCTCTGCCGTGCACTGGCGTGCTCTGGCAAGCACTGGATTGCTCTGGTGTGAATTGGCGTGCTCTGGCGTGCATTGAATTGCTTTGGCGTGCACTGGCGTGCTCTGGTGTGCACTGGCGTGCACTGGCGTGCTCTGGCGTGCACTGGCGTGCACTGTTGTGCTCCGGCGTGCGCTGGCGTGCTCTGGCGTGCATTGACGTGCTCTGGCGTGCACTGGCGTGCTCTGGAGTGCTCTGGTGTGAATTGGCGTGCTCTGGCGTGCACTGGCGTGCTCTGGCGTGCATTGACGTGCTCTGGTGTGAATTGGCGTGCTCTGGCGTGCACTGGCGTGTTCTTGCGTGCACTGGCATTCTCTGGCGTGAATTGGCGTGCTCTGGCATGCACTGGCGTGCTCTGGTGTGAATTGGCGTGCTCTGGCGATTGGTGATTTACACATCCTGTAATTAAAAAATAGTTTTAACAAGTGAAACAAATATTATAGCAACTTCAAGTGCTGAGCTGTTCTCTGCTGTGCTGTACCGTGTTGTGGCGTGCATGCCAGCTGTGCTGTACCATGCTCTGGCGTAATCTGGCTTGCTCTGGCGTGCATTGACGTGCTCTGGCGTGCACTAGCGTGCTCTGGCGTGCACTGGCGTGCTCTGGTGTGAATTGGCGTTCACTGGCGTGCACTGGCGTGCTCTGGCGTGCACTGGCGTGCTTTGGCGTGAACTGGCGTGCTCTGGCGTGCACTGGCGTGATCTGGTGTGAATTGGCGTGCTCTGGCGGGCACTGGCGTGCTCTGACGTGCACTGCCGTGCACTGGCGTGCTCTGGCGTGCACTTGCGTGCTCTGGCGTGCATTGACGTGCTCTGGTCTGAATTGGCGTGCTTTGGCGTGCACTGGCGTGCTCTGGCGTGCACTGGCATGCTCTGGCATGCATTGAAGTGCTCTGGCGCACACTTGCGTGCTCTAGCGTGCACTGGCGTGCTCTGGCGTGCACTGGCGTACTCTGGTGTGAATTGGCGTGCTCTGGTGTGAATTGGCGTGCTCTGGAGTGCATTGAATTGCTCTGGCGTGCACTGGCGTGCTCTGGTGTGCACTGGCTTTCACTGGCGTGCTCTGGCGTGCACTGGCGTGCACTGTTGTGCTCCGGCGTGCGCTGGCGTGCTCTGGCGTGCATTGACGTGCTCTGGCGTGCACTGGCGTGCTCTGGAGTGCTCTGGTGTGAATTGGCGTGCTCTGGCGTGCACTGGCGTGCTCTGGCGTGCATTGACGTGCTCTGGTGTGAATTGGCGTGCTCTGGCGTGCACTGGCGTGCTCTTGCGTGCACTGGCATAATCTGGCGTGCATTGACGTGCTCGTGCGTGCACTGGCGTGCTCTGGCGTGCACTTGCGTGCTTTGGTGTGAATTGGCGTGCTCTGGCGTGCACTAGCGTGCTCTTGCGTGCACTAGCGTGCTCTTGCGTGCACTGGCGTGCTCTGGTGTGAATTGGCGTGCTCTGGCGTGCACTGGCGTGCTTTAGTGTGAATTGGCGTGCACTGGCGTGCTCTGGCGTGCACTGGCTTGCTCTGGCGTGCACTGGCGTAATCTGGCGTGCACTGGCGTGCTCTAGTGTGAATTGGCGTGCTCTGGCGTGCACTGGCGTGCTCTGGCGTGCACTGGCGTGCTCTTGCGTGCACTGGCGTGTTCTTGCGTGCACTGGCATTCTCTGGCGTGCATTGACGTGCTCGTGCGTGCACTGGCGTGCTCTGGCGTGCACTTGCGTGCTCTGGTGTGAATTGGCGTGCTCTGGCGTGCACTGGCGTGCTCTGGCGTGCACTGGCGTGCTCTTGCGTGCACTGGCGTGCTCTGGTGTGAATTGGCGTGCTCTGGCGTGCACTGGCGTGCTCTAGTGTGAATTGGCGTGCACTGGCGTGCTCTGGCGTGCACTGGCTTGCTCTGGCGTGCATTGACGTGCTCTGGCGTGCACTGGCGTAATCTGGCGTGCACTGGCGTGCTCTAGTGTTAATTGGCGTGCTCTGGCGTGCACTGGCGTGCTTTGGCGTGCTCTGGCGTGCTCTTGCGTGCACTGGCATGCTCTGGCGTGCACTGGCGTGCTTTGGTGTGAATTGGCGTGCTCTGGCGTGCATTGAATTGATCTGGCGTGCACTGGCGTGCTCTGGCGTGCACTGGCGTGCTCTGCCGTGCATTGACTTGCTCTGGCGTGCACTGGCGTGCTCTGGCAAGCACTGGATTGCTCTGTTGTGAATTGGCGTGCTCTGGCGTGCATTGAATTGCTCTGGCGTGCACTGGCGTGCTCTGGTGTGCACTGGCGTGCACTGGCGTGCGATGTTGTGCTCCGGCGTGCGCTGGCGTGCTCTGGCGTGAATTGACGTGCTCTGGCGTGCACTGGCGTGCTCTGGAGTGCTCTGGTGTGAATTGGCGTGCTCTGGCGTGCACTGGCGTGCATTGACGTGCTCTGGTGTGAATTGGCGTGCTCTGGCGTGCACTGGCGTGCTTTTGCGTGCACTGGCATGCTCTGGCGTGCATTGACGTGCTCGTGCGTGCACTGGCGTGCTCTGGTGTGCACTTGCGTGCTCTGGTGTGAATTGGCGTGCTCTGGCGTGCACTGGCGTGCTCTGGCGTGCATTGACGTGCTCTGGTCTGAATTGGCGTGCTTTGGCGTGCATTGAATTGATCTGGCGTGCACTGGCGTGCTCTGGCGTGCACTGGCGTTCTCTGGTGTGAATTGGCGTGCTCTTGCGTGCACTGGCATGCTCTGGCGTGCATTGACGTGCTCTGGTCTGAATTGGCGTGCTTTGGCGTGCACTGGCGTGCTCTGGCGTGCACTGGCATGCTCTGGCATGCATTGAAGTGCTCTGGCGCACACTTGCGTGCTCTAGCGTGCACTGGCGTGCTCTAGCGTGCACTAGCGTGCTCTTGCGTGCACTGGCGTGCTCTGGTGTGAATTGGCGTGCTCTGGCGTGCACTGGCGTAATCTGGCGTGCACTGGCGTGCTCTAGTGTGAATTGGCGTGCTCTGGCGTGCACTGGCGTGCTCTGGCGTGCACTGGCGTGCTCTTGCGTGCACTGGCATGCTCTGGCGTGCACTGGCGTGCTTTTGTGTGAATTGGCGTGCTCTGGCGTGCATTGAATTTATCTGGCGTGCACTGGCGTGCTCTGGCGTGCACTGGCGTGCTCTGCCGTGCATTGACTTGCTCTGCCGTGCACTGGCGTGCTCTGGCAAGCACTGGATTGCTCTGGTGTGAATTGGCGTGCTCTGGCGTGCATTGAATTGCTTTGGCGTGCACTGGCGTGCTCTGGTGTGCACTGGCGTGCACTGGCGTGCTCTGGCGTGCACTGGCGTGCACTGTTGTGCTCCGGCGTGCGCTGGCGTGCTCTGGCGTGCATTGACGTGCTCTGGCGTGCACTGGCGTGCTCTGGAGTGCTCTGGTGTGAATTGGCGTGCTCTGGCGTGCACTGGCGTGCTCTGGCGTGCATTGACGTGCTCTGGTGTGAATTGGCGTGCTCTGGCGTGCACTGGCGTGTTCTTGCGTGCACTGGCATTCTCTGGCGTGAATTGGCGTGCTCTGGCATGCACTGGCGTGCTCTGGTGTGAATTGGCGTGCTCTGGCGATTGGTGATTTACACATCCTGTAATTAAAAAATAGTTTTAACAAGTGAAACAAATATTATAGCAACTTCAAGTGCTGAGCTGTTCTCTGCTGTGCTGTACCGTGTTGTGGCGTGCATGCCAGCTGTGCTGTACCATGCTCTGGCGTAATCTGGCTTGCTCTGGCGTGCATTGACGTGCTCTGGCGTGCACTAGCGTGCTCTGGCGTGCACTGGCGTGCTCTGGTGTGAATTGGCGTTCACTGGCGTGCACTGGCGTGCTCTGGCGTGCACTGGCGTGCTTTGGCGTGAACTGGCGTGCTCTGGCGTGCACTGGCGTGATCTGGTGTGAATTGGCGTGCTCTGGCGGGCACTGGCGTGCTCTGACGTGCACTGCCGTGCACTGGCGTGCTCTGGCGTGCACTTGCGTGCTCTGGCGTGCATTGACGTGCTCTGGTCTGAATTGGCGTGCTTTGGCGTGCACTGGCGTGCTCTGGCGTGCACTGGCATGCTCTGGCATGCATTGAAGTGCTCTGGCGCACACTTGCGTGCTCTAGCGTGCACTGGCGTGCTCTGGCGTGCACTGGCGTACTCTGGTGTGAATTGGCGTGCTCTGGTGTGAATTGGCGTGCTCTGGAGTGCATTGAATTGCTCTGGCGTGCACTGGCGTGCTCTGGTGTGCACTGGCGTGCACTGGCGTGCACTGTTGTGCTCCGGCGTGCGCTGGCGTGCTCTGGCGTGCATTGACGTGCTCTGGCGTGCACTGGCGTGCTCTGGAGTGCTCTGGTGTGAATTGGCGTGCTCTGGCGTGCACTGGCGTGCTCTGGCGTGCATTGACGTGCTCTGGTGTGAATTGGCGTGCTCTGGCGTGCACTGGCGTGCTCTTGCGTGCACTGGCATAATCTGGCGTGCATTGACGTGCTCGTGCGTGCACTGGCGTGCTCTGGCGTGCACTTGCGTGCTTTGGTGTGAATTGGCGTGCTCTGGCGTGCACTAGCGTGCTCTTGCGTGCACTAGCGTGCTCTTGCGTGCACTGGCGTGCTCTGGTGTGAATTGGCGTGCTCTGGCGTGCACTGGCGTGCTTTAGTGTGAATTGGCGTGCACTGGCGTGCTCTGGCGTGCACTGGCTTGCTCTGGCGTGCACTGGCGTAATCTGGCGTGCACTGGCGTGCTCTAGTGTGAATTGGCGTGCTCTGGCGTGCACTGGCGTGCTCTGGCGTGCACTGGCGTGCTCTTGCGTGCACTGGCGTGTTCTTGCGTGCACTGGCATTCTCTGGCGTGCATTGACGTGCTCGTGCGTGCACTGGCGTGCTCTGGCGTGCACTTGCGTGCTCTGGTGTGAATTGGCGTGCTCTGGCGTGCACTGGCGTGCTCTGGCGTGCACTGGCGTGCTCTTGCGTGCACTGGCGTGCTCTGGTGTGAATTGGCGTTCACTGGCGTGCACTGGCGTGCTCTGGCGTGCACTGGCGTGCTTTGGCGTGAACTGGCGTGCTCTGGCGTGCACTGGCGTGATCTGGTGTGAATTGGCGTGCTCTGGCGGGCACTGGCGTGCTCTGACGTGCACTGCCGTGCACTGGCGTGCTCTGGCGTGCACTTGCGTGCTCTGGCGTGCATTGACGTGCTCTGGTCTGAATTGGCGTGCTTTGGCGTGCACTGGCGTGCTCTGGCGTGCACTGGCATGCTCTGGCATGCATTGAAGTGCTCTGGCGCACACTTGCGTGCTCTAGCGTGCACTGGCGTGCTCTGGCGTGCACTGGCGTACTCTGGTGTGAATTGGCGTGCTCTGGTGTGAATTGGCGTGCTCTGGAGTGCATTGAATTGCTCTGGCGTGCACTGGCGTGCTCTGGTGTGCACTGGCGTGCACTGGCGTGCTCTGGCGTGCACTGGCGTGCACTGTTGTGCTCCGGCGTGCGCTGGCGTGCTCTGGCGTGCATTGACGTGCTCTGGCGTGCACTGGCGTGCTCTGGAGTGCTCTGGTGTGAATTGGCGTGCTCTGGCGTGCACTGGCGTGCTCTGGCGTGCATTGACGTGCTCTGGTGTGAATTGGCGTGCTCTGGCGTGCACTGGCGTGCTCTTGCGTGCACTGGCATAATCTGGCGTGCATTGACGTGCTCGTGCGTGCACTGGCGTGCTCTGGCGTGCACTTGCGTGCTTTGGTGTGAATTGGCGTGCTCTGGCGTGCACTAGCGTGCTCTTGCGTGCACTAGCGTGCTCTGGTGTGAATTGGCGTGCTCTGGCGTGCACTGGCGTGCTTTAGTGTGAATTGGCGTGCACTGGCGTGCTCTGGCGTGCACTGGCTTGCTCTGGCGTGCACTGGCGTAATCTGGCGTGCACTGGCGTGTTCTAGTGTGAATTGGCGTGCTCTGGCGTGCACTGGCGTGCTCTGGCGTGCACTGGCGTGCTCTTGCGTGCACTGGCGTGTTCTTGCGTGCACTGGCATTCTCTGGCGTGCATTGACGTGCTCGTGCGTGCACTGGCGTGCTCTGGCGTGCACTTGCGTGCTCTGGTGTGAATTGGCGTGCTCTGGCGTGCACTGGCGTGCTCTGGCGTGCACTGGCGTGCTCTTGCGTGCACTGGCGTGCTCTGGTGTGAATTGGCGTGCTCTGGCGTGCACTGGCGTGCTCTAGTGTGAATTGGCGTGCACTGGCGTGCTCTGGCGTGCACTGGCTTGCTCTGGCGTGCATTGACGTGCTCTGGCGTGCACTGGCGTAATCTGGCGTGCACTGGCGTGCTCTAGTGTTAATTGGCGTGCTCTGGCGTGCACTGGCGTGCTTTGGCGTGCTCTGGCGTGCTCTTGCGTGCACTGGCATGCTCTGGCGTGCACTGGCGTGCTTTGGTGTGAATTGGCGTGCTCTGGCGTGCATTGAATTGATCTGGCGTGCACTGGCGTGCTCTGGCGTGCACTGGCGTGCTCTGCCGTGCATTGACTTGCTCTGGCGTGCACTGGCGTGCTCTGGCAAGCACTGGATTGCTCTGTTGTGAATTGGCGTGCTCTGGCGTGCATTGAATTGCTCTGGCGTGCACTGGCGTGCTCTGGTGTGCACTGGCGTGCACTGGCGTGCGATGTTGTGCTCCGGCGTGCGCTGGCGTGCTCTGGCGTGAATTGACGTGCTCTGGCGTGCACTGGCGTGCTCTGGAGTGCTCTGGTGTGAATTGGCGTGCTCTGGCGTGCACTGGCGTGCTCTGGCGTGCATTGACGTGCTCTGGTGTGAATTGGCGTGCTCTGGCGTGCACTGGCGTGCTTTTGCGTGCACTGGCATGCTCTGGCGTGCATTGACGTGCTCGTGCGTGCACTGGCGTGCTCTGGTGTGCACTTGCGTGCTCTGGTGTGAATTGGCGTGCTCTGGCGTGCACTGGCGTGCTCTGGCGTGCATTGACGTGCTCTGGTCTGAATTGGCGTGCTTTGGCGTGCATTGAATTGATCTGGCGTGCACTGGCGTGCTCTGGCGTGCACTGGCGTTCTCTGGTGTGAATTGGCGTGCTCTTGCGTGCACTGGCATGCTCTGGCGTGCACTGGCGTGCTTTGGTGTGAATTGGCGTGCTCTGGCGTGCATTGAATTGAGCTGGCGTGCACTGGCGTGCTCTGGCGTGCACTGGCGTGCTCTGCCGTGCATTGACTTGCTCTGGCGTGCACTGGCGTGCTCTGGCAAGCACTGGATTGCTCTGGTGTGAATTGGCGTGCTCTGGCGTGCATTGAATTGCTCTGGCGTGCACTGGCGTGCTCTGGTGTGCACTGGCGTGCTCTGGCGTGCATTGACGTGCTCTGGCGTGCACTGTTGTGCTCCGGCGTGCGCTGGCGTGCTCTGGCGTGCATTGACGTGCTCTGGCGTGCACTGGCGTGCTCTGGAGTGCTCTGGTGTGAATTGGCGTGCTCTGGCGTGCACTGGCGTGCTCTGGCGTGCATTGACGTGCTCTGGTGTGAATTGGCGTGCTCTGGCGTGCACTGGCGTGTTCTTGCGTGCACTGGCATTCTCTGGCGTGAATTGGCGTGCTCTGGCATGCACTGGCGTGCTCTGGTGTGAATTGGCGTGCTCTGGCGATTGGTGATTTACACATCCTGTAATTAAAAAATAGTTTTAACAAGTGAAACAAATATTATAGCAACTTCAAGTGCTGAGCTGTTCTCTGCTGTGCTGTACCGTGTTGTGGCGTGCATGCCAGCTGTGCTGTACCATGCTCTGGCGTGCATTGACGTGCTCTGGCGTGCACTAGCGTGCTCTGGCGTGCACTGGCGTGCTCTGGTGTGAATTGGCGTTCACTGGCGTGCACTGGCGTACTCTGGCGTGCACTGGCGTGCTTTGGCGTGAACTGGCGTGCTCTGGCGTGCACTGGCGTGATCTGGTGTGAATTGGCGTGCTCTGGCGGGCACTGGCGTGCTCTGACGTGCACTGCCGTGCACTGGCGTGCTCTGTCGTGCACTTGCGTGCTCTGGCGTGCATTGACGTGCTCTGGTCTGAATTGGCGTGCTTTGGCGTGCACTGGCGTGCTCTGGCGTGCACTGGCATGCTCTGGCATGCATTGAAGTGCTCTGGCGCACACTTGCGTGCTCTAGCGTGCACTGGCGTGCTCTGGCGTGCACTGGCGTACTCTGGTGTGAATTGGCGTGCTCTGGTGTGAATTGGCGTGCTCTGGAGTGCATTGAATTGCTCTGGCGTGCACTGGCGTGCTCTGGTGTGCACTGCCGTGCACTGGCGTGCTCTGGCGTGCATTGACGTGCTCTGGTCTGAATTGGCGTGCTTTGGCGTGCACTGGCGTGCTCTGGCGTGCACTGGCATGCTCTGGCATGCATTGAAGTGCTCTGGCGCACACTTGCGTGCTCTAGAGTGCACTGGCGTGCTCTGGCGTGCACTGGCGTACTCTGGTGTGAATTGGCGTGCTCTGGTGTGAATTGGCGTGCTCTGGAGTGCATTGAATTGCTCTGGCGTGCACTGGCGTGCTCTGGTGTGCACTGGCGTGCACTGGCGTGCTCTGGCGTGCACTGGCGTGCACTGTTGTGCTCCGGCGTGCGCTGGCGTGCTCTGGCGTGCATTGACGTGCTCTGGCGTGCACTGGCGTGCTCTGGAGTGCTCTGGTGTGAATTGGCGTGCTCTGGCGTGCACTGGCGTGCTCTGGCGTGCATTGACGTGCTCTGGTGTGAATTGGCGTGCTCTGGCGTGCACTGGCGTGCTCTTGCGTGCACTGGCATAATCTGGCGTGCATTGACGTGCTCGTGCGTGCACTGGCGTGCTCTGGCTTGCACTTGCGTGCTTTGGTGTGAATTGGCGTGCTCTGGCGTGCACTGGCGTGCTCTGGCGTGCACTAGCGTGCTCTTGCGTGCACTAGCGTGCTCTTGCGTGCACTGGCGTGCTCTGGTGTGAATTGGCGTGCTCTGGCGTGCACTGGCGTGCTCTAGTGTGAATTGGCGTGCACTGGCGTGCTCTGGCGTGCACTGGCTTGCTCTGGCGTGCACTGGCGTGTTCTTGCGTGCACTGGCATTCTCTGGCGTGCATTGACGTGCTCGTGCGTGCACTGGCGTGCTCTGGCGTGCACTTGCGTGCTCTGGTGTGAATTGGCGTGCTCTGGCGTGCACTGGCGTGCTCTGGCGTGCACTGGCGTGCTCTTGCGTGCACTGGCGTGCTCTGGTGTGAATTGGCGTGCTCTGGCGTGCACTGGCGTGCTCTAGTGTGAATTGGCGTGCACTGGCGTGCTCTGGCGTGCACTGGCTTGCTCTGGCGTGCATTGACGTGCTCTGGCGTGCACTGGCGTAATCTGGCGTGCACTGGCGTGCTCTAGTGTGAATTGGCGTGCTCTGGCGTGCTCTGGCGTGCACTGGCGTGCTTTGGCGTGCACTGGCGTGCTCTTGCGTGCACTGGCATGCTCTGGCGTGCACTGGCGTGCTTTGGTGTGAATTGGCGTGCTCTGGCGTGCATTGAATTGATCTGGCGTGCACTGGCGTGCTCTGGCGTCACCTGGCGTGCTCTGCCGTGCATTGACTTGCTCTGGCGTGCACTGGCGTGCTCTGGCAAGCACTGGATTGCTCTGTTGTGAATTGGCGTGCTCTGGCGTGCATTGAATTGCTCTGGCGTGCACTGGCGTGCTCTGGTGTGCACTGGCGTGCACTGGCGTGCACTGTTGTGCTCCGGCGTGCGCTGGCGTGCTCTGCCGTGAATTGACGTGCTCTGGCGTGCACTGGCGTGCTCTGGAGTGCTCTGGTGTGAATTGGCGTGCTCTGGCGTGCACTGGCGTGCTCTGGCGTGCATTGACGTGCTCTGGTGTGAATTGGCGTGCTCTGGCGTGCACTGGCGTGCTTTTGCGTGCACTGGCATGCTCTGGCGTGCATTGACGTGCTCGTGCGTGCACTGGCGTGCTCTGGCGTGCACTTGCGTGCTCTGGTGTGAATTGGCGTGCTCTGGCGTGCACTGGCGTGCTCTGGCGTGCATTGACGTGCTCTGGTCTGAATTGGCGTGCTTTGGCGTGCACTGGCGTGCTCTTGCGTGCACTGGCATGCTCTGGCATGCATTGAAGTGCTCTGGCGCACACTTGCGTGCTCTAGCGTGCACTGGCGTGCTCTGGCGTGCACTGGCGTACTCTGGTGTGAATTGGCGTGCTCTGGTGTGAATTGGCGTGCTCTGGCGTGCATTGAATTGCTCTGGCGTGCACTGGCGTGCTCTGGTGTGCACTGGCGTGCGCTGGCGTGCTCTGGCGTGCATTGACGTGCTCTGGCGTGCACTGGCGTGCTCTGGAGTGCTCTGGTGTGAATTGGCGTGCTCTGGCGTGCACTGGCGTGCTCTGGCGTGCATTGACGTGCTCTGGTGTGAATTGGCGTGCTCTGGCGTGCACTGGCTTGCTCTTGCGTGCACTGGCATAATCTGGCGTGCATTGACGTGCTCGTGCGTGCACTGGCGTGCTCTGGCGTGCACTTGCGTGCTTTGGTGTGAATTGGCGTGCTCTGGCGTGCTCTGGCGTGCACTAGCGTGCTCTTGCGTGCACTGGCTTGCTCTGGCGTGCATTGACGTGCTCTGGCGTGCACTGGCGTAATCTGGCGTGCACTGGCGTGCTCTAGTGTGAATTGGCGTGCTCTGGCGTGCACTGGCGTGCTCTGGCGTGCACTGGCGTGCTCTTGCGTGCACTGGCGTGTTCTTGCGTGCACTGGCATTCTCTGGCGTGCATTGACGTGCTCGTGCGTGCACTGGCGTGCTCTGGCGTGCACTTGCGTGCTCTGGTGTGAATTGGCGTGCTCTGGCGTGCACTGGCGTGCTCTGGCGTGCACTGGCGTGCTCTTGCGTGCACTGGCGTGCTCTGGTGTGAATTGGCGTGCTCTGGCGTGCACTGGCGTGCTCTAGTGTGAATTGGCGTGCACTGGCGTGCTCTGGCGTGCACTGGCTTGCTCTGGCGTGCACTGGCGTAATCTGGCGTGCACTGGCGTGCTCTAGTGTGAATTGGCGTGCTCTGGCGTGCACTGGCGTGCTTTGGCGTGCACTGGCGTGCTCTTGCGTGCACTGGCATGCTCTGGCGTGCACTGGCGTGCTTTGGTGTGAATTGGCGTGCTCTGGCGTGCATTGAATTGATCTGGCGTGCACTGGCGTGCTCTGGCGTGCACTGGCGTGCTCTGCCGTGCATTGACTTGCTCTGGCGTGCACTGGCGTGCTCTGGCAAGCACTGGATTGCTCTGTTGTGAATTGGCGTGCTCTGGCGTGCATTGAATTGCTCTGGCGTGCACTGGCGTGCTCTGGTGTGCACTGGCGTGCACTGGCGTGCACTGTTGTGCTCCGGCGTGCGCTGGCGTGCTCTGGCGTGAATTGACGTGCTCTGGCGTGCACTGGCGTGCTCTGGAGTGCTCTGGTGTGAATTGGCGTACTCTGGCGTGCACTGGCGTGCTCTGGCGTGCATTGACGTGCTCTGGTGTGAATTGGCGTGCTCTGGCGTGCACTGGCGTGCTTTTGCGTGCACTGGCATGCTCTGGCGTGCATTGACGTGCTCGTGCGTGCACTGGCGTGCTCTGGCGTGCACTTGCGTGCTCTGGTGTGAATTGGCGTGCTCTTGCGTGCACTGGCATGCTCTGGCGTGCATTGACGTGCTCGTGCGTGCACTGGCGTGCTCTGGCGTGCACTTGCGTGCTCTGGTGTGAATTGGCGTTCTCTAGCGTGCATTGGCGTGCTCTGGCGTGCACTAGCGTGCTCTTGCGTGCACTGGCGTGCTCTGGTGTGAATTGGCGTAATCTGGCGTGCACTGGCGTGCTCTAGTGTGAATTGGCGTGCACTGGCGTGCTCTGGCGTGCACTGGCTTGCTCTGGCGTGCATTGACGTGCTCTGGCGTGCACTGGCGTAATCTGGCGTGCACTGGCGTGCTCTAGTGTGAATTGGCGTGCTCTGGCGTGCACTGGCGTGCTCTGGCGTGCACTGGCGTGCTCTTGCGTGCACTGGCGTGCTCTTGCGTGCACTGGCATGCTCTGGCGTGCACTGGCGTGCTTTGGTGTGAATTGGCGTGCTATGGCGTGCATTGAATTGATCTGGCGTGCACTGGCGTGCTCTGGCGTGCACTGGCGTGCTCTGCCGTGCATTGACTTGCTCTGGCGTGCACTGGCGTGCTCTCGCAAGCACTGGATTGCTCTGGTGTGAATTGGCATGCTCTGGCGTGCATTGAATTGCTCTGGCGTGCACTGGCGTGCTCTGGTGTGCACTGGTGTGCACTGGCGTGCTCTGGCGTGCATTGACGTGCTCTGGCGTGCACTGGCGTGCTCTGGAGTGCTCTGGTGTGAATTGGCGTGCTCTGGCGTGCACTGGCGTGCTCTGGCGTGCATTGACGTGCTCTGGTGTGAATTGGCGTGCTCTGGCGTGCACTGGCATGCTCTGGCGTGCATTGACGTGCTCGTGCGTGCACTGGCGTGCTCTGGCGTGCTCTGGTGTGAATTGGCGTGCTCTGGCGTGCATTGGCGTGCTCTGGCGTGCACTAGCGTGCTCTTGCGTGCACTGGCGTGCTCTGGTGTGAATTGGCGTGCTCTGGCGTGCACTGGCGTGCTCTAGTGTGAATTGGCGTGCACTGGCGTGCTCTGGCGTGCACTGGCTTGCTCTGGCGTGCATAGACGTGCTCTGGCGTGCACTGGCGTAATCTGGCGTGCTCTAGTGTGAATTGGCGTGCTCTGGCGTGCACTGGCGTGCTCTGGCGTGCACTGGCGTGCTCTGGCGTGCACTGGCGTGCTCTTGCGTGCACTGGCATGCTCTGGCGTGCACTGGCGTGCTTTGGTGTGAATTGGCGTGCTCTGGCGTGCATTGAATTGATCTGGCGTGCACTGGCGTGCTCTGCCGTGCACTGGCGTGCTCTGCCGTGCATTGACTTGCTCTGGCGTCCACTGGCGTGCTCTGGCAAGCACTGGATTGCTCTGGTGTGAATTGGCATGCTCTGGCGTGCATTGAATTGCTCTGGCGTGCACTGCCGTGCTCTGGTGTGCACTGGTGTGCACTGGCGTGCTCTGGCGTGCACTGGCGTGCACTGTTGTGCTCCGGCGTGCGCTGGCGTGCTCTGGCGTGCATTGACGTGCTCTGGCGTGCACTGGCGTGCTCTGGAGTGCTCTGGTGTGAATTGGCGTGCTCTGGCGTGCACTGGCGTGCTCTGGCGTGCATTGACGTGCTCTGGTGTGAATTGGCGTGCTCTGGCGTGCACTGGCATGCTCTGGCGTGCATTGACGTGCTCGTGCATGCACTGGCGTGCTCTGGCGTGCTCTGGTGTGAATTTGCGTGCTCTGGCGTGCATTAGCGTGCTCTGGCGTGCACTAGCGTGCTCTTGCGTGCACTGGCGTGCTCTGGTGTGAATTGGCGTGCTCTGGCGTGCACTGGCGTGCTCTAGTGTGAATTGGCGTACTCTGGCGTGCTCTGGCGTGCACTGGCTTGCTCTGGCGTGTATTGACGTGCTCTGGCGTGCACTGGCGTAATCTGGCGTGCACTGGCGTGCTCTAGTGTGAATTGGCGTGCTCTGGCGTGCACTGGCGTGCTCTGGCGTGCACTGGCGTGCTCTGGCGTGCACTGGCGTGCTCTGGCGTGCACTGGCATGCTCTGGCGTGCACTGGCGTGCTTTGGTGTGAATTGGCGTGCTCTGGCGTGCATTGAATTGATCTGGCGTGCACTGGCGTGCTCTGCCGTGCACTGGCGTGCTCTGCCGTGCATTGACTTGCTCTGGCGTGCACTGGCGTGCTCTGGCAAGCACTGGATTGCTCTGGTGTGAATTGGCATGCTCTGGCGTGCATTGAATTGCTCTGGCGTGCACTGGCGTGCTCTGGTGTGCACTGGTGTGCACTGGCGTGCTCTGGCGTGCACTGGCGTGCACTGTTGTGCTCCGGCGTGCGCTGGCGTGCTCTGGCGTGCATTGACGTGCTCTGGCGTGCACTGGCGTGCTCTGGAGTGCTCTGGTGTGAATTGGCGTGCTCTGGCGTGCACTGGCGTGCTCTGGCGTGCATTGACGTGCTCTGGTGTGAATTGGCGTGCTCTGGCGTGCACTGGCATGCTCTGGCGTGCATTGACGTGCTCTTGCGTGCACTGGCGTGCTCTGGCGTGCACTTGCGTGCTCTGGTGTGAATTGGCGTGCTCTGGCGTGCACTGGCGTGCTCTGGCGTGCACTGGCGTGCTCTGGCGTGCACTGGCGTGCTCTGGCGTGCACTGGCGTGCTTTGGTGTGAATTGGCGTGCTCTGGCGTGCATTGAATTGATCTGGCGTGCACTGGCGTGCTCTGCCGTGCATTGACTTGCTCTGGCGTGCACTGGATTGCTCTGGTGTGAATTGGCATGCTCTGGCGTGCATTGAATTGCTCTGGCGTGCACTGGCGTGCTCTGGTGTGCAGTGGTGTGCACTGGCGTGCTCTGGCGTGCACTGGCGTGCACTGTTGTGCTCCGGCGTGCGCTGGCGTGCTCTGGCGTGCATTGACGTGCTCTGGCGTGCACTGGCGTGCTCTGGAGTGCTCTGGTGTGAATTGGCGTGCTCTGGCGTGCACTGGCGTGCTCTGGCGTGCATTGACGTGCTCTGGTGTGAATTGGCGTGCTCTGGCGTGCACTGGCGTGCTCTTGCGTGCACTGGCATGCTCTGGCGTGCATTGACGTGCTCGTGCGTGCACTGGCGTGCTCTGGCGTGCACTTGCGTGCACTGGCGTGCTCTGGTGTGAATTGGCGTGCTCTGGCGTGCACTGGCGTGCTCTAGTGTGAATTGGCGTGCACTGGCGTGTTCTGGCGTGCACTGGCTTGCTCTGGCGTGCACTGGCTTGCTCTGGCGTGCATTGACGTGCTCTGGCGTGCACTGGCGTAATCTGGCGTGCACTGGCGTGCTCTAGTGTGAATTGGCGTGCTCTGGCGTGCACTGGCGTGCTCTTGCGTGCACTGGCGTGCTCTAGTGTGAATTGGCGTGTACTGGCGTGCTCTGGTGTGAATTGGCGTGCTCTGGCGTGCACTGGCGTGCTCTAGTGTGAATTGGCGTGCACTGGCGTGCTCTGGCGTGCACTGGCTTGCTCTGGCGTGCATTGACGTGCTCTGGCGTGCACTGGCGTAATCTGGCGTGCACTGGCGTGCTCTAGTGTGAATTGGCGTGCTCTGGCGTGCACTGGCGTGCTCTGGCGTGCACTGGCGTGCTCTTGCGTGCACTGGCATGCTCTGGCGTGCACTGGCGTGCTTTGGTGTGAATTGGCGTGCTCTGGCGTGCATTGAATTGATCTGGCGTGCACTGGCGTGCTCTGCCGTGCACTGGCGTGCTCTGCCGTGCATTGACTTGCTCTGGCGTGCACTGGCGTGCTCTGGCAAGCATTGGATTGCTCTGGTGTGAATTGGCATGCTCTGGCGTGCATTGAATTGCTCTGGCGTGCACTGGCGTGCTCTGGTGTGCACTGGTGTGCACTGGCGTGCTCTGGCGTGCACTGGCGTGCACTGTTGTGCTCCGGCGTGCGCTGGCGTGCTCTGGCGTGCATTGACGTGCTCTGGCGTGCACTGGCGTGCTCTGGAGTGCTCTGGTGTGAATTGGCGTGCTCTGGCGTGCACTGGCGTGCTCTGGCGTGCACTGGCGTGCTCTCTTGCGTGCACTGGCATGCTCTGGCGTGCACTGGCGTGCTTTGGTGTGAATTGGCGTGCTCTGGCGTGCATTGAATTGATCTTGCGTGCACTGGCATGCTCTGGCGTGCACTGGCGTGCTTTGGTGTGAATTGGCGTGCTCTGGCGTGCATTGAATTGATCTGGCGTGCACTGGCGTGCTCTGCCGTGCATTGACTTGCTCTGGCGTGCACTGGATTGCTCTGGTGTGAATTGGCATGCTCTGGCGTGCATTGAATTGCTCTGGCGTGCACTGGCGTGCTCTGGTGTGCACTGGTGTGCACTGGCGTGCTCTGGCGTGCACTGGCGTGCACTGTTGTGCTCCGGCGTGCGCTGGCGTGCTCTGGCGTGCATTGACGTGCTCTGGCGTGCACTGGCGTGCTCTGGAGTGCTCTGGTGTGAATTGGCGTGCTCTGGCGTGCACTGGCGTGCTCTGGCGTGCATTGACGTGCTCTGGTGTGAATTTGCGTGCTCTGGCGTGCACTGGCGTGCTCTTGCGTGCACTGGCATGCTCTGGCGTGCATTGACGTGCTCGTGCGTGCACTGGCGTGCTCTGGCGTGCACTTGCGTTCTCTGGTGTGAATTGGCTTGCTCTGGCGTGCACTGGCGTGCTCTGGCGTGCACTAGCGTGCTCTTGCGTGCACTGGCGTGCTCTGTTGTGAATTGGCGTGCTCTGGCGTGCACTGGCGTGCTCTAGTGTGAATTGGCGTGCACTGGCGTGTTCTGGCGTGCACTGGCTTGCTCTGGCGTGCACTGGCTTGCTCTGGCGTGCATTGACGTGCTCTGGCGTGCACTGGCGTAATCTGGCGTGCACTGGCGTGCTCTAGTGTGAATTGGCGTGCTCTGGCGTGCACTGGCGTGCTCTTGCGTGCACTGGCGTGCTCTTGCGTGCACTGGCGTGCTCTAGTGTGAATTGGCGTGTACTGGCGTGCTCTGGTGTGAATTGGCGTGCTCTTGCGTGCACTGGCGTGCTCTTGCGTGCACTGGCGTGCTCTTGCGTGCACTGGCGTGCTATTGCGTGCACTGGCGTACTGTGGTGTGAATTGGCGTGCTCTGGCGTTCACTGGCGTGCTCTGGTGTGAATTGGCGTGCTCTGGCGATTGGTGATTTACACATCCTGTAATTAAAAAATAGTTTTAACAAGTGAAACAAATATTATAGCAACTTCAAGTGCTGAGCTGTTCTCTGCTGTGCTGTACCGTGTTGTGGCGTGCACTGGCGTGCACTGGCGTGCTCTGGCGTGCTCTGGCGTGCTCTGGCTTGCTCTGGCGTGCATTAAAGTGCTCTGGCGTGCACTAGCGTGCTCTGGCGTGCTCTGGTGTGAATTGGCGTTCACTGGCGTGCACTGGCGTGCTCTTGCGTGCACTGGCATGCTCTGGCGTGCAGTGGCGTGCTCTGGCGTGCACTGGCTTGCTCTGGCGTGCATTGACGTGCTCTGGCGTGCACTGGCGTAATCTGGCGTGCACTGGCGTGCTCTAGTGTGAATTGGCGTGCTCTGGCGTGCACTGGCGTGCTCTGGCGTGCACTGGCGTGCTCTTGCGTGCACTGGCATGCTCTGGCGTGCACTGGCGTGCTTTGGTGTGAATTTGCGTGCTCTGGCGTGCATTGAATTGATCTGGCGTGCACTGGCGTGCTCTGGCGTGCACTGGCGTGCTCTGCCGTGCATTGACTTGCTCTGGCGTGCACTGGCGTGCTCTGGCAAGCACTGGATTGCTCTGGTGTGAATTGGCATGCTCTTGCGTGCATTAAATTGATCTGGCGTGCACTGGCGTGCTCTGGTGTGCACTGGCGTGCACTGGCGTGCTCTGGCGTGCACTGGCGTGCACTGTTGTGCTCCGGCGTGCGCTGGCGTGCTCTGGCGTGCATTGACGTGCTGTGGCGTGCACTGGCGTGTTCTGGAGTTCTCTGGTGTGAATTGGCGTGCTCTGGCATGCACTGGCGTGCTCTGGCGTGCATTGACGTGCTCTGGTGTGAATTGGCGTGCTCTGGCGTGCACTGGCGTGCTCTTGCGTGCACTGGCATGCTCTGGCGTGCATTGACGTTCTCGTGCGTGCACTGGCGTGCTCTGGCGTGAACTTGCGTGCTCTGGTGTGAATTGGCGTGCTCTGGCGTGCACTGGCGTGCTCTGGCGTGCACTAGCGTGCTCTTGCGTGCACTGGCGTGCTCTGGTGTGAATTGGCGTGCTCTGGCGTGCACTGGCGTGCTCTAGTGTGAATTGGCGTGCACTGGCGTGTTCTGGCGTGCACTGGCTTGCTCTGGCGTGCACTGGCTTGCTCTGGCGTGCATTGACGTGCTCTGGCGTGCACTGGCGTAATCTGGCGTGCACTGGCGTGCTCTAGTGTGAATTGGCGTGCTCTGGCGTGCACTGGCGTGCTCTTGCGTGCACTGGCGTGCTCTTGCGTGCACTGGCGTGCTCTAGTGTGAATTGGCGTGTACTGGCGTGCTCTGGTGTGAATTGGCGTGCTCTTGCGTGCACTGGCGTGCTCTTGCGTGCACTGGCGTGCTATTGCGTGCACTTGCGTGCTGTGGTGTGAATTGGCGTGCTCTGGCGTGCACTGGCGTGCTCTGGTGTGAATTGGCGTGCTCTGGCGATTGGTGATTTACACATCCTGCAATTAAAAAATAGTTTTAACAAGTGAAACAAATATTATAGCAACTTCAAGTGCTGAGCTGTTCTCTGCTGTGCTGTACCGTGTTGTGGCGTGCACTGGCGTGCTCTGGCGTGCTCTGGCGTGCTCTGGCTTGCTCTGGCGTGCATTGAAGTGCTCTGGCGTGCACTAGCGTGCTCTGGCGTGCTCCGGCGTGCACTGGCGTGCTCTGGGGTGAATTGGCGTTCACTGGCGTGCACTGGCGTGCTCTTGCGTGCACTGGCATGCTCTGGCGTGCAGTGGCGCGCTCTGGCGTGCACTGGCTTGCTCTGGCGTGCATTGACGTGCTCTGGCGTTTACTGGCGTAATCTGGCGTGCACTGGCGTGCTCTAGTGTGAATTGGCGTGCTCTGGCGTGCACTGGCGTGCTCTGGCGTGCACTGGCGTGCTCTGGCGTGCACTGGCGTGCTCTGGCGTGCACTGGCGTGCTCTTGCGTGCACTGGCATGCTCTGGCGTGCACTGGCGTGCTTTGGTGTGAATTGGCGTGCTCTGGCGTGCATTGAATTGATCTGGCGTGCACTGGCGTGCTCTGGCGTGCACTGGCGTGCTCTGCCGTGCATTGACTTGCTCTGGCGTGCACTGGCGTGCTCTGGCAAGCACTGGATTGCTCTGGTGTGAATTGGCATGCTCTGGCGTGCATTGAATTGCTCTGGCGTGCACTGGCGTCCTCTGGTGTGCACTGGCGTGCACTGGCGTGCTCTGGCGTGCATTGACGTGCTCTGGCGTGCACTGGCGTGTTCTGGAGTGCTCTGGTGTGAATTGGCGTGCTCTGGCGTGCACTGGCGTGCTCTGGCGTGCATTGACGTGCTCTGGTGTGATTTGGCGTGCTCTGGCGTGCACTGGCGTGCTCTTGCGTGCACTGGCATGCTCTGGCGTGCATTGACGTTCTCGTGCGTGCACTGGCGTGCTCTGGCGTGCACTTGCGTGCTCTGGTGTGAATTGGCGTGCTCTGGCGTGCACTGGCGTGCTCTGGCGTGCACTAGCGTGCTCTTGCGTGCACTGGCGTGCTCTGGTGTGAATTGGCGTGCTCTGGCGTGCACTGGCGTGCTCTAGTGTGAATTGGCGTGCGCTGGCGTGCTCTGGCGTGCACTGGCTTGCTCTGGCGTGCACTGGCTTGCTCTGGCGTGCATTGACGTGCTCTGGCGTGCACTGGCGTAATCTGGCGTGCACTGGCGTGCTCTAGTGTGAATTGGCGTGCTCTGGCGTGCACTGGCGTGCTCTTGCGTGCACTGGCGTGCTCTGGCGTGCACTGGCGTGCTCTAGTGTTAATTGGCGTGCACTGGCGTGCTCTGGTGTGAATTGGCGTGCTCTTGCGTGCACTGGCGTGCTCTTGCGTGCACTGGCGTGCTCTTGCGTGCACTGGCGTGCTCTTGCGTGCACTGGCGTGCTCTTGCGTGCACTGGCGTGCTCTTGCGTGCACTGGCGTGCTCTTGCGTGCACTGGCGTGCTATTGCGTGCACTGGCGTGCTGTGGTGTGAATTGGCGTGCTCTGGCGTGCACTGGCGTGCTCTGGTGTGAATTGGCGTGCTCTGGCGATTGGTGATTTACACATCCTGTAATTAAAAAATAGTTTTAACAAGTGAAACAAATATTATAGCAACTTCAAGTGCTGAGCTGTTCTCTGCTGTGCTGTACCGTGTTGTGGCGTGCACTGGCGTGCACTGGCGTGCTCTGGCGTGCTCTGGCGTGCTCTGGCTTGCTCTGGCGTGCATTGAAGTGCTCTGGCGTGCACTAGCGTGCTCTGGCGTGCTCTGGCGTGCACTGGCGTGCTCTGGTGTGAATTGGCGTTCACTGGCGTGCACTGGCGTGCTCTGGCGTGCACTGGCGTGCTTTGGCGTGAACTGGCGTGCTCTTGCGTGGACTGGTGTGCTCTGGCGTGCACTGGCGTGCTCTGGTGTGAATTGGCGTGCTCTGGCGGGCACTGGCGTGCTCTGACGTGCACTGGCGTGCACTGGCGTGCTCTGGCGTGCACTGGCGTGCTCTGGCGTGCATTGACGTGCTCTGGTGTGAATTGGCGTGCTCTGGCGTGCACTGGCGTGCTCTTGCGTGCACTGGCATGCTCTGGCATGCATTGAAGTGCTCTGGCGCACACTTGCGTGCTCTAGCGTGCACTGGCGTGCTCTGGCGTGCACTGGCGTACTCTGGTGTTAATTGGCGTGCTCTGGCGTTCACTTGCGTGCTCTGGCGTGCTCTGACGTGCTCTGGCTTGCTCTGCTATGCAGAACTCAAGTGCTTGACAATAGAAATCCACTACCCGACAATAGAACTCAAATAACTTGAATAATTTTTAAAAATTCAAGTGCTGTGATGTGCGTTTTTCTCAAACTTTTTGTTCATGATTTTCTCTATAAATTTATTGATTCAATAGACTTGAAATGGGGTATTGGACATTGATTTACACATCCTGTAATTAAAAAATGGTTTTAACAAGTGAAAAAAATATTACAGCAACTTCAAGTGCTGAGCTGTTCTCTTCTGTGCTCTGGCGTGCTCTAGCGTGCTCTGGCTTGCTCTGGCGTGCATTGACGTGCACTGGCGTGCTCTGGCGTTTACTGGTGTGCTCTGGTGTGAATTGGCGTGCTCTGGCGTGCACTGGCGTGCTCTGGTGTGCTCTGTCGTGCTCTGGCGTGCACTGGCAAGCTCTGGCGTGCACTGGCTTGCTCTGGTGTGAATTGGCGTGCTCTGGCGTGCACTGGCCTGTTCTGGCGTGCTTTGTCGTGCTCTGGCGTGCACTGGCGTGCTCTGGCGTGCACTGGCGTGCTCTGGCGTGCACTGGCGAGCTCTGGCGTGCTCTGTCGTGCTCTCGCGTGCTCTGCTATGCAGAACTCAAGTGCTTGACAATAGAAATCCACTACCCGACAATAGAACTCAAATAACTTGAATGATTTTTAAAAATTCAAGTGCTGTGAAGTGCGTTTTTCTAAAACTTTTTGTTCATGATTTGCTCTATAAATTTATTGATTCAATAGACTTGAAATGGTATATTGGACATTGATTTACACATCCTGTAATAAAAAAATGGTTTTAACAAGTGACAAAAATAGTATAGCAACTTCAAGTTCTGAGCTGTTGTCTGCTGTACTCTACCGTGCTCTGGCGTGCACTGGCGTGCTCTGGCGTGCTCTGGCGTGCTCTGGCTTGCTCTGGCGTGCATTGGCGTGCTCTGGCGTGCACTGGCGTGCTCTGGCGTGCACTGGCGTGCTCTGACGTGCACTGGCGTGCTCTGGTGTGAATTTGCATGCTCTGGCGTGCACTGGCGTGCTATGGCGTGCACTGGCGTGCTCTGGCGTGCACTGGCGTGCTCTGGCGTGCACTGGCGTGCTCTGGTGTGAATTGGCGTGCTCTGGCGTGCACTGGCGTGCTCTGGCGTGCACTGGCGAGCTCTGGTGTGAATTGGCGTGCTCTTGCGTGCACTGGCGTGCTCTGGTGTGAATTGGCGTGCTCTGGCGTGCACTGGCGTGCTCTGGTGTGAATTGGCGTAATCTGGCGATTGGTGATTTACACATCCTGTAATTAAAAAATAGTTTTAACAAGTGAAAAAAATATTAAAGCAACTTCAAGTGCTGAGCTGTTCTCTGCTGTGCTGTACCGTGCTCTGGCGTGCACTGGCGTGCACTGGCGTGCTCTGGCGTGCTCTGGCGTGCTCTGGCTTGCTTTGGCGTGCATTGACGTGCTCTGCGTGATCTGGCGTGCTCTGGCTTGCTCTGGCGTGCATTGACGAGCTCTGGCGTGCACTGGCGTGCTCTGGCGTGCACTGGCGTGCACTGGCGTGCTCTGGCGTACTCTGGCGTGCTCTGGAGTGCTCTGGCGTGCTCTGGCTTGCTCTGGCGTGCATTGACGTGCTCTGGCGTGCACTGGCGTGCTCTGGCGTGCTCTGGCGTGCACTGGCGTGCTTTGGTGTGAATTGGCGTTCACTGGCGTGCACTGGCGTGCTCTGGCGTGCTCTGGCGTGCTCTGGCGTGCACTGGCGTGCTTTGGCGTGCACTGGTGTGCTCTGGCGTGCACTGGCGTGCTCTGGCGTGCTCTGGCGTGCACTGGCGTGCTCTGGCGTGCACTGGCGTGCTCTTGCGTGCACTGGCGTGCTCTGGCGTCCATTGACTTGCTCTGGCGTGCACTGGCGTGCTCTGGCAAGCACTGGCGTGCTCTGGTGTGAATTGGCGTGCTCTGGCGTGCATTGAATTGCTCTGGCGTGCACTGGCGTGCTCTGGTGTGCACTGGCGTGCACTGGCGTGCTCTGGCGTGCACTGGCGTGCTCCGGCGTGCTCTGGCGTGCTCTGGTGTGAATTGGCGTGCTCTGGCGTGCACTGGCGTGCTCTGGCGTGCATTGACGTGCTCTGGTGTGAATTGGCGAGCTCTGGCGTGCATTGACGTGCTCTGGCGTGCACTGGCGTGCTCTGGCGTTCTCTGTCGTGCTCTGGCATGTTCTGCTATGCAGATCTCAAGTGCTTGACAATAGAAATCCACCACCCGACAATAGTACTCAAATAACTTGAATAATTTTTAAAAATTCAAGTGCTGCGATGTGCGTTTTACTAAAACTTTTTGTTCATGATTTGCTCTATAAATTTGTTGATTCAATAGACTTGAAATGGTGTATTGGACATTGATTTACACATCCTGTAATTAAAAAATGGTTTTAACATTTGAAAAAATATTATAGCAACTTCAAGTGCTGAGCTGTTCTCTGCTGTGCTCTACCGTGCTCTGGCATGCACTGGCATGCTCTGGCGTGCACTGGCAAGCTCTGGCGTGCACTGACGTGCTCTGGCGTGCACTGGCGTGCTCTGGCGTGCAATGGCGTGCTCTAGCGTGCTCTGGCGTGCTCTGGCTTGCTCTGGCATGCATTGACGTGCACTGGCGTGCACTGGCGTGCACTGGAGTGCTCTGGTGTGAATTGGCGTGCACTGGCGTGCTCTGGCGTACACTGGCGTGCTTTGGCGTGCACTGAAGTGCTCTGGCGTGGAGTGCCGTAATCAGGCGTGCTCTGGCGTGCATTGACGTGCTCTTGCGTGCACTGGTGTGCTCTGGTGTGAACTGGCGTGCTCTGGCGTGCATTGAATTGCTCTGGCGTGCACTGGCGTGCTCTAGCGTGCACTGGCGTGCTCTGGCGTGCACTGGCGTGCTCTGGCGTGCATTGACTTGCTATGGCGTGCACTGGCGTGCTCTGGTGTGAATTGGCGTGCTCTGGCGTGCATTGAATTGCTCTGGCGTGCACTGGCGTGCTCTGGTGTGCACTTGCGTGCACTGGCGTGCTCCGGCGTGCACTGACGTGCTCTGGTGTGAATTGGCGTGCTCTGGCGTGCACTGGCGTGCTCTGGCGTGCATTTACGTGCTCTGGTGTGAATTGGCGTGCTCTGGCGTGCACTGGCGTGCTCTGGCGTGCACTGGCGTGCTCTGGCGTGCATTGACGTGCTCGTGCGTGCACTGGCGTGCTCTGGTGTGAATAGGCGTGCTTTGGCGTGCACTGGCGTGCTCTTGTGTGAATTGGCGTGCTCTGGCGTGCACTGGCGTGCTCTGACGTGCACTGGCGTGCTCTGGTGTGCACTGGCGTTTTCTGGCGTGCACTGGCGTGCACTGGCGTGCTCTGGCGTGCATTGACGTGCTCTGGCGTGCACTGGCGTGCTCTGGCGTTCTCTGTCGTGCTCTGGCATGCTCTGCTATGCAGATCTCAAGTGCTTGACAATAGAAATCCACTACCCGACAATAGAACTCAAATAACTTGAATAATTTTTAAAAATTCAAGTGCTGTGATGTGCGTTTTTCTAAAACTTTTTGTTCATGATTTGCTCTACAAATTTATTGATTCAATAGACTTTAAATGGTGTATTGGACATTGATTTACACATCCTGTAATTAAAAAATGGTTTTAACAAGTGAAAAAATATTATAGCAACTTCAAGTGCTGAGCTGTTCTCTGCTGTGCTCTACCGTGCTCTGGCGTGCACTGGTGTGCTCTGGCGTGCACTGGCGTGCTCTGGTTTGCTCTGGCGTGCATTGACGTGCACTGGCATGCTCTGGCGTGCACTGGCGTTCTCTGGCGTGCACTGGAGTGCTCTGGTGTGAATTGGCGTGCTCTGGCGTGCACTGGCATGCTCTGGCGTGAACTGGCGTGCTCTGGCGTGCATTGACGTGCTCGTGCGTGCACTGGCATGCCCTTGCGTTCACTGGCGTGCTCTGGCGTGCACTGGCGGGCTCTGGTGTGAATTGGCGTGCTCTGGCATGCACTGGCGTGCTCTGGTGTGAATTAGCGTGCTCTGGCGTGCACTGGCGTGCTCTGGCGTGCACTCTCGTGCTCTTGCGTGCATTGACGTTCTCTGGCGTGCACTGGCGTGCTCTGGCGTGCTCTGTCGTGCTCTGGCATGCTCTGCTGTGCAGATTTCAAGTGCTTGACAATAGAAATCCACTACCCGACAATAGTACTCAAATAACTTGAATAATTTTTAAAAATTCAAGTGCTGTGATGTGCGTTTTTCTAAAACTTTTTGTTCATGATTTGCTCTATAAATTTATTGATTCAATAGACTTGAAATGGTGTATTGGACATTGATTTACACATCCTGTAATTAAAAAATGGTTTTAACAAGTGAAAAAAATATTTTAGCTACTTCAAGTGCTCAGCTGTTCTCTGCTGTGCTCTGGCGTGCTCTGGCGTGCTCTGGCGTGCTCTGGCGTGCTCTGGCTTGCTCTGGCGTGCACTGACGTGCTCTGGCGTGCACTGGCGTGCTCTGGCGTGCTCTGGCGTGCACTGGAGTGCTCTGGTGTGAATTGGCGTGCACTGGCGTGCACTGGCGTGCTCTGGCGTACACTGGGGTGCTTTGGCGTGCACTAGCGTGCTCTGGCGTGGACTGGCGTGCTCTGGCGTGCATTGACGTGCTCTTGCGTGCACTGGCGTGCTCTGGCGTGCACTGGCGTGCTTTGGTGTGAATTGGCGTGCTCTGGCGTGCATTGAATTGATCTGGCGTGCACTGGCGTGCTCTGCCGTGCATTGACTTGCTCTGGCGTGCACTGGCGTGCTCTGGCAAGCACTGGATTGCTCTGGTGTGAATTGGCGTGCTCTGGCGTGCATTGAATTGCTCTGGCGTGCACTGGCGTGCTCTTGCGTGCACTGGCATGCTCTGGCGTGCATTGACGTGCTCGTGCGTGCACTGGCGTGCTCTGGCGTGCACTGGCGTGCTCTGGTGTGAATTGGCGTGCTCTGGCGTGCACTGGCGTGCTCTGGCGTTCACTGGCGTGCTCTGGCGTGCACTGGCGTGCTCTGGCGTGCACTGGCGTGCTCTGGCGTGCACTGGCGTGCTCTTGCGTGCACTGGCGTGCTCTGGTGTGAATTGGCGTACTCTGGCGTGCACTGGCGTGCTCTAGTATGAATTGGCGTGCACTGGCGTGTTCTGGCGTGCACTGGCTTGCTCTGGCGTGCATTGACGTGCTCTGGCGTGCACTGGCGTAATCTGGCGTGCACTGGCGTGCTCTAGTGTGAATTGGCGTGCTCTGGCGATTGGTGATTTACACATCCTGTAATTAAAAAATAGTTTTAACAAGTGAAACAAATATTATAGCAACTTCAAGTGCTGAGCTGTTCTCTGCTGTGCTTTGGCGTGCTCTGGCGTGCACTGGCGTGCTCTGGCGTTCACTGGCGTGCTCTGGCGTGCACTGGCGTGCTCTGGTGTGAATTGGCGTGCTCTGGCGTGCACTGGCGTGCTCTGGTGTGAATTGGCGTGCTCTGGCGTGCACTGGCGTGCTCTGGCGTGCTCTGGTGTGAATTGAGGTGCTCTGGTGTGAATTGGCGTGCTCTGGCGTGCACTGGCGTGCTCTGGCGTGCACTGGTGTGCTCTGGCGTGCATTGACGTGCTCTGGTGTGAATTGGCGTGCTCTGGCGTGCACTGGCGTGCTCTGGCGTGCACTGGCGTGCTCTGGCGTGCACTAGCATGCTCTGGCATGCATTGAAGTGCTCCTTCGTGCACTGGCGTGCTCTAGCGTGCACTGGCGTGCTCTGGCGTGCACTGGCGTACTCTGGTGTGAATTGGCGTGCTCTGGCGTGCACTGGCGTGCTCTGGCGTGCACTTGCGTGCTCTGGCGTGCTCTGACGTGCTCTGGCGTGCTCTGCTATGCAGAACTCAAGTGCTTGACAATAGAAATCCACTACCCGACAATAGAACTCAAATAACTTGAATAATTTTTAAAAATTCAAGTGCTGTGATGTGCGTTTTTCTCAAACTTTTTGTTCATGATTTTCTCTATAAATTTATTGATTAAATAGACTTGAAATGGTGTATTGGACATTGATTTACATATCCTGTAATTACAAAATGGTTTTAACAAGTGAAAAAAATATTATAGCAACTTCAAGTGCTGAGCTGTTCTCTGCTGTGCTCTGGCGTTTACTGGCGTGCACTGGCGTGCTCTGGTGTGAATTGGCGTGCTCTGGCGTGCATTGAATTGCTCTGGCGTGCACTGGCGTGCTCTGGCGTGCACTGGCGTGCTCTGGCGTGCTCTGGCGTGCACTGGCGTGCTCTGGCGTGCACTGGCTTGCTCTGACGTGCACTGGCGTGCTCTGGCGTGCATTGACTTGCTCTGGCGTGCACTAACGTGCTCTGGCAAGCACTGGCGTTCTCTGGTGTGAATTGGCGTGCTCTGGCGTTCACTAGCGTGCTCTGGCGTGCACTGGCGTGCTCTGGTGTGAATTGGCGTGCTCTGGCGTGCACTGGCGTGCTCTGGCGTGCACTCTCGTGCTCTGGCGTGCATTGACGTGCTCTGGCGTGCACTGGCGTGCTCTGGCGTGCTCTGTCGTGCTCTGGCATGCTCTGCTATGCAGATCTCAAGTGCTTGACAATAGAAATGCACTACCCGACAATAGTACTCAAATAACTTGAATAATTTTTAAAAATTCAAGTGCTGTGATGTGCGTTTTTCTAAAACTTTTTGTTCATGATTTGCTCTATAAATTTATTGATTCAATAGACTTGAAATGGTGTATTGGACATTGATTTACACATCCTGTAATTAAAAAATGGTTTTAACAAGTGAAAAAAATATTGCAGCAACTTCAAGTGCTGAGCTGTTCTCTGCTGTGCTCTACCGTGCTCTTGCGTGCACTGGCCAACATGTCCTCTCCGACTTAAGACAAGCCTTTGTCTGAAACTTTTTCATGTACCAGACAAAGACATGTCTTAAGTTTTCCTTATTTTTATTACATTGCCTCCTTATATTTGTTATACATTTATTTGATCCCTTTTCAATTCACAGCATAAACGTCCAAACGTTTATATTCCCTTTCATAATTTTATTAAAAAAATTATGTTTTAATGGTATGGGTGACATAAAAAATTTCAGACAAAGACATGTCTTAAGTTTTCCTTATTTTTATTACATTGCCTCCTTATATTTGTTATACATTTATTTTATCCCTTTTCAATTCACAGCATAAACGTCCAAACGTTTATATTCCCTTTCATAATTTTCTAAAAAATTTTCTGTTTCAATGGTATGGGTTACATAAAAAATTTCAGACACAGCCTTATCTTAAGTCGCAGAGCATGTTGAGGGTTACACATTTTGAGAATTTTTTTTCTTTTTATCTTAGCATTTCTTTAAAAAACTTAAACCTTAGCGTAAAGCAATTATCAAGTTTACTTCAAGATTTGAAAAAAACATTTTTTGAAAATTCTTCCCATTTTCATTGTTGGAGCTTGGATACGTTGCTTAAAAAGTCGGTAAATTTTTAATGTGTAGATATTCACACATGGCCTCCGGCGGTAAATTTGCAGGGTAGAGGTTGTGTTATATTGACTCCGGCGGTAAATTTGCAGGATAGAGGATATTAACGCTTTGCCTCCGGCGGTAAATTAGTAGTGTAGAATTTTTCACGCATTGCTTCCGGCTGTTTTTTTCAATATGTATATTCTTTAATTTTACTGTTTAGTTTTGTGTAAAAATTTTTTTTTCGCGAAATTTTGACTTGTCTGAGTCATGGCTAACAAAAGCATCCGTAAAAAAAATTTATCCTTATAAAAAGTAAGACTATAATTTCAATCGAACCATGAATCTATTTATTTCCAAGCCAGTGCTATAACCATTATGCTATTTCAGATTTAAATTTAACCATTTAACAAATATATATTTGTTTTGCGTCAACGCCGTGTTTTTTGCGTGAAAAATTTTCTATCACGATATATCGTCGGGACCGCACCTTGGCTGCACCTATCCATCCCCTGACACGCCGTTTTTCACGATAAACGATGTAAGCGAGACCACCATACTTGAACCACTTGAACCACCATACTTGACATTTTAAAGCCAGAGCCATAGCCACTACACCGTCAGCTGCTAAGACTGTGTAACCTTTGCTATATTCAATTGGCCTCCGGCGGTAAATTTGTAGGGTAGAGATGTTCACGCATTGCCTGACATAGGATATTCACGCCTGGCCTCCGGCGGTAAATTTGTAGAGCGGCATAGCCTCCGGCGATATCCTTGTAAGATAGATGTGATGACGTATTGCCTCCGGTGGTAAGCTCGACGATACCCATACCATTAAACATAATAACATAATGTTTCTTGTTGAATGCGATGAAAAATGAAGCAAATAAAGGAAATAATGCAATTTTTTGAATATTTCTTGTTGAATGCGATGAAAAATGAAGAAAATAAAGGAAATAATGCAATTTTTGAATGTTTCTTGTTGAATGCGATGAAAAATGAAGAAAATAAAGGAAATAATGCAATTTTGTTAATGTTTTTTGTTGAATGCGATGAAAAATGAAGAAAATAAAGGAAATAATGCAATTTTTTGAATGTTTCTTGTTTAATGCGATGAAAAATGAATAAAATAAAGGAAATAATGCAATTTTTTGAATTTTTCTTGTTTAATGCGATGAAAAATAAAGAAAATAAAGGAAATAATGCAATTTGTTGAATGTTTCTTGTTGAATAGGATAAAAAATGAAGAAAAAAAAGGAAATAATGCAATTTTTTGAATGTTTCTTGTTGAATGCGATGAAAATTTTTGAATGGTTCTTGTTGAATGTGATGAAAAATTAAGAAAATAAAGGAAAAAATGCAATTTTTTGAATGTTTCTTGTTGAATGCGATAAAAAAATGAAGAAAATAAAGGAAATAATGCAATTTTTTGAATGGTTCTTGTTGAATGTGATGAAAAACGAAGAAAATAAAGGAAATAATGCAATTTGTTGAATGTTTCTTGTTGAATGCGATGAAAAATGAAGAAATAAAGGAAATAATGCAATTTTTTGAATGTTTCTTGTTGAATGGGATAAAAAATGAAGAAAAAAAAGGAAATAATGCAATTTTTTGAATGTTTCTTGTTGAATGCGATGAAAATTTTTGAATGGTTCTTGTTGAATGTGATGAAAAATTAAGAAAATAAAGGAAATAATGCAATTTTTTGAATTTTTCTTGTTTAATGCGATGAAAAATGAAGAAAATAAAGGAAATAATGCAATTTGTTGAATGTTTCTTGTTGAATGCGATGAAAAATGAAGGAAATAAAGGAAATAATGCAATTTTTGAATGTTTCTTGTTGTATGCGATGGAAAATGAAGAAAATAAAGGAAATAATGCAATTTTTTGAATGTTTCTTGTTTAATGCGATGAAAAATGAAGAAAATAAAGGAAATAATGCAATTTTTTGAATGTTTCTTGTTGAATGCGATGAAAAATGAAGAAAATAAAGGAAATAATGCAATTTGTTGAATGTTTCTTGTTGAATGCGATGAAAAATGAAGAAAATAAAGGAAATAATGCAATTTTTGAATGTTTCTTGTTGAATGCGATGAAAAATGAAGAAAATAAAGGAAATAATGCAATTTGTTGAATGTTTATTGTTGAATGCGATGAAAAATGAAGAAAATAAAGGAAATAATGCAATTTTTTGAATGTTTCTTGTTGAATGCGATGAAAAATGAAGAAAATAAAGGAAATAATGCAATTTTTTGAATGTTTCTTGTTGAATGCGATGAAAAATGAAGAAAATTTTGGAAATAATGCAATTTTTTGAATGTTTCTTGTTGAATGTGATGAAAAGTGAAGAAAATAAAGGAAATAATGCAATTTTTTTAATGTTTCTTGTTTAATGCGATGAAAAATGAAGAAAATAAAGGAAACAATGCAATTTATTGAATGTTTCTTGTTGAATGCGATGAAAAATGAGAAAATAATGCAATTTTTTGAATGTTTCTCGGGGGAGACTTTTATCTTTTATTTTCTAACAGAAATCATATCCAAAGATGGATGATATTTAAGGATACTGTGTATACACAAACCGGTATATTCAAGGGACATACAAATGGTACGTGCGGGGAAGGGGAAATAAGGATAAACATGAAGCATTCCTTGGATATGCTGTTTGTATCTCCCTTATCCTTGGGAGTACGCTTCAGTCATATCCATGGTACATCGCTGTGTTAGTAGGGACACATCTAACTCAACTTTTGACGCTGAATCGAAATATCAGGTCAGAATTCGCCTAAAATGAACACACGATGTGTAATTAACTGCGAACGAATTTTTACCTTCTTGTTTAAAGGAAATTCTACTTTGGCAAAGCTTCTAATTTGACAAAAGCTCTAATTTGACAAAAGTTCTACTTTGGCAAGCTTCTACTTTGACAAAAGTAGTACTGTGACAAATCTTCTACTTTGACAAAAGCTCTACTTTTACAAAAGTTCTACTTTGAGAAGCTTTCTAAATTGACGAAAGTTCTAATTTGGCAAAAGTTCGGCTTTGACAAGATTCCTTCGGTAATGTCCTTCGGGAATTTTTTTAAACGTTCAAGAGACAGAAAATCAAGGTTAAACACACGATGCTTTGAGGCTTCGCCCCGCCACCCCACGTCGCACTTCATGTTTATATTAAGTTAAAGTAACACTTAATACTATTGTAACAATACAATTATATCATGCGGTCATATTTTGCATTACATGAGTCTTGGCTAATAGATAGCGAGCTACTATCATACCCATTTTTTCCCTTTCTGCAATATATCAATGATGGTCTGATGGTCATCGACGTAGGCTTCCATTCGCATGGTTCGGGGTTCGAATCTCGATCAATTCGGTAAGGATAACTAAGTTTGTAATTTTTGAAAAATTCCTCTTAATAAGCTTTCGGAGGTTAATGGAAGTGGAAGATCGGTGGTAACTCTTCACGACCGCTAGAACATCTTGATGACCGAGGAGAGGACAGAGGAAGAAGGGAGAGATGACCCAGAGCTTCAAAATCAATATAATCTAACAGTTTTAAAATGTTCCTCAACTTCTTGGTTGATGACTAACTGTTAAAAAAGGAGGCCTAGAAATTTTACTTGGACAACCAAATTTATTAAAATCAAGATAAAAAATTGTAAACAAAAAGAGGTAATAATAAAACAAAAAGGTTAAAAAATAAGAGTGGGAAAATACAAAGTAAAAATAAGAATAAAGACGAAATCGAAATCGAACAAAAAAACCAAATCAAATCAAATAATTAATACTCTCCACTCCCATAGCAGAAAATTTGTCTTGCTAGGGAAGATCCAAACTTTTTTTTTCTTTTTGTTTACACTGCTGAGCATGCACTGACAGTTGGAAGGTTACGCAAAAAAAGCGAATTCACTAACTAGGATTCGGCAACCAGCTAGGTAACAAATACGCAAATTAAATTTCTAAAACAGTAATAAAAACAAATGAAAACCCCGTTACGCAATGTATCAAATTTTGGCAGAATTATGTACAAAATTTTGTGACGATTGGTCATTCAGGGAAGAAACGTATAAAGGATTACAAAATGGACATTAAACCCTCTGAATTTCACTACTAGTTACTACTACCCTATCCCCTATACCCCACACCCTATATTGTTAAGGACCTTCGTGTTTAAATATTGTCACGTTCCGTCTGGTTCACTAATGCTCTTGTTTGTAGGGCGAGCGCTAGATGGCCTCGCATCGACCCTTTTTCACTTTTCAGAGTGTGTCTGCTTGTTGCGTCGGATGGTCGCATCTATTTCCCCGTCTAAGTCTGTTCTTTTCCTATCCGTGTGTTTGCTTGTGTGTAAGCTGTGTTGCTGTGCTTGTGTGCGTGTGTGTAAGATAGTGTTAGACCCATTAGTGGCATCATTGGCTTAGGTTAAGCGAAGTTAGTGTAGGGCCAATGGTGAAAGCCACCAGATTGACTGCGCCGGTGTCGTTAGCCAGCGATTTGGTGCCTTTTATTGATTGTGTTCCAGCAACAAGTGTGCCGAACAGATTGCCCGTGACAATATGCCTCAGGGATAAAAGTTCTACTTTTGCAAAACTTCTACTTTGAAAAAAATCCTACTTTAACAAAAGTTCTACTTTGGCAAAAGTTCTACTTTGCCAAAGCTTCTATTTTGGCAAAAGCTCTACTTTGACAAAAGTTCTACTTTGGCAAGCTTCTACATTGACAAAAGTAGTACTGTGGCAAATCTTCTACATTGACTATTACAAAAGTTCTACTTTGAGAAAATTTCTTATTTGACGAAAGATCTAATTTGGCAAAAGTTCTGCTTTGATAAAAGTTCTACTTTGGCAAAACTTCTACTTTGAAAAAAATTCTACTTTAACAAAAGTTCTACTATGGCAAAACTTCTTCTTTGAAAAAATGTTGACAACAGTGTTGCGCGATTTCTTTTAAAAATCAAATATTTAATCTTGCAACACTGTTGTGAGGGCTCTTTTCATACGGAAAAGGGGGTCACATGAAAACTTGTTTTTATACACCCAAACTTTTAAGTAAAATTAAGTAAAAATTCAAGTGGCACAGGGAAGGGCTGTACAAAATTATGGAATTGAATCGAAAAATTCATATGGATTATATATACCTGAAAATGCGTGTGTGTGAAGCATGTAAACAGTAGGGAAACAGGAAAACGATTATCACCAGCCTAGTCCGTACGACCTGACCCCTACCGGCATGCAGAAGCATCGCTTTGGACGATTCCTCTCAGGGAGCTGCGGTAAAACCTCGAAATATGATAAAAGTTAAGTACTTAAAAAAGATGAGAAATTCACGAAATGATGGGCCCTAGTATTGACAGTTTCTTACCGCCTAAAGTTCTCCAAGCTCTAATGGTCAGCAGCCCGGGCTGATAAGATAAAGTATTTTGAGGTTCAATTCTCGGCTAATTCGAAATAGAATTAAAAAAAAAATTGCAAATTTTTAAAGACAATAGCACTAGTCACTACAATATTGTCACGTCCCGTCTGTGCTCTAATACTTTTGTCCTTTAGTTGAGCGCTAGATGGCTTCGCGGCGACCTGACTTCCCTCTCTAACCCCTTTTCCCTTTTCAGATTGTGTCCGCTTGTTGCGTCGGTCGGTCGCATGTATTCTCTCGTCTGTGTTTACTCATTTTACCGTGTGTTGCGTATGTGTTAGCGAGTGAGTGTGCGTGTGTGTAAGTTGGTTGTAGACCCATTAGGGGCATCATCGGCGTAGTATTAGTCTAGTTTAGTGTAGGGCCGATGGTGAAGGCCACCGTCTTGTTCTGTGCCGCGTCGTTGGCCAGCATTACGGTGACTTTTTCAAGTGGTTACTCAACAACGAGTGTGCTAACTAGATTGCCCGTGACAATATCATGCGGAATTTCCAAACTTGGGACTTGAATTACTTATGGCTTTAATTACTTGTGAATTTAATTACTTGCAAAAGGGAAATACTTGTCTTGGTTAGTTAAATTACGTGTTGCCAGTATTAGGGTACTTCTATACCTTAATTATTTAGCTGACAGAAAATAATTACTCATGAATTTTATTATTCAATTCCGTATTTACTCAAGAGAAAAATTACTTACACCCATAATTATTGATCTTAATTACTTAATACCCCAAGTGCTTGTGAAAATAATTACTTGTGGTAAGGACTCTTAGCTACTACTACCCTACCCCCTATACCCCACACCCTAATATTGTTAAGGACCTTCGTATATAAATATACCTCAGGGACAAACATGATGGCTCTTCAAAATGATTTTCTATGACTACTGACTCAATAAAGGAATGAATGTTATCTTAAAGGTACGCGGATTCAAACTTGCAAGCTTTGTAATAATTAAATTCAATAAATTTTTTTATTCCGCATCTTTGAGCAAACAGATTGTCATAACATACACAGTAAAAGTAAATACACACTCATCAATTCCCCCTTAAATAATAATAAAAATAAATAAAATCCATGATGTCACTGCATTTGTATAGACATAAATATGCACCAAGAAGGCATTCTTAGTCAATACTGAAAAAAAGACAAAAAAGAAACGCGCAACCAACACAAAATGGGTGATATTAAAAACGAATCTGCTCTAGAACAATGATGTACAGTTAGGAGTAAGCTGGGTAATCCACTTCCTGCAACTTACTTCTACTCTTACGTCCGAATAAGTTAAAAATAATTTAGATGTAAGATAAAAACTTGCAAACCAAATGCAGGTCATAGTTTGTGAGCAGTCGAGCGCATCATCAATTATTTCTTTGCTGTCTCATAAATACTAGGCTATTTCATTGAAATCAACGCAAAATCGTTGGAGGACTGCTTCCCAGCTATGTGTGCGATATAACGAGATATAACGCATGTACACACAAATAAATTATGTCCTTGAAAAAATGGCTTGAATTCCTTTGGGAAATCACCAAGGAAAAAAGCTGCATATTGCATTAGAAGTTTAAAAAAATGGACTGCACCGCCTTGAATGAATCAATCACACGGCGATGGGAAACTAAACAAAGCCTTAATAATCTCCTTTAATTGTTTGATAGTACAGAAATATAATGCGACTCGAGTTGTCTTCGTCAGGGGCATAAGATGAAAGCGAAGTCCATGTTGCGCAAATTATTTCTTGGCACAGAAACACAGACCCTACATTCGCGCTTTAGTAAACACACATATAGTTCGGTTATACCCAGATTTACATCCTTGCACTTGAGACGGTGAAAGAGAAGACTTAACACATTCATGATGTGTATCACCACCATGTTAGCAGCGGCCGCACAGAAGACGAAAGGTAGGTTCATCATTTAGTCGAAATCAACCGTACACTCCCAAGAACACACCTTCGAGCATGAGCATAGGCTATGTAGGAGGTTGTTAATGACGTTCATGTTGGTTCGACCACGACCGTTGATATCCTCGCCCACTTGACTTTTAGCAAAATTTAAGAATACCTGAAGTCAATCGAATAAGGAAAATAATATTAGTTGGTTTCGAAATAATCAGTGAGACAAAAAGTACAAGTACTATATAAGCAATAGTAAAAAAAAAAAAAAAGCTTTACTTGTTCAAGAGTAGTTTGGCCGACCGAATAATCTTCAATTTGATATTTGTTTTTGGCGCTCTCCATCAGTCCAAAAATGCGAGCCCAAGACTGACCTGATTCGGGTAGGTGGTAATGCACCAGCCCTTGGTGATAGTCTTTTAACTGGGCACCTGCGAGGACGTAAAAATAAAGCAATACTGTATAATATTGTAGACGGGGGAAAAAATACCAGACTGTTGTCAAAACCTACCAGGAAAACTTGTTTGAATGAAATCCATGATGGGTCCCATATCAGGTATAGCCCGTAAAGGGTTTTGAGCAGATACGACGTTACTATTGATCGTTTTACTGCTTCCAGATCGGAAGCGAATGGATCCTCCTCTACTAGAATCTTCTTGATCAATTGATGTATGTGTTGGATGGGATACACCGCTTGGTAGGTTGACTTCTGGTGAAGCCCTCACCTTCGCTATAAGCGTGTATCCTTGTCCAAATTTGCTCTTTAAATGTTGAGAAGAGCCGAGACACTTAAATTGACCATTGACCATAATGGCGATCCGAGTGCACAACGCTTCGCATTCTTCCATACTAAATAAAATTGAATTCGCAAGTTATTTTAAATGATTCGCAAAGTTTAAAAATAATAAAAGGAGACGCTTGACATTGTTAAAGCATTAAATAAATCTTAATTTACCTATGTGACGTCAATACGATTGCTTGTCCGCTGTCTCGAACATGAGCAATGGTATCCCAAAGTTGTCTTCTGGCTACTGGGTCCATACCTGTGGTCGGCTCGTCTAAGAAAACGATTGGTGGATCACCAATCAGAGCCACGGCGGTACTCAACTTGCGTTTGTTACCACCACTATGTAATCGTGAAATAAAATCAATAAAGAAATGCCACTTCTTGTAGGAAAATGAGTAAGATGTCAAACCTCAATTCTTTGACTTTTTTCTCGATGTGATCGCGAAGAAGAAGTTTATCAGTTAGATCTTCAACCACTGCCTCAACGCTGCGCTCTGGGACACCTCTCAGGTTAGCAAACATACGTAAAGTCTCCCGGCCGGTCATTTCGTCAATAGTAGCGTCAAATTGAGGACAGTAACCCAAACGGCGCTGGACCTAAAAATTGTATCAAAACGCACAAATCAAGTATTTTAAGTAAAAAAGAATGGAAACGAGATATACCCCAAACTAGGGATGAATAAAAAATCCTTACCGCTTTCATGTTCTTGCAAACGCTGAATCCATCAAGATAGGCATCACCGTTTGATACACCGATGTCACCTGTGAGCATTTTGAAGGTAGTCGTCTTGCCAGCTCCGTTAATGCCAAGCAAACCGAAACACTCGCCCCGTCGGACACCTAAGCATAAGCGGTCCACTGCTCGAAATCCTTGGTCATAATATTTAACCAAATCCCTGTGAAAATGAAAAATGATTAATAAATCTGAATTAGTGCCCGCAATGAGTAACTGTAAACAAAAGTAAGCAGTTGATAAAACAATCCATCAAACTATCAGACTTGAAAAATGTAATGTTGAACTCAAGTTAAAAAAGGTTGCGTGTTGCCATTACTTGATAACAAGGTTGTTGTCTTTCTGCAAAACGGTAACTGGTTTGCTTTGAATCAGCTCACGTTCGCGTGCTACATCGTCGTCCTCCGCTGGAATTACCATTCCATTTTCTGGGTTAACTAAGCATAATGAAACAAGGAATGTTTTGTTATAGACGATGTTCTTTCCAAGTATGCTGACGACGAAAAATAAATTCTTACCAAACTCATCGCTAGAAACAGGATAGAGCGAACAACAGAAGTCGCAAAACTTTTCCCATAACCGGAGTTCGATTAGTATCAAGATGATAACAAAAATGAGACCATCAATTGCCAGGAAAGTGATCATTCGTCCAATGCCGAGACCATCCCAACCTAACGGGTCCTCATTATATTGTATGCAAGCCGACGTGCCACAGTTTCCCGTATCTGTTGAGCCAACCGAGTTTAAGATTAGTCTAGAAACATTAAGAAATATTAAAAAACGTAATACTTTTGCAGCACGGATTAGGCCTGAGGCCCGTTTTACAAGCGAAAACAACAATGGGTCGTGTACAGTATTCAACAGCGCGAGAATTGGTGTATAGATTGTTGAAGGCCATGCCGAGACTGTAATTGGGCAAAGTCATGAAAATCCAGTCTAGGACGCCGGCAACTTCAACCAGCTGCAGCTCTGGAATTTGCAAGATCACTACAGTGATCAGAGTGGCCATACCTAGTATCAAATAATTAACAATCAGTTATGTCAATTGAAATACTGCGACGGATAAGATAAATCGACTTTTACCAGTGAATATATTAAACATCGTAGTGCGGGTAAATCCAGTGGCCGGGATGGAGAAGAGAAAAGAGAGCAGATACATCAGCGGCAACATGGCCCATCCGTAGAGGACGAAGACCAATATGATGCGCCCTTGTTGTTCGAACGATGTGAAACCGTCTTCGTTGAAGCACAAAAAGGTGATCAGGATGCCGGCACATGGAACTAAGAAATTAATAAAATCCCAAGTCATATTGGCCAACCAGAAGGTGATGAAGTGGACTCCCGACACGAACTGAAGATGCTTCGCTTTCGTTACACGTTCTTTCACTGTCAATTCGGAAATTATAAAACAAAGACATGGTACACGTTAGAAAACAATTCTGAAATCTGCATCAATATTAACTGAAAATAATTACCTAAAAAAATGACAAAGCTAGCGGCAAGGAAAGCCATTCCGAATGATATGTTGAAGCCGACTTGGAAACCAAGAGAGCTGCTGGACGCGTCGTTATTGAGTTTGCTAAAGTCGTCAAACGGAAGCGGGTGATTGATAATGGTTAGACGGTACTCGGAATCGCCAGTGCGATGGATCAACAAGGCGTTGTGGATGAGGTTGAGGGTCAGCGGAGGTACGTGGTAGGGCTGGTTGTTAAACCAGGCCGTCGCCAACACTTTCTCCGTTTGCCTTCTGCGCGTCGGTAGCGTGCGAAACGTGACGCCCGTCAGTAAATGGAGATTCACTCCCGGCAGGTCATTGCTGGCTCGATCGTTATAATACTCGAGCATGCTCTGATTGAGCAGATCGACCCGTTCGTACTTGTTGTGCCCCGTAGCATCAAATTGGTCTGCGTAGATCTCGGTTAAGTTGCGAGCAAGGATGTTGTCAGGAGTGGCCAACTCGACCAGGGTGTTGGTCGACAAGTAGTTCTCCAGGCGGATTGGAAGAGACTTGGAATTGGTGACGCCCGGAACGGTCTGCAAGACGATCAAACTGATCGCCAGGAAAGCGACGGGAATCAGGAGCTGGGCGGTGAATAAAAGCCAATTGCGAACTGTGTACAACAGCTTCTTGTTCAGCATGGCTCTCAGCTGCTGGCAGAATAAGTTGAAGCCTTTGTTGCGGAGATCCCCGTTGGTGCCATCTTGCAGTAGACTCTGAGTCGATGAAGCGGAATTGAGGTTGACTAACGTGTCTTGTTGAGTGATATACTGTTTGTTGATGTTCTGTTTCTCCATTTCTTGGTGGCCGGCATTGATTTCACCAACGCGGATGAACACCTCCTCCATGGTAGTGACGCTAGCACCATAACTAGAGATGCCTAAAGCTCGGCGATTTTGCTCGAGCTCTTCGAATATGTGCTGGAATAAATGCGACTTGTCGCTTGGTAAAAGATACGTCAATTCGGCGCCGACGTTTTGATTGATGGACACTTCGGGAATAGATTTACGGATGAGCTCAGTGATGCGTTGGACATCGCAGCTACTTTCCTTCACAATCACCAAATGATATCCGGCCCCATATTTCTTCTTTAAAAATAAGGACGAACCTGTCGAAAAATTCAACATTGAAAGTAGCCTACATTTCATAACATAATAAAATTTAAAAAAAAAAAAAAAAAAAAAAAAAATCAATACGTACCACAACATTGAATCTGTCCGCTGGCCATGATGGCAATGCGATCGCCCAACAAATCAGCTTCCTCCATGAAATGAGTGGTAAGCAGAATGGTCCTGCCTACCTTTTCCGATTGCAAAAGATCCCACGTCGATCGACGAGCGGACGGGTCCATTCCGGAAGTGGGTTCGTCTAACATCACCACCTTAATTAGGAAGAACGTCATTAGTCGATTTATAGTCCATTTTATTTACTATCTGTAAGGTTTTTTGCAAATTGTACCTTTGATTCTCCACAGAGGGCGATGCCGACCGAAAGTTTCCGTTTCATGCCCCCGGAAAGAGTACAGGACATTGCCCGGCGCTTGTTCTCTAGTTGCAAAGCTTTCACCATGCGATCCGTCTCAGCTCGAACCAAGTGAGATGGGTAACCTTTCAGTTTACAGAAAAAATCCAAATGCTCTTCGACAGTCAGTTCGTCAAAGAGAATGTCATGTTGCGGGCACAAGCCTAGACTACCGCGAACACCTTTTCAATCATTCCGAATCACAAATTCATTAGACGGAGTCGAAAAAAAAAAAAGAAAAAAAAGAGGTCAAAATCAAATACCTTGAATGTCTTTGCGAATGTCAAAACCATTGACCAAAGCTGTGCCGGTGGTAGGAGGGAAAAGGCCGGTCAGCATGGACATTGTGGTCGATTTGCCGGCGCCATTGTGGCCCAGTAGTGCCGTTATCTGGCTCTCATACATGTTCAGGTGAATGTTGTTCACGGCCAATTTTCCTCTGTGATATTCTTTAGTCAGGCCTTTGATTTGAATGCCAGCTCTCAATCCAATCGGCTCTTCTTCAATGTACTCGGCGTTACGGGCCGTACGCTCTGCGCCGCTGAGTGTAATATCCTGAGCGGCTACAGAACTACCGCACCAGTAGTCACGCTGCAAAATGTCCCCCCCCAAAAAAAAATAGTAAATGGACGTTATTTTTTAAGTTATATTCTCGTAGATGGAAATAGCCGATTCAGTTACCGTAAAAGGGAAGTACCATGGCTGTGGTACGCCAAATTCACCGGGGAAAACGGCTTCAACGTAAAGCGCCAGAAGGAGGTAGAGAACCGAGTCAATGGCTAACATAACCAGGACGTCACCGAACGTAAAGTCGTCATCAGGTGACACACCACGGTTGATATTCTGCCATTGGATTCCCTCGCCTTTTTTTAAATTATTTTTATGATGTCGTTCATTGGAATTTAATATAAATGGATTATTTAAGCTGAACTTACTTGAGCCTTCAAACATGGACATGAGTTGTGAAGCGAAAGCCATTGCCGTGTTGGAAAAGAGGCACGAAATCAATTTATCAGTGCGAGTCAGTGTGGCGTAGCGCAACTGCAAGAAGAAGAATGGCGAGTACGTGACGAACCAGATGATACCGGCTCCAGTTGCGGCCGCATTGGCTAAAAGTACAATTTTAATATTTTTAAAAATACGTGATTTAAGATGATCCGATTATGCCTATAGAACATACCTTTAGAGAAGAATACAGTCATGAGGAAGCAGAACGAGATGCTTGTGATGGCGAAGATGAGCATGAAAAAGAAGAATAGAGTGCCATCCGATTTCTCCAGCACTGCCAGTGTCGAACCACCGTACCAGCGAGCCTTGAATAAACAATAATCGAAATAATAAATCCGAACAGTTAACACGGTTACACAAAATAGTCATATTTATAATTCTGTTAATTGTGTAGGATGACGAAGGGGTTTTTACCTTTAGCAATGCGGTAATTAAAATGATAGTAATGAGGATGAAGGCCAGCGATTTCACGAACCAAGCTGTCCAGTGCAGCCAGTTGGGAAGGCCCATCATTTTCATGGATTCCTGTGAATCAAGTCATTATTGTAATAAACTCGTAATGACTGCGCGTATTTGGATAACGTAACAAACGTACCTTGAGGCGTCTTTCCTTTTCATGAACAATACTCTTTACAATATTAAGAGCCGGATAAATGAAGCTAAGCATAATAATTAAGGGCAGCCAGCCTTGGAGCGCTACCAGAAATTTGTCATCAGCGTAAATCGGGTAAGGAAAGCGTCTCATCTCGATGTCAATGTCATTGGTGCTCTTTCCGGAGAGCATCTCTATCAGAACGCGGCTGACACCGTCTTGAAGCGTCAGAAAACCTTCTTTGTAGTAGCCAGGATTTCCGCCTTCCGTTCGATTCTTGAACCGAGGCCCGGGCAGTTGAAAGATCGGAAACTGGTAGTCGGTCATCCACGTTTCGACTGGAGACCATGGGCTACGGTCGTTGTTCATCACTCGAGGCGAACCTTTCATTCGAATTTTGAACTGCAATCAAAAACCAAATAATTAACACATCGATCAGCGATCACATCCCAATTAAAAATACATATATATATATTTTACTTGAATGTCTTTTGGGAAAGTGTCGTCCTTGGGGAAAGCATTGGTAAACACAATTCCGCCCAGAAAATCAATGGAAGATTTGACTCCTAAACCGGCATTATAATTTTTCATGATGAAATCTTCCATCTCTTCTTCGGTGGCAAAGCCGTAGTTACTGACGCGCAGATTAGAGCGCCTGGCTAACCGTTCCATGACGTTGCGGACCACCGTGTTGTTGGGAGCCCAGGCTACGGGCCACTTGCGAGGCGGCAACAGACCGAACGGATCAAAGTTCAACGACGGATCGAAACTGAAAGTCGACATCATGATCGAAGAAGGGGAGCTCAGTGTTTCCAACGCAGAAATGTTATCTAAATTAATCTAAAAGAAGACACACAAATTTAAAAAACAAACAAACAAAACAAAAAACAAACAAATAAAATAACATCCCATTTTGGCTTGATAATCAGCTAACGGAACTAGAAAAAAGGACAGAGAAAGTCTAAGAAATATATAGCGGTGAATTTCAAGTGATACAGAGGGAAATTGTGTTGCGTGTGGCAATAATAAAGTATTCCTTCCAAGATTTCGTTCGCCCTCAAATGGGGTGGATAACACGGTCGCTAAACCCAACAAACAACTAACTGCACTTTCACTTCCGGGTATAGTTTCGAAAGATTTTCAGTTATACGAGCACAACTTTAAAAAAAAGAAAAAAAAAAGGCAGACGTTTTCTTAGATATTTTCGACGGCCCTACATGTGCTACATGTGCTATATGTGCATACAGATGTAAAATATACGACATCTAACTGTATGCAGAACATGAATGTAGATTATATATAGTAGATTATTCTCAATAATTCACGCAAGCAGCGGTACTATATACGTGCTCCGCCTGCCTGGCTGCGCGTACCAGGTGTTTCCCGCCGCACGAAAACGTGAATTTAGGTCAAGACGGATGAGAAAAAGAGTATCTTATAAGGGTGGTAGATTCGTTTCTAGTACTGTAGGGCCTACCTTTGATCCAACAGTGGGTAAAGGCATGTTGGCAATGGAACCGGATGGAATATCTGGCAAGTTCTGACTCAGACGATAGGCCGGATAAACTGTCGCATTTTGGAAGACGTCGGACGGAGCTAAATCGCGAATGATGACCAGCAATGAGGCGAAGAACACCGGCAAAGCAATTTCAACAAGTGTTTGAATTTTGTGTCGCTTCTGGACCACCCAGTTTTTCCACAGAAGGAGTTTGAATCGACTCCATCCACTCGTCTCTTCTAATCCGGAGTAGTGGCCGCCGATTCCACTTGTTGCCGAAGAGCCATGAGGTGGTAACGGCGAGGCGTTCGGCAAAATTCCGGTATCCATGAAGTCGCACGACAGCCTTGATTTCAAGGGCCTGGATAAAAACAAGAATTTCTATACATACAGAATTTAAGGGTTGATAATAGTTGTTGAAAGCGGTGACATTAGCTAGGCTATAGACAATGGGCCAACATTGCAGCCCACATCCCACTCGAATTTCCAAGCTGATACTAATGCACTGATGTCTGATGAGCAGTGGTCACAGAACTCTACTGAGACTCGAGCTGCCGTCGGACTGCCGTCGAGTGACAGCGACCAGTAGTTTCTCATCTATATGGTTTTTCATCTAGCGCATATGCCAAATGTTGAGGGAATAAGAAACGAGGCTATTGTCGTTGAGGAACTAGACTACGTCAGGCCCAAATTGGCATTTCGTCCACATCTAGCACAATACAGCTCAACATGTAACTACCAAAAAGTGAAAGAATTTCGACAAATGGCGGTTGTGGTCCTTGCAACTATACTAAAGACAACCTGACATCTGTGTCGGAGAAATTTTGATGCTCTATCAAAGAGTCTATATAGTATTTTCTTTCACGTAATGGCCGTTTGTGCCTCGGTGGGTGCAGCACTAACAGCCAAAGCCAAGGAAATTGAATTAGGTCGTACTGAATTAGTTTAATCTAAACTGGCCAATGACCGTTTCTTTTTATGTATGTTTGTATCAAGATTGGAGTGTTACTTTCGAGTTTCCTTCACCGAACGGATTAAACACACATATGAACGGTACAACAGTTCCAAGCTGTTATTTATACCCGCAATATTTAAAAAAATAGAATTACCTCTACGTGAGGTTTGGCTTTTTTTTTTAATTATCCAGCCCGCTAATTCTTTTTTTTTTTTTTTTACAAATAAAATCTGTTCGTGGAATGGAAAATTGGTCACATGATCAGGGTTGGGCGCTTAAGCATGAAACAAAAGTCATTTTGATTTGACCTAGAACTATACTTATTTCCTTAAATAATATTTTCTCAGTCTGTGCTGTGCAAGCGCAAGAAGGCACAAGAAGGCGCAAGAAGCAACAGATTGGGTGGCTCACCCTTTGGATGGTGGGATGTGAGGATGTGGGCTGATTTTCGTGGTGCTTTTGCCATTCTCTCCTATGACGTAAATGGGCGGCGTTCTCCCGCTGCTCGTGTTACTGGCGGTGCTTTCCTGCAGGATTGGCACGAAATCTTCTCTCTTGCCGGAATCCAGCAGGTCGCATGGAATGGACGGGAAATTCAGAAGTGCTCGTTTCATGTTTCACTATCTCGTTGTCTCTGCCTGTTGCAACGTCGTCGGTTTGCGAATTTTTCATGTAGCAAACTATCGTAGCATCATTTCTGTATTTTGGATCACAAAAAAAAAATAATAATAAAATAATAACAATGAATTAATTTAGCAGTCAACGAAAACATTTTTAAAAAATTAATTAGCTTAGTTAATATAATGATGGTGCGTATTGGTTAAACAAGTAAACCCCTTACTATGATGGCATATACGTATAATTGGCCAGCAAGCGAAAAAACAAACATAATTTACAAGGGACCTGTCAACTAGGATGCATATTTGTTTGCTCAGTTGATAGTAAAGTTAAGTTGCATGTCTAATTGCATCTGCTATAGAGTGATACGTGCTGGTTGAATACCAAATAGTAAGTCATTCACGCGGTTTTAGATAACATAACGGCGCCCGGTTTCGTATTTCCAACGAGGGCCTGTTCTGTCGAAAGCGGTCGAAAGTGGGACGTGGCCCCAAAAAAACTGTTACGTGTCAATGGTAAAAACTGGTGGAGCGTTCGTCTTGTCCACACTACCGGTTTGGGAACGAGAGAAGGCTTTGCCAACTCATTCCACAAACTCGTTCTATTTACAAAAGGAGCTAGGTGAGTACGGGTAGACTGAGTCTTTCGCTGAATTCTTAACGGTCTTATATCTACACCACCTGTTAGGAAAAACGATCGCTTGCTTAAGAAGATGATCCAGCAGGGCAATAGTACACACACAAAAAAACATGAATTATAAAATTGACCATCTTTGGTAATATATAACAATGTTGTGTTTGTAGAAAGTAGGAAGGAAGACTGTCCGACTGTCCATGAGATATTACGTCAGGTTGGAGGTCAACGACCTGGTGTTTGTGGTGTATGAGCGCCGGCGGTCGGTTGCCCAGGTATATAGGAAGAGGATTGGAGGGGAGAGGGATTCGCGGTGACGGTTAATGTTAGTGGGTCAACCAACGGAATGTTCCACGGATGTCTTGGTCGCTTCCTCGCTCGAGGGCCCTGAAACCCAGTTTGTTAGGGGCGCACTCTCTAATGCCACATCTTTTCTTAAGGCTCCCCAACTCTTGGTGATGCTTACCACCATGACTCCTTTCTCAAGTTTCTTTTCGCTTCGTTTTATAAAACAACATTTTTAAGCCAAAAAAAAACCCAAGTTGAGACTATGGAAAGTGGATGGCCTATAGTACTCATCGTACTCATTAAAACTGAAGACAGAAATGAGTTCAACATTTTCCGTCAAATAATCTCTGGGTTTTGTGGTTTGCCCAGAAGTAAACCATGGTTTCCACTACAAAAAAAAAAAACAAAAAAAAACAACAATGAATAGCCCAATGTCAGTCCTCTGCCAATCTGTTGATTATCCATATGGGAGACTTATCCAGGCGACAGTGGAATTACCTAGAAATGGTGACCGACTCTTACATTTGGAACGCCACCCTTTTCTGACCAAATGTATACTATTCCACAGTTAGGTTGCAGTTAAAAAAAAGTTTCACTAATCCTGTGGACCTAATACCATAAATTAACTGATCAGAATTCATTAAAATCTTTAATTAGTGTATGGGGGATTTTGTGGATATAATTTCCAGTCCCTATCCCCACGGGGAGGGCTTGCCTGTCTATACAGACACGCAGAGCTCGCCAACAGGGCAGAGGTGAAATGTCTTTTAAAAAATCTAAACAAGCAGGTCAGAGTCAAGGTCACGTGACAGGTAAGAACCGTTAAACGGAAACCGGTCGGCTCCGTGCTTGAGGAGAATAAGAAGGTGGGCTAAAAACCTAGTGTGAAAGAGCTACGGCTACGCATATCTTTTCAATGGAGTTTGTTCCGCATCCAGGCGCGCCGAGATGCTTGGCCCAGCTACAGAGGTCAAGGTCGTACCACTAACACAAATCCGCTGGAAAACAACATTTAAAAAAAAGCACCAAAGTTGAAATGAAAAACGAAAAAGAAAAGAATTTTCGAAACGAGGTAGTACCCAACAAGAACGGATACAAACCACGGATGATGCACTTTTGCAATGCGGAAGCCAAAAGAGTTGCGCCACAGAAAAAGAAGAAATTAGATACATTTTATTCAGTTGACTGACTTGGCGAATTTTTCTCTATTTAAGGTTAAAAAATTTGCCCAAGCAGAATTCCCCCACGTGATTGACTATTAAATTCTGTATCTGGTGATTTTATTTACTTTTTTAATCAATTGGGAATTACATTTCTGTTTTGTAGAATTTGTTAACAAGAGATTTCGAAACCATAAACAAGTTCGTTTTTTAAACGGCGGTTTAAAATTAACAACAGTCATTTCCCTTTAAATAAAAACACATTGTTAAGTACAAACTCATTTAGAACAATGGCCTACGGAAGCTTAAACATGAGAACTCAGAACTCATATGGGCTGAATTGTACTACCAAATTAGTTGTCCCATAATCTCATGACAAAATTAAAATCGTTGCATCTTCTTTTCACTGAAAATGTGCGCAAAGAGAATCAAAATAGGCAGTTTATTACGATTCACCCCTCGCCGTGAGCATTAAGACACCTGTGAATGAGCTGCGGTAATCACAGTTATATACTTAACAAAAAGGTAAAAAAAAAAAAAAAAAAACAGAGTGAAGGCTCAACGAAAAGAGATAGAAAGAATGAATTAAGAAGAGAGAGAGAAAGAAAGAGAGAGAGAGAGAGAAAGAGAGGGGAGAAGGAGAAAAAAAAAAGCATTTTATGAGTCGAACCATGGTGGAAAAAAAAGAAAAGAAAATCCTGGTGTTGGTTATTTTCTAACGGGACTCTATCTTTCTTTTATCCGCAGGCAAAATTCTAACCATTGCACACACGCTCCCATACCAACCTGTTTTCTGAATTTTTTTTATTTTTAAAAATTGTATTTTAAAAATAAGGTAACACTCGAAGTTGTTAAAGATTCTACAGTTTAAAAACCCAGTGGAACATCAAATATATTTAAAAAAAAAACACTATCGTTACATTTTTTTGGTTCTGTGTGCTAATTTTAGCACATTATTAACTACTTAGTTAATAATGTTCTACTAACAATTCGAAGTAGAAATCAAATTACTAATTTGATTATAGGTTACTTTCATCCGATAGACCTGAAATACGAGATTCCGCGAGCTATGCAAAAGCGTGTGTACGTTAGCCGGCTTCACAGAAAGGTTCTTGACCTTTATAGGACCGCTGGAGACCTAATGCGGCATTCTATTGAATCAAGCAAAAATTCTTGCGTTTTCTATACCTTGTCGTTGTGATTTCTCAAAACGAATTGAAATTAATTTGTTGGAACCCAAAACCTTGCTATTCTGAGCTTTCGTTGGATATATAATTTTTTTTGCTTTCATTCAACATTGCCACTGATCAAATGTGTAATACACGAAAAAAAATCTTTTCTAAATAGTTAAAATGCAACTGATTAACGGTACTGCGGTCGGTATCTTGGAGGATTCAGCGTTATGTAAAATGGAGTACACCTCGAGCATTGACGACTCACAAATTTATTTAGTAGCACCCAGAAAATGAAATCCAATTCCCGTTGGAACGACAAGAAACAATCGAGGAATCGTACAGCCAGCGCCAAATGCAGCCACAATCCTTTGGGTTTGAGCCGGGCTATCAGTGGACCCCACACACTTCCGTGCTGACGACTGCCGCTGCCACGCTAGCGCACCGTGGGTTCGTGGCCAACAACGTACTAACGGTACTTCCATTCCTTTACAAACGGACCCTTGCCATGTCCATATGACGCCAACCGACTTAAGCCGAATTCATTTTGACGTTGGCAAAATAATCATGGACTACAGGAAAACGAAATGAAACGAATTTTCACTCACCATGGTGTATGCTAGAGTAACTGACACGCGAATAATTCTCAATATCTTCTAACAAGTGCTGTGGCCAATTTGATCGACGTCAAGAGCCTAAATGACACTGAAAGCCAATAAAAAAAAATAACGATGGAAGAGTATGACTGGGCCGCTGACGAGCGATCGGAAGGTGTACTGAAGGGAAATCAATCGTTTCCTTAAAAAAAAGATGAGCGCACACACCAAGAAGCGCACAAGATGAAGTGGACAAGATGACTGAAGAAGTTTGTAGGTCAGCACATCCATGTCGTTGACGGTAAACCTGTGATTGCCGCCCCCAGAGGGCGGAGCCCTGGATCAAAACGGTCCATCAACCGCTTCAGGCGAAGCACCGGCACCAGTTCTTCCTGCAACTTTGACTTGATTTTTTTTTTTTGTTTTGTTTTGTTTTAGTTTTTTTTCGTTTTCAGTTCACGATTTTCACAATGAAGACAAAAAAAGAAAAACTTTGAAACAAGGCGAAGAGAAAACGCGCGAGTCGTCTAGTCGCGCGAGAGAGCGATTTTCTCGAGTCCGTCGAATTCACTAGCTTGAAAAAATTAGAAAACAGTATGTAACGTCAGTACTCTTTGGAACACGCATCGCGACTAACCCGGAAATAAAGAGAATACTCTTCTGGCTGCGTCACTGAACGAAGCAGTTGTTGTATACCAGTTGTATACCCACTCGCCTGCTGTAGCGTTGCAAGGTTCGGGTGTATTGTACGAGTTAGAATAAAGCTATAGATACGTTTCAACACTTCTCTTTTACAGAAAAATATTTCAACCATAAAAGTATTGATGTTCTTCCAGTTCAACAACTATTTCTGCTGCAACCCTTACGCCAACTAAAAATAAAATAAACAAATAAAATACTTCAATGTTTTCGTTGCTTCTTAGTTCTTACCAATCGATGATCGTATAATAATGACGACGAAAATCGCGGAATAATCTGATATTCGTGGAAATTATTCTGCTTGTACGGAAGTTTGAATTTAAGAAATCACAGAACGTAGAACATAGAAAATATTTTACTTTTATAAATTCAAATGCCTCGGGCCAGACAAGTCACTTCCTGGTTCTTTTTTTTCTTGTGTCTCTCTTGAAGAAGAGGCTTCGCTACAAACTACAAATATATTTTTCAAATAATACTTCTTCAACTTAAAAACAAAAAAAATTAGGCTGTCGCCCGCTTGAATGAACTTACAAGTGGAACGAAATTATTATTAATCCCAAAATATGAAAATGAAAAAAAAAAAAAAAAAAAAAAAAAAAAAAAAAAAAAAAAACAATCAAACAAACAAACATAGACTGTTAAATCCCGTCAATGCACACGGTTTTCGAATACCAAGAGATAGCGTCACCGGTTTCCCCCAGAAACGCCGAAAATCCAACTACGAATCAATCAACGAATACCCTTCAAACGGGGGATAGGGGACTGAGGACTGACAGCCGAGAAACGACTGTTTCTATATCTCTGGGTTAGCCAAGAGGGAATAATGAACATAACAGTAATTACGAGTTACGACATTCACTCATATGGAAGTTTCTAATTCGCAGGAAATTTTAATCCACGTTAATTTCAACGTAATTGTGGATTAAAGAAGGTCGATCATTAACTTACAGCGCTTACAGCATCATGAAAAGCTTGATAATCACTTAATAAATTTGTCGTGGAGTACACGAAACAAGCGTTTCGCTTTCTGGGGTCCAAATCCGGGATTCAAACTTAGATCTTCTTCAGTTGCCTCGTAAATTTTTTGAAGTGTTTGAAAATTGGATAACAACGTCATTGCATTCGTGCGATTAACTGACTTGATGGAAGATAATGCATCTGCAATCTATAAAAAATCAATAAAACAGCTACCATAAGTCATCAAGTCATGATAAAATTGGTGCAAACAGTATTATTGCCCCAGATAGTGTGCTATTGTTCTCTTGTTTTCCCATTATCAAATCAGGAGGTTTGTGCTCAAACACTTTGTAGGTTTCAATAATTTTCCCAGCTTCTTGAGCATTCCATGAGAGAAGAAGTGTTAAATCAGCTAACAAACACATCTTTGTCAGTTCTTTTATAGGTGTATAGGGGTCCTTGATGTCCACCTATTAAAAGAAAAACTAATGTATTCAATATCAAATAACGTATACACAGCACAAATCATTTGGCCTTTTGACATACTTGAACTAGCAGTATTCGTAGCTCATACTGTTTTCCAAGGTCCTTTAGACGATCATGAATGTACTGGTGGGAATTCAAATATGAAATTAATAAACAAACACTGAATTACATTTATTCACAGCATTACTTGAGGGTTCAAATTGTGATATCGCAGACTTAAGAACAATGCACAGCAAGTATGCCCCATAACATAATCTGGAACAATATCCCCATATTCCCATGGAACATTTCTTATAGATTTCAATAGAGGATTTCCTCTCTGATTAATTAGAAACATGTAATAAATAGAACATTGAATTTTTTTATGATCATATTTTAATAAAAATTGTACAGTTAACACAAACAGTATACTTGTCTTTGGTTCACTATAACTGAACCTGCTTTATAGGAAATAGCAATTTTACTTTCAGCATGCTCATCGAGTTTTTCTGTTGAAATCTGAGGTAGAGCTTCATAAAAATCGGATTCTTTCAGTTTCCCGAATGCACCTTATTATGAAGAATACTTGACTAAAATGAGTTATTGTCAAAATTATACAACGCATCAATACCAGCGAACTCCATTACACTGACAACCTTAGTAATTTGTAATGACACTTTTTGCCTTTTTTGGAACGCCGTTTGAGCGCACCCCTCTTTTTCTGTACGACTGTACTGTCTGCTAACAGTCGTCTGCTTACCTATTGCCGGCTTTGCGGCTTTGCCGCTATTCTATTCTTTTTCCAACGTTCCCTTTTTTATTAAGTGTTGAATGCCATCAATTAAAGATTTATTATCTAAAAATTAATTTAAATTATTCTTCCATGCTATTTTTACTTTCCCCCCTATTTCAATGAATTATTTTCAAAAGACAATCCGGCACCCAGCACACTCTATTCTCGATAGGCCTATCTACCCGGAACTAGGCCTAGTTATTAGTAACTTAGTATACCCCGGAACCCCGGAAGATTCCGTGAAATGTACGTACTTTAGGTAACCATTAAACGATATAAATGCGTCGAGAAAATGATGCATTAAATTTCATTCAAATATTGCAATAACTTAAGCTGAAAACGAAATGCGACGCGGTGTTTTTTACGATGATTTTTTTTAATATTTTGAGTTAGTTTTAGTGATATTTCATATCTTAGAATCTGGTTGATTAATACATTTAATAGCCATTATACTAATTCCGTCATGGGGTGCCACGTTTCACTGTACCGTATCAGATTTGAATTTTATAGCTTTTTTTCGTTATTATTTTCTTATTATTTTATTTTTCCTTCGGGAACCCCGTATACAAAAAATTAAAATGACAAAACTTGTAACATCGACTCATCGAGGCCGAAATTAGGAGACAAAAACGCGCCTTTTGTTGCAAGCAATTGTGTTTATTCCTCTACTGATAATTGGTTTTTAGTTATTCGTCGTAGCCTAGTTCTACTATTTTCTACTTGATTTAGTGTTAGCCTATATTTATTATTTAAAAATCAAATGAATTCTTTAGGGAAAATGTGAAAGAGGTTTAAGTGTTGAGCGGTAGGTGGAGCCAACCAATGAACGCCTCTCCCTTTGCCTGCTTCGAACACAAATATCGAAATATCTCCGAAATTTAACATTTTCTGCATAGAGCAATCTTAACGCTTTAGTTCATTTTTAAAGTTCCGTAAACGAAAAAAAAAAAAAAAAAAAAAATGTTTAATGTTCTATAGGAATCGTCGAAGTGTCCCTCCTCTACCTTAAGTAGTCCATGATAAAGCACCCATCAGAGGCCATCAAGTCATCAACATCATCCCATCCCTTAGAACACGTTTAGATTTCTGTTTTACAGTCGACTTGGAGTGGGCAAGTATAGTTCGTACCTTCGGTGCTGTATTACAGTTATTTTGGAAATAAAAGTATAAATGACGACACGAAATAGGGTGGAGAAATATGAACTAAACAATCAGGTAAGCAATCACCCCTTTAAGTAGTAGAAATTTAGCGTTACGAATCTAATTGAAAATTGAAATTTAGATTGTTAGCATGCGGAAAGATGTGAAGCGGGCTCGATTATGGCTCATCAACAATTTGAATCACCGTGTCAAAAAGCTAAACAAAGCTAAAACAAACGAGCGTGAAGTCGAAAAAAATCAGAGTAAGATTCTAAAGCTACGAAGTGAAATTCAACTCTTAAAACACATTGATATTGATGAAGTCTCTAAATTTGCCCTTTGCAATAAGCAAGAACCACTAAAGCAGTTAACCAATGAAAATGAAGTGGATGCAGCCCAGAAAGTTATGCTACAACTTGCTAACCATAAATTTGTTCAAGAACAAGTTCAAAAGTTTCGACAAATCTATGCTGTCCCTGTAGACAGGTTAATTCTTTTGATTAGATCTCTTGGGCTGCAATATCAAAAGAAAAAAATGAAATCAATGTTAGCTACAACAGTTGAACAAAATCCACACAAGGAATTGGAAAATAAAAAAGTGTTGGGTCAGAAAAAGAAAGTGTCTGAGAGGCTAAAAATTGTTCACTCACCCGAAGTTGAAAAATCCTCTATTGCTGAATGTCAGTATCACTATTCAGCTGAAGATGATTCAAAGTTGATGTCAAATCCTGTGATCCAGGTCAAATCTGAAAATGATATGGATAACTCTTCATCCTCGGCTGAAACAAGTGTACTAGCAGAGAGGACTGGACATGGTCACTCTTCACAGCCTTCAGCATCTAGTGGTCAGTGTCTAATAGATGCTCATCACAGTTTAGACACATTACAAAGTGGGAAAATTTGTACCACTAATCCAAGTGTGAAAAAACAAATTAATAGGAAGGAGAATCTTCATCAGAAAATACCATGGCCTAAACTTTCAGCTCCTCAAATAAATAAAACAACTGGAACTATGATCATCAAGCAGCTGAACCTTGATAATGAAGCTGACATAATTTCCGTTGAGGAATCACACAAAATGCCAGAGAAAAGTTGTGACACAAGTGAGCCTCCCAGAGATTCATTTTTCGTTGGAGGGGTTGATTTACCCCTTGAAGAAAATGACGAAATGAAAAATGGATCGATTCATTTAAATTCATCAAGGTACGGGTCTATTTTCAGTTAAGTATTTTTCTGTTTGTATAATATTTTCGATTCGAACGTGTTAATTCACAGAGTTCATGTGAGAAAGAATTTGGGTAAGAAAGCAATGGAAAGTAAAACGTCCTGTAAAGTGTCCAGGAATACGCGTGAATTAATTAATGGACCAATTCAAGAAAAACAAACCAACATTATACCATCAGGTACCCAAACAGACCCTATTAGCTATTACCAGATATTTTTGTAAACTTTTTCGTTTACACTGGGACCAGTTTTAGTTAGATCTTATCTTCCTTTTACCTATTTTAGTTTCAACAACTGAAGTCCTTCACCCATCCTGGCAGGCCAAAAGGAAGGAGAAAGAGCTTCAAATTAACATTGGTGAATGCAAAGGGAAGAAGATAAGATTTGACAATGATTAATAATATGCTTAAATGAGGAATTTAATACAGTGGTCTTCCGATGAATTCGTTCTTATAACTTTGTAAAATGAATAACTGGACTGGAGATCGAATAAAATTATTATTAACTATGATTATATATCTGAAGGATTTTTATGTCCAGTAAAATATTTAAGATTTCTTGAAAGATTTTTTAAAAGTTAACATCTTTATTTGAAGGTTCCTCCCTATGGAACGCCGTTTGAGTCACTTAATTAGAAAAAATGTAATACAAGTATTTTTTTTTCAATTTATTTGTTTTAAAATTATTACATAAGGATTTTTCAGGATTTTTTCCCATGAGGGTTACCGAAATTTTATTCAGCTAAATACGAAAAATAAAATTCAGGACAACTACTATGAAAAGGCTCTGAAGAAAATTCCGGGGGAAGATATAAATTAAATAAATTTCATAGAATTCATTTCGATTAATTTTGTTCATTACTCAACTGTAAAATTATGATTATATTTGAAGTCCATAAACGACCTTTGTAAAAAGACTTTCCCTTTATTTAAATGATTTTTAAACGAAAAAAAAAAAACTTGGCAAGTTTTTTTTTTTTAATTTTCCCAGTTAAGTTTCTCGGGACTCGGGAGCCTTTTCTTTTACAGTAAGTAGTAGGCCTAACGTGATCGCTTCGCGGCTTGATAGAGGCTCCCTTGTCCTGTCCATGACGCGCTCCAGTTGCATCCATTCCAGCGTTCCGGCGTGTCATTTCAAACCAGGGAAGAACAAAAACGTGTAGCACAGTTCTATGATCAGTAGGCCTATTGCCCATAATACCGAAGGGCGGTTTATATGACTATATAGCCCTACGGCTATACCGGCAGAAAATACGGCCTACCCGTACCCGATCGAATCCCCGTTTGGGAGTATTGCGTATTGGTACAAATAGTTATCACCGCCTTTGAAGTTTGAACCTAGTTTGAACAATTTAATTTATAACCCATCGGTTTAACAGACGAAAAAACCGTAACCATGCCGTAACGATTGCAACTAGAAAAAAATAGTTACTCTTTTCCATCTAGTGGCAGAAAAAAGACTAATTTTCTTCCCGAGGTAGAATACTATAATCGGTACACACTACACAGTTGACAGTACACAGAGGCGGAGGCGACAGTTCGACAGAGCACTCAGAGCAGGGCAGCAGGCTCCGATCGACCGATAAGCTGTCAAATCAAACTCAGGTTTGGCTTAGTATGTTTTTAGGAACACCGCATTGAACCATGCTCTAACGTCAAATCCTGAAATCCAGGTTCCACGGCTTTGGTAATACTAATACCAGTTAATACCCATATGGGTGAAATGTGGTGATAGTGGTGATACACATACGTCATCGATACCATTTACAATGGAAGCAGAAATTGAACTACACTTTTTAAAAAAATTCCAATTTAAACAACTTGTACAAAGTTCTTGGTCCTGCAGAAATCCATTCGGTAATTGTTCATGGAAGGTACATTTAAGATATTCAGTATTTTAACAATTTTATTATTCTTCTATGTAAATCTGATCCTTATTTCTTTTTTTTTCTTTTTCTTTTTTTTTTCTTTTTCTTTTTTTTCTTTTTCTTTTTAGATTCCAGAATTGGAAAGTTTGAAATATCATTTAAATTGTACCAAAGGTCTTTTAAGTCATATGGAAGCATCAACATGGCATGACCATACAAATTACACCAACCATGCAGCTGATATTTTCCACAAAGTTAAATGTGATATTAATCCAGAGCTATTAACACAGGTGATGAAGTATTTTTTTTTCAACCTCTTTTGATGTTAATGTCATTTTCATCCGCCAACATATTTTTATAAAGGCCTGGTTGAAGTTTTATGAATGTCTGGCTCAGTTTGATTTAGTTGGTGAACTACCTCAGCATAGTTCTGTGTTTCAAAGTGTTCATTTGTGTGAAGCTCCAGGAGCCTTTATTACATCCTTGAATCATTTTCTTCAATTACGCTATCCATTTTTGGAGGTAATATTTAAAACTATGAAATCTTTCCACTAATTTTAACAGTCTTTTTTTTTAACATTCAATAGCTGAAATGGTCGGCAATAACTCTGAATCCCTACTATGAAGGAAATTTTAGGAAATCAATGATTGGAGATGATCGTTTCATTTCTAGTACCTTGAAACACTGGAATTTCGGATTTGATGATACAGGAAACATAATGGAATGGTGTAATGTTAAAGCCATGTTGAAAAAGCCTCATCATCAAGTGAATCTTGTATTCATCTACAGATGTCTCCATTAAATACATTAGATTATAAGCTTAATTTGAAATTCATAGGTAACTGCAGATGGAAGTGTTGATTGCGCGGATAATCCGGGTGAACAAGAAAACTATCTCGCACCTTTACATTGGTGTGAAACAATATCAGCCTTATTAATATTAAGCAATGGTATCATTCATAAGGAATTACTTGAAATGGTTATTAGTTAATTTTTTTAATTAGAAAATATTTCTTTTCATTGTACAGGTGGTTCATTTATTTTGAAAATGTTCACCCTGTTCGAACATACTTCGGTTTCTCTTCTGTATTTACTAATGATGTCATTTGAAGAACTTCACGTATTCAAACCATGCACAAGTAAAGAAGGAAATTCGGAAGTATACATAATTGCACTTCGCTACATTAAAACGGAACATGTGGATAACTTGTTGCGCATAATTCAGTTACAGGTTTATGAAAGGTGTGTGTTGACTACATTTACACATTGAGCCATATTAAAACAAATTTTATTAAATAGGAAAACAGATGTTTCTTTGAATGCTTTGTTTTCTTTAGACGAAATTCCCGAAGCCTTCTTACATGACATCATTAGCTGCGCGACGCTGTTCAAGAAACACCAGGAACACGCTATTTTGCGGAACCTGACACTTTATAATATCCCGTTCGAAGAAAAAGAGTTGGAAATCATCAAAAAGAAAATTGCATATCGTTACATGCAAAAGTACTGCTTGCAACGAATTCCACTTTCAAAGCAAATCGTGACCACTAAAATTCAAAAATTGACATTTTTGGATATTCAGCTTGGCCGCATTAAGCGTCATAACATAATGTCTTCCTTCTTTAATCTAAACGAAGTTTTACACTTACAATCAGAACTGATCGAAATCAATGATCTTCTTGAAAACTTAAAAATTCGAAAGTGGATCAATGTGGAAAAAGAAGATTGGCAACAAAACATAAAATATATCCACGGGAAATCCTATGATATTTTACGAAACTCAAAATTTTGTCATGAGCATATTTTTTATGTTTTTGAAAGCATTGCCAACACATCTTCAGAACCAAAATTCAACTCTTCCTTTTGTAATGCACTGCTCCAAAGAGAACAAACTAGTTTACTTAATACTTTCTTAGATTCTAGTTCCACGATTCGCGAAGGGGAGGATTTTGAACTAAAAAAACCTGTATTGTCTAGATTTGCTGTGGCTACTGTGTGGATCATGTCTCTTCTATTTTCCCAAGTAATAAGCGCTAAACACAGTACTGTATCTTTTAACTATTTAGAATTTTGATTTAATAGATTGAATGTCACGTCAAGGATGAACCAATACTTCGTTTCGTAGGTTATAAAGAAGTACCCGAAATCATGAAATGGATGCGAGTTCTCGATCAAGAATTACTGAATTTTGTCGACATTTCAACTCTTTGCCGTGAGAATCTGGAATTAAAAATTTTAATAAAACAAATTCATCAAAGCAGTAGTTCCATAATGATTTGTATATTTTAGGGGGCTCATTTTCTGATTTGATATTACTTTATAACACGAAGTTGCTCTTGCAGTTTTCCTTGTCTTCAACAAGTACTATGTCTGCTTATTGAACACGAAGCATTTCCTAATTGAATTTGAAGGTGTGATCTATTTTAATAAAATTAAGAAAATCATTATGGATTGTGAATTTTACTTTTTTCAATATCTTATATACTTATTTCAATATTTTATCAATATTAGGCACGAGGGAAGGGGGAGGATAACCAGATCACGTATAGAATAGAATAAATGTTAAATAATCGGAAATATTCAGGGAAATTACGCCAAGTAGATAAAACAATAATCTGTGAGACACGACGGAGCGGAAAAGGTCACTTTCAATCCTAGTACCATGGTACCATGGTACCAGTATGAGGAGGTGGTACCGTCACCTTGTAGGATTTGGCCATAAGGCCTCGTCACAGCTTTTTGAGGGGTTGTTTCAAAGTGAGATCCCCCGGGTGGGTGGAAGCATGGACTACTTAAGCTAGAGGACGGGACCCTCGTCCTATCCCGCCGTGTTATAGCTTGTCGGGTGGATTTTTAATCATAATTTTTGAAGAAGGGTCAATCGATAGAGATTTAAAAAGCTATTATAAGTCTCCAATGCACATTTCTTGTGAAGATATTAAATTAAAAGATATTTGCGTTTAAATTTTCAGAGGACGGGAGAGGTGTTCGTTGGTTGTCTCCACCTAGCGCTAAGAATTCTAAACTCTTCCATGGTTTTAAGAAAGAAAACAAACAAACAGAATCCAGAGAATCACCAGAGAATCACAGATAGCAGACGCACCTAATCATACCAAACCAAACCAAAACCAGAGAATCACAGAGTGGTCAACCAACAATAACCGCTAGGCTACGACAACCAACGAACACCTACGTCATTTCTAATTAAAATATCACCGAAATTCAATAATTCCCGCATAGGGATAATTTAATAGACTCTAGCTCATTTTTGAAGCTCGATTCATTAAAGTAACAAAAAAAAAATGGTAGCCGACATAGGATTTGTCCAAGTGACCCGTCCTCTAGCTTAAGTAGTCCATGGTGGAAGAGGGAGGGGGAGAAGGAAAGTGCGGACGGTCCAGAAAACGACATCAGCACAGCTACTGCCACCACTTGTAGCGTTACTGGACTAAGCAAAAGAACAGTTCTTTTTCTAAGTCCTGGCCAAAGGAAAAACATTAGAATTTTCTTCAAAAACATGTGATAAAACTCGAATTTTTAACAAAATTAGACCTTCTATGAATTTTGTATAAAAAAATAATAAAAAACGGAAAATTAAAAATTTCTAGGCCCAGATTCGAACCTAAGTCTTCCAACATGGGAACCGACCGCTCTTCCAGTTCGGCTGCCAATCGAAGTAAATTTCTTCAAAATAGCTAATCATAAACCCTTACTGGGGCGCAGAACACTAGTCCAGTAACACTACGCGTGGTGGCAGTAGCTGTACTGATGTCGTTTTCTGGACCGTCCGCACTTTCCTTCTACCCCTCTTCCACCCACCCGGGGGATCTCACTTTGAAACAACCCCTCAAAAAGCTGTGATGAGGCCTTACGGCCAAATCCTAAAAGGTGACGGTACCACCTCCTCATAGACCATGCTAGGACCAGGAGGTGACGGTGTGGCGGCAGCCGGAGGTCCCTCGTTAGTCTTCTTGGTGTTTGTTCTGATTTGTGTGGTGTCTGTCGTCTGCTTAACAAGTAACAACTGAACAAAAAAAAAACGAAAGCAGACGACAGTTTAACTAAGGGGGGGGGAGGCTCCCCGGTAGTGTTAGTTAATTATAGGTAATGAATTAAGGAAGTTTCTGTTGGGGGTGTTACTAAACTATGGGACTATGGACTGTGGATTTCTAAAGTATGAACTTCCAACGGAAACTACGGACTCCGCTAGATGACGCAGCCTGTCCGAAAATAAGAACGTGGACTTGGGTACCTAACATTTGGACTTGATAAAACACTACACTTTAATAATAATCTAATGGTCTTCCCCAAATGGTGTTACAAAAAAAGGATTTTTGGTAATTAAAGTATAAGCTATGGACTTCTTGCAAAAAAAAAAAAAATTCCGCTTTCGTGGCAAAAGGTCAGATTTTTTTATTTTTTCCCTTCGGCCAGAAAAGATGTAGAATGTCTTTCTAAGTCCACCTACAAAATTTGGTTGATTTCTTTTTGGTAGTTTTTTTTTCTCGCCGTTTTAACATAGACAACGAAGTGGAAGACGGTTAACACCTATTTCCCCCTGTAGCGATGCGCGTGTCATGCCGTATGGGTATGGTGGCGCGTCGTACGCTAATATAATAAGTTCGGTTTTTATTCCTATTCCCTACTGTTCCATTCCTTCACACACCGACATTTAAAAATAAAATCATGCATAGTATCGTTTTCGTATTTAGATGTTTATTAAGCGCGAAAATTCAGCTTTTCGTATGAATTATTTAATAATTGTATTGTTTGTCTAACCTTCATTCATAAAATCTTTTCTTTTTTTAAATATATTTTTTTCTATTTTCCCCCAATTTTTCGAGACCAGATTTTAGAAATCGTCAAACGCTGTATGTAGAAACTAGAAAAATGCAGTAAATGTCAGTGTTGTTTGGCGGTTATTTTTCAGACCTTGTTCTGTTTTAGCTGGATTCAGTTACTTGTACATATCGATTTACTAATCGATTTGAACTTGTGTTGACCGATGTATTAACAGCGGTTTTTAAAGGGAAGGGAAAAAGGGGAGTAACTGGCCGTTTCTTCTTTCGACCATTCTAGCTGTTAGCGGAGAGCAGTCGTAGTTTTGGAGTTCTTTTCACGTCAGCTATTTTTGAAAGTTCGATTGCAAGATGGAGAAAAAGGCGTATGGACTCTGAAGATTCTAGTCCAGGTGAATTTTCATCTTCGTCGACTTCGGAAGACACTCGCCCACCGACTCGTGCGCAGCATCACGTCGAAAGAAGGGCAGTAAGGAGGACGAACGACCCAACCGTATCCAACCGGAAAATTCCAGTAATCCGAAGGCAAGTGGTTCAGGGAAAGCGTCAGCGGGTTTTTTTTGGGGGGGGGGGCTGGTGATGAAGAGTTACCCCAGCCCAAGAAGCAGCAGAGCAAGCAGAGGGCGAGGCAGGCGAAATTGAAGTAACGGCAGTTGCAGCAGACGGAGTGGCTCAGGAAAGACCAAATCCAGCAGTGGGGCAGGCCCTACTAACCTCCATCATCACAGCTCAACACGCCCCTAGGGGCTAGGAGTAACAAGAAGAAAAGGCCCAAGACTTCCATCAAGCAAAGCAGGCGCATGCTGAAGAGATTGCGAAGGGGAGTGAGCAACAAAAGGGTTCGGCAACTGAAATCCAAATACAGTTTGGACGTAGAAGACGTAGAGCCTGGATTTTAATGTCCCGTCAATCAATTTGGAGATGCAGTTGAAGTTGCAAAAGTTGTTGGGTCCATCAACCGGAGGGAGTCAATGACGTCGAGAAGAATCTATACAAAGTCTATCAATCCATGCTCTCGATTATTTCAGTGCTTGCGTTTTTGGAGTCTAAAGAGTTGGAAGGAGATGCGGGCAAGGCATTCCGTCATTTAGCCGAGTTGATTGGAAGATCCTTTTTTGACGTATCGGACTTTGGAACATCTTAGAGATAGTGGACCCTGCGATTATTCCGCTTTTAGAGGACCGAGACATATTTTAAGTCAGTAAGGGGAAAGACTTATTTGGTAGCTTTTTCATGAAGAGACTATCTAAGAGTGGGCGATTCGTCAGAGAGCTAGCTGATCTGGACGTTGGAGGTCAGAGGAAGTGCAAACTACCGACCAGAGAGCGCCAATCCTTACCTTCGACTTCCCACGACCAGCAGAGTGGGTATCAAGGTCGACAGACCAACCACAGCAGTGGTTGATGAATGATGATTTACAATAAATTCAACTCAGAGAACCCTTCCCTATACCCTAAAGTTTTCCACTTCAAAATTTGTACTTTTTACTACACACTTGCACTGTCGCCCCATAGGCATTAGAAATTTCGACAAATTTTGAAGTGGAAAACTTTGAGGTATAGGGAAGGGTTCTCTGAGTTGATTGTATTGTAAATCATTCTTTATATTCGTATAGAGTGAAGAATTCTGCATCTTTTGGCACCAAGAAAAAAAATTTAGCTTTACTTTTAGTATTTTTTGTAAATTTTTGAAAACGCCGTATTTAACACGGCGCATATGGGGGAAAACGGGTGTACCTAATAAACTGAACGATACCGTATCGCGGTGGGGGTTAATCCTACGACAACTTCATGTGTAGAAAAAATGTAGATCATCATTAGATCTACTCAGGGCCAAAAGGAAAAAAATCTAGCCCAAGCGGTTCAAGAGTTATAGCATTTTTTCTAGGACACGTAGTGCCATAAGAATGCACTGAAAATAGGGGGGTGTACCTAATAGTTTGGTGGGTACTGTAACTGTAGTCGTTGGATTTGTTATTTTGTATAGCCTAAATTGATTGATCATTACTGATTAATATTATTTAAAAATACTGATAATAGACTCATATTCTTAGGTATGAAATGTATTTCCAACATATTTAACTGTGAAAAACATTAAAAATTATATTGGGCCTGAATGACATTCAAGTCCGCCTTTCAGGCCCAATTTTTGCGACGTTCAGGCCCAATAAAAGTGGGTTTGAAAGATGGGGCCTGAATGACCGGGCCTGAACGTCGGTAGAGACGCCAGCCCAATTGATGGAATTTTTGGGAATTATGGTGGATTCAGTGTTGATGCGGTTCCGTTTGCCAAAAAGAAAGGTTGAGTCGATAGGAACCAGGAGCATGGAGTTGGCAAAGAAATCAAGAGTGGCATTGAGGAACTAGCAAGTCTGTTGGGAAATTTTACCTGAGCGTCAACAGCCGCCCCGTTCCCACAGGCTCACGGGAGGGGGAAGATCTTTATATCGAGCACTCAAGAGTGAATAGGGGGGGGGATCTGGAGTCTAAAGTTTCCCTTTCATGACCCGCGAAAGAGGATTTGGAGGGGTAGGTGAAAAACCTGACCGCCTGTGAACGTCAGTCAATATTTGAGTCAGATCCGATCATGTCAATCTGTGCCGATGCGTCACTCTTGGGTTCGGGGGCAGAGTGTAGCGGTTTCCGCACCGGTATGACTTGGTCACAGGAGGAGGTGAGTCGTCATATCAATGAGTTGGAACTCTTGGGCGTCTTTAATGCACTTAGGTAGTTCACCGCATTTGAAAAGAACTGCACTGTTGAGCTCAGACTGGACAACGCAATGGCCGTGGCATATATTAATAAGAAGGAAGGAACACATTCCGAATCGTTGACGTGTTTAGCGATACAGGTCGTGCGCTGGTGTGAGGATCGAAATGTTAAATTAGGGGATCAGTATTTACCGGGCATTTTGAACGTTATCGCAGACAGAGAGTCGAGAAGGTGGATCGACTGGCAACTAGAACTGAGGGCATTTCAGGGTCTTCGGGGAGTTTTAAAAGTCTCGATCGACCTGTTTGCTAGTCCCTGGAATGCACAGATTCAAAAATTTGTGTCTTGGAACCCGCAGCCCGGAGCCGGGCATGAGATGCATTTTTACTGAATATTGGGCGAAGCTCACATGACGTATGCGTTCCCACCTTTCGCAGTCATTCATTTCCTGTCGAAAGCGTTGAGGGAAGAAGCATCCATTTTGTTGATCTGCCCAGCTCTGCTTTGTTCCCAACGTCGATGAGCATGCAATACCCCTCGGGTCTTTAGGCCAAGCCCAGGGCTCCTGAAGTCGATCAAGGGAGAGACAAACCCATTATGCAGCGTCCCCGGCTTCCAGTTAGTCGCCTGGAACTTGTCAGGGCTTTCTACGAGGGCAGGGTTTTTCGGGAGCGACCCCGTGACGTTCCATAAGGCGGCGTGTATTTTTTAAGTTGGTTTTTCGGGTGGCAAAAAGTGAGAAAAAGAGTCCACCAAACTTGGAATTTATGTCATTTACGTCTTTTCTTTTGTCTGAATTTTTTAAGATTTTTGGCCAATTTTTTGCCTATAAAAAAGGCGCCAAAAGTATCGGATCACTCTGACACTCATGATTCTCTGCCACCCATGTTGTCTTATGGGCCAAACTTGCTTTCCATATTGCTTTTTGTATATTTAATTTTGAAGAAAGAATTTTTATTTTCAAACCGTATTTATGTTTCCCTTACATAAATTAACTGTTAGTTTTCCAGGATAATCTGAACAATTTTCGATTTTTTCCAGATTTATTCATTTCCCGAGTTTCTAAAATCAGAGAATACAGAAGAGTTCATTACGGTTTACAACCTATCAGCTGGCGTAGGCCGGAAAATAAGTGTCGTTGTTAAACGCCACTGGCGCTATGCAACCTTTTTTGCTTTTTCAAAACCCATAAAGGTCATTTTTCTAATTGTTAATTAGAAATAAAGGAAAGATTCTCAACTTTGGATTTGTAATAACTTTTATTCCAAAAGTTCCCCATTATTGACCACAACACTTATATTTTCAGGCATTGAGTAAAAAATATTCATTACGTATGCATCATCGGTTGATGATGCAGAGTAATGAAAAGTGGCGTTAAATTTCGGTCCATTACATTTCTTTTGAATTAATCGGTTTATGTTGCTTGTTGACATCAATTACTACTCTTGCAAAAACAAAGTTTAAAGGCATGAGATCGCCTGAATTTTCAGGCCAAGAAGGAAATAAATGGAAATCATTGTCTTTCATCCAGATCTTTACAGCTGCAGCGACATAGACAGGGAGATGGTCTTGTATGAAACACGACTGGCGAGAAACATGTGGCAGCACGTCACTTTGCAGCAAAGCGATTTACAGGCGAATGTGAATTTTTATTCAATCAGTCGAATCACACGAGGTCCTTGAATCAAGAGGCATATGCCCAAACGAAAACTTGTTGCTCTACGTTACGGCTGGATGGTCCGTAAGTAAGTACTGAGAAACAATACCCTGACTATAAAAAAACAATACATTGGTCAACACAAGTTCAAATCGAATAGTATAATATAGTACAATTGTAATTGTCCTGGCGTAGACTGGGACAATTGTAAATGAAATGATATGGTTGTTGCGTTTCTCTCTCGTAATTACTCGTAAGTGATAAAACGTATTGCATCTTAATGTCACACAATTAATATAAAATTACTTCAGTATGGTTTAGTGTTTCTGCTCAACGCCAATCTGAAGTTGCAGCGATTGATTTATAATTCTTCCGAGTTCATCCGAAAACTAACAGGTGGAGACGGACGGAGTCTCCGATGCCTCTGGTTCACTCTCTATTACCAGACCCGGAAGAGAAAGTTTTGAGAATTATGTGGAGCACCAACACGGATACCCTCGGCTTCGAGGTAGTCCACCAGTAAACATTTGATTTCACCCGACTGGAGCTCATCAGCCGAGTTGCCAGCGTCTTCAACCCACTGGGAACCGCCTCGTCATTGATCGAGAAGGCTAAAATACGACTGAGAGAGCTCGGCACAAAAGGACTAAGTTTGACCGACACAATCGATGGAGATGATCGTCATTGGTGGCAAGGGTGGTTCAGAGCCCTGCAGTTGCCGACAAAAATAGAAGTTCCGAGGTGCCTCTTCCCAGATGATCCCTCTATTGTTTCATCAGAGCTCCATATCTTCTGTGATGCTTCGGAAGAAGCATATGCGGCCGTAATCTACATTAGAAACGTCTATTTCAACAAGGACCCGGAAGTGGTGGTGCGTCAAGTTAAGGCAGTCAACAAGATTGCCCCGTAAATAGCATTTCCGTACCGAAGATGGAGCTCAACGTTGCTTTATTAAGAGCCAGAGTCACTAGAAAAATTAGAGATACTCTCTACCAGTCGAGATTTCTCGTCGCAGATTCTAGACAGATAGCAGCACCGTCCGTAATTGGATACGAGCCACAGCTGAATATTATCAAGTTTTCGTCAGCAACAGGATCGGAGAGATTCAGTCTCTCACGTACGCAGAGGAATGGCGATTCGTCCCAGGAATATTGAATCCGGCGGATGCGGCCACCCGTTCAACATTGGAAGGAGATATTTTTCCTTCCGCTTGGTGAGCTGGCACGGAGTTTCTCTTACAAGCAGAGTCGGAATGGCCCGCGATCTACCATGGATGGCGATCAACAATGAGATACGAGCCGCTCGTTCATTCGCCGCTACCCAAATCGTGACGACGGATTATTCCAGTGTTCATCTTACGCAAGAGAATATTCCAGCTCTGTGTCGTCTGAAAGACGATTTTTTAGATCTCATCAAGAAATGTCAAGCTGAATCCTTCAGCGAGGAGCTACGTAGACTTCAAAAGAAGAAGTCTCTTTACTCTACTTCCTCCGTCTTAGCCCTGGCGCCGATTCTCAGTGAAGACGGACTCCTTCGTCTGGGTGGCCGAGCTGGCAAGCCAAATTACCTTATGACCAGCTACACCCACCTCTCCTCTCTGGTCAGCATCCTCTGGCGGAGAAAATCGTGAAGGTGTTCCATGAGAATCTCAAACATGTTGAAACTGAATTCCTCCTGAGTTACATCCGCCAACACTTCTGGATAACAAGAGGTCGTGAGTTGGTCAAGAAAGTGCGCCGTGACTGCGTCGTCTGCAGACGTAATTGAGCTCAGCCCTGCGAACAGATGATGGCTGATCTTACCGAATTGCGTCAAGATTTCGGCACTCTACCTTTTACTAGGACGGCCGTTGACTTGTTTAATCCATTGGAGATTGGCCTATACCGAAATTGGACGGCAAAACGCTGGGGAGTTTTATACACATGTCTCGTCACCCGAGCCATCTTTCTGGACCTTGTGCGGTCTCTGTCATCAATGGATTTCCTCCTCACGCTGAGAAGATTCATTGCTATGTTCTGCAGCCCCGAAGCTCTTCATTCTGATAACGGAACAAATTTCGTCAGCGCAGAAAGAGAGTTGCGTGAAGCCGCCGACGTCTTGTACGTATCAGAAGAAATTCCTTAGTTCAATTCCTAAATTCCATCGTTCCCCCGCGGACGCCACATGCTGGCGGGTTGCACGAGTCTTTGGTTAAATCTACCAAACGGGTGCTTTACAACGCCTTGGACCAAGAGAAAGGGAATTTTCGTCATCCGACGGAAGACCTCTCCCGGACTCTGCTGTTTGAAATCGCTGGGTTGCTGAACACCCGTCCTCTCACATACGGCTCAGATCAGCTCAGATCAGCTCAGATCCGGCAGATTTTCGCCCTCTGACACCGAATGACTTCTTGAATTGAGCGCCGACGGCCCACCCACCAGATGGAGTATTTGACGATGCTCCACCTCGAGATCAATACAAATATCTCCAACGCACTCTGAATCTCTTTTGGGATTTATGGAAGACTGTCTATTTGCAGTCCCTGGCGTCTCGGAAGAAGTGGAAAATTCCGTGGCCGAATTTAGCAGTAGGTGATACCGTGTTGGAGATAAACAAGGGACTCGGACGTGGTGTCTGGAGTATCGGGCACGTCGTCCAAGTATTTTCTGGACCAGATGGATGCGTTCGAGCGGTGGACGTCCAGCTTCCAGTGGGAATTTTTCGCCGTGGAATTACGGAGCTGTGCCTTCTTGAAACTGGCTCGTCAGTCCCCTCCTCGGCGGAGAAAGTTTCCACGAAGTCCGCATAATGGCACTGTTCCCGTTTTCTATTGTTTCCCTACTCTTCCTCTCTCTCATTATCTTCATTGTTACCTATTCCCCCACCGCCCACTCTTAGCACTTTTATTAGCTTTCATCATTTAGTCTGCTCGCGTGTCAATCATTTCTTTGTGCTCTGTCACGTCTCGTGAAACTCGATCTCACATTTTCTTGAGTTTATTGTGCTAATTATTTCTGGTGAGTTGATTTATATATTGTTGTAATTGATCCCCTCTAATTGGTCTTATGTAATTGTCTGATTATAGTCCGTGGAGTGAGTCAACACTCACCAGATATTGTATGGTCATATCTCACTCACGTTCTAGTTCTTTCTCGCCTCGGGTAAATTATATTTCTTGTTATATGTGATTTGATCTACCGTGTAACGTTCCCTTTCCATGTTTAGGTTCTCCCAAATATTCTATACGCTTGTGGATTGTTGTCATTATCTGTTCTGTGCGTAGTCTGTCACTTGCCAGGTAAAGCAATTCACACATTTATGTTTTCTTACTCGTGGTTTAATTCCTGCCTTTATCTCTAGGAACCACCTTTCACTTTCACACACCCACATTCTATTTCATATCGCATTCATCCACTCATCCATTTGCATCAACATCAGTCGCTCTCAAATACAAGCTGTTGAGAAGTAACTTATCCTGGTTACGAGATTTATTTGAGACTTCAGGTTCCAACAACGAGAATATTTAGGAAATGGAGCAGTGTTTCATTATTGGTAGCAGAAATGGAAGAAAGAAAGGCACTGCTTTAAGGACAATAACTAATGTCAACAACTTGAAAGATCGTACGAGGAAACTGAGGTCTGAGTTAACGAAGCTGTATTGGACATCGAGTTTAGAGTACCAAAATGGCTGAGCGTACAGGCCAGACTGACTGGCATATGGCCGGGAAGAAGACACAGGCCACGAGGGGGCTCAGGTGTGGAGTCAAGTCAAGGGAGGGTATCTTGGTGTCAACCATAACAGCAGCCAAGAAAAAAAATCAGTTTATTCAGCAAACCAAACGATGCAGAGTTTCTGTGGGAGGAAAGGATTCCAAAAGAGAAAGAATTGCCTTTCCCGAGAATTATTGGTTGTGTTAGGAACACTTCGAAAAGAGTGAGATAATTAAGAATCATGACATAACAGTCATAAATGGATAGGGAGTTAAATTAGCTCGACAAATATGGAAATCAAAAGACGGCGTGTTGCCAACAATATTCAGAGGTAAAACATGATACATGCATTAGCCTACGTTGTTAAATTTATTGATCTTTTACTTCTTTTATAGGAACACCTACTGAGTTATTGACAAGCGCAAATCCTTTAAGAAAACAGTCTACTCTTCGATTACCTATTAGTAACATCATTTATTATACAACTCACTACAAACAGAACGGTATAAAAAAATCAACACACAACTTTAAAAAACAGTCACACTGCCACTGATTGTGAGGAAGAACAACGTATTGACATCAGTCACTTTTGCAACTTATAAGTATTGACTATTCAAGACTGGGTCCTGGTATTAAGTAAATTAAATAATTCAGTTAGTAAATAAAGGATAGAGAAGTTACTAATCGTGAATGTCAAGGAAATAAAACAAACATTTTAAATAAATTGATCATCCTCAAATTCATTCATTTCTTGAATACAAAATCTGTTATATCCATTATATAAAAATTAGAAGGTTACCCTTATTACAAGTATCAGGCTATCAGCAAATCATATATTAAGCACTTAGACTCTCGAACTATAATAACGACAAGCAGCGTTTGACGATTTCTAAAATCTGGTCTCGGAAAATGGGCAAAATGAGAGATTTTATGAATGAAGGTTAGACAACCACAAAATATGAAATAATTCACATGACATGCTGATTTTTTGCGCATAATTTACATGTAAATACGAAAATTATGTTATGAATGACTAAATTTACAATTAAAGGTGTGTGAAGCATTGGGGCAGTAGGGAAATGGAATAAAACTCGAACTTATTATAGAAGCGTACGACGCGCCACCGTACGGCATGTCACGCGCATCGCTACTTCCAGTCCTCTCAGACTTATGGACCCCTTCATGGTCTTCCACTTCGTTGTCTATGGTTTTAATACCGTAAAAGTGGTATTCATGGACTAGTCCCTCATTTTTTTGTTGTAATTATTTTGTTTTGTCTAATAAAAATTTATTATTTTGACAACTTATAAAAAGAAGCCTTGCTTTTTATTATTTGAAAACCGAATTTTAAAATGTTAATTCGTTTATGAGATAAAACAAAAAAACTAAAATATTTGAAGAAGAACGGGGTCTTATGGCAATTTACACGGGTGGCGCTGCATGTCTCCAATTAGGCTATTAAAATTTATTTTTCAATGAAATGATAAATAATTTTAACATCAGCTCGTTCTTTTTTTTAAAGCTTGTTTAATAAGCTGTTTCTGGTTTCTCTAATAAGATGTTTCTCCGGTGAAAAATAGTCTTTTGGGACAAAAATCGTTCCCAGGATGTTCTTCTGTTCAAATAATTTTTTTAAAAGTGGCCAGCACGTTCCTTTTGTAAAAATTTTTTTAACCAAGTTTCGCTACTTGCATTTTCTTGCGAAAAAAAAACATTTTTTCCACTTTTTCGTGCTGCCTATACCACTTCCTTGCCCTTAGGGCCAAAAGGCGAAAGACGAAAAGGGTCAAAAGGGGGGGGGGGATTTATCCCATTTTAAGGACCACCCACCAAAAATGGCGCGGGGTCCGTTTTAAAATGAGGGGAGCCTAACTCAACTTTGAAGTGAGATTAAGGGGGAAATTATGATTTAAAAAATAAACAAAAAATACCATGAGAATCAGCGTGAAAAACTGATTCTAATTATATTTTTTTCGAGGGAATATCTTATTCATGCACCAACCCTATTAGCTTCTTGTTGCGCCCTGACAAAATGGAAACGAAAATCTTTGTGCTCCGCCGTAGTCGGAGTCTGAGTATCCAGTGGGGGTAGTAATTGACGGCCCGTATCTCAGTCCACGATTTCTCGTGCCTTTGAGGTATGCGAAAATTCTTCTCACAGCATTCCAGTGGGCCTGTTGCGGATTTTCACAAAACTGTAAAATTTGAATCACGGCGAAGGCTATGTCTGGTTTGGTTGACAGCACCAAATACATGAGGGATCCTGTCGCTTCCTTAAAGGGAACCGTGATTGTTTGTTTTTTTCCGGATGTCATAGTTGCTGAAAAAGAACCAGGAGTTGCTAGTAGGTCTGCTGGATTGCATACGCCCATGTGGAAGCACTTGAGAATTTTCTCTGTGCAATCTGGCTGCGATACATAATTTCAAGTTGTAGATAATGGAGAGCACAACGAACTTCAGGTGATCACATTTCGAAATGTACTGAAAGGTAATCTATTATTTCGGAAATTTATTTGCTGTTGTTGCTACGTACTAATCCATCGTCCAAAACAACCATGGTGAACTCCTCCTTATGGTGGCGATGGTAAAGACATGGGTCGGACTCACTGGAAACAAGACCAAATTTTCGGAGAAAGGTGTCAAAATGTTTGTTCCGGACACGAGACGCTTTTTTCAGTCCATACAGGCATTTGTGTGGTCTGCAAACCATTTTTTTCCTGCCAGGCTGCTACGAATCCTTCTGGTTGCTGTAGGTAGATCTCTTCGTACAGCTCACCATACAAGAAGGCTGTCTTGATATCTAGTTGATGCATCTCAAGATCATAGGTTGCTACAAAGGATAAAATTATTTTCTGCGTTTTCTGTTTGGCGTTTGGGGCGAATGTTTCTCCTTAATAAATTCCACAGCGCTGTCAAAGCCTTTTGCTTCTAATCTTGCTTTTAAGCAGGGTTCTGCACTACCTACGCCTGGTTTAAGCTTGAAGATCCATCGTCATTTGATTACTGAGAATCGGCTTAATGGGAGTTATATTATAGTCCAAGTGTGATAATTTAACAAAGAGCCATACTCCTCCTGGATGGCCTTTTTCCATTGCTTCTTGTCATGTGCATCCATCGCGTCCATATAGGTCTCAGGCTCAAATGTCTCGTCCGTTGACTGAAGTGACTCTTCCCATTTTCTTTTTGGCTCTCGATGACGCAGGGGATATTTGCAGTGATGAATGCGAGTAGGTGGAGTCTCGAGGCTCATATCATCCTCTCTTGTGGTTGGTGCAATGGGTTGGTGGGAGATTGGGTCCGGTTGCTGGACTTGGAGGATATTAGTTGCTGGACCTGGATTTGGATCTTCCATGGTTGGAGATTGATGTTGATGCGGCTCACTGCGGTACGTCTGAAGGAAGGAATCTGGGAAATTATTTGTGTGAGGAGCTGCATGAGTAATTTCCTGAGTGACAATGTTAGGTTTTAGTTGCATGAGAGTATTGACATTATTGGGACGGTTAGCAATAAAAAATAAATGGGTAAAATCAGAGCAAATATCCAGCTAGAGAAGAGCCAGACCAATAAATTGGCACATTGGGACTAGCGCCCCAAATTCCAATTACAGCACGCCAACCAGTAAAAATGCCTCAGCAATAAGTAATGGTAATTGGGTAACTCCTAAAGCAAAATTTGTTTTTACTTTTAATTAAACGCTACCAGGTGGTTTATTAATAAGATATTTTGTTAGCACCGTTTCGAACGATGGGAAATATAGGTTGACTAGTAGAAAATCATTCATTTCATTCTGGTTCTTTACCAATAGCTTCTCTAGGAATAAGGAACGATTGAAATTGCGAGTTTAATCATTGGAAAAGTAAAAATATATAATGATATTAGATAAGGGGATTAAACTCAAGTTTGGTTAAACTGTAATGACCCAGAAAAAGAAATTTTGAATATAATGATAGCAGATTACAGGATAAAACTAAAGTTTGGTTAAACTGTGATAACCCAGAAAAGGAAAATATGGATAATGAAAGTAGATTAAAAGGGGACGAAACTGAAGTAACTGGTCAAGAAAGAACTGAGGACCCAGAAAATTTAAATGCACCAGAGGTATATTCACGATGGAACCTGGTGGCGTGAGCTTAAAAGAGCCTAAAGTTTATTCACGATTGAACTTTGTGGCAGCAGATTTTTATTGGGCGAACCTAAGGATTATTCAGAACGGATTGTTGTGGCAGCAGAAGATCTTAACGAACTTAAGTTTATTATAGTTAGGCTTCAAGAGTATAAATAGTTATTTAGATTTAGGGTTAAGGTCAAACGATTTTTAAAGACGATAGAGGCTAAAAACGCGCTCGCAAACGACGAAGTCAAGAAAAGTGGTTAAATCCAGAAAATGATTCATTTGAATTCCAAGACATTGATTTAGAATTTCGAGAACCAATTTGGACTTGAGTCTTTAAATTTGTAAAAATTTTCGCTTCTGACACATTTAATAAAACAAACAAAGGAGAGGCCCTATCAGAATACGCACATACTGTATACATGTAAAGTATAGTGAACTAGTTATAGACTGACTTGAAAAAAGCTGGGATTATGAGAGTCACTTTCAGTTTGAGCAGCAACCGTAGGAACAAGATTCAATGGCTGCATTTGGTACCTTCTTCTTCAAAAAATTGACGTAAAGAAACCCAAAATATTGGGCAAATTAAAGCCATTCTAGATCGAACGAAAAATTTAGAATAAAAATGTGCTATGAAATTTTTCCATTTGGGTAAAATTGAACTAACTCTTTGTAAGTTCAAGACCAGTTGGCAGCAAGAACATTTTTTTTAAATATATGGCCTCACTCGTAAATTGGGCTTGGAAGGAGGAGACGAGATCAATGCTGAGCCACTGAAGGGGAGATCGAGCTACGGGAGAAAAAATGGCGAAGCAAAGCACGGAAATTGATTAATTTTTTTTTTTAAATTACGATAGTTGTGAAGCGAAAACGAAATTTGTAAAACATGCACTTTATAGTTTAGACCAAGGAATATTTTCATGAAATAATAAAGACGGAAATTTGCTAACTAACATATGAATAACGAAATGGCAATGCGAGGTTTGAGCTAGGGCAAATTACATAAAGGGTGACGGTGCCCAGCTAGCAGAGTATATTTCCCAAATATTGCTAAAATATTATATTCCTACAATTGAGATGTTGGCAAAATAATTTTTTTAAATATTTTTCCAATATATTTTTGCACCCAAATTTGTTGGCTCACAATATTTTTTCAACTTGTTTTACTTATTTTACTTTTATTGGTGAAATAACAGTTTTACTACTTTTATAATTTTGACGGAAAACTGGTTGTTGTGTTCATGGTTATATAGTCCAACGTAGAATATTTATTCATCTTCAACTTGTTATTAGACAAGTTCTTGATTTTGGCCTTGAGTGGGTTTGAACCCTCACACCTTGAGTCACCAATCCAATGCTATAACCACTACACCAAGATCGGTATTACATATATTTTTCGACTTGATGCAATAAAAGTTTTTAACTTCTAGAAGCCACGTAAACAAGGGTTAAGAGGGGATTCCCTATAGGGGTTTGTCCCGACAGGCAATAGACAGATGCAGAGGATCTCGCCAAGGATGTCCCTACGGCCAAAAAATGGATAAGTCTAGTCCCGTAATGGTAAAATATTGTTTTCCGAGAAGATTCTTCGGTCGATAACCCACATATTGGTATAATATTAGATTATTACTTTGCTGCGTCAAAGTGGCTGTTAAATTGTTTTGTTGTTTTCCCAATGAATGGCTATTATGAAATATGAATAAATCAATATTACTTTTTGTTATTTTCCCAATAACGGACCATTAAAAAAATAATAAATCCTTTTTTTATGAAAAAGCTATAGTGTTTTACATTTAACATGCGTTCAAAATCCTAAATGTTTTATATCGTATTCAATTCGTTAGTTCTGCATACAATTGCCTAACTGAACAATCCAATTGTCTTAAAATCCATATCTTGCACAAGTCTCGAACAACTAACTTACGTACTTCGAATTTAAAACTCTACCTTCACGCTAACGTGATATAATTTATCTTAAACGTTAAGGAGATGAAATGTTAAAACTGCTATTATTATATATCCATATAGGTAATTCTATGGAGGTTGGTTCAAACCCACTTGCAGAAAACAAATGACTTATGAAACAAATAGTCTCAATAATCATAAATTCCTACACTGATGTAAATTAAATCGATTTTGCTCACGCTGGGCTATAACCATGACAATGTGTAAGTATGCACTATCCATCCGGTCACATCGGGACTTTATTATCATCACCGTTTCTGGTGTAGTGGTTATAGTGTTGGATTGGTGACACAAAGGACGATGGTTCAAACCCACTCTCGGTTCAAAAGGCAGCAGCTATCCAATCATTTAGGATTTTGAACATGTGGTAAATGTAAAAGACTATAGCTTTATCATAGAAAACGATGTAATCATTATTTAATGATCCGTTATTGGGAAAATAAAAAAAAATTATATTAATTTATTCATCTTTGATAATAGTCATTTATTGGTAAAATAACAAAAAAATTTAACAGCCACCTTGTCGCAACAAAGTAATAATATAATATTATACCAATATGTGGGTTATCGATCGAAGAATATTGTCGGAAAAAAATATTTTACCAATAAAGACATGCTAGCTGGGTGGTGTCGGGAATAGACCCGGCCGCCTTTTTTCATTGAGGAAATTAATTTGAATGTTCTAATAGTTTCTTTTGGAACTTGAAAATAAAAGAAAGAAATAGGCAAATGTGACGTGGAAATAGGACCGCTTTAAAAGATTTTAAAAACTTGGCCTACTTTGCAGTGAAGGCGATATACAATATTTTCTAGATTTTTCATATCAGAAATGTCAAGATGTATTTGTGATATATTGTATTGCTATCAGAAACGCAACGTTGAAGATAACTTTTCAAAAATGGTGTTGATTAGGAGAGTCTGTAATTGTTTTTATTACTCGACTAACACGACGGGCAAAATGATGGCGTCATATGTTTTTGTGTAAGAAAAGTAGCATGTCAATAATATCATGTGAAAGGTGACTTCTTTTCTCAGTTAATACATTTCTTGTGTCTGAAAATAACTGTCCTGATGGGATGGTTGGCGCAGAAATGCAATCAAATTCCTTTACAACTCATATTAACGATTGCAAGGAATATTTTGTTTCAAAGTTTCATCCCTCTCTCTATGTTGCCACCACTTCAATAGATCTTCATTTCATTGAAGTAGTGGCAAATCAAAATACTGATCCAGGACCACTACATAATTAACTGATGATCCAGCATTCGTTCCACTTCTTGTCGCATGTCTCATAGCTACCAGCTTATTATGAAAACCACTTATTGAAGCTGCGACCGACGAAGAATTTGGTCTACTGGAAGCAAGTTGATCGGATAAATTTTTATTTCTCTGATCGACTATATTTTTTATTTCTCTTCTTACTTGTCACTGGGCGGATATAAGTGACTAATTGTTCAAATATCTATCAAAATTGTTTTATCTATTTCAGATAAAAAATATGGTTATTTAATTTTCAATTGATTTTAAGTTTTATTGTTGTTGCCTTGTATCTAACATAGCGGCAACTATAAACGGAGAGTCACGTTCTGTAGAATTCAATCTTTCTATCAGATTGAATTTGAGATCATTTTGCAAATTGATCAGGGGTTGTATTCTGTGGAAATTAGTTTCGCTAACTTCTGTTGAAGAATTTTTATTGTTGGAATAGCTTTCGATAAAGAAAGGTAATTTTGAGACTTAAATCAGTAGTTCGCTTCTTCAAATGGTCTCTTTCAATCATTCCAGCGATTGATTTCCAGTCAAATTCTTTTAGCAATAAATCAGATCTTTCCATAATCCGAAAACTTTCAATAATAGGTTGTTTTAGAGTCGTAGGACTAAGATACATTAATGTGCAGTTCCAACGAAAGGCAACCAATTTTTGCAATCTCTTTTTGTTCAAATTCAAACACAGTTGGCTAAATGTGGCCGTATCTATAAGGCTTTGGTGAAAAATGTGACAATCGCTTGACATCGTTCTAAAATATGCATCAAGGGATTCTTGCTGGCAATCGCGTCTTTGATGGCTGAGACTCTAGAACTCTAGAAATCAATATCATATTCGCGTTAATATAGTGGGCAGTTGCAGTAAGATAACTTTGGTTTCTTAAGGAAGTCCAGCAATCAGTTAAATCCACAAAAACAACTCTTTCTAGTTCACTTAACAACTTAAGACGAGCTTCGTCATAAAGTTCTGGTAAGTGATGGAAGGCAATGGCAATGGAATTCTTGAATCAATTCCTTAAATAAATGCAGCAAAATTTGGATTGTCCACAATCGATACAGAGCCAACATGCTTTTTGCAATGAAAATAAAAAGTGCGAGGAACAATTTTTTTTTAAAGATACTCAGGGTGGATGTGTTACATTTTCTGACGAGCAATTTTCTTGCATTGTCTATGTAGTTAAATTAAAATCAATATAATTTGTCACGTATACTTTTCAAAATTATTTGCCATATGAGCTAGTCGAGTTTGTAGATGAATTCGAGGAAAATTCTTGGCTGGGTGTATTATATGTGTCATTAACTGCTGAATAAAGAATAATTATTTAAAAAGTAGGTTTATTTCAAGGATAGGATATTTATTTTCATAGGATTTTTATTTTCAAGGAAATTTTTATCCAAAATTTACACGCTGAACTAAGAGATCGGAAGAATTTTCTAATTGAATGAAAAATTCATTCACTTCCATCATGTCTTCATTATGGCCAAGATTACCATGCGATACATTTGGTTGCCATTTTTTCTACGCAGTGTTGAAACATTTCCCTGTGATGTTTTTTTTAGGTGGTAGAGCACATTTGTTGTATTTCCTTTGAAAGGCTGTGTATCTTTGCATATGGTGCAAGTGACAGTTTTTGCCAGGATTTTCACTTTCTCAAAATAAATACATGCAACGCTATGCACCTGTTTTGTTTCAGTTTCACTTGTAACACTTGCACTGCCAAGCCCCAAAACTAGACTAGAATTAGGTGACGAAATGGCCAAATATATCATAATTTTATAGGTAGCTAGCTTCAGATATAGCTTCAGGTAACAATCCCGCTCTTTTAAATAATAGAAGTCGTAGATGAGGTCACAGTTTCCAGCAATATAGATATATCTGAGCATATCAATATTTAGATATATCAATTCAAAACCTAGTGTATTCATATTTACATCAGAAATCTAGTATCGATGACCAGGTCTATTTTCTGGGCCTACTTCGTCGGGGCCTTTTTTGACTGATCCTATTTTTCAGGCTATTTCCCCTGAAGCTGAAAATAGAGGTGGGGTTTACGCAGCTCACAATTTCATGGGAAAAGCTCAAATCCGGTTAACTGCAATTTACTGCTGCCCAGACGACACAACATCTTTCAAAATTGTAGTATGCATATTGTGTTCAAACTAATGCACAATTTACAAAGACCGTACGAATCCAATATACAAGATAATTTGTGTGGTTTCTTCATTTTCTCTTTCAAAATCATAATCCACGTCGTCAAATGATCGCAACATATTTAAAACACACAAAAAGTAAACCTCAATCGAATCGTGTCGTGTCGTGCACGTTTTCTCTTTTCTACCTACCCTATTTTATATATGTTTCCGTTTGAAAATAAAGGAGTCGTTACGGTTCTTACAAAGTCAATTTTTTTTACCCCTTCGCGAAAAAATGTACGTGGAGTAAGACTGGATAGGCTATGTATGAGATTGGACATTGCTAGTTAAAGGCACAATGATCTATGACAAAAATTTAAAAAAAAAATCTATTTTCGAATTTTCCGTCCATTATTTAGTCCTCCACGATACAATGGATAAAGTCGTGTTAAAAACCTAAGAGTTATGAGTGTTTTTGAAAAAAAGGGGTAGGTTGGACATTTGATAGAAATTTATTCCCTAAGTCTAATAAGCTCCTCCCACTACTATAGTTAGCGTTGTCCAAATACACCCCCTAATTTGCTGTCCAATTTGATCCAACCTTACGCTTTTTTGTATTTTCTTATATCTTTTGAAATACTTGACATTAAAATGAAATTTTTACGGTAAACTTAAAGGAATGAATACTCTAGTTATATCTGTAATTAGTTTATTAATTTGTTATATTTATATTGTTTTATTGCTATTGAAATGGGGAAAAAATTACATCAAACACACCAATTATTTTTATTTTGCGATAAAATCCAAAATAATTACCCGATTTCAATAAAAAGTTGATCCATGGTGTAAAATAATTAATTCCATATAAAAAAAATAAAATTTTCTCTTATGAACTGAGGGAATTATTACATTTTTCCAATATGACCCGTGTCCAAGTTAACCCCGTTCTCCCCTACATAGACGAAAAAATACGAAAAATAACACCAAAGTCGTTGTCCACCACCTCCCAGTACAATAAAATCTATTGGTTTCCACCAAAGTTGTCCAAGTGTTGTTTGGAAATCAAGTTCTTTTCCCTAATGATACCAATTTGTAAATTTACGTCGTAAGACCTGACAATAGTTTTGTTTTAGAAACCAATTCTAACTATCTTCAAATCCGTTTTATGATGTAATAGCTATAGGCAGAGGTAGGACAGGCAAAACGGATTAAGATTTCAAGCAAAGCGTTGTTATTTCAGCTTATTACCTCATCACACGACAAGAAATCGATTTCATTTTCCCATGTATGATATGGTCACCTGGCTACAAGTGTCAATTATTGTTTTTGTACGATCAAAAGTTTGGATTCATCGTAGTGACGCATAGGAACTTATTTACTAAAGCAGAAGTTTTCAGCCAAGTATCACTATTCACTAGATGGCATAAAAAAATCAATTGCGCCAAAAATGTCAAGGTGGAACTTTGCCATCTCCTCAGTGAGTGTTGATGGGGTAACAACCAAATTTTTAACGCCAAATTCACAACGAAACATAATCAACATTCCTTGGCCCCCGAAGCTGAAAATAAAGGTGAAGAATATTAGAAGATTGTGTCCAAATAAGTGCGCAACAAAAATTCCAGAAGGAATAATTCGATTTGAGACACTAGCTAATCGTCCCGTTGCCCAAGCACTGAATTTTTAACGGCGCTTGAACATTGCTAGTGAGTAGCTCAATGGATTGGATTGCAAAGCCAATATTTTGACCATATTATTTAATCGGGAACGACGTTAATATCGTTGTCGCTAGGACACAACGTTCACCGTATAGTTGTATTGCCAGTGGTGATTTAAATCATATCTTACAACATAATGCTGCTCTACACTGTAATATGTAAATCGTGATTGACTCGACGAGCAGACGGTTCTCGAACAAAGGATTGGGCCTACATTGAGTGTCAAGCGTAAAAACAATCTTAGTTCTGCTATCGGAAGCTGTGGTACGCATCGGCGTATACTGCGCACGACTTTTTGGCATGTCTGCTACTCTTTCATTGGAATAACATCTATATTTGATCATTAATAACTTACAAACACAGATGACAGACCGGATAAGGTTTTCTGCTTAAAATCTAATTCGAGCAGATTGTAAAGGCGATTTCTGATTCCATATGGATTTGGTACCGAAGTCTCTAATACAATATTTCTGTTTCCAACCTCTTCAATGAATCTTGCGATAAGCTGCCTTTGGTAGTCAGGCTTTAGTTTACTGCAGGCAGGTTGTTGTTTTGATATCAAAACAATCTCTTCCTTCTGGGTGTACTGAAGAAATTCACTTTATCGGTTTCCTAATAAAAAAAAATAGTAGTAGGAATATAAATTAAACAGGATTAAGAGTAGAAATTTATATTTTTTTCACTACTATAAATAAAAATTCAAGCTTTGTTTGAGATTTAAATTGTTGACTAAAAATTATGCTGTCAAATCAAATTTTCAAAAATACAGTAAAAATGGTGTCAAACGTGTTTCACTCCCTTTGCTGCTGGGTGGCACAATAGAGTCGGGGCACCAATGGTTCGGCGTTTCCATGCTAGTGGATAGGAGGAATATCTGGCACGGGATGCCATCGAAGGGTCGCGTACGTTCCACCGTGGAGACCATATCGGGGTGGTGGTAAGAGGTAGAGTAGCAGGGTCAAAGAGAGTCAAAATAAATCTTAACCCTTGGATCGTTGACGTAATCTTTATAGGGCTGAGACTAGAATTTTATTCTATGCCTACACCAGAAATTATTCCAAATAACTCTGTGTTAGGGCCGACTCAATTGGCAATTTGTAATGAGGAGGTAGAGGACATTAGCTTAGAAAGAAGGTATGGTCTCCGAAAAAAAGTGCTTTGTTAGTAACATCTTCATCATTCCCAAAAAATCAGGTGGTTCCGAAATAGGGTGGTTCCAACCCGATTTAAAGAGTTTAAGTTAAAGAGTTTTGTATTTTGTCTATAGACACTTCAAAATGGATGGTGTAAAACCCTATTAAACATGTAATCTGCCATAACGACTGAATGGCAAAATTGGACCTTATAGATACTTATTTTACAATACCCATCCACAAAGAGGGCCATAAATTTTTACAAATAAAAAGGGGAAACCCTTTCTTTAATTCATCTGTCTCCACTTTGGTCTCTCCTCAGCACCCTGGGCCTTTACTAAACTCTTAAAACAAGTCGCAGCGTTTATAAGGCAGCAATTAATTACACTAATAATTTATTTAGACGACATACTAATTATAAGCCAGTCTAGGGAATTTCGGGAGAACAGCTAGTTGTAGTCTCCAAAGTACTGGTATTCTTTATAAATCAGAATGCAGTAGCCTAGAGTAGCACGGAATCTGCAATCTAAAAAAAGGGTGATCCCTCAAGGGACGAAAGGTGATCTGTGGGTGGTCTCAAGGGCAGCCAAAGACGCTACGCAAGCCCGGTAAACCAATAACTTCAAAGTCAATTTACTAAGGGATGCGTTCGATTTTCCCTTATGCATTCAAATCGGCTTGATGAGCTTTATCGATTGCCGTTAAGTGCAATAAGATTGGTTTTAAAAAGTTCTACTTTTAGAAAAATTCCGTGCTACTCTAAGCCACTGCTCAGGAAACACTCATTAAATTGTGCAAAGAAGCCATAAAGAAAGATTATATAACGATAAGGAAAATCACCATAATCTTGGGAAATTTTTTTGAGCTGTTATGGCTATTCCATTTTCTCAGATCCACTCCCATAATATTTCAGAATATCTACATAGATAAACTGAAGTCGAACGATGGAGAACTGCAAAGCAAGATTTCGCTGACGCAAGAGGCCGTAGAGACGGTTTTTTGTGGTGGACTTTATCGCAATTTCTAGAAAAAAAAAGAAAGCCATGAAGCCCTTGATGGAACCCCACGATGGAAACAGACGCTATCTCGTTCAGCAGGGTAGGCCGCCACGTTGATCCCTTCTCTCTAATTAAGGACTGATTATCAAAGATAAGACAAGAAAAAGCGACGCTTATTCTAGTTTGTCCCTATTGGAAGAGCCTAGTTCCATCTTGGAGATGGCTTGCGACATCCTGATAGTCTTCCGTTATCGTCTAGATCTATTATCGTCTAGTCGGGGAGATCTCCACCCTCTGTGTAGCTCCATGAATTTCCAGGGGTTCTACGAGTCTCTGAAATAGATTCCATCGGAAAGAAGGATTTAAAAATAAGTGAATCAGGTATGACTTTCTCCCACCTGAAACAGAGGATTTTTTTACAAAACAAGAAAACAGACATTTCTCTTCTTTAATATTAAAAAAAATAATAATAAATAAATAAAAACAATTAAACTGGAGGATAAGTTTTTTGTGGCTTGTGCAATTGATCACCCAAGCCGTCCTGTTTTACCCCCGTTTTTTATTATTTTTCGTAACTTGTTACGATTTTTCTAAACTCTAAAACTCATAGACTTCTCAACAGAGAAACTTGAGAAAAATAGGGAATATGAGGGTAACAATAAACTATACTTTCATAAATTTTTTTGTCAAATCGTAATAAATTTCGAAATAATCGATCAAATGCGAAATTTGTCCAAGATATCCCCGCTCTCCCCTACAATAACTCCATTTTTTATTGAGACTGATTAAGCCTAACAAACCAGTAGTTGGGTTGACCGTAGCCGACCGTAGCAAGTTGGTTAAAAAGACAACTACAGGAAAGTGGCATTGATATAAGTGAATTCTCTGTCCACTCAACAAAAGGGGCGGATTCCTGAAAGCACTAGTGACAGGCATTCCCGTCCAAACCCGTCCAATCCATTTTAAAATCAGTCCAGTTTCGGTTGGAATCAACATTCGCAAAATTCTACAGATAAGATCTGCGCTATGAACCTTCCGTAAGAGTTTTTCTCTCTTATTCGTCCACGATTAAAATTTATCGTCGATAGTGCTTCGCATTTTCGATCAATTTATAATCATGTACGTATTAAATTTTAATCGTGTAATCTATGTATTTTCTCAACCCCTCCCCCACCCTAGGGAGAGGGGTTTGGTACCGTCTGTACTACAGCCTTCTATGTTTTAGGAAGCGTAATGGACTGGGTTTTTTAAGCCGATTAGGCTTTCCTTATTCCTCCGTTACGACCCCGCCCAAGTAAAGCCATCGAAGCTTCTTTATCGTCTATTGCTGAAAGTTAAAAACTTGGTTTTTTACCTATTCAATTGATATAAATATTATCACGACGGGATGGAAAATTTTGATGATCGATTAGGGAGTTGGATAAGGCGTTGATTGGCGCCTTTTGACTTCCATTGCGATATAACAGATACGTAGAAAATAGTATATAATAGAAAATATGTATGCAAAGGTGTTGCTAACCCGGGCACCCACTGCACAATTAACACTTTATTATTTCCCTCTGGCATTTCCTCAGCCTTTAATTATGCACGCATGCTATTTTATCTGAACTGTAAATTTTCTAGTGCACTGGCTCCGCTTTTATCCCCGTTGCCTAAATGTAATGTAGTTGTTCCAGGCAACATAAAAGGAATGTTCATAAATTATTCGGTGATTTTTAACACATTAGATTTATATCTCTATGTTATTTTACGTCGCGCTTTAGTAACGCGTCTGAAAATGTTGCCGTTCTAGTATCGCGTTCTAGTGTCGCATTTGAAAAGTTCTTGCTGTATTCGTCCTAGTGTCCTTGTCTCAGCGAGCGCGCCAAACGTCACAACAAGTGCTTCGCCAAATTCAGACGTCACGTTCCGCTTTTTGAGCGACGAGGTTATGCTTATCGCCTAGCTATAGTAACCATAGCAAACCAGGAAAAAAACATTCTCGCTTGGCAACGTTTCTAAGCAGTGCGGGCTCCTCCGCTCTTTAGCCGCTATAGGATCTCCAGCACTCCTTTCGCTCGCGGCCGCGATGCATTCTTTCCCTTGGATCCTGTCCATGGTGAGTGGGTGTGATTACACGTGTTGAGACGAACATTATGACATAAAAAATATCCCGATCCGTTCAGCGGATCGTGAGCGCTGTCGATCAAACCACTTTTATCGTCTTAGTGGTTTGGATTGAGGGAAGGGGTCGATTTGTTGAGGGGGTGGGTGGGACTAGGGGAGACCGGACCCATCTTGGACAGTCGCGGTTTTTCCCGCATATCTCCCGATCCCCTTAGGCAAAAGAGTTTTTTTTTGCTAAGGTCATTCTTTAGTCTTGCCCCCACCCCCTTGATTTTTTTTAAATGTGTAACTTTAAAATTTAAGAACTTACATTGATTTTCATTTTTCGGTGTTTTTTTACCGATCCGGGGTGACATTAGACAGGGGCCTGTACCAAGTTGGACAGGGTATTAAAAGAGGGATAGTATGAATTAAAAATTATGAAAAAATCAGGAAATGTAGATGGTAATGTAGTTTAACCCCAAACAAATTTTGGAAATTATATCTTTAAAACTAAAAAAGTTTTCTTAAAGGGAAAGAATTACAACTTTTAAATGGGGCGAGATGGGGGGAAAATGTAGGTGGCGCTGAAGTCCATATATTACCCATTGTCCAATATTACCCCATGGAACTGTTCAAAATGGCCTCAAAATCATGCCCCCCGCAAATTCATTAATTGTAGGTACACCAAAGCACCTAAAAATAATTTTCTTACACACAATGGTAAAGGATAAACTGTTTTACACACTGATGTGTTTAAAAATTTTTTACTCAAACAAACTTGGAGCAAGATCAATAATTCGGGTGAAAAATTTTGCAATAATTTATCGTGTTTTTTTCTTCCTCCTATAACTCCCGTTCTACTGTCGGGAAATTAATTAAACTACACAGGATCCAGCATCATCACATCTAGAACAATTCGTGTGAAATCTAGAATTTTAAAGCAATTTTTACTATATTTTAAGACACTGTTTAACTTGGAACAGTGTCCAACATGGGTCCGGTCTCCCCTATGGGGTCGGTTTCTTTTTGGCGGCTTGGGAAGGGGTTGATTTTTGGATGGAAAATAGGCGTTGGAGGAGTTGATTTTTCTACCGGGGGGACCCCCTCCCCCACCTATAGTTAAAGTGTCGTTTGCTTTCGTTTTGTTTTGTTTCAATCATATATCGATAATATAATAAAAGTTCAATTGCATTCAAGCTTCGTAATGGAGTCAAGATAATTTTTGACCGGAAACAAATTGCAACACGAATTTTTTTTCATAAGCTTTGTTATTACTCTAATTTTATATTTGTTTTAAAAACCCTCCTCAGAAATAAAAATTTTTACTATGAAAATAATAGAAAACAAAATATAAAAATTATAAAATGTATTAGAATTGTGATAAGAAATAAAACTAATTTTTTTTACAGCTAATTATTGTTCCTCGTCGTTTTATTGATCAGAGGTCCAATTTTAAATGTTCTAACTTTAACGATGTTTTAGTAATTAAATATGCTGTGAGGGACTATGCCTCAAATTTTATGAAATCACCAAAAGGTGTTTACAAGGGACCTTATGGCGGATAGTCCCTCCGTAAACTCGTTATATCTAGTCATGTAGTTGTCCTAGAATTTTGATCTTTTGTAAAAAATTAGTTAAGACATCAGTTTTCCTACATTTCATTTTTAAAAATATTTAATAGCTCTTAAGTTATTCATTGTTAAAGTTCGCAGAAAACAATTTTTTTCCGCTCTGGTTCATAAAAAAGCCGCCGCATACAGATGGCGTTTTTACGAAACGTGAAACGAAACGAAACGCCACCTGTATGCGGCGGCTTTTTTGTGAACCATAGCGGCAAATAATTTTTTTCTGCGAACTTTCTCAATAAATAACTAAAGAGCTATTAAATATTTTTCAATACGACTTTTAAATTTAGGAAAATTGATATGTTAAAATAAAAATACATCTTCTAATTTTTACATTTTGTTTTCTATTTTTTTTATAGTAAAAATTATTATTTCTGAAGAGGGTTTCTAAAACAAACATAAAATTAAAGTAATAGCAAAGCTCATGAAAACATTTCGTGTTGCAATTTGTTCCCGGTAACCCTCCTTTTTTCATATCTTGACTCCACTATCGAACCATCAACCGCTCATGCCATAGTCTGGCTCTATAACCACTACACCATTGGGTCTAATAAAAATGCATCATAATAAATAGGCAATGATTATTCTCTAGTCGATAAGCATGGCGTCATGGCTCAAAAAGCGGAACGTGACGTCTAAATTTGGCGAAACACTTGTAACGTGCTGGCGCGCCAGCTGAGATCAGCCGTATGTGGGTCTCTCCATACCCTTGGCTTTGTAAAACACACTTTTCGTGCCATGTCAAGAGTAGGCAAGTCGAGAGTACTCAAGGCATCATCTTATTGGGTAAAATGACTTTTGGCAACGTCTATTGGGAGATTGTCTGTGTGCACACTTAACGAACCCCAGGTAGCTGTCGCTGTGCCAAACGGAGGATACACTACCATCTGGCGAACGATTTTTCCACCATAAAGCATTAAGACTGGAAAACAATCGCAAAAATTACGTGCTTTTAATTTTTTTTTTTTTTTTTTCAGATTTCACATTTTCAGATTATTTCAGATTTTATTTTTATTTTGCTTAGTAGCCTAGATGGAAGAACGACCGAAAACTGAAGGGCATTAAGAAAGTCTAGAGTTTATAAGGGGGAAACGGATACAGTTAGAAAACCATCTTTTCTTTCTAAGTGATGATTGGTTCCACGAGATGACGCAGTCGTATCGTTTTTCTTTCATTCCTTCGATTAGCTCTCGCCAGGAAAGGATGAATTTAAGGCCAAACCCCACGCCGTCATATGTGCTTATTGGATCTAAAAGCACGGCACAACCGCACAGGCCCTTACCATTAAGTAATAAGGAGGCCTAAATTTGCCCAAATGAACATACTTGACTCATCCGCGCCGCTGCCGCTTCCCGTCGGCAAAGTCATCGACAGCGTAAAAGTCGATTTCCTTTGTTTTGGCAAAAGAGGCCATGGAAGAAAAATTCTAACGTTTCATTTGAATACTTTCTCGCTTTTCTCGTAATATCTCCCTTCCCGTCGTTACATGTATATGCTGAACAAAATTGACAACGCCAAAAAATTCACAAAAAAAGAAAAGTTTCAGCATGTTCGTCTACTTATGCAGGTTGCTGTTGAATGCTGTTGAATGTACGTAAATACGTAATAGTTTTGAGAATTTTTGTTAAGGAGTTAGATGAGTTAGATATGCTTGTTCCATCTGCATTGTTATCTGTACATATTTAACGTGAATGCGTAGTGTAGTGCTTGATGTAGTTGCTAATTAATTGGTGATAGTTTAGTGTGTACTGTGACAACGAGTGTAAATTTGCCTTTTGCCGTGGATTGTTTACATCACTGTTTTAAGATTCCCTACGAGCTGGTAGTGGTTGAACTCCACAAAAAGTTTCCGATCAAGAAATAGGAAAGGTGGATCTTTGACATTCGTCGTATACATTTTCCCAAGCATCTTCCCTATTAATTGTAAACACACCCTTTTTCTATTCACGTTTGCGTAAGGTTTACTTTTATGGAGGAATGAAAGACGCTTATTCCGGTCAAATTTGTTACCTATTTTATTTTTGTAACAATTGGGCTTAATTAAATATATAATAATAATTAAATTATGAAGACCATAAGTTACAAACTATTTTATTCAGGACAATTCGTATCTCGAAATTTAAGAGAAGTCTTTGACGAAAAAATGATGTCGGCTTCAGCTTCTTTCTCTTGGCGGATCATTCTGCAAACATTTATTTATTCATTTGTTGTTGCTGCAGTAGCAATTATTTTGAATTTTGAAATTCAGCAGCAATTATGGATTTATTTAACCGAAACATCATGCCTGTTGAAAAACAATTATATACTGATGGAAGTTTCACGACCAATCAGTAAGTATTTGGCAAATTTAAATGTATAACTGACGACGAAAAATCATTTATTCATTTATTGTTCAAAGGCGAGTGCGCTATCTGCGAACACGTTACTGGACCAGAAATATTATATAATCCAACTATTTCAGAGTTCACCGAGATTGCTTACGCTTCAAAACCACTAATAATCAAAGGAGGTGCAAGTAAGTTTTTTTTAAATCATTTTCATGTAGGCTACCCAACATTTACGTGCAGCCATAGGACTTTTTAGAATATTTTATGATAACCTGTTATAATACAATAAGCGATTGAAACATTAAGATTTATTAATATATAAATTTGTTAAAATATTAGAGCACTGGCCAGCCATAGAAAATTTTAGCTTCGAGTTTTTAGTTCGGCTGTACGATGAAAGCGGGTTAGAAGCATACCAAAGTGTGGAGGAGGAATGCCAGTTTTTGCCATTTAAATCCAACTTTCAATCACTCCATGAAGCTCTCCATATGAACATTAGTGTGCAACCTGAAGGACAGTGGTACATTGGTTGGTAGGCTTACAGAAATCAACTGAAAAGCGAATGTATTGTTGATGACTAACGCATTAATTGTGTTCGAAATACAGGAGCAATTGCAACCCATATATTCGAAAGATGTTGCGGACATACTATACGAAACCAGACTTTATCCCGCCAGATTCAGAATCTTCATCTTTAGATTGGATTTTCATGGGTTCCCCTGGACCTGGCACCACATTGCATGTATGCGCATGAGATTTTTCCTTTTTTTTCCCAACTTTTAAAACAGTTGAATTCTAAAACGTTTGCTGCTAAAGATTGATTACGTCCTTCGGCCGTCATGGCAAGCTCAAATCAGTGGAAACAAATTGTGGCAGTTGGTTCCTCCTCCTGAATGTGAATTTAATGAATTTTGCCACACATTTAACTTCACAGCAGAAAAGGTATTTCATTTTTAAAATAATAACTAAATAAATTCAATACTAAATGAACAAAAACCTACTTGGTTTTCTCATTCCAGGGCGATATAGGTATAATGTGAATTAATACGACATTCTGTTGCGAGTTCTCAAAATTAATTACGTTTATTTTGATTTATTATTTGCCAGTATTTCTCGACACAAACTGGTGGTATCACAATACTTTTGTACTAGTTGAGGGCGGGCTCTCAATTGCTGTTGGCTCCGAATATGATTAAATGGTTTTCAAGTCTACAATCTTAACATTTATTTCTAATGATTTGCGTTACAGAACAGGAAACCCAAGATGAAAAATTAAATGGTTTATTTTTGTGGTAAATATTATAGGAAATAAAGTATAATTTTAAAAAATTTATGTCATCGTCATAAAATTTTGAACCATCACGAGTGTTTGGTTTTATGTCATATTATTGGAAGAAAAAAAAACGCGGCACGATTTTGAAACTGCATCTAGCAAGAGTTACTAATGAAAACTGGCAAAACAACAGATTATAGGGGTGGTGTCCATGAAGGGAATTCCGTCATTCAGGCCTCAGATTATGAAGGGACGGTTTAGCTCCGCTCTCTGCCAATTCATCGAAGATTTTCAACAGAAACAAAATTCGCCAAAATCCATATGCAGTTGTTCTGCATATGGATGCATTCTTCTGCTCTCAAATTTACAGTTAAATCAATTTAAAATTTTTAGTGATTCTTATTTCTTTCAATCTATTTTGCCACTCTGAGCTTGCTAACTTGCCAAACAACCAATCTCTTGGTACCGGTATGCATTTTTAAAACTGAATGCTGAGCCTTTCGATTGCCAAATAGTCATTTTACGTAGATTTTTGCCGATATCCCTTTGTCCCAATGTTAAATTGAATAGCTGAACCATTCTCAGTGGCAGAACACCGTCTGTACTAAGAAATTCAAAATTTGGTAGGTAATAATCTGTAAATCTAACTTAAAGACTCCGTTGAACCTTTTTTGTTTTTTTCATTATGGGTTGCTTTTACAATATGTCTTGCATGTCGACAAAGGCAGGCATATTGCATACAACACGAAAGACACAATATTGTAAATTAAACCAATTTACTGATTTATCGGATATACTTTGTCCTCGATCAGTCATTTATCTTCATCGTTAAACAAAAAGTAGACCCAGTCTTTTTCACTCTTCCTGGAGGTATTTTATATGATTAAAAGTAAAATCAAATATAAAATAGAGTACAAATATACATATTTAGAAATGTTATTTAAGAAATACTCAACTCATCAATTTATATTAGCAGAAAAAGTTATAAATAGTATTGAATCAAGTGACAATTTCCAGAAATTGAACATATCTTTTAATCAAAAATAATGCCACTTCCCTAAAATAGTTTCTTTTATTGCATCCACATATTGACATGGTATCCAATAGATCCAATATCTTGAAGCTTCAGTAGGACCAAGCTGAATTCCCTGATGAAAGAGATGTAAAAGAGGTAAAAAAACAGAGAACAAAGAATCATTAAGAGAGCAAATGTGCCAAGAATCTTACAATAATGTGGTATTCTTCATGTCCTTCTATTGGCTCATTCACAATGGTTTTTATTGATGACATGCTGATTTTCTCTGTCCTTTCTTTTGTTCCTACAATTGTGCGTATAATAAGTTGTAGAATTCTTAAAAATTCCATTAACAAAAAACGTCTGTATATACCTATCCAGATTTGGTCATTTTCCATCTTGAATGTCAATCTTACTTTGCCTCGGCTGCACATCCCATTCAATGGATGAGGTGGTAATCCTTCCTGAAAAATCAAAACAACTTTAAGAAGTACTTTTCAAATAAGTGTGTAGATATGCAACAAACTTTGGCATTCTTAACACCAGGCATAACATCCTCAGGTAGTCCTTTGTCCAAAACTTTTTTATGTATTTTCTGATGACACAATGGTTCTTTAATAGCACTTGCTGGTTTCAATTTATCTTCAGGGATCCACTGACAAAAGAGAATTAATTTCAGACAATTTTCATAAATAAGTTATCTGATAAGATTGAAAATTAATACTGTTGCTGTTTGATGAGAGAGAGCTAAAACATCATCAAATGTTGACCCAATGACCATAACTTTCGATCCTGAAATAATTCCAGAATCTCTTAAGGATTTGTCATCATGAGCAAGGCCTTTGACCATGAGTTTTTGCATTTCTTTTGGTACACCTTAAAAATTTACATTTCATTATTTAATATTTTTTCTACAAGAGTAATTTCAAAAATAACTGAGTTCTCACCAATGATGGTGTGCAAATGTTCCTTTAACTGAGCAATTGTGGAATCCAGATTGAAGATAACATCATATTTCTTTTTGTTAAAAACTACCTTAAATTCCACATCTTTTGCAGTAACATTGCCTGGAAGTGTTAATTCTTCAAGAATGTCTTGTTTTTCCTCCATTTGATAATGTAGACGTTGTGCAAACGTCTACGAACATTAAAACGTGCTACGACTGAAGTTTCAACAATTGGCTAATAATATATGTGGACGACTTTCAATTCTAAATTAAGCAGCACTCCTACCAGATTTGCACAAACATCTAAATCCTCGAAAATCAGGTATTTTCAAATAGTAGATTTCTTTTCAAGTTCGAGAAAGCAAACCAGACTGGAACAAACGAGAGAGGAGACGACTCAGACGAGTACTTTTTTTCTATTTACTAACGGGTAGTGACACCTATTGAGAATTAAACAGACTTGACGGACTATATATATATACAACGCTGTTGACAGTACACTAATAAAATAAAATAAATAAAATATATTGCTTTTTTTGTATGGCTAACTTCATTTTTAAAATGGGGAAAAAAATATGCAAGTCAAAATATAATGTAAAATATGCATAGCTATAGTAGGTAGGTACAAAATATAAATTAATATTGGATTTTTCCGTATATGTATTTTCAATAAATAACGACAGCAGCCGCTAGAAAGCAGGCCAGTTTTGACAAGATCAACAAAACAAAAAAACAAAACTTTTGAGTCTGTTAATCTCATCTCATAAATATTAGTTGAACTTGATTTTGCCTATCTCACATAAAAGGGCTAGGAAATAAGCGTGTAGACCTATTGCTAAAATACTACAATATGGTATTCTATTTTAGTGATATAAAACTTACTTGCTTACCTCATATTTCTTGTTATTTGTAGTCAGCCTTGTTCAACTTCCAGTCTCTTCTTACGATCACATTACTTCTTATATGCACATGTGCGTATATTCGATCACTGACTCCAAGTCTACTAGATCGTAACAAAACAGGGTGAGAAGTAAAATTTTGTACCTAAAGGACTTATGTTTATGTAGGTTCTTGTAAATGATCAAGATGTTGACTGCTTTGTCAATTTTCATGTCAATTCAGAATTTTCACATTAACAGGTTTTGTTTGTTTTTTTTCGTTACAGTTTTTTGGGGTTGTTCTGGAAAAGTGCTCGAATTGGTGAGAGGAAAAGTCAGTACATTGCTGCAGCATGTGTCTTAATGGCTGTCAATATTTTGTTCTGGTCTTAGTCTCATTTGCTATTTGAGGTGGAACAATTAAACAGCACATACAAAATTAATTTCATAATTCTAATTCTTTCTCAATTTCTAAGAATAAAGTTTAAAATGAAATCATTTAATCATATCTTTTAAAAAGTATCCTCAACACAGTCTACTTGTATGGAGCCATTTATTTTTGTTTTTCATTTTGTAATAATTCTACTAAATCTTCTCTAATTCGCTGGTTCGCCGTAAGCCGCACACGATATGGGATTGGAAGAGAAGATCTTATCTACACATCATCTTCTCATATGATGCATGTATGTAGGAATTTATTTATAATCTTCGTGACTGATCACGCGGACCTCGTTTCACTTCCCTTCGATGATGGCACATGTCCTCAGCTTTTTTTTTACGTAATATTTACTCATAAATGCTACAAATCCATCTATTGAGGAAATCGAGTGGTGAAATGTCGGTAACTGGTCGGTAATTGCGGAGTACCGTGCGCAGTAAAAAAAAAAATAAATAATAAAAAAGGATAATGTTGGGTTAAGCTGGCTTCATAACTCGCGTCTTATTCTCAATAACCTGCTTAGCAATAAACTCGTCTCGTCTCAACTTGGAATCATCCCAACGGGGAATTCCACTTGAGAGATGTTAAGTTTTGGAAGGATGAATTATGCATGTCTGCGCAATCCGTTGATTGTCTTATTAAAGATTTTAGTTTAATTGCCTTCTGCTGTCCGTTTCTACGACGTTAACGGTTTGTCTATGTGGTTAGCTATTCCTTATTGCACCGAGCTAAGCTACATTGTGAACCACACCCGTCACTCTCATTATGCACGTCCTCAAGGCTTGGTCTATAGCTAGGCATGTGTCGCTCAAACTTACTATTGGTCGCGGTCCGCTCACCGAGTTAGCTCTAGGGACCACCCAGGAGGCTATGGTATGCCCGGCCAAACAAGCCTTACTTTGCACTGGGCGATGTGTATATAGTGTACGTCGTGGCCTGCAAAGCATCTTCTTGCTGGCTATATATTTTCTTCCTTTATACTCTATTGATTTTTTTACTAGCTCACGCTCGTGGGCTGCCGGGTTATCTCCAACTATGGTTCGCTTTATACAGTGCCAACATCAGCCATCTTGTAGGTTTTTCGATTATTTCTCCGACGACACACATATTTTTTACATATGATAGTTAGCTATAGCATTAAAATTTATGGGTGGAAACTAAGACTAGGTCGTCCATTTGCTTGGTCTTTATTCTTACGTCACAATTATCTGGAAACTCCTTGGACATTCCATATCTTATTAAGGAATCAAGTTTTCACGCGTTTCTCTGAAAATGAAAAATGAATCATGTGAAAAATAGAACGTCCGTGTGGCCTATGAAAAGGTATCTTGAAAAGGAAGTTCACTCCTGCTTTTAGCAAGGAGAGAGGATTCGAAAGGATCAAAATTAATTGTTTATATAAGTTGATCCAGTGTTGAGTACTGTATATACGTAAGCCTATACATATAATTCTGAACGAACAATAGTTTTACGGACCCTAGTTTCAGAATTTCCCGTTTGAATCTTTGAATAAAAAAGCTTTTAGGAGACTCAATTTGTCTGTATCTTCAGCCAGCAACTTCAAGTGAAAGTTGACGTGCATTTCAGAACACGGTAATCGTCTAGTTGAGGGTAAAGGGACAACAAGGAGGAGGCGAAAACTATATCGACGGAAAGAAGGGAAAAAAAAGAGAAAACAAAATTTCGTTGAGGGGGGGGGGGGGTTGAAAGCGGACGAGGCGATGCGAGTGCGTCGACGTGGCCGACGAGCGATTCATCTGACAAGGGTGGAGTCGGTGGGCGTAGAAAGAAAAGGGAGATTACAGGACCGTGCGCGGAGGTTTCGAGCGTATATACAGCAACGCATCAAAGATGGCACCAAAGAAAAAGAGAGAAGGGAAAAAAGAAAAAAAGAAAAGAACAAAAAAAAGTTAAGTATAACGAATAAAACGTCGTCGGATTGGTATAGGCAAAGTCAATGTTCTTGTGCGTTCTTCGAGCGCTGTGCACGCTATGACACACTGGGCATGCACCGTGTAGCTAGCAGCTAGTATAGACCGTGAGCAGAAATATGGCTGACGGACTTGTGTTGGCCCCTTCTCCGGTGCATAGTCGAGCCCGGTTACTTGATCGCGACGGACGCGTGAGGAGCAGCGTCTTGTGGTCGACCCAAAGGGCTCCCAGTCGACCATGTGCACTAGGAAGATTTTGATTTCGGGCCTGGCTTTGGCCTAGGTCCCCCCCACCCCAGTGAATATTGGCCAGCACAATCATCGTCGTCTTCTTCTTTCCCCCTCCCCACCTTATTGTCTACCCAAAAGAAAAAAAAATTTGAGAGACATGGGTCGACTGGTTCGATCGCGGTTAAAAGCTGGCATCAACATGCGACGCGACTCGTACTTTCTGGTCGTCAGCTGCACCTCGCTCCTGCTCTACGCCATTTGTTTGTACACGTTCCTTCACTTGAACGGTTACATTGGTGCCAAAAACTTGGTAGCCGCACCTTCTCCTTCGGCAACCGGGGCCCGTGGCCACTTGGATCCCAACGCCGCCGAAAAGAACTCGCAGCTCTTCGCCGCCCCCTATCTCAAGAGCCAGGCCCAGTTTGACGACGGGAAAATCCACGAATTCCAGCGCAACGTCGGACATCCAGTCGACTGGGAGATGCGGGTCAAAGGTAATTTCGGAATTATTTTTGAAAAAACCCCAAAAGATAATTGCGTTGATATTTTTCATCCGTTTGGAGACAAGCATCAGACTTAGCTCTATGGTCACGTAGTAGACGTCGATACCGAGCGAATACAAACAACATTCGCTGTATCAACGCTTTGCGTGTTTGAAGAACGACTCCTTGGCATCAGTTCACCCCCCCCCCCCCCAACCATCCACCCAGCCCACCACCCGTCCCACCCCCGGAGAGTGCAGTATAGTATATTACACGCCTACTTTTTTTTTTCTTGAGACTCAACTTATTTACCTCCATACAATTCATGCAATTTCGAGTATTGATGCGGTTGCGACGTCGGACGAGTCAGACGCAATAAATTCTTATTTTTTCATGCTCCCCTGTTAAACCGACAAAAGAATCGATGCACAACTTATGACGCTATATGACGTACTCCATATATTCCGGCATTCGTGATCATATGCATACACAAGTTTTTCTGTCAAGTTTGATTTCTTTTTTATCCGGGCCACTGATGTCAATCTTCTTGTCAACTCATTCTGAAAAGATTCTTTCTTGTGTGCTACGTGAGAGTAGCCGAAATTCAAGCTCGTCGTCCAATCGATTTTGAGTTCTCATCCAGGCGCATTTGGGTACTTTTTATTTTGTATTTTCTTTTTTCCCTTTTTTTTTTTTTTTTTTATTTGTGTTCAAATCCGGATTTTTACAAAATACCCTCTTTTGAGTTAAAAAAAAAAATCAAATCTCGATCCTCAAGAAATGTTCAAGTTGCATGCGTTCTCCTCTCGCCAAACATGTGAACTTCAATACCGTCTTTTGCTCCGGCATCTCCTTATTCAAATGCCCACTCAATGTATGCGAAGTGAAGTGGATTGCCCGCATGCGAGGAAGAAACAACGTATCGTGCGGATTAGACCGTTAGACGTGGCCTGCCGATAGGCCAAGTCACGTAGACTAAGGGACGAGACATCGCTCATCCTCGTTTCGGGGGTCGTTTGATTGCTATTGATATGGACAACTGGCTCTAATATGTGTTGAATGAGCTGATCGACACACAAGATATGGTTTCAAACTTAGCAGTGTGTACCAAACTGTTAGGCATGACATTCTCGAGTGTATACGCATGCCCGTCGGACGTGTGTTTTCCCCGGCAATGCTTGCGCGGCCCGTGCAATGCCTCTCCTCTGTGTGTGTGTGTGTGTGTGTGTGTGTGTGTATGTGTGTGCATTGTGCTGTACTATCCGTGCGTCGGGGAAAAACGGGCAAAAGGGCTCAAAGTGGATCGATGAACCGGCTTGGGTCTCAGCGGGTCTCGGAGACGGACGAAAGGACCAGCAAATCGATAGATGTAAGAGGTTTCTCACATCGTGATCTTGCTGACCATTTCAAGCGCCTTCTTCACTAGTAATGTCCTTGTATTAGTCCGAGTGTCCAACAGAATGTCCTCTGGCTCTTAATATTTGGACGTCGCCATACATTTGTAGTGTATATACAGACCTGAATCGAAAGATGGGACGATTGCACATCAACATATGAAGCACGAAAGTCGTTAGTTTTACATACAATTATTTGGATAGACGATTTAGACTGTTCCATAAAGATCAAGAAGGGAACTCACAGACTTGCTCACAGATCTACAAGAAAGTCGCTCCTAGTTAATCCTGGTTAATCATCAATAGATATTTATCTTTTATTTTCGATTTCACAACATGGAAATCAATGTCGCTCATTTTATTATACACCACAATAAAAGATATTCGATTTTACGGAAGTTAAAAACAAATGAATTTCTAAAATAATTATGTACAAAATTAGCGTAAACGAGAATAAGAAAATGTATTATTTATTTGTTATTGATCTGTTTACTTCCTCTCTAAGAAAAAATGTCGGGTTGTTAACCAAGATTCCAAGAATAAATAACTCGGTTATCAACGTTAAGACTTGAAATAATATCGTGTTTTTTTTTCTTTACCGAGATTAACATAAATCCATTGCCGATATTGTGGCGCCTTTCTTTATTTCAGTTCTGTTCGCTCGTTTTTCCTTAATCCTTTCCCAGGGTCATGAAGGAGAAAATCCTAAAACTAAATTCGAATCTGCCAACTCAACCTATAATTTTACCTCGTATAAAAAAAAAAATTAACGCCGCGCTTATAGCTCGGCTACTTCTTATTCCTATTTTGAATTGATCGTACTCTGATATGAAGTCTTCAAGTTAAGACTTGACTGATTTCCATCTCGCTGCGCTACTGAATCAGCTTTTTCTTGCTATAATTTGCCCATTCATGCACTGCAACATATTAACTCCGTACGTCAGAGCTGCTGTGGACTTGGATTTTGTCTTGTCAACATGCAATCTGATCGCTTTGCAAAAGATATATACCTTTCATCTTTCTAGTCAAGGGCATATACTCCGTTATAATTAATGTAGCTCTGTTGATCATACAATCATCATACAATAATTGAGGCAAAAGGGAACTTATAGCATGATAAGGCTATCGTCGTAATGTTTCGCTTCGCCTTTTCACTCCGATTCACCTTGTGATGTATACCAAGTACGCGTAATCTCTTCCCTATTCCCTTTCCCGTCGTTGATTTCTTTGATGAGCCGACACCCAAAAGGGCGATGATTTTTTACCAGGAATTTGATTATTTGATTTAGGCTTTTTTTCAAGATTCAAAAAATATCTGAATTGTTGGTTAGCAAATCAATCAAAAGAATAATAAAAAAAATCTCGGTAAAAATCAAAACAATTTATCGAGATGCAATCAAGAAATATTTCAAGACTTTGTCGATTGAATAATAATTGAAAAAAAAAAAACTTGAAACTTGACGTAAAACCCACGTTTTTTTATTGTTTCTGTTTTCCTAATTTCAGAATTGGGTATTGAAGACATTGGCGAGTATTTAAGGGTGGAGCGAGAGAAAAGAGAGCACATTCAAATGTTGCTGGAGCAGTCCGGACCAGCCCAAACGGCAGTGACCAAGCGAGGTCCGCCGCGGAAGACGGAGCAGCGCCGGTTGCTGGCCGAAAAGCAGTTGATGAGCGACAAACTCTTATCGAAAGAAGAAGAAGTTCAGGGTGGCGAGGAGTCGGTGTGGCGGCGGATAAGCCGCTCAATCAACAGTTCCAACGTCGTCGGCCATGCGACTGCCGAAGTGAAGAAAGCGGGAAGCAACGAGAGCGTCGTCGAGAACAAGCCGCAGCCTCTGTTCCCCACGGATCTGTTCACGCAAGAGGAGCGCCAGCGTGGCGCCGTCGTCTTCCACGTAGCCGGCGTCGTCTACATGTTCGTCGCCCTGGCCGTGGTCTGTGACGAATTCTTTGTGCCGTCGCTCGACGTCATCATCGAGAAGCTGAACATCCCGGACGACGTGGCCGGCGCCACCTTCATGGCAGCAGGTGGCAGCGCCCCGGAGCTCTTCACCAGCGTCATCGGCGTCTTCGTCTCGTTCGACGACGTCGGCATCGGCACCATCGTCGGCTCAGCCGTCTTCAACATCCTCTTCGTCATCGGCATGTGCGCCCTGTTCAGCAAGACGCTCCTGACGCTGACGTGGTGGCCGCTCTTTCGTGATTGCACCTTCTACAGCATCAGCCTCATCGCCCTGGTTCTCTTCTTCATGGACAACTTGATCGTCTGGTGGGAGGCGGCACTTCTCCTCCTCCTCTACGCCGCCTACGTCTCATTCATGCGCTGGAACGAGGATGTCGAGAGAGTGGTCAAGCGCTTCCTCTACCGTAACACCATGCCTCGCATTTCTTCGACTGATCATCTCGTTGCTGCTAACAATGTAAGCTACATAACAAGCAACCATTCCGCACTCAACCCACCATTATTCCTTTTAGGCTCTTTTGGATGTTATCCATATTTCAAGTCGTTAAGTCTTTAACGAGGTTACGACTTGTGAGCTTCTTTTTTTTCTCCGTTCAATTTAACTGTGAAACGTTAGATTGGCTTCTTTCCAGTTGTCCTTCTTTCGTAAATTACCACCATTCCCGACCATTCCAGCATCGATCGTTTATACTCTAGAGCCACATAATCGTCAATCAAGTGCTTAGGGTAGATTTAAGACAGAAAAAGTTCTAGAGAATTAAATAGAATTCAGTTCAATACAAGCGCTAAATATTGCGGACGAGAGTTCTGCAGTAGAAAAAAAAAAGATATTGATATTTTCACAAATAGATTCTTCTTGGTCTATGGCCACTTCTATCATGAACTCATTTTGACTTGAATCCTTGAAAAGACGTGCAGAGAAAACTGGCTAAAGACAGCATAATAACGAAGTAAAATCGGTAATGTATAACTAAATATCGATACTATTTACGTACGTATAAGATTTGAGAAAATTGAAGAAAAAAATGCTACAATGTTTTGTGTTTTTGAACTGTATGGGGTTATACTGTCTGGTGTATTACGTCATATTTTATAGGCTTTTCACAGTACAGTTTGTAGTTTATATGCTGTGAATTTGTGGTAAACAATACGTGCATGTGCTTGTATATAAGGGCCAGATCATTTTGCTGCCATCGGCGCGCGCCGAGCGGTTCAGAAAGCCAAAAATCAATAGCCCTTTGTGACTCGAGTTATGAAGAAAGGGTTTGAGTAGTATTATACACGAGGGAGCCATGGGCACTCAACGGATGAATGTATTAACATTCGTATGGGAGGTGGGTCACGAACTGAGCGACAGAATTCAGACCATCCGAGTTCCGAGTCCCGTGCGCATTTGTGACAGTTATTATTTACTGTGTGCCTTTGTCCAATACGAATTCATGTTCAAATATGGTTACAGGGAACGCCATCAATATTAAAGCAAATTAGGTCAACACCGTTACTTTTACATCTTGCCGCTAACTTGATTTCCCCTTTCGACAAAAAGGTGTATAACATGATATAGAGTAAACAGCATTTTCTTATGAGCGTAATATAATCACACTCCCAACATGCCATAATTATTTTATTTTGTTTTATTCAATGAATGAACCAAGAACTTCTTTGTCGGAAGGTCTAGCAGCAGCTCCGCTGTGTTTTAGACGGCTATGTCGGATAATTAACTAATAAATGTGATTTAAAATTGATAGAATTTATCGATTAAACTGAACGTTAGCAACGTGGATTTCTTGAAGTAGTAGCCCTAGCTCGCCTTATCTAGTACATTACTGCCTTCCAGCGTATCATAAAACATAATAAAAAGCTACGAAATAGCTGTGGGTTTATAAGGTTTATCAATTCATCCTCAGTTCTGAACTCATGCAAACTCAAGAGCGCTTAGCCAATATTTTATTAATTTTTTTTTTCTCCCATCGACTTTTTTCCCCAGATAAATTATGTCGGAGTTATCGATTTCTTGCTGTCGCGTTTTAATGCTACCAGGGCAACATCTTCTACCGATTCCATTGTTTAACTTTAAAAAAAAGATAAAAGAATTATAGGATTTATTTATTTCACGAACAGAAATTGACACACTAATAGAATTGAATTATTCATGCCATCAAAAGCGAATCTTGACACTCCAATGCGAGCTTAAAGTATGCTTACTAATTCACTTCTAAAGTATAATTTCTCGAAATTCATTTCGAACCATCTAGACGTATCTTTTGCATCTGCGGCAGTCATTTTTATTTTTATTTTTTCAACAATCATTGCATAATTTTTAGACCAAATCATCACCATAAAATATGACAACCATGGAGTTGACAGGTATAGCCAAGGTCAATAACTAAAATTTTGGGACTGGTAAAGAAAAAAAAAAGGAAAAAATGGAAGGCAAAGATATTGGTCAACCGCGAAGACCGAAGAGAGAAACTCGTGGAATTTGTTGATCTATTGATTCGGTTCCGACGCGTGGAGAAAAGAGTTTGGATTAGGGCGACTGGCTTTTCATATAGTTCATTCTTTTTTTTTCCCCTTATGCTGTCGAAAGGAGAGGGGGTTGGGGAAGGGGGACGAGGTCCTATACCCGAGATCCGATGTGTTTTAGAAAGACTTGCACGGCATCGTAATCTGACCGTATGACGTGACCACACTTGGCGAGGCGAGAAGCATGCTAAAGGGTCATCAGTTCGTGCTAGCAGCTACTCCAGGCAGTCGCTGGGGATAGCGGTCGCAGCCGAGTGCACACGCCATTATTTCATCGTACCTAGCACGAGTCGGCTCGCTTCCACTCCCCTCTCCTTGTATCCGCGCACACGACGTTTCGTCTTTTCTCAGACACTCATCGATCTACGAATTCTACGCCTCATTCTTTCGTCATTCTATCAGTTTTTGTTTTTTTCTTTTTTTTCCCTCTTTTTTGTTCCACCTTCCGGCTCGGTTTGCAGCAGGCCCATCTCCTGCACACACACTGTATTAGGAGAATGTGTTACCGATAACACATTTGTTTGATTGCGCTTCACTAAGTCATCGATTCCCTGTCGAAAACCCGTCCATTCGCCCTCAATTTCAATCGATTTATGCCGCAGTTACGATATCCAGGATCTTTGAGCTGATAATAATTTAGCTGACGCGGTGGGAACATAGTTGTCAATGGAAATAACTTGTGAGACTCTCGATTAGTCAAAAGTACGTGCGCGTTTCAGTCAAAATTGTAAAAGCGCTTGCAAGATTATTTCTATGAAACCAGTTAAATGAACATTCTTGATGACTATATTCATATCTTTTTTTTGCTGTCAGCGTTAAAAATGTCATCATTTTCAGCGTGATGGACTTTCGAACTGTCTTAGCGCTGATGTCATTGTCTATAGAAAGCCGAAGGAAATACGGAAACAATGTAGGCTAACAAGGAATCCCTTGTCCCTAGAGAAATTGAAATAAGTGGCCGATCGAAATTTTGCGTGAAGCTGTCTTCATCAAAATCAATGACTGCAGAACTACCGTCACTAAGACAGTACTGAGAACGAGCTTCGACCACAAGGCAAATTGTTGAAATGAACGCGCATGCGTTAAGTTTCTTAGCTTCTTGTATTTTTCCGTAATTTTGGTGATTTTAAGAGCGATGTTTTCAAATTTTTCATATAATTATACACCAGTTAGCTGTTATTATAAAAAAATAAAAAAATAAATAAAATGAAATGTAAGCCAACTAGTGAAAAGTTTTCTCTCCATGGGATAAAACTTTCGACAATGACTGTTGTATATTTCGCAGGAGGGTTTATACCGTAATGGGAACTATTCCAATCGTAATTGTTTTGCCTTTGTCCCATAGTCTTAACATCGCTTAGCATTGCTACTGCTGAAGCTGATTTGTCAGTTGCTTATTGCTTCATGCAGCATTTGTACCGTAATAATGTGTGTGGCTCTAAGAGAATAATAATGCCTTTTTTGTGTGCTCAATAAATTTTCCATTACAATACATTTCTTGTTAAGTTCGAGTGAAAAATGACAGACAATGATGAAAATGGCGTTACCAAAGAAAGTTTCTTTGAGTCGGCCGTTAAAAAATAGCTATAATTAAGTCAATCGCCTTTGCGTTCTAAATGTTGCTAAAGAGGTGATGTTAACTGAACGGTATGCATGAGAATGTAGGCAATAATGGAAAAGATGACCCATTTAATAAGTTAGTCGATGGCCATTGTTTAATCAATTAACAACCGAATTGATCTAGGTTTCTTGGATTATTTAAACTTTTAGGCAAGCAACCGAGGTCCTCCAAGTCAAGTGTCGGTAAGCAGTGGCGGCGGTGGATCTTCAGGAACCACTGGAAACACGGCTGGTGCGTACAATAAATTAGGCCCAAATTAACTAAGCTAGGAGCTACTAAAACACACAATAATCAATACAAGTTCTCGCCGTTACGAAGTTTTAATAAAAACACGGCCAATTGAGTCCTATATAGTGTAAAGATAAATTAACACAACTACTACTAAAAAAAAGTCTTTCAATTTAGCAGGTACGAACGTCAATGACAGAAGTCGTGCCGCAAGTGCTGGCATACGAGGTTCCAAGTTTCGCCATGGACTTCTCACGTTAATGATTCACAGCATTGACCCCATGCATGACGGAGGTAATATTTTCCTTCTTATTTTATTCATCTTGTTTTTAATTTGAAAAAATCTAGTTTTTACGCGTTTTTACTTGAATTCAATTTTAAATTCAATAACAACGGCGTCCTTTTTCTTTTTCAATATTACGTATTATGTACGCACTCTTTGTTTGGGACAAAAAAAAATTCAAAAATTTATCCTGCTGCTCTGCTGAACGAATTTGAATTGCTGCATCGACCAAAAAACAGGTCATGTTGACGACAAGGCAAACAAATTACATGCCATCGCTTCATTGCGAGTGTTGTTGGACGCTACCAAGGAGCAGACAGTAGCCAATGGCCGTGATCCAAACGAAGAGGTGAATGAAATGTTTCTCTTACTAACCTGTGTAACCAGCGTTATACGTTAAATAACATGGTTTTTCATACTGCATTCATATTTCAAGTTGTAACGATCATTTTTTGTTTGGATTTCTTGAGCAGTTTTCCAACACTGGGCGCTCTGAGATGACTCCCGTCGAATCGTTCATCGTCAGCGAAGCAACGGCAGCGTCCGCCTCAGTTTCTGCGGCTACAGCCGTACTTACAAAAACGGAAGCCGGTGTTTCGGCAGTAGTGGATTGTACTTCAATGTCGAACCGACAAGATGTTAATGGTGCCATTGGGGGTACCGATGGGGCTGGTGAGGGAGGTGGTAATGGCGACGATGAGGTCATCAAACCTCTTGACCTGTCTTGGCCGGAAGGAACTCGTAAACAATTAACATACTTATTCCTGGCGCCCATATTATGGCCACTGTGGCTGACCTTACCCGACACACGAACTCCACAGGGTAAGTCAACATTTTTCTTCCTTTTTCTTATTTCTTTTTTGACAATGTGTTGGTAAAATTTTCAAGTTGCGAGACCTAGTATTAACTATTAAGAATAGAAATTCACCTAAGTATACAATTCAAATTTAATTTTAGTATATTATTGCTCTATTTAAAAAAAAATCGTGGTTTCGTTACGCCAATCCAGCGCCAATCCAGCAAAACAAGGATAAATGCGTAAACCAATTTTCAAATAAAACTGACGGCATTTTCAATTGCAAAAATGCATTTATAGGCCTAATCTGTTTGTCATGCAGAATTTTAAGCTAAAAATAAAGTGTCACATATTCAAAGTGGAATAACTAACTTACACAAAGCACATAGTTGTTTTTGTTCGTTTTTTGTAGACGCATGTAGCGGCTGTAGGCCTGTAGCGCATAAGTTGTTAAATCGATAGGCTACAGCTATAATTGAACAGATGATGATGACCGATTCTTTTGTACTAGGGAAGCGGTTCTTTGTCGTAACCTTCATTGGCAGTATTCTTTGGATTGCTGCCTATTCGTATTTGATGGTTTGGTGGGCTAATTTGACCGGTGAAACGGTTTACATACCTCCAGAGGTAAGTCAAAGACATTTAATCTAGAAACACTTTTACTTTTTTCTAGTAAGAACAAGAATGCTTTCTTTTATTCTTCAAATAATATACAAAGGAAAAATATATGGATCGTTTAAAATTGGTTTTTAATTGACAACAAATTGTTATTGCAAAAAGTTAAATACCAGGCTAATTTTTTTTTGTATTTAATTATTTTTAGTTTTTAAATTTTATTCTATCGCTCTTCAGTAGTTATTCACGGAGCGGCGTTAAGTCGCACGTTGCCTCACTATCGGATTAAACCCAAATTTTTAAATCCAATTAGAATTTACTTAAATCTTTAGATAATGATTATATAGCTTACAAATATTCCACGGTACTGGTACCTTTTTCATCCTTCTAGGATATGTCCAAAACAATAAGAATAAAGCTTTCATTTTTTATGAGTTGCAATTTTATTGCTATGCGTTGCTATGCGCTTATGGCAACAGCAAAACTAATCATTAATAAGTTCGGTTCAGTACCGATATACCAATTACCAAAATATTGTTAAAGTTGAAGATTGGAACCGATTGGAACCATGGGAAAAGTTCGATTTCAATGAATGCATGTGATAAGCAAAGCTGAACATGAGATCACCATGGATTATGACTTTCTGCTATGGTAAATGCCGTAAATTTCCATCACATAGAAACCGTACACAATAATTTGACTGCTTTGCAATGTCTAAAGAAAGTCTACGCAACAAAAATCTGGTGTTGTTCCGTAATTTTAGAAAAAAAAAACAATATCTGGCAAAATGACAAATTTCTTTGAAGGACTAATATTTTTAAAAAGTAACATTGTTTAATGAGGAATGTATATTCCCAAACTTACGTTAATAATACTAATGTTGTTTTCAAATTAGTAAACTAGTATGGACCAATAGAGACTTTTACCATAGACTGTTGGATTTGGAATTATTGGAAAATATTCATGTACCTTATTTTTTGTGTTTTCCTTGTAGGTTATGGGTCTAACATTTTTGGCTGCTGGCACTTCGATCCCTGATTTAATAACGTCGGTGATCGTGGCAAGAAAGGGTTTGGGAGACATGGCTGTCTCTTCTTCAGTTGGATCAAATATTTTTGATATTTGCGTCGGGTAAATAATTAAAAAAAAAAAATGTTTCTTATATTAGTTATCTTATATAAGTTTAAAAATCAAACAAGTCGTTTTCAGTGAATGTCGTTAAAGAGGTCGAAAGATATTTGTAAATAAGAAAAAGAATTCAAAGTAGGATTTTTTAAAAGATAAATCAGATTCAGATAAATGAGAGAAAAGAAGGAATTGAGTTTTATTTTTAATGAATTTTTGTATCTTGAGACTTCAGTGGTAAAAAAAGGAGATTAAAAGAAATTTTTTACTTATGCTTAAAAGTTTGGACTCAAATTGTTGGAACCAATTTAAACTAAATTTGCCTGTTTTTCCTAATTCTTGATGATTATTATAGATATCCGACCAAGTGATAACACGAATTTTCTTTCTTTTTATTTATTTTTTATTTTTACATGTTCTGGACCAAAACTGGATAATGTACGGGAAACAAAACAGTCTACCGCTTCCATGGTTACTATATTGCATCATAATCGGCAGCCCAGTGCAAGTGAGCAGTTCGGGAATGGCCTGCTCTGTTCTCGTGCTTTTTGGTATGCTGTGCTTTGTTGTGCTGAGCATTGCGTGCTTCCGATGGAAAATGAACAAGGCCCTAGGAGTTACCATGTTCCTATTCTACTTTGTTTTTGTCGCCGTTTCGCTTGGATTTGAGTATGGTACGATAAGTTGTCCGGTTTAGGTTATTCTGCCGATGATCTTCTAATAATTTCTAACCGAAGTGTTTTCATCGAATTCAAACAGATAATTTTCTTGGTCTATAAGTTTGCATTAAATAAGCATATAAGTTTTTTTTGTTAAATATTTATGAGAAGTAACTTTTTGTTGGTACTAAATGGTTGTTACATATTTCTTTGCGAATTTATTCGATTTTCCCTTCTATTCTTCTTGTTTGTAAAAACTATAGAGTAACAAAGATAAGCAGTAGGTTATTTTCGCCACGCTCTTCCTATTTGGCCCATCTGCCTCTATCTTATTTAATTTCCAATACCGCCTTTTGAAATTTCAGTTTCACATGGTCTCAATTTCCTGGGACAGTAACTATGGGGTGCGGATTGAACACTTTTTCCAAAAAAACTTTTCAAAAATCGATTACCATATTTGATCTGAAAACAAATTGATAATCGATTCGAATATTGAAACCAAGTTGAAAATAAATTCAAAAATTGAAAATGTTTTGAAATTGATTTCATAAATTGAAAATGATTTTGAAAAATGAAAATGATTTCGAAAAACTAAAATGAATTGGAAAAACTAAAATGATTTCGAAAAATGAAAACGAATTTGAAAAATGAAAATGAACTTGAAAAATGAAAATGAACTTGAATATCCATACAATTTCGGGAGTGCGATATGACACCACCCTACTCTATCCCCAGCTCTCTCCGGATGCTATAGCCACCCCGAGACAACCGACTAGCCATTGATGGCTATGTCGCTGATTCCAGCCAGCAAGGCCGTCAGCGATACTGTCAGCCCTTGCCGGGCGGTGCTGGCCACCGCTGCCGCCACAACGGCCGGCGCTAAAGTCTCTCTCGACCGCAGGCCGAGTATTACCCTACACAAAAATAGATTACACGATCCAACGTGAAAAGTTTCATGTTCCTGCAGTAAATGACACACAGCCTAACCAGCAACGATGAAGACGGAACGGCCGAATGGGTGGCTTTCACCTGAGAAAAGTTCCAGTCACGCCTCGGTATGACGTTCTCGCGAAGTTCTCGTCATCTATTTTAATCTAATTTTTCTAATCTAATTATCTATCGTAATCTATTTTTGTGTAGAATACTCGGCCTGCGGTCGAGAGAGACTTTAGCGGCGGCCGTTGTGGCGGCAGCGGTGGCCAGCACCGCCCGGCAAGGGCTGACAGTATCGCTGACGGCCTTGCTGGCTGGAATCAGCGACATAGCCATCAATGGCTAGTCGGTTGTCTCGGGGTGGCTATAGCATCCGGAGAGAGCTGGGGATAGAGTAGGGTGGTGTCATATCGCACTCCCGAAATTGTATGGATATTCAAGTTCATTTTCATTTTTCAAGTTCATTTTCATTTTTCAAATTCGTTTTCATTTTTCGAAATCATTTTAGTTTTTCAAATTCATTTTAGTTTTTCGAAATCATTTTCATTTTTCAAAATCATTTTCAATTTATGAAATCAATTTCAAAACATTTTCAATTTTTGAATTTATTTTCAACTTGGTTTCAATATTCGAATCGATTATCAATTTGTTTTCAGATCAAATATGGTAATCGATTTTTGAAAAGTTTTTTTGGAAAAAGTGTTCAATCCGCACCCCATAAGTAACTTTCGTGGAATAATTAATATTGACGTACTATATAGTCTGAACTCTGAAGTAACCGTTTTCTAAAAAAAAAAGGAATGTGCATCTGATGTTACAGGAGCCTATGGCGCGATCCGAGATCCAAACAAATTGAATCAAGCTACTCTTTTTTGTTCAAAGGCATTGAAATATTCTCTACAATTTGAAAGTAGGCCTAATAAGAAAAAGACACAAATTTTGTAAGTATAGCAATGCGCAAAAACTGGGAAATTTAACTCTTTTTCTATCACGCGAAACGACTGTTAATAAGCAATCCGCCAGCTTAAGTGGTAAAATAAATCTTTTTTGAAGAAACCATCTTCTGAAAAGGAATTCGGAAAGAGACTTCAAAAATATCCGAGACGGATCCCATAACCGCTAAGCGTTTATCGGCGGCCAAAAAGAAGGATTTTGTATAAATAATTTTTTAAATCCCAAATATCGCACAATTCGGAGGGAACGAGGCTTTCTGATTCCTTAATTTTTATCGATTTTATTTTCCGAATATCTTCTAAGCTGTAACAAATTTAAATCCTATGTCTTTAAGCATTAGAATCGCCTTGTGATTTTGTACAAGGTAAACCCGTTCCACATTGTTGAAGTCCATTCCCCTTTGATTATTTTTCAAAAACGACTTGATTTACCACTTGATTTGCGGACTGCTTGTTAAAAATCTGTTACCATGAATGAAACAATATTACTTTTACAGTTACATTTACTACAGTATCGTTATTGAACTGTTGTACGCTAATATTTTTTTTGTAGTAATACTTAAAAAAAATTTAGTTCTAAAATTGTTCGTTTTTCATTCATTTTAACCGAAGTGAAATCTAAAAGATGATCTTTTAAAAATTTCATCTAGCTTTTAGCAATTAATTCTTGTTCGATTTCTCATTTACTTGATAATGGTGTTTTGCAAAACCCTTGTATCGCACAAACTAAACTAACTTGTTCAATTTCTTCGGTATTTTGGATCAACAAATGATGATTTCAGATTCTGAAATCACACACACACGCAGACAGGAGTAAGAAAAATTAAATATCAAACCATGACAGTTATAACAGGACTTTTTATAATGAACTAAATTGCTAATGAGTTTTATTTAAAGTAGTTGAATCCTTCCTTGTGTAGATGCCCACTAACTATAAGAAATTTCTAATGGGAAAGTTGTAAGCAATAACACCATCTTACTTATCGCGCACTACTAATTTGATTACTTTAAATTTCATTGAATAATCATTTTTTTTTGTGTTGGCATTTTTCATTTATTTTGGTAAACTGTCTAGTTAACTAGTATGTGTGACAAGAATTTTTACTTCATTTATTGGAAATAGGGGTAGCCTGTTTTCAGATAATATTCCTCCAGACATCGATGGTCGTATTTTAGAACTGGAAAGTAGACATGTGATTTTTCGATATCCTTCATATTCTAGATCAATTTGTAAAGCCCCTTCTTCTTTCGATTCTAACTCGATATCTTGTTATTGTGTACGTGCAACGGAGAGCGGAAATGGTGATTAACAACAAGTCATTTTTTGGGTCAAAAGCAATACACATGGAAATTCAGTAGGTATCTATCTGTTTTAGAAGAAATCACAGAACATTTTATTGATTTGTATTTCTCCGTTTTGAACTAACGCATCAATGACGTACGGTCAGCATATATAATGGAATCTGTCCGATTACGTATTAAAATTTGTATAAACAACCTATAGTTGACCCTGATGTCGATCCACGAGCTTGATTAATTCCATGAATGACGGGCAAAAACGACACCTGCTACCTTCGACACTGGCTACCCCGACACTAGCTACCCATACGGCCGACACTGGCTACCCCGACACTAGCTACCCCCAATTTGCTACCCCTGGAAAACGGTAGTTAAACAGAATACTCCCGAAAAATTTAATTCTAACTTAGGCTACTTGGTTGATTCAAAGCATATTGTATGAAAGAATCATATCACAATAGGCAGACATATGCCAAAAGCCTTAGACTGTTTATTGTTACAATCAATAATCAGCCGGCCACAACACAAAAGGCCAGGGGAGTATTCTGTTTAAGTACCGTTTTCCAGGTGTAGTAAATCGGGGGTAGCCAGTGTCGGCCGTATGTGTAGCCAGTGTGGGGTAGCTAGTGTCGGGGTAGCCAGTGTCGACCCCCCGGTTAGCCAGTGTCGAAGGTAGCAGGTGTCCCCATGCCCTTCCGTACCGTAGTGCAGGGTGCTATGGCGTCTCTGACGTATAAGAGATTGCCTGACGAATAATATATTTGTGGAGCCCAATCGTACGAAAATCATACGACGCTTATCAGAAATCGCGTCGTATATTAGTAATCGAGCAATCTCTCGTGAGTAAACTGGTCAAGGACGTCGTCAGTACGCCACCCTAACACTGCGGTGCTGAAGCGCTCCAGTTCTTCTTTTCCAAACCCAATTTTTACTCAAATGCAGTTGTATACGCGGAGGTTAAAACGCGAAAGTTGCGTTTCGACTTTCGAGCATCTAGTTTGAAACCAAGTAGCCTACATCCTAACAAGAATCTAGAAGAATTAAGGCAGATACAGAGATTTGAGTGAACAAATGTATGATTCAGGCAAATGTCTTAGCAAAATCTTCTGAATTTGAGCATCATGTAGAGTAATTGACCGACGCGTAGCGCCCCCCCCTAAAAGGCGAATGAAATGCTTCAGAAAGGGGTCCATAAAAATCATGATATCTCTAGCATCTGAAATAATAAAAATAAAACTTATGACTTATGAAAGAGGGATGAAAGAGCTACCCCGAGGAGAATTTTCCCGTCTTGTTATGCGTTGCGTTAAATGGGATGGTTAAACAACGCGTTTTTTGGACATTTTGGGGTTGGAATCTCAATTTAGAAGGAGTTTTTGTGAATTGAAAACAGAATTAATTTTATTGCCCGTGTTTGTCCCTTACTCCCCCCCCATTTCCAGTTAAAACATGCCCCACCCATGTCTCAATGCATATTTCTCGTTATAAATGATTTTGCTGCTGTATCAGATTTGTGGAACTATGCACAAAGAACGTTTTGGATACCCTCGAGAGCATCAGTCAGATCAGTCTAATGATTTTTTTTCGCAAACCAACTATTTTGTTCTAGATGTCTAAATACGTGTCACTTGTATCTCTGTTTCGTTTGCTTTCAAATCTAGAAAAGCAACATTTTACTATTACACTTGATCCTTAATTGGGATAATTTCATTGTGATCCAGCATCATAAAATAATTAATAATAAAGCAGTGATCCTACGCAGTTCAAATTCAAGAAAACATTTTCTCTTTTTTATTGACATTTAGAAATCCCTACTATTCGTTGTCTTGCAAGCGAAAACCATGGGTTTACTTCAGTGCTTCGAGTTAGCCTTAACGTTGATTGTTTTAACAAATTTTGATGGAACACGGACTTGTGCCGGTGAACAACAAATCCCTTCGTTTCCTGATGGTACCAATCCTTCTCGTGCTGCCATCTAGTGGCGACATGTTTTAACAAGCAATCAACCACTCAAGCGCACCAAATCCATGGACCACACTTTTTTCCCATTCCGCTATAAGACCTAAAAATCTGAAATAATTCAGATATATCCAGATTTCTATTCGGGATTCACCTGTTTTTGCAGAATTTAAATATTTCTTGCCATTCGGGAGATATTTAATGTTAAAATTTGGGTTTTTTCAAATTTTAACAATTTGGGGGGGGGGGGGGGTCTTATTTGGTATCGCTTTTTGGGAAAATGCTAACCTTAAAAAAAAAAAAAATTCTCCCAAAAGTTTGCTTGGCCATCCCTCAATACCAATCCAAAAGGTATTTACATTCCGGATTAGATTGGCCGAGTTATTTCCAATCTAGTAAAGTGTAATTTTGACCAGTTTCCCACCCAGCCTAGTCGCCATTTTTTATTACTCTCCCTTGCGTTCCTGGTGGATGACAGCCGAAGCATTCGAGTTCTCTGCACCTCGGGCTTCATATTGCTGGCCACTAGACTATATGAAAGGGCCTACAGTATGTCTCCCGTTCTAAAGTGAAGGCCAGGAAAGCGTAGCTTCCACTATTACTTTTTTAACTCTTTTGTTTTATTATAACCTCTTTTTGTTTACTGTTTTTTATCTTGATTTTAATAAAATTTGTTGTCCAAGTAAAATTTCTATGCCTCCTTTTTTAACAGTTAGTCATCAACCAAGAAGTTGAGGAACATTTTAAAAATGTTATATTTTACTCATTTTGAAGCTCGGAGTCATCTCTCCCTTCTTCCCCTGTCCTCTCCTCGGTCATCAAGATCTTCTTGCGGTCGTGAAGAGTTACCACCGAGCTTCCACTTCCGTTTACCTCCGAAAGCTTTTTAAGATTAATTTTTCAAAAATGACAATCTTAATTATCCTTTCCGAATTGATCGAGATTCGAACCCCAAACCATACAAGTGGCAGCCCGCGTTGCTAACCATTATCCCACCATTGACATACAATTACAAGGGTAAGCGTGGTTTGGTTGGTGTGTTCACCAAACAATGTAACGAAAGTCGAAGTAAAGCTATGGTAATATCGCTAGCGACGCTACTATCGGTATCGATTTCAGAACCGGTCGTAAAACACTTAGGTTATATGCCTTATTAAAGATTTTTTTCAGCGGTGGTTTAATCTAACTGCTATAAGAGCACATCCATTTCTTTATAGTTTACAAGCAACTAATAATTTTTCTAATTCCATGTTACTATAGTAATAAATTTTGCTATAACTTAATCTAAACATGAAGTGCGACGTGGGGTGGCGGGGCGAAGCCTCCGCCTCACCTAAGTCGCACCACTCATAATATTGACAGATTATTAGTCAATTAGTTATAAAGAATCAATTATGAAAGAGAATAAAGGGAAACAGAATTTTCCAAACGTTATAGTATGTATTAATCTACTATAACCCTGATTTTCTGTCTCTTTAACGTTTAAAAAATTACCGAAGGACATTACCGAAGGAATCTTGTTGCAGAATCTGAAGAGCATAAATCGTGTATGCTTCAAATCTACGGGTTGTACTCACATATCTTGCCACGTCAAGATTTATGAACATATTGGAATCTACCAGTTGCCTTTATTCCCTTCATTTCTTCCTCCGGCTCCTTTTCCTCCGCCTGCCACATCCGTTACTAAACCCGTTGTTCTTCCACCAGCGGGGGCGTCCAAACAGAAAATCCCGCCTGATACTCTACCCAATCGTACATACAAAAGGGGTCTTATTCCAAAGAATCTTTTTACTTTCGAGATGGATGACTCTCTCCCAGTTCATTAGTTAGTGAGAGTTATTGTATGGATTTGGCATTTATATATGTGTCTCTTTATTTCAAACCACGTTCCTCTTAGACGCTATTGGCGACCATGATTCCCTGGAAAGCAATAAAATTTTCTCTCACGCCAAAAACAACACCATCGTCCCTTTACTGCCTCATCACGGGTGTATTCCCAGTGGATGGTTATTTCCAAAGTTAAAACGGATCAATTCGGTCACCTCCTTTGCCGCAAGGCTCGATTATTTGCCAAAAGATATCGCCAGAAAAAAGGGTTTACAACCTTGAGTTTTTTTCACTTGTAGTCGGCTACAACTCGCTCCACCTCATCTTGGCTATTGCTGTTGTGCGGGACCTCGAGATCGTTCTCCTTGATTCTACGACGACTTTTTCATAAGTGTTGTTGAAGACGAAAATTATATTGCTCAATCTGAAGGGTATTTGGTTTTCGGCCGTGAAACTGATGTTTGCCGCACCAACAAGGGTATTTACTGCATATGTCAAGTATTCCGTATCTGAAACCAGTTGCTCCACACCTTTCCTCTTCGTTTTGACCTTTAAAATAGCACTGCAGATCCCTGCGTCTACCATCACTCAAGACTTCTTTCCTGTGATTGTTACCTTGGTCAGTGATGATTGTCGCTAGTAATACTATGGCTGTCGTCGATCAACTTCTTTGTTTTCTCAAAACTTGATTTTAAATTAAGACTGCTGCCTCTGATCTGTTTGTTGGCATGATTATCACGCGTGATCGTCCAAACAAAATGATTTATTTATCCATTTTTCAATTCATCGATAAATTATTGGTCACCTTTAACATTCGACGTCTTGCGCGGTGACCATGCCGGTTTTGAAAAGGGACCTCGCGTCTTTCTGCTTCATCAACCCCGGCGTCTCCTACTGACATGGCTTATAAGTGACATATTTCTTACTGCCACTCGAGGGGAGTCAAATGTACACGGCTCTCACAGTTCGACTAGACGTCACCGTCATGGCAAGTTAACTTGCACTGTACTTTCATAATCCGACCGAATTGAAAGCTGATAATGTGTCATTTAATACCTCGATTCAACACACCGGCATGATCTCTAGTTCGGTGTAAGGGCCACGACAACCACTTCGTCGTTGGGTGTTTGGACGCTAATTACGCTGGTGAAATATAACACTGCTAGTGATTGTTCAAGAAAAGTAGTTTCAATTCGAAGATTAATAGAAAATCTTAGTGCTGTTCATCTGGAATCAATTTTGCTAAAAGTCCAAACCAGTGTTCTATACTGCTATTGGTTTTTGCTCTTCTCCTCCTGCTAGGTGCTAAGCACGTATGTAAAACAGCGAACTGGGAAACGGCCCGCGAAATCGCGAATTGGGACACAAATCGACGATTTATTCTTAAAGTAAAATACATAAAATAAGAGGTTTATTGCAAAATCTAATAAATTAAATTTAAAATATAGGGGGTAAATTTAAAAAAGGATGTCTTATAATATTCAGAATTAAACGAGATATCAATATCTTAATATTAGATGTCAATATTTTAATTAGATAATGACTCCTCTTTCTCATAGTGCCGTACCTTACGTCCCAAACTATAGCCCCAAATTATTTTACAGAAAATATTATTTAAGTCTTAACGTTTTTCATTCATCCCGTTCACGTTCATAAAATATTTGGAATTCACTGTAAAAATAAAAATAAAACGAAAAACCGGTAACATTTTCGAAAAAAATATTTGCATTTTTCTGCCATAAGGTGCTATGATGCTAATTGGGACCGTCGAATGGGAAACTTTGTCTATGCTCTATCACAGACTTCATACGGAATAAGTATTCAGTAGCTCCGAGGTTAAATGCTAGATTAGAATGCGTGTTATCTTTTTGCTGGGTTCGAATCCCAAATCTAAGCAGTTAATTCGTTATTAAATTCCCAATTGAATTAATATCTTTAAAATATATCTATTCATCGTCCTTTGTCAAATGTATTTTTAAAACAGTTTTTCGGGTTGACATCCCGCTTCAGATCACTCGTAAGATCGTGCACATTTACAATACTTGAACCTTCGAAACTTGTTTTAGCAATATACAAGCTTATCCACTATTCCAACAATTCCAATTAAGAACATTTCAAGATTTCATAAGCAAAACCTAAGCCAACTTACCCGATTTCATTTCCATTTTCATTTGATCGATTTCATTTCAACTTATCGCAATTATCAAAGAGAATAAAAATTAATATTAATACTGAAAACATAATTAAACGTTTGGTCATTTATGAGTATCGAATTCATAAATATCTTCTTCATCTGCCGTGATTATTCCGCCACGCCATCATAATTTTATACTCAGTAAGGTAAAGCTGGGTTTGCTCAAGTTTGGGACATTCGCAACACGGACATCCAAATTCCCAATCAAATTTCTTTATAAATAAACATATTTTTTTTTATTTTGTAAACCGTAGGTTTATTTATTAGCAAATGAGTTAAAAAGATTTTCAAAATTCATTTTGTTGTTGTTGAACAGTTTTGATCAATTGTCGAAAAGTTAAGCAGACAAAAAATACTTTTTGACAGCACAATATTTTGATTTTTTAAATCAGAATATCTTTATATTTTCTATTGCACCATTCGTAGTGGTTTAAGTAATTCGATTCAGAAAAAAATCTGCTTCGAATGAAATAATTAGTTTTAAAAAATAAGTCTGTCCGAATTAGAATTATTGTCCCACGATTCGCATTTCGTCGATACACGTAAATGCAATAAGAAAGTCTATTAGAAAAAACGCTGTCCCAGTTCGCTAATTTACTAGAGAATTAGTTGAGAACAAAACCTTTTGTGTGGTGTATGTGGGGACTAAACTTCAATTAGCGGATGAGCTAACTAAAGCAGTAGATGGTGATACTAACCAGTTAAAACCGTTAAAACTCCTTTATTTTCAAACGGAAAATAAATAAAAAATAGGGCAAGTAAATAAGGGAACATTTCACAATAAATGGAAAAAATGTTCTATAAAAGTTAATACAATATAATAAATAACAATAAATAACAATAAAATAATCGAATATTCTCACATAGGGTAAAAATCAAATTGCTTTGAAAGATTGCACAAAAGCTTTAGAATTGAATCCAACATATTTCAAAGCACTTATGCGACGAGCCAAACTTTATGAAGAATTAGATCAACTTGACAAGGCTTTAGCTGACTATAAAGAATTACATGAACTACAGCCCACCAATGGGGAGTTAATTGTGCCTTGATGAATTTTCCTAAACGTATTGAGGAGCAAACAGAAAAGCTCAAACAAGAAATGTTTGGTAGGCCTTCAAATTATATCTTCTTTTTTTTTACTTGTTACTAACCTGTGCAAAATATTTTGTGCAGGAAAAATGAAAAATTTGTGAAATATGTTTTTTAAACCTTTTGGATTGTCAAAAGGTGACATATCTCGACAAAACCTTTACTCACATTTATCGTCCAAACATCCTGGTCTGCTTTCTTCATTCAAAGCTGCTTGTATACGTGGCGAGCAAACGCCGTCAAAAAGAAATCGAGAGGAAGATTCAGACACTGCTGATCTTCAAGTAAACAAAAGACAAGCTACAATTCAAGATTCACTTACATTGCCACTAAGAAAGCCACTAAGGCCTGTCGCTCTATCGCAGGAAGAATTTGATGATGTTGTGTTAAACTACATTGTAGATAGTGTTTTGTCTTTGAGACATGTAGAAACAGAGCCCTTTCGTGAATTAATGAAACAAGTTTCGCCAAGTATGATTCCATTATTTTTCATTCTCAACTATTTTATAATAATTATGCTTTATTAATAATAATATAGATCATTCAGTAATGTGCAGAAAAACTTAAGCAAAGCGTTTCAATTCGAAGATTAATAGAAAATCTTAGTGCTGTTCATCTGGAATCAATTTTGCTAAAAGTCCAAACCAGTGTTCTATACTGCTATTGGTTTTTGCTCTTCTCCTCCTGCTAGGTGCTAAGCACGTATGTAAAACAGCGAACTGGGAAACGGCCCGCGAAATCGCGAATTGGGACACAAATCGACGATTTATTCTTAAAGTAAAATACATAAAATAAGAGGTTTATTGCAAAATCTAATAAATTAAATTTAAAATATAGGGGGTAAATTTAAAAAAGGATGTCTTATAATATTCAGAATTAAACGAGATATCAATATCTTAATATTAGATGTCAATATTTTAATTAGATAATGACTCCTCTTTCTCATAGTGCCGTACCTTACGTCCCAAACTATAGCCCCAAATTATTTTACAGAAAATATTATTTAAGTCTTAACGTTTTTCATTCATCCCGTTCACGTTCATAAAATATTTGGAATTCACTGTAAAAATAAAAATAAAACGAAAAACCGGTAACATTTTCGAAAAAAATATTTGCATTTTTCTGCCATAAGGTGCTATGATGCTAATTGGGACCGTCGAATGGGAAACTTTGTCTATGCTCTATCACAGACTTCATACGGAATAAGTATTCAGTAGCTCCGAGGTTAAATGCTAGATTAGAATGCGTGTTATCTTTTTGCTGGGTTCGAATCCCAAATCTAAGCAGTTAATTCGTTATTAAATTCCCAATTGAATTAATATCTTTAAAATATATCTATTCATCGTCCTTTGTCAAATGTATTTTTAAAACAGTTTTTCGGGTTGACATCCCGCTTCAGATCACTCGTAAGATCGTGCACATTTACAATACTTGAACCTTCGAAACTTGTTTTAGCAATATACAAGCTTATCCACTATTCCAACAATTCCAATTAAGAACATTTCAAGATTTCATAAGCAAAACCTAAGCCAACTTACCCGATTTCATTTCCATTTTCATTTGATCGATTTCATTTCAACTTATCGCAATTATCAAAGAGAATAAAAATTAATATTAATACTGAAAACATAATTAAACGTTTGGTCATTTATGAGTATCGAATTCATAAATATCTTCTTCATCTGCCGTGATTATTCCGCCACGCCATCATAATTTTATACTCAGTAAGGTAAAGCTGGGTTTGCTCAAGTTTGGGACATTCGCAACACGGACATCCAAATTCCCAATCAAATTTCTTTATAAATAAACATATTTTTTTTTATTTTGTAAACCGTAGGTTTATTTATTAGCAAATGAGTTAAAAAGATTTTCAAAATTCATTTTGTTGTTGTTGAACAGTTTTGATCAATTGTCGAAAAGTTAAGCAGACAAAAAATACTTTTTGACAGCACAATATTTTGATTTTTTAAATCAGAATATCTTTATATTTTCTATTGCACCATTCGTAGTGGTTTAAGTAATTCGATTCAGAAAAAAATCTGCTTCGAATGAAATAATTAGTTTTAAAAAATAAGTCTGTCCGAATTAGAATTATTGTCCCACGATTCGCATTTCGTCGATACACGTAAATGCAATAAGAAAGTCTATTAGAAAAAACGCTGTCCCAGTTCGCTAATTTACTAGAGAATTAGTTGAGAACAAAACCTTTTGTGTGGTGTATGTGGGGACTAAACTTCAATTAGCGGATGAGCTAACTAAAGCAGTAGATGGTGATACTAACCAGTTAAAACCGTTAAAACTCCTTTATTTTCAAACGGAAAATAAATAAAAAATAGGGCAAGTAAATAAGGGAACATTTCACAATAAATGGAAAAAATGTTCTATAAAAGTTAATACAATATAATAAATAACAATAAATAACAATAAAATAATCGAATATTCTCACATAGGGTAAAAATCAAATTGCTTTGAAAGATTGCACAAAAGCTTTAGAATTGAATCCAACATATTTCAAAGCACTTATGCGACGAGCCAAACTTTATGAAGAATTAGATCAACTTGACAAGGCTTTAGCTGACTATAAAGAATTACATGAACTACAGCCCACCAATGGGGAGTTAATTGTGCCTTGATGAATTTTCCTAAACGTATTGAGGAGCAAACAGAAAAGCTCAAACAAGAAATGTTTGGTAGGCCTTCAAATTATATCTTCTTTTTTTTTACTTGTTACTAACCTGTGCAAAATATTTTGTGCAGGAAAAATGAAAAATTTGTGAAATATGTTTTTTAAACCTTTTGGATTGTCAATACTACTACCATAAAAAAAGTAAGCCTTTAGTTTCTAAATTGTTATACATAACCTGACTTTCATTTCATGTTTTTTCAAACAGACACTACAGTGAGCCACTAAAATTTGGAGGCTCCACAACAAGTACGCCCAATCATAAGGTAGAGGTGAGATAACTTCGATTGTTTTATTTGTTCCAAGTGTTGTAGAACATTAACTTTATTTTCGGTCAGCCAAAGATGCGATAGCCATTGCTATCTTGTTAATTGCCTCGTTTTTCCCACGCTGAGATTCTGCAATGATTGCAAGGGACTGCACTCGTTTCTCTTCGATGTCAAGCATCCTGCCTTTAAAATCCTCCTTTTTTCCATTAGATTGTTTTGCGACATTACATTTACCCTAGTATAAGAAAGGTTATTACTGTGGGGATTTTTAAAGTCAGAAACTGAGTTACCTTCTTCTTTACTGAGTAGTCCAACACCTCAGTGACATTTTCTAGGGTCACCTTAGGATTATCTTTAAGAACTCGCGTCATACTCTCCATGTATGGCCAGTCATTTTCCTCCTTGTCGGAATCCGTATTTTCCCTACGTAATTTGAAAAAGTGTCGTTTGAGGTTTTTCTATTTCACCGAGCAATCGACGTCGGACCGACTGCTGAATCCTGCTTTCTTCAGCTCCTTTCAACCTGTTGGATAGCTAACTGTTATTGCTTATCATGAAAAGTTAGAAGATCTGTGACATTACCTTTTTCCAAAGCTGTTTTTTCGGTGCGGTTGATTTTTCAAAATCATCATTGAATATTTCCATGATGGAAATGAAACACTCTGTCTCCGCTTCAGTCAAATTACGTGCTTCTCCTAACTCGGTGTGATTAGCTTTCTTAACAATTTTTTTTCTTGGACAAATTTTCTAGTATGGCCGCTTTTGCATCCTCGTCAGAAGCATCTGTTGCAGTTGGCCTCTTCTTATGTGATGCTTGAGTGTCTTCGTTGCTGTCCACCAACACTACCTCGTCGTCATTCTCATCCCCGTCTGCCGAATGCCGCTCATTCTTGGCCCATTCTTTTTCCTGCTCGGCCCATTCCTTCGCCTTGTCGGGCCATTCCTTCTCCTTCTCGGCCCATTTTCTCTCTCTCTCCGTACGATATTTTTTTCCTTTTCTCTCTCTTCACGATCTCTCTTCTCACGATCTCTCTCTTCACGATCTCTCTCTTCATGCTCTCTCTCTTCACCATCTCTCTCTTCACGCTCTCTCTCTTCACGATCTCTGGCTTCACGATCTCTGGCTTCACGATCTCTGGCTTCACGATCTCTGGCTTCACGATCTCTGGCTTCACGATTTCTGTCTTCATCTCTACTCGATGCTTGTTCCCCTGCGGTGGAATGAGTGGCTACAAGTGATCCTGCTGCTTTGGATTGTTCAAAATAGGCTGTTGCTTTCGCGATAACAGCTGCCTTAAAATCAGGATCTGGGCACATTAGGACGAGACAACATTTTGTGATTATAATATTCACAAGTACTAACTTTTTGAAATTTTACCTCATATTCAGGTGTCACCTGTTTACACAAACTTCCTCCACACGGAAATTCAAATTTCAGGACGAGGTTTCCAGGCTTGACTCTGAATTCGGTTGGATAAGACATGGCCGTGCTTTCGCTTTGAAAGGCTACTGTGAATTGACTGTGAATTGAACGTTTGCGATTGTGGCATTTTACCTTTAAGCGTTCATTGCCCTTACTCTCCTATTATCAAACCAAACAGTTGCCCTTGACCAAATTGGTAACTCGACCTCCGATTTTCTTTCATTTTCCATTTGCTGGCTTGGGGAACCCAGCCATGTAGCATTCACATAAAGGATGATGTTAATTCTTTTATTTTTTATGTCAAATGATTCCAGAATGAATTCCGGGTGGATAAAAGTACAAGCTATGTGGCTTAACCTTTCTGATCCAATATTGGTGGACATAGCCAAAGCAAGTACACTAAGGTAATACTTAAGTTGCAATTTGACTTGATACAAAAGTTAAAGTTTGTAATTGTCATTGCAGAAATTGCGGAACGGTGGACTTGGGTTAGTGTATAGCTGGATTCGCCGGAAAAGAAAAAAACGACGGTATTATCCTGGACTCTCCTTTTTTATGCGTCCTTGAATTTGCACAGCCTAGTTAACAGCATTCATTTTTCACTAGAACGTATGATCTCATTGTTTGATAGTAATAACGAAGCTGGTATGCTCGTCAATGCTGCTCGGTTGTGGCAATCGGTCAAACAAAGTTTAGGGTATGTAGAAATTTACTTTAAACGTGTATTATTAAAATTTAAAAACAAATCACTCTTTCTTTTCTGTACACAGAGATGGTGTCCTTGTGGTCATTCGGTTTGTCCAATTATGCGTGACTTTTACAAAGCATAAAACAGATTTGGCATCTGAAGAACGTCGAGAGGTCATGACGTATTTTCGCTCCAGGCTGCCAGTGTAATAACTTGAGGTGACACTGCAAGGCTTCGGTGATACTGTGTATTGACACTTAGCACTGAGAGGTGCTCTTAGGTTGTGAGTTGAGTCCAGACTGACTCTCCATTATTGGGGTGGGGCTGAGGACGATACAGATGAGGGGGAGACCTCTTGCGGAGATATAACATGCCCCTTTTCCCCTGTTTTTTGGTCTTTTTAACGATAGATACATATAGTACAATTTGATTGAATTCAGCGACAATGGTAGATACATATAATACAATTTGATTGAATTCAGCTTCGGTCTTCTTCTTGAGTTCATTTCCTCCATTCTGAGTTGGGGTTGTTGACATCGTAGACTGGGCGGCGATTTCGTTCGGGCTGTTTACGGGTAGGCTGGGCGTTTTGCGATCCGCGGTGGCGATTACGGCGGCGGACTGGCGGTATTGTAGTTGGTTCGCTTTGTGTTGTCGAGGCCGGAGGTGGTGTGGCTGGCTCGTTTTGGTCGGCTGGAACTGGTGGTTCTTTTGCTGTGGTTGCCGGGCAGACGGACGCTGAAGACGTTTTACGCTGGCCACCGGCTGCTTCCGCGTACGTCAAGGCTGGATTGGGTCCTCCTGGCATCACTGGGGTGCGTTTTAAAAGATGGCGGCGATACGACGGAATTCTTTCCCGTTTGCTGTGCACACCAGGTAATCGTTGTTAGGGCCGATGCCGATGACTTTTCCGGGGGTAGACCAACCAGAAGAATTTGGATCTTGAATGAGAATGTGATCTCCGACGGCCAGATTTCCTAGTACGCCGGTATTGTAAAACTCCTTGCTCTTCTCGCGTGCTGCGTCTACTCGCCGTTCAAGCTCTTCCGTTTGTCGCTGCCACTCTTTAGCAAATTAGCGTTTGTGCGCTGGAAGGCCGTCGTGAATCAGTCGTCCAAAAACACTTGTGGTGACGCTCGGGTGACGGACCGCCACCGCAGCGTGGAGCGTTTCGGAAGAGCATCAGTGCTTGGCTCATTTTTTCTGCATCCCACTTCCCGCCGACTTTGGAACCGCAGATGAGTTTTTTTATTTGTTTGATTTCAGCTTCTGCTCGACCGTTGGACTGTGGGTAGTGGGGTGATGATGAATGCCAAGAGACATTGTAAGTGCGCAGGAAATCCTGGAACTCGGCCGCTTTGAAAGGCTGATTGTCCGACAAGAATCCTTCTGGCGCAGAGAACCAGGGTTGGGACTATCGTTCCGATACTCGATGAAAACGTCATCGTAAATAGTTTTTTTTTTTAATTTCCCGATTATCGGCCGATACATTTTAAAATTGTCATCGATCGATAATCGGAAAACTATCGATCGATGAAATAGCCGATACCGATAGTTTTTTTTTCAATTTACGAGTAGAAGACATAAAATTAGTTAGTATACGTATTTCAACTCAGAATGAGTCACACAAAAATTTATGTTCATCCTCAATTTTTTACCTATCATGGCCCAGCAGAAAAGGCTGGGAATTTGCATTATATCTGCATTAACTGTCCGAATAAGATTAAAAACAACGGTAAACTAAAGACTATTTCGGTGAGTGACATATCTCGACAAAACCTTTACTCACATTTATCGTCCAAACATCCTGGTCTGCTTTCTTCATTCAAAGCTGCTTGTATACGTGGCGAGCAAACGCCGTCAAAAAGAAATCGAGAGGAAGATTCAGACACTGCTGATCTTCAAGTAAACAAAAGACAAGCTACAATTCAAGATTCACTTACATTGCCACTAAGAAAGCCACTAAGGCCTGTCGCTCTATCGCAGGAAGAATTTGATGATGTTGTGTTAAACTACATTGTAGATAGTGTTTTGTCTTTGAGACATGTAGAAACAGAGCCCTTTCGTGAATTAATGAAACAAGTTTCGCCAAGTATGATTCCATTATTTTTCATTCTCAACTATTTTATAATAATTATGCTTTATTAATAATAATATAGATCATTCAGTAATGTGCAGAAAAACTTAAGCAAAGCGTCTGCAGGCTAAATATGTTGCAGCAAAAGAGAACATTGTAGATCATTTATTGAAACTGAATCACGTCTGCACGACAGCAGACCTTTGGACTGCACATGGAAAGTCATACCTTGGAATGACTTGTCATTGGCTGCATCCAACATCTTACGAAAGAAACAGTATATGTCTTGCAATTCGACGTGTAACTGGAAGCACACTTACAACGTGATAGCATCTAGTCTTGACTCAATCAATTTAGAATTTGGAGTTGAAAATAAGACTGCAATAACAGTTACTGATTCTGGATCAAATATGTTGAAAGACTTCAGGTTATTTGGAGCAGAAGCAATGGCATCTAATGATGAGACACCTGATGGTTCAAATGAAGAAGAAAAAGAAGATATTGTATATACGGATTTGGATTTTGCTATACTTACTTTAGATACTACTGAAGATGATATTTATAGACTTCCTATGCATTCTCCTTGTGCTGCACACCTACTAAGTCTGTTAGCGAAAGCAGACGCAGAACTGGCTTTATCGGACACACAATTCAAGAAAAAATCAAGATCGGCTATTGGTAAATTACAGGCCCTATTTAATAAACAGCAACGTTCATCTTTAAGTAAAGACAAAATAAAAGAATTCCTTGGTAAGATTTAAACTCTGTAATTTGCATATCACAGTTTCCTTTAATTACTTTTTTTTATATTTCTACTTTTGTTAGGAACGTGGTTTGTTATTCCAAATGATACGCGTTGGAACGCTTGGTTTTACGCAATTAATCACGTAAAGACTTTGGTCTCAGACGTGAATACTGTTAAGACAATGAAGACAAATTTGAAAGATGTCTGCGAATTTTTGAAAGTTCCTGCTCTCACTTCATAAGACTATCTGTTTATTTCAGAATATGTATCAGTGATGACACCAGTAGCTTTTGCTTTGGATATCTTGCAAGGGTAGCAGCATACCCAAGTTACGTCTGGTTATTTACTGCAAACCATTGTTGTGATTAGAAGACGTCTTGGCCAACTCGCTGAGAAAGAACCACCCCTTCTTATCTGCAAGCCGCTCGTACAAGTATTACTAGACGGCATATCCAAACGTTTTGATAGGTTGTTTAACCTGGAATATTTTCAATTGGCTGCTGTCATCCATCCCAAGTTTAAGCTTTGCTGGTTAGACGACAGAGAAGAAAATGAAAAGAAGCTCCAGAAGAAAATTATATCAAGAATTGAAAAAAATTACAAGCAATGCAGGAAGAAGATCAAAGAATCCCCCTTGCAAAGAATCAAGCCCTTGCAAATCTATATCGCCCGAAGAAGAAAAACACGATTTTTTCACAACTCTTTTAAAAGGAAAAAAATGTGACCAATCTTCCGACAATATTTGGAAAATTGAATTAACCCGTTACCTCGAATCAAAGAAAACAGATGACCTCACATGTCTCAATTTTCTTTACAACGTTCTCTGAGAGAATGTTGTGAAGAAAGCTCGGCTGCTGTTGATGAGTCGGTGAGCTGTGGTGTTCTTGTCGTTGTTGTTGAGCAAAACCCATTCTGCCATCTAGCGTTGACTGGTGAAGTCTTGTGGTGCGGAGAAGTAGGGTGACTGTTTAGACTCACCCGATATAGAAGAGAAGCGTCGTTACGGGTCTGGCAAGAATAAAGCGTCATCCCTACAAGTGATCTAGAAATTAACTGTGTGTTCCCCTCTCAACTGGAATATATTTGTGTAAGTTGTCTCACTCTATCCCAGTGCATCGAGATACCAGTCAATACACATACTCATACGTGAGGTTATTTCGTATTTATCATGTTGATTCACTCTGTTATTTAACAGTTGTACATAGTTACGTCTGGCTATACGGAAAACTGGTCGACGATGACCAGAAAGTGGCGCCCGTCTTCTCCGCCTATGTCTGCATGGACGAATTGAAATGGTCTCGCTGCTGGGTGGTGGGGGCGGAGCGGCTCTGCTGGTTGTGACGGGAGGTGGCTGACGCAACTTTCACACGACTTAGCAGCGTTGTTGATGTCAGCGTCCATGTGTGGCCAGTATACTGACAGACGGGCCCGTTGTCGCATCTTGGTTGAGCCCTGGTGCATTCCAACTAGGATTTTCAGCATCTCCGGGACCTTAGCGCGGGAAGTCACTACTCTTGGGCCACACACAATCATGTTGTCGTGGTCGTCGATCGCCAGGCTTTCTATTTTATCTCATAATGGACGTAGGTTGGCTGGTAAGTTGGTCTTTCCGTTTGGAAACCCGCTTAAGATTACTTCTCTTAGGTCCTGTAGGTCTCGATCTGCAGCCGCGGCTATTTTGATGCCTTCCAGGCATATGTCTGTTGCTTTTTCTTTTGATCCTGTCCACTCGGCTATCATACCGACGACTGCTTTTCAGGCTGTGTAAACCATTGGTCCTTCTCCAAGCAAGTCCTCCTCGGTTGGTTTGTCCGTTGGGGAGTGTGATGAAGCGTCAGCTTAAATTTTTTGGGTGCCGGGCACCCAGCGGGCATGGAAGCAGAACCGAGACATTTTCAATATCAGTCGGAGCAGTCGCTGGTTGTCTAGCTGGTCCAGCGTGTAGTCGTTGAGGATGGGAATCAGCGGCCGGTGGTCCAGTACCAGTTCGAATGTAGGTAGGCCCTTGAGGAACTGCTTGCACTTACTCATGGCCCAGGCCGCTCCGAGGCATTCCAGCCCGATCATGGCGTATCTGGATTCGGCTGGGGCGATGAATCTTGATCCGGCTTGCACCATCCGCCATTGTCCGTCTGATTGCTGCTGCTTCAGGATAAATCCGAGTCCGCGGCGGCGCGATGCGTCGGAGAATAGCTCTGTAGGTCAGGACGGGTCGTAGTAAGGCCAGCGCTGGGACATTTAAAAGAAGACAGCGTGCTGCTACGAATGCTTTGTCGTGGTCGTCGAGCCATACAAATGCGACTTATTTTTTCAGAAGGGGGGGGGGGGGAAATGGAGCCAATGCTGTTGCAATTTCGTTGCTGAAAAGGCCGACTTGTTGGCAGAGGCCGTTGAATGACCGAAGGTCAGTCTTGTCGTTTGGACGAGGGAATTCGGCTATTGCTCTGGTGAGTCCTGGGCTTGGTCCATATCCATTTCTTTCCAGTCGGTATCCGGCGAATTCGCCTTCTTGTGATGCGAATGCTCTAATTGTCTTCTTGGTGTTGAAGGAAACGTTGTACTTGTCTGCTCTTTCGACGATCCCCTCTGTCAGGGCCAACATTTCGGGATATGTGGCAGTGTACACGCACATATCTTCCACGCATATGGCGATAGAAAGGTCGCCGAAAATCTGGTGGTAATGGCTCCCGAAGCTATCGCCTGAATGGCTGATCCCCATTGGGAGGCGGGTATACTGGAATAGGCCGAAAGGGGTAGAGAAGGTGGTTAGCGTCATTGATTCTTCCTCGAGGCGTACCATGTGGTAGCCCTTGAGGCCATCAAACATGGTAAAGTAGTTCATTCCGGTTGGAATCGATCACACGGCTTCAAAGGGCGTCTTGTTCGAAAAGATGGTGCCTAGGAACCATTTGTTGAGCTCCTGGAAATCGACTGTAATGCGGACGCCTCCCGACACGGATTCTTTTCGTAGTGTGACGACTCCACTGATGAAAGGTGTTATGGTTCCTGGTTGTACTGCTCGGATGAGTCCCTGTTCCACTTGGCTCATGAGTTCGTCGTGGAACATCTGCATGAGCGGTTCAGCAATGTTTCGATGACCGCGTATCTGTACTGGAATGGCTCCTTCTCGTAGTGTTGGATGCACCGGTTCACAGTCCATCTCTCTGCAGACTCCGTCGAAGACTTTTGGGTGTGCGGCCATTAGTTTGGCTAGGTCGAAGTCTCTCTGTTCCTTGGATGGGCGGTCTGTGTCGGTGATTTGATGGACTCGGAAGTGTGGATAATCGACAGGAATCATCCCTAGTTGTTGCTGCGACGATCTCGATAGGACTGGTTGCCTGAGATCTTCTAAGACGTGAACTGTCGACTCTATGCAGCGTGATGACCCGTCGTTGGCCGTCCAGTTGATCGAAGCCTTGAATGATCCTAAAGATTGAATGTGATTGCCGGTGGTGGTTTCGGCGTGAGTGCCGGCATTGAGTCATACATCTCCGAAATGGCTACGGAAAATTGATGGCGGAATTGCGTCCAAGGTTGATCCGGTATCGGGCAGCGTGAGTACCTGAGTGGCCGGTCCTTCTTTGGAAGTGATAGAGATTGCGACTGTGTCTTCTTTATTTGAGGCGATTCGGTTTACGTAAATTGCCGAAAGTTTACCTTTTACTGGGCAGACGGATTTAACGGATTTGTTTCTCAAGTTTATCGCCTTCTAAAATGCTTCCGCAATCTTATTGGTGTGCTTTCAGGCCAGCAGCAAGTCAGAATTTTGTCCTGGCCAGCTACATAGCTCCGGAGGTCTGTATAAATTTTGTAAGCAGGTCTCTTCTGTTGTTCTTTGACAGCAATGTTTTTATACCATAATTTTAGGTAGCGTTGGCTGTCATTTGGGCCTTAGCCATAGAATGTACAAATATCATCGAACAGATTGCATTTTCTTTTCGTGCCCAAACTTTGACTGGCCACTGTATTGCTGATACTTTGCTTGTTAAAGAAGCCCATAAGCTGAAGAACTTGCACGAAAAGCATTTGCTAGCCGTCAAATTTCTATCACATAAAAAGTTAGTCGTTTCTTTGTTTTCGTTTTTTTGGCTAAAAAGTTTATCTTATTAAATTGCTTAAACTCACAGGGAACAGTATACAGAAATGAGTGTATCCTCACAAGTACGCTCCGTCATGCGAAATAAAAAACTTTTTGTGGAAGAGATTCCGTTGGTTATCTTCCGTCTAGAAGAAATTATCGCTTCTCTGGACGTAGCTCTAAACATGGCTGAATTTCAATTCACGTTTTACAACGTTTCGTGGGAAATAGTACACATGCAAAGGTCCTTACAATTTTCTACAGTTTCTTAATGGACTATATTAACCAGAACCAGACAACTAGTCATCTGATAGAAATCAAATCCGAACCTAACAGCAAGTCTGCGATCTGGTGCAGCGAGAAGAATTGAACGCGTCATTAATTGTATTGGAACTACTAGGAAATACTGGACCGTCTACTTCACATTCCACATGTTCACCCAACACTGAATCTACTGGAGCTGACTCTTTGCCGACGTACCTAATTTATGAAAAGTAACTTTTAACATTTTTACCTTACTCATTGATGATTCGACAGGAATGGCGACTTAAGTATGGTTGGCTCGCTGTGTCGCGAGCCTATAGCAAGCAAAAGTCCCCTTGCTCGCCAAGTGTTTTTACTTTTGGAAAACCAAAATAATTCAGACCTAGAATTTGTACTTCCAACTGATGCTGCTGCGAGCCAAATTAGCCATTTGGTCAAAGCACACCATGTAATATTAGCTGCAAGATGTCGTTGGTTTCATCGAGTTCTTTTGTCTTGAATGCGAGAAGCAATTGACAGGTATACAACAACAAAATATGCTTTCGACATCGCTGTCGTGTTTAAACTGCTCTTTTCTGACAAGGAAAATCACATTTCCCGACTGTTCTGCCCAGCTGCTATCAGTGTTTCTTCGTTTCCTTTATGGTGACCATATTGATTAAACTACTCTCAGTAATGAGCAACTAATAGAGTTGTTAATCATGGCTGACCTGTATGAGGTTGAACAACTTAGTTCCGGCTTGAAGATATCCTCGGAGGTGAAGTTTCTAGGCCTGAGCTTTTGAGGTTAGCCCTGGCGGCTGACTGTGACATTAATAGAGCCGTCAACTATTACCTTGCGCAGCCGGATCCTAGTAACGTTAGTGCCAAAGGTCCCAGTAAATAAATATTCAAACTTTCCCCACTCGTGATGCATACATTTTAAATTTCCCCCTATCGTTCTGTTTCAACAGCTGCTCGAAGCTTTCATCAACCATTGTATTGGCTTTCTTGCGTGGTTTCCCTCACTTGCTATCGCCTATTCACATCCCATTAAAAATATTGTTTAATAATGTTGTGATTGTTTACGGTTTTTTTTCTTTAACCTTGTATTTTATTCTGGTATTTTATTGATGGACGACGTTTTGTATTCTATAATTATTTCTGTGAACCGTCTCGTTATTTATGACGTCGATTGTGCAATCATCTCTAAATTCATCCTTAACGAAACATCACTTAGTATTCATCAAAAATACAAAATTTGAATTGCCTCCTTTGGTTATTATTATCTTCAGACCAATTATTACCGACAGAAAATTTAGAGTGAAAATTTCGATTTTTCAAAGTGATGATGGTTACAACATAGATGCAATGCGGTTTCTCTTGATATGTCCGATATGAGCCTCGCGATCCATGGGAAAGTTATCGTCCTCGTTTTCGTCTTCGTCGCTTCCGTCAGCATAATCGTTGTCATCTTCGTCAAGGCCGTCAACTTCTATTATGAAATTTTGCAGGCAGCAGCAAGCAATAATGACACTTGGTATCAAATCTAGTCTTAACATGTAGAGAAATTTTAAACGACAAAATTTCATTTTTAGGTGGGCAAATCTTCTATTGTTGATCTGTCACCATTTAGCGTGCGGTTGAACAACAGTTGTTCCTGGAAAACATTAACGTATTAAGGGATGATTTTGCAGCATACTCTGCAACACAATGTTTACCGCAGTTGCACCTTCTCGCGGGTATGATTTCAGCAAATAGCTGGAAAGAGGATAGGCAAGATCTGCGATTAAATGCTAATCGGTTCCGGCAAGTTTGTCATGAAGCGTTTGCCCTAGCTCGCTATTCGCATAAACACGGGCGTCATGCATAGATCCTGGCCAGCCAGTGCTTACCGATGTAAATGACAGATTTTTTCTACCGGTCGCTTGCAGGGTTACTGCAAAAAAAATTTCGACAAGTATATGCAGCAAAGTTTTCAGACGGTTGTAGTATTCGTATTAGAGTGCCGTCCAGTGCGCCTAGAATGAACGCATGAAAAACAACATGTTAATAACTCTTGTTTACCAAGATCATGTGGTTTCTTGGAAAACACTACCTATGGTGTATGGAAGACGAAAATCTTCGCTGATACTACGATATTCATTCTCTTCGGGCCAACCAATGAAATCAATACCGTGAGCCAGTATTATTTGGCACGTTGAAATGAAAATGAAATGGGCATCACCTGGAATGATGTTAATCATGTTATTACATAAAAAGTAGAAGAAAGCAATGATATCTAACAGTAACTGGTTCACCACCAAAAATCAAGCATATTCCCTTCCAAAAAAAAATTGTGGAGAACCTATCGCCTAACATTTATCACCTTTTAACATTCCGAAGCGATCTCCAATTGCTCTGAAACTGTCTTGGTTGCTTATAGTCCATAAAAATAAGAGAAGTTTCACATAGGGCGAAAGGGCTGTATTATGGATTGTTGTGTTAATTGGCTGTGTCAAGTACACCGTAAATCTCTGCAGCAATACCTGTATGAAATAATATGAGATTGAATACAGGAATAATTATGTTTAAACTCAATAGGATTACAATACATTATAAGCATTTCTAGACATCCTGAAATGTTGTTTGAATAAATCGTCTGGATACATCCAAACTGTGTCTTGGATATAGTTTCTGATACCAACAAAAGGCGAAGGGCCGAATCGTAATTGCTGGTTAACTATGAGACCAGCAATTCTACCTGAATATATGTATTCGTCTATTAAATCGATTTCGATGTCGTCGTCATATATTATTTCAAGAACTGCCGCAAGCATAACTGGCAACTCGTCCATTTTTACTACGATGTCCACAATTATAAAATGTCACTGTCAACTTTCAAAGGAAAAATTAATATCTTACGGCAAGTAATTTATCTCGCCGCAAGATATCGCAAGATAGGTATCCACCTCCTGTCAGCGTAGAACGTTTTTTTTTTTTTTGGAACGCACCCTGAATCCCTTTTCTGAATTCAAACGAATCCGAATTCGGATTCTCCACTTGACGAGCCCCGATCTGCAAGTAATCGCCATGCCCTGCGATGTGGAACCGGTCATTGTAAAAATCACTCATGCAGCCGCTTTCGACGCAAACCTTCAGCAGCTTGCTTCTAGCAAAGTTATTTTACTACAATATGACAAAGTTATTGACTGAATTCTATAGCGTCTTCGAACAAAATGTGTAGTAACTATGGACCTCTCATATAGTATAACACAGCATACTGAGTCACATCACTAGACGTTCAAGTCTAGCCGAGAAGCTTCGCAATCTCATCTCGTCGTTCACAGAGCAACAGCCTATCAAGAGGACGCTACATTCACTGACATCCAGCTATCATCCGTTCCAATCGTCTTGACTAAGTGACCCAGTTGTTGAGCAAACTCTACTGAATCTCTCGTCGAGAATTGTTGCCGAAGAAGCAATCAAATTTGGTGAAACGGATCCGGCTAACATTGTGTTCTTCGCTGGCAAATCTCATGACACACCCGTTTCACCCAGCTCAACAAATGAGACTGCCATGTCTGCCAGAGCTGGGTACAACGCTTACAGAGGAGGAGGAGGAGGAAGAGGCTATTGTGAACGTAAAAGAAGCTATCAAAGATACAAACACGACTATGGAAATCGCCACTCTGACGGAAATGGATCCACCATCATACACTCTAAATTTTGAGACCCGTACTACGTAGTACGGGTACGTACTATGTGAGTACTATGAGTCTTAGTATTCCTTTCGTAGTAGTGAAAATATATTTTGTTAGTATGCACTCTACGAAGAGACCATACTATAATTTTCGACCCGTACAATGTAGTATGTGCACGTGCAAACCCTCTTCGAGCTCCGTTAGTATGTTCATAAAAAAAGACAGTAGTATCCGCCACTACGAAGACCCGTACGAGTAAAATGGATTATACCACACCCTCTTCGTATCCCTTTTGGCCTTCTCGTCCTCCAAATGCCCCCTCTAGTATTTTAATTATATAAAATTTAATTTTAATAGTATTTTAGTACGTCTTAAGTTTTAATTTAAAAACTAACTTTATCTATCTTATAAAACCCATCTTTGAAAATAAAAGTGTCCATTAAGCTTAAATAAAAAACCATGTCTTTCTAGCTTTTACATTAAATTAAAAAAGAATTATTAGGATTCTCATGAAAATGTGCCTTTATTGCGATTGAAGGCTGTTTTCAAAGACTTATAAGAATATGTCCCTAGACTGACTTGAAATTATTAACTATCTATTGATGTGACGGTAAAGCAGTAGGATTTCGTCTTTACCCAACCCGAAAGTCGCCAATCTTTTCTCCGTGGAAAAAACCATCGAGTCTGGTTTAGAAGTCCTCTTTAAAGGCACAAAGTCATTTTTTGGCAAAGGCTGTGTCACCATCATCCATCATGATCGGAGAAAGAAATGGTGATTCAATCTTTTTGCTGCTTGTGACTCCAATTAATTGCAAACAGGGAGATAATTTTGTGATGCAACTCAGCCACATGTTGGATATGCATCCCAATCCTAGCAGCACCAGCAGAACCAAAGGTACCTGTTTTCACACCAGAAGAGAATTGGGATGACTGTACATCACGTTTCCTCACAGTAAATTCGATTGAAGACTGGAAGGCAGCAGTAAAAACACGAGGCCAGCAATCGGGACAGTCAGTGACACACTACGCTCACGATAAAGCAAAAATCCATCACCTTTGCCCGAGACAATGACAGAGACAATGAGCGTTCGTCGGGAATTTGGTCAGTGGAATCAGACACACTTTAACTATACTTGCATCTCCACAACGGTAACCTGTCACCATCAATATTCTCATTCGTGATAGAATATAGACGAATAGGTAGGCAGCCAGCACCGCATCACCGATCGTCGATCCACTACAATGGAGGTGATGCGCATAAAGGCGGAGATGGAAGAAGTAAAAAAAAAATTAAAATATTAAGAAGGAAGAATTAATAATAATAAGACTGCAACAACACGTTTCGCTTCCAACAAGTCACTATCACCAGCCAAATAATCTGCCTCACTTTCAACCAGAAAATCATCAGCAAATACTTCGACAATACCCTCAATCTGGACCACATGAGCAGCATCCAAGATTTGATACCCGTAACAACTATCACACCAAAGGTTACCATCAGCTTGTATTAGACTGAACATGAGATGGAACGACCAGCATCAGCAACGAGCAGTTGAATGTTATCGGTGCTACAAGCAATGACACATTGACTACGATTTTCCAAAGGAGAAAGGGTGTTCCTATTGCAAAAAACCGGAACACTTGATTAGTTCCCGAAATTAAGCGGGAAAAAAAACTGACAGGCCCAGCGACACAACAACTCAGTAGATCAGTCAGTCCACACTAGAAAAACAGAAGGACCAGTCATCCGGGGCAAGACCGTCAATAGTAGGACTTCCAAGACCCAAAGGAGAAAGCGGATCGTACAATCAACAGTCCTTGAAGCAGCAGATTCTTCAATCATCCTAGGAACGAAATAGGCCGTTGATGTAGGAGCTGCCTCAAACATGGACGAAAGAAAAATTATGTGTATTTGAGGAGCGGCGGAAGTACAGGAATTGGCAAATTCTCTAGTAGCAGACAAAAGAGGAGTGAGGTAAGGGAAAGAAGTCACAGAGAGAGGAGGTTTTATGGTTTCAACTTAAGCCCCTAAGCAGAAAAAAGAAGACGAGACACTGTTAATCGTAGCAAGAATGATGATCGTCCGATCAGAGCCCCGACAGATTGTAAAAATTAAATGGGGTTTCCGGGTTATTCAACCGCATTGAACAGAAATAAAGTTCTAAGAACCGAAAACTTCATATTTTTTCGACTATTCCAAAACTTTGACAATTCTGAATTTTTCCTCATCTCTCTTTCTCATTTTCTTCAACCTCTGCTTACATTTTGTTTCTTTCACCGTCTGTCCGTCCTCCCACCTGACGTGAAATCTCTGACCGAGATATTTCTGTCATGTTAGAATCCATGGCTTTTTCTGTATCTGCCTGGAGGAACAGATCTGGAGCGTGACAAATATTTTAACAAAGTTTTCGGTCCCAAGTTTCTCTGTCAACTTAGATCGTAGCCGCCTGTTGGGCCAGAAATATCCCTTAAACACAAACACGACAGCTCACGCCTGATTCTTCGGAAAAGCCGTCGAAAAGATTATGTCCTGACAGGTGATAAAGGATTAAAATGTCCAAACAAGTAAAGACTCGGAAGCAATTATCAAATCAGAGGTCTTCAATCGACGAGAAAACTAACTATATAACTAACGTTTTTTTATGTTAGGGGGAGAATAGACGATGCACACCTCGATCCAATTCAAATGTTTCAAGATTGATTGAATAGACTTTTTTTATTCTAGGGACACCACTGTCGACGCGAAACAATCTAACGCCCTAAATGAGGCGCCTCTAAATAACTCAAAAATGGTTACTACTCAAAACAGAAAATGACAAATAGGAGATGTGAATCACATTGAATCATTTATGGATATTGTGTTTACAATATATATGTATATATATATATATAATTGATATGTGTATTATTAAACAGGATGGCTTTAATTTGAAGTCATTTCAAACATTTCGAACAGTACGTTCAAAGTGGAATTCAAAGTACATTTGAAGTGTACATTCCCAGGAATTATTTTCACATTGAACGTAAAAAAATCTTACATCCTTTTAATTTTTTTTTGTAATACTGGAACTAAACTAATGCCAAGCAAGTTTTTTTAAAAGTAGTTTTCGCTTTTTTATTTAGCTTGAGCCAAGCCTTTTTCCTACCAGTTAATTTCCACCAAATTTTGGGAGGTTGGAAACTGCTTTATTGATTGATTGGAATTTAAGGATTTGTTTTAACTTGAAAAAGGTTGGCCTCAAGCCATTTATATTGAGCCAGGCATCCGCTTATCTTTTTCCAAACAATGAAAAAAAAAATCCAGTTGTAACAAAGATATTTAAGTAAAAATTTACGAACCTTAACTTAAATTTCTTGAAGCTTTATTGGTTATTTTCTTGAATACAGATGAATTGCAATTTCATCATATAGTATTTATCATATAGTCATTAAAGAGGACTAGAGGTAGTTCCTAATTCGAGACCCTTTTTTGGCTATTGCCGTTTTGCATGTTATGGTATAGGCCGAACACCTTCCTAAGTCGGGACACCAATAAAAAGTACGGGACGAAGACCCCAAATCATCCGCCATCTACCTTTGAATGTGAAGTTACTATCACTTTCAATCATTTTTTGACAAAAATTAAAACAAGAATCAAAACATCTTTGGTCTAATAGATGGCGTTGAACTACCAAATCAAAGTTAAAAACCGTCCGGGTTCGAATCCCATGATATTTTGAATTATTAAATGGATAATCGTATGACTTTATCTTGAAATTTTAACACAGTCGGCATCCATCTTAACCTAAATTCTATGACTACTTTTAAAATTTATTATATAACGCTCATCTAGAACACAAACCCCCCCCCCCCCCCCGGCTCGCTAACTGGCCTAGCGACAGAATTTTAATGTTTGAGATCTTAAAATTATATTATTTGTATGATTGTTTACTAGGGTTCATTTTCCCCCGAAAAAGAGTATTTTTAAAATCGCAACTCTCACTAAATTTTTTCAATAGAGCTCATAATCTATTACTACTTGCGTCTAAAACATAAAACATATCAAGAAACCGTAGAGGTTTGATTTTTCGTTCTAAAGATATTTTTATTTTAGTTGGTGACATTTGAGCGGTGAACAGAAAATTTATTTCTGGTAAAGAATATAGAGAGACATGTGCAATTCCAATTCATTGGCAATCACATTTTTCGCATTAGATCTCCCGTAAAAAAAAACAGCTTGCCGGTACTCGAAAATACCGAAGAATACCAATTTAAGCTAATCCTAGCTAAAATGGGTATAATGGTGAAAATTTGTGTGCTTAAATGAGAACAGTTCAGTCAAAGTCTAGCGAGGTAAAAAATCTGCAACTAGTTCTAGCTGGAATTAGTTTTTTTTTAAATTGTGCATGCTTTCCGCTATTAACTTTAGTTATTAGTAATTAGTAGTATGTGGTAAATATAGCTAAATTTAGCTCATTCTTGCAAATTTAGAAGATACAAATGTAATTGCCGTCGGCTTGCATCAGAGTGCTATGTCTTAATAAGTAAATAGAGAATAATAAACCTAGCAATACCGGACCATTATTTTTAACAGGCTTGCTAAATATGTGTTAAAATTTGTGTGAGAACTATTTATTAAGATTGCTTTGTAGATTAAAATAACCAACTGAACATTTGAAATATAAAAAATATTCAAGAGTCCATAAATAAAGAGTCCGACAATACTGCTATGAAGATATGTATTGGTAAATTTTTTTAACAGTGATAAGATCTGATTAGAGTAATGGTTAGCGAGTCGATCTGGAAGACTAAGGGCACAAGGCCTACACTTTAATGGACACCAGTCTTTTATCAGGCAAATAGTATTACTAATAAATACTTAACTGAAAATAGCTTAATTAGTTTTAGTAAGCGGTAGTATAAAACCCAAACATTACGCATACTATGTCCACTTTCTACCTAGTTTGGGTGCAAAATGGAGTTGCAAACAAATATTCTAATAGAATCCCTTGATACCGTTACAAGAATTAGAAAAAATTTAAGCTGTTGTTTTTTATACGGGCTTCCTATCAAATATTGAACGAGCTTATCGACCGAAGAATATTCACGGGAAACAATATTTGACCATTAGGGGACTCAACTGACAACACCGCTGTTGGTGTAGTGGTTATAGCATTGGATTGGTAACTCAATGAATGGTGATTCAAATACAATCTCGGCCAAAAGAAAGATAGTCATAATCATTTCTAATTACAAATTGGAAATGTATAATGATTCCACGCTGGACTATATAACCATAAACACATCAACCAGATTTCATCTAAATATAAGACAAATAATGTTCGCCAATATTTTAAAAATAACAAAATTTTTTATTTACCAATAGAAGTAAAATAAGTTGAAAAAAATATTGTAAACCAACAAATTTGGGTGCAAAAATATATTGGAACAATATTTGAAAAAAGTGTTTTACCACCATCTCAATTTGCAATATTTGGGAAATATTCTCTGCTAGCAGGGTAATATCGCGTCTAAGTAGAAACGTGAGACAACGCTGATTTAGTTCGAAGAAGATAATTTCCAGCTGCTTTTGATGAGATTATTATTTAATTACATTACATTAATTACATACATAATTTTAGATTTCATAATGCTCATCTTGGTGCTTGTTTATAAAACATGAGATACCTTTCTGATTCTAGTCAGATGTGTAATAAAATTCACAATTCAACTCTTGATTAAAAAACAACCTAACTTACGTCTCTAGTTCTTGATGTGACACACACTACACCCAATACTACACATCAAGTCATCTGTGCCCCCATCGTTTTCCTTACAATTAAAAACCGACGACTCTCGTCGTTATCGCTTTCTCCGAAATATAGGTTGTACAACCCTCGTTGGTTTCAAAACCACTCTCAGCTGTTGTATAGATCATAAACAGAGATTACAGGCAGTACTTTTTTCTTCCTTTAGATTTCTGGCAGCTCCAACAACATGTTCTGAAACTTCAAATTCGGATTCAACTCTCTCTCAAGACCAGGAGTCAGGTGTAAATATCAATAGCTGGATGCTCTCAGAAAATTGTTATGATGCATTAACTAATTCCACGTCCCATTTTTCTCAATTTGAACAGCTCTAGTAGCTACAAGGTGTTACGCTACTTGAGGTGCAAATAAATTTTTTTCTTTTCGTATTCCCGCTTCAAAAAACAGAAAGTGTTTCTGTTTTTTATTGATGCCGTTCGTGCATCATTAATTTAAAATACATTTGATGAAATTACTATTAAGAAAGGGCATTTGGAAGAAAAAAAATGTATTTCTATGTCATCCCTACCGTGTTATGAATATTACACACCCCTAGGTGATTTTCAAATATTTATCAACAAAAATTCATGGATTTAAATATGGATAATCACAAGCAATTGGATTTGAAACCTATACCAAGGCTTCTCTAACATAGCTATGTTAGTTTTTTTTAGGGAATTTGGTTTAGCTTAAATACAAATCATAATGACGACATATAAATTTTCATATTCACGAAATTGTTTGAATATACAGGGTATATTTAAATGTACCGATGAAGATTAATATGTTTCATATTTATAATTCAGGTCTGTACTGGTATCCGTATCAGGAACCCCTATTGTCTATTGGGCCTATTTGGATGCCACGGGGACTATCTCGCCTTTCACCGTGAAATGTAGCCAGCACCTCAGAAACCATATATATGTCCATGAGACTGATCCATGGTATTGGGGGCACTGACTTGTTTATTGATAATGAAAGTGTTCAGACATAATTATGTTGCACCATCAGTCGAATTAATTTACCTGTTGCATAAAAGCAGTAGAGCTTCCACTTAGAGCTACCTCTTCGTATATCGCAATAACACTTTCTTCTGCTTCAAGACGCCAGTATTCTATGGTTCTTTCAGTTACTAGTACCGTAGTACGTGGACCGAAGAAGAAGCATCCATAAAAAACCACTGTGGATTGAGATTTATGTACGTTACATCTTTGTGTAACGACTCAATAGCTTACTGGATTGTCAGTACTCTCTCTACTTTAGTCACCTGTAATTAATTTAGTTATAGAATGCAGGTCAAGTAGTGGACTTTGGGAATATCAGTCAGTCCGACCACAACTCTTCCGGCACATATTTTTCTATTTTCGGTGGCCGTAATTATCTCAAAATTTTTACCGTTCCTGTCCCATCCTTTCCTGCGCAAAATTAAAACATTTTTAGATAATTTTTATCTTTTAGTTTGAGAATAAATGAGTCTTTAAAATATTCTTGAGAGTAGTTTCCTTTGTTGTCAGTGATATTAATTTCTCTTGTACAAATTAATGGGGTCATATAATAGAATTAAAAAACTTAGATACAGGTAAAAAAGAGAAGCACCAAGAGTCCATGATTTCGAGGTGAAGCAAGCCTTAGCACTCATTTTTTTACTCATTTGTGGGTCCTGTATTTTGTTGTAGATTGTAGATCTTTGCCAAAAAAGCTTTAGAGATTTTTTTTGTGGGAGGTATCTACTATATTGATAGGCGAAGGCTCTTGTCTGATGGGGTGTTTATTGGAATTTCACTCAGTCATGAAACATTTTGTAAGCATTTTATCGAATGACTGTAGCGATGCCATATGTCTCTCTCTTTCGTTGGGTCTTGTTGTGATTGGTTTATTGTCAGGATAAATGTTTCTCAGGGCCCGTCATTTGTCATTTAATACTCAATGTCTGGGTGATTTTTAACGGTTGTGGCAGCTGCATGTCGATTTGAAGGAGGTGTAGATCACAAGAGGGAGAAAGAGCTAGAATTATGATTTAGAATTACGCTTTTCTTTTAAGTACTTTCTTATAAGAATAGCGATATTGCCCGTAAAAAGGAACGGGGGTCTAAATTTGTAGCCTATTTGATTTCAACGACATCATTTCAAGTTCCATGTCATCTTTCCTTTTCTCAGCGAGAAACCAGACTATTTTCTCCTTATACCTATTTAGTTCTTGGTAGAGAATATGGTTAGCGTGCAGTGACCATGGTAGATTGTTGATTATTTTTTTTACATAATATTTTTTAAGGCATTTAATGGCGAAGGTAATTTCAATGACCACTGCCTAGTGTATTACTCAACAGTTAATTTATTTGAACTACTTTTGTCTATATTTCCTAACAACACGTAATGTGATAAATAAAATTAGGTTAAATCAGATTATGGTATAAAGTGAGGAGTGTTTTGCTGACGAGCATAGCTCTATTAGGCCATAAAGAAAGAGACCCGTCCCATCATACTTCTGCTGAGTAAGTGATAGGAACCAGCAAGCGATTTGTTATGCCCAGAGCTCAGTCACAGAGCCATACACATCCTGGAGTGACAAGCCCAAGTCCAGATATAATATTACAATGGGAAGGGAGAGATCGCAGTAAATAGCGTTCTCTCATTCGCCCTGCCTAGACTTACGTTCCCACCGTAGTGTGTTGCGTTGGAGTGGCAAAGACGACTCGGGGCCACACCCCTTTAGAGCCATACGACTCTAGAGGTCTGGAGATGATAGAAGGCAATCGCTGCTGACCAAGAATTATAAGATGATTTTTTTTGTTAGATAAAGATAAACTACTCAAACAGAAGTTTAATTCTCGTCATCAGCAATCTTTAAAGGATGGTTCATGATACTTATTCTTTTTGTCTCTATGTTGGTGAATTAAGATTATTGTCGGTTCAAAGCATAAAGGCATGGACCACACACACACAAGAAAGGAAACAAGTAATCAACTTGACAAATTACTAAAGTGTTTAATTGCAAAAAGGTTTATTAAATTTAGAACTTGATTTAATACCTTTGAGAGAAAAATTAGATGAAGAGAGACACTGCCAAAAAGGGACCAGTCTTGAAGGCTGGTTAAAACACAAGAGAGAGAGAAACTTTTCTTTTCAAGACACGAGATCCTTTTTTCCGACTGGTGGCCGAAAACAACAAAAGTCGTCTGCATAGGTTTCTGCAACCAACAGAACTTTTTTTGAATTTGTTGCTTTTAAATTATTTACGCCAACACTCTATCGTATCTCCATTTATCACTATCATTCTCATTCAATTTCCATTCAAATTTCCTTTCATTTCTCCATCTTCTAATTCTCTAGCCTCTGCAAATTCGCCATCAAGCTATAAAAATATAAAATTATATAAAAAATATTTTTGCACATGATAATGGCGGAATTCAGTGAAACTAATAATATGAATCGAATAATGAGAAGATAATCTTTAGGTCAGTCTTAGGTGATTTCCAAATGAGATTGGAATTTGAACCTTGACACCCAAAATCTAAAAAATACCAAGAAGACACCTTACCACACAACCATGTTAGAATACGAGTCAATCCACCGAGTTCGGATTTTTTCGTCGCAAAAAAAATTAGATTTTCTAAATTTATGTTCATTTTAGGTGCTGATATTGATTGTTGTATTTGTACATGCTATGAACGTTAAGTGAATTTAAAAATTTAAGATGAATTTCTTCGAACAAAAATAACATAAATAAAACGTTCGAAAAATCAATGTGGTTGTACACATTCGTTTTGACCATCATATAACGTTATTAGTATGCGGTGTTTTAGTAGGGAACCCACTGTGCCATCAAAATTCATAAATTTGTTATGAACTCTTCAATTGACGATGAAATCTAAGGGTAGTGGCCGCAGAATTAATTTTAAGGGTATCCATACAGTGTTATAAATTCGGAGAGCCCTGAGATGATTTTCGAAAAATTTTCATAAATTATTTCCTGGGGTTTGAACCAAGGACCAAAAACAATGGCCACCATGACCACTCCCACCACTTCCAATCATGACGATGGGAATTTTTTCGATTATCATGTCTAATTTCGCCTTCATGTAATTTCGTGAAGCGGTTTGCCACCTTTTGTTTGTCGATTGGATCGTGCCATTTCCAATTGGATCACGCCATTTTTCTTTGTCTTCTTCTCTAGAGAAATTATAAAATTTATCTTACTAAGTATCACTTGGCTGATGATTATTACCAACGTCCCTCTTTCAGTGTGCTTAGTGTCTATTACCTTAATTGAAAAATCTCTCATTTTCATGAGAGAATAAAAACTTTTACCCTTACAACAATCCAGTTTATGAACGAAAAACTCTCACTTGAATAACGTTGAATTAAAGCTCACTGCAACTGAATTAGTAAAGTAGCTTTCCAGGGAGTTGTAGATAATTGATGCTCAGATTTGAATCTAAATTCCGTCAAATTTATTTTATGAAATTCATTTAAAATTGGCCGAAGGTGTCCAGAATTCGTTTGGATGGAATGAACGTTCGAAAGTCGAACGAACCAACAATTGTTGGATGATCGTCGGATGGAAACAACTTATGTTTAGCAATTACACTTATGTTTAAGAATGGCAAGATTGACAAAATGGGAAATAACTGGTGATATAAATAGAGGTGTATTACTTAGTAAGACGTCAAGTATTCACCCTTTATGTGAACAAACAAAACTGAACTTCGAAAAAAATTGTCTTCATTGATTTCATCGAAGAAAACGTTGGAGACTCGTTATCGAATAAGCTCCACTTGTCCCCACAATGATCTTGGATTTATGACAAATAATTGTATTGCATTGTATTGTAACATTTATGTAGCACACTATCCATGCTGAAAGATCTAATGACGCTTTTAAGTTTCCAATTTTTAGAGGATGTGATTAAACACAACACAGTACATTTAACCTCATATCCTTGAAACCAATCAAGAATCTTGTTTCATGCGTGCTGCCTCAAGGGAGCTACTGCTTACGGTTTTATGACGGGTTCAGCTGGGGTTCGAAACGGGAAGCGGAGTTTCGCCCGACAAAACTCAACTCCGACAAGACCTCGAAACAACTCCGACAGGGGTCGATTTTACTCCGACACGTCGCGAATTAACTTCGCCACGCTTAGATTTTACTCCGACAAAACAAAATTTTCCCCCGAATCGACAGCGATGCAGCAAACTGTTATATTTTTCAAGTAAAGACAAAGTTAAAATACCTTTACGATGTGTTGCTAAGGCTGTTTAAATGTTTATATAGGGGGTATACATATGCGGGGGTGTTTCAATAACTGTTCCCGCGGTAATAAAAAGTAAAGAGGCGGCAGCACTAGTTTCATCCCTCAAGCTCGTTAGATGAATCCCCCGCCAACGTCATTGTCACTCTTTCGTTGTGCTATCATTTAGGCTCGTCTATATTTTTTTTCTTTCATAACTATATGGTTGTTCTTGTGAAATGGTCGACGCTCATACTTTTACGAACGTCAGGAAACTTCCAGGAGACCGAGATGGAGCGACACATTACGTTACACCAGAAGACATGATTTACCTCATGGATAGAAATAGGTAACACATTTAATTAATTGTTCGTTTAATTATTCTATAGTGGCATAACCAAACTGTATTTTAGGGGCCATGTTTGCTATTATCATTGTCGTTTAAAAGAGTCACAAGACTGTCCAAATTGAATGACGATGAGAAATGGCGTTTACACGTTGAATGGATCACCACATAATCATGGACCGGAAACGCAAGAATTGAGAAGAATTGCCCTTGTAAACGAATGTGTTGCTAAGGCTGCTGCTCAGCCAGGCAATTTTTGTGAGATATTTCGAGAAATTCACCGAACGAGGTAAATCTAGTGGTTTTTTTTATTGTACTTATATTTATACAATTATATGCTTTTAATTCTAGCTACATGGACATGCCGGCTTCTTTTGATGCCGCTCTTCAAAAAAGGATGCAAAATGCAAGGAAAAAGAATGGGCCCGTTTTGCCTAAATCTATTCCTGATATTGAAGAAATTTGCAAGAAATTTGACGAATATGGGTAAGAAAGTTATATAGAAATGTAATTATTTCCGATTAATTAACCACTCAAAATTTATTTTACTTAATGCAGAAAAACCCACGAAGGGAAAAAGTTTTTCAGTAAGGTGGTTGAAGTAGTTGGGGGTGGTGTCACAATGTACGGTGTTATATTTCTCTCTCTCCATTTTGGCTCTTCTGGGCGAAGCTACCACTAAGTCCCGTTGGACCCCAATGGGACTTTTCGGTCTGCTCCTGAGTTTTTTCATCAGGCGTATACGATTCATGTTGACTACCAAGGCCATACATTTCCTTTCGCTTATGTGTTAATGACACACAGAAATCAACTCCTTTATGAGGAAGTGATGAACCACATCCTAGAAACAGTGACATTGGAGTATCCGTATTTTAATTTGAGCAATATTAAATATTGTATGTCCGACTTTGAGCCTGCGATTCTTGGGGCAATGAAGGTAGCATTCCCAAACGCTGTTGCAAAAGGTTGTTGGTTTCACTACGGCCAAGCCATTTATAGAAAAACAAGTGAGCTTGGATTATCAGTTACACACAAACAAAAGGGAGTAGTTTATAAGATTGTTAAGGAGCTCATAGCTCTTGCTCTTCTCCCGGCAAAGGACATATTAGAAGGTTTCCAGGTATATTATCTTATTCTCAATTATCCTAATTGTAGTTATGCTAAGAAATTGTTCTTTGTCTTTAGATCATCCAGGCAAAGTATGAAGCTGCTCTTGCTAATGAGTCGCAACGCACTCAAGATGGAATTTCGTCTTTGTATGCATACTACTGGGGTTACTGAATAAGCAAAATCAAACCAGAAACCTTTTCTGTATACCGCAACGAAAAGCGTACCAACAATTTAATTGAATGTTGGAATCGGTATTTTAACAGAAAGGTGATGGTGGCTCATCCTAATTTCTTCAATTTTATGAGTTAGTAATTGCAAAATTTTTTTTTATAAATATTTTTTTCGTTCGCGCATTTAGTCATAATTGTTTGATCTGTAAAATTTAGAAGCCCTTGTGAAATCAAACGCGGATACTGAACTGGATTTACAAGCTGTGAAACACGCCTTCAGCTAAGGGAAGAGCAAGCCGGTCAAAGCCAGAATCGTTGACCGAAAAATTAATGATCTTTGGACTAAATTTGACGAAGGAGTCATCAACATTTCACAGTTCTTAGATCTGGCGTGTAACTTTTTGGAGCCAGATAGAGACCTTCCACGTCCAACGTTTTATACGTCGGCAAGGCCAGCACGACGGGGGAATGCTCGACGTGGCCGAGCTACAGCTGGGCAATGCAGAAGTAGACAATTGCAGCCTTCAGGGGCCCAACCTGACGATGCCAACGGTACAATTTGCTACTATGACTCCGCCCTTCGGCTTTCAATGTAAAACTTTTAATTTTTTTTTAATAGCAATAGTTATTCGGCAGGATGACTCGTTGACGAACGATTCGTCGTCCCAGCTGCAATCAATAGACACTATTGCCAATCAGTGGGATGGATCCTTGTCAATTGCCACCATCCCTCAATCAACTGCTGTTCAACAATCGAATATTTCCAACGGTACAGTTTGCTACTATGACTTCTGCCCTTCGGCTTTAAATGTAAAACTTCTAATTCTTATTTTAACAACAATAGTTATTCGGCAGGATGACTCGTTGACGAACGATTCGTCGTCCCAGCTGCAACCAATAGACACTACTGCCCATCAGTGGGATGGATCCTTGTCAATTGCCACCATCCCTCAATCAACTGCTGTTCAACAATGGTGCGAGCCTTGTTGAAAAGTTGATTTCTGACTCGACTTCGACAGTTGATCTGTTCCGGCTGATCAGCGGTCGTTGACGGCTTTCCTTTATGGTCGCATGCCATCACTGCTAAATAAATTGAAGATGGCCTACCTTCAACACCATGAGCGTGCCGAGCTGGCCAGTGCCACCCAGGGGAAACATTACAAAAACTCGGTGATCACCGTTAGCAGCCCTTGCCGGATGAGTGAAGAAGTTGTGTGTAAGGCTGTGGATTATCTGGATACCAATTCACACAAATTACCAGCTGCATTCGATAATGACAACTTCCTCAATCCTTGGGGAGGGGGGGGGTGTTTTGCGGGTTTTATATTGCACTTCCTGTCAGTTTTATATTGATGTTTTCGCGTTTTATATTGAATTTGTAATTATATATTGATATTTTGAAAACATTTTATATGGAAAAGAGGCGGTTTTGGGCTCTCATAAAATTTGTTCACGGCTCCTACCTTAAGAATCATCTTGAACAACCTGTGAAACAAAATAAAATTTTAAAAGAGAAATTATATAGAATATCTTTTGCTCCTTAAACACTCTTGCAAGTTTACGAGGAAAACAACTAGGTGAAACGCTATTGTTTTGAAGTTGTACTTTTTTATTAAGGCTTAGACTACTAAACAAAAGAATCACAATTTTATGGTTTCATTATTAACATTGAATTTGTTATAAACTCTGTCTAGATCAACTCTTTCATTTTTATCTTTACTCGGTACTGGTTGTCGTTATCTTATTCAAAGTTAAATATTTAAAGTTCGAACCAGCAGAATCAGCTCTCGACAGCACATGGAAATTATTTACACAAGAGCAACAATGAAAATGAAATTCCGAACACCATAGATCAGAAGTTTAAACTGAGCATTCAGCAGATGACAGTGTCACAGAGGTCTTGTCTCTACTCTGTGTACTACACAATTCATTAAATAATAAAAAATCATTAAAAATTTAAGACGTCATAAAGAATACCAGAAAACCGACCAAAAATTCGAAAATCGGTTCTTGAAAGTGGCTTTTTTACGGATTTATTTTTCCCATCAAAAATCCGAATAAATTTTTACTCTAATAGCAGCGTATTGGATTTAACAAGATCAAATCAAATCCAAAATATCTTAATATTTGATCGGCGGTGAAAACATTCTCAACCGATTTTGTCAACGCTTTTACAACCGAGACCACAATCTACAAGTGCTTTTAGCATAGTTTTAGATGAACTTGATGTTTATCTCAAGGAACCGCTCGTAACAAATGAAACAGGGGAGTTTGATTTGTCATTCAGCCCAGTACATGAACGTACAAAAAAAGAAAATAAACTTCCAACACTTGCATCCATGGAAAGGGACCACTAGACAGAAGTACCAGCTTCGTCAGCTAATATCAAGCGGGCTTTTAGCACAGCTGTTGATATAAAGTCAGCTAAAAGAAACCACCTAGTGCTTGCAAAAACAACATTCCCCCTTTCTGCATTTAGGGTCTGTTGGGGTGGTCTCCCTCATAACGCCAGCCTACTCCTATCGAAAGGGGGTGGACCGGCCAAACAATCCCTACAGGAAAAGAGGATGAAATGCTATTATTTCCAGCGCTAGGTCGCTTATAAGATGAAGAAAACGTAAAAAAAAATGTAGAGAATTTTTTTCAAGATTTCAATCGTTAATATCTCGCCTTCTTAGGTGAGTATTGAAAAAAATATGAAAATAGTTTGAAGAGGTGGGCTATCCCATCATTTAAAAATATTTCGATTATTTTTAGGTGCAGCAGTTTTCTCGTCAACTGCTGCACCTAAAAACAAAAAAAAATCTAAATTTTGGCCCTACCCTACTACTCCGTCTACTACTACCCCTTCAGTTTTTTATAATATCTCCCAAACTACAAAAGCTAGGCGATTGCGGTTTTGATCAGAACAAAACCTATCTATTTGTTTATTTTAACAACCACTAGCGATCATTTCCGCAAAAACAAAAACCCCCAAAGTGGTCTCTTTGAGTGGTGGATCGCTTGTTAAAGCATTACTTAACAATTTTTTTGCATTTAAAAACGTTTCATATCAACAGTTCTCGTTTGACACTCAGAAACTTCATAACTTGGAATAAACAAATTTCTTAAATTGTAAAAAAAAATTACAATTCAAATGACGTTAAACGTCATATTTGACGTTGGAAAAATTTGACGTTTTTTTTTACGTTTGACGTACTGCTTTTCGATGGACGGTGACGTTTGCCTTAACGTCAAACGTCACGAAATTCAATTGACGCTCCAAACACTGGTTCAATTTGGTTTTTTTAAGGAATTTGATTTGATCGATTTTTTTAATGATTAAATTTGAAATTTTCTGGATTAGGCCTATTCGAATTTGGATTTGAATTTGATTTGAAATTTTTTATATTTTGTAATATTTGATCAAATCCTAAATAATCGTCAAATCTGGTCGAGTAAACGTCCTAACCCACTCGACCAGCGTGCCCCTCATGTTGTTTGAAACGGTAGCCGATATATAAACATCTGTTGTATTTCACTTTATAAAAATATAATTATTATTTTATTATTGACCTAGGTAATTCAAACTGATATTTGTATTAATTAGAAAATTTCCTTTTTCTCAACGGGTTGACGGCCACCCTAATTCGTCACCGTCTTCGTCTGTTGAGTTAATAAATTGCGCTGATGAAATCATGAAACAGCCACCAGACGGTGCCGCTTGACCTATTCTTGCATTTTGAATAACCAGTAGGGGAGACTGGAGTAAGCCGGGACGGTTTTCGTTTTCCCCCCATATCTCCCAATTTAATCACCCTATTTTATTTATTTTTTCATTTTTATGTATTTAACATGTAAAGGTACCCCCCATATTTTATTTTATTTTAGAGTAAACCGTTTACCCGTAGGAGACGGTTAAAATTTTCACAAATTTGTGGGAGGTGCCTATTTTGAGGGGTAAGTGAGGACACTAGGGGGGGTGGGGTGGGACATTTGCTTTATAAGCCTTAAAATTTGTTAAAAATTTAAAAAAAGAATTAAAATCGTGTTTCCCTATATCAATTATATATGTCTGTAAAAAAAATTATGAATTATCGTGTAAATTGAGATTTACATTTTATGAAAAAAATTGCTTAGCTACACCCGAATTGAGGGCGGAGATCCCTGCCCATCTCAACTGCAGTAAAATTTGCTTTCCCAAATTCCCGATCATCTCTTTTTTTTAATGTCCATATTTCCTAAAATAATGGGTCTAAAATTCTAATTTATTTTTTAACGATAAAGAAATGAACAAAGTTTCTTTCCATTTAAATACAGTATGCATTTTTTTGTATTTTTCCCGTAATACCTTTTATGGAGGCGAAAAATGTTTACATCGAAAAGCCGTTTTTTTTATTTTGTCAATAACTCCTACAGTTATTGACAAAACACACCAAACTTCAACCCCGATTACATAACATGTTTTACATGCTACACTAAAAAAATTTAATTAATTAATATTTTCTATTTTTCCCCTCACTGTCCCTCTTGACCCGGTGTCCCGGCATATTCCAGTCTCCCCTACAGTTCTCTTAGGCTCGAACACCGTAGTACGAATCTTCTGATGTCTATTTCTAATGTTACAATAAATATTTGATAAATGTTTTCAACTTCTTTTAAAACGAGGAGGGAATGTAAAATTAATTTAGGAACATAACCATAAAAAACATGGGGAACTGCTTTTTAAAGAGTTGAAACTTCTCTTTCAAAAAGCTAAGCTTCTGTGTCAGTGTTGTTATCAACCCATACCATAAAGATGCCTTTTGGCGAAACCTTCGGGGCTAAATTCTTTTAACATAAAAATAAGTTACAATTTTCGGTAGATTTTAGCAATATCAGTATCATTACATAGTATAGTTGATAGCAGTGTAAGCTACGACACGAGCAGACATGGGGTCCACGATAAAGTCGTTATCAGACCAACGGTAGACGACATAGTCGTGTACATTTGGACAAAGTTTCAAATTTTTCTAATGATACGATGATTTTTGACTAGTCTTTTCGGGTTAATTGTGCCCGAGGGAAGAAAAGGGAGGAAAGGAAAGAATGAAGAAAAGAGGGGACCAGCTTTCCTTTCCTCCCTTTTCTTCCCTCGGGCACATTCGTCCCACATTCGTCCCATGCCACATGGGGCGAGCCAAAATAAAAACTCCTGTTCACGGCACCCCTTCACACTGCAACGCAACGCAAAGGGGTCAGCTTGACCCATACCTTTGGATCAGAATAAGGTCTATAGCTCTGATTGTGCAAGTTCTTTTTTTTTCAAAGAACAGTGGTTTTCGCGGGTTTTTACTAAGCTGTACGTTTTTGATATTTCAAAAGTGGCAACGCTGCCACTTTGATTAGAAACTGGGTGTGGGCCAAGTGTGGGAAGTAACATACAGGACTGTACAGGATACGGCTTACATTTGTATACTCTTATGTCAGTTTGATCCGTGTTGACTGACCAGAGTCCGCGGATAATTAAAATGCCCGAATCGCTAAGTTTCGGAATTGAACCCATAACTGCTCATGCTTGGAATAAGGACCGTACAAGTTAGTATTTCATTTTATATTCTCAAGTATAAATAGTATTGTTGATACATTTTTACTTTGGTAGAATTGGCCATATCTCCCAACAGCCCTGAAGTTCATATCTATCATTTCCAAAGAGGAGAGTGGAAACTTGAAGAAATTTTGAAAGAGCATGATTTAAAAGTTACTGGTATAGATTGGGCACCAAACACCAACCGGTAGATTAAATTCACACTCTTGTGTTATTAACATCCAACTGATGGGTACCTTTACCACAGCATTGTAACATGCTCTGCTGATCGCAATGCATATGTTTGGACTCAATCTGAAGAGAAAAAATGGAGGCCTACTCTGGTTTTACTTAGGATCAACCGTGCTGCAACATGTGTCCGTTGGTCACCTCTTGGTAATTTAAGAAAGAGTTATGACCTTATATAGTTTCATTGATGAAATTTTCCATAGAAAACAAGTTTGCTGTGGGATCTGGTGCTAGGTTGATCTCAGTTTGTTATTTTGAGAAAGAAAATGATTGGTGGGTTTCAAAACATATTAAAAAACCAATCAGATCTACTGTGGTATAATCAATATCCCAGAATTCTAAGTAGTTCTTTTTTTTTATTAAAGTCTTTCTTTGTTTACAGACTTGTCTTGATTGGCATCCTAATGATGTTCTTCTAGCTGCTGGATCTACAGATTTTAAAGTTAGGGTTTTCTCTGCTTACATTAAAGAGATTGAAGAAAGACCATCATCAACATCTTGGGGCTCTAAAATGCCACTGGGACTGATGATGGCAGAATTTTCCAATTCAACTAATGGGGCTGGTATGTCCATACTTTCGAACCTTGTTTTTTTTTTCCTTCTTTTTATTCAATACTACATGGAATACATACTTAATGCCTAACATTTTTAGGGGGCTGGGTACACAGTGTAAATTTCAGCTCTACCGGTGATCGGGTCGCATGGGTTGGTCATGATTCCTCCATTTCTGTAGCTGACGCATCAAAGGGAATGGCTGTTTCTATGATTCGAACAGATTTCTTACCATTTTTATCGTGTCTGTGGGTGTCGGAAAATCGTCTAATAGCTGCGGTATTGTTTGCTCTAGAACAGACAGTTTCTTGAAAATACTAATATGATTTATTTTTTAAATAGGGACATGGTTGCTGTCCTATGCTTTTTGAGGTTGAAGAAACGGGACAGGTACAATTTGCTGGAAAATTAGATGCTTCTCTGAAAAAAGAAACTTCTGGTGTGAGTGCGATGAAAAAATTTCAAAGCTTGGATCGCCAAGCTCGCACAGAGACCAACGATACATCGTTGGGCACACTCCATCAGAACGCCATAACAAGTGTATGTCTTCATACCGGAAACAAGGCTGGTGCCACCAAGTTTTCTACTGCAGGTGTAGATGGACTGCTGGCCATCTGGGATTTTAATGTTAGTTTATAAATATCGTCACTTGTTTCATATTTTTACATTAAATTTCACCATCATTTGCAGAATTTAGAATCGGCGATGGGAGGATTGAAATTCAACTAAGGGCGCAATATTATTCCCTCGCATTCTTTGAATGATATGTTAATTGCAGTTCTTATTGTAGTTGTCAATCAATCAATTTACCGAAGGCTTGCATAAGCGAATTCTTTTCATGATTCCTTCATTATAATTATAATTTTTTCTTTTAATAAACTGAAGAAATGATTAAATAACTATCACTCTTTGTAATTACTTAAAGTTACAGTGATTTAGAATGTGCAAAAATGTTATTTGTTTGGAAAATCCAACTTTTGAAAAAGGTGTGAATATGTAAGTCTACTTCAGTCAAACTGCTAATTAGATATATCCACAATTACCATTCTGAACTATTTTTTATTGATAAGACTATCAAGTAATCGGTCGTGAAATTCTTCAAAATTAGCACACCAGTTACTTGAATTGAGAGAGTTGGAAAACTTGTTTACTAGGATAGCATTCCACCCAGATTGTACTGCTCCTATAGTGTAAAAAATGTTGAAATTTTATTTAGAATTTTCTTTTTTTTTTTTTAGTTACCAAAACTTACCCAAATAGTCCTCATTATAGCTGTCACCAATGTGACAACACTCTTCTGGTTTGGTGTTTTCTTTACAAAGCAAGCTATACCTTTCCAATGCAAGTCTGAAAATATCAGACTGAGGTTTAACACATTTGACTTCATAGGATGGTAAAACAAATTCAAAATAGTGTCGCAATCCGGCTTCCTTTAGGATATTTTCTAATCTTGGGTCCATGTTGGAAATTATGCCAATCTTTTTATCCTTCTGTTTTAAAGATTGTAGCACTCTTTCTACACCTTTGGTATGAATTAATTCTTCACGTCAGAAAACATATTAATAAAGAAATGCTTGTACCAATATAATACCTGGCACAACTTCCCACCCTGCAGTAGTACCATATAATTTAATGAGATGCCATGATGTAGCATCTAAATTTGGGCTATCATGAATCCCAGCACTGATAAATGTACGCTTCACAACATTTAACCACCACTCAGTCCTTTTTAAGCCGTAAGATACAAACAGAAAGATTTCTTTTGACAAAAATGATACTGTGACACATACAAGCATAGGCCTACCAATGTAGATTGGTGCTGGCTCCAAAATTTGGATGAACTTCATTGACAGTTTTGAATGCTTTTTTAAAATTGTCATGAAAAGCTTTTTTATTCTTTATTTCAATTCCATACAGACGGGCTATATTTTCATACTGGACGGTCGGTGGTTTTCGAAACCGCATCAGCGTCCCCGTGAAATCAAACGTTATTAACTTGTAACCCATAATCTGTTGTTTGTTTGTTTTTCTCTTCAGCCACGAAAGGCGAAAGGTCGGAGCGAACACTTCAATGCTTAGAGTCGTCGGAAACCAAAACAAAACAAATTTGGCAGGAGAAAATCCAGCAGACGACATTAACGTAAATTGTCCTTTTTTTTCTGAAAAAAAATGTAAATTAACTCAAGCGTTAATTAACAATGGTCGCCTTTTTTTTCTATTTGAGCCGTTCAAAACTTCGAATCACAGATAAAGACCTCTTCTTCTTTATCTATGATTCAAACATGGTGATTCAAATGTTAAAAAAAGTTTAATATTATGCAGTGTTCAAAATATAATGCGGTAGTGCCACTGCAAATTTAAGGCTATTGCCACGAAAAATCCCGTTATTCAATCATAACACTCATGAACATCAGGACATTAGTTAGTACATATCATTAGATAGTTAGTTAGTTTTGGCTTTCAGTAAATGATATATAATTGTAAGCAATGAAATAAATCTGTTAACTGATTCAAACCGTATTTTGTTGATGGCTAAAGTGATGGCTAAAGTGAATACTTATTGAGATTTGCGAAATTAGACATAAAAGAAGACTTTGTGTTGTCTTGTGGATGCAATTTAGACAGGTGCTATTATATATATAGGTGCATGTAATATATATACGAAGCAAGAAACATGTAAAATGTTTCCGCGTTCAACACGTAAAAGAATTCGAAAAGTATTTGGTTTCGCGTTTCTCGTGTATTGTTTCGTTTATTTTGTCAACTCTGTCAACCGGCCTTCTAACACAGGTAATTTTTCTACTTTCCAACATCGTTACGTGTACCCCCTAAGCATATTTAGTTCGTCCGCAAATGAATTTAATTTAATTAGTCTTTATCTTAGTTTTAGAACAGAAATTAATTCACATCAAAATCAAAAATTTTTAATTTTAGGCTAAAACAATTATCATACAATCATATTCTTCATTTATAGGCATAAGCATTCTAGTTCCTGGAACAGAGGATTTATGTCCCACTAAACCTCATTCTGCGGCGCGTGTACGAAAACCTCGCAAAACTCAAAATATTTTCTTCTTGGAAACTTCGGGTGAATCTTGCTTAACCGCTCGGCAAGCATGTAGTGTTGAATCGGCCGCGCGTTCTAACCCCAACGCCATCATTTCTGTCCATATGGAAAACAGCGGACTTCAAAATCAAAAAGAAATCAAAGCCAAACTAGCTGGTCAAACAAGAAATTGCGCTATAACCCACAGACTCTTCAAGGAATGGAGTAACGTCAAGCTTGTCCAGGAGGATTTGATACAACATTTAAGAAATACAACGTTGTGGCGCCTACAGGAGAAATCGCTATTAACTCAATCAATTCATCCACTAACTCATCGAAGTGATGCCATGAGAGTTGCTATGCTTTGGAAATACGGGGGTATCTACCTTGACTTGGACTGCCTTGTCTTACGGCCGCTTTACTGCCTTCAAAATACTGTGGGACTTGTCGACTTTTTAGCCGACTGTAATGTTGACTTTAAATAATTGACTGATAATTTTTTTTTTTTTTTAATTAAAATATTTTCTCTCCATTAAATTAGGGGTTGAAAATGGTGTCATGGCATTCGAGGCTGGCCACCCATTCCTTCAATTCCTGATGAAATATATGGTGTTTGCTTTCAAGCCGGAGGAATACATAAGCCTTGGCCCGGCTACATTAACAGACTCCATCAAGTATTTTTGCGATCGTACTGAACTTCCGGCAGAAGAATGGTTTATGTGCAGAAACAGTTCCATGATTCTTCAACCTCCACGAGCTTTTTATGCCATCAACAATCGACGCCAAAATGCTTTTTATCATCCCGAGGCTGACCCATCTGATTATGAAGACTTGCGCCACAGTTACCTTTCTCACATCTATGACTCCGGAAATGGCCGTTCTGTCCCTAAAAAATCATTGTATGGAATGCTGGCCCAAGAGTTCTGTCCCACCACATACCAAATGGCTTCGGACGAAGGTGAATTTTAAAGAAAAGAGAGAAAATAATAACAATTCAGGCTCGTAACTCAAGGTCTTTCAATATGTTTGTATTAGTTTTTACTTTAATCGTCTTAGCCGTTTAGGGGCTAACATAATGAGTGTAAAACTGCGTGTTCGTGTCCCTTTCATTATCAATGTTTTCCCAAGATTCCTTCAGCATTGAATGAGCTGTCACTATTTTTATGTTCTGTTGCTTATACATTAAAGAGTCTTTACAAGCATCAAAAGGAATGTTGAAGCGTATGTACTGTATGCATACGCGTAATGTATGCACGAAGAAACGAAACAATGTTGTCCCGCAAAATAAGGATGCAATCAGGAACTGTCACATGTCGAATACCGCACAGTAGACATTGCTTCCACACTGGCTGAATATTTAACGATTTAACAACAGAAAGAAATGAACGAAACCACCACTGTAACAACACAATATGGTCATATTCCACAACACTTTTTTTTTAGAAAATCCATGCATGCTGGCACGCATATTATACAAAATGAAAAATGTCTTTTTCCCTCCATTTTCTTTTCACCGATTTTACCCAAAAACTTGGCTCACAACATTTTCATATGTAATCTGAAATAAACTTGTTTTTTATTATTTTTGTTTCTTTAGTTTTTCTTGTTCATCATTTCGCTTTCGTTTGTTTCAAATTTTGAATGTAATAGTGTAATCATCAGAGAGGAGTCGTGCTTCCAAGTTATTGAGCCGATTTTTCTTTCGTGTGTCGAACATAAAGGCTACTATGCTGATGTTGGAAGCCACGCCCTTGACACGATAATTGAACGAGAACAGGAGAGATGAGGAAAAGGGGAAGAAGAGGGCAAGGAGATGCAAGAGAGAAATAGAGATAATGATGGAAAAGAAAGATGGCAAAACGGATTTCGATTCGACTACGAAGCGTTGATTTTGATGGTTCGTATGTCAGCCAGGAGAGCCGTGCTCTCTGTGTGTGCCGGAGTACTGGATGGCGCGGGTACGGCAAGAGTGCTAGACCCGGCACCACTGGATGTCAGAATACAATTCTGTGTAGCGAATTCCTCTCTAAAATAGTTACACAAATTGTTAGAATTGTCAATATTTTCGTATCGTAAAATGTTGTGGAACTCGTTGATTTTAAACGCAATTTCAAACGCGTTTAAATTATCTGTTGATGTTCATAACACTTGTGAGCAATCAACATCAATTACAAGATTTTATTGTTAGTTATCTATATAAATCTAGGATTATTCATACATTATAATTCTTGCATTCTGCTATTCCATATGACGGCTAATAAGAATAAAATTCTCGTGCTTTCAAGAAAACATACATGACGAAAAAATTATGAATTGCAAATAAATGAAGCCAAACTTTAATGACCTAATGCGCTAAAACAAAATATATTGGCGATTTAACAACGACATTCCAAATTTACGAAGCAAAACAGAAAAAAGAACAAACAAACCACTTTCACTTCGCACGATCAATAATCAGCAAGTCTACCAAGATGCCCAAGTACTATTTTTGTAATATTTTAGAGGATTCTTTTTAAATAAGATAAACCTTGATTTGATCATTAGATCAAATGGCTAAAGAAATAATCTTGTTCACAATGAACTCTGCTGTTTGTCGTCAGAAGCAGATGGAGCACAATCGACGTTGGGATGAACTCTGCATGGGCAAAATAAGACGACATAACGGGTAAAAACCAAAGAAACAAAAACAATACGAACAAAATATAAACACTACCACCAATTAAAAACCCAAGCAAAAAAACAAAGAAAATAATAATAATAATATAACGTACGGAAAACAAGTAAAAAATGCAGAAAAAATAACGGAAAATAAAATGATAATATTTGTAATTCATGGTGAATAAAAAATAATTGCTATTGAGTATTTTAAGTTTAATTGGGGTTATTTCTTGTTGATATCGTATGCAATGAAAAGCGCATAACCAACACCATCAAACCGAGCACTGACAAGAGACATACGGAAAAAAAATCCCATCACAACAACCAATAAGAGCATAAAATCACGAAGACCGAAAAATTTGTTGGAAAGGTAAATTAAAAATTAAGGGGAAAAAAATATTTACCTATCATTGCGGCGAAATAATGCCGAGATTTCGTCAAAAGTTTTGTTTTTCGTCTCTGGAACGATTTTGTAAGTGAAAATCCAGAAAAATGCTAACAATACGCTGAATGGCAAGAAAATGTAGTTGTGCAGCATCGCCTGTTAATGCACGTACAGCAGAAATCGAAAAAGTTAAGTTTGTACAGTTCCAAAAATGTCATTAAACGCATTTACTTTGAGAGGTAAGAAGAAGAGACCGACAAGAAAATTTGCCAACCAGTTGACAAGTACGGCGATGGACATTGCGGCTGGTCTTGGTCCTTGACTGAATAGCTCGGCTGTAATCATCCATGGAATGGAGCCGGGTCCAACGGCGAAAAACAATACAAATGTGAGTGTGGCAACAACGGCTACGTAGCGAACCCATTCGATAAGTTCCTATATTAAAGCGAATCAAATTTTAATGTAATCTAAGTCTCCTAACCATCCCAGTGGTGGAAAAACACAGTTAAAGAAAGAATATTTTTCGCAATTACGACTTACCATTACGAGCAAGGAAATGGTGATGAATATGCTGAAAATAAACATGCCTCCAAGTCCCCATAAGTGAAGGGTGCGTCGGCCAGCGCGATCCATCAGAGGAATGGACACAAGAGTCATGCCCACCATGATGGCACCCACACCTACAAACAACATTAAATCAAATGACGTGTGCCACGAAAAGATGCTTTCCATTCACGCCTTACCAATAGTGGCATATTTAGCAGATTCACTAGCAAGGCCTGCTCCGATAAAAAGTTCAGTGGAATAGTACAACACGGCGTTGATTCCTGCGTGTTATAAAGTTGCGATGTAATGGCTGCTCATCACGAAACAAAGAGATATTTGACCAACACAAATAGCCAGCCACTTACCCGACAACTGCTGCGAAAGTTGCATGACAATGGCAATGCCGAGCGGCATGAGCAAGGCGCGTGATTTGAGCAGCTCCAACATCCCCATGTGGGCCTCAGATTGTTGGGCTGGTTTAGGGCGTAAGAGAAATTCAGACAACATTATTGGAAAATCTTAGGTTGTGGCACGAATAGTTCAAACTTTAAGAAGGCCCGAATAGAAATTAATTTTTCACATCGCTACGAATATTGTATAAATAGCTGAAACTTATACAATAACAACTTACCCTCGACTCTCATTTCTTCCATGTCTTCCTCAATTTGGCTAGACGCTCGCAATCGTTTCATCGCTATAGCACAGAATAATCAAAATGAATCAACCATATAGTTGGTTGTATAAGCACCGACTTCAAAGATAATTAGACCGCATATCTTACCAGTTCTGGCTTCTTCTTCGCGATTGGCTGTTATGAGTAGGTAGCGCGGAGATTCAGGACAGAAGGAAAACAGAATCAACTGCAGAATTGCTGGGCAAATGGCTAAACCTGCATAGACAAATGTTAGAATGTTACAATCCCTTGGCAAAATAAAAGTCTTAGTTTTACCTAGGAGAAGAGGCCATCCGCTCTCCGTGCCAAGAATTTCTTGGATGCCTAAAATCTGAGAGAAAAGAATGCCAACGGTGACTCCCAATTGGTTGACCGTCCCCAAACCGCCACGTAAGTTCAATGGAGCGATTTCAGAAATGTACATGGGCACCAATGACGTATTCAATCCTGAAAAATCCCGCAACATTCATTTAACTTTCGATGCACCTTTATTTTCTGATTACGAAATGGTACCACAATTGAATCCGATGATCATTCTTCCGATAATGAGCATTTCATATGACTGGGCAGCTTTGGAGAAGGCCATCAGAATAGCTCCGAGAATACCAGTTGCATTATTTAGCAGCAGACCACGTTTCCTATAAATAATACCGGTACAAAACATGATGTGTAACAACAATAGCGATCACCATCAAACAACAGGAAAAAGAACAAAAGCTGAGCCAACTGGTTCAACTTACCTGCCAAACTTATTGGCGACGAAGCCACCACCAAAGCCACCAATCATCCCACCGATAGCGAAAATGGAAACAGCGATAGAAAAGATGATTTTCTCCCAACCATCGGCTATTTCCACTCCATATCGGCTGTAGTAGGCTGACTTGATGAAGCTTTCAATCACCTAAATTCGAAAACAAAAATATTTTTAAAATCAAATTTAGAGCTCACGGGTTGTAGTTCCAGATGACAAAATACTTGCCCCTTGTGGTGCGTTGATGACTCCCGTATTGTAGCCGAACTGAAGCATTCCCAGCACGGCCGCAAATATGGCATAGATGAGGAACCCCGTCAGGCCCTAGAATTGATTGCAAGAACGAGGACACAAACGCGGGTTAGTTACCGATTGATGGCTAATAATTGAATTGTTTGTGGCTAGAGTTTAGATTGTCATTCGATTCTTCAGCCTCTCTGCTCTTCTCCTGCTGCAGTTCCTTCACATGATACGACTTTGAATCAAAAGATTCACATCACGATTTCCAAACAGAGGGTTACCATTTAATGGAATAACAAGTCAAGAAAGTTGGTAGACAAAATTGCACCAACTGACAACATTCTTTGAACAAAGGCTCTACACTATTGTGTGTAGCATTAAATATCAAAGAATAGCGATCTCGTGTCAACAAAACAAATCAGACAAAACGCAGTCGGTATAATCAAGCACACAAACTGAAGACGGGGGAAAAAAAAGAACAGCGCGCGCGCACACACACACCTTGTTCGACTCCATTGTAATTGTAGAAACTCTTGTTATTAAAAATAGGGGCTAAAAAGAAAAGTCAACATGGGCAGAGAAGTTGGTGGGACTAGCAGCTGGCTCGCATGCACAGCAGCTGACTGTCACCAACCGATTCAAAACCCCCCAAAAGAGCGGTGGGTAGTTACCCCCAACCCTTCTTCTTCTTCTTCTTTTTCCCGTTGTTCTCCCCGTGCTTGCCGTGCGTGCAGTGGACGGGCCAATGCAGTATTTTTCCAGCTCACTTGGTATGTTTGATCAAAGTCAATGGGGGAGGGCGAGCGGAACACAGGAGAAGAAAAGGCGCACACACCCACACACACACACACACACACACAAACGAACTGAAATTGATGGAGACGGGCATTGTTGATGGGCAACGGATGCATTCCAACCCAAAAAAGGCGGCCGTAAGAAAATGAAAAGGCACGTCGATGATGACGACGTACAAAGCAAATGAACGTCAAAAGTAAATCAAATAAAAAATGGCCTAACAACATTCATCGAGGTTCCAATACTACTCTCTTTTCCTCTCTATAGACTCTTAGGTCTATTAAGGTTAAGCCAATCATCCCTGAAAAAATCTTAATGCAACTTAAGTAATATGTCGAAGGCAACCATGCGAAAAAAAATTCAAAAGCGTTCAACGTTGACTGATATTGGCAGTCAATCCGCAAAAATAAAAATAATTCAAATCGAATAAGAATTGGCATCGACATTGAGAAATGGCGGGCTAGGGCTACCTGTTCGAGCAGTCTGAGTTTCCTACGCCGATTCTGCTCTTGTAATTTGTCGATGCAATCGCGCAGATCGTCAATGTCCTCCTTGACGTGGTGGACCGATTCCACGTCGTGTCGCATGGTCGACATGTCACGTTTCATGTCGCTCACCTGTCATCATCAACGGGAACAATGCCCATTCATCGTCAAAGAGGATTGGCATATTTAAATCGATTGGGCTAAGAAAAATGACTTGGCAAGAATATGGGATTTTTGTTTTGTTTCTCAGCTGACCTCATTTTGACAAGACTCGACGGATCGAGTCAACTCCTGCAACTGCGTGCGGATCTCGCAGAGGGCGGGGCAAACGACGGGTGCCATTTCCAAGGAAGTTTGGAGTTGAATGGCGTGCGTATGGCCGCCGTGATTAGTGTGATTGCCGTCGCGCTGCTGTAATTGAACTTGCTGCTGCTGTTGCTGGTGCTGCTGATGATGATGATGTTGCTGCTGGAGGTGGGCTAGGCTATTGCTGACGCTGGCCGGCAGCGGCATGGCCGAAGGAGCCGTCGGCTGCATCAGGAATGGCGGCCCGAAAGACATGAGAGGCAGCAGTTGTTGCTGTTGCTGCTGCTGCTGTTGCGGCAGCAGTAACGAGGTCGAAACTCCGCCTAGAGGGGCGTTCATCAGAAGGGAACTGCCGGATGAATTGGGGGCCAAGACGGACCCCGTTAACTGCCGCATTTCGCCGGATCCTTGATCGAAACGTTGCAGCGTTCCCATCACGGGTGGCAATTGGAAAACTCCACCAGGCGGAGGCAAACTTCTTCTGTTTTTGGTTTGTTTGTTTTTTTTTTCATTTCAACACAAGACAGCGAGCGTCACCAGAAGTCGGGAGACAAAAATAAAAGAGCCGGACCCATTATCAAAAAAAGAAAAAAAAAAAGTACCGCACGTGTGCATAAAAGAATTAGTCTAGTCCTATCGTACGGCTGACTGTATACGGTAAAAAAGAAAATCACGTCTATATAAAGCTATAGGCCATGCCATGACGGCACAGAGAGAAGCGCCAAAGTATTGATCACTTACCCACCATCTCCTGCGTGTTGGCTATATGCAGGGCGAACCCGCCGTGTAGATAGCATGTTGAAAATAGAGCAGCCGAATAAAAAAAGAAAAAAAAAAGTAAAGAATAGAAAAAAAAATAGAAAAAAAGTTGTGTATACACAGCATTAAGCGTCACACGAAAGAATAACGACAGTTTCTCTCTCCCTCTTCCTTTTTTGGTGGGGGGCGTATGAAATCGGTACTTGTCTAACAGCAAACGTTCTCCGAATGGATGAAATGTAGATTTCACGTAGCTTTATATATAGACCGAACTGTCTGAAACGTCGAGGTGGCTCATCGTGTCACTTTCACTTTTATGCTTTTTTATACGGAATCGTTCCGTTCTAGAGTGTATATAGGGTGCAAGCAGGATCAATATTCAATTTTAGCTGGAGCATTTTTTTTTACTATAGTCGACCACCAAGAAAAAGGAAAACAAACATGGTGGTCTTTCCATGGAAATGAAACAATCTTTCAGATATTTGGTGGGTTCCAACACAGCTACATCAGATGTACCATAGTGTGCAGTTAATATCTGAGGTCAACACTACCGAATACCGACTTGGTGAAGAAAGAAAATGATATGAGAGGAGAACGAAAAAAATCTATCCATAAATGCACTGGCTTAGTTGAAAAACTGCTGCTGCCGTCGAAAAAAGCCTCGGCCCACTTGGTTAGAGCATTTCTATCCAACATGAGCGGTCCGGCTCATGATTTATCATTCCACCCTGGACTGATTCGTCGTTTCTCATGTACCCAACCCAAATCTAACAGGAACCAACAAACCCAAGTCACGCCATCAATAACTCCTCCATCAGAGCGCACGAGTACCTCCTGGACTGGTTACCCCCCTCTTTAAACTCGAAGGGGAAAAACTGAAGCCTTTCGTGCTTACATCCAACCTTACAATTCCACGATTCATCTTTTGAAAGGTATGCACATAAAAAAGTGGAAGCAATCATATTGATGACAAATCTTGGAGAACACAAAAAAGGAGAATCCAACCAAAAGGAAACGAATGAACGGACGGAGAGCTGAGCTGACCTGGTCCGATGAGACGAACGGGCATCTTTGATGGTGATGTTGCCCGCCGATGACGTGGTGGTGGCAACAGTGTCCTGTCCGTCATTCGATTCCAGCCAGTCCTGATTGGCTTGGAAGACGCGGGCCAGAACATCCGACTGGCGGCCGTTGTGATTCAACCAGTGCGAGCGTTTGATGGGTCGATGGAGAGACAAGGTGTGAGGCGGATCTCCGGATGGAAATTGTTCGTTGGCATTGTCAGCAAACGATCCGACCGCTCCACCTGCCGGCCGAAAGAGGACACCCGCCGACGCCGTCGTGGCCGTCGAGTAGTGATCACGATATTGTCCGTTATTGCCTTTGGCACCTTCGCCAAACTGCGGCTGAGGCGGCAGGGTCGCATAGCGGCCCGACGTGCACGAGCTCAGATTCTCATAGTCGGACGTGTCGGACGAATCGAGGGTCCGGCTCTTGGGTTTGGGAGTGCCGCCACCCGAGATCGTGTTGGCGCCGGCACATGTGACGGGCTTATTCACTGCCGATGCCAACGGCCGGAACGTCGTTAGCTGAACTGTAAAACAATTGGCATGACTAATTTACTAAAACCACGGAAATTCATTTCATTTCGTCTTTCTCTCAATACAACTGGCCCCCATCGGCAGATTTCGTCGTTTTTTTTTTCGGTTTTTAATTTGGAGGAGACGTCCATGCAGAGAATGAAACGTTCGTTTGTTCAAAGTTAACTTTTAGATTTGATTTCCTTGTGTAGTAGTAGTAGTAGTAGCAGGAGAGCGGCATTTTCTTGCACACAATAACGTCTGTCGGTATCATGGTGCGACACTCGGCAAAAGACGTCAGCCAAAACTTTGCCAGCAATAGCCCGTTTGAGGCAAAGTTGGATGGGATCAATAGCTAAGACGAATCTACATCAAAGTCAACTTGGTCTCCCCCTTCCCTCCCTCGTCCCCAAAGAAAAACAAAATGTAACCCAACAAGAACCAAGAAACTGTGATTGTTGACTTGGTAGTCTTTTTGACGTCCATCACGGTTTGTATGAGAAAACAAAGCAAACAGACAAGGCTATTATTTACAACGACGTTCTCTTTGCCTTGTATACATCAGCCGGGCTGACATGCTACTCGTCTGATTTCGCGCAAAAGCCAAAACCAACCCGACACCCCAGTTTCATTTCCTCCCCCAAAAAAAGGTGTTTCACGTCCGACTCACTCTCAGCTATTTAATATATAAAGCCCTTCATAACCTATCCAAGGAAATGTCCAAATCCATCCCATGGTATTACGTTCCTTTTTCTTTTGAATCAATAGAAAATTGAATCGACTTTTATAGGTACGACGATTCGGCCAATCAAAAGTTGCGTAAACCCATTGTCGGATGGATAGGCCCATTTTTGAGTTGAACTAGAACAGACATCTGGATGTAATATAGATCTAACAGACACAAGGGCTGAAGAAAAAAAAAACAAGAGTGTTGTGTATGTACCCGTGTCGGTGGCGTACCAGGCGGCGCCAGCTCCTGCGGTCCCGGTCCGGCTGGCAGTCAGGACTGGAGCGAGGTTGCCGGACCGGGCGGCGGCAGCGGCGGCTGTGGCTGCGACGGTGGCCGCCGCAGCAGCCGCGCTGGCAGCGTTGGGGCTGGCGATGTGATGGGAAGAAGCGCTGGGTGGCGAGTCGGAATCGGAATCGCGACACCTCCGCATGTGAGGAGGTGGATCGAACGACGTCGTGGACGATGGAAAGGAGACGAAGAGCGGCGGCAAAGGCGGCGGCGTGATGCTCGGGCAAGGCGGCGAACTGCTCAGACTGTGCTGACTCGACGAAATCAATTCCTCCACGTCTTCCGTTTCGCTCTCCGTTTCAATTTCTTCAGACTCTGGCTCGTCCTCGGCGTCGGCGTCAGAGTCTTGGCCCGTCCCGGCCACTCCTGGGCCGTCGCGGTATTGCGGCTCAAAAGGGCGCGGATAATATTCTGGAATGTTGTCGTCCGGATCTCGACTGCTGGCGCCGAAGGAAGAACTTGCGCTTGCTGTTGCACCACCACCACCACCACCAGCAGCAGCACTACTCGTTTGAACGTTCAAACTGAATCCGGAGGCCACTAATTGGGCGCAACACGTATTGAACACCACCCAATAGGAGCTGTTGATTCGTAATCCTCCGCCAAATGCGGATGCTCCTCCGATGGGTGGGTGAGCTCGACTGTTTTCACTCGACTGCAAATCCGCCGGATGCGATGAGAGCCGCTGGTGGCAGCAGAGATCCGTCGTCGTCGTCGTCGTCGGTGGCTCAACCCGATTGGCTTCCAATTGCGGATGTTTGTGGACAATTGGCCGTCGATGCGGTTGACTGCGATCCAGCGACTTTGAGCGTTCGGCCACGACTCCGAGTCTTTTGAGACGCTGGTGGGCGCCCGTCACGATGGGTCCTCTGCCGTTGGCAGCACTGCCGCCGCCGCCGGCGGCGCCGCTAGAGTAACGCTGCCGTCGTCTGCCGCGACGATGTTGACGTCGCCCCTGCAAGTCCACAGTGACTTGAGACGTGGCGCTACGGACAGACGCGGCGGCGCCGTGCACCTTGATGACGCTGCGTGATGGCCGTGTGCGTGAGGCCTGCGTGTGCGCGCCCCCACCACACCAGCACGCGACTTGTGGCCTCCACTCACTTCTTATTCGTCACCCACCACCGCCACCGCCAAAACTTATTGGCCGGCCCACCCAACAAAAGATTCGCAAATTTTTGAAACAACTCGCTCGTCCTCCGATTTCGCTTCTTTCATCGGCCAAAGATTTTCCAAAGATTTTGGCATCGACCGAAAATAGTCGCACACTAGTCGATCAAATGCTGAGCTGCTGCTGGTGATTTCTTTGAAGAACAATCTGACAAGCACAGGACACAGGTTTTTTTTTTTTTTTTTAAGAGCGACTCGTTGGAAATGATTTCAGTCTTCTTCTTCTTCTTCTTCTTCTTTTATCACCGTTTCTTTCTGATCCCCTTCGCTTTCGGGCGACTGTCCTTCGGGACTGTGTCAGAACAAGAGGGGTTGCCGCATCCCGACTCCCGCATCAGAAACAGCAGCCTTATCCGACATCCGTCGGATTGTTAAAGTTGCGGGCAATCGTCAACTCTCTGTGGGGATGGGACAAACAACCATGACAAACGCATCCAATAGCCAAACATTTCGTTTCTCCTTTTTCGGCGTGTGTAATGCAGAGAATGAAATATACACATGATGTGGAGAGTTTATAGAGATTCAAAAACGTATAAATCCATGTCAAACGCTTGATTTTCGTTCCGGCAATCAATCAGAAAGGAAAAAAGATAAGTAGATCATTCAGAACGATCACGAAGCAATTCGTTATAGAACGCGAGCAATGAAAAAAGAAAAGAAAAACAAATGATTTCAATTTTTCATGCAAATTTCGTCATTATGCATATCATCAAGTAAAGGCGCAAAAGAAATTGACAAAAGCACAAATTTCGAACCATCCGATCATCAAGCCGATAGGGAAAAAAAAATGATGGCGAATTGTGACAAATTTGCGTTCGTGCAAAAATCTCGACTCGGCGGAAAACTGAAAAGAAAACACAGAGCGCATGGCCAATAAGATATAGAGCGAGACTGCGAGAGGTATAGGATATTATACCGTGGACAAAAAAATAGGACGATAGAGACTCGTAAAGCAAATGGCAAATCTAAACTACAGAGAGCGAAGAGGTCTATAAGAACAGCGTAGAACGTCTTTTTTCTTTTCTTTTTTCGTTCAGATGGTCCATTGCGGCGTTCCTCGGTCACCACTTTGCCGACTAAAGATAGCATCAAATCACAAAGAAAGAAAGAAAGGCGCACTCATTTCAGTTGTGTCCCGACCGATTTCACGCAGACTCCTGGGGGCTCCAAAGACACACGGAAGGAAAAAAACAGGAACAGGCCGCGAGGTAAAAAGAAAAAGAAAAAAAAAAAACGATAAAATAAAAAGACCAGTGACCTGACTTTTACATTGGGTTGCGGTACTGGAGGGAGACATTCATTCCACTAGCGGCTGGCGATGGCTGTCAGGCGAGGCGGTTACCTTGCTCACACGACGCGCTCAAATGACCCAATGGCCGAATGATACAGATTCGGAAGAGTGCAGTGCTTTATGTAGGGTGCCTGTTGTTACCAACCGTAACTATTTAGGGCCGTGAGTATGAGCAAAAAAAACTACCGGAAAGGTTGCCGTCGATTTCTTGGTACTAAATAATGAATGCATATCCATCAACCATTTAATCCTCCCATGGTTGAGTGAACTACTCTATCAATTACCGTCTTTTTTTCAGCGAAACGAAAGACGGCTTAACCTTTTTGATTTTGTATTTTTCGTTGTGGATTAACCCACTAGTGTAATATTGACACTCGGTCTAACCATGTGGAATGATAAGTAAGCTAGCTGTATTATCATATCGTCCTCCCAATCATTCACAGTCTATATTCCTACGAGGTTTTCTCGATTCAAATTTGTTTCTTTTTCCTTTTTCGGCGAAATCAGTTCGTTGATGGAAGGGTGCTGTAGCATGGATACGACCACTGACCTATCAACATAGCCATTATTCACGCGATGTAGGCAATGTAATTTCAAACCGACGGTTTTGGGTATACAAAACAAATGGGGTGCATTGCATTAAATCAAAACGGCGTTTCATCATCGCTCTCAAATAGCCAAAACCCGACGGAAAGTGTAGAACCCCAATTTCTGTTCTAATCGACAGATGGAATGAAATTCCACGCTAGACCCACAGTGAATTCGTTACGGGGTTTCAGAGGCGAGGTCACCTGACACTCGATTCGAGCGCCAACCTCGTCTCGTTTTCTCGTACACCAAGTCTATATAGAACAGAAGAGTAGAACCCCCCCATCCCATAGAACTATAAGTACGTAGCTCTCGTCAGACGATATCTCTCTCTCTCTCTACGTGGTTGGCTGCTTGGCTACTAAATAGAATTAGGTTAATTAAATTGCCCGGCACGCTCTCCTTCCTACTTCCACGCTTCATATACGCACACACTGGGTGTGTGCGTATATATGACGCTATATAGCTGCTGGGCTTGTCATAAATAAAAATACAGGAGTCACTGAGCGAAAAATCGAGCGACTTGCACGATCCTCTACTTTTTCCACCCCCGTCTTCTTCTAGATTGTGTCGCACACTGGACGACCGGTACAAAGAGAAACATGCAACTTCTTGGCATGTCGAAAAGGAATGGCTTGTTCAATTCCAGCTGGCATTTCAATGTAGACAGCAGCAGCAGCAGCAGCAGCAGCAGTACTATTTAGTGGATATGTGAGTCTCCCCCCCCCCTTTTCTGCCCAGCCACAGCCAAGTTCGGCCAGCCAGAAAGATGGCCAACTTTGGAGTCTGTCCTGCTTTGCATGAAAACAGGATCGATGGCAACCGCTCCCGACTACTGTGGCTTTCCAATATTTGTTATGTTGTGGTTATGCAGCCCGAAAAACAAACTGGTCCATCGGCTAAGAAGAAAGCGCGGCCCACTGTTGTGAGCACACAAAGGCACTGGGAGATGATTGGAAAGTTTGGCTGGACTATATGTCCGTCGAGCGCAGCAAACGACGGGCACGTGAAGGGAAATTCAATCTTGATGGTGGGGCAAACGACCCGGGTAGATTCTAAACTAAACACCCGTGTGTGTATCTACTAGTAGTACAATCGCCTGGCCGGTTTGAATACGATAGATAAAGTATATGGTTGATGCGCGCGAGCAGCACTGCTACAGCCTCAACGACGGGCCGGAAAGGACCTCGGTCTTCTTATTGATCTGTTCCATGGCAAGGAAGGAAGGAAGGAAGGAAGGGAGGGAGGGACGACGAACCATCGCCGTTCGTCCACGCTTTCACGTTAGAAATATGTCGCTCAGGCCAATTCTTCATATATCAGAGATGCTACTACTTGGGGGCCTCTCTCTCTCTCTCTCGGCTCCTCAGGATGTGCAGCGAATGACAAGAGAGAGACTTAGAGATATGAAACGAGAGTGTGTGTGTGTGTGTGTGTTGGGAGTTATGCAGCGAGTGAAGGTCATTAGCCGGGCGAACGAGACAAGCGTGAAAAAAGGACGGGCGCAAGAGCAACAGTGGCAGACTTTTGGAAGAGATCCATCGATCGATAGCCATTACTGGAATTGAAAAGACAAAAAAAGAGAAAGAGAAAGACAAGAAGAAGAAGAATGGGAGGAGGAAACAAGGTAACAGCAAATCGTGTTCTGTTTTTATGTCCACTTGATCCAAATCTATCCGGATCGGAAACTTAGTGGATACCTTCGACATAGACAAGGAAGAGATGGTGGGTGGGTGAGGGGCGCCATTGCCATAAAAGAATATGACAAGAGCATAGGATAAAGAAAAAGTAGTTCAAAAAACAAGGAATAAAAAAGTCCCACAACTGGGATGCGCCACTTGATCCGCCAATGCGGATAAAGAGTAAACGGTCTCAACGCGCTACCACCACAAACTTCCAACACACACACAAGAAATCTTCTTCAAAATAGCTATCGACTATAGCTCTTTACACACACAAAAGAAGAACGGGCTTGGCGTGATCTCCGCTTCGAAAAATAAAATTCCTACCGGCCTGTTTTGCTGTCAAATCTTTTGGACTTTTCACCAAATAAGTTCAAAAGTCCTCAGAATGAGACCTGCGTAATATACAACTTGGCTTTTGAAGAGTAGTACTATAGTAGTAGCGTTTGTATAGAGTGCCCTTACAAAGGATTTTTTTTTTTCTTAGCCGAAAAAGTGGAGATGGCGGAGTGATGACGTGAAACTATTGTGTCGAAAACTTGCGCTTCTCTCCGAAAATGCTCAATAAAAAGCCGGCAACTTATTTCTTTCCCAAGTTCTTCTTCTTCTCTTCGTGGAAGAAGCGAGGCGGGTCTTATCTACAAGGCCAAGAAATGAGAACCAACTGTTATCCGTGGCGTATTCTCTTCCAAGACATTCCGACGCCCGTTAATTGCCGTGGGTTGAGGCTCCGCAGTTTGGCCGGGATGCATCAAAGACGCTTGAGCTCTATCGGTCGGTTGCGCTACTTATTTATTTTTTCATTATGCGCAAACTTTGACGAGAGAGAGTCTGAGATGTGCGCGAGAACAAAACCAGAAATGACGGGATGAAAAAGACGATGGAGCGGAGGACGTCCGATCGATTTTTTTCCCCTCCGCTCAGCTCTTCCTTTTTGGGGGCGGTCTGGCCGCCTTAACAGAGAAATTAATCAAGAGTCGCAGGGGCGTGTCTGATGCGGCAAATTGCGGGACCGTGAGGTGCTGCGGGCCGACTCCTAAGCCAGGCCCATTTATTACATGTCCTCCTGAAGGAGGCTGGACGTATTATACGACGTGCCAGCGACTCACGACAAAATGTAGATCGTGCCGCTGGCCCTGTTGCCCATGTAGTATACGTTCCTTTTCTTTCTTCTCCTTTCGTCCAGCGCTCGTAATTAAGAAAAATTACTTTCCATCCCACTCATTACGTTTTCCAATATATATGAACGCGCCATAGGCAAATATGTAACAGCAGTCAAGCCCTGGTGGGACGTGAATTGATTCGTTTTTAGATTAAAGTCATTTAGACTCTATGGGGTCTATATCGGGTTACTTCATAAACAGCGCTGACGACAATGAAAAATGAACTTGACGGGCTGCGCAACTTGAACAAATGACGAATTCAGTTTCGAAAAAAAAAAAAAAATATTTCAAAAAATCAGCGACGATCAACAAGCAAAAAACTACACAAGTCGATAAAATTATTCAGACTCGTTTCATGCAGATAAGACAAAATTAAAAAAAAAAGCAATTCGTAAAAAGATTCAATGTGATACGTAGGAACAAATGCTGTTCGGAGTGTTCGCACATGCAGGGTGATGCGGGACGATCATAACATCATTCTGCCTGTCAATAATAAAAGGCAATGCACGACAACTTTGTCGCTTCTGTTTTGTTTTTTTGTTTTTTTTTCTACGCGTCGCCAAACATATAACAACCACAGCAACGTGCGCCTTTCTGCCAGTTGTTTATCGGAACAGTCGGGAATAAGTAGATTGAAATGAATCACTTACCGATTTCTTGAGCATCCCTTCGTCTCCCATGTTCCGCAAAGTTGGCGATGCAAATGACAAGTCAACTTTTTAATCAGCACCTGAAAATCAAACAGAACTGTTATTAAAATCATTTTGCGCGTCTCTTATTTGGAAAATTGTCAATACCGAGAAACGCCCCAAACAATCAATCAAATAGGAAGGAAGAAGGAAACGTATTTTCTTTTTTGTTCAATTTCTAAAACTAATGTAAAAGCTTGAGCAACTTTTTCTCAGTCGAACAGATAACCTTCAGCTTGATCTTACTCTGATACCCCTCGTCGAACTTGGTACCCTCGGTGAACCATTTCGAAGAATTTCCTCTTGTTTTTCCTGTTTTTAATTTTGTAATGAGATCCGATGGAAAGTTTATGTTGATACGATACCCAAACAAAATTGGAGTATACACTGTACAGTTTATCCTTCTCGTTGCGTAAGCCAGATGTCGACAAACTGTTTATTGGGTTGTAGACTGAATCTATCCTCGTTTAACCTTTCGAAAACGAATCGAGTTGTGAAGAAAAGCTTGGCGTAATTCACTCGCCGAGTACTGAAATAAAAGATGCTCTTTCCTCCTCTTATGGCTCTCGAAAAATGTACGAATTCTTTTTAAACAAAATGACGATGAATCGAGTCTAACATATAACGAAGAAAATCGTGCACACGTTTAAAAGCCGCAGTTATTCATGCGAAAGATTCACCCCATTATGTTTCTACGTTTAACACCTTCTTGCTTTGACATTCCTCAACAGATCACGTTGTCTCCCTCACATGCCGACTCGTACAATAACCGTGAAGTAGCGACACTGTCACGATAAAATGAAATGACATCAAGTGCGATGATTATCGCTCCACCCGCATTTCTTTAAATTATTATTTTGATGATCGGACAACATCTGTCGCCAAAATTCATTGTGTATGTACCTACTGGACAGATATGGCCACTATTATTTTGACAGAGTGATGGCACAATCCTATTGTTGGAAACGGCTGGAACTCTGCGATAGTGGTCTTAGGTCTCACAGTGTTCTATTTATTTAGACGGATGGATCTGAATCGATTCAGGTTCAACTAGCACCAAGGATTTCCTCGGTGCTAGTTGTGTACAGTTGCAATGTTATGGCGTGAATCTCGGGGCAGATGGGCTCGTTTGCAGTTGAATAACCGAGAAGTTGGTTTCTGCGCCCGCACACAAAGTTTCTGATTGTCAGATGAATTACTTGGCAGCGAAATGACGGAAGACTTTAGCATTAGCCTTCCACTTACGGCGAATTTTGAAAGCTACCAAAGCAGAAATACATTTTAGGCGAAAAGCACGAACGTAGCCTTAAAATAGGGCATTCTTTTCGTGTCAAGCGTTATATCCAATTTGGTTGGCAAATAGAACTGGCCGAAACATCTCGTCAAATTCTGCACTACCATCGACACAAGAATTTAAATTTCAAACGAAATTTACCCGGAATGCCGTTCTATTGAACGGGGTAATTTGGGCTCTAAAGGTCGATAGGATAACTAATAGGCTATAGATCAGCACAGACATCCAACGACGCTATAAGAACAAATTATCACGAGAAGTGAATGAATCCCACTTAAAAGTCATAGTTGCTTGCTGGTAAAGCATTTAGAATTTGTCAATGTTTGAAATCGATACTTTGGAACTACTACATTAGGATGCAGTCTTGTAAACAATGCACATCTTTGCAGTCTACACGTCAGCCCAATTCCAAGAAATTTCATTATTCCATCTTTTCTAAATATATTTGAATAATCAGATCGGCATGAATAAAAGGGAAAATAAATGACTAAGAGTAGAAAAGTGCTTGGAAGATCCTGACTTGAAATGGATATTCCGCCACTTCCTTCTGAATACATGGGGAATGCGATCGCATGACAATATCCGCAGAGTTTATCCCACCGGGAAATACGAGTCGTCCACCCTCTTCTCATCTGCTAAATAAAATGCCTCTCATTTATTAGAGCAATCTCCAATAGAGCGCCAGACAGACAGTAATGAGAGCCCCAAATGACATGGCATGACGGAAATATTGTTTTCGAATGAGAGAGTCCGGTCGATAACCTCTCACGTTTCATGTGTGCCTTTGCTAAATCCCAGAGCAGCCTATACAGACTGTGCACACACACACGAATTGACTCTGTTGGTTGGCATATCAACCGTTTTTCGCTCATCCCAGCGTCGTAAAGTGGATCCACTCTCGTGATCATCTTTCTCATTTTTGTCTCCACCATCCTAGTGTCTACGCTATAGACCATAGCTATAGCTATAGACAGTGCCACACAAGAAGTAGAGTAATCACATGAGAAGATCAATCATTCCAAGGATCGCTTAGTGCCAAAGAGCTCAGGAGAGATTTGTTTGATGATTGGCAATGTCATGACAGCGATACATTACGGTAACTGCGTTTGCCTACAATAATGTTCTCCGAAACCGTGGATTATATGGCGAGTTTTTACCGTCAAGAGTATTAACACACCACTGACAGCAATGAAGCAACGGGCCGACAAGAGAAGAAGGAGGGGGAAAAAAACCAGAGTCGGTGGCCATGGTCACCAAGGCCGAACGCTAGAAACACAATCATGGGAAATAGACACATAATTTCCCATAGGATCGTGGACTCGTCGGGAGGGGGAAAAAAAGAAAATCTGATTTTATTTAAGGCTTTTCTTTTTTACAACATTGCTAGAAATTGAAGCTACCAATTTGCTCTACCTTAGTTATACTTGACACTCATTCTCTATTTAAAAAACCTATCGCAATAATATTCGAGGGAAAATAATTCATGCATACACAGGTTGTATGCATCTTGATTCGTGGTAGAGTCTTCGGCAGAGTACCAAAATGAGCAAAATCTCATAAAGAAAACCCTGGAAGTGCGCAATTTTTCTACAGCCTTATTCGTCTATTTTCGCAGTTAACTTTCTCCCATAAAGCAAATCTTCATTGCCCTTTTCTATTCCACGAAAAAAACATCAGCTCAAATATCGACAATGAATGAATGAAAAGGAAGCAAACTTGTGCGATAAAAATATCCAAACGAAAAGCAATAACAGTTTCTAACTAACTCCCGAACTTTGGCAATGTTGGAAAAAGTCGAAACATGTAGTACAGGCCTGCTTGCCTACCGTCCATTTGATTCAGCCAAAACTCTTATAAACTAAGACGCTTCCTAATGGTCAAAACCAAGGAAACGAGGCAGTGGTCACGTTTTCAAGCGTGAAAGTTGATCATTGCCGTACGTGCTAGAACAAGTCGACACGTACTCGGATTCCAATTCATTCATGACTCATCGTCTTTAGTCTTTAGCCCACCCACAAACAACCGCATTCCAAACGCTCATCTCCCGAAAATAACACATTTTGACAAAATTTCCCCAACACGAAGAAAATGCAATTTCGAGTGTTTTTTTCCCTTTATTCCTGATAAAAATTTACGGGGCATCTAATCAAAAGAGAAAATGAATAAAGAGATCGCTATATATCGTTTCATTTCCCGCCTCTCCTGTCTTCTTCAATTTCATTTTCCCTTTTTGTTTTGTCGACGCCACTCTCCCTCTCTCTCGAGTCCTGCAGAACGCGGAAGAAAGACGGAACAAAAAAAAAGCAATAAATAAAAAATATCCCAAAGATGCATTACGAATTAATGCTCGACTGCTTTTGGCAGGAGCACGTCACGGCTTTTAGTTGTCAGGGAGGACCGGAAAGAAAAACTCGAATCCATCATCTAAGATGTCTCCCGTTTGCAAAGTAATTAAGAATAAGACAACGGTATAAATACGAAATGGATTAGTTGGACGATACATAAAAGATTCTTGAAAAAGAAAGTCGCGAGATCTTTCGAGAAAATGGGGAAAGACCTTGGTAAAACAAAGCAAATGAAAAAAACCAAAGGGACTCTGTCAAGGTTCTGAATGGGAAAGTGGCGCGTGCTGTTACGTAAAATGCACACCTGGCAGTTATCCAACTAGTTGTTATTTGTTGGCCGAGACCAACAAACTTTGGAAAAGTTAAAAATATCATCATCTCCCCTTCTCTTGAATTGATACACGGCGAGTGCAATCATGCACTGAGCACACGAGAAACTTTCAAGTGTCAAAATCGAAATTTAAATAAACATATGGACTGCAATGTGCAAAATAGGCTCTAGTCGATCGTTTGCTGGGCCATTGGACTCTCGTGCTGTGTCCTAAAAAAACGTGGCGGATCGAGCTCTGCCGGCCGTTTGCTCTGGTTGTGTGTGTACATAGTCTATGCACGGCGGACCACTTTGACTGAACTTATATAACTGCTATGTTATGGAAAAGTAGACTGCTGGATTGCACTGTGTAATAACAAGACACTTCCAGGATCGGTTCGTTATTGCCAAGGAAATGAGGGCGACTGCCGTCGAAAACACTTCACCTTTAAGCCGGAATTGAAGCGCGAGTGACTTGAGAGAAGGCGGATAAGATCGCCCTCAGCCACTGCTTTTGGGAGATTTTTTCCAGCCCTTTCTTTTCTTGCGAGCCAATCGTTAGAAATACTGACAAGATGGCGGAGATGACTATCCTTCAAAGTCCCGGTTCAATGATCATCATCTGCCCTTCGGAAAGAAAATAACAAACCCCCCTCTTCTTGGCTGCGCAATCTAGATCGAGGTGTCTATTAGTGTGACCCGTCAATGTGAAAAAGAAATAAACATTCGTCTTTGGACTCGTCCAAATGCCCTGCAGCTATTTTTCATTAATCCACAAACAGGCCGCTTCTGCGCAGGTGGAAAAATCAAAAGGAAAGATGGGGAGTGTTTTGTTTTTGAATACCTGAGCGATTTGTTTGTCCCGTTTGTGTGACACCAAAAACTGGCAACTTGATGTAGAAGATTGAAAGTTGTCACAGGTTCCAACGTTTTCTCTATTGACCGGTGCGGAAGATTTCAGCGGCTGCTAAATAAAGTACTGAGAAAGAGCGTCTGGCCGAACTGACTAACTACAGTTAAAAAACTTGACTGGGGCGCCCGTTTGGACGAACGCAGACGTCTGTTGGCGCAGGTCTGAGCCGAGTCACTACCCAACGTTTGAGAAGAAAGAACGTCATTTCAATATTTCCGTGCAGCACAGACGACGAGAAAAAAGGGGCGTTGACCAACGGGATGGCTGCAGCGTAGCCTAGATAAAAGCGGCTTCTTTTTGACCCACGCCGACGTCTACTATAAACACACACCAAGACCAAGTCGACCGTTATCGATTCACCACCGCAAGCGGGAGGGACCGACTGTTTCAGCCGCCGGCGAGCTCGCCAACATCAAAGAATAACGGCCGCCGTTGATTGGGCTTGACTAGACAGTCGAAATGACCCACTATTCCAATAGTTCGATCTATCCAAGGAGTTTTGGTTATATGCGTAGCAGCTAAATAATTTCGTGTGTAGATTTTAATTTTTTAATTTTTACATCAATTGCGCCTTGGACGTATAAGCAGGTAGGCGCTGTATCCATTCTCCAGATAAACCCGATTTTCCCGTTTCTTTTGAAGGACACACCTTTCCTTTTTCAAATGCCAAAAGACAAAACAACATTTAAAAAAAAAAGGGGCGTGTGTAGATTCTTTTTCCAGATTTTGTCAGCCCTTTCTCCTATCGGTCTCGTGCACTTTACGCCAATGGCACGGAAATTCCATTTTACGACAATTTTTTAAAAAAAGGAAAAAGAGAAAAAAATGCCTTGTGGATTTCTAAGGTTTTTGGGAACGCAGCTCAATACAAAGCACAGAGCTACTTTGCACTGTTGTAGCGAAGAAACCTTTTGAATGGGGGGGGAAGAAGAAGAAGGGGTTCTCTCCGGTCTATTACGGTACGGGTGGGGGGTGGACTACATTTACTTGACAGACGGACATGTTCATCGACACTCGGGCCGTCTCGCGCTGATTTATATGACAGAAAATCTCAATTCTACCAAGCAAGACGCGAGTAAAATTTGTCGTCAGTCTCCACCCGCTGACGACCTATACCCGTGCCCATCTTCTTCTTCGCCGCACTCTCGCAAAAGGCATCCATTTGCATGTGGTACGTGGAAAACATCTTCTTCTGATTTTCTTTTCCACCGGGCGGCGACGGCGTTAATGGGATCCATTGTGCTATTTGAAGTAGTTATATCATCTCTCTCGGATGATATCCCACTTCTTTCGTCTCCACGAGGACACTTTACAGATGATAACAAAACGCTCATCATCTTGCGTGGTTTAGCACCCATGCGACTGTCTGTCTGTGTGTGTCTATTTTTCAGCTTTTGTTGTTTCCTTCACCAGCAGCACCGAGCAGCAGCACAGAGGAGCTTTGGTGCTTTCACGATATATCAGCTCAAATGAGGTAACAAGCAAAAGTATTGATCTTCCCGCCTGCCTTTCTCCCCCCCCCCCCCTCCCCATCGCCCGTCTTGTGTTGTCAAGATTTTTATCAAAATAATCTACTACATTTTGCCAGCGCTATTACTCTTGATTTACTCGCTTCATCCTGCATTCGCCTTGCCTGTCGTCACTTGGAATAAGAAAATAGAGAGAGAAAGATATTTCTCAACGTCGCCTAGATACATAATGTAGGCGTTATGTGTAATACCACCTACCTACCTATTCCCTTCGGTGGACCTCCAATGACTTTGCCGCAGTAGATCAAACGAAACCTCCGTCCACCAAGTCAATCGAATTCGTCGCTACGTGAATTCGCTCAGCTGTTTCCTGCTGTGTGTACTGAAATTCAATTGGCAAATGCCTACCGAGCTACCGAGGTGAATACCTCTGCTGCGTTATTACCAATTTACCCTAGTGTCTTTGAGAGCTGGTGGCCATTGGAATTGAAGTTTATTTGGGAGTTTTATTATTATGCGGCGACAAGCCAAAAAGAAAAGAAAAGATAAAACCGACATGCATAGATGACACATTACACGTCATCTTTGGCCGGCCATTTCATATGGCACGTCAAAATGCGGGAGAAGCCGAGACAAGTATATTCCGGATGGATGATGGTTTTGTTTTGACCAGGCCGCCTATATATACGGTATATATATACGACATCCTGGACCGTGACTCCTTGCCGGACGGAATGGCAAGAGTGTCATGGACCACTCGCTTGCTCCCTTCTTCTTCTTCTTTTTCCTCTCCATCTCTTTCTCCGAACGTTATTCATTTCTTTTTCTTATATTCGGCGCTATTCCTTTATTTCCCACGTTCTCAACATTGATCCAGCCCTCCGACGATAAGAAGGATGAAAGCGAGAGCCCAGCAGCAGCCAGCTAATGAATAATTCAAAACGGTGTGTTGATCTGCTCTTTCTAAGCGAATTCGTACCCCCGATGTTCGATCCCGAGTGCCAACACCTAATAGTCAAGCCGTGAAAACCGATCCACCGGGAGGCCCATGGGCACATTGGCTGAATCTCTCACGCCTTCTATTGCTCCTCTCTCTCTCTGTGTGGATGTATGTGTGTGGATGTGTTTCAAACCTTGGCCGCGTGCGGATGTGGAAGCGACAGAGCAAAACAGTTGGCAATGCACTAAAATCAATACATCTCTTTCCCGCATCTACCCAATCAGTACACGGCCTTTTTTCCCGCGCACGCGCCCCTAAACACCCAGCACATTCTTCATAATTAACGGCGATATTTTTACGCTCTAGCCTTTTTGAAATGAGGTGATTTTATTACCAACAACTCCTTTATTCTTTCAGGGTAAAAACGGTTGGCGCCTTGATTTAACTAATGCCCATCTAATGGAAAATGAATTGCTTTTTACAGTAGGATTACTATAGAGCAGCAAAGCTCTATTGCTTGGAAGTTTTCCCTTTCGCTATACTACCGTATATTAAGTATATATATGTATACTATATACTATATATGTTGCCCAATTCTGTCATATAGCGTCAAGTCATTTCACGCCTTCACTCGTCGCGATTGACCGATTTTTCCTGGCCGGCTACACCGTAAGACATAGTTCCTCAAGCGGATATATCGGGATATATATACTACCCAGTATATTGCATTATTATAAGAAAGCCGATCACATTAAACCTCGATTGATATATACACTCGGAATTCTAGTTCTATTCGTGTTCCGCGCCAATGCTATCAAATGTTAAATTACCTCCGGGGTTAAAACTCTACAATGAGTGATGAACAAAATTATTCATGTACTAGCCTATTAATTATTCTGGTGCAAAAAATCCTTACACCTTATTTCCCTCCAAAAATAAAAACGGTTCCGGAAATTAAAAGAAAAATGATTCAGCAGCTCTATTTCGATGAAAACTTGATATTCATAAAGTCATTACCGGCATTTTGCCTCCTCCTTTCGCGTGAGGCGAGGGATATAATTATGCGAAGCTTAAAAGGATTGAGTAGTTGAGTACGGCACGGTTACCAACCAATAAGCAAAGAGCTATAACAAATCCTACACAGCATTCTCTGAAAGAAAGAATGCATTTAAAGTTGATTCTATGCAATTTTAAATTAAAGAAAACTTTTTTTCGCTTGTCAGCTTCGACTTGACGCACGCGATGACGACAGCAGCGCATAACCATAAAACTAAAGTTTGTAAAGTGTAGGTTGTTTAGCCGACATATATTACTTGCGCTAGGCCTGTGCGTTACGCCATATTGCCTATGCAGCCTATCGGATCTCTGTAATCCAAAAAGCTTAAAAAAAAGCTAAATCTTGTTTACCATTTCAAATTTGTTAAAACCCAAATAATTCCAAAAATCGATTATAATATTCTTTGAATGTTACTTCACTCGCCGCTAGAGGCGCTGAAACGTTGTAAACAAACCGCATGAAAACGGTAATCCAGCGTTTGAAAATGGAAAATGCCCAAGCTTGATCATCACAACCACGTAAAATCAAATACATTTCACTATTACGTTTAATAATAGTCTAACTATGAAAATATCAATTTGTTAGGATTTCATTTTGAGACAATTGGAAGAATTCCATTTTGAGATTGCTGCAGAATGTCAAATTTTTTAACTAGTATCACACACGAGATTGCAAGCTACATAGAATGCACGGGAACAGTAACGCGAAATATTTTCCAATTCATTGCGTGGGTTGGAAAATTGTTGCTGCAATCCATAACTTTCATCATCGACAACCTTCTCTATTGTATGCTCAATTTTGCTGATGGCCTTACAGCAGCGAAAAATGACTTTGTCTTATTTCTTTGGGATGTAAATGATGTGTATGAAGCCTTGCTCAAGTTTGTAAGCGATACTGGAGATTTCGTTATCCATGTATTTTTAAGTTGCTTGAATTCCTTTCAGAGATGTATGACTCAGATCCACCTCTTGATTTATGCTGTGTTTGATAGTGTGTTTAACTTCCTGATCAATGCCCTCCTCAATGCTAAAGCCTTATTGATACTTATTGGCGATGGCACACTGTTTTTAGTACAGCTAGGACCTGTTCTTTTGTTCTCTGTCTTTTGTGGAATTTCTTCAGCCATCACTTGGACTTTTCAACTAGTGTGGCACTATACGTGTCAGATAGCAAATGGCATTCTTACCTGTTTTAAAAGTGTACACTATGAGCTGATTGATATTCCACCCTCATCTATGTTTGGAGTGTTGCTTGCCTTGCTCATTTCTTTGGTTTTCTTTTACTTTTTGAAGTCCATTGTGTTTTATTGGCGAAAGATGACAACTTTAATATCGGAAAAATCTTGGTTGCATATGCCGAAGTTTAGAAGACCAAATATGTTGCAACGAAGTGGAAAAGTAGAACAGGACAACTCCTCCAATATTCACCTACTCCGCCAATTGGAACAGGAACGAGAAGACAAATTGTGTATTGTTTGTCATGATCATTTGAAGTGTGTCATTCTACTCCCGTGTCGTCATTTTTGCTTATGCCAGACCTGCGTGTCAATCATACGAGAAACAGATTCGAGCTGCCCACTGTGCCGTCGTTATGTAGTCGATAGTATGAAAGTATACACCTGATTTATCTTGTGAAAGAAGAGAAGAACATGTTTTTTTTTTCAAATGCTGGTCTCATTGATGTCACTATCTTTTGGCGCTAAGCAATTTCTATGAAATAAATTACTAAAACTAACGACGTTTACTAGAAATTATTTACGTTTACCGTTTGAGACCCCCGCACAGTATTTCTTTTCTTTTTTAAGCTCTGTTTATTAAGAGTAATAAATCACTTTTGAACGACTAAAGAGACTTAAAGAAAACTGCCATAGAAAAATGGTTTTGTGTTATGTTTAATCTTGACGATATACAAGATAATTGTAAATTAAATTTTAACTAATAATAAACTTCTCATTCGAATAAAATTTCAAAATAAAAATAATTCTACGTTCTAAACTTCTAATTTATTGAAGACAACAATCGTACAGCTGGAGGATTACCGTCATGTATGCTGGACTGGGGCGAAGAAGTTGAATACACATACAGTACATAAAATCAACGGCTGAATTATAGGTGAATAAAACTACAAACAGTTTTGAAGGACGTGAACGAGGTAAGCTAACTAATAGTTAAAACGGTTACGAAATGTATTATAATGCAAAAAAATAAAAATCAGTGCGAAATTAGTCAATCTTTTTGTCCAGCTATCAAGGTAACGTTTGGTCGCATTTGTTGCGCATTGATTTAATATTGATTTGCTTGGGGTTCGAGTCGATAATCAAAAGTTCTGGTCCAACAACCAATTTAGCAGGAGGAGAAGGAAGCGATGACGAGGGGAGACCAAGGACCAATACAGTTCGATTGCTGGTGCCTAAATAAATATTGAAATAGTTTCACTCGATTATTTTATTCAACACACAATTCATTTGAATCAAATACCTTGCTGGAAAAAGCTGCATTGGCAGTTGGGCTCGAGAAGCATATCGACCGATGAATTCATTTTAACAAATCGAGCGTGTTGCAACGAAACATTGTTTACTAGTCGTAGTCGATGACCGCGCGCTGGCCGAGTTTCAGCCAGGTAAACTGATTTCGATTGGCAATATAACATTTTAAGATCCTTCGGTGTATCTGTTACGCAGCGCGGGCAACCTCGAATGTGACCTTGAGGAAAATTAAAACATGTAATAAAAAAATTCGGGCAAAATTCAAAAATTTTAAATTCAAAATTGCTAATGGCAAAATATCGTTCGGAAAAAATGTTCCAATTACCCGGGAGCACGAAGGCTGGAATAGGGCCTTCCTCTCTATCAGCAAAGCTTAAATCAAAATTATCACTCTCAAAGTTATTCCTTCGAACTGTGCGGTTTCTGCCATTCGCCACTGCGTTTGTTTGAGCAGAGCGCGTTACTTGAATAAGTTCTTGCGGTGAACCCGGTGATTTCTTACTGGCAACTTCTTGTATGGGTTCGACTATGACGACATCAGATAACAACGCTGATGATGTCGGGGCTGGTTGGAGCATAGGAGAGAGAAGTGTCATGGAACTAGCATCCGCCAATGAAGTTGGCTGCTGCGGGTTTTCGTTGGACGAAAAACAGCCTGGCGACAAAAATAAATAATTATTTATTGAATTTTTTTTCCCGGCAAAGAGATCAGTCGTATTCCATGAATGTATTTTATTTTTATTAAATTTTGAATGAATTGCTCTTACTGCTGGGTAGATTATAAGCGACAGTTTTGCTGTGCTCAGGTTGATAATAGTCATAGATTTTGACGTTGGCGTCCTTGGCGTCGTTCACCTTAAATACATGTTGAGCGACTACAGAAACGCATACATCACTATGAGCAGAAATCTGGTCGAAATAAAGGACCACCGTGTCGCCCTTGATTTCGTGACGTTTCACTCCAGGAAGTGTTTTTTTCTAATAAATTTGTGAACAAAATTTGGATTTTCAATAAATATTTTTTAACAGAACCAAATATTCCTAGTCTTCTGAAATTTCGTACATTCAGTGATGCCTTGTCAACTTCAAAGCCGGAAACGAATCCGATTTCGATTAGCGCCATGTTGGATTCTTCATGTTTGGATCCGAGATATCGGCTGCAAACCACTACCTGCTGTTGACATTTGTTTTTTTGGCCAGCATCGCTTTGCACAGGCACGTTACTGACATTTAAATGAAATGCGGCTCTGAAAAAAAGAAAGAAAACAGAAACAAATTCAATCAAATAAATGAAACAATCCCGGCAGTTGTAAAACATACGATGGAGGTGGTGTGCGGACGTTGTAGCGAAGAGTAGCCTACGGTCAAGTCAAATATTGAAGTTGCCAAAAGTCTCAAACTAAATAATAATGTGATGACGAAAAACCTGGAGGACAGCACAGCCAGTTCCGTCGCCAACAGTGGCAATATGGACCTCGGTGGCCAAAGGAGACGGGAGATCGATCCGGCGCTGCACTAGACGGTCGTGTTCACGAATTCGAGCATAATTCTCAAACTCTCCCGCTGTGACGAGTATTTCCATATCGACTGTCTGGGTGCCGATAAGCGAAGCGTATGCTGCAATAGCCTGAAATGTCGAATCATTCAAGTTTCAGCTTGCAAGTTGATTTGTCGTCACACAAATGTGTCAGCAGCCAACCTGAAGGGCGACGACAGTGTCCTGAGTCGAAACAAATCCTCCTTCGCTATTGCGCTGCTTGGAGAGCCAGCGAACAATGGAACGGGCCTTCAGTAAATCTTGGTTACTGCCAAGTTTGACCAAGCTTAATAACACGTACGACGTCATCTCAACATTCAGAGCCGGTCCACTTTCTGGTCCGGTGGTCAAAAAATATAGTTTCATTAGCTCACAGTTATGGCAGTAACTACGTACGTATATACTGTAATTCCACCAATCAGCGGACACAATGAAAACAAAGTTTGAACGCACCGGGTTTCTGCCACCAAAGTAATGAATGATTGCTTTGGGCGCGAGCCATTAGCCAATCAATGTGCTGTCGTGAAGCGTCAGACTGGCCGGCCAATGCTAGAGCGTAGGCAGTCAAAGCTCTGGTGTACACATCGTCCATTTCAGTCTCGTCGGGTTCCAGACAGGGTAACGTATTTTTCAATAACTTGTTCACAAGTGACGCCGTTTTTTTCCGTTCCGCACTTTTGCCCGAATCTTCGGTGTACATTTCCAAAAGTGAAATTAATGTGAACGCTGTCAGCGGCGCTAAATTCTCTTCGTTTTCCGCCAATCCACCCTGGTGAAATTTCAACATTTTTTAAAAGTCCGTTTCTACTTTAGAATAAGGGGAAAAAAGTAAAGGCACCTTCAAATCTCGATGGAGTACAGTGCCAATGACGGGGAAACATCCATTTTCCAGCTGTTTAGATTGAAGCCAGTGGACGGACGTTTGAAGTTCATTGTCGTCGATGTGAATGTAACGGCGTGAGGCGGCGAATGATTTGACAACAAAAGCCGTCAGCCACAGAGAACCATTCTCGTCCGATTTACCGAACGCCGAATAGGAACCGTCGTCGTGCCGGTACGTGAGCTCACGTTGATACCCTAATACATGTCACATAAAAAAACAAAACAAGATTGAATTGCTTTATATAACAGTCAAATGTTTTTTTTTTGTTTTTTTTTCATGATGTCTCAAACCGCTTTTCATGAAGTTAACGGCTTTAGTCTTAAATGAAGGTTCCAGTTGATTAGTAGCCTCCAAATATTTAGTGACGTAGATATTAGGAGTGAAAAGGATCATGTTTTGCTCGCCACAACCCATCGGAAGACGAACGAGACCCGACAAACCCTATCAGATGGCAGCCATCGTCATTTGAGTAAATTTTTAAAATTTAGTACTCCTTTGTAGATTATTATATTTGCTTACCTGTAATGCAGGTCCCATGAGGTCACCAACGGCAGTCACCCAGGCTCTTGCCGATCCTTCCACTAGATCATCGGGTAAAGCTAAATCCCAGACAATTGTTTTATCTTCGTCAAAATCTGTTTTTAAAAAAAAGTTACATGTTAACAATGCGACGCTGATTCTCCGCTTGAAAAGTTAGATACCTTTAGGACAAGCCATGTGAGAATGAACGCGTTCAACGGGGAAACCTTCTGGTACAACGAGCAGTTCCTTAATCACATTATCGCTGAAAGCGGAATAATCATTACGTTCATTAACGAGGAAGATGGCAATAATATAACTGACGGAATCTACCCAACAGTTCAAAGATATCTCTTAAATCTTGAACACATATCAACGAGTACCTCGCACTTGGCAGAATTTCCGGGCCACAGTCTCCTGGATAGTTGTCGTCAATGGTGGCGAAGGCGGAAACGTTGTGCGTGCCCATCTCGATGGCGTGGATAAGGAAATGATGAACAACACTGTCTCTGGCCGGGACGCAGAGCAGCACAGAGTCGGAGACGTTCATCAATTCGAACTGCTCCGAGTAGGCCAGCGTCAATCGAATAGGCAACGGATGAGGCGCGTAATTGAACACGGAAATCTTGAGCTGCAGCTTCTCAGTTCGTTTCACCGAGTAAGGCAAATGCAGTTCGACGAAGAAAGGCTGGAAGGCTTCGATGTTTGCGGATGAGCTCATGCCGAAACCCTGAGACTCGGAGACGCAAAGGGCTCGACCGACCCATGTGGTAATCGTATGAGGAAGGGTGACTGCTTTGCCGTATTCTCCTTGAGAACTGGCAAATTGAACGTCGTCAATTAATAGTGATTTTAATGGGTGTTATATATTTATTCAGCATACTTGAGATGAACCAAATCCCAGAGCCAGGTTTCAGGAAAGTAAGAACGAGCACTGACGGTTGATTTCAAATCGACCACGTTGTCGTATGAATTAACTAAAATTGAAAAGTTGTGAATTAATTGAATGACTTAGGAAGACGAAACTTTCAACCAAACCATCTTCGGTCGCTTGAACAAACGTCCTGGATTCGGCATAGATTGCTTGGATGTTTCTCTCTATTCGAAACACAGTTAAGTTAGTTGATTTAATACAAGCATAACACATGGAAACGTAGCCTGATTCGACGCTTATTGGAGTTATAAAGATAATTTACCGGAAGGTACTTCAGCCTGCATTTTCTTTAGTAATCCTCCACGACGCATGAGGTACATTGGGAAAATCCTCGACTCCTCTGAGCACGGTCGAGTTTCAATGTTTAAATCAGACATAACCAGCACTCCAGCATGCTGTGAAAACAATTGGTTTTTAGACAAAAGAAATTGAAAAATTTGGTATTGGTCTCAGTTACATCAAAAGCTTCCATGGCGTCTTTGAATTGGGCGGTAAAGTGTCCAATAAAAAATGATCGCTTCCGGCGACGAAGATCATCATCAAAAGTACGACCCGACTGCTCATTTTCTGTTTTACAAAACAATAAAATTATGAAGGATTTTTTTTTTTTTTTTTAAGGAATAAGTTTAATATTTTGTCTTACTTTTTTCACAGTATTTCCAGTCTGGTGTGACTTGCTGGGGATAATTCCCAGCAGGAATGTGCAGGCCGGGCAACCAACTGTAAATGTTTGATTCGGATAACTGTAGATCCGGTCTTGCGTAAGTGACACTTCGATCGACGACAGAATAACCGCAAATGGAACCAGCGCTAGCTTTCAAATTAATCGTCACATTTTGACCGGGTTGCTTTTTCTTGGACGACCAAGAAAATTTCACCTTTAAAAAAAATAAAAAAAAAAAAAAATTAAAATCAGTTATCTTCGTGAATATATTTTGGGCCAAGAAATGCTCCGTACTGGATTTGGGAAGCAGTTTTCAATCGGTATGTCGATGTGAGCAGTGACCACTTCTCTGTCATCCCGGACATAATAGGCCAGCAAGGACATTTTAGGGGCCAATTCGGGAACGATTTCGATTTCAAATTCCAAGTCGCCGACGGGTTTCAATGAAGATTCGACGTCAGACTCGGATTCTGACCCACCATTATCACTTCGCTTGTTGAGCAGCGTTTCACCCAAACTCAAATCGATGTTGTCTTCCTCGCGGAATTTGACTTGTTTCACGCCCGTTTGCATGACGTCACCCCTGGCCATCACCTGCAGTACCAGACATTTCTAGAATCAACCCACAAGCTTCTAAATCTAGTTTCACTATTCAAACTGACAATGTAGTGAACGTTAAAGTTGATATCCTTATCTGCGGTGAAGTAGAGCTTGACCGGAAGTACCGAAAGACAGGGGACATCTTTCGGATAATTAGGAGGCGGAACGAAGACCATGGAGCTATTACTGGGTGAATAGAGACTGCGGATATTGAACTGAGTTTCAGCGATGACATCCAGCTGAGGACCCACAGCTCGGCGCTTCCTCCTGTTTGGTATCGTTGCCTGCGACCACAAAAAAGTTACACATCACCGACACTCTGAATTCAACAAAAAGAAATCTAAACTTTTACTTTGATATTGTACTCTGTTATTTCCGGCTCAGTAGGAAGCAATTCGAAACTGACAAATCCGTTGGCATCTGTCTCACGAAGAGAGCAATACTTTGGCGTGTTGCTGACGCTTGGACGCTTCACGCTGGGCCTGCGATGGATATTCTCTTCTTTGACGTCACTGTTGGCGATCGTGGGATTGGCGCAAATTTCAACGGAGGTGCCGACTGCCGGTTGATTATCAGCCGTAGTCACTTTGATTTTCCCGTAGTAAGGTAGACCGCTTTTAAAAGTGCTGCTGCTCCATGTGGCAATGTCAATCGACATTGTTTGACGCTGGATTTCGGTACTCCACGTGCTGTTCATTTCGATCCCTGTACCCTGTTCAGTCACAATCGCCAGGACCTGACAGAAAAATGGGAAAACAATTGGGTAAATAATAATGATCAATATGATGTAACTGGTAGCTTACTTGGAAAGTCTTTTGAATAGATCCGGTGTAAGAAGAGATGCCAATTTCATCACCCGACACTTTAAAGTTGAAGCAACCAGTGTCCCCATTCAAAACACCACTCCTGTCAAAATCAACGACGGGAACTGTTGACATGAAATTCCGGCGGAAACCATACCGAGAATCTGATTTAACTTTAAAGTTAGCTTTCACGTTGCCTCTGACTGGTTGGCCATAACTATATCTGTTTAATTGAACAATAACGTATTTATTATATGTGACAGTATAAGTAGCTGTTTTGTGTGCGGAAATAGATTCTTATACTTTGCACAGACGGAGATGATAATTTTCTGAACAGATCGATCCCCATCCTGGTTGTAGGAGATAAACGGTGGAGCATTGATGTTAACTTCAAATTTGGGCAGAACGTATTCGCGCACTTCGAAATATCGTACGCCTCTTTCATGTGACTCTCGTTCCATTTGAATCTTCCACACCCCCTGCAAGAGAAAAAAAAAGGGTGTGGTAGATGACGAGGTAACGCTTCGTTAAATTTGCAAATTCCAAACCAATCAATTTACTTGAACGGGCTCCACAGAAAGTTGGAGTTCCAACTGATGAAGACCGTGAACGGTGGTCAAATTTGTCCATTGGACTATAGTCGCCCCAGTCGGATCCTCCACCCAGACGCGCTTAATCTGAATAAAATGACGGTGATGACCTTGTGATTGTTGCCGATGAAGGAAATTGGGGCGTGCGGAATATTTAAAAGAAGAAAAAAAAAGGGAAAAAATGAAGAGACAAACCAGGTCTAGTAGAGGATACAGGATGTGATTCAGACTAAGTATTCTGAAGCGGACCAGCTGGCCTGGAGTGTACCAAGCTTTATCAGTTTGAATCAAGTGGATGGTCTCGAGTTGCCTTATAGCCACTTCCTTGATGCTGTCCACTGTGTAATCGGGCAAATTTTCGAAACGCATTCGCCAACGCAAGCGGCCACTCGTTTCGCCAGTCACAGGCACCGACAATTTGATGCAATCTTTCGGACCTGAAGAATCCGATAACACAAATATTGAAATGAATGCAAGATAGTAGGCATGTAGTAGGAAATGAATTGAATAAAGTCATTATTTCAATTAAGAAGAACAACAATTATTTTTAGAAATCTATACCTTTCATACGATGATTGTGTGAAGCGTAAACTTCGTCACCTTCTCTGGCCATTAGATCCAGAGTGCAATTAGCTGTGGTGTGGCTGCCTTCAATAGAGACACAAAATGTTTCGACGCTGTTAGACAGGAGACTTTTCGGTCCAGTGAGTAGATATCCCTGCATCGCCATCGTTAAGGCAGCCCTCCACAGCAAGAACACTAATAATTTGGTGATGTTCGTCATCACTGAATCTAAAATAACGAAATATTTTTCAAATTCAGTTTAAGAAACAATTAAAAATGATAGTGGAATAACTAAAAAAGGAATCGAGTGCAAGTGTTGAATGACAAATATTTCCGAGACATTCTGAATGAAAAATATAGGCACGAGTTTCAAGGTACTTCCTGTTTTGATTTCTTACACACTTTATGGAAACCAAGGATGGCGTAGAAAGAAATTGACAACACTTAACACTGTGTGGTTAGTATTCAAATGTCTTTTAATCGTATTCTATGAATAAAAGATGACCCTACCTTCATTGAATAGAAACGTATGATTGCGTTCACTTTTCCAGCGCCTACGCCAAAAGGAAAACGTATTGTGGTTGGTGATTTGTTAAGGATGTGACGAGCTTCTGTTTTGCGGCACGACTGATTTCTTAAACTGAGACGCCAGAGTATATGCTACAAAGCCAACAGCTCTAGGAGGGGGATCTTTTAAAAGAAAAAGAAAAAATAAAGAAAGCTGAAGCAGCGCAAGAAGAGAGGGATTGACTGCAGATGTGGAACATTTTTGGGGTTCACAGGTCAAGTTCCACTAACGCAAGAAACATGAGAAAACGCATTTCTGAGTCGCAACTCAACATCAACACATATGCTTCATCACCCGTTTACATTAAAAATATTTATGTTGTGAAATAATTCGCACGTCCCTATTGAAGGATAACGAAATTGTGGAAACCCAAACTATTCAGCAACTAAACAAAACATTTACTAGATCCGCTAGATCTGAACGTCAACAACTTTTGACTCCACGTCATCCGTTATTCGCCGAATAGACTACCAATAATTAAAGGGTTTTTCCAATTTCTTCAGAATGTCGTAACTTCATCTACAATATTTGCCTCTGCAAACTATATAATTATACTACTAAACCCTTGCTGGATAAAAATATTGCCTGCACAATGTTTGGGAACGCTTTCGACCAGTGATACTTAACCGACTGCAGGCAGACACCACAATCACTCAATGATCTTGTTGTTCCCACTGTAAGAGAATGGATGCGGGATGAAAGATAATGAATGAAACGATTAAAAGTTAAATTCCAACCAATTTTTTCCTCCGTTGAACCTTTAGAATGCTAGCTAAAACCGGATTGCCATTCGTCAACTCTTCTCAGTGTAGTCTAACGTTCAGGCTGCTCTTCCATTAGATAACACTGCCAACACATTTCAAGGAAACTTTAAACCAAGTCGCAAATCCAAGAGTAGTTTGATTATGCCTTTTTATTGACTTGATCACATTTCAAGAATAGAACAAGTAGGCACAAATGGACACGTTTAAGCGTCAGCAATGGTAACTTCAACCTCGACGCCAGGCTCAATCGAGAAAGATGTGATCTGCTTAACGATCTCGGCTGGGCTCTGGAGATCAATGATGCGTTTGTGAATACGCATTTGGAATCTGCACAGCAAAGGTAATTAATTATTTTAGCAGTTCTAATTGACTAATACAATATTACATACCTGTCCCAAGTCTTTGATCCCTCACCACAAGGAGTCTTACGAGTAGTGATGCGCAGAGTCTTGGTAGGCATGCGGACGGGTCCCTTCACGCGGAGGTTCTTGTCCTTAGCAGCACCAACCAACTCGGAGCACACTAATTAAAACACACTCAATATTAGTAACTAGAACATATTTATCGAGAATTAACAACATACCTTTCTCGAGAGATGGAACATTGCGGGATGTCAATGTAATTCGGATCTTGTGAATTACAGCCTCTTCAGCCACCGGTTTACCAGTGTCCTTGTAGGCCTGTTACAAAACATTAAATATTTAGAATCCATGATACGATGGGTAGACATAATACGAACAGAAATGAAATCAAATGAATAAGAAACAATAATTACCATGTTTGAAGTTTACAATTCACGGCTTGGCCGAGATGATCACGGATAATTCGCGACCAGGCGCTGAACCAAGCTCGCAAAGTGGAGTGAATGAGAGCAGACGCTGGAGGTCTGAAGCGGATAAAAAATGGCCGACATGGGAAGCGCAACGTTGTGACTATTAAAGCATTTTTGAGAATATATTATTATTTTGTTTGAATTTATTTATTTCAAGAAATTTTTGCAAGTATTTAGTTTTTATTTTATGATATTAATGTTATTAATGAAATATTAATAAAAATACAAGATAAGAATGAAATATTTTAATTTTGGCAACGTAAGCTGGATGTTTGAGATTATTTTCAAACCAGAGCCCTTAATGGCTCCAGTGCTTCCACTTCTAGGGATATTTCCCTTTTTAGGGGGATTTTGGACCTTTTTTTTCAATCTAGGGGGAAAATTTTGAAATCTAGGGTCTAGGGTTTGTCTAGGGTGATTTAAAAAATACTAGGGATTTAAAAAATTTTTCGCCTTATTTGATTAGTCGTTAAGGGTTTTATGGTTAGTGAGTGATAGATATGGCACCACTGGTGCCAAATTGCTATTCCCGCTATTTTTTTTTTGTTTTTAAGACATGTTATGAGAGCCACCAAGTGGCTAATCGTCAAAATGAATACGGATAAAAAATAAATGAACATTTACTGAAAATTCTAGGGTAATATTTAGGTATATTGAAAAAAATGTATTTAGGGATTTTTCTGGGGACTTTTATTTTTTTTTAAGGATTTGTGTCCCTAGACTGGCAACGTTCTAGGGAACCCCCTTCTCAAAAAGTGGAAGCACTGAATGGCTCTGTTCAAACTAAAAAATTTCAACTCTGGACCAAAGTTGTCTAAAGAAACGGTTCGATAAAGTAAAGTTAATTCAGTTTTCTTATGGAAACATAGATAAAGAACCTTGAAATAAACCCTTACAAACCTTCAAGTTAATTAACGGAAGAATGGGGCTTAAAAGTAAATTTATGGAATGTAACAAAATACTAAAATACTCGTTATTATGCACGATTAAAGCCGTGTTAACTTATTCCATCATTTTGTAAGGATAACTTGCGAAGAATTTGACCTTTATGGTTCTTGTTAACAGGCCAAATTTATAATTTCGTGACTTGTAGACAGAATTTTGCAACACATACGTTTGATCGCGGGAGTTAGTTTTCTATAATGTAAAGAGTGAAAAAAAAATTGGAACTGGGTCAACAATACTTTGTATTTACTATTCCTAATTTACAGTTCGTCTAACTTTTGGGCATATAATTTTAAACTGTTAATTTCGTTTCGCAACGAATCAGCTTTTTGTCGGTGAATGTCTTGCACATGAGATGGAGCACTCAGTTGGTATGAAGATGAGTTCATATTAGCTTCCATCCGAGAAAGTTTATCGACAAGTTTCCTCATCTTATCTTGATTTTTCTTAAGCTCCGCTCGCAAATCAACCATCCCTGCAATATTGACATGAACAGAGCAACTATCAACTGTACGAGATACCCAGACTTTTTCTTTCGAATTTTGTAGACGCCGCTCCTCACAAATAGTCACAGATTCCAGACCACCAATAGTTGCCATAAGCTTGGAATACTGATCGCTTTTACTTAAAATATTCTCGGATGAGCAGATGAGGATGGCTAAGAAAAAAAAAAATTTACTACCGATAAAACATTTTAGAAATTAATTTTATTTGATACCTTCTGGCTTTGACTTGGCTAATCCGTACTCCACTTTCACATTTCGTAATTCTGTGACGACCCGTAAGATTAAATCGACATTTTGTTCAAGCTCGGCATTTTTCCATATAGCAAACTGTAAGAAATATTTGATAATAAAATATAAATGTGTATGCTTTGATGTAAACCAAAATAATAACCTCATCTTTCACGGGATATTTAGCAATAAGAATGCTCATGGATCGTGGCGATTGGATTCCATGATCGGCAAGTTTCTTATGCAGGCGCTGATAAAGCTCTTCGCCTTTAAAGATAGTGCGGTAGGTAAAACACTATTAACGTGGGCTACGCTAAAATACTAAATATTTAAAACTTACTAATGAAAGGCATAAAAGGGGCCAAACAGCGAAGTGCCACATCTAAGCAAATTGCAAGAACATGGGCAGATTCTTGTTTATCCACCCCAGTTAAAGGTTTGATAGCTTCTAGGTAAACATCGCAAAGACTCCCATACAAAAAAGTGTAGAGTGCATCCGTGGCGTGATGGAAATCGTATCTCGACATTGCACTGTTGACTTGGCTGACCATTTTATCCAGGCCATTCATAATCCATTGATTTATGAGGGACGAATGGATCGGATCCTTTCGCAAATAAATTTCGTTTGAGCTTTTTTGCGGAAATGTTTCATCCAAAAGCTGAAACAAAAACCGAGTAGCCTGCCATATTTTGTTGCAAAAAAGGCGGTTTTTCTTTAAAGTCGCCATGTCCAGGTTAATAAAATGACCTATTCAGACAAATCGTACAATACGGTTGATGAATTAACACAACTTAACAATGAAAATTACTTTTAACATTGTAGGAGCAAAGGGTAAATCTCAAAGCGTCAGATCCCGTTTGTGGTATTCCGTCAGGAAATGTAACCCTCTTTTCTGTCATAGCCTTTTCAAATTCTTTTGAAGAAAGATGCCCTTTTTTGAGGCTGGATTCCAGTTGATCTTCCAAGCACTGACATATATTTAAGAATGAACTAATGAAGTATAAATTAAAAAAATAGGAGTACTTTTAGGGATGAACCATAAACTATATCCAACGGATCGATCACATTCCCCAAAGATTTTGACATTTTGCGCCCTTGACTATCGCAAATGATGCCGTGCAAAAGAACTTCCTACAAAACAGAAACATTTACTAATATTTGTTAAATCTTTAAACTTATTTCTAGACAACCTTGAATGGTAACTCTCCGGTTAGTTCCAGACTCATCATTACCATACGAGCAACCCAGAAAAATAGAATGTCGTGTCCTGTTTCCATCAAATTAAGTGGGAATAAATTTTTGAGATCAATCGTCTGTCAAACAAATTACTTGTTAAGGCATCGATAAAATAAAAAATTGCAAGTAACGTTACTTGTTCAGGCCATCCACAGACTGAAAAAGGAAAGAGCGACGAAGAAAACCACGTATCGAGTACGTCTTCATCTTGACTGACTGTTGAAAAGGGAAGATTTTGATGTTTGGCGAGTTCGACAGCTTGCTGGAAATTATGCGCTGCGATCCAAGTTGCATCATTTTCTCCAGCAAAACGATAAGCAGGTACACGATGACCCCACCAAAGTTGACGCGAGATGCACCAATCTCTAATATTGCCGAGCCATTCAAACCAGACGTTTTCAAAATGAGGAGGATGAATTTTTAAATTGCCACTTTTGACCGCTTCCATGGCTCTTTGCGCCATCTCTTGTGTGTCAACGAACCACTAAAAAAATTAATTTGCAATTAAAAATTTTACAAATCATATTTTCGACAAAAAACTGGTACCAAAAAGGATCAGAACTGTGACTCAAATATGACCACACATTTGTAAATTGAAATTTATTAAGTTTACAAAACTAACCTGCGGTCTTAAAAGGGGTTCAATTACATCGCCAGATCGACTACACCGTGGTACACTCATTTGGTGAGGTAAAATACTGTTCAACAGGTTATTATCGCGTAAAAATTGTATCATCTTTTCCCTCAGTTCAAACCGAGGTAGTCCCTGAAAAATAATCATTAGATGTATTAAAATTATTTACAGTGTTGTATAAGATTTTGCATACGCTGAATTCGCTGCAGTTTTTATTTGCTATTCCCTGATTGTCGAAAATGCTAAGCATTTCAATACCATGACGCACTGCTATTTCATAATCTTTTTGATCATGTGCCGGAGTAACCTTTACAGCACCTACATTTAAAATCAATTGAGCCAAGTGTTTGTGTACCTTATAATTGAATGCACGTTTTACGCCAACAAGTTTTATTATAGCGAAAGTGAGCTTACCTGTTCCAAATTCCTGATCAACCATAGAATCAGCAATAATAGGTAATTTATCGTGGCGAATTGGATGAACAACTGATCTACCGATGTATTTGCTGTAGCGTACGTCTTCAGGATTGACTGCGATTGCCATATCACCCAAAATAGTTTCTAAAACGAAAATAACAATTTACATTTACATCTGTCTTTTTTTCCCAAAAAATATTTACCTGGTCTAGTCGTGGACACCGCGATACGTTCATCGGAGTCAGACAATTTGTAGTCAAACTTATAAATATAGCCGAACGTGACTGGTTTATCATATCCTGGGACGGATATTCCCTGTGGCCCATCAATCGACTGGTGATCAACTTCGATGTCTGAAATGGCAGATCGCAACTGACAAGACCAATTCACTAGGCTTTCCTTCCGATAAATTTTTCCTTTTTGGTGAAGTCGAATAAACGCTTCATTAACTGCATAACAAAGTTTCTAGAGAAAAACAGATATTTCCATTACTTTATTGAATAAATGTTGCAAGTTACTAATGATTTTCAATTATATTGTTTGTAACTGCTATAGCTTAGACTGAAATATAAACTTACTGGATCCATTGTAAAGACTGCTTTGTCCCAATTCAAGGTTGAACCTAATCCTTTTAACTGCTGATAAATGATGTCTTGTTTTTCATGTTTCCACTTCCAAATTTCTTCAACAAATTTGTCACGACCCAGCTGCTCACGTGTCAGGTTTTGAGATTTCAAATTTTTCTCAACTATAGCTTGTGTAGCTATTCCAGCATGGTCACATCCTGGAAACCAGTATGTATCTTTCCCATTCATTCTATTCCTGACAAGATGAATAATTATTTTCATGAAATCATTAACAATATAGACTTACAAAGACGATGTACCAGCAAACTAGAGAATCCTGAATGGCACATGTTAAGGCATGTCCAATATGGAGAGTACCAGTAATGTTTGGTGGAGGAAGAACCATGGAAAACTTTTCACTGGATGATAAAGGCCTATGCTGCTTAAAAAATGAGTTAGACTCCCACCATTCATACCACTTTCCTTCTACTAAGGCAGGCGAATAAGCTTTCGGCATATCACTATTGACATCTGTACAAAATGAAAAACAAGGTAAGTTATGGTTGATTCCTTCAAACGAATAATTTATTCTTTACTTTTTGGTAAATTTATTGTAGCACAAGATCTGTATGATAAGGGAAATAGTTGTTTAGGGGCCCGTTTCCACATTTTAGGAAGGCCGGTTGTTTTGAAAAACAAAGTAGACGAAAACTGAAACTCACAATAGCAACATGCTTTTTCACTGTTGCCATGTTTTAATAACACAAGTAAAGATAATATAAATCCGAAGAAAGTCAAGAAACATGAAAAAAAAAACGAAAAAAACCCAAACCACGTATGTATTGAGGAATAACGATGAATTTTAGGATTGGGAAAGCAAATATTTTAATCCTTGCACGAAATCAGATGAAATTCATTTGGTAAAATGTAAGGTGCGAGCAGGTGCAAATCTAAATCTCTCTCAGTCATGGTTCATGGATGTCTAAATGGAGCTGCCGTCAGTCGACTTTTTATTCAAGGATATAATACTTTTGATTTGTCTCGAATAGATCCTAACAAGGACGTTATGCACCACATGTTACTTGATTTAACGAAGGTCAGACGAGATCATGCGTGGGTACATAAAACGGAAGTTTATTGTGAAAGGACGTTGGTGGCCTATGACTGCATCCAACTCTACAATAATTTGAAAAAAAGAAAAAATGACAAACCAAAGTTATTTTTGACGATGACGTACTCACGGTTGAGACACACGCTAATACACCCAAAGAGGTGGAGCGAGTGCTAAGGTTTTCATAATAATAATTTTAGTCGAGTTGCATTACGCTTCAAACATGTTGTATCTGACGAAAATAAAGATGAGCTCAATCTTCTGTGAGTTACCACCCACACTATTAAATTCAGATTTATTTTAACGATGATCTACCCCCCACACAAAAAGTGCCTTTGTAAGTGACAAAGCAAATAATAGTGCAAGATCACGGACACCTGACAACGACTGCCATAATGTCTAATCATAGTTTTTGATTCTTTCATTTTCTGTTCGATTCAAGGCATATTTGGAAGTCTAAGGTAGTTTAATCTTTGAAGAAGAGAAAAAATGGGAACGACGAGTCTAATGTAAATGTGTTCATCCGTTCCAAGGTGAAAAAGGCGCCGCCGCGGGCAGACTAACCGTACGCTAGGCATATTACGTGTGGGCGTCGACCGGGAGGCATCAAGGCCAAGCCGAGGAAATTACTTTTTATGACAGTAGAGAAGAATCCTCGCAACAAAAAGGAAACGGTGAAAAAGCCCCAAAAGAGAGAAAAAAAAGGACACGGTGAGTGTATATTTACTTTTGTTCAAGCGCTACTCGTCTATACGTCTACATTTCTGTTTGCCTTCAAATAAGTCGATTCAACAGCAACTAAACAACCGACTCTTTTTCAACATGTCCAGATAGCTATTTAGTCGACTGTAGTTACCCTCCAAAAAAAACAATCGAGTCTATAGTCGTACAGTTATTGTATTGTTTCAAGTGCAAGCTGGTGGCGCAACAGCTTGTCTAAATAAGAGTATCGCGTCCGATATGTTCTTTATAGCCTCTGCTCGTTCAGCCGCCACGGCCGGACGTTGCGTTCGTCTCCATACTGGCGGCCGCCCCATAGTCTCTATAAACACTGTATGAACGGCTTCACACGGCACGCTTGGCTGATGGTTATAGGATGGCTGGAACCCCAAAAGAGAAAGAAAATCGCGTGGCATGAGAAGCCAAGCAATTCACGTTTTCCCGTGTTGCGCGCGAGGCCACGCCAACTGCCAGCGCCAAGCGCCCAGCGCCGCGTTCAAGCAAAACATGAATTGAAGACCTAACTCGACCCATTCCCATTTTGTTTATCCGATCTAAAAAAGCCCATTGTGGACTAGTATGTTGGCTATTTGCACTTTCGAATTGATCAAGCCTCGTTGATTGATGTACTTAGACAATAACCGACAGTCTATTTTGTTCGGCCAAGAGCAAAAAAAAAAACTTCCCCCCTTGTTTTCTTGTGGGGGGACCATGTAGATAGATAAAAAAAGGGCCACTCCTATACAGCCGCTCACGAAAGGTTGGATTGCATACGCTGCGATGGAATGTTCCATGCGGATGACGCCTCTTATTCTGCTGTGGGAGAGAACCAAAAAGAAAAGAAAAACCGAGTCGGATTAGCTGCAGGCAAGGTGGAAGAAGAACAGGCCCCGGTGATGATTCACGTTGGGTCTTTTGTACTGCCAGCATGTCCTTGGGCACAACTATACACACGACGCCCACACGCGACAGCATCTTTTTAAAAACGAATGTACATACGCTAGCTGTAGCTTTAGCTGGTTGTAGAGTTGCTGATGTTCCCAACATTTAACTCTCTGTAGGGCGAATCAAGGAAAACATTGTCCAACTATATATCGACCACCACGTCTAGCCGAATCGCGAAAAAACGGGAAAAACCTGTATCGAGTTAGACCTGAACGTTCCGTTCGCTTATTGACAGATAACAGTCGATGACTGGGCTAAACACGACACAAGTTTTGTTTTTTCGTAGCCATCAGAAAAGTAGGTAGACGTCACGTTTTACTGCCTGAGGAACTCTTGGTTGATTGCAGTGTCGAACTGGTTGGAACGCAAAAGATTTTACGACTTGGGCACCTCTATACTGTGACCGTACAAGTCGGTAGCTTCTCTTTGATTTTTCTCCGCGTGTTTATTCTTTATGATATAGACTCTAATACTGAGAGCTCTGTGAGCTGCAAGGGGGAAAGTTGGCACTCTCTCTAGTCTCTATACTACCGTAGGGCATCTAATATCTGATTGTTGCCTTTTTCTTTTTTAGACTGTTGGGTCGCAGGAAAATGCCGCCGGTGCTCCGGTACGGGAATTCCTGTAGACTCCGTGAGTCGCGGCCGAAACCAACAACAGTCTGGTCGTGAACGCCGAGTCGTTCCGTTGTTCCGTTCTTGCCGCGTCCGACTATTTCGTTTTGTTTGTTATTTTCTGATATTTCAACCTGCAGCTTCTGACCGCCGACGAGGTAAAAATTCTTGAGTGTTTTCCTTTGCTTGCTGGGTCAACATCCACCACAGGAATTATATATACACCTGAAAGCCGATAAAAACAAACAGTAACGGTGTTTTGTGAAATCAATTGGACGTTGGTAACGCCCCACGTTGTTTTCCTTTTTTTCGGGTAGAGAGTCACACGACGTTTTGTTTCAGCGTGAAAAAAACCAGGAAAATACCAGGAAAATGATAAACCAAATTTTCGTCAAAGTGTTTCCCATTGGATACGAGAGAATTAAAATAATTGAAACAAAAATTCCAGAGGTCTAGAAAAAGAAATAGACTCGATTAATGCACGTCTGCTGTTGGCACACCTGGATTTGTTTCAACCTTTTTTTCTTTCGAAGTTTTCACACATGTATGCGACAAGCAGAATTGAAAGTGCTGTTCCATATAAAGTTGAATGTTTCCCACTCGATGAATCGTCCTCCTGTCACACAATAGCGTTTGTTAATAACTCGCAACCCACTTTTTTTTTCTCTCTTATTCTCTCCCCATTTCGTTGTTCACGCCATTTCTACTTTGCCAGGCTGTTTATTTTTTTATTTTTTTGTATTTTTGTTTGGTGTAAAAGCCTTCTTGGTTCGGAGTATAATGAATAGCCTAGGCGGTGGGTGAAGAATGTCCGACATGACATCACCTATCCTCGGGCGGCCAGCGGTTCGACACAGGATCGAAACACACGTTCATTATTCATCACGACGAGGTTTGCGTAGCCATGGAGATATTACACAGAACGATTCTTTTTCTAGCAGCAGGATGAACGCGTAGAATTGTACAGCACAATTGAATTCCCGCTCTAAATATCAAAGATCGATAGGCCGATTCTATCGGCTCATCTAGAAATCTGACGGCAGTACAGATGGTGTGACGCTAGTGCAGATGGTTGCCTTGCCTACTGGTTGCTACAGCACTGCTGCCGCCCTTTTCTGGCCGGCCGTGAAAATGGAGAGAAGAAAAGAATAAACCTCACACGCGGGGAGAGAAAATGGCACCTGATGTCGGTTCGTCCGTCCGTCCGATGACGCCACGGCCTTGTATGGAAGGTGTACGGAATGAGTGGGCCGTAACTTTTGAGACGTTACACTGTAATGTCGAGTTTCGCATTCCATCGAAAGTCTTGTGTCGTGTTGGCCAGCCCGGCACGTCATCTACTGCTATGGCCAGCACGGCCAGGAGAAACACCAGCACACAGCGCGGAATATAAAATATATATCGCTGCTACGTATACATATCACGCAGCTGTAATGAGACATCCGACGGAAGCAATGACTTCCCAACGGTTCATTATACTCACTTCTCCTGGTTAACAATCAGCCAGACCCAAAGAACTGCATTGTGATTATACACATATAATAATATATGTATACTTGGGCCATAACGCGCGCTGGCTGTCATTTGCCAAGATATAATTAACAATTTCCCTTTTATTCTCATTTTATTCTCATTTTATTCTCATTTGATTCTGAAACGGTCGAAAATCAAGGCAGCGCTTGCGAGAGAAAATGACGCGAAATAATGGGACACTGGATGACTACACGTGCTCAAACGCACTGCTGTTGCCGTTGATCAGCGAATTCACTTGGTCAATCGAGGTGCGGGCATTTCTCTATTTGTTCGGCCTCCTCTACTGCTTCACGGGTGTGGCCATTATCGCCGACATCTTTATGGGCGCCATCGAGAAAATCACGTCCACAACTCGCAAGGTATTCATCAACCACAGGGCCTCCTTAGTCCTTATCCTTACCATCATTCCCCTAGAACTAACCGGTTCCCGACGAGTGTTGATACAATGAGCACACACATTTCATTCATCTCCTAAAAATAAACGTTCAAACAAACACGTTCTTTCAGGTGTATTTGTCGAGAGGTGAGTCGCAAGAACCCGAAGTCATTGAAGTGCGGATTTGGAATGACACGGTAGCCAATTTGACGCTAATGGCTCTCGGCTCATCGGCACCTGAAATCTTACTCTCAATTATAGGTAATTTTCTCTGCTATTATATAAGTTGTATATTAAGATGAGAAATTACTGATGCATTCGGTATGCGGTGCGTGCTTAATTTATTTTAAAAAAACAGAGATTGTCGGCAACAACTTTGAGTCGGGGTCTTTGGGTCCCGGCACCATTGTCGGATCGGCCGCCTTCAATTTGATGGGAATCAGCGCCGTCTGTGTGGCCGCCATTCCCGGCGTCGAATCACGCCAAATCAAAGGTTAACACATCCCACTATTATTAGACCCTTTTTTAAGAAATTCTGGTTGTTGCGGTGAATTAATTCTTTTTTTCTGATTCGATTATTCACAGGGCTGAAAGTGTTCGCCATCACGGCAGTTTTCAGCATATTGGCCTACCTCTGGCTGATTTTCGTTCTGATGGGAGTCAGCAAGAATGTGGTAAGTCATAACGAATGTCGGCCGCTCGTTATAGTGAAATCGAAATGGATACAATTCCGACTCTTTTGTTGGTTATATCAGGTGGAAGTGTGGGAGGCGGTGGTGACTTTCCTCCTCTTTCCCATTCTGGTTTACCTGGCGTATTTGGCCGATAAAGGATTCCCGTGGAACAAGTCACGTGTCAGCGCCACGACCGCAAACGGCAAGCAAATTGAGCTTGGCTCCATCCAGCCCGGTGAGTGTAAGTTCTTTCTTTGATTCCCAACTTGCTGCTGGCTGCTGGCCCCCACCACCTTTTTTTTGACCGGCGCTCTACTTCATTAACGGCAGCGAACAGCACGACACGACGCGTTGGGTAGAATTCAACGTTCCGTGCTGGCTTTCTTTTTCCATAACCACACACGTACAACTTTTCCGCAGCCCGGCAGGTTTGATGAGCGCGTGTATATTTCACCAAAAAAAATATAAAAAAAAAAATAATAATATTTAGTCGATTATGAATATATAACTCCACAACGCCCTTTACTCATATACACTTAAGTTTTCAAGCATTTAAGGCGAGACGTTCTTACCTAATGGGGATTACATACTCTTGGTGCGCTGACAACTTTCGAAAAATCTATTCCTGACGTGTAAAACAACTATCCTTGAAAAACCTCTTTAAAAAAAACAAAAAAAACTTCCAAACTTGGTTTTTCATTCTAAAAGCGCCTTTCTCTGTTATTGAATGCCGCTTTTATTTTTGCACTTGCTGTTGTTGTTTACAATACTCTACGATTTTTTATATGGACGGAATGGTTTGACGAGCACTGATTGAATTAATTTCAAATCATCAATTCTTTCAATTTAGCACTCTTTGGGACTTGATATTCACCTTTTTGTTTTTTCTTTTCGTTTTTTTTTTTTTTTTCTTTCTGTTTTGATTTCTTATTTGCCTCATCCCGGTGTTTCTTCTCCTTATTGGATGACTGCTCGTCTGATGGCTCCGACCTCAACTCTGTATATCCGTGTGTGGCTGTGTGCTCGGTTCAATATTTCTGGATGATGTTTTTTCTCACACCAAAAACAAAACCTTCACGTCGGTCATCCGACCTACTTGTTCCCGACACATGCGAGCCGCTGTTTATTCTTCGTGATTTCCCCCGTGATCGATGGCCCATATGGATAAACACCCGCCGCTCCGCTATTATATAATTCCGATACATTCATCTATACCACCCCTGCTGCTGGCATCGGGGGGGAATTTTTGAAATGCATGCCTTGCGTGTCGTGATCCATCGCCTTTACTTGACGCTTCATGTCCTGCGTGTAAACACAGTGGAAGCCATGGTGGATGGACTTACTCTCACCAAAGACGGACAGGTGGACCCCAACGAGCTGGCCAAATGGGTCAGACAAGCCTCGCGCATGGGACTCACCGGAGAAGATGCTGCCAAACTCGCCGCATACAAGTCTGTTTCATATCGATTTGGCGTATATTTACAGGGTTCTATATAGTATTTGATTTTGACAGGTTAATTACGAGCAAAGAACATTCCCGTGCTTGGTACCGAATTGGAGCCACCCGCATTTTCTCCGGCAGCAAGAAAATTCAACCGCAACTGAGTATCAAACTCAGAGAGGTAAAGAATATTTTACTTTTTAAATGTAGCCCTACTAATACGTTGAGGAAACAAAATGTTTTGACGACATTTCAGCTTTATTAATTAAGTCATTTAGAAATTGTTAGCGCAAAATATGTCTTTTGAAAATATTAGCTTTCGTCACGATCAACTTCAAAGCCTTAGATAGATTTACACATAACTGTGTCACTGTATGTGCTCTTCATCTACTGTTTTCTCGTTTAATTACACACATGACGCTATTTAAAAGCGTTCGCAAAAGGAACAAAATTCACCCAAGGTAGTACCAGGAAAATATGAACTACTATATCTTAGCATGTTTTATCATCGTCTACTTCCCGTTACATTTAACAGTTCATTATTTTTGTGTAATGCGATTAAGGAAAAACACGTGACATTATTTACGCAACTGCCTGTATATACCTGTACTGATAATACGATTTAGGCCTAGTTGTATTGGTTTATGCACTTGCTGTTCGATAATAACGTCCATTCTGTTTATACTTTATTTGAATGTTGCACTTTTTTAACAAATTATTTAAAAAACCGTCAAGCAACAGTTTTTTTCTAACTATCCTCTGCGTGTTCTCTTTGAAAAAACAAAAAAGGTTTACGACGCCATCAATGAAAACCCGGACGCTGTAAACCTGAGCCCGTTAATCGAAACCGTCCCGCAGAACAAAGCAATCATCGAATTCCACGCGATCGCCTGTGCAGGTATTTTCCCCTTTTTTTACACCATACAACATCAATCATTGTATTCTTTTAGGAAAAAACCACATATAGTACTGAAGAATGAGCTTCACAGTCCTTTTTGTTTTATGGTTTCTGCAATAACAAACGGTTTGTTCAATTTACTATAGTACCTGAAAGCGTCGGACGGTTTCCCATCACCATCGTGCGTACCGGAAAGACGGACAACTCCGTGTCTGTGAGGTAATAACTACATTTTTATAACTTAAAAAAAAAAAAAAAAGGAATAGAATAACAAATGGTTATGTGTTCTAGGGTCGAAACAATTGATGGCAGTGCGGTTGGAGGACAAGATTTTGTGACGTTCAACCAAGTAATCCAATTTGAGGCCGGTGAACTTGAGAAAATAGTGAGTCGTAATACCAGAGATTCTATTGATTTTTCTAAAATGACAGCAATATGTATTTTTTAAATGTCAGGTAACGATGGAGATTATAGATGACAACCAGTACGAACCCGATGAGCAGTTTTACATCAAGTTGAGCTTAACAGGGACCAAAGCGATCAAGCAAAAGGATGTCATGCTCGGTCGCATTTCAATCATGGAAGTCACCGTCTTGAACGATGATGGTCAGTAGACTACACAACAGTCTTTTATTTAGAGGAGATTATTATATTATATATCAATTTGGCTTGACAGATCCTGGCACTATTACATTTGAAGAAAGAGGCATTCTCGTTAAAGAATCGGTGGGCGTAGCCCAAGTGCCTGTTTTACGTAAAAATGGCGCTGACGGAGAGGTTAGCGTTCGTTGGCGAACAATTGGTAAGCCCTTCTATCATCTTTCTCTTTGGATTTTGAATTCACCTCAGCAAAAGCACATAAATCTTCTTTATAATACAGACAAAAATGCCGTCAGCGGTAAGGCCTACATAGGAGGGGAGGGCTGTTTGGTTTTCAAGCACTCCGAGGTAAGTTAGGTTACACAATACACAGGCCACCGCATAGTTTATAATCACAATTTCGATTCTTAAACTGTGATATGTGGATAAAAAAATTTTATTTTTGCATTTATGCAACCTACAAAGTAAAGTTTTTATATTAGATGAAACGTGTGATTGAAATCCCAATTTCAAATGACATGATGCCGGAAAAAGATGAATGTTTCGAAGTAGAATTATCCGATCCTACTGGTGGCGCCGTTCTTGGATCTATTACCAAATTGGCTGTTACCATCACGAACGACGAAGGTTATTGCAATTTTTAATTTTTATTCGCTTAGGAACAAACGACAAAATATTCAATCCAATTTGTTTCATCTAGAGTTCAATTCGGTACTCAACCGCTTAGCGGATATGACCACCGCCAATGTGGATTCGATGGAAGTGCATCACAGTACTTGGACCAGTCAGATCAAAGATGTAATTGATTACTACCATTTTCAAATTGCTGGAACTATATTACACGATACAATTTTCTTTAATGATTCACAGGCCATGAATGTAAACGGCGGTGATATTGAGAACGCTACTACTTCTGACTACGTTATGCACTTTTTAACATTTGGATGGAAGGTTTGAAATCTTTTGCGATTAGTTTGCCTAATTTAAGTGTAATTTTTTTTCCCCTCAGCTTTTGTTTGCGTTCGTCCCACCAGCTGGAATTTGGGGCGGCTGGTTATCGTTCTTTGTTTCGTTAGTTGTCATTGGTGCACTGACTGCAATTGTGGGTGACCTGGCCAGTATTTTCGGATGCCTTGTAGGACTTGATGACGCCGTCACAGGTGAGTTTTGTTTGTCATTAATACAACTCTATAATCAAGTGGTTGTTTCTGTATCGGATGTTCATTAAATTCAGCCATCACTTTCGTGGCTCTGGGAACATCTCTGCCGGATCTCTTTGCAAGTCGGGCTGCTGCTATGAACGAGAAATATGCGGATAATGCCATCGGAAACGTAACCGGAAGTAATTCTGTCAACGTTTTCCTTGGCCTCGGTTTACCTTGGCTAATCGCGAGCATATACCACGCGTCAAACGTTTGTTGAAAAATCATTTGTCATTTGCTAAGAGTACGAGGAAAGCGGAAGCCCTTACTTTTCAATGAAAATTTCCAGGGAAATGAATTCAAGGTGGAAGCCGGAAGTCTGGGATTTTCCATTACCGTTTTCACAATCACTGCAGTTTTGTCGCTAGCGCTGTTGGTAACGCGGAGGTGAGTTAGACTTTGACATGCAAATATACAAGATCTCATTAAAAAAATTAATTACGATTTGATCGCACAGATGCTCAGCTGCATGTGGGCGTGGTGAACTGGGGGGTCCACTCGGAACCCGCTACGCTTCGGCCATCTTTCTGTTATTGCTTTGGATGGCTTACGTACTTCTCTCGTCTCTAGAGACTTACGGACACATTACAGGCTTCTAAAAAAATCATCACACCGATGTGTATTAAACTATATAATACTGCCTCTGCCGGACCGTGCTCCCAGTTACAAAATGCCAGACTATCCATATGTATTTTAGGTGATAGAGAACCGGACAGTATGTTCCACGCGATGTAAACCGACGTTGTTTGGTTAGACTCTAAGTCGCTAAAATTCCGCCGTCGATTTATTTCGTTACTGACCATGACATGATGACAATAAGTTGAAGTTAATCCATAAAATGTTTATTTTCTAATGCCTAATCTGGCAATGCGCTTTTTTCAACAATGTGACAGACTGAATCGCATCCAGTTAAAGAACTTTTTGTCGGTTTTTCATTGGGACATACTATTATATGCCTGTCTCTATTTCTAATAACGTATGTATGGAATTCTAAGAAACAAGTATTGAATCTCTTGAAGTGCATAACAAATTTTTATGTATTTTGAAATTTGCAACGTACAAAGTTTTTTAATTACGGTTCTTTTAACTTTTCTATTTGGGCATTTTCCGATAGCTTTTTTGGGAGAAATTACCTTATCATTTTTCTCTTTTATCATAAATCTTTTAAGGTAAATTCCGTTGGCATTATTACTTATTTTTACTTCTCTTGAATCAAGCATTTATATTACACCAAACTAACATAAATATATCACGTATATTGATCGCGTGTTGTTTTTGCAAATTTAATAGGTCGCTATCTTTTTAAGTACACTAGCTGTGTTTCCCAGCAAAATGTATATTACTGACTTATCTTTGAAATTTTTCATGGTTCGTTTCTTTAAAAGAGTTGGCTAACGTCCGAAGTTGCCAGTTCGATGAAATTGTGAAAAAAGCGATTGGACACGAACCAGTAAAAGTTCTTGCATGGCGGCTTACGGAGTTTCGCTGGTGTCATTCTTAGTTTAATGTTTCCCATTTCAGTCGTTTTTAGTTTCCATTCATAATTGGAAAACGTATATTCCTTAGTTATCAGGTAATCTTTTAGTATTTATTTCCCCTCGATAGTCATTGTAGTTTATTTATTATTAATTTTTAAGTAAAACGCATTTTGTTTTCAAAGACAATATCCTTTTCTTGTAGAATATACTCGTCGACGACTTGCTCAGACTAGAGTTGGATTTTCTAGTAATAGTCATTGCCTATGCAGACGACATTTCCATTGTAGCACCCCACAAAGACCCAGAAATTGCTACTCGTAATCTGCAGATTGCGTGTGACACGGTGGTCAGTTGGCTCCGTTCTCGGAAACTATATCTGAATGCCCTCAAATCTGTCTTTGTCGTATTCTCTCGCAAACGTATCGCACTGAACAACCTAAATATCTGCATTAACAACATCGTGATTTTCCCTTCTCTGTCTGTCCACTTTCTTGGCCTCATTGTTGACACAAATCTAAATGGAAAGATCATCTAAATGCTAAATGCGTGTCGGCCAAAAGGGCCCTTCTCATGGTTAATTCTTGTCTGCGACAGTCCTTTGGCTTTGATTGTATGCGCCTCAGGTCTCTTTACCTCTCTAATGTTGAGCCGATCCTCTCTTATGGGTGCTCAGTGTGGCTCTCCATACTCAAAACTAAGGCTGGAAAGAAAACCCTACGGTCCTTACAGCGCTATGCCGCTGTCTTATCACTGGGTCCTTCAAAACAGCTCCCACTGATTCCCTTTTAGTTTTGGCCAATCTGCTCCCGCTTGATCTGCATCTCCTCAAACTTGCCAGCCTAAGATACCTATCTATGAACCTGACTGGTGGTTTCTCTCCCTCCTCGTTGAAGATTCTGTCTGAGCGCGTCCCGTTACTTATCTCCGCCCAGAGAATTCCACCTGCTAACTCGTTAAACTTGCCGGAGCTGCCTCCATGGGCTATCAAAGTCTTTACATCTTCCATGCCAGGAGTTGTCGGGTCGCTTCTTCCTACTGATCGTAGGGTACTGAGACTAACTATCCATATATCTTGCAAGGGGACTGTCGCTAGTTTCTGTGTGGTTGCCTCAAACTCTCTTAATGTCTTAGACGTGTGCAACTCCTGGTTGCCTATCTTAACCTCTTATAGACTCGCAATATGCTCTGCACTCTCCAAAGCCGTGGAAATCATCTCCCATCGGCGGCATGCTTTTAATTATTTTGAAATCTGCTTAGAGGGCAAGGACACTCCAACGTTATTTCAGTCAGCGTCTTCTCTGTCTCTGACTGAGGCACTTGTATTCTCTGCTATACATGCCCTTGGTCAGTATTGTCAGCTCCTTCTTGCATGCCACTCGTCCTCTCCTGGCTGCGTCTTAGCTAGGCTTTGGGCAGACCGACCCACAAGGGGTGATCCCAACGCTGACGCTGAGGCCTGACCATCAAAATACCTCGCTGCTAAGGCTTTTTCTGCCTTCCTGACTGAAGTATGGAACAAGGAGTGGACCTCCTCTCCCAATGGCGCTACTACTCGACTGTTTTTCCCAGAAGTCGCCTCCGCTGCCTTGCTCCTGCGCCATCGCTCCAATTCAGTGACGTTTCAGCTACTGTCCGGTCACTGCTCTCTCAACTCCCATCAGCATCGCTTTGGCTTCTCTGCCTCCCCTGCCTGTGCGTGCGGCCATTCTTTCGAATCCATCTCTCATTTTCTATTTTACTGCCCAAATTTCTCCCAGTTGCGTCAATCCGTATTTCTCACAACCTCTGCAAACGATCTCCGCTGGCCCCCAACGCTATCTACGTTTCCCACATGTATTCCCCTCTGGCATGTCCTGGTCGTTTTCATCACAAAATCCAAACGGCTAGTTTTAAAACAGGTCTAGAGTCATTTAGCCAACATTCCGGGTCTTGTTTTATTTAAGGTGCTGCTGCCTGGCCACGATATCCATGATATCGTTCTGGCCCCAGGCTATCGGCTGCACTGTCATGACTAGGCGCCTGGCCTACCCTCTCCCCAAACGAGTCTGTCGTTTCTGGATGAGGCCGCTCGCCATCGCGTCTGTCGTCTTTTTTTGTTTTGGTTTGGCAACCCTGCTGTGTTTAGGCTTTTTTCTCTATCCGTTTCGTTTTCTTTTCTTTCTCTTCGACGACGCCACGCCTCCAGCTCTTGTCGCGGTCGTGAGTTACCAGTTTACCACCGATCTTCCACTTCCATCAACTCTGGAATCTTTTAAATTTAATCAAAAAACGATTTAGTTTTCCTAAGCGACTTCGACCGAGGACCGAGTTTTGAACCTCGGTCCTTTGGCATGGCAGCGCGTGTCGCTAACCATAAGGCTACCGTTGACATGAAAGAGTTAAGGGAAAGCATGAACTGTATGGTAGCTCCTCACAAGCATTAATTTATGTTTGCAACGTGTGACCGCCTGATATTTCAGTGACTGATGCTATTAAAATTTTAAATTTTATCGAATTTTTTTGCCTTGGCCGAGATTCGAAGCTCGGTCCTTCGACATATAAGCCCGGGATGCTGACAATTAGACCACCGGTGATATAGGAGCCAAGAAAAACATGGGATGTTATAGTACAGTGGCGGTCCAGTCATCGGGCCACCTGGTGCAGTGGCCCCATGAGCGGGTGGCTCTATAACCGAGCACCCGATCACAGAGCCACCACGGGGCGAAAGAGAGAAATACATACAATTTACGGTCCCCTATACTATATATGGATGGTCGTTAAATACTGAAGTAAATTGCCGATAAGGAGTATTTAAGCAATATATTTTGGTAGTCTCTTCTTAAAAATTAAAAGAGAAATCATCTGAGACGGGGAGAGAAAATGACGGGGAGGGACTAAGAGTAAGATCATCTTTTTTGTTTGGTGTGAATTCTGACATTTCAACATCTTACGACGGCCGACGGGATTTATCATTTCAGGAAGCCAACTGTAAACAGAATCTTCGAGATCAGAATTGAGAGATCTTTTGCTGTGGATTGGAAAACTTAAACGTCCAATTTTCTTTCAAGATTTCCTGATTCTGTTTACTCGTGAATGTAAACGCCCATTATTTCAGCAACACGCACCTCTCACTTTTGTTTTCATTTAGCAATTCATGAATTGCCTTTAGACTTTAACACTTGAGAATAAATAACTTATTCTCAAATGTTAAAGTCCTCACGAGTTTTTCTTGGTTTCTTAAACGTTGGCGGATTCCCTAATTTCCGCCACTAGAGCTATTCATCAAATTTCCCATAGCTCCCCCTTGATGGCGCTGACCTGGTGTAGCCCTTTACCTGGCCCGATAACCGGGTTGGCCCGATGAGCGGGTGGCCCGATGACTGGACCGCCACTGTATGGCCCAGGTATACCCCCCCCTTCACTGTCCCCTCTCCCATGGGTACGCGCCACCCCCCGCTCGACCCCCCTTTCTGGCCGGCTTGGGCTGCGCGTCAGCTCCGTAAAACTCAAAACTTTGAACGCGTTTTACGGGCACTTCCGCTCATTTGCACACCCTAAACCCAATATTAAAAATGATCAGCGTAAAAAGATCTACAACCCTGTATTAATTGTTTTTCGATATAAGAAAACCTGTCTTGGTAGGGAAGAGCCGGTGCACGGTTTTCATCTCCTTCCTCTGGACAAGATCTAGTCTATGTGTACAATTTAAACAAAATGCCTTTCCCTCAAAAATTGATTGAACGAGATTCGAGAGATTTGATTGAAACTTGAAATTGAACTTTAAAATGAATTTCGAGTTGAAATATAACTAATTAAATCAATCGATAGTTAAGCTTTTAAATATTATGAAGAAATTTTAGAAACACAGGTGAGGAACTACATAAAAAAAATTATTTAACCAGAGGACTTAAAAAATCTCCATAAGCCGTCATACAAGTGGTTCGAATACAAAATTGTTTTCCCATTTGGGTAAGGCTGGGAACGTGTCGGTCGTTTGATAGAGATGTAAACAAAAATCCGACGTTGTTAGTCCTATTCAAAAGGGAAAACAATTTTGTGTAGGGGAATTTGACATAATTTTTTACCAGGAGCTGCCGGTGTGGCGGCAGGTCCCTTTTGGTGTTCTATTTTTTCTTTGTCTATGTTGCATTGATTAGGATTACCGAAGTCCCCCTCTGCCGTCCCAAACCTAAAAGTTAAGGGATGCAAATTTAAGTTATTGGTTGTTAGGCGGCTCCATTTTCCTGCTTATTTGTCAAAGCCATGTTACCATTAGATTAGTTTCGGCTCCGGTTTGATTTTTTTAAATTGAGTAAGACTGAGAGGAATTGGTTTAATTTTCACGTTGCAGCTTCGACGCACTTACGATATTCTTGTATAATTTGATGGATCTTGTTGGTACTGAATTCAAATCCAAAATAGTTTTTTTCCAGCGTTTTCCCTTACATATTTCGAATGTGATCACAAATGCCAATTCCACGGCGCGTGGCAGCGCCGGATTAGAGTTTGGCGGGCCCTGGGCAAAATTGATATCGCGGGCCCTTTTCCCACTTTTATGCTAAAAAGATTATATTTTAGAACATACATTCAGATTCAATACACTTTTCAAATAAGTAATTTACGAACATTACCGCAATCACTAATTAAATTGGAACGGATCGAGATTTTCTACTAGCAAAATCACTGATAATATCATTGAAATCAATATCGTTAAGTAGGTCGGACTCGATGCTCATCAAAGTTAAATTATTTAGGCGGTCTTCGAGCTTGCCCGGCTTTCATTTTTGATCCGCTTGAGTTTTGAAAAGGACCGCTCTCCTTTACAGTTGGTTACCATTATGGACAAAAATATGCGAAGAGCAATCTCGATGTTCGGGAAAGATGATTCTAGACGATTTGATTTGATTCTTGAATACAGAGTCTCAAACAATGTTTTCTTGCGGCCTTCAATATTAGGAGATGATTCTTTCTTCTGTCTTTCTTTCACTTCGTCTTCAACGTAATAGACAAATTGCAGACATTCTCCGTAAAGATCCGTTGGATCTACATCACCACAATAAAATCCTGCGAGCTGTTCACATTTGCTTTTGATATCAGCGTTACTCATGTTGTTTAATTGTGTCAAAAAAAAAGAAACGGTCGTTAATTCGCTCGTAAGCGACGCTTCGCGTAGATAAACCCTCGTTGAGTGAATCAAGGATTGGATAGAAGACTTCGACTCGGAATTTTGTATCGCCAGTAAATTAGCGTCAACAGAGGGTCCTTCATTACGTGTTACACGAACACTTCGCTTCTTCGCTCGTTGAGTGGTAAAACTGTATTCAGCCAGGGGTCTTTTTTCTTTAGCCTTCTCAACACAATCATCGAAGTCGTCTCTCACCGATTGAACAAAAGTTTTCAAGGAATTCATAAGCGACACTATATCGGATAAATTTACGTCCTCGGATTTTAAAGTCTTGCTTACCATGTTGAATCTTGAGAGAATGCGGTTCCAAATTGAAGTCAAAATAACATTTTCGAGTTTATCCATTCTAGAAGAAAGTGACTTGGCTTCGATGATCGTTTTTGGTTCCTCTTCTTCGTCATTTGCTATTAGGTTTAAAGCAGATTGGATTTCATTGTAGCCACTATCAGAGCGCTTACTGCATCGGCATGAGCTGACCATCGTACATCAATTAGTCTCTTAAGAACCACTTTACCTCCAAGAGCTTTACACAAAATATTCCATCGATGCGGAGAAGCTGAAAAAAATACGTATAGGTTTTGTACAAACAAAAAATACGCCACGACGACGAAGCAACACTCTGCCGCTTTTAATCCAATCAAATTGAGAGAATGTCCACCACACGGCACATATTCCGCTTTTTCATTAACCGCTTTGATGCGAGCCTGCAGCCTGTTGTACTGGCCCGACATATTGGATGCATTGTCATACGACTGTCCTCGACAGTCCATCACATTAATTTTGTAGGTCTCTAAAAATTTCAAGATACAACCGGCCAGATATTCGCCAGTGTGACGAGCAATCGGAATAAACTTAACAAATCGCTCAACTGGTCCATCTTGTTTCACGTAGCGGAAGGTGAAAGTTAACTGATCGACGTGAGTTACGTCTGGGGTAGAGTCAACACTTATTGAAAAGTACTTCCTTTCTTGAATTTCTGCTACGATAATTTTCAACACTTTTTGTCCCATAACATCAATAAACTCATTACAGATGGTCGACGATAAATAAGAGGGAATCCCACGGCCTGCATTTCCATATTTCTTGATATGCTCATTTAAGAAGGGATCAAATTGAGCTATCAGTTCCAAAGTTCCAAGGTAATTTCCATTGCGAGTGGAACCTATTATTTCATCGTCACCACGAAAGCCGAGTCCTCGATTAGCCAAAAATTTTATCGTTGCAACAATTCGTTCGAGAACTTGAATCCAATAATTTCGTTCTTTTTCATACTGTTTAACTAATTCACAATCGACACGACGTACTCTTGAAAGTGAGTTGCGTTCGATGTAAGTGCGGATACACTTGACGTGGTGAGAACTTTTTTCGTGACATCCATCAAGCATAGTCGAAGCGTGTTTCCAGTCGGCAAATCCTTTACAAAACTGGTTTTCTTCTTTAGAAAATAGAACGCACACAAAACAGTAAACACATCCTAGCGATGGCGAGTAGATTAACCAATCTCTAGCCACAATTTCTCCATTTGGTAATTTTCTTTTGAACGAATCGGCATTTAGTTTACGATTTACCTTTTTGCCTTTGGCGTTGTAAACTCGCTTTGATTTCAAGAAAGCACCGTCATTGTTTTGACAAGCAATCGGACCCTTTTCAATCCAAAAGTCAACTAGTTCGGATGAAAAGGGCAGAAGCCACAAGCCGGGATCAGATGATTGATTACAATCCAAATTCACTAAAGCACATTCCGAGTCGGACACGTTGACAAGAGTGGAACACGGGCGACTAGCATTAGAATAAACACTTGAAAGAGACATCGTGTCGTCAGATGAATCATCACTATCGGCTCCATTATCACTATCCACGATAGGTGATATTGATAAATCAATATCATCGGCTGACTTCTCAGAATCTCGGGCGTTGCTCGTTGAACTGGAGGCTATAGGTTCAGGTGTAGGCGTAGATGAAGTGGGACGAGAGTAAAATTTAGTCAGTTTTGGCAGAGTTTTTACAAACTGATCATGTTTATCCCTCTTTGCACGTTTTTGACACCCACTTTCTATGTGAGCACCAACTGTTTTCACTCTCATTCTTTCTTCGACTCCTTTTTTCTTTTCACCCTTGCCAGACATGCTTCTTCGTGTAAAGTTACGCTTAAACTGAGGCAATTACAGGCTTACAGCGATTCACTTGATGACGACGTACTAAAAAATCAAGTTCGAACATGTTCTCGTCAACGGAAGTCTCAAATCGGCCTCTGTGAGTAAAGGGTTAGAACTAAGGGGTAGGGTTAGAATCAGAATTTTGAAAAAGCCCTGTAGGCACATTGAGTCACTGACGGCTTTACGTATGAGTTATGACGAGTTAAAGATGTTTTCTCATTTCTTTTTCACCTCCTACATTTCCGAAAATAAATTTATTACAATTTCACATATTTATAAAAATTGGCGGTCAAATTTTTTTCGTAAATTTGGCCGCGGCGGGCCCTTGATTCCGCGGGCCCTGGGCATTTGCCCACAGTTGCCCATTGGCTAATCCGGCACTGCGCGTGGTCGTATATTAATTTGTCCCGCCAATTGATACAGATAACAATGTCTTACTTTTAATTGCATTTCCCGGTCTTCAACAGTATCTGCAGGGCAACTTGACCTGAAAAGTTGCTTCAGTGTCCGACCAAGTGTTTGAATTTGCAGAAGGAACGTAAACGTTAATGGTGTAGGGAAGGTTTCCATAAATCTACTACTTCTTCTGGTTGAGCAGTTACTTTTTTTTAGCATAGAAATTCGTACATTCTCTTCATTTTCGTCTTCATCGAAGGAAATGGACTCGTACGTCACGGATGTCCAATCCTTTAGCCGGGTTTATGTTCTCAGTGAGGAATCCTGGCGCCACAGCAGCAAATTTCTCATATCGGTTGCTCTTTCTCCAGATATGGAAATGCGCAAAACAATGATATAGAAAGACGACGAAATTAAGTGAAGCATACAGTCATATCACATTTGAGGGTTCTTATTTCGCTGAACGTGACAACGATTGGTTTGCTCACGCCTATTAAGCATACTCGATAATGTCTGTTACGGTCAGCTGTTTTTTGGTGAATTCATGAATTATTTTGACGTCAATTGGTTGTGTTAAGCGTGGGTCACGAAATTGCGAAATGAGTGCTATTTGATCTGCGTTATCAGTTCTCAATTGTTCTGTGAGCTCACACCGATAAAAACGAGAGACAGTTCTGCACCGACCTTTTATTGGCGTATTTCAGTTGACGTAGAATACATTAGGTTGTGTTGATCAACCACAGAGAAAAATAAAAAATCCGCTCCTACGCATTTGATAGTCGTCACCAGACAAAATAACTGTCAGCAACCCAAACAGAAGATCGATGCTGAAACAACCTAATGATCGAATGGGGTAAAAATAAGTATGGTGTTTCTTCTAGTTCTTTTTTCTTCTTATGGTGTTAAAATTTTTCTTCATGTACATAAATTATTATATTTGATACATTATTTTTCTTACCCATTCTTACCCATTACACATTTTACATTACACATTACATTATTATTCTTTAGCAACAAGAATTAAAAAAAAACAAGTTGAAAACAAGAAAAATACAGCGTCCGCTCGCATTTTCGGCACATTGTCTCTCCACTCGTAATTGGCGTCCTGTTTGCAGGTTTCGCGGTGAGTTAAAAACATATAGCTTTGATTTTTTCAACAACTATTATTAACTATTATTTCTATTTGCAAAGGAAAAGTTAACGATTAGACCAGAAAATTAGATTGAATGTTAGCTTATCTTTTAAGTGCCTTGTTCTTTTCGGCTAGGGGTTCCACTGGAGAGAAACCGGTGTATTTTCTGGGTCACACACGTTGTTTAATGATGATCTCATCAACCTTCCTCACTGAACAGTCGATGATGTTGTGCTCCTTGATCACCGCATTACAAATTATCCGAAATTGCGATGAATAAATCATCGGCTAACAACACCGTTTCATATTTTTGCGATTTCAAATCAATTGTCGTCAAACAGTGACAAAAGAAATATAAACTATCTTCATAGGGATGCCACACCCAAATGGTTCTTCTATGATTTTTTTCTATTTGAAGAGAGGAAAAAAAGAAGGAGTAAAAAAACACCATTTGTAGTAATGTTATTCTAGTCTTTGACACGCCATATTATATTAGGTGACCAAGAAAAATGGTAATGTGATGAAGATGAAAAAATCAAAAATAATCTTCCCAGATAGCATAGTGAAGTCCAAGAGACGTCCCAAACACGTCACTTTGAGACGTCTGAGATGTACTTGGAACATAGCAGATTCCCAAGTTTACATTCCTCGGACGTATTTTATGTCTAGCCAATGTCATCTTTGCCGAGATCCGATAGCGGTCCCTATTGCGTCCCATGGGTTGGACCTTAGACGTACTTAGGACGGAAAAAGGAAATCAAGAAGTTATTAATAATAAATCTTTTTCTGGACTCTGAATTTCGTTACTTTTTCTTTACTCTTCTTTTTCTTATGAGTGTTTGTTATGCCGACATTTTTTCACGAACTATATCCGGAGTCAAGATGTTGATCGATAATTCTATCAATCGATTATTAAAAGAACAGCTAAAACTGACTCAACAGCTGTTCGTCTGCATTGTTTAGGGCCCTAATTAGGCTCCTCCTACCAAAGATGGCTGAACAGCCAAATACTGCACTTACTGCAGTAAGTGATACTACAGAAAAATATCTTTGTATGAACATGATTGTTTGTGATGTAAAAAGTTATGTTTGTATGATGAAGCGATGTGAATCTTTTCCAGGAACTGAACCGTTTATTGTTTTTTAAAGAGCCAAATTGGAAACTTATCTGTTATTAAATTCAAACAATGGGAATCAACAGATAGAACCATTCTTGTAAACACTGAGTTGCCAACTACTGAATTTCTGACTCTACTCGTTAACAAAATTGATTGTTTAACAGTACATCATTACGTTTCAAAAGCCCAATCAAAGTTTTGTCATGAACTTAAGCAGTCTTTGCCACTAAATTAATGCCTCTTACAAGGTGATTTCTCTCAAAACTACTCCATGATTTGCCAAGATTCCATACAATCTTCTTTCTTTTCCCCCCTCAGCAATGCACACTTCATACTTTTTTTGCGTATGTTAATATTAATGGAACAATTTCACACCACAGCATGTGTGTTTTCTCTGATTGCATGCTCCATAATACTGTTGCCGTCCACGAATTTTTAAAACATGTCATAAAACACATTTTTAGTTTTGCTCCTAATCTTGAAAAAATCACACATTTTACTGACGGGTGGCAGGTGCTCAATATAAGAATTACAAAAATTTTTGCAACCTTCTATTCCACAAAAAAGATTTCTATGTTGAAGCGGAATGGCACTTCTCTGCCACTAGCCATGACAAAAGACCCTGTGATGGGATTATTGGAGGTACTGTTAAGAGGATGGCTAGAAGGGCAAGTCTTCAAGGGGGGACAACTATTCAGACACCGCAAGCTTTATTTGAATGGTGTACTGAAAATCTACTGAATATAAAATCTTTTTTCGTATCTTCAAGCGACATTGATGAAAATAAAAGATTTTTGGAATCTAGATTTGATAAGGCTAAAACAATCCCGGGACGCTTTCCTTTCATTCGTTCACCCCTAACTCTGATTGCTGTTCTATAAAAGTTCGTTATGTGTCTTTGTCAAATGTTTCAAAATAATTTGTTGTTATTAATGTTTCCTACTTCAAATGTTGATTTTTGTGAAGTGAAAATTGGTTCAGTTGTCGCTTCCGTTTATGAAGATGGTAAATGGTATCTTGGAATGGTTCTGTCAAAAGATTATATCAATATTGAGATAAATATTCATTTCTTTAAACCAGCTGGAGAGGAAGCAAAAGATTCCAATTGTCACACAAAGACGGCACAGCGACAGTTCCTTTAGAAAACGTCCTCAAGATTTCATCGTCCTTCGCGGCAACAAATCGCAGAAGAAGAACTTTCAAAATTGATTTGTCTGAGTTTGAAGCAATTGAAAATAGATTTTCTAATGTTATGGCAAACGGAATTTTATAAGGGGAATGTGAAACTCTTAAATTTCGATGGAATAAATATACTTCAATGCGCAATACAACTAAACTTCTTGCTAAAAATAAAAGATTAAGCAATAATATACCTTATTTATCTACAAAAACTGCTCACTTTTCAGAATTTTTTAATTCTCCGTAGTTTTTATAGAATTTCAAATATAAGTAGCCCCAATTTTGGCGCCAAGACTGTAGCAGTTCCGTTTCCAAACTCGGGCTAGTTTCAAGGTCGATTTTACGATATGAAGGGGGTAATTGCTCCCCTTCCAAAATGGCGGACGTTCGTGGGGGGGGGGGAGAATGCTCGGGGGCCCTTCCCCAACTGCAGTAGGATGATGGAAGACATTTGGTTTTTACTGCCCCCTTTGAAGAGCACGTTCTTTTGGTGCGACGCCTCTTAAGATTGGCGTCGGATAACCAGATCGCAGTCAATATATCTAAGATTATGTCCGTTTTGCTCTTTGGTGTTGTCGTCAGCAAAGATGGTTATCGTTTAAACCCGTTATTGCTCAAAGCGATCAACAATGTCCCTCCCTCGCGTAGTGTTAATGAGACGCGAGCGTTTCATGGGTTCTATCAGCAAGTAGGCAATTTTTCTGACGAATAAGTCTCGCTTTTTCTCCCCCTTACCCTATGATAAAAGGAAAAAAACGGTTTTTTCTTTCCGGATTCCTAAACGTCGATCTTTCGAGGTATTTTCTGAGTTATTTCTAACGGCGGCCCGCAATCCAAATCTGACGAATACAATTTTTTTCTGCAAGATTGGGATATCCTTCATTGCCAATCTTCCCATCACCATCTTAAATCCACGGTTATGCTGAGAGTGCCGCGTCAAAAATATGAACAAGCTTATCGCCTGACCATGGACGTCTGGATTGTTCAATGTCAACAATTCGGCAAGGACATTCTCCATTTCCGCAACGCCCCTATTTCCGGTGGCGCACCCCCGTCTCATCTTGTCTTTAATTGACCAAACCGACATAGTCTCCTAGATTAGCGTCGCTTTTTCGCGCCATTTTGGCATACATCAGTTCATGTTCTCGAAAATCGTGCCCGCAGTCCCCAGAAAATGGAGGCGAATCATTTCAACCGCAAAGCTTATCATTTTCTTTTTTTTTTTAATTCGGAGACCGACGTTGGAGGAAACCATGTTGGAGGAATCCGGGTGTTGTAGTTGAGGTTGGTTCCTTCCGTGAATATCTCATTACAACACCGGCTGGCCGTATTTTCCTCCACAACCGGAATTGCCTTCGTCTCAGTCTCCCTTCTGCCCCACTTTCCGTTCTGGCTGAAGGATTCAGATCAGTTCCACCCGGACGGGAATCGGTACTTCCGGCCACGTCGGCTGCATTGGCCTCCCTCCGAAAGGTTTTTAAATTAGATGGCAATAACTAAGAATGAAGAGAAACTCAGCATTATGTATTTACCATCTCTTTTGGTACATCACCATACCACCAAATAAAACAAAAAAAATATTGCGCCTTGCTTTGTCTGACTTTGTCGGACAGAGTCGGACAAAGCGAGACGTAATATTGGTCGGATTTTTAAATTTATCACATTGACATAGTTAGATATTTATCATATTGATAGCTGAATCATAATCCTAAAACTCACAAAATCACTCATAAATGCGCACAGAATCACAAATGATTGTTTATTTACGTCAACAACCTTTTCATTTAACAACTGATACATACCACAAATTTATGACCGATTTTAGACAATTTTGGAATTAATAAGGGTCTTAATTTTCAATTAGCGTAAGAATAAGAAAAAGGAATTGTCAGAAAACAACAGCAGAACATTTTGGTAGAAAAAGAAAAATCTGCGCTCGTAGCTGTTATATTCCTATAACAACAACTATATGTGCAGTATGAGCTGCACTCACTTTCCAAACTTATATTTCAGCCACTACTTTTACCACTGAAGTTGGGGCATCTGGTGTTGTAAATGCGGTCAACTCCGATGCAATTTCATCGACAAAATAGGGTGCGGAAATCGAATCAGCTTCCATAGTGGATATTGGATCTCTCTGAATTTCAAGATGTTGTTCATTTGCAGTATGGAATCTACGTACGTCTTAAAATAACAATTTAAAGGAGTTGATTACGTTACGATTGATTTCTTCTTCTTGATGAGTTTCAAAATTAAATTTCACAATACTGTAAAACCAACGTAGTAGTTGACGGTATACGTTCCTGCAAAAAATGTGCACAATTTTTTTTAGGATCTAAAAATTTATGAATTTGATGGTTTTTCTTACCTCCTGTGGAGCAGTTAAGAAGAAATTCCTGGAAGAATTGGCGATTTTAAATATTTTGCCAGGTCGAGGAATGGTCAACGGTGCAAACCATTTAATCCACAGGTCCCAAAGAACCTGTTAATTTTAGGTTTAAATATTAAACGAATCAATGGAACGTTATAATTGCATATCCAGTTTAACCCAAATTCAAATGAAACAAAACATTAATCCGATTGGTTATTATATTAAAGTATGCTAGATTTGATGTTAGTTTAACGTTGGAAAATGATTATAGTAGGTTTAATATTCTTTGCAAGGGTTGGGTTTTTTTACGGCTAGAGACGTTTCATTACAATTTAACCATTTATCGACGTGATAAAAAGGGACCAAAAGGTTTTTTTTGGCCGTGCCCGACTGAAATTGATGAAAAATGTAGCGAGGACGTTCAAGCTCGTTGAATTCGATTTGTTTCTGGCTATTTGGTATTAGGGGAATAGCACGGTATCATAAATACAGTTAAAAAAAGAAAATATTTTGTTTACGTAGGGAAAAAGGCGAATGAAAGATATCATGAAAACAGTTTAAAAAAGGGAATTTTTTTTCCGTTGTTTTCCCAGAGTTTTTTTATTTGTTTCCTCTACGGGTAGGCTAGCGACGGAAAAAAGTTAAATAAGCCAAAATAAGAATACTTAAATGAAGAGAGGGAAAGGGAGCCATTTTCTATTGAAGTATACAGCGGTACAGAACGAATGAATTGAGTTTCCATTCTCTTTATCTGTCGGTTGCTATTTAAAGGGTCTCGAGTAGTAGGTATGTATAACTTCCTTTATAGTTACTATCGATTTGTTCATGTGTGGGTACGTTACACTATCCGATATGTATGTTTACATGTGAAAATTGTAACAGCAGCAAGCAAGCAACTGCCATAAAGAAAAAGAGGGCATAGACCTGTCACACACACACACACACACACACACGCACGCACATAACCCTATTAGCACACGTACGCCAATAGGAAGTTTCAAAGTCGGTCGCACTGTTTGGGGTGAAAATCCAAGCCGGACGTAATTTGTAATGTTTTTTTGGACGTCAAAATGAATTTGATGTCTCCAATGAATTTCCAAGCAGTTCCTTCATTTTACGACCGAAAATGAACGTAAGTTGTATGTTGAATTGCAAATATAACTGAATGAAAAAAGATACGAACCGTTCGTGTACCAATCCCGAGCGTTCTCACATACTAGCCAACAACTCTTACCACTAGACTAACTGATTTATATGTGCATATAACAATATATTTATTATTATACTAATCAATATAACCACCATGCTAGCAAGAGACATCCATTCTTTTTTTGTACCACGTCCATCCTGCCAACGTAAATTTGCTGACAAAGCTCATACAACTTCACAATGCGTATGGGATACTATGAAAGGACAATATAAAATAAAAAATTCATAAAATTTTTCGAAAAACTTAATTTTATTATTTAATTGTTTATTCCCTTAAAACTAAATCAAAACTTAAAAAAAATTGGCATATTTTATAGGATAATGTTTGTTATTTCTATCACAAAGAAAAGAAATAATGTTTTTCGTTAGCTATATCTGGTGGATGTTGATTGGTCATCTATTATTTGTCGTTAAATGAACGTACAAAAATGGACGTAAAGATGAGCTCAATTGGTGTTCAAATGAACGATTAATGGAACGTCCTAGTATGGTATAAGAATTACCACCCGACTTGACCGATTCCTACAAATACATAAAAAAAGCTCAGGATAGCTGCAACTGCCCGAAAACGGACGGACCTAGTTTGGATAATTGGACGTTCTAAGGACGTCCCATGGATGACGTTTGCTGCTATAGGTAGTACATTAAAGTTGGACGCTTGGTTTGGTAAAACATTGATAACACTTTCGCAAATGTGCTCGCTAAAACAGCAGTGAAAGGACAATGTACCAATTATCGTGTGCATATTGACATTTTTGTTATCCGAGCAGTGTTCGGAAGATCAGTGGAGATTCAAATAAACTTTTGGTGATTATAATTATAATTTAATTCATATTCCCCTCGTTGATTTTGTTTGGTGTCATTTTTCGATCATAAATCACTTTTTCGCAATCAAAATAATCTAATTTTTTTCCACCGCTAGTCCATTTGAAAATGAATATGTACAGTACCTACCACATGTTTGGGAACGCGCGAGAAACATTTTGTAACAAAGTAGTTTTGCGAAGCACCCAAAAATCGATGTTTCGACGAACGTCGACGAAATTTTTTGAGATAAGGAATGGCTACTGTAACTGATTTTTTTCAAATTACATAAGTAAAGGGATTGCTATGAATGAATTTAAAAGTTTAGGAATACGCATAGAATCTTATTTTAAATCGGCTATTTTGCCGGTTGATAAAAAGGAAAATAATGAACTTACAACGATACAAAAAGGTTCAATACAAAGAACTTCGAAGTTTCTATAAAATGTGCCACTTTTAAATTTCTAATATACTTCTTTTCAAAAAGGGCTGTTTGACATCATTTTTAAGTTCTTTTAAATCGCAAAACGGTGCAGTCCAAGTTATTTTTCGTCTGCTTCAATCGCTCCAAGCATTGAGGCTCCCTTGGTACAATTTGGTCAATTGCCCCAGAAAATTGTTTTTCTCTCGCGCCAAAGAAAAAACAAGAGGGAAGAGGGATGGGAGCTGAAAAAGGGGAATTATACTCTTTCGTTTTTCAACTTAAAATTAAACTTAGATAATATCAATAAAACCAATTTAAAATCAGACCTGATAAAAAGGTAACGCAGGTCTTTTTTTTAAGTCAAGTTTCCCTAGCCCTAGCCGTTCAACTGCAGAAAAGGCTAAATGGCCTAATTTGCATATAATCCTCTCGGCTTTCCAAAGACTTTTAGAACGGTCTAAAAGTACTTCGGAAAAGGAAAACCCAAATCTGAGAAAAATCAGAGGGGTTTTCACTAACTCTACCTATGTACATACCAAATTCGAAAGCATTTAATTAAAAAATACTGAGAGGACTGCAAAAACAGCGTTTTTGCATCAGGCCATCTCGGGCTTCCAAAGACTTTCGGTAGGTACTGTATACGAATAAAAATTGTAAATAAATGTTGTAAACTCAATAAACGGGGAAATAAAATTGAACATCTACAAAGAAAAACATGCTGATTACTCAAGGGACGACGAGTGACTTCCCTCTGTTAGGTGGCCTTGTGGAATAACTGTAATTTTTTTTTAAATTTTCCATGTGATTACAGATGTAGGCACAACAAAAATTATGTTTCAGATATAATAAAGCACGGAAGTTGTTTTTTATTTCTTTTTGTTGCATCTTGCAAACCCAAAATTTTTGCTACGAGGAAGCTATTATAACACCAACTGAGAAATGTTGTAATAGCAATTACGAATCCCCATTCTGTCAAAACGTCAAAACTATCGACTGAATCAAAAGTGGAATCTATTCAATTATGGTCAACAAATAAGTTAAAAATGTATTCTACCAATGATTTTACAAAAACAAGCGATATTAGGTAGTTTTTTAATATTCACAAAACAATTTAGTTGAGACCGAACTACTTTTTGTAATGAAAAAATTCAAATGACATTTAAAAAAACAGAATTTTTAAAAATGATTAGTACTGTTGACGTGCGATATGCATATTATATCTACTACTACGCCCAACTGACGCCTAGCAATTCGGCTATCGGTATTTCATTTATTTCAATTAAACTCAATATGAGAAATACCTTAACTCCTACTACTAGATTATGTGTCGCCCCATATTACTTGCGCAAATATGACTTTGCTTATTATAGTGGTAATTAAAAATTACCGGAGGACTCGCTCAGTGATCCCAAAGGGTAATTATGATTATACTAGGAATAACGAAAGAGGACTCTAAGGGTGTAGACGATATTTATGTAAGCTCTTTTAACGATTTAGGGTTGTACACACTTTGCAACGCCCCTTTCTGATCAGCATTTTTTGGTGGCTGATTTGAAGAATATATTAAAAAGTTTGACAATTAAATGTTGAAATGAATAACTGGGTGAGAAACGACACAAGCAATCAAATGCAATAAAATTTTTTCGATGAACAAGGTTGAGGAAAAACATAAGTTTGTCATTTAACCAGTGGTATACAACATAGTATGAACGGTGTGCAAAGAACTGAACATATAGGTACAATATGCTGCAAAAAATCCGAAATCGATTTTAATTTTTAAAACCATCTAGGGACGAAACATACGATACATACAACGAAATAGGGCGGTGTGGAAGGGAATGAGGGCCCATAGGGTCTTTCGTTATTTTTGGTATAACCAGTATTACCCTTCGGTTCGCTGAGCGATCCCTCTAGTAATTTTCAATTGTACCTGTGATAGTAACTCTTTCAACCCTAAGGGTGACTTTAAAGCTGATCCCAAGGAAATATGTTCATTTGGTAGAATCTACTAAATGTAAATTCCATTTCCGCTGTCCCACTTTCAGAATGACAAGCCGGTGGCTAAGGCTTTTGAAGCTACTTTTCTTCTGGTAGAGTGAGTTTTAAACACCGCTATGTCGACTAGGCTGCTTTAAGATAGGAGCGGATCACAACGCTCATTGTATTGGCCATTACGTTTCTAAAAGACGCAATGAGGGAGATAAAAACTGAGTTCATGCTTTCTCATGTTTTCTTAAAGTGTAGCTGTACGGTCTATATACGCTCTGACCGTTTTACAGGACAAATTGTCGTGTCGGGAAGGCAGAGAATAACAATGGATTGAAGCTATCGTCCTTTATGAATGCCAATAGAAAATGTATGGTCTTACGACAAACACGCAAGTTTGAATGCAATTTCTTTATTAGGTTAAGACAAAAAAAAGGCCGATACCATTGATAGACTAGGTGTCAGAAACAAAACAACATAGATGCGGGCCACGCACAAACAACAGAAAAAGAGTAGTAGTAATAGTAGTAGAGTTCCTCGGCGTCAATCGTTGTATGAAGCTTAAGTTCGACCTCGTCTGGGTGGTTTGAGCCTGCCATTCACTCATCTAGAACGGAACGATCGCGTAAGAGATCTTCTTCGTCGTCGCCCGAGATAGGCCCGAACAATTCTTGGGCCGTAGGTACGGTCTCAGGTACCGGTGGGACGGATCGACGCTGCCAAATAGCAAAGATAAGACGAAATTTTTTCTCGCAGGAACATTCTCCTCCGAGTCGGATTACTATCCGGTGGAAGTGGAAGACCGATGAGCTCCTTCAAAGGTACAGATATAATAATACAAATAAAAACAAGTCTACTTGGAGGAGAGTCAAAGCGGCAATTTTCGTTTAGTTTGGGCTCGTTGCCACAGATCAGGGCTCGTTCAAGTACACACAAACAATGAATTGCTTTCGAGTGAACTTTATCCTTGGTCTGGACCTGGACTACACAAACGAGACCGTATGGGTAGACTTGACTCACATGACCAATTAATCTTCCATTTCACGCGCGTGTTTGATTTGGATCTAGAAGAATAACGACGTCACAGACGGAAATATTTTGCTGGGCAGATTTTCACTTCTTTCGGAGAACCAAAGATTCCAAAACAACTTGGCCATTCGTTGTCGAATGTGTTAAATGAAATCGCTCTCTCGGTAGAGCATCGTCGAAGGAACCAGGAAGTTAATCTGTAGTCAGAGGCCGATTCCGGAAGTCGTTAGGAGACGACGGTCTGAAATCTTCTGGATCAGAGCTGGCGTATTGACGCGCGATCAGGAAACCAGCAATCCCTGCATGTAAATCGCTGAGCTTCTCATCTGTTAGATAACGGAGAGTTACCGTTTACAGATCTAGTGCACGATAGAAAGCTATCTTAGTAGAGCGCACCAGACTATCATGGGTTCCGCCGACGTGTGGCGGTCGAAGCGGTAGAAATAAGTGCCAATCAAAGACATTTTCCTTTTGTAAATTTGGGATCTTCCTTCAACGAGGTAATTAATTCGTTTACTTCCCGTTCAGCTCCTACGAAATTCGTGACGTTGTCAAAATGAACCAACACCGCTTTGCTAAAAATACTGATGCATACGCGGAGAGAAAATCTTCTTGTGAAAGGGATTCAGCTAGCTCGAAGGGTACTGTTCTGGTAACGAGACACGTAAAGAGCACTCCGTATCGCTTGACGACTCCATTTTGACCTAGACTATTTCCATGGACCAGAAGTGATCCACAGCAATGTGTGAAAAGGGAGATGAGTAGGAATTGAGACGAACTGCCAGAAGATCTAAAGGAGAATGGCGAGAGTCATTCGGTAGTTTCTCTCGTCTGATTAGACTTCCTAGACGCAGCAATCCATCTTCTCGAACGGTTGGACTCAAGGCTAACAGATTGGAGGAAGGACGAAGAGTTTTTTCTTTCCTAAGTTTGTGGAGATCGTCATACAAAACCTTCTTCCGACACTGTTTTAAAAATCAGAGAGCATTACCATCAAGTTTCAGGAAAGAAGAAAGACTAGATCAATCCAAGTGAAATGATCCAAGCTACAGCTAGAAAAGTACAAAAAGTTCCAATTTAAATATTATTTTAATTTGAGTCGTCAGATCTGCCAGATTGTAATACTAATCACAACTGAATGACAACTATTTTTCAAAATTTAGGTATGAGATTTTACATTTTAGGAAAAAATTTTACATATACGGCCGCGGATTAGTTTTAGTCGAACGAAACGCGTTATTAATGATGCAAAGGCGATGCAGGCAGGACAATATAGGAATGCAATGTCAAAGTTATAATCATTTTCTCACTGTGTTGTTTTTTTCTCGAGTTGTTTTCTCACTTGTCTGCTTTGGTTTTTCACCCAATCAGCGAGATGGAGGTTTGCATGATCTACTGTTCACTGCGTCTTCAACATTTATCCCCGGCGTGTAAGTAAGTATTCTCGTCTGGCTCTGTGTTTTTTTCCTTATTCCTACACTTCCAGAAATTGGTTGCAAGTTGTCGGGATATACAGTCAATCTAGAGATCCGTTGGGTCCGTTTCGTAGAAGGGTTGATGGTGCTTCTAAAATTGTTGGATCAATCAAAGCTAAATACGGTGTATCCAATGGATCCCATGGGGCCAAAGACGACGGACTCGATGGAAAAGAGAATATAACTTCTGAAAATACTATTCCAGAAACGTAAATAAAACTCGTTGATGTTAGAAATACTTCATTATATAATTAAGTTATTGAAAAGGAACTGCCCTAACCAACTGGCAGTAGTATTTATTTATTTTTTTATGTTTAAAAGTACTTCACCAAAAGTCTCGATTGAATCATACAAGAAAACTGTTTACAAAATATCCCTTTCGTTCATAAAACAGACAATGATTTTTGGTCACCTTCTGTAGGTACTTTTCTTTCGACTAAGGGTGGTATTTTAAATTATTTGTTTCGTATGTTTAAAGTACTTAGCTAAAAGTCTCAATTGATTTTAAAGGAAACCATTATTTGAAATCAATAAAATTGACACTGGTTTGTGGTCTTACTTCTGTCCTGACTAATATTATGACTGGGAATGGTATTTTGAAAAATTAAGTTATTGCTTATCTTGAAGTTATTGTTTGAAATTAATACATCAAAATTCTCGAATAAGTAGTAGGACATTTTTTCCCCATACCTCTTTTGTTCATTTGACTGACGTTTATTGCCACTTGTTGACTACGACTTTAGGAGATGGTGATTGTTAATTTTATTTTTGTTTTGCTGCGTGTCTGGCCGTACTTACAAATAATAAAATGGAAGAATTGATGACACTCGTAGTTTAAGTCCTACACCCTTCGTCTTTTTTACGCACACTGAATATTTTACAAAACGTTTGGGGGGTCTGATCCATCCTAGTGAGACTAAAGAATCCGACCAGTAAATTGTTCCCCAATGCTGGATTTGCATTACGTTTTTCACGACTTCACCTAGACGTACAGCTAAAAAATAGCTTAGCAATTCTAAACGAGGCAATTTTTTTTCCTGGGAAGAGGAGTCACGTGTTCCCTTTGGAGTTGGGCGTATGTTACGGCTGCGTACGATGCCTGTGAAGCGTCACCGAAGAAGTGGATTTTATGGGAGATGATTTTTGCTGATAATCCGATCCAGCGACGTATTTTCAATTGGGTGAAATTGATAAGGCCGGTCATCACCGGATTCTAAGATTTTTGGATTTCGGCTGGAGCAGCTTGGTTCCAACCTATCTCTTTTTCCCAAAGTTTTTGGTAAATAATTTTTAACAATGAGACCACTCCTCAAGGAGGCAAAATTTGGGGTTTTGGGAACTTTCAATTTTTGAGAAACGGTTACTGGGGCATCGCATCCAGTCTCCGTTAAATGATTTTGTTCGGAACTTTGTGGAAAACCGAATTGGTGAAATCCGCAGTTTTATAGATGTGTTTTTAAATAATTTAAGAAAAACTAAGGGGCCAACGAAAAAATGTAGAGTTTTTCGGGGTTTTGACATCAGTTTTCAGGCGAATTAGACCATAAAAAAACTAATTTTTTAGAACGAAAGATTTTACTCCCCCCTCTACAGATATCTTGTCCCGTTTTTCGATGTGAGAATTATGAGCAGAGATATCAACAATTGAAAATCCAGAAAATTTCACACCATTTTCTAAACATATTCGCCATAAAAAATCTTCTTTTTGCCACGTCATCTAACGGTCATTTTTAATATGCAAAGGAAAATTCTTCTCGGCTATTACTAATTGTTAAAAAAAATTAATTAAGAATTATAAAATTGCTATTTAATGGGCATAACAATAATAAAAGTGCTACTCATAATTCCTAATTAATGTTTTGAAAAGAATTTTCCCTTGTTTTTCCGAAATCGGGAGTGAGATGGATTTGTTTCCTGTATGTACCGGTATCCCCTCTCGTCTTCGTTCGTAGAGCTGGGGTCTTCCGATGAAACACACGAACTTATCCAGCAGAGTTTCCTCCTCCACGCTGTTTGTCTTTTTACGAAATTTGCTGCGGAGCATTTTTCTGCTGTGAAGTATATCCTTGCCTATCTCAAGGGCACTATCCACCTTGGGAACTTCTTCAGCGGGAATTCTAACATCGGTATTCTGTCAACCTTCTCGGACGTTGATTACGCTGGATGCCTCCAAACCCGTCACGCTACAACCGGATATGTCCTTAATATAAAAGGAGGTCCAGTTGCCTGGACCTAATTCTCCACGGGGATGTTGATTAACTGGATTTACGTAACATCAATGTTGTTGACCACAAAACCCCCACAAAAGCCCGTAAACATCTTGACAGAGTATTCAATGGAATCTCACTATTGCCCGGAATATCAGAAAATTCATAAAAAATGAATTAATTTCATGAAAACCTGACTCGATCTTGTCCAGTAGCTGTGCAAAGAAGTCATTTTTGTCTCCGCCCAAATCAAATTCTTCTTCGCCGACATATTTCACAGACAGAGAGTAACATAACCCTGACCTTATCAAGAGAAATGTTGTAGGTACAATACAAACAAAATTTTAACTAATATTGCACTTAAATTGCACATTTTGCAGTAGGCAATCGACCCGTCTAAGTAATTAGACTGATGGACAATTTTTTTCGATCCTGAAAGAGGAATTTTAGATTGCCACGGCGTTTTTAGTTCTTTTAGCTCTTCAATCAAGTGCTTCTCCTTACCCATTTCGAGAAAATCATCTTCAGTTGGCTCAGTCACTTCAATTTGCTGGCATGATTGTGTGTGCTGTATCAGTTCAGAAGGACGAATAGTTGTCCGGCTTTGCCGACACAGGAATGGCTAGTTCTTCGTTCTCAAGGGAGGGGGTTTGACATAATTTTTTCCTTTGTTAATCCCTGCAAATACTATGAAAGAAAAACCATGAATGTCGCAAACGTATAACATAAGAAAATAAATTTCGTAAATTTCCTGTCCTTCAAACACAGGGTTTGGATGACATGTCTCTCTCGATTTCGTCGATCGATGGCACTCTCGAATTTCCTCTTCAGTTCTGTAAAAAAATAATATTCCTCCTCTTAAAGATTTCAGCCAAGGGGAAATAATGCCTAAATTGTTAAATGAAAAATATAATTAACGTGGCAAAATTTTAATCGGTTATTATTATAACATCTAAATTTTTTCAACCACAATCGACTAGCAGCCCATCATGGGCTTTACACGCTAACTATATATTATCTATGGAGATCCATAAAGATTTAAAGAAGCGATAGCCTGTTCTGTAGCTGAAAAATACGAATATGTCTTGTACAAGTTTAATGATAACGTGATCAAGCAAGAGAGGTTTAACCTAAAACCTTTTTTTTCCTGTGGTTTCATCTTATCAAACTGAGTTAAAAAAAGATTTTCAATCATATTTCTAGATGGTAAATAGTATACCATCATTTTTTTCTTTAAATCAAATCTAAAGTGGGCTTAAGAGCCGGCTCTTAAAAAACCATAACCTGGTCATTTTGTGTGAAGGCAGAGCCTAACACTGCTTGCAGTAACGGTTCTGAGTAAGAGGGAGGGGAAAGCTACGGACACTGGCTACCTATTTAGCTTCCTGGATTTTCAACTTTTTGGATAGTTCCTGGTCCCCTTCTCCGTTGGGCTAGAAGCCCAGCTCATTGGACTACTCTAGGCGTGGGGGACCTGTTTGACAGCAACTCGCACGGAATGTTTTTTTCCAAACACATTGCAGTACGTCATGAACGTTCAAGAGTCGGTGTCTACGTGTTGTAACAAAGAAACCAATCAGCACAGCCGTACTGGACTCTCCTGGCAAATTTTTTTCTCCCTTGAGCAGGTTTCCGGTCACCATCGATTGCTTGCGTGATCGCTGTTTTGTTGCTGAATCAATATGTGGCAAATGTTGATGGTGTATGATTCTACTTACGGCTCTGGTAATTCTATTCAAGTATGAAATCAACACTTTGCGGTAATAAGTGAGGCCCGACCCAAGCTACATCAACGGGGTAGGTATACACCCCATAGCCGAAAAAGGGTTGGAGCGGGGCCAGACCGTCATGTTGTAGTCTTCAATACCCCGTGACGCTCCGATTGGAACAAACCCTATCATTTGTGGCTTTGCATCGCTTCAACGCAACTGAAGAGTGACAACCGCAGTTTAATTAGCACCAATCATGTTAACGGGGTGAACGAGAGCTGAGTGTCTGGGAAAACGTCATACTGGAATGATGGGGAAAAATTCCCCTCAGGTACACATAGAATCGCGTGCATATAAGTAGAAGACGGAATTATTTCTTTTCCTCGTGTGGGTAGCATCCGAAAACATGCTGCGCCTTCTTCTTGAGATATTTACGCTTCTACTTCAATGGAGACCGAAAACTAGTAGAACTACAACGAGAACTTTCCCCGACGAAAGAATGCAACAATAGTGAGCACAGCTTAATTCGCATCCATTAATATTAGGCTAAATAACTCATGTAGCTTAAAAAATTTTATAACTGCCCGTGCCCATGTCAGTAGGAACATTCTGCCACTACTTTGTGGCATGCTAAAATAGGCAAGGCTACCTCCGATGCTAAAAAAGCGACCATGAAATAAACCCAAAAACATGTATGATGGAATGAAAACCGGTGACAGTCATACACATTGACATACGAACAAACACAAACCGCTAAAACTCAAGCATGGGAAAACAAAGAGGGTTTCCAGAATTCTGGCTGCAGTCACGCGCGTGCGTTTCGTCGTTTTAAAAAAATGGGTGTGTCCTTGAATATCGTCTTCCGCAGCTGGGCCAAAGTGACCTCGTCACAAAGCCACTGGCAGCCGGTTATCTCTTCGACGCTGTGGCGCTGCCCGACGTCGGACGTCAGCATGCCGTCGATCAAGTAGCGGGCCGGCTCGCTCACAGTCTTGCCGTGCGCGTTGGACGAACCGCTGACTATTGGACGTCCACAGTCCGAAACGGCGAGGACATTTGAGAGAACAAAGAAATGAAGAAAAAAAAAACGAAAACATTAATTCTGGGCTGGACGCGGCCGGGCTGGTGACCAATCGTTATGGCCCCCTAACCCCCCAAAAAACAAAACAAAACCGGCTTAGAAAACTCTGTATGTACGCTCTGTGGAGGTCGACAGGCCGGTGTGATTGGCGCGGGCGCACGCGGGTTGCCGCCCAAACAGCATGTAGTGCAAGACGACTCCCAAGCTACAAACGTCCACCGCCGGCGTGTAGGGATCGGCGCCCTCGTCGTCCAGCTGGCGTCTCACTTCCGGGGCGATGAACAACTCGGTTTTGCAAAAGGTTGTTAGCGACGAGGGACACGACATGTGCTTCGGTAGCCCAAAGTCGGTTATCTGCGTCTAAAAAAGAACAAATCAGAGCAGCGAACAGCAAGCACGAGCACCAACACCAAGACAGCCGTCGAGGATCAGCCAAACACATTGCAATTGGTTTATCCCTTTTCCGAAGGAAAGGGCAACACAGACGAAAAAAAAACGGTTATGTAACACATGTGGTGAACTTACCTTTACTCCCGCAAAATCGCTAGAGTCCGTAAGCAACACGTTGGCGGGATTCAGGCCGCGGTGAGCAATTGGCGGCGAGCGGGCGTGACAATACTTAATGGCCAAAACCATTTGAATGAAAAAGTACTTACTTACGACGGCGAACAATTTCTTCTGCAGGTCGCCGCCGCAGGCGAGCTCCTTCACGAGAAACGTGGAATTTGTTGTCCTGTCCACCGAAGAGTCCAACATCTGCCAAACAGCACAACAGCGTCGAGGTTTAAAACATCGCTCACATTGCAATGCCAGTTTCTAACAGTAGGATTTTATGCAGCGGTTCAAATTGTGCTTTCCCTCGCGTGTCAAGAATAATAATAAAAAAATATTTGACTACAACGGTTGCCACTAACATCTGAAAACCACACTAGTCAACCTTAGCAACGCATGGGTGCTCCAGTTCCGTCAGCATGTCGATTTCGTTTTCAAGTGCTTTGTCCTAGCATGTGTTCACAGTCACCCCGAAATGAAGCGCCCTTCGGTTACTGCAACGGACAGTTTTCACGGCTACAATGGCGTTGTTTTGCTTTGCGATGGCACGACACACATCGCCGTAAGTCCTGTGACGTCATATTGTCGAAGACTAATAAATGAATTAGTTACAAGCGTACAAAGCAACGACATCAGTTACAACTACACTTACCCGCTAGCTAAAACACTCATGACGAGATACCTGTTGGTGAGTTCAAAGTGGTAGTCGAAATGACTTAGGTAGTTGTCGTAATACGTGAAACTAGCTTGGCTGTTGACGGAACACAAAGCAATCACGCTGCCGTGTTGCACGTGAAGCCTGCGATGGTATTCAACTCGCTTGCCGTCGACAAAAGTATCGTTCCCAGAGTTGTTTAGCAACACAGTTTGCTCAAATCCTAACGAACTCCAAAGTGTACAATGCTCTCGGCTGATTCGTCGAATAAGAGACTGCCCCACAAGTGTGGGGGGAATTATCACCGTGCACGAAAGAGCCCGCCCAACTGTGGCTACGTTTCCCATCTCCACGGACCTGGATTGCATGGATGGGGAAGGAAATGTAAGCAACAGACAAACGTGCACCGATAACGTAGCCTTTAAAGGCCAAACACAGATCACAGGGGAATTGCGATTTTCCATTGAGGATCGTTCCACACTACCCAAACCCAAGGCGTGCTGCTGCCGCCCGTGGAATGCGCCGAGGAAGAAGGATTGCTCACCGTCGACGAGGACATGACCACGTGCCAGGGTACAGCCAAAGGAATGAACGAAGAGGAAAAAGAGTTGCGAAAAAAACTGTGGTCGAAGGTGTTTCACTACTTTGCCTGTTGCGGGGGTTGGTTGCTCTGCACGGCTGTAGCGCAAGTAGTGACGCCCGTGACTCGGAAGCGTGCGATGCGGTATGGGTGACTTCTGACGAATGAGAAACCGAGGCGTGCGCCTATGTTATTTATGCATGGCGCCTCGTTACTATTGGGTCATCAAAGTAGGCGCGGTTGTCGGATATGTTGAAAGGTTAATCCCATGCTCCATTTCTGGTCGATACTGGTAATCTCAATGTCTAGTAATTGTATGTCGTTTTCTTAGTACTTTGAGCAGTACGTGATGGGTCATGCTTGACATGCTTAAAGTAAAGTGGTGAGTTTCTTACGGAAACACTGCACCATTTTGTGGGTGGGTTTTTCATGGGTGGGTGGCTCTATTTAAGCAGAGAAGAAAAGATTATCACTGCATTTATATGCTCAACAGTAGACCAAGTGGGGTCGTAGCAGAGGCTGCAGATTCCACTTGGTTGATTATTAGTGGCAATGCAGCAGTTGGGATAATAAAGAATCACTCTGAGTATAACATTGGCTATCATGCTTATACGTCGAAATGGGGAAGTAACTCTTAAAACTTCAGTCTTTGCTCAAAAACCATTGTCTGTAGGAATCTATGGATAAACGCCCCTTCCCGCTCAAAGATGTAGGAAGACAAAAATAAATGATCGAATTACCACACAAGTGCTTTGACCTGAATTTGTCAACGTTGGCAAATTTTTTTTGTCAAAGACTCTCACTTGATGTTCGACGTAAACGAGTTTGGCCTTTTTTAAGTGGTTGAGTGTTGATAAAGACACTATCAGCCAAGCTCCAGGTGTTAAACTTAAACAATAATTTCCGCGAAATGACATGTGTTCCACTGTCATCGCTAAAGTAACGCTACCAAATGAATGATTTGGGCTTCAGTAAATTATAGCATTTCGAATAACTGCTTCGAACAAGTAGTGTGCCTCACGCGTTTTTTTGTCAATTTGTTGTACGTTGGCAGCGTTGAGTAGATATTACACCGTTACCCACAAATTCCCCCCCCCCTTCGATACATAAAAAGAAATGGAAAAAACCACAAGCAATGGCCCGTTTTCGTCTTGTTAACTGTAATCGAACAAACAGGTTGTCCAAACAATTCAACAACAACTCCCAAACTACTTGAAAGGGAAGAAGCTACTGTCTGTCGCCTTCAATTTAGAGGCGAGCATAGAGCAAATGGTCACGGGCTATGTATAACTTTGGAGAAAAGGTGGCAATTTGTTGCGTTGCGTAATTCACCGTGTAAGAACCGTGGTGTGGTGCTCTTTAGACGACATGGGCGAGGGTGTCTACACGGACCAATCATCCATGGGATCCATAAAAAATCCAACGAATCTTCCGAGTCGCTGCTTGACATTGATGGGTAACGAAAAGCACCTAATAATATTCAGTAAGAAATAAAACGCTGGTTTAGTTCTCTTGCCCAGAACCAAACGATTGATTCGGCTGCTAGAAGAGAAAAAAATAACAAAAACCAAAGGCCTGCACGCCTAATACTAGGCCGTAAAGAAAGTAATAAGTGAAATGGGAAAGTTAGATTACATGGGACTGAAAGCAATCGATGGTAACCGATCGTGACGTAAGCAGCGCATTGTTGCATAGGCCATGATTCTACAAAAATAACGCCTTAAACTTTTTCACTTTGTTCATAGTTGACAAAAACCAAACGATAAGTGAAATTTGCCATACATTACAAAAAAAACAGTAGTAACAGTAGTTTACAGCAGTTTACAGTAGCGATGGGGAAAAAATCGGCTTGTGCATGCTACCGCAAACTCGAGCCCGTTGTAAGTTGTTGGCAAACTACACCAACGTCTTGATTCCCGTCTGCATTGGAAATCACTGGTTGCTGTTGCACGTTTCCAAAGGACAGGAAGCGGTACCAGTAATTTTCATGTTACACTAGTACTTCTTACTCATTTTCTTTCTCTCCCTGTCTAGGATCATGCTAAACGTGTACGACTCTCTAATCGGTCATGAAGTGTCGTACAAATCAGTGATTGACCGTGTTATAGAGTACAACGAAGATGAATTGCGTACCAAGGATGGCAGCAAAGACATGCCACTGGGGTTCGTTGATGTTCTCGTTAATCAAGTTGCGGTTCCCCGCCAACTGCCTGGTTCCCAGGACTGCGGCGCTCTTATTCTCTACTACGGCATAAAGCTCCTTATCGTGAGATTTACATGTTATCTTGTGTGTTTTTTTTTGTTTTTGTTTTTTTAATTATTTCATTTTTTTGGCTTCAACGGCCGAGAATGTCTTTTTCTCGTACAGTAGTTAATTTTTTTTGAATGAAATTGTGTGGGGAAAAGTCTGGCAAGGAGAAACTGGTACGCGAAAAGGGGCTCAAAGTGAATTGCGGCTCTCTTTCACGAACGTTACTAAAGGTTCTTCGGGAACGGAAGCAAGACAGGGTACAGTAATTTTTTTCAGTACTCGGCGTGTAGTTTGTGTTTTATCTGGTGTCTGCCCGTTGCTTTCAATATTTCGGTGAAATTATAATATCGAAATTTTTTTGTTTGGGCGTTAATTTTTCAGCTTGGGAGTTTACGAACTTGCAAACGGAGGTTGCAGAGGAATTGGCTTCCATCCAGCTCGCCTTCATGGAAGGAAACACTGACAAACTGGAAGTGCCCTTGGAAACGCAGAGACAGTTTCTCGCCGAAAAGATGGTTCCACCCCCAACAGAAGAATCGTTTAACTGCGTCCAGAAAAAAAAAACAAGTATCGGATAATCCAGTACCGAATGGTGGCCAATTTACCAACCTAAGGGGGCCGGGTTACTCATACACAAGAAATACTAGATTTTGAAAGTAACTGAATACGTTTTTCCTTGGTTAGGGTACTGTTACTAATTCTGGACACTTTTGTGGCTATGTCATTTTTGCGTATAATGAGATAGGCCAAACGTCTTCCTAAAGTTGGACAACCGTAAAAAATCTTGGACAGCTTGTAAAAATTCTGGACAGCCACTAGCGCTATCTATGAGCAGGAATCATAACTAAATAAAACTAGTCTTTTTTGAATGAATTCGACTGCGATAACAAACGCAAAACATGGCCCCATTATAATAAGAACCTATTCATCTTGCAAAATTGCTTTTTAAGTTATGTAAGGGATTTAAGATCATTTTATGGTCTATGCAGAACATATTGGTCGTCATTATTCTTTAGGCTTACCCAAACTATAATTTTCAGTCCAAATTTGACGAAATCTGGATTCGAACCTAAATACTAATAAAATCAAATTATTGTCAGGACAGCCCTGTTCCATTTAAGCTACATCACTGTTGCATTCTATAGGCAGATGTTGATATAATTTGAAAAATGATGAAAGTTTCTCAATTATTAAATTTCCAAGCCATCTCTAACGTGTTATAAATTCTGGACAGCCCTAGGCAATGCCCAAATTATTTATTTAAAAAAAATTCTTGGAGCAAACAGAATTTGAACCTCTGCCCCGGTTTCAGACCACTCACTAGGTGGACGCTTTTCCGATACGGTTACGATAGATATAATCATATAAAGATGGAGCATAGATGTCTATTTCTATATATTTTGGTTAATGATCAAAGTTTAAAAAAGAATAAATTTCCTTGCTATCCCTAGCGTGTTATAAATTCTGAACACCCTTACGCAATTTCCAAATTATTTTCGTGAAAAAATTCATGTTGAGATTTGGATTTGAACCAGGAAAGAACCTTACCACAGAACCATGGTAGATCGCTTGGGCAGGAAATTATTTAAATGCAATGCCAAAATAAAGCAAAATTGAAAAAATTGAATTGAATTGAATGTATACGTTATTAATAAGATACGAATGAGATCAGTATAAACATAATTGCTTTTAGATTTTAAGAAGCTGAAATTAAAAAGAACAATGAAATAAGGAGTACACCCTAATTAGCGACACCCTTTGGCTTCTAAAGTTGTCCAGATTTAGAAAGGGGGGTGTCCAGCTTTTGTGTAATGGGAGTTATCGCCAGCAAGCTTCTACTTATATTTCTTCCATGAATTTGCAGTTTTAACGCAGTTGTATGTACTTAAATTTGAAGAATGAACAAAATTCTTATTCTAGCTCGATTTAGGAGGCCAAGAAACTTCGTGTTTTCTAAGTCCTTTTCAGCAATTTTCATTTAATAATTTCCTGACATTTCAGGCATTAAGAGTAAAACTTTTGCAAACCCAGATAGAATGGCAAAAATTCTTTATAATGGTATAGTTTTCGCAATATTTGCTTATCGTATTGAACTTTTAATCCAAAATTTCTTAAGTTGTCCAAAATTTGTAGCGTTTAGGCCTGTCCAGATTTAGAGACATTACCCTATGTATCTTTAGGGCTAACATTAACGCTAAAGTTGTGTTAAAAAAATTGTAAATAATAAATGAACTCATTGTCCTACCACAACGCAAAAACATTGTTTTAAAACTCGTTGAATTGTTTAAAAAATAATTGTATTGAACTCAAGGCGGATCTAGAAATGAAAGAAAAACTTAATTGTTAAATAGGTATGGAACTAACGTTCCATTTGAGCCTCAATCTAGTGTCCATTTCACCAGTTGTACTAGTTGTAACAATTTAAACTAGCCTTTTGCATGAAAAAAATATAAGGCGCATGAATGAATGAGACATTTTCATTTGATCAAAATTTAATTATAAAAAGCAAAAAATTGGCAACAATATAATGAAAATTGGCCCCCGACATTTATCGTCTTGGTAATTATAAAACATACTTCGTCTTGGTCGAGCAATGAGGCCCAATTTTCAAGATGTCTCATATTTTAGTATTTGCGTTACTTTCTGCAACATCTCAACTCAAATATCTGTCCGAAAGGGTAGTTTAAAATGAATTTTAGGTGATATACACATAGTACGATAAAATATTGTACGTTGATTTCAGCGGTGTATTTATTTATTTTTTTATTATTAGTATTATAACTAAATAATGATTAAAGATATTATTAGCCTCATCAATTCTAAAACGGCTTACCCATCATGTTTGATAGTCTATCGCAAATTTTAGTGAACTTAGAAGACGTGAGATTAAAAAAACAACATGCAATCGGGCCGAAGGAAGAACAGGGGAAAGAAGAAAGTAATGCCCCTTTTTTCCTACTGTTTCTTCTTCATTTTCTTGGTTTTCTTCCCTTTTTCGAATTGCTTGTTTTTATATCATTTCGAGTAATAGGTACACTAAATTAAATTACCTGGTAAACCTTTTTTTTTGCTAATAAAGTCTTTATGAATCTAATGCGCACTGTGTTTGCTGAGCCGCAGGCCACGAATTTTAACTTTTTTTTCAGCGGTCAACAAGTAAAAAAGGTAAATGTAATTAATAACGAACCACCAACTTTTGAAGTGGGTTTTAATATTCTCTTTGGAACTAATTTGTTTTTTTGAGCTCGTAATCTTTGAAATTCATTTTTTCGGGGGGCGGGGCCAGCGGTCCAAAAAACAGGTTTGTTTTGCAAGTGGTTGAATACGCATTTTTTTCATACTTTGAATTTTGATTTGTTATTAGGAAAGACAATCAAATTCCAAACGGTGTAAAAATGCCTAAAAATGGGACAGAATAGCTCCCTAGTCTTAAGAGAGCTGTTCCTTTTAGGAAATACCTCTTACTTACCTTACCTCTTACTTACCTTACCCTTACCTATATTGTGGTTTGCATGACAACATTTAGAGGGTTGAGGGTAGAAAGGGAGACCCACTAAAGGGGAGGTCTCTTACTTCTTTCCGGAACGACTAGTCGATAGGCCATTAAGAGCTTTGGTCATGATGTACTAGCAACGCCTCACGTTACTGGGAGCTGTAGTACAAATCACTTTAATGAAATTAAAAATAATCATGGCTGCAAACATGTTTATGGTCAAAATAAACAAGAAAAGAGACAATTGAACTAACTATTCTAAAAAAAAGTCAACTTCTTTTCGTCTTTTGTCCTGTTTGACTTCATTCGAATTTTTAAGCTCGACTAATAAAAAAATACTTCAATCATCTATTTTTCCACCCGTATTGGAGATGAAGTTATTTGAACCGGTAAAATCAACGTATGACCCTTAAGGAATTTCGTCAATCGAATTACGATTGCAACCCTTCTTTGGCGGTAGAATCTTTGGATGGTAACATGGCAGAGTTCGGAGAATGCATAAGCTTCTCAATTATTGCCTCAATGTCATAAGCAATTTTTGGGCAAGGGATATGTGATTCGGGCAATGTGGGAATCCGAATCTTTCGGGTTATTTATAGTTTAAACTTCATTTTCAGTCTTTAAATTTTCAAGTTTTGATGCAATTGAACGAAGACCCACTGCAAAAACTTAGAAACGGCTTTTGCCACCAAAACAGCTTCTGTCTGAATAAAAGTACTTCTTATCATCATAACCATCGATTAATACAGCAGAAATTCAGAGAGAAATAGGATTTCGAGTGACTTTTTAAATTTTTCCAAAAATATTTTTCATTTTTAAACTTTTCGAGGCTAACTGACAGATCAATGTCAATTGAAGCATTTTCAAGCGCGCTAATATTGTCGACCAGCTTCAACGGAAGATTCAGATTCTTTTCTGTGGTGTTGAAAAAAATTGGCCTACCCCATATTCTTGGTTCTATTGTTGCCAACGAAGTCCAAAGAAGGGACCAAAGCCCTTAGTATTGAATTTGTGAGATTCAAAGATTTTAACATCTATTTCTACATTGTCATCTTTAATACTGGTAATAAGAAAATGCAAATTGACAAAATAAAGTTAAAATAAAACAAATAAAACAAAAATTACCATTAGTAGGCGAAGTGCTAAATCCAGCGCAAGGAGTAAAGTTAGTGGCACTTTGTGTATCCTGTTTTAAATTTTCTTGAACATCCTAAAAGCTTTAGTGGTTCGGTAATATTTAAATCCCGTATCGTTGCGGTGATGTTGTGGGCATACCATTTGCGGGGATCTCCATCAACTTTTGCTACCAACTGACGACAGAAGCGTGCGGATTTGTAATATTTGAAGAAGAGACAACATCTTGCAACGCGATGGAACAGTCACCCCAACATAGTGGCTAACCATTCAGTATTATATTATTGTTGTCAGATGTTTCATTTAATTTTGTTTTGTTATAAACATTTCGTTCGTTTTTATGTTGATTAAATATTGATAAAACTATATTTAATGTTGGTTGTCATGAAGAAAACACATAATTACTTCTATGTAGTATGTATGTATTACGTGTTGATTACGTAGTTCAATTGGATTATATAGTATTTTATCAATTAACTTCGTTTATTATGACTGACTTGCTTAAAAAGATCCAATCAATGAAATCTCTGAACATTGGGCATAAAAAATAAATGTCGACACTCAAACTTACGCACAGCACAAACGATCAGACGAGAAAGACTAGATATGTTTCTAGTCACGAGTGGATGTTGCATTTGAATTTCGACGTCCATGTGTAAAAAATTGATAATCGTGCTCTTTGCTGGTGCATTTTTACGCTCCCTTGTGCATGCTGAGCAGGGTCTTGGTGGTTTCCTTTACTATTGGCCGGTAATGCGTGATCCAACCACGTGAAAACCTGCGTAATATACCCTCGCTATCTCATATGGCGAGTGCATGTCAAGTGTTCCAATTCAGCCTGAGAGCGAGAGGTAGATTACATTATTTAATCGGGAATTCCTCTCTAATGGTTGATCGTATAGATCTCTTACGCCGGGGTTATTTATTCTAGAGCTGCAGCCAACTCATTTATTCTTTTGAACATGACTTATACGGTGATGGCATGGGATTCTCTTATGATTCATATGAGGGTGACTCTCTTTGCTTGAAGGCCTTTTAAAAAATCTTTGGCCGCTCTGCCCGGAAATATTTGGAGAAGCATAGGGTTCCCAAATGTGGTCTAGTGAGCAGACGTTTATGATGGGTACACACTTTAATGACTGATGACGAGCTAACAATTCTGAATCCCTTCAAAAAGTTGGCGCCATTGCCACATTCCCCCAAATTCTGCCAGTCATTCTAATTGTAACAAGTATCTAGCTTTTGAAAAGCAAATGAATCGGGAATTTTTAAATTTTGAAAGAACCCGAACAAATTTTTCATCCAACGGACTCAACTCGACGTTGTTGAGGATAAACCCCACCTCTTTTTGCAAGAATTCATACACCACTAGGGATGTAGGTCAGGTTGGATCGTAAAAGTGACATTAGGTGCGGTGGCCACGGGAACATTGGGCTCAGGCGGTACAAAATATTTCTTCTTATTTTGATTACCAATTCCACGAGATACATATTTTTAAAAGCTGTAGTGAAAATAATGAACCCAACGTTGTGGCAATTTGGGCACTAAAACTGCCTACTTGCTGGCCGAGGTCACAAACCGAACAAAGATAGGTGATGCTTGAAGGCCGACGGAAATCTCTGATGAACTGAGTGGGCTCTGGGTTTGGCCGGCATCAATTTTTTGAGACCTTGTACTCAGCAAAACACCTGTTGAGGTCTCGTAGAAGCGTGACGAGCTCTTCTTATATTCCCGAAGAAGTCTGCAGATCGGTGTCCGTAATGAATTAAGTGAGTGACACCATCTAATTGGGATCTTGTATCTGGCATCCCAAGTGCTGGTGCAACTGATGTTACACTTGGGCCGTGACTAAATAAAAACGCGTGTCGTTGATTCACTAGAAATTCAATTAAATAGAGTCGACATGGCATGTGGACGGAATAGTTAAAGGGAAAAGAAATGGAGAGTGATGTGTCAGTGTAGGGTAGGCATCGCCATCGTTTGAGAATGAAAGAATTGAGGGACGTTGCCGGCGACCCATGAATGAAATTTAAAATCCCTGTGGAGGCCGGATGCGGGAATAGCAATAAGTTTCGACAAATTGTACCCTAGTGTTTTGTGACTAGTGGAAAAAATGTGCGTCACCGCGTGAGGGAAACGTTCGCTGGTGTAATCACCAGAGAAACCCTCTGAAGGCATGCAAGAAAATTCCAGATACGACGAGTTATTGAGGATTGTAGGTGAGAATCAACTGCGACCTGTTTTGACGTAGGCAACGAATGGTCAAACAGTTGTATTCAATAAAAAGAGAAAAAATCGAGACGAAGGAACAACAGCGTACAAGCTAAAAAAATTTCACGGCGTCGTCCACCCAGCGCTTGCTGGAAGGTAAAAAACAATTAAGCCACTGCCTAGTTGTATTCAAATACTGCTTGATTATCGCTCTGCCTCCACTGCACACACATCGTTACCTCCCCATAAACACATTCTTTTCAAATTTATGCTTCTTACTAACGTTTACCCTTTACTCGCTATCAAGATGGTCTACGGTATGAGGAAAGTCTTCTTCCCGCCATTGAAACTATTTCTTCTGGCCCTAAAAATATTATGATTATGCCATGGGCGTCACCAATCCACTGTGTGCCAAGCATGGCTATAAAACTTCAGTTTTACTTTCATTTGCTTGATTTACCTCATCCTTTTATGCTTCCCAAAAAAAACTTGGTGGCCATTGACAATAGCATGGATTTAAAAAAGGATTAAGGTTTCAACGTAGCTTATCGCCAAATGCTCCGAACTAGAAAAAATGGAGGAAATAATTTGGAATTTACATGATAGGGTTTAAAGAATATTTGCGTTTTTCGCTCAGTTTAGGAGCGATCATTTAGAAATTTACAGAGTCTTTGGTTTAATAACTTACCTCATGGGTAATTGTTCTAACGGATTCAACTATTGATCTGTTTTCCAAATCGCTTTTCCAATTCTACAATTTCAGCGTACTTTCCATCAGCAATCTATAATTGGTTATCTGGAACAATGTCTCCGCTGAGTCAGCTCAGTAACTTACATCTATTTTTACCCATATGTATTCTTATGTTTCCTTATCTAACCTTTTGTAGAGAACTTTTCTCTTGCTTCATTAACTACATCACCGTGTAATCTAAACCCTATCTCTAATACAAGCTCACAGAAGGTATATAACCCACAACCCAGAACAACACACTGCAGTGCATAGGCAGACCACAAACAGCCAGTAGCATTCCAAAAAAGGTGTCTCTTCAGTATAGTCAGTAAGTCCGAAAATCCCTAAATCAAAAGTTTCCTCTTTGTTTTCTACAATTGTGCATACTTGCAATAAACTAATTCTTATATCAATCAATCAAGTTCTATCATTACAATTGTTTGTCCCTTCAGATATGGAACAAAAGAACAGTTTCAATTGCTTTATCTAGAGAGCGGGCTTGTAAATTGATAGTCTCCGCAATATCGCTGGTTGCGATAGCGCCATGTAAAACTTAAAGGTTTCCGGTATTGTTTTCTTCGAAGAATCTTGTCAACTCAATCTTGATAGGATCTGCTACAGCTGGTATATGTGTTTTTTTCAGAGAAGAATAAAAATCTTTTGGTTCATCAGGTGATACCCACTTTGCCATCGACATTGAACCAGGCACCAGCTGTGCCATCTGATTCTGCAATTTAATTGTGATTGCTTCTTTAATTGATTTCTCTGATGGGTCTGATTCATCTAGCCAATCTAATTTGAATCGTGGGTGCACAGCAGATGCCAACTTTAAGTGTAAGTAGTGTAAAAAGTAAGTGTAAGTTTTTAGTGTATGAAAAGAATTCACCAAACCTTGTTGATAAGCTATTCAAAAGACTCTTAATGAGTGGTTAACTGTGCTTAATTTGTCAAAAAAATGTTAAGTTCAAGCAAGCTTCTTTTGATGAAGACTAATGTAGATAGTAAATTCCCGGCTGTGACGTTGTTTCCTGGTCTCCCTGCAAGACATCAAGCGCATAAGCTATAGGAGTCATCACAGAAACAAACTCAGAAATAAATTTAAATTCGGCTGGCTTGAACTTGGGTAGCTTTTCGCTGGAACATAGATTATTTAGATTCTCATTTGCTTTAGTATCTTTCTTGACTTTTTCTTGATCATTTTGTTCGTTACAGTCGATGAGTTGTTTAACATGTCGAACTGAGTCAAATAAAGCGTTCCATCTGGTCGCGTTAGGAATAACAAACAAGACACCTGATAAAATAAAAGAAAAACAAACAATTAAAAAAAGAAAACAAAACTTGACCAGAGTTTACATTTGCTACCCAGATGTTCCTATTTTTCTCGGAAAATTAAGCGCTACGGCTTTGCTTATTGAAAAGAATTTGTAGTTTTTCTAGAGTGGATTGATAGATATTTCGAAAGGGTTTGTTTTTAAACGCTTTCTTGACATCTGTAGTAAAAATGAGACAAAGCATGTGACAAGCACATCTGCAGTTAGGCGGTAGCTTAATACATTCATCTTCCTCAAACTCGTCATTTTCTCAGAGTATTAACATCCAGTGTTTCTGTAATTTCCTCAAGAATCTATTAAAATTCAAAATACCGTAACGTGCAAAGTAATTTGGGTAAACTCTCTAGTAGAGAGTCAATTTGAATTGAATTGAACCACAATTGTATACAAACGATTTCTGTTTAATTTTTTTTTCAAACTTCATAATCGTCCCAAGGTCGAGTACATGTTATTTGATTATCACGGATTGCGCGCAGGTAAAGTGCGAAATTTTAGGCATTTAGATTTCAGGACAAATATCCATTTTCAATCTAAATATTAGAAGAAGGAAGCACTTCAAACAACACCGGCATCATAAATGGTAATGACAATTTTAAAATACATTTAGGTACCTTTACATATAATATGCACATGACTAATTTCAGAGATGAGAATACTAAAACGATTGCAAATCCAACCCAAATTTCCGTTCTTTTGGTTAATTCTGTACTTTCAACGAGGACATATATGTTGGTGAAGCTATCTATAGTTTTGTCCTTCCCATCAGGGGACACTATCACGGTGTTAAAAAACAATTTAACATAACAATTTAAAACATTAAAAATCTCTTCGAAATAGGACAAATGACTGCTTTCATTCATTATTACAGGTAATGGCTAATGACGTCGGCTAGTTACATCGGTTATGTGTGTTTTGGGCTCAGTGACGATGGCGTCAAAATTAAAAATGAGTATCAGTACATTTTTTTATCAGTACATTTTTTAGTAAGCCTTGCTGTTACAATAAGTTGAAAAAAACCAGGAGAAGGACTTTCTTCAATTGTAGCTAGAATGTGGTATCTGCGTCGTTTCCTCCCCTTAATGCTATCATAGATTCATTAAAGATAATAACAAATATTTATTAATTCCCATTCAAGAAATTAAAGATATAATTTTATTTCCTGTAATTTTCTAGTCGACCCTTTTACACTTTTAAAACATATATGCTGAATTTTTTCAAGATTCAAAAAGTTGTCCCAAAACAGTAATAATATATTTTCCAAACACAATGTCTTATGCGGCATCAACTCTTCTGTCTACTAACTGTAATATCAAATTTACTACGCAAGTTTTTGTCTTTTTTAAGAAAAAAAAACAACAATAAATATTTCTGTGCCACTCGTTGTAATTCTTTCTTGGACTCTTTAAGAGTGCTGCTTTCTGTAGATCTCGTCAAGCTTAGGACACTATGTGAGAAGCTTCAGGTCCCACCAATAGAATAAGACGATGAGTGCAATTTACTAAGAAAATATTAGTCTCTTATGGGCTTATTGCAATTTACCTTGACGTATGACAAGGCAAGGAAAATTGTTTTCTTGGTCTTGTCCTTCCAACGATCATGATGCTTTAGTCCAAATTGTCTGAGCTAGTACTGGAGATCTGTTTTGGATGTTGTTTGGATTCTGACGATTATGTTATAACGGCCGTCTCACACCCAGCGTTTAAGTTTGCCTGACTAAACGGTGTCGCTGAAAAAATCGACCTCGACAAAAACTTTCTGTCCGAATAGCGACATCAAGGAAATCCGTTGTCTAACAACGAGCTGTTTAACTTTGAGGAGTATGATTCTCCGACTTCAGACGAAATTGACCTCTTGATATTTATGCGACAAGGATAAATCTCTCTTGACAAACTAAATATGCTGAACACTCCTAGAGGACGCAATTTTTGAATCAACCTCGATAAAAAAATCGTTGTGAAAAATTAGCTAGCAGATAACAACTTTCCATATATGATTTATAGCTAATATGACATATCTAGGGCAGTAACCCGGGTCATTAAATCCCTGGCCGCTGACCAATTTGAAAGAGAAAACCTAAAAAACGTAAACCCAATCAAGGTATTTTTTAACGAGACGGGTGCCAGGACAAACCACCGTGTTTTTTTTTTTTGGCCAGCCCGAGTGGCTTCGCCATCTAAGAAAGGTATAGGTAGTATAGGTAAGTATAGGTAGCGGCTTCGCCATTTATGGAAGAGAATCGTCCTCCTCCTTATTTGGCCTGCTTGGCCGGATTCTCCACTCGTCGTCACTTTCAGTGGCTGTACCGACTGCCGGCTTGGTTGGAGCTGCTGCTGCTGCTGCTTGCTCCTGAGGCTCCTGTAGAGCTTGTGTTGGCTCTGGCGCTGATCTTGAGCTAGTGCTGGGCGTGGAGCTAGTGCTGGACGCGGAGCTCTCTCTGTTTTTAAATCTGCTGCGTAATTCAAGGGAAAATTGCTAAAATAGTAACGCCACTGAGTAGTCTTCCTTCTCTAGGGGGGGGGGGGTAAGTTCGTTTATTATTGTATTTTTAGTTTGTTTTCTTAAACTTCCTCCTCCAGTGAATTTGCCTAATTTCCACGACAGCCGGTAGAACGTCCAAAAATCATTATTGTTTTTGGAAATCTTGAACGTCGAACGGCTCTCCAACTCTGTACTCTTTTTCATTTGCGTGGATAGATTATCACGAAACTCCGACTGTTTATTGTGATCTATGTACGGGGGGTTCCGGAACAAGCCAAGACAAGGGGATTCCCCTTTCTCAACGTTGTATACTCCCCTGTTGTCTTTTCCCACAATTTTGTTTCTATTGATAAGGGACGTTAATGGCTTGTAGCAGCAGAAGGATTTTTCCCTCTCAATGCAGAGGCATGTGAGAATGTGAGTCTATATTTTTGGATTAAAACATCGAAGTGTATTCCAAATACGCAAAGGCCTTTTTCAGTTCGTATAGAAACGTGTTTAGATGACAAACCAGATTCTCCTGTCCTACTTCAGTGTATTCTTCCAGTTGTTCCAGATAGATCTCCTTGCACAAATCGCCATAAAGAAAGGTGGATTTTATGTCCAGGAGAATTACGTATATTAGAGACATCAGAATTTTTTCTATACAAGTTCTGATAGGGAATGTTTGGAGTTGGTTTTCTTTGGCAGTCTCTAAAGTGTGGATTTCTCTCTCTTATATTCCACCCAGGTTTACGGTATGGCAGTTAAAATACACAACTTATTTACATTGCCAGGTTATGGGCCCAGTCTACGTAAAATTTGTTATATAATTTTTCTTAAATCCACAGGGAGAATTCTTGCAATCTAACCAGCATGGCCAATCTAACCCCAGTTGAAAATTGTCTTAAAGAAAGGGCCCACATTGTGAAACTTGACAGTAGCAATCATTTTGACTAGAAGTATGAATTCTTGGGCATCTTGGAACAACAGGAACTCAACAAATGGTGGAACCACCTTAAAATGGGATTTGTGTTGCAAGCCCCAATGTAGTAAGCATTTATCTCCGGTTGAAACAGACCGGAGAGTCTTGAGACCCTCGTTTTTCTCCAGTACATACAACATCTTAGAGTAGATTTTCCTTGCAGCAGATCCTGGAGTTCCAAATGGAAGATTGTATTTGGCATCGTCAATGCATTTCAAAACATCAATCAGAGGAAGACCATCTTTTTCTAGGGTTTTGATTGCGAACTTCAAACCCACGAAATTTTAGTCCAAATATATAAGATCGGCCTCCAGATCGTCGTACTCTTCCAGTACCTTTTGACAGGCTTTAATAGAAGCAGCGTCGGTTTCGTCAAGGTGATTGACGACTTTAGCAAAGAATGGCAGATTGATAGTGTAGCAGCGGACAGCTTCTAACCAAGTACCCAAACGAGTAGTGCATGGTTTTGGAGGCAGTGCTATTTCACGACTGCAACAGTCTGCGTCGTTTTCAAAGATCTGCACACGGGCAGGGCATTTCCTGAATATTTTCTTTCCGTTTACAATAAGTCCATCAATGTTTGGATAACACGACCGCACAGTTTCTGCCACAAGATGCTGTCCATGAGCAGTACAAGTGACGTGAATCATTTTCCGAAAGATTAATTTCAATGCCTTCCCTTAAATTAAAATTAAAAGGGGACAGTATTAATTTACTTAATTAATTACTATTGCAGTGAACCATGTAGTTAAGTTATCAGCTTTCACCATGTAGGCAAGTCCGTCAGTCAACAACAAGAGGACGGAATCCGAGTTGAAGACTTCGCCAAGCAGTTTCAATGAATCGTGGAAAAGACGAGCTATTTATTCTGCGTCACACTTTAAGAGTTCTTCACTGGAGAGCAAAAAATTTCTCATCGGGTCTATCAGGCAGGAGAATTCCGACGATAGTATTGGGGAATTTTCTTCCAGTTGCATCAATGGTCTTGTCAATGCTGATCCAGATTTGGCGATTCTTAACAGTTTCACGAATGACTGACATGGTGTTTTCGTAGACAATATTGAGATACTGTTTCACAGAGCAGATTCGTGCAGGACGGAATGATTTGTTTCTCTCTCTAGCCAAGCACGAAAAACAGGATTTGCAAGCTTAGACAAGGGAATGTCTGCAGCGTTAAAAGCTGCACACATTTCGAGTGAACGTTGACTAAGTTTTCCTTGATTTATAAAAGACGCCATGATGAAAAGCTGTTGGGCGCGTTTCTGTTGTATTTCAATGTTTTTAGCGTGCATTTTCGTGGCAAGATGTTGAGTCACTTGTGAACGCTGATTAGTTTGCACGGGCGAATCACACGGAATACAACGTAGCACCGAACCATCAGTCTGAAACTCTTCACTTCAAAACTAAGAAATGTATTCCCGATTTAGTTTTGCCTTAGTTTTAGTTACTTTGGGCAATTTTAAGCTAAAAATATGAACTGGAGCAAAACAAACTAACGACCTTGTAACAGGACTAAAAAAAGTGAATTTGGTCCAGGCAAGTCGCGACAAATTGTGAGTTTTTTCAAAGTCAAGGTTAACTTTGAAACGAAATATTGAATTTGGTCAACGCAAGTCCAGACAACTGGGTTTTGTTCAAAGTCAGACTTTGGAACTCAAAAATTTGTTAGGGTGGTTGAGATTTTCTTTGTTGGTGTCGAATTTTGTCCGAATTTTTTTCGAAAACCACAAAAAACGGTTTAATGTGTTTATATTTCAAAAAACCCATTTTTAAAGTCATATGTGTTTATATGAAAAAAAAACGGATTTCGCTTCCGCCATCGACGAAACGTTGAGAACAAAAAGTTTTAGCTCGATTGGATAAAAAAATATTTCAAAATATTCAAAAAATATATGTGATCACATAAACTTCCTAGCCTTGTTTGACTCACATTACAGAAGTGGGGACAATGGCTTCACAACTAAGCGACGTAGAAGCGCCCGTAAGCGACATACAGTTCATGACAAAAGTCTTATGCATTCTACCTCCAAGCTACCGTGCTTTTATTGTGTAGTGCCCGTAAGCGACATACAGATCATGACAAAAGTCTTATGCACTCTACCTCCAAGCTACCGTGCTTTTATTACTGCCTGGGATAGCGTGCCAGCGGCAGAAAAGACCATTGCACTTCTAATGTCACGTTTACTGAAGGAAGAAACCATGGCGAAGTGATACAAAAGAGGTCAAAGAGACGCTCAAGGTGTCCCATTTTTTGTCCATTATCACTCTTCAAGTCAACAAATGGATTCACCTGACAAGAGAGACTTCCGAGGCAGAGGTGGTTTCAACAGGCGCAGCTCATTCAGACGACACCCTTACAATCCAAATTTTTATACCTACTGCGGTTTGGGGCCACACAAAGCTGCCGTGTGTGGTAATCGAATCTAAGATGAAGCGGAGAATTCAGAAGACACTGGAGAATCGGCCATTGATAAGAAGGAGCAGAACAGAAACAACAACAACGATACCAGTTTTCTATCAGTCCTTACCTACTTAAATGCCCACTGCTTGGAAGAATGGTATGCAGACTCAGGTGCAACACAGCACATGTCGGGTCGACGCGCTCTCTTCAACAACTTCATACCAGTAAAGGACGACACATGGTTCGTTAATGGAATAGGTGGTTCTCGCCTTCAGGTTCATGGCCATCATGGTGAAGTTTTATTCACAGCGACAGTGAATGGATTTACAATACAGCAGCAAGAAACAAGCAACAGCAAAGAATTTACTAATCTTCTACACACTGAAACTGGTCAGCTGATTTTCACGCTCCGAGCCGACAATGGAGGAGAGTTAACTGGCCAAACTTTCCGAACATGGATGTCCAAAAAAGGAATTGGAGCAGAAACTTCAGCCCCAAACACGCCAGAGTAAGATGGAGTGTCCGAAAGAGCAAATAGGACCATCATCGAAGGTGCCCGATGTCTACTTCACGCCAACCATCTTCCTCTCCATCTCGGGGGAAGGGCCATCTCTTGCACAGTCTATACTCTGAATCGTGTCATCACAAAAGCAGCACCAAACACACCCTATCACAACTGGTTTGGTAACAAACCTGATGTGTCTAATCTGTATATTTTTGGGTCTAAAGCCTATATTAATGTGCCTAAAGTGGAGCGGCCCAAGGGATATATTGAATCAGGAGATGAAGATCTAGTTTGCCGTCTACACAAGTGCTTGTATGGACTAAAGCAGGCTCCACGTGTGTGGAATAATCATTTCGACGATTTCCTCAAACGTGATGGACTAAAACCCAGTGAATCTGATCCATGTCCTTATCTGCGTCATCAGGAAGACGAGTTCACAATGGTTATTATTTGGGTATACAACGCCCTTATTTGTAGTAGCAGCAGTGAAACCATTGACGAAATTATCAGCGAGAAGAAAGCACGCTCTACCTCTCTCAATCTGATTACATCAAGAAAATACTTCGCTGTTATCAGATGGACAAATCTAATCCAGTGAGTCTACCATCCACAGTCACACCTGGGGCTTTCCACACAAAAAGTGAAGAAGTCGAGAAAGCAGTCGAGGTTCCGTTTCGAGAAGCAGTTGGCTGATTCCTTCACGAAGCCCCTACCTAATCCACGTTTTTTTTAATCTACGTGAAGCAGTTAATGTTGTGGCGGTTCCTATTATCTTTTTTCGTTTTCAAAGTATCTTTAGTGTTCAATATCGTAATGTTTGAGGAGGACTGTCGAAAATATTCAATGATCTCCTCACTCGACCACTAGATGGCTCCCCATATAGCGCAGGATGTTCAAAGGACGTTCATTTTAAGTCCCCACATCCCAATCGTATCCCAATACGTAACGGATTTAAACTGGACATCCGTCGGATTTGTGATATGGGGAGAGAAATCGACATGGAAAGGTTATATCCAATTAATATCCCACAAAGGACTTGGAAAAGACTTTGTGGGATGCAAAGCGTTTATTATAAATATTATATTCTGCTATAAATATTTATAAGAAATATTTGCTTTCTATAGATTTTTTATCTTGTCACTATTCAGTTTTTGGACATAGAACAATTGCATGCCCTCATTGAACGATTCAGTTTGATTCCAACATTCGATATCGATCCATCATATTGATCGATACTTTATGTAGTCACTCATTAAACAAAGGGAAAATAGTGATTACATTTTCATAAACAAGTGTTTTTTATTAGTTTACTAAATAACAATTTCTTATGTAGATAATTCAATTTTTTTTCTATTTTGGAAAAAATAAAAAATTAATACGAATTTTTGGCAACATGTTTCTGCATGTTTCGTCGAAATCCAGACCCTTGTCGTCCCTTGTCCCAGATACTTGTCGTCTTTTCTTCGAGTGGGGAGTGCGGTACAGTCACATACTATCTTTAGTGAAATTTTTCAGACTTTCTGTGTTGATTTTGAAGTGAATTTTCTTCAAATAAGTGACGCTTTTCTTGGATAATTACACTGCGATTTTTTCTACGATATTTCAAAGAGTCCATGGTACGTAGAATTCTTTATAATTGTAAATATACAAAATTCTCTTTTTTTCGCCAGCATGTTAAACGTGGTGGCCATGTGCTTGCCTCGTGTTCGGCAATTGTATTAATTTAAAAATTTTTGGTTAACTTGGCCTTATTGCTTTTTTCAAATTTTATTGCAAAAGGCATTCAGTTATTCATTTTATTTTTTTTAAAACTTTAGTGAATAAGTCGTGGTTAGTTTCGCCACTCACGTGTTCGAGCAATATCAAGGTGTGTACCTGATCCACTATTCTTTATCTTTTTGGTGGAGCCAAGCATCATCACTTTATCTCTCGATAGAATCCGCCACATTTTTGGATATTTAAAGCCCAAGGTATGAATGATTTTTTAGAATTGTACAGAGATAAGGAGATTGGCCACTCTGTGTAAAGTCCAGCAGTCGACATTTTGCCCTCTCCCCTTCCTCAGACGACGAATTCGACAGCGCTGCTCCTTTGGCGAGCTCCGGAAGCATTTCCCAGAAGTTCTCCCCCTTCAGGACCGCCCCTACCGCCAAGTAAGGCAAAGCTGATTAAGAAGCATGAATTAATGTAGTATTTTGTAAATTTTTTGAAACCTTTTTTAGCCTAAATTTGTAATTGTCGAGGAAATCACTCAAGATGTTGATGATGTTGACAAGTTATATGTGAGAGTTGGTTTGATGGTTAATACTGTTTATTTCCTCCGAAAAACAAAGAAAAATATATTACGACTTATGTAAAAACATGTCATCAGCGATACTAAAGTTGGGTCAAATATCCTGCAAAATTAATCAAAACATATGGTGAGAGAGTAAGTCCTTAATTATTTCATTGTCCCGTGTTTAAATCTTGTATTCATTAAGCATCTTACGATGAAGCAAGAAAAAAACTCAATAAAGCAGTTAAGAGGGATGATCTGTGTACAACCGACGCAGATGAAAGGAAAAAAACAGAAATCACGAATGTCAAAGAAATCCCGAGAAGATAACAATGAAGAGGATAACATGGCATTCCATCGTTCAAAGAAAACATCTTTTAAAAGAATTCGGCAATACCTGGATAGTGGCAGCGAAGACGAAATGGCGAATTCTCCTGTTCCGCCAAAACCACCAGCAATTGCATTAGCCAATTCCAAGCTTTCCTCACCAAGTCAGATTACAGTCCTTTACTTTTATTTTATTTTCGTAAACTAATATTGTATAAACGTAATTTAGGCAATCTACAATCTCAACGTTCTTGCATCAAAAGAACAAAAAGTTTGCTATCAAACAGTAAGAAGCCAGCCAGAAATGAGAATGTGAAAAGCTTCCCTGAAAAGCAAACAGGTTTGCGAGATACAAATAGCAAGCCAAATGACTCGTTTAAAGACGACAGCGACATACTTCGGTTTTCAGGTAAATAATTGAAATATTGATTCAAAAAAAAATTTGTTACAGTAATTTTGTACAGATCGAACTCATCATTTTTCCACCCGATATCGTCCTGTAAATTACGGGTAGTCTGTTCCGAAATTTGGAGATGAAGGCAAATTTCCGTCAATGAAAACTGATTGGAACCAGTCAAACAGTAAAAATCCAGCAAACACCAGAATTAATCATGCGAGACATGGATCTGAAAAGCATAGTTTGCAACCTAATACGTCCAGCAACAGCATTGACACAATTGAAGATGACGGCAATATTTCAAAAAATATTCAATTACCGTTTTCAGGTGAATATTAAAAATACCAGCACTATCAATATTTATTTTTTTTACCCAAAATGTATCAATTTACAATTAATATTGTTTAGGCCAAGCTGTGCATTTTTCTACTAGACATCGTCCAGTAAATTACGGTTACTCTGTTCCATCATTAAGCGATGAAGAAGACTCTACGGACACTAGGACTTCTGCTATGGAACCTGAGAAATCAAAAACCAAATCGTTTCATGAAAGTTACACCAATCATTCAGTTACTAAAGCAAAATTAGCGCTGCCATCAACAAGTATGGCAGGTGGGGCAATTGTCTTCAGATTTTTAGTATCAAATGGAATATAAATCTTTTTACGGCACGGTTTTAATTTTTTAGGGAAATTGAATTAAGACAAAGGAAAGATTTTGTTACCATCATCCAATCTGTTTCTGCTTTTTCGTTTCGCCAATGACAAGACGGCTCCTGAATCCCAACCCCATTATTCCCTTTACGACAATGGCAACGCATCTCCGAGATCCGAGCCATATTATTCCCGGTACGAAAATAACAAAGCGTCTGCTGTTTCTCGACCTCAAAACTCACTCAGAACCGTTAAATTTCGAAATAATAGTAGTTTATCTTTCTGGTATTTTAAAAAATAATTATCGCTGCAATGGCAATGCTAACATTCTTTATTATTTTCAGAAACTTCGTCACAGCTCTTTCATCGAGGCATAGTCGAAGCAAACTTTGGAATCCAGGATAATCAGAAGTTAACAAGTGGATTATTTGAACGAATGAAGTCGATAGAGTGGGCTCTTCAAAAGAAAATTTTAAATAATGAGCCAGAGCCAGAAGGTTTTAATTTTTAAATCTTCCCACTCACTTCAATGTTGGAATTTGAAGAAGTGAACGACCAGCTCGAGCCTTTTCATGCTCGAAAATCTTTAGTAAGTATAATATGTACTGAAAACTGTATTGAATTAATGTGTTCCTCATTACTTATATTTTTTTTTGGCTAGAAGGAGAAACTTGCAGTAATTGGAGGAAAAAGTCTTGCAAGTGTAGTGAGGAAAATCCTAAAAAAGGTTCTGGATAAGGAGTTCGGCAAGCAATTTAGCTGATACGGGCGACGAGGAAATTGCATCTTGGGATCCTCTCTTCTTGGAAAAATAATACTAGGTACGAGATAACAATTTTTTACTTTTCTCCGCATAAACTAATACCAGAAATATACTTTTATAATACCAGAATCAGCTACTTCTAGTAAGACATTACCCATTACAGAAACAGAGGCCATTGACGCAGCAATGTCTTGGCTTCGCCAGTCAAAGGATAAGAAGACTAACGCTAATTGAAACATCAGCCCTATCAACCGTGGTTTCCTCGATCAACACAGAACATTACATTTTCATTATTTTAGTTTTGAATTTAGGCGATTTCTTTATTCATTGTCGTTTCTTTTAATTAACACAACTAAATTGCAATGAGCGGTTTTCGTGTTGAATTTATTCTCTTTGTATTTATTGTAAGAAATACAGTTTCTCGGTTTTTATATGATATTTAAAAAATTATTTAGAAAGCACATGCACGTTAATATTAAATGAAAGTTAGAATTCAAAGCCCTAGCACGTCTTATTTACATCCAAAACGGTTAAAAATGCAACGTCCGTCTTTAAGATAACTTTTGGGTACTAAACGGGGCGGTCAAAGGTAGAGCAAGAAGCCGTCCATGGGACATCCATAACGGACATCCATTGAATGTCCTATGGACCACACTGTGCTATATGGGTCCTCTATATCTCCTATGATGATCGGCCTTTGGTTTACAGTCACCACTGTGCTTCACTGCTGTTTATCCTGGCCCTCTCTTCTCTCTCTCCCTTCTTTTTTTTCCACCACGCTAAGAAAAAGGTTCTCTCTCGACTACGCTCTACTTTCCTTTCGATATTTTGTTATTCTTCGAAAGTGTTACTCGTCAACGTTAACCTGGTAGAATGCCTGTGAACAATACAGAAGCCTCTGACGCAATTTATTTTCGTGCATTTCTTACACAAGATCAACAAAAGAATCAACAAGATATTAGTATCTAAAATTTCAATCCCTCCTGATTTAGTCGATGCGAGTCAAAAGCCAAACATATACGGACTCCCAACAACCAGAGAGAAGTGGTTAAAAAATCTGGATGATCACTCAATTCCGCTTGCTAGGCTTACTTTATCCTCGTTTGACTCCGGCTAACCTGGGAATTCGACTTACTCCGGCTCTGGCGTCTTTGGTGGCCACGAGATCAGCGTTTCCATTTAAGGAGCTGTCGGCAGTTTAATGTATGCTGCCAATAACACTCCCCGATTTTAATTACGCTCTTTGAACAGCTGCACTGGTCTGCTGTGAAGAATATCCTTGCCTATCTCAAGGGCACTTTCCACATTGGGAACTTCTTCAGCAGGAATTCTAGAATGGGTATTCTGTTAACCTACTCGGACATTGATTACGCTGGATGCCTCCAAACCCGTCACGCTACAACCAGATATGTCCTTATTATAAAAGGAGGTCCAGTTGCCTGAACCTAATTCTCTACGAGGAAGTTGATTATCTGGATTTACATAACATCAATGTTGTTTACTTACCACAAAACCCCCACAAAAGCCCGTAAGCAAAGAGCCACTTGATAGAGTATTCGGTAGCATCTCACTATCGGCCGGAATGTCAGAAAGGGGATTCATAAACCATGCATTAATTTCATGAAAACCCGACTCGATCTTGTCCAGTAATTGTATTAAGAAGTCTTTCTTGACTCCTCCCAAATTGACTCCTTCTTCGCCGATATATTTCAGATGACGAAAGATAACCTTGACCTTATCAAACTAAATTTTGACTGGTATTGTACTTGAATTGATCATTTTGCAGTAGGCAATTGACCCGTCTAAGTAATAGACTGACGGACAATTTTTTTTTCATTTCTGAAAGAGGAATTTGAGATTGCTCCGGCATCAGTCGCGTTTTGCTCCTTTAGCTCTTCAAGCAAGTGTCTCTCATTACCCATCTCGAGCAAATCAGTTTTGGTTGGCTCAGTCACTTCAGTTTGCTGACATGATTGTGTGTGTTGTTTCAGTTCGGAAGGAAAAATAGTTGCGGATTTGCCGGCACAAGAAAGGAATTGCTAGTTCCTCGTTCTCAAATGGGGAGGGTCTAACATATATTTTGCCGTTGTTTAATCCCTGCAAATATTATGAAAAGAAACCCCGAAATCGGTTGTCGCTGAAACGTTGCAAAAAAAATTGCACCATCCTGCCATCTTGGAAGGGCGGTTCTTAAAATCACGTGATTAAATTCTTAAAATCACGTGTTCCTTATCACAAATGCATTTTTGAAATGAAGCAAAAGAAGAATTTTGCACGTTGTGACAATTACAACAAAGAAATAAACTCAAAACATTCAGTTTTTATAAAACAACTCAGCATTGGCCAAGGACACAATACATAGTTCAAAAACCACTACAAAAAAATTGATGCAGCCGGTTATGAAAGAAATGCACTTAAATTTTGTACGGTTTGCTCCTTTGTCGATGTTTAAGTATAAACAAAAAAACCGAGGCCAATTTCAGCCAACGCGAAGATGAAATTGAGTAGGTTGAGAGCCAGGCCCTGAGCTAAAGTAAAAATCTAAAGTATTATTTTGACAAGGCTCGCTGGTAGTGTTTGGCCTTCAACGAACTGGATCTGGGGGGTAGACTTTTCCCTGATGGGCTGCTTCTCTCGTTCTTGGTGGTTTTTTCCGGGGATGACGCGGTTTTCGATGTTGTCGATAGGTAGTAAGCTTCTCCATGGCTTCTCTTGTTCTTCTACCGTGGGCATCTCGTTTGTGCTGTTGATTTCTGTTCCTTCTCATGTTACCTCGGTCCTGAAACCCCGTACCGTTTTCTTGTGGGTGTATACCGACCTGTGTTCCAGGTTTGTTACCAGAATCAATGTTGATGGTCTATCGCCTGGCACGAGGGCTCTTCCTGGTGTTGGTCCTCGTCTCTTTGTTGGCTCGTGCATTCAAGGGCAACCGTCTTCTGTTGGTGTTGTCGCTTCTGTTTGCTCGATCTCCACGGCTACCATGGATATTGCAGGGATTTTTATTCCAGTTTTTGCTATGATTTTGTTTCTTGGTGTTGGTGTTGGGTCCTCTATTGCCATTTGTACTAGTAGATCGCCGAAACGCATCTTTGGTTTTCTGGTCCCGTATTTGATCTGGAGTTTCTTGAACCGTATGAGTACGTCGTTGCCCAGCTGTAGGTTAATCCCGCTCACCTCCAGTACGAGTACGTTAGCTTGTATGGTTGTGGTGCCGATTGTTATTGTTATTTCTAATCTCCCTATCGGGTGTGTTCGTTGTCCGTTCACCATCACGATCGAGGGTCCGCCCCACGTCTTGAGCTCTAGGGCCATCTCAGAGGCAAGTTTGGGGGATACGATTGACACGTCTGCTCCTGTATCAGTTACTGCTTCGGCCTTCTTTGTTGGTTTTTTTTTCCTTTTTTCACCTCTTCTAGGAGAATTTGTCCTAAGTCGATTTGTAGTAGGGGGATCTCTTGGTGGTTTTCTTCGTCTGATGTGCTAATCACGGCGACTGTCTTGTTGTTCTCTATTTCTCCATCGTTCTTTTTCTTTTGGCAGTATCTCTTGATGTGACCTTCGCCCTTGCAGTAGAAACAGATCGGGCGCCCGTCTGCTGTCCTCCCTGGTGGGGCTGATTGTGCGCTCTGATTTGTTGTTGTTCTGATGTCTGCTCGGCTCCTCTCTCGTATTCTTCCTTGTTTCTTCATCAATACAATTTCTCCTTGTAGTTGTTGTACTACTTCTAGTAGTTGTTTGATCGTGGGTTTATCGTTGTTTCTGTCGGTTTGTTGGTCTCTTCCTACAGCTGCGACTCTCGATTCTTCTTCTTTCTCCTTTTCCTTGGACAGCATGTGGACCGCCCATCATTTGTTGTACGCTAGTTTGGCTGCTTTCGGTGTGTCTCCTTACTGCTGCTAGGAAGTCGGCGCACGTCTAAGGTTGTAGGACCCAGATTTTTTCTACGAATGTTGGTTTTAGGCTTTCGTACAGGTGGTGTAATTTAGCCTCTTCTGACATGTTTGGGTCCATCAGCCGGCACAGGTTAATTATCTCATAGTAGTACTCCGCTGCGGGTTCATTGATGCCTTGCTTCCTTTTCCTCAGTCTGCTTTCTTGATAGCCGTCATAGCTGTCTTGTAGGAATTCTCTGATGAAGGTGGGCCGAATTCCACTTATGGCCGAAGTTGCGGCTAGCTGTTGCGTTGCTCCTACTGCTGCAGTGTCGCCCCAGTCGTTGAGTGGGGTCAGACACTGGAACCATTGTCTTGCTGGGCCTTCAAGGTAGATGCCAAAATTCGCCCTTTTGTTTTAACCCTGATTTACCGAAGAATACGGGAGGTGCTTTAAATTTGATCAATCCAGCGGCCATGTTTATTGTGGGTGGTGCTGGCGGTCCTGGTTGTTGGTGGGGTTGTGCGGGGGGTCGGGTGGTTCCGGTCGGGTGTTGTGTTGTTCCTCCTGTTGGGTGTGGCTGAGTTGGTGCTCTGGTCGGTTGTGGTGACGCTCCTCCTGTCGGCTGCGGTGACGCTCCTCCTGTTGGGGGTGGTAGGGTTGGTGTTCAGGTCGGTTGTGGTGACGCTCCTCCTGTCGGTAAGGGGGTGCTCCTTCTAGTGGGGGTGGTAGGGTGGGTGTTTTGGTCAGTTCCGGTATCGGCTTCCCTGTTGCTGGTGTCTGCTTTGTTGTCGGTGAATCAAGTATTGCACTTCCGTTACTTGGTGTCGTGTTCAGAAATGTTGTGAGCTGGCCCACTGCTCCTTCTGGGCTATCTGGATCTTCTTCTGACTCTGATTACAGGAATGTGTATCTGAGTTCGGTTTCTGTTGGCTCTGGGTGGGGTCCGGTTGCTGTTCGTTGCTTTCAAAGCCTTACTGCTGTGTAGAGCTCGTCCTCGTCGTCGTCGTTTGCTGTTAGGGATTCTTTGTTTCGTACTGGGGATAATAGATCTTGATCGTTGAAGACTTCGTCCTCACCCTCTCTCGTTGGGGTCTGCTGGTGCAGGTCTCCTCGTGTGTGTCCTGCGAGGTCTGTCGTGTCCCAAGACAAGGATGGTCTGGATCCTTGGTTCGACCTGTCACCTTCTTCGTGTGTCGGTCCTCTTGGGGTTGTTAGGTCGGTGTTTGTCGTTGGCGACTCTTTCGTCGTACAGTATGCCTGGCTCTTGTCTGCAAAACCACTTTATCTTCCTTTGTGTTCGCCGGGCTTGGCGCCGTGTTGCTGTACTGATCTTGATTGTGTTGCGTCCACGCTTCCTGCTGCTTCTTGATCACGGAGCGGGTGTCTCTTGCCTGCCTGGCTGGTGAAATTGCACTTCTGTCTTGCGCTGTTCTCGGCTGGGATTTCCTCGAGGTTTTCTCCTGGTTCGATTCTGAGGGCTGTGTGTTTCGTCTTTTCGCGCTCGATCTGGGATGTGGTTCTTCTTGTCACCAGCGGCCGGGATGGTGACGCCGCAATTCCCTATATGCGCTTGCTGCTGTATCCACTCATTCACTCCTTTTCCGCCTCACTCTTTCTTCGTCGATAGGGATGTTCTATTCAATCGGAAATTCGGGTCCGTGATCCTATGTGTCGGCAGTTTACACAAGTCCCAGATCTCTAGGGCGTGCCTCTTCCGATTTTATAGACTAGTACAGGCTAATTGGGTATGCGTTTGTGTAGTTTGGGCTTACCGTTAAAATCTCCACCATGTAACAAGGCGGCGAATAGGATTGAGGAATTGTATTGCGAGTCACGATAATCGTTGAATACAGAGACTGAGAGCGAGAAGCTCTTTAACGGACCCTTTTATGCTGGGTATGTGGATCTATATGAGACGGTTATACATGGTCGGTGGATCTATATGAGAAGGTAATATGTGCTAATACGTACATGGGTCAGCGGATCTATGTGATAGGCTAATACAGTTCTGCCTTTTGTTCGGGTTCTAATGCTATTTCCTTTAGAGGCTTATGAGACATCCGTTACAATATATATTTTTAAAAGCTGAAGTGAAAAAAATGAACGAAATATTGTGACGATTTGGGCGCTAAAATTGCCTACTTGCTGGCCGAGGTAACAAACCGAACAATGATCGGTGATGCTTGAACACCGAGAGAAATCTCTGATGGACCGAGTGGGCTCTAGGTTTGGCCGGCATCCATTTTTGGAGACCTCGTACTCAGCAAAACATAGTTTTCCTCCTGTTAAAGAGCACGTTGTTGTCGCTCGTTTTTTTGAAGAGGTATCGTAAAAGCGTGACGAGCTCTTCGTATATTCCCGAAGAAGTCTGCAGATCGGCGTCCGTAATGAATTGATTGAGTGACATCGTGTAATTGGGATCGTGTATCTGGCATCCCAAGTGATGCTGCAACTGATGTTACACTTTGGCGGTGACTAAATAAAAAGTGTGGCGTTGCTTCACTAGAAATTCAATTAAATAGAGCCGACATGGCATGCGGACGAAATCGGCAAAGGGAAAAGAAATCAAGAGTGAGGTGTCAGTGTAAGGTAAGCATCACCATCGTTGGAGAATGACGTTGCCGGCGACCCATGAATGAAATGTAAAATCACTGTGAAGGCCGGATGCGGGGCATAACAATAAGTTTCGACAAATTGTACCCTAGTGTTGTGTGACTAGTGGAAAAAATGTGCGTCAGCGCGTGAGGGAAACGTTCGCTGATGGAATCGCCAGAGAAACCCTCTGAGGGCACACATTAAAATTCCAAATACGATGAGTTATTAAGGATTGATATGAGATGAGAACCAACTGCGACATATTTTGACGTAGGCAACGAATGGTCAAGTAGTTGTATTCAATAAAAAGAGAAAAAATCGAGACAAGGAACAACAGCATGCTAGCAAAAAAATCCACGGCGTCGTCTACCTAGCGCTTGCTGGCAGGTAAAAAACAATTAAGCCACTGCCTAGTTGTATTCAAATACTGCTTGATTCTCGCACTTTCTGTCCTGCACATACATCATTACCTCCTCATAAACACATTTTTTCAACTATCATGCTCCTTACTCACTTTTACCCTTTGCGCACTATCAAGATGGTCTACGGTATGAAGAAAGCCGATTTACCGCCATTGAAACTATTTCTTCTGACCCTAAAAATATTATCATGATTCCATGGGCGTCACCAATCCACTGTGTGCCAAGCATCTTTATAAAACTTAAGTTTCACTTTCATTTGCTTGATTTACCCCATCCTTTTATGCTTCCCTAAAAAAATTTGGTAGCCATTGACAAAAGTTTGGATTTAAAAAAGGATGAAAGTTTTAATGTAGGTTATGGCCAAATACTCCGAACTTGAAAAAATGAAAGAAATTAATTGGAATTTCCATGATATGCTTTAAAGAATATTTGCGTTTCTTGCTCAGTTTAGGAGCAATAATTTAGAAATTTACAGAGCCTTTGGTTTAATAGCCCACCTCATGGGTGATTGTTGTAACGGATTCAACTATTGATCTATTCTCCATATCGCTTATTTTTCCTTTCTACAATTTTTATCCTTTTCCATGCAATTTTTTACTTTTTTTATATTTCGGTTTTTCAAGTGAAATTGCTTTTATCACATTTGAAACTTATATTTAACCATTAAACACAAATTGTATACAAACGATTTCTGTTTCATCTTTTTTTCAAACTCCATAAGCGTTCCTGTAAGTGATATAATATAACCCATAAGTGATTGCGCGCAGGTAAAGTACAAAATTTTAGACATTTAGATTTCAGGAAAAATAAACATTTTCAATCTAAATATTAGAAGAAAGAAGCACAACACCGTCATCATAAAGGGTAATAATTTAAAAATACATTTAGGTACCTTTACATAATATGCACGTGAGTAATATCAGATGTGAGAAGACTAAAACGATTCTAAATCCAATCCACATTTCCGTTCTGTTTGCTTTTTCTGTTCTTTCAACGAGGACATATTGGTAAAGCTATCTGTCCTTTCCATCAGGGGACACTATCGCGGTGTTAAAAATCACTTTAACATAAGAATTTAAAACATTAAAATTCTCTTCGAAATGGGACAAATGATTTCTTTCATTCTTGATTACAGGTAATGGCTAATTACGCCGGCTAATTACATCGGTTATGTGTTATTTGGGCTCAGTGACGATGGCGTCAAAATTAAAAATGAGTTTAAGTACATTTTTTTTCTTTTCTGCTTTTTTTTATTATAGGCTAAAAATAGTAAGCCTTGCGTTACAATAATAACTTGAAAAGACTAGGAGAGGAACTTTCTCCAAGTGAAGCTAGAATGTGGTATCTACGTTGTTTCCTCCCCTTAATGCTATCATGGATTTCAAATACCAGATATTGGAATTTATTAATTCCTATTTGAGGAATGATGGATATAATTCTTATGTAATTTTCTAGTCAACCCTTTTACACTTTGAAAATATAAATGCAGAATTTTTTCAAGATTCAAGTGCTGTCCCAAAACATTAATATATTGTCCAAAAACATTTTCCTATTAAGCAATCTACTAACTGTATCTACTAACTGTATATGAAATTTAATACGCAAGTTTTTGTCTTTTTTAAGAAAAAACAACAACAATAGATCTCTCTAGATCCCGTCAAGCTCTGTGAGAAGCTTTAGGTCCCATCAATAGAATAAGAAGATGAGTGAAATTTACTAAGAAAATATTAGTCTCTTATGGCTTCCATTGCAATTTACCTTGACGTCTGGCAAGGGGAGGAAAATTGTATTCTTGGTCTCTTCCTTCCAACGATCATGATGCTTTAGTCAAAATTGTCAGAGCTAGTATTGGAGATCTTTTTTTGATTTTTTTTTTTATTCTGACGATTGTGTTTTAGCGGCCTTCTCACACCCAGCGTTTAAGTTTGCCTGACTAAAAGGTGACGCTGAAAATATCGAGCTCGACAAAAACTTTCTGTCCGAATCGCGACATCAAGAAAATCCGCCGTCTAACAATGAACTGTTCTTTTGAGGAGTATGATTCTCCGACGACAGACAAAATCTACCTCTTGGCCTATTTATGCGACAAGGATAAAACTCTCTTGTCAAACTAAATATCCTGAACACTCCTAAAGGGCTTTAATTTTAACTCAAACTCGATAAAAAAATTTTTGTGAAAAAGTAGCTAGCAGACAACAAATTTCCATATATGATTTATAGCTAATATGACATATCTAGGGCAATAACCCGGGTCATGAAATCCCTGGCCGCTGCCCGGTTTGAAAGAGAAAACCTAAAAAACGTAAACCCAATCAAGGTATTTTTAACGAGGCGGGTGCCAGGACGGTTTTCGGTCCAACCCGAGTGGCTTCGCCTTGGGTGTCCCATTTTACACTTTTTGTCGAATTTTTTATCGCGCTTCATAATTTGGGTTGCATTTTTAGTAAAAAAACGCATTCCACTAGTTATTTTTCCAATAAAATAATATTTAGGTTCCCCACAACGCAAAAACCCGTTTTTGGACTGTTTTTTTCTTTGTGTTTTGGGTTTCATAACTCCCGAACATTTAAAATTTTTAATATGGACTGAAGTAATTTATGTTCATTGGCCAATTTTAAATACATGTCCCAAGTCCCCGATTCAGTCAAGAATTGCGAAACCATCAAGATATTTCGGTTAGTAAACGTACTTTAAAAAAAATTCTTGATACTAACAACATATACGGACACCTTAAGGACCAGCAAATGCTTGATAAAGGTGAAATCTGTGATGAACTACGAGCTATAGCTGAATCCGTTGGTGAGTGGGGCAATAAACTGTTGGAAGAAGACGTTTTTACCCGCGAGTATTACAGGGAATTGCTGAAGCTTACTTTAGTGTATCTTCGCGTGGTTGTGTACCCTTTCAAATTTCGAAAACCAGGTGTGTTCTAGGAAGAATTATGATTGAAATGATGTGCTGTTTTATAAACTACTGTAGCTTAATCTCGTTTGCTCTCTTTTTTAAATAAAGGCTCCCACCATCGCGCTAGGTTTATGGCGTATGCTATATACTATTTGAAGATGCAGCTTCTATCCAATTCATTCGTCTGTTGATGAGGTGTGAGGCGTCAAAAAGATGGCGAATTTCATAGCTTTGTCTTATACAGAAGCATTTTTATAGTCCCGCCTTGCATCTGCTGCCCCATCATCCGATCTAAAGTTTCCGTCATTGATGAAAATATTCGCCAGGGAAAATAAGTCGGCTGCAGAACTTTGTGTTAAATCTGTTTTGAACCATTTGTGGTATTTGTCAGAAGAATTAGTGGTTTTTGCAATATTTGAGAACGATCTACCTTCGGCACTTAGACTAGACATGGTTCCAAGGCTTCTGTGTATTCTCCGCCCAACTCGTTACATATCGCAAAAGCCTAAATTCCCGAAATTTGATCCATTGCTAATTGATTTCCCAAGGCAACTCATTACTTTTCTAGGACCAAGAAGCTGGTTGCTTTTTTATTTGCTGGAGCTTAAAGAAGAACAATTAGATTGGATGCATTCTACATCAGTTGATAACTGGGAAAAATGACCGGATATAAAACAACGGAAAAAAATCGTTCGCTCTCTCAAAGTCGTTAACCACACTTCCGGCTTACTACTACATCTGGCAGCCCAACCACCTCAATCACTACCTACCCGGTACTCATCATCTGGCCGGATTCAACTGATGGGAAAGTTTTAAAACCCTGCATGCTCACTGCCATATCTGCATGAACAACCTACTTTATTGCTGATTTCTGGCGGAGCTTACCCAGTTATTCTCTCATACATCTGCATATGCTAATTCCGATTTCTGCATCACGCTGCGGCTCGAGTTTTCAACTTTCTTCACTAGGTAGCCTCCATCCAGCACTCCAACAACGTCACTAGATGGCAGCTGCCGATGAGGCATGCCAGAATGACGCTTGGCATCGAGGAATAAAAGAAATAATGATCCCTGGAATGAATAGCTCTATCTGGATTGACGTTTATAGCCACTTTAACTATCGGAGTCTCTCGATGCTCCCTACATCTACATCATATCATCATATTTTATTACTCGGGCAAGCAAAATTTTAAGAACTTAGCTACATACTGATCATCTGGGTGCCAGCCGTCTCTTCGTTTACAGCTCTCTCCGACCACACCGATTCTACTACACCGACTCTACTACACCGACTCTACTACACCAACTCTACTTCACCGACTCTACGACACCGACTCGGGGCAGCCTCTGGTTTGTCCGCCCTATGGTGGGTGGTCAGCCTCTCGACGAACTACTCCGCCGGCGCCATTTTGGCCGATTGCTCCGACTAAACACCCGGATATTTCACCCAGCTACTTCACGGTGCTCCTTCTCTCAGCTGCTACACCGAAGAGATGGAAAAGGCTTGCGGGAACGAGGCATGCACCAACACTTTCTCCAGCTTCATCAACAGAAAGAAATTCTGCTCGGCTGCCTGCTACCCTTCATTCATCGCTACTGCAGCTGCCAAGCGTCTGGGCCGTGGCCAGAAATCAGTCATTCCAGCTCCAGCCTTTAGCCTACCAGCTGCCTCACCAATCTACGCTGAGTCTCCTCCCAGCTCTCCAGCTGTCCTAAAAACGGTTTTTTTCATTGTGGGGACCCTAAATATTATTTTATTGGAAAAATAACTAATGGAATGCACATTTTGACTAAAAATACAACCCAAATCATGTAGTGCGATCAAAAATTCGACAAAAAGTGTAAAATGGGACACCCAGGGCTTCGACTTCTAGTAGTCGCATAGAGAATCTCGTTATGCAATATGCCAACGACTGAAAGAAATACGAAAATAGAACAGCTTAACAAATTTCCGCCCAAAAGTAGAATTAATGGTAGAAAAGGACCTCCAGGAGTATCAAGAAGGCAGTATTGTTGTGGCACTCATAGAAAATTGAAGAGTTTATTTGTATCAATTTTCGTTTGTACTAAAATACAAATATAATTTGTAAATGTCAAGCAATAAACATTTTGCAATCCTTTTTGAAAAATCCATTGATAAATTTAGGAAAAATGTGTGTGACCTGATTTTTTTCCAACACAGTCTTCACCAATGAACTGATAGTGATCCGGTTCCGTGTTGGTCAAAAACAGATTTTTAAGGGGTGTAGAACGGATTGGTTTCAGTTCTCGGAAGATGGGGTCGCACAAATGCAATAGCATAGATTACAAGAGGGAAAAAAAGAAAAAAAAAAGAGAAGAAAAAGTTTTCCCGAAGTTAAACGACAAAGTTCATCAGTTTCCCCAGATCTCATCCAAAAAAGGAATAAACAAAAAGAAAAAGAATGAAAAGCACCCCTAAAAACTGATCTATTGAAAAAAAATCCCCAGACAATGGTCACGGTAATTTAGAGCCTCATAGGATAACTGTCTTGTATAACAATCTAAATATTTCCTCGAATAATTACAACGTCACCTATTCAGAGTCAGCAAGAACAATATCTTAATCAAATTCAAACTGATTTCAATATTGATGCTGACGGGAGTATACCTTCGGGAGAAGAAGTAAAGAAACATGAGAGGCGTATCGGACAAATTTATGTTGATTGGGATGTGCACTGGGAGGAAGTTGTCTATGGCCTATATTTATTTTGATTGATGTTTACAAATTTAATTATTTTAAGAGGTTGCAGTTCCGTGCTTCGTTCTTCCGCATTGTGAAACTTGGTCGACCATTCGCATTAACTTTACATTGCAATTAAAGGCCCGATAAACCTTCCCATGTGCTCTAATGCTCGTGCCATACCAAATACTACCGCATTTTTCTCTTTTCTTAATCCACATTTCGTTCTTTTTAAATTTTTTTGTTTTCTAACCCCACCCACACTCGCGCTTGCTAAAACAAAAGAATTAACTAAGATACAAAAATAGAATTTTTACATGCCGCTGCAATGATATTTAGTATCAAGAATAATTGCAGCGGTATTAAAAAAATTCCCGCCGTTTGGGAGGGTCGGATATTTATGGAGACGGGTGTATTAACTGTAATGTGTTGCAACCCTGCACCCATGTTGTCTTATAGTGAAGGTCTCACCTCTAGATTGACTCAGTTTAAATACATTGGCGTGTGTTCAACAGCCTGTTTGTTTGTCACTTCATTACACTAACACGTACATTTGTTTAGCGGACACTTCAAATCGCTATACGAGGATGCGGTAATCGTCAGTGATGCTAAAAAGAACGAGTATGAGGAAGAGATCAACAAACTAAAACCACAAGTTAGTTTTTCTTGTGTTTTTTGATTGAATTGTCTTTTTCTTTAGAAAGGATTCGATAACTGTATAAACTCCACATATGAATCAGGCAAATAAAATGCTCTGCAAGTCACCGCACTTAGGAAGAAACTGGTTTAGGACTTGCATGTTGTCGGCACGGGATTGTACTGCTGACGGCCAACCTTAAAACCGGAGAAAATTACCGCGTTGTAAATTTTTTCAGCGCTTTCTTTTTTTTGCGACGCACAGCAGACGATATACGACACACGAGATCAGTATATTAAGTCTATGATTTTATGTGGAAGTGAAACCCTGATGTATGTGTAATTGTGTTTTTTTTTTTCATTCGGTGGTCGTCGGAATGGTCGAATCATGATGTGAAAAAGCGTTCTCGGTTTCACGGACATAGATAGAAGTGACTGTTTTTAAAATTCATATTCGATTTAGCGTAAAAAGTTGAAGAAAGACTTTTTTTTATTATCGAAGGTAGTTGTATAGCATAATATTCGCCAGCGTGAAAAATCGTTTGGCGTGAATTACATCCACATGCACTTAAAATATACAGTTTTTGAATTAATATTTAAATTCAACTGAAAAAATTGAGTAAGAGCATTATTTCAATTATTTTCGGGGAGAGTTTGTCGTTTGCGACGAAAAAAATTCGAAAAAAGGTCGCCTAGATAAGGGAAGCGAATTGCGTCGTTTTGTTTGTTCTTTTAAATTCGTCGAAAACCAATACCGAAAACCAATACCGCAGGCTACCGCCAAAAACAATGAAATTAATGCTCGATATTCAAATTTGTAAGCTGGATTTAAATATGAATTCAAACACAATTCTATTTTATACGCATGTCCGCGTAATTCATGCTCAACGCTTTTTCACGCTGACCAACATTACGCTATGCAAACTAACTTCAATAATATTATAATTTATTTTTTATGCTGAATTCAAATATGATTAATTCACGACGAACAATTTTTTTTTTATTTTTTCACGCAAACACATGCAATGCTATACAGTCTACCGCAGATAATAATTAAACTAGTACGCTGTATTCAACTTTTCATAGGGAACCCAAATATGAATTTAAAAAACAGTCTATTGTTAATCCATGTCAACAACGGTAGCGGAAATTTTATCTCGCTTCAACAAGTTTCTTTCAGTCGCATATAGACGACTGCCTTAATCTTATACATTAAATTCTATTTTAATGAAAGAAATTGTTGGTTACCAGACACAAGTTTATTAGTGACATACTCCCACATCAATGAAAACTTCTACACAGTCAATGCAGTCATGGTGTCAGGTTCAGAGACATCACGATTGGAATCTAAGTCAGAGTCTTGGTGAGAGTCACTGTTTGAGTCTTGATGATATTAACATCGGAGTCTTGGTCACAATCACGGTCTGAGTCACGGTAAAGTTCGAAGGTAAAGTTCAAGCTCCCGTAATGTAAATTTTGAAGAGTGAGACCGCTCTTGCAACTTTCCCTTTAATGCTTTTAAGTTTCAAGGTAATTATAACATATTATTTCCCTCTTGACATTGAATATATCGTGGATATTGTAAAAAAACCTTGAAAGAAAAAGTATATTTCAGCTAATCTTATTTGAAAAAATAATTGTATACTTTCTTTCCTGATGACTGCTGCCAGCTCTGAACTATCGCTGTGCTGAATAGAAATGTCCTCTTTAAGTCTTAAGTGCATTTGGGCAAGTGTTTCGAGATAATTTTTCATTTCATGTTTGGTTTGTGATATTTCCTCTTTCCATCGTTTTGACATCATCCAAGTGTCAATTCAATTTTAATTGGCTGTCAGGATTACTACAATAAACCACACACATTTCAACGTTAGAAAATATATTATTACTTTGGATTACGAAAGAATACTTTCTGCGGTTTAATTCCAAGGAAAAGACCCCGTTGAATACATTACTTTCGTAATTTGATATTTTGATTGCTTATTAATCAACGTCAACAGAGCAGTAGCTTTAGTGTTGGCCTCTTGCATTTTAAAATCACACATTTACATGAGCACATATACAAAGGATCGAAAATTTTGAAACTTGCATTTATTATATTTACCTCCATATTTCCTCATCATTTTTCGAACCCATCCATGTGTCAAATAAAACCCTTCTAGGTTGGCTTCCCGTTCGGCTTTAAAAGAATTTGGAATTTTCTTTTACTTTTTTTTTATTGGCGTTGTCATCAACCAATTTCTCTTCAGTGACGGACGCCACACTTAACTCTGAGTTCTTTACATCTGACATACTTACATTACATACATACATACACACATATATATATACATATATCATATACATATACATATATACATTACATCTGTATCCTTCATCTATTAAATAATTTTTGTTTTATTTTTTGAAGTGGTGGAAATTAGAATTCTACTACCTTCTTCTCTTTTTTTGCTTTGAAAGATCTTTTAGCTTACATAGTATGCCGTGAAGGCCCACCTCAGTAAGCCCACTCTTTGATAGAAGCGGAACAGTAAGTTTTTTCCTTGTCTCAACTTGATTCAAATTAGCCTGCAATCAAATGAGAATTATTGAAATTGAATTATTGATTTGCCGATGAATTTTGATTTGATTAAACCTTTTTAAGCAATTTTGTGTTTAGTATGGTACCAATGAGTAAGATAGGATGGTGTAAAGAGCGTGAATGTTCTTGTCGGCGATCAAGGCCAGTATCCTTAACTTACAGAGTCTTCCATTGAAGATTCATAAACTTTCCTACACAATGGATTGTAACATTTGAAGGACGCTGCACTTAAATCAAATCTGCCTTTGGGATCTAATCAATTGAAAAATGTTAACGGTCGCATTAAATTACGTCTTAGTCTAATTATATGGACCCGAAGGAAGGCTCAATTCCAAGAGTCAGTTTTAGTTTTAAGAATTTGATTACCTAAAAGTGTGACAGTAACTATCATGAATTTATTCTTCAAAGGCTCAATTGTCAACGAGTTTATGCTTAGATAAGATTGGCATTGCGGAGGAACAAATAAGCACGGAACTGCAACCTCTGAAAATAATTAAATTTGTAAACATCAATCAAAATATATATAGGCCATCAACAAATTCCTCCCAGTGCACATCCCAATCAACAGCAATTTGGCCGATACGCCTCTCATGTTTCTTTACTTCTTCTCCCGAAGGTACACCCCCGTCAGCATCGATACTGAAATCAGTTTGAATTTGATTCAGATATTGTTCTAACGGACTCGTCCTAATTAGTCGAGGAAATATTTAGATTTTTATACAAGACAGTTATCCTATTAGGCTGAAAATTACCGTGAAAGTTGTTGGCTACTTCAACATCTTCTCTATCCATTGTCTGGTGTTTTTATTTTTCAATAGAACAGCCTTTCTCATTCTTTTTCTTTTTGTTGATTCCTTTTTTTTGTTGTGATCTGGGGGAACAGATGAACTTTGTCGTTTAACTTTGAGAAAACTTTTTTTCTCTTTTTTTTTTCTTTTTTCCCTCTTATAATCTTTTTACTTTTGCAAATATAACTCTTTTTTAAATCTTTCAACAGATCATTTTTCTTTTGCGACATTTTCTTTGTTTGCTATTCAATAACACAATCACATTCTGGACGGAAACAGGTCCGTTTGCTGATTTTTACAACACGCTGATTAACGCGCGTTAACAATCTGTTAACTGATAAGAATCTGATTTCGAAAAAGGGAGGGGAATTGGGGGATAGAAAAATGTTATTGCCTTCGTGCGACCCCAGCGTCAGAGAACGGAAACCAATTCGTTCTACACCCCTCAAAACATCCGTTTTTGACCAACACGGAATCGGATAAGTATCAGTTCCCTGGCGAAGACTGTGTTGCTTTACCAGGGTCGTGACCGTGCCGGTATATTTTTTGTCTCCCGTGGGGCTCTTTTTAATTTTTGCCCATCCCGGTCAAATCCGTGTTTTTTTTAATCTTTTCATCCCTTGTAAAAAAAACTGCCCATTTAGCTCCGGGTTCCATTACATGTTCCATTACATGTCTTAGACATGTAATGGAGTAAAGTTATGATTTTAAGTTATTCAGCTTTAGCCGTCGCCGCTAACACAACCAAACGAAATTTGTATGAGTTTGGGTGAACTATAGCGGAATCAAAATAGAAAAATAGCTATATTTAAAGCTGAATAGCTTATAGTCTGATCAGAACAGCCAAAAATGTCGTCATCCGCCAGGAAGGCAAGGGAAGAGTGATAAAAAATGGCGACTATGCTGGTTGGGAAATTGGCCAAATCAGCCCTTTACTAGATTGCTTATAACTCAGCCAATCAAATACGGAAAAATAATTCCTTTTTTATTTGCATTTAGGGGTGGCCGAGTAATTTTTGGGAGAATTTTTTGTGGGGGGGGGGGGTTCGGTTTTCCCAAAAAGCGATATCGAAGACCCCCTCCCCCAAATTGTCAAAATTTGAAAAAACCCAAACTTTAACAGAAAATATCTTGCGAACGGCAGAGAATATTTGACTTCTGAAAACACAGGCGAATTCGGAGTAGAAAACTGGATAGGCCTGTATTTTTCCAAATTTTTACGTTCCATAGCGAAATGGGAAAAAAGGGTTCCGGGATTTTTGTGCGCTTGAGTAGTGGATTGCTTGTTAAAAGGTCAAGATTGAACTACAAAAATACATGTAGTTTCAAATTGATTTTAATGTTAGTAAAAATTAAAATTTGGAGGGAGGGGTTTAGGAGAAGATTAAAAAAGTTAGTAGAAATAATGTTCATGAAAAAAGTGTGTTGCAATTTGTTTGAGGTCAAAGTACTATTCTGACCAGACAACTAATCATGATAAAACATATTGGCAAAGTAATTTTACAGTCTTAAACATTATTATCTTCATTATTTTTGTAGACCAATAAAAAAATTTTAAGACCAGTACATCTCTAGGAATAATGAATTTACGGAGGGACCGTCCGCCATAAGGTCCCTTGTAAACTTGTAAGCTTTTGGTGTCTTGACGAAATGTTAAGCATAGCTAGTCCATCACGATTTATTTTATTACAAGAACGTCGTTCATCAAATAACATTCAACCTTGGCAATATGATGAATAAGAGCATAAGGAACATTTAATAGATGTAAAAATAATTTGATTTCCGTAAATTTATTTCATTATAATACTTTTTGCAAATTTTACATTATATATTGTATTTTTTAAACAGTAAACGCAAACATTTTCGAAGATGTTTTTTACTATACAGTCATGCGTGCTAATTTCTTGAGCAAGCAAATTGCTCTATATGTTTTTATTTTAAATTAACGGAAGGTATAGCTGAGGAAGCTTACTGTTCCTCTAATTTTTTTCGTTCTGGTGGGAAAGTTGAAAGAGGGAAAGGGAGGGAAGAAGAGAATGGAAAAGCGCAAAAAAAATCTAAAAAGGGGGAAAGGTGTGCTTTTTAGTATACCTTCCGTAAATTTTATATAAAAACATACAGAGCAATTTTCCTGCTCAAGAAATTTACACTCATGACTAGATAAACTATAAACACAAATAACAAAGTTCATGAAGAAAATGTGATGATGCGACGTGCTATCCGTTAACAATTATCTTGACTCTTTGTTTTTTCTTTGGCGCGAAAGAAAATAAAGGGATAGGAGCGGAAAAAAGGGGAATAATAAAATTTCGTTTTTAAACTTGAAATGAAACCAAGAAAATATCAATAAAAAAATTGAAAATCAGACCTGAAATAAAGCTAACGCAGGCAAAAAAAAGGCCAAAGTGGCCTAATTGCATAAGGTCCTCTCGGCTTTCCAAAGTATTTTAAAACAGGCCAAAAGTACTTCAGAAAACAAAAACAAAAATCTGTACACACAAAATTTGTTTAAAAACTGTAGTACTGAAAGGACTGCAAAAACAGCGTTTTTGCATAAGGTCCTCTGCTTCCAAAGACTTTCGGTAGGTACTGTACGTCTGTAGGGGAGACTGGAGTAAGACGGGGCGGTTTTCGTTTGCCCCCTACAGTACCTACCGGCGAAGTTGGTACTGCGTACCAACTTCGCCCGTTTATACATGGCGTCTTATGGCACTACGCAACTTTATTTTTTATTTTTTTATTAGCAACCTAGTTGCTGTAGTGTTAAGATTTTTGGAGAGGGGGGTCACTACATAACTGTTAACATGAAAAAAATACGCCCCCCCCTCTTTATGTACATTTCCCTACCCCCTGGAACTGGCGCCATGCGTAACCGCTTCGCCGAGCAAAACTTTGGGCAGTTGCCATGCTTTTCTTATGGCGCTACCAAAAAAAGGGCCCTGTTTTAAAAAAATCATAAAAAAATAACCGCTATACCTACGCACTTCTAGCTTTTACTAAAAGATGAAGACTAAGTTTATCTACATTTTAAGTAATTCAATAAATTTTTTTGTTAAAGTTTAGGGGTGTAACAAAAATAAAAAGAAAAAAACGGCAAAATTTTCCCCGAATGATGAGTCTCTCTAGTGGTAGGCATAGCAACTTCTTGTTCAGAGACGAGAAATTCAGCGTAACAATTCAGTTTCTTTTTTAACTCATAGATGTCAATGCTCTCATGTTATAAAAAAAGGGGAGGAGTTAGGGGAGGAGCAATGGGCGTAGCTACATCATCCACAAGAGTCTTCAAAGCCCCATCACAGATAAAGACCACTGGTTGATTCTCTCCATAATAGAATTAAGCAATTAACATGGGCAACTGTCGCCAACATTCTTGCTACCCTTCCTCCGATTTCTCCCACCCCCAAAATATAATTAGTAAAAAGTAAACTAGGTTATATGGGCTTTAAAACTAGAGTATTTGGGGATTTTAAGGCTTTTTCGTTATTATACAGCATTAATTTTAAGATGGCGCATACTGCCATAAGCATGGTGTATTAGTATGGTGGGGGAACTTTTGTTGGAATCGGCTATCTCGAATGAAGCCAGTTTCCGGACAAGAGGCGGAGCTTAGTGAAAAGTAAAAATTCTTAACAGCCAATTGCAGGGCTGGTCACCTATTGTCGGTGCCCTCTATGAACCAAAATACTAATCTTTTGTAAAATAATTCGTCTGTAAAATAGTATATATATTTACATTTTCGTGTGCAGACATTAACCGGTTACTGCAGTGGTTAGCGTCACGAGCTACGACTCTAAGGAAGAAGGGTTCGAACCCTAATTACATCATTTCTTTTCTTTCATATTTGTTGTCTATTAATTTTGAAATAATTTAAGCTGGAAAAATAATACTTAATTAATGTTATTGACTCATTTTTTACGATTTTATAGCTTTATAAGTACATAAGCAAAGTGCAATCGGACTTAGAAAATTTTCAAACCGTTTATAGCTCATAGTTCATCCAATTGTCCACCAGGCAGCGCTGATCATAGGCGACCACTGGCTTCAGCCGAGATAGCCGATTCCAACCATAAGTTCCCCCACCATACTAATACACCATGCCATAAGCGCCGTGTTAAACACGGCGGAAAAATGTCGACGCGGAAACCGATACTAAATTCATTTAAAAATAGTAAATCTACATAAAAAACGTTTAAATTTTAAAAACACATTTATTAACATATCAGCTTTGATTTTTGTACTAAAAACTATAAAATATTTTCAATCAGACCACCATTTCCCATTTTCAAATTTTCAATTGTAAATTTATATTTCATCCCACCGTCTGATTTCGTCCGAATTTTTTTACACTTTCTTAAAAAGTAAGTATAAATAGTGCTCATTTAAAAAATTTCTAATTCTCTATGGCCCCATGTCAAAATAAGATACAAGTTGGGCAACAATCTTTTCTATACCCCTGATCCAATCCAAGTCTCCCCATTTTAGCAATTTGGGAAAATGGCATCCCTGTACATTAAAATCAAACCCGTGTGAGCGCCAAACAGCAGAAGACGCCAATCTCGTCAACGGTTTTTTCAAAGTTTCAACTGCTGGTTTCAATCAGTTTCTCTCTCTTTCAACTGTAGTGCAAGAGTGCAAGACTAAGCGTGAAATCGTTCAACTGGAAAATTGGTACTATAGGCCTAACTACCCGTATTTTCACAAGAAGATATTTTTAAACAGTGTTTAAGGAATCATATAGAAACTTCAAAAATTTAATTAATAGTGAAAATCTCGTGAATATTCTATTTCCAAAGTGACAGTCGTCTATAATGCGTGATTGTCAACGTGTTCCCACTGCCAGAAGTAAACAAATTTGGACAAAGAACTAAGTGGCAAGAATCTCAAATAGATATTTAAAAATGAAAGGTTCAGCATCTTCTGCAGGGTCAAGATCAAATCAGAACCCACGATGTACTACCACATCATCTTCTTCAACAAAGACACCACTTGAAGGCCACCTCAAACCAAAAACACCTGCATTAATAACACCAAGCCCTAAAATAGAAAGAATGGAACGAAGAGAAAAATCTAATGCTCTAGAAAATGTACAAAGAGATCTCTCTACAAGGTGTGGAGTCCAACAGTCAAACAAATTGAAAGTTCCATTTACCATGAATGAAAGACACTCTACTGGAAGTCCCAAACTAAGCACACCTATTAGGTCTGGTCCACGAAGCTCTGAAATATCTATGTCAACAATTGTGAGAACACCTGAAGTTTTTTCTACAGTACGTTTTGAAACCCCAAAAAGAAATCTTGCTAGTGAACAGGGTGGCTCTGGAGTTGAAACCAGCAATTTAGTAGTTGCTGTAAGAGTTCGTCCTCAAACTGATAAAGAGAAAACTGAAATAGAAATGAAACCTGTAATTAGTGTAAAGGGAAATGAAATGAGTGTGCTGACAGATTATGGGCAAACACACTCTTTTACTTACGATCACTGCTTTTTGTCAAATGCCGCTTTTCATGACAAACAACATGATCAAGACAAAGTTTATGAAAGCTTGGCAAGGCCATTACTTTCTCAAGCCTTCAAAGGATTCAATACCTCGTTATTTGCCTATGGACAAACAGGTTCTGGGAAGAGTTTCAGTGTGATGGGCAATATTGGCAGTAAAAATGAATTGCATGTGGAGAGTGGAATTGTACCACGTTTTTGCCGCGACCTTTTCCAAAAAATTGAACCACTTACGAGGAATCCCGCTGATAACTTTTCAATTGAAATTCAAATAAGCTATTTCGAAATTTATAAAGAGAAAATTCAAGACCTTTTGTGTCCTGCAAGTAAATTAGGAGGAAGCTTGCGCGTTCGTGAACATCCACAAAATGTAAGAAAATTATTTTTCTGTATTCGTCTCAAAAATTTTTAAATGCAACTATTTTTGTACAGGGTCCATATGTAGTTGATCTTTCGAAGCATGCAGTTAATTCGTTTGAAGAAATACAGCGTTGGCTTGTGGTTGGAAACCGGCAACGCGCAACTGCAGCAACATCTGCAAATGAACATAGTTCACGTTCTCATGCTATATTTACCATCACATTAGCACAAAGTAAGATATATTTATTTGAAGGAAGTCTAAATATACTTCTGATTTTACAGGACGATCATTAAAGCAATTGGTTAATTGCCAAATTCTTTTATGTAGGTCAAGAAGAAAAGTTAGATGGTAAATCGCACCAAGTTCGGAAGCAGAGCCGCATAAATTTTATTGATTTAGCTGGAAGTGAAAGGGTAGCTTCTTGTCAGTCCGTTGGTGATCGCCGAGAAGAAGGATTAACTATCAATCAATCGTTGTTGACTTTGGGACGAGTTATCACTGCTTTAGCCGAACAAAATTTCGTACCCTACAGGTTAAAATTATTCAAAATTTATATTGAATTCCATCTAAAATTTTTCTGTGGAACTAATTTTCTATCATATTTTAAAACAGGGAGTCGGTATTGACTTGGCTTTTGAAGGAAAGTTTGGGCGGTGATTCAAAAACAGTAATGCTGGCCACTGTTAGTCCATGCGCAGCTCACATAGAAGAAACGTTAGCAACCTTGCGTTACGCTTGTCAGGTTAGCAACATTTTTGGTAACTTATGTCTCTGAAAAAATGTTTAAATTGGAAAACAATGTAGGCTCGTAAGATAGTCAACACTGCAAGAATTTGCGAGGATCCCAATTCCGTTCATATTCGTCACCTACGTGATCAGATTAAGCTGATGGAAAATCGTTTACATGAGGCCAATGCTCGTTCGTCGGATGAGACAGCTGTAGCGGGTAGCAGCGCCAACGAGTCTTCCTCGCGTGTTCAACAACTTGAAACTGAAATTCAGTGTCTGAAGAGTCGTTTGGCAGATGTCGAATGTCAAAAAGATATTTCTTGGCAAGAAAAGGTGACTCAAGCTGAAATGAAGCGAGCTGAAGCGGAAGAAGCTCTAGCGAACTTTGGTATTTCCAGTGTAAAAGATCCTAAAAAACCCTGTCTAGTCAACGTAAATCAGGTGAGCATCAGTAATAAATTTTAACTGCACTATTATAAACTGTAGGCTTACTTCAGTTTTTTTTTTCTCTAATTCATCCTATAACGATTACATTATATAACGAAATTGCAACCTTGATATTTTTAGATATTTGTATAAAATAAATCGCGTGTCATTTTTAATGGAATGCCTTTTTCGTAGGATCCGTTGCTGTCTGGAACTCTTTTCTTCCCCTTGAAACCGGGGCAAAATTGGGTGGGTCCTCCAGTTTGTTCGGTTGAGCTACCAGCTATCCAGTTAACCGGTGTAATGATTGAAGATCAACATTGCTGCATTGAGCTCTCTGGAGATAACCTTAGACTGACTGCAAACGCGGAAACGTATGTAAATGGACAGCTGGTTACTTCAACTGGAGTAGATCTTCGCCATGGGGATCGAATTATTATTGGTGGAACCCATTATTTTCATTTGCACAACCCAAATGATTCCCAGTTTCAGGGGAAGAAAATGAATAACAATAAGGTAATTTCTTTGATCAATACTAAATATATTTGAGTGCTTACACATTTCACCCCAATAGGTTTCCGATTTTGAAAATGCGCACGAAGAACTGAGAAACTGTCAAGAAAAACGCTTGCAAGTAGCTATCAAAGAAGCCCAAGAAAAGGCAAGGGTTTTGTTGATAGCCGAAATGGAAGAGCTCCGCCAAGAAGCGGCTTTAGAAATCTCTTTGCAACGCCATAGTTATGAAGACGAGATCGCGTCCCTTAATCGGGTGTTGCAAGAACGGCAATCCAATGATATTCCTTCGCCACTCCTCGCTTCACCTTCTACATCGAAGTCTACGAACTTGGAAGAAATTGAATCGCTCCTTCGAGATACACAAAGAAAACTAGCTCAACCAACAAAAAACTCTGAAGTATAACCCATTTTTTGTGTGTTCTAACAATCCTTATAATCTTGTTTTAACTCCAGGAATCCTCGTTTGTGATTCAATCCATGTTAAATGAGACCAATGCCATTTGTCGACGATTTCAACAGCCTTATGCTTTCGTTCGGAAAGAGGCGCTTACGGAAGACCTACAGCCATTGATATGCGTTCAAGATCGGGATCGCCAGCTAGTAATGCACTGGAATGTCGATACACTGCGGCAACGTTTGGAAGCGCTGCGAGAAGCCGTCGATGAGACAGGGGATTTTCCCGTTGATGCTATTTTCGAGAGAGGCGATGTGTGGCAGTTGGAAGACGGCACTTCTGCACTATTCGTCCCTGCCATCAAAGAAAAACTGGATAAACTGCTTAAACGTCACGACAGCAGTATGAGCGTTCTTGATGATAGCCGATTCAGTTTCGATTCTTCTAGACGCTCCAGCTTACTTTTCTCAAGATCCCCAACGATCAACACTGGGACAGCTGACACATGTAAAGAACTGATTCACAAGTTGGGTGACGGCGACTTGAATTCCACATTTTGTGTTGCTGCTTCTTCCCTTCAGCGTGTGCTGGATATTCCTGATCGCACATACACTTTTGTCATTCCACTCACTGTCCACGCCCACACACTATTAGCCATTTACCCAGCATTAGTCAGCTTTTTCGTTCACAAAAGAGACGTACCATCAAGTATCCGAGCCAATTGGATACAGAGTACCAAGGAACTTGGACGTAAACTACAAAATTCCCTAGAGTTCGTCATGCAGGTTCGTTATTCGGTACAAGTATAAAAATAAAAGTTCACAAATGATTTAAGTTTATTTTTTTATCATTAGGGTATTTCACTGGACTCTGTTGGTCTTTTCAACGATTGGGTCCACCGAACGCAGGACTCACTCAATTCCATTCTTGCTAGTTACTGCGAGCTCTCTGTCGTTTTTTGCAACGAAGTTCCGAATTTGGACGTTATCACGTCTGCAACCGCATTCACGGGATTTGTTTCAGCTCAAACCAAAGTGCATCAAGCAACCATCGGTCTCGCTGACGATGTCCGGATGAAAATTGCGCAGCTTCCAGATGAAAATTCGATCGATTATCTAGACAATTCCAGTTTGATGACGAGAGATTCATGGCTAGTGAAAGCTTCTCACGACGTCATAACACAAGTTCTAATCCTTCTTGAACAGTTTACGGAAAACATTGACAGTAAATTTTGCGAAAAGGACGTCGCTGCCATTCACTCGAAATTTCATCAACGAATTGATATTTTGTTGCGCATGGCGAATACTGTCGAAAACTTGTTGTCGTATCTGGAACTGGCCGATCTGACCCAAGTGAAACTGTGTGCCGCAGCATTGGAAGTTCAGGCCACCGCTTACGCAAATCAAATGGGTGTCTCTGCAGATATAACGTCAGTCTTGTGCGATGTTTCATTCGCAGTAAATTCGGTGCACAAAATCGTAGCAGAAAGAAGACGAATGACAGCTCTGAGAAGAGGGCGGGACATAAGTTATAGTCCACTCCCAGCGCGGCTACTAGCCTCAACACCCCGCAAGTCCTCACACTTTGATGACGTTATTGAATCCGAAATCAGCAATTCTACATTTGAAACGGTATAGTAAAATTCACGTAAATTTTAAAAACTGAACCAAAAAATATGATGTCATTTATTTTAGGTGGAAAGCGATGAGTCCTTGGAAGAAGTGCCTATTTCACCGTCAGCCATAAAGAAAGCATTACTTTTTCATACTCCTTCGAAATCGAGTTTGAAACCGAACGGAAGCTTAAAACGCCCACATAAATCTGTTCGCTTTAATGTTTCAGAGATGTCACTTTGAAGATAACACAAATTCCTGAATTAATGTATTTGGAGCTTATGCATTTCACAATTATCCGTAATATAAGTCTAAATGTGCTTTTTTAAAAAAATTCTCCTACTTGCATGTCAGATTTTCCATACTAAGTCTTTCTTGGCGATATTGTGTATTATATTTCTCGCGATCTAGTTTAGAACTACCATTTTGTTTCGTCTGAAAATAAACAAAACTACCTATCATTTTGATGCGTTCCTTAATTATGATTACCGTTTTCAAGGGAAATAATATAGGACAGCTATTACTTGCAATTCTTCTTACAAATATGAAATATTCGTAAAAAATGTCTGATTTCTTGATAATGTCTAGCGTGAATGTCTTGAAAATTTCAAGAAGGTCATGCCAGACGGAAGGGTTCCCGGTTCCCCCTACTTCCAGGCCTGCGTCTTTCGAGAGACAATGCGAACAGAAGTCTAAAAAGCCGTTAAAGTGTGTTAGGGTTAAAACCTCGTGCAGACTTCAGCCTTTTTTAGCGTTTTACCTATTACGTATGACGTATTTTCGGTTTAAGCAACCGTAATATAGAAGACAACTGGCTTTCCGTTGGGAAGAACCGGTTGCTTAAACCCTCTACGATAAGTAAAACGCTCCCAAAAGGCTGTGGGCGGAACGAGGCTTTAACACACCGTGGGTTACCTTCTAATACACTATTGCATAACAAGAAGGGGAGGAAATATGCAAACTACGTCTAATTTATCGTTTAGAAGGCACATTTTAATTTTTAAGTTGATAGATTTAAACATCCTAAACAAAATTCTAGGACCTTCAAGTGTACTTTTAAAGGAAGTATTTATTTAATTTCATTTATTTGATGTGACGGGGGTATAAAATAGCCACAATAATTCAAATACAAAATAATCTAAAGAAAGTTCTCTTTTTATGTCCACAGCTCTGGACATAATTCATTTGCAGTGCTTAATGTGGAAATAAAAATTTGCTGTGATTCGAGAGTGTTAATAGCTATGAGGTATCCAATACCAAATGCAAGCTACAATTTAAAATAGTAATAAAATATTAGAAAAAGGATTTAGATTATTATAATTTAGAAGTAAAAAAATCACTAAATCAGCAAGAAAAATGTAATATTTTATTAATTTTTTTTTTTGGTTTACAATTCGTCAATGCGGCAACGTCCCAAGCTTGACGATTCGAGCGATTCTGAAAGTTGAAAAAACTGCTTGAAAATGGCGGATTTACTTGAAAGTAAGTTATCTTAACTGCAAAACGTAAACAAACAATTAAGCTTTGACGGTTAATTATGTTTTTTCTTTAAACTCAGTTTGAAAATCTTTTGTAGTTTTAATAATTTATTATAAATTTCTATCTGATACGATTTGGGTTAAGCTCTAGAACGGCTCCTTACTTGTTTATATTGTTACCTCATATTTGCTTAAGTTTGTAATTTCTCATTCAACCAATTGTTATGAAAATTGAGCATTAATAGATTTTCCAAATCAATTGAAGTACATTGTGTTAAGAGTTTTACTTAACTTTAATATTTATATTTGAAATTCTGTATAGCTGAATCTGCAGAAGCTTTACTTTCATTCAAAAATGGAGGATTCAAAGTGAAAAGAGAGCTTGATTTTGGAGATGACTCAGAACAGGCGAATCAAGCAATGACTTTAGGCCCAGAAATGTTTGGATTAAAACGGATCAGTGATGTAAATTCATCCTCTAGTTCAAAAATAACTGGGAGTACCACTTCAAATCCAATCACATTGAACAGAAGAGGCATTGTAAGTGAGACTATTTGGACTTTATTTGATTATATGATGTAATAAATTGTGGAAACTAATTTTCATTTTAGCCAGCAAGAATTCGAAAAAAGAATCCATTGTTCTTTGATGATGATACTATTGTCAACCAATCTACTAATAAATCTCCAAGGAAATCCACAAAATCCAACAGTGGTGTTAGTGGATCATCTCATTCAAACCAGTTAGCACCTCAAGTTACCACTTCAAAAATAATAAAGAGAGGTGAAATAAATTATTTTAAAAAATGTAATCATGATTAACAGTAAATTGTGTTACAGGCCACACAAGATCTGCACCTGGCAGTGCAACTGGTACTCCGGAACGTCGCAGCGGATCAAATGCTTCGACGCCGCTCAAAACTACTAATCGAGTTAAGGCAAAGCTAAAGAAAATGAAGGTTAAGCCAGCTTTTAAGGTAAAATTTTTATATATTAAATATTGCCAATAATTGTATACTCATCATTTGTATTAGTTGCCAGAAAAGCAGAAGAGTGAACCTTTAGTTGTTGGACGTCGTGCTCGGAGTATTGTGGCCGCGGCCGCTTTACCTTCGGTTGCAGCAACAACGGCTGAGCAAGAAGCCGAAGACTTGAAAAAACTTGGTGTCCGCTTACGCAATTTACTTAAGTTACCCAAAGCGCACAAATGGGTCTGCTATGAATGGTTCTACAGTAATCTAGACCAGTACGTTTTTGTGCCATTTATTTTATACCTTGCACGGGGAAAAAGAAATGGTTGTTAGTTGTGTGTTTCGTTGATTTCCTTATAATTTGAAGCACTCCATTTTGCTGTAACAGTTTTTTTTTTTTAAATAATAATTATTTATTTATTTATTTTAGAGCATTGTTTGAAGGCGACAATGACTTTATGCTATGTTTACGAGAGTCATTCCCCAGCTTGAAATTACGACAGCTTACTAGATCCCAGTGGTGTACCATCCGTCGTCTTATGGGAAGACCAAGACGTTGTTCTCAGGTGCCTAAATTTTTATTCATGCAAATGGCTTGTCCAGTTTCTAACATTTTCTTATCCAACTTTTCGCCCTCTTGATTCATTTTAGGCATTTTTTAATGAAGAAAGAGGAGAATTGGCCAAAAAAAGACAGAAGATTCGTTTAGTTCAACAGCGCAAAGTAAGCGATATGGCATCTCTTTGTAGGGATTTGCCGGATCTTATCCCTATGCCTTTGGTTATCGGCACCAAAGTGACGGCCAGACTTCGGCAACCACAGGTACTCTTTAGCACAATACTTCAGCTATTTACTTAAATTGTTATCGATTTTGCGTCAGTCGACGGCAATCTTGTGTGATCATACCAAGATGCGCGTTGGTCTAATGAAATGCCGAAGTATTTTCGATTCCCTTAGTATATATGAGATGATTGCCGTAGTTATTCTAAGTGTTTTAAGATAACAGCGCAAGAGTTTGAAGTGGGTAATATAGCTTAATAAAAGAATATGTGGAGTTTGACGTTAAAACTATGACCTAGTGACTATAATTATTTGTGATTTAAAAAGAAGGAAAATAAATACGTAGTAATTATTTATTTTTTTCTTCCCATTAAAGGATGGATTGTTCGTTGGCCAAATCGATGCCGTAGATACGTCCAATAATACATACCGCATCACATTTGATAGACAAGGATTGGGAACGCACTCTGTTCCGGATTACGAAGTTTTGGTACGTGTAATGTTCGTCTTGACAACGAAAGACATCTTCAACTAAAAACAAATTTCTTTGTTAGTCGAATGAAACAGTAGACATGATTTCGATATCGAGTTTGGCTCAACGGTTTCGCCCTCGCCCAGCTGTTTTACCACCGACCCCCGCAATAATACCACTGATGGCTTCACAGCAGCAAACACTAACAATCTCGAGTCAACATCAACAGCCCATTAAACAGTCTTCCCTTGAAGTTGCAATGCCTACTTTATCTTTAACTTCACATGTCAGTGGCACACGAATTGGACACACTTCTCATTCTGATTCTTCAAGTTTAGTCAGCGATCCTGTCTTGGGATCGTCTAATTCAAGATTGACACCACAAGAAACGACGTTTGGCTCCTTGCCCATCCACGTTCTGACACCAATCGTAAGTCCTTTGAAAATCTGCGTATTATTGGAAATTTGTAACATATATTTGTTCTATAGGTACGACTCTCGAAGATTTTAAATATGAAAAAAGATAAGGTTAGAAGACTGAGAGATATGAATACAGAAGTTGAACGCCGAGAGTCAGTCGGCGAAACTGTTGCACCCGATTTTCAACGACGCTATGCTCGTACCATCCTTGATTTGGAGGAATTGAATACGGAACTCAACAGCCTCCTAGTTAAGGTCAGACAACAATGCCATGAGGTATTTTGTTACTTTTCAATCTGAAATAGTCACATTAATAACTCTGTGGAATTTTTATCGTTTAGATTGCTCCGGATTCAGAGCATGGTCTATCCCCATTAGCTGGGCCAGATAGTATTCGCCAACTGTGTTATCAAGAAGCTAGAGATTTGGTTGAAACTCAGTTGGATACTCGAAGTGGTTCACATCCAAATGTTACCTCTGCCCCGATTATTGCACTTGTCACTGGTCTCACATCTTTAATGCTCCAAATCAAGGTATTTGTAATGTATTTATTCGCTCGTGGTTATTGTTACTGCGAGTTTTTATTTGCTAGATTTTTTACCGATATTTTTAGTTGATGATTTATAGTTAACTATATTGTAGTAAATTAAAATCGATAATCAGATTGTCGTTTATGTAAACTGCAACTCTTTACTTATTTCAATACTTTTTTTTTTTCAGTGCCTTGCGGAAAGTGAACGCAACGCTTACGAGCTTCAAGCTTTACACGACTCCTTAGATGAACTGCGGAAGTCCTTAGACAAATCGAATCTAACTTCTCTTAGGAACCATGTTTTAGTTCACGTGCAGCATATCCAATCTGGATTGTGTAACTTTGACCACATGACGCCGTTCAACGGTACCGAAACTAATGCACCTGCGGTCACCTCCACCACTAGGAACCTACCTTTACCCAATGATAACGATAACCATTAACTATTGTTGAAACAGAAATAAATTAACTCATGGCGTAGAAAAAATTTTGTTAGACATGTCTCTGAAACCTCTCGTTTAACAGTAAAAAAAATCTTCAATCAATTCAAATGTAAATAATGCGAATCAGATTGTCTAGTAAAATACCGAATGATTTTCAAATGTTCAGTGAAAGACATTTTTAAATTACAAAAGATACACACATAATAAAAATATTCATTTAACAAAATTTTTGATTCCCTTTATCATTAAACTCTTTAATGAATATAATACAGAAAAACGCATTGGGTTAAAACACAAATATAAATATAGCAAATATCTTTTTTTTTAGGAACCAGAAACGCCCTTTAAAAAAATCAAAGTTGGAGGAGAATTCATGCAATTTTAAGGGGTGTTCGACCGAACCGAGCTCGTTTGAGTTTATTCTTTAGTAGATTACTCCTTTATTTGCACTTTGATTGATGTAATTATGAAGGCATCTCCTAGGAATGCGAGGTTGCAGTAGGAATATGTAATAAGACATTAAATACAAGCAGGACAAGATGTTTTGTAACTATATTAGGATAGAATCCAATGAAAAATACTGAAATAATGAAAATTAGTCTAATACTATTATGGTGCGACCTTAGGTGTACCGGTGGGGGCTTCAGCCGCCACCCCACGTCGCACTTCGCTCTTAGCTTAAATTTTAGCATTTCCTCAATGAGTTTGAGAGATTAAAAAATGATGTCTCTTTGGTGTGGCTGCATCCCCCCCCCCCCCCCCCCCCCCAAGCAGCGTCTTAAATCAAGCACAAAGCTCATTGCCATAAAACATTTAATTTACATCGCTGTGATGAACTCTGCGTAATGATGCAGAAAACATGAAAACATGAGATGTATTGTAAACATCCAATACAAAATAATGAAATGCAAATAAGACGCTCATCTGACTATGTCTGGAGGGCATTATGGGACAATGGAAATGTTTAATTTTACTTCCCCCAGCATCGTGTCAATTTTTTTTACAGACAAAACTCGATAAACAATTTTAAAAGGAATTGCTGGTTGGTTTAGATCAAATAATAGTTATCAACCTAGTTTTTTCAAATCATTTTCGGCATCGCCGAGAGCAACGCGGATTTTACAGTCCATCGCTGACATTGACGGCAATTCGCAATTCCCACACGTTTTGGTTTGGCGGCTGGTCGAAAGGGCGCTCGAAATGAGGATAGGACAGGCCATCCTAAACTCCATCTGCTGTAAGGCGATGGTGATCTCATGAACTGCGACAAATTGTTCTAGGTGTCGCATTAATCGAAATACCCTTAAAGCATGGATAAGTTTTTAGTTTTCCCCCTGAAAAATATATATATATATTTTGTTTTACCGAAATAATTGGTTTTTTCTCTTTTTGTCAGCAAAAAGAGAAAAATTTGCCTTTTCCTTGTTCTTTTTCTTTTTTTCCCATTTTTCCTTTCCTATCTTATGTTTTGTCATTTCGCGCCCAATCAGCGTACAGCGTTTTAAAGATGCTGTACGCTGATTGGCCATTTTGAACACAAATTTGATGGAAACGCAGGATGTTAGACTGCTCCATTGAACATGGTTAATTGATTTCATTTTAAAGATGTTTTGTTGTTGCAACTGGTAATACTGAGCATTCACGCTTGTTTTATGGGAAAACCCCAAATAATACACGGAATTGAAATGCAAACAAAAATTGATAATAAAATGATTCTTTGCTCTATCTTCACAGCGGTTAACGGAGTTCCTCCCCGTTAAGCGTTAACCTAATATTAACACAACATAAACAGAAAGTGAACCACAGAGTGTAATGCTAGTAAGTTATTGACATAAATTTGGACTTGGGATAGTATGATATATATGATAGATCGATTCCATTGATTGTAAAGGAAGAAACCAACGGCCATGGTGCAACGGCTGACGCTGGCCTCAAAACATCAATCTTCTTATTAGGAATTTAGGACTACGATAAGAATATCTTGGACGTTTCAAAACCTGACAATTCTTTCAGTTTTTCTTATCTTTGTTCAAACTAAGAATACAAGTTCAATTTGTAACAATTAAATAATATTGCTGAATATTTTTTGCTCTTCGGATCCTCCATTTGCTTTTTTTTTTACTTGACAACGTAGCATTCGAAGCAATAACAGCGCGACCGCGACTGCTTGGAAATGTTACTGTTTGAATAAAATAGGGATTGGCTTGGCACCGCATAAAGAAATTGGGCGCGAAAAATGGCATTCATTATTGGAGGTAACCGAAGCATAACCCTTTGGAGTGTATACCGTGTGCTAGCAAAGTTAAAAAAAAGCTGCCCCCTCCTCATCTAAGTCATCTTGTTATTGAGTTCGAAACGTTTTATTGGAAGTGTGCTTACCCTCTCATTCTCATATGACTTACGAGTCACGACTAGAGAACATTCAGAACACATACACAGCCATACGATTTGTATATCGCTTCCTTGCTCTCAGATTTTGAGTGTTAACTTCGTTTTAAATACTGGTAACAAATAAAAACAATATTTCAAATATTTTTAGATTGATACACTATGTATAAATACCATCCTATTATACAGTGGAAAATTTTAGTTTTGTGCATTGATTGGACATGGCAAAGCAAAATGATGATCTGCGCGAAGCTTGTTCGAAACTGAGAGAAATTATCACTAAAAACCAGATTCGATTGGATGCCATACAGAAAGAAATTGAAAAATCTAAGAAGCCTAGTTCGACAATCAGTAATTTACAAATTCAACAAGCTGGTCCTATTGCAGCATTCGAAACAAGGAAGCAGGGTCTAGCTTCCATGCAAGAAGGACTTACAGTGTCTGATTGCCAGCCCAATTGTAAATTACACACATTAAAGTTTATGATGGTTGTTTTACAAAATACAAATTTTTTTTGTTGTTTCTGCATAGTTCCAGACAATAAGATGATTTTGATTAAATTAGCTAGATTGTGGCAATCACGTTCAAAAACAGAAATCCAAGAGCTATTAGTGGAAGAAAAACTAAAGCAGGCTTCACTAAGGGCAGAGAGAGAGAGGTAACAACTCCTGTATATTCCCTAAAATTTCATTCTGATTTGCTAATGACTTTGTATTCAGAGCTGTGAATTGTTTAAATGAAAACAAACAATTATTAGAGGTTCACTTAAAGGAGAAAAGGAGTCTTGAAAATAAAGAAGAAGAGCTTGAGGAAGAGAGGGTTTCAGAACTGAAAGAAAAATTGGAAAACGCGAAAAGACAGTATGGGGAAATGAAGAATAATTTGGTACAATTGACTTTAATTAGTAACTTAGCACACTGTAAAACTAACCAGTCATTCTCTTTCATAGAAAAAAACAGTTGGAAAATATTTTCCTGAGCCAGAAATCCCTGGATTCACTGGAGTATACTCTCTTTTGAATGCAAGTTTCCTCTTCTTCATCTATCTACATTACTCGAATTCTAAGTTGACGTACACACTATATTTCTTATAGGACTTGACTAAACGCCTTTTAAACGGAGAACGAGATGCGTACGTTGAAGTACAAAACACTTGGCCTTATTACTTGGAAACATTGGAAGCAAATGGAATCATTGAGTACCACCCGACTGATCGCTCAAAAGTAAGAGTTATTGATTTTTCGGATGGTCGACTTGGTAAAACTGATTGATTCAAAAAATGTTTCAAATTTAAAAAAATGTTTCAAATTACAAATAAATTGCTAACACAGCCCTTCAGTTTTCCGAAGATTTTTTTTTTTTTTTGGTACGGGTGACCGGAAAAGTGCGTGATGCTTAAATGAATGATTAAATTTGGTTCAAAACTTTATCAATGCTACAATTCACATCCGATTATTGTTACCTCTACAAAGATTATTGCAATTATTGTTGGAAAACAAATGCCCCCTTATAAACTAAACCATGCGACAGCGTAGGAAAATTATTTTAGACATGTCTTTGAATCATCTCAACATAGAAAAGAAATCATAAATAGTTTCAAAAGTAAATAAAGCGAATCAGATTGTCTAGAAACATACTGCACATAATGTTTTTCGAATGTTTAGTGAAAGACTTTTTTAAATCACAAAAGATATATACTCAATTACTCATTGTCAAAATTATTTATTCGAAATTTTTCAAAAATTTTAAATTTCTTTCATCAGTAAACCTATCTAGTGTATATAGTGTAGATAAATGTATTGAAGTAAAACACATTACAGCAAATCCTTTTTTAAGGAGCGGAAACACCGATTTTCTGTAGAAAAATTAACGTTGATGAGGTTTGATTTATTTCTTGGTTGCGGGTGCACCAAGGAACCAATTGGCTCGGTGCACCGAGCTAGTTATAAATCACTCCTTGATGTGTGCTTTGATTTCTGTAATTATGTTGAATTAAATAATGAAGTGCCAGCATACTTGGTAATGATAAAAAAACAAAACAAAAAACCTTTAACAAGCTGAATAAATGCTGAAGCAGTAGCAGAATCTGAATATTCTTCGAAGAAATCGATCCCCTCGTCACATGCTTGAGTAAGACGATGATCGAGCGGAATTTGACCAAGGAAGGGCAAGTTAAATTCACTTGCCATCTGACGAGCACCCCCTGTAGTGGCAAGAAATATTTCGCTTTCTTTACTGCACTTGGGACACACAAACCTAAAAATATGAGCGGACATTAAGAAGAAATAGCGGGAATGTGAATTAAAAATTGAAAGCTTACCAACTCATGTTTTCAACTATACCAATTATTGGAATATTGACCTTTCTGCAAAAGTTTATTTCTTTGCGAACATCTAAAAGAGAAATCTCCTGGGGTGAAGTGACGATTATTGCCCCAGTAAGTTGGCAAGGAAGCATGTACTGTGCAATGGATAAATGTTCATCAGATGTTCCTGGCGGCGTATCCATTAACAAGTAGTCTAATGAGCCCCAATCAACTTCACTCAGGAACTGTTTGATCAGACCTAAATTAACACATACCACCACACATTTATTTTAAAGTTATTGCTGTCATAAAGTAACATTACTTATTATTACTGTAATAATAATTTAAAAAATTAATCCAAATTACCATTTTTTTTTGGTCCTCTCCAAATCACTGCATCATCAGGACTTGCTAAAAGTAGTCCAACAGACATGACAGATAAATTTTCACCTATGTACTGAACCCAAGAATTGCAATAAGTAATATTAAAGTAAAAAAGAACCATAATGTAGAATTATAAACATACAACAGGAGACCAGCCAGAACCACTTTGGTGAACTAAATGAATAACCAATAATAAATAAAAAGAATTATTATTGGTAATAAATGACTACTTCTCTTTTCCATTTTTTACCTGTTTCACCTTCAACTCCCATAATGCGAGGGGCTGATGGACCACAAATATCAATATCCATAACAGCAACCTTAAATCAACATCAGCAGTTGGTAATAACAAGAATTAATATTAATTTCAAAGTAAGATCATACATTTTTGGTGAGATCCTGAGCAAACACTCTGGCTATCATACTGGTTAATGTGCTTTTACCTACTCCGCCTTTGCCAGAAAGTACCAATATCTATATTGGTATAATAAAAAATAATGTGCAAAGTTTGATAACATAAGTTGTTAAAAAGACCTGACCTTGTGTTTCACATTCAACATGCGTTCCTGAATACCAACCATTATTTTAGGATCTTCTACTGTAACTTCACCAGAGGCACAGATCTTTTGATTTGGACAACCTTTACAACTCAAATTCCTGATTAATTTTGGTGTGCTGGGTACAAGATATGATATTCATACCATCACATGTAGATGCTTTTCCTGCAGCTTCACTCTGAACACCAGGGCAATCTGATAAGTAGAATATCGAAAACAATAAATCATACTATTTAGATCGAGACTTTTCAATACTGAAGCTCCAAAGAACTCGTAAATTTATAGTACAAAAAAAGGGAAAGCAATTGGAACTGCTCTAAGGATTAACAGATCTTAAAAAATCTTAACTAATACGTACATCTTTATAAATACGTATAGGTAAAAGGAACAAGAAACTGAAAAGATTATGTATAAGATACTAACGTTCCGGTATTTCGTTTTCCATTTGTATCGTGTAGGCTTTATCGTGTGCTTGCTGTCTCGTTTATGGCAGAAAGTGTTGTTTGCCGTTGTTGATGTTGTGTTCATTCACAAAATTTTTATCAGAGCTTAGAATAAGCCTCTGGTTTTATGTCGAAAGTCGAATGTCGTCTGTTACAGGTTGCCAGGTTTGGGGAAATTTACACACCGGCCTTTCCACATCTTGCAATGGCAACGCCGCCAGAGCCATTAAGGGCGCCGCAATGCAATGGCCGGTGTGTTAATTTAAATCTTAATTTAAATTTCGCCGTTCAAAACTTCATACCGGCAACTGCGCTCAAACTTAGGTGTTAAATGTTTCGCATAGGTTCAGCCGTTTTCAGTACAAAATAAATATTTATAAATTTTTAAGCTTAGTTTAATTTAATGAGCTAGTACAAACAATTAATTTTACATGCGATTCCGAACCTTGCTGATTAAATATTATAATTAAGATAGAAAAGCAAGCTTATCAGCTCGCCGAATGGATAGTCGTAAGCCAGTTAAAAACTGTCTTAAATGACAAATTCAGGACCTATTTTGTATTCAAAAGTGACGTTACGTTGTTGAGTGACAAAGGCACACGAAAAGCAAATTTGTGAGACAGCAAAACAGTAAGAAAATAAAACAAATTTATTCTGGGTTATTTTCAAACCATTGATCTTGTGTAGCCTGACACAACATATTTAGCCGTCTCTCTTCCATCTTTCTAGCAAATAACCCATCACCAGTCGATATTTTCAATGCTCTTTGATAGTCAAATGGCAAGACGGCCAAATCACTAATATGTCTTACCCTTGAAAGAGCCACGAAAGTCAGGCCGGCGGTTTCTTTGGGACCGATGTCTACAACAGTTTTGCCTAGAGTTTCTCCTTGAGATTTCCATACGGTCATCGCATAAGCCAGGCGAAGGGGAAACTGAATCCTGACGGCTCTGGTGTCATCAGACCGTATGGATATGGCCGGGATTGGTATACAGTTGTGAGTTGAAATGCCGTTATTCATGGTTGTAGAGAAGAATTGAGGGCCGGTATAATCAGGCCATCTAACAACGATGAAATCAGGCAGATCAACATTGGGCTGTTTGGAATAGACGATATCAACCACGGTACCTCTGGCACCATTAGTGAGACCCACAGCCGTGTTGATGTTGGATGTTAACGTTACTTGTGCTCCGATCGCAAGGTACAGTTCAACTTCAAGCCCTCGAAACTGATCAGATGGCTTTGACTTGCCACTTGAAGGCAGATTTACCGACCGTAGTAGGGTGATTGGCATTTGAAGTTGTGGTAATTTAAAGTAATTTCTGCGATTTACAGCTTCGTTGGTGGCAAACAAGTAGGTCGCATCTTCAAAATCAGTGCCAAAGTTGGCAATGGCTTCCGGATTCCTTGCTTGAAGGAATTTCCACTGGTCTATGGAACAGTTTCCATCTCTCAAAGAGTTGAGTGTGTCCAGGAATGTTTGCTGGTCAATGTCGCCATCTTCTACTTGTTGTCGTCGAACTTCTGTCAACTTGATGACGGATTGGAAAGCCAAGTAAGCGGCCCGACCCTCGTTGGCAAACGGTGCTGTTGATTGGGAATAGAGGGAAGGAGCAGCCACAGGAGGAAGTTGAGCTGGATCTCCAACCAAAATAACAGTCAGCCCACCACAAAAAAGGTTGTTGCCTTTGGCTTCACGAAGACGAGCGTCAATTTTTCCAAGCATGGTCAAACTCAACATTGAATATTCGTCAATTATGATAATTTTAACATGACGAAATTTCTCTTGAAGAGCTGCCAGTTTCGCTCCATTAAGTGGGACGAACTTTGTACCTTGGCCTTTTTCTACTGGAATTTGAAATATCTTATGCAAAGTTTCACCGCGGATGAGATGGGCCGCTTTCGCTGTGTAGGCCGAACGGACGATATGTTCTTTAGGGACAGCACTGGAAATTGCTGAAATAGTGAAGGTTTTGCCGGTACCAGCTGTGCCATTGACGATCAATAACAACTGTTTCTGAGATTGCAGAGCCTCAACAACCATATCGAACCACATTCGTTGTGAAGGATTCAGTTGACTGGGACTGACAAAGGGTAAATCTGTAGAATCAGTGCCGAGATCTCTTCCATTGGTTAGATGATTAACCACCCAAGTGCTTCCACAGGCCAATTCATGTGGAGTGTAATGAAGCTGAAGACTAGTCAGCCAAGGGAAAGAACGGTCAATCACAGGTAGATCAGAACGAACTTCTTGTTCGCCAGCAGGTCGCATACCGACCGCTTGCTGCCATTCAAGTTGATTAAAGTTGTCGTTTTCAATGTTGTCTTCTTCCTGGAGGTCATCAGCTGCCTGATCTAATCGACTTTGTAATTCTTCATCTAAGTTGAAATATTGACGCAGTTCCTGAGCTGCAGTCAATCGAAAGTCTTGCCATTGGCGTACGACAAGGTTGTCATCCAAAAGCATTGGAATAGATGATTCCGTCCATGGGAAAAACTTGATAAGCGAATATCGGCAGAACAGATGGTAGGTAGCTGACGTAGGAGAATTTCGATGCACCGGAAATGTCAAAACTATGGTCTTGTCCGGATTGGGATTATTTCTAAGATTCCCTTTGACGACAGTGAAGTGACGACAAAACTCGATAAAATTGGGTTGATCAAGATTCCAATTGGGGTAGGTGTTTTGTTCAATGTAGACATGACGTTTAGCAAAGTATGTAAGCAGAGTTGGTCGAGTTTCCAACTCACCAGTCGTTGGATTTCTTAAGACTTCGTTTACAGTCAGGTCCAAAGAAACGTTGACGTAATTGAAGGATGATTCACAGTGGTGGCCGGAAGACAAAATGCGCGACGCTTCACCTTTCCCGATGTCACGATGGCCAATGGAACGAATAATTGAGGAGCGAAATGCGGAGCCAGCATTGTCGGTGACATCAGCCTTGTTGATAATCGTTTTGATCACTTGCTGTAAAGTGTTTCCAGATCGCTCTTGTTTGCTGGCATATTTGACCATGTAGTTCATTGCAGCGTGATGATCAAGAATGAGCTGAAGATCTACATTGGCACACCAATGTTCCAACATTGATCTGTTGTGGACATTCATGAACTTGTCGTTTCTTTTGAGAACAATTTTAGCACGAACAGAGTCTGTGTTTCCGATTTTTTCAAAAACTATTCTCGATTCACTAACTAGATCAAAAGGAAAGTGAAAACGACATTTGCCATCCTTAGATTTACAGTAACCATCTGGTCGACAGACGTGACGTTGAACACAGTTTGCCAATCTTTCGTAAAAGTCGTCCATGGCTGCTACATCGTTCAGAATTGACGAGACATTGCTTGAACACGGATGGGGAACTGGTACTTCAGCATTGAACGGGTTGACTGGATCAGACCGAGTATTACAGGCACACAACAGAGTATCGGCATACTTTAGAACCTTGAGTTCTGCAAGAATGCCGGTTTCAACAAGATCTTGCTTTTCTAGGACGTCTTGTTCGCTAAGGTTTGCTGTGTACTGTGGATCAGCTAGTTTTTGCGCCATAAGTCGGCCAGCATAGACTTTAATCACTAGGTCGGCAATCCCCGGGTCGTTTTTGAGCTTTACAACACCGTGGGCATGAATGGCTGTTCTTGATTGCCACTCGAAACGATACCAAAACCATTCGTGATCCAAGACACCACCGAAAAAATGCTTCATAAAAAGACGTAATTTTTCGGAAAAGTACCAGTCTGCTAGATGTAAATTTGCATTTGTACTCTGGTAGCGAAGTTTTGGTTCAGCTGCACCGTTGGGCATGAGACGATGGAGGTCGTACCAGTGATTGTCAGCAAAGCTAACAGTAAAAAAAGCCGTGCCAAGACCTTTCTGTTGCATTATAGCCTCTAATTCTCTCCGACGCTTGCTCCAGTAGGCGTCACTGCCAGTGACATTGGCTGTATAGGAGTACATTTTGCTGATGACCGAGTCAAGTTGACCGTTGGCAGCCATAGCCTTAAGTTCCTCCATAGACAATGCAGCTTCTTCGGGATTTTGTCTCAGAAAAACGGAACACTGCCCAAGGGCTCGATGGCGTCGTATGCGATCAACCGACCAAAAACAGAAGCGCTCATGTTCAGCAAACGGAAAATACAAATACCCGTTTGGATGAGATTCGTCGGGTTCCTTTGTACAATCAATCTCGGCATATTTCATTAAGTGGTTAGAAGCAACGAGTTCGGATAGGTCTTGTCTGCGACCTTTCTTTGTTGGGTCAGCTTGCCCAAGAGGAAACAACTTGATGAAAGCCAGAGATGCAAGACCAGACATGACCTCAAATTCGTTGATAGGCTCAGTTGAAATTGTTGGCCAATTAACCGGATCGAGCGCATTTAATATTTCATTTTGTTGAGGAGGCCTGATGTTGTTTGAAATGACGAAAGCGACATCAGGAGGTTGTGGCTGATCAAGACTGTCTTCTGATGGAACATCCCTTGTCATGGCTCCTTCGTCAGTGACATTCAATTCATCGTTGTCGCTGTCCATCGTCGGAATATTTAACAAAGGTCCATCTTCGGGCAGCAAATCACAGTTGGTCTGGCTAAAAGTGATGCGATGTGAAGCAAAGCCTGGATGGTTCTGAATGAGAAATCGGCCAACTGCTTCAACTCGTTTACGGCAAACTTTGAATTCGGCACAGGTGTTGTCCACACCTCTCCTTCTTATGACGAGGCACGGAAGTTGCTCTGCTGTGAGAGGAATCTCTCTGATGAATCCGGCTACGTCTTGTTTGAAATTTGCCACGTAGCCACGAGAAACATGTCCACCAGAAGGTAGCCGGAAGACAGACATGATGGAAATTACTGGCGAGAGAAGCATTTCTTCAAGAGGAGTAAGTTCCCGAAAGTGCTTCTGAATTGCTAGTGGAATAGATGAAAAATCACGCACCATATCATTTTGAATGCCAAAAGGGTTGAATTCCGTAAGTTTCTTGCAACGGCAGCAAATGTAGGGATCGACAATTGCATCTCTTGTAGGCCACAATTCTCGACAGTGGAGGCAATGCTGCTGATTTAATTGATGCAATTCAGAATGGAATTTTTTCATATGCTTGTCTACGAAAGGTTGCTTATGAAGCGGTCCATTGACGGAAGCATCAAAAGCATCTAGATATTCTTCTTTGGAGATTTGACGGGTTTCCCTAGATCGTCGCTGAACACTTGCATTACTTTGTCGCCTATCAGTAGCTTCATCTTGGGTTTCGTTGGATATAGTGGCGGCAAAGCGAGCAGCGGAAGCAGCAAGTCTAGCAGCAGTTTGTTGAGGACATTCGGCTTCTCTGGCGACTGTATGCATTGTCGCATCAGCAGCACGTCTAGCGAAAGCTTGAATTTCCGATTCGGCTTCTCTGGCGACTGTATGCCTTGTCGCATCAGCAGCACGTCTAGCGAAAGCTTCAATTTCCGATTCGGCTTCTCTGGCGAATGTGTGCCTTGTCGCATCAGCAGCACGTCTAGCGGAAGCTTGAAGTTTTGATTCGGCTTCTCTGGCGATTGTATGCCTTGTCGCATCAGCAGCACGTCTAGCGGTAGTTTGAATTTCTACTTCGACTTCTCTGGCGGATGCATGTCTCAGAGCATCTTGAGCACGGCGATAACTAGTCTGTTGTTCAGACTCGGCTGATCGTGCTGCAGCATTCCTGGCAGCATTTGCTTCAAGTCGAGCACAAAGCTGTACTTCAGACTCGGCTGATCGTGCTGCAGCATTCCTAACAGCATTTGCTTCAAGTCGAGCACAAAGCTGTACTTCAGACTCGGCTGATCGTGCTGAAGCATTCCTGACAGCATTTGCTTCAAGTCGAGCACACCGCTGTACTTCAGACTCGGCTGATCTCGCTGCAGCATTCCTGACAGCATTTGCTTCAAGTCGAGCAAACCGCTGTTCTTCAGATTCCGTTGCTCTACGTTTGGCTTGCCTAGCTGCAAGTTCATCCTTTCGTTTTCTCTTAGAAGACATTTTGACGTTCGATAATCTGGGAATAGGTTTGACTATTGCTTTTGGTGTGGTAAAAAAACAATCAGTCAGAAACGGTATTTTTGTGGGGTAAAAACAGTCTGACAGAAACGGTGTGTGTTTGGCACCCTTTAAAATCAATTTGTTTTTTTGTATGGTAAAAACAATCGATATTCTGGGAATAGAAATCATCAAAGTGATGGAGCAATGTGATTTCTTGTTTTCTTTGTGTGGTAAAAAAAACAATCAGGCAGAAACGGTGTTTTTGTGTGGTAGGAAGTGCGGAAAGCTTCGCCTTTCGTGTGGATAGAAAAGCAAGCTTATCAGCTCGCCGCGAAGGGATAATCGTAAGCCAGTTGAAAACTGTCTTAAATGAAAAATTCAGGGCCTATTGTTAACTCGGACTTATTCACAGTTCACACTTTTCTTCACAGACTTTTTGGTCTTAAAACGGTATTTTTCTGTCAAAGTTCAATATCCTTGCAAGTTATTAACGTTTAGTTTGCTTAACTCTTATTTTCCAATTTTTACACATAAAGTTCAATAATTGAATTTAAAAATAACCATCTTTTAGTCAAATAACTGCAAAACATAAATGCAAATCTGGTTGTTGCGTCATGGATGGGACATCAAAGATTGCGTCATCACGGCGATACTACGGACATCTGGTGGTGATTTGATTGGGCGGAATATATTCGTAAAATTATTTTACTCATGTTTAACCATCCATTACGAATATATTTCAATAAAAATTATCCGACGAGAAGGATGAATTTTAAACTTAACACGTTAAATAAATGACACTTACATATGTAGTGGAAAGTGAAATTTAAACCTAAGGTGAAAAAGTTGTAGTCGCCACCGCCAGATGTCTTTAGTCGTTAAGCAATTATTTTAACAGTTTTTCATTAATTACAGGAGAACTAATTAAGTAAATGAAATTATTTTTGTTCTGGTCGCACCGCATATTTTTTGTGTAATTTTTAAGACCAAAAAGTCTGAAATGTGTCGTAAAAAGCCCGAGCTATGGAGCGTTACATACATACATACATACATACATACATACAGACAAAGTGACATGGCTTTTTTTTTTCTGCGTATGCGATTATTAGCTCCGAAGGGCGAAGCTAATAATCGCATACGCAGGAAAAAAAAACCCATGTCACTTTGTCTGTCTGTCTGTCTGTCTGTATGTATGTATGTATGTAACGCTCCATAGCTCGGGTGTTTCATGACAGATTTCGGACTTTTTGGTCTTAAAAATTAGACAAAAAATATGCGGTGTGACCAGAACAAAAGTTATTTCATTTACTTGATTAGTTCTCCTGTAATTAATGAAAAACTGTTTAAATAATTGATGAGTGACATCTTGCGGTGGCAACTACAACTTTTTCACTTAATGACTGGTGACATCTTGCGGTGGCGACTACAACTTTTTCTTTCTAATTTTCTTTTAAATTCCACTTTCCATTCTTAACGTGCTTGTCATTTACTTAACGTGTTAAGTTTAAAATAACGTGTTAAGTTTAAAATTAATTCTTTCTTGTCGAAAAATCACCACCAGATGTCGATAGCATCGCCGTGACGCAACCATGCCCCAACCATGACGCAACAACCAGAATTGCATTTAAGTTTGCAGTTATTAAACTAAAGGGTGGTTATTTTTAAATTTTCAATCATTGAACTTTATGTGTAAAAATAGGAACATTTGAGTTGAGCAAACTAAACGTAATTAACTTGCAAGGATATTGAACTGTGAATGAAAAATCACCACCAGATGTCGATAGCATCGCCGTGACGCAACCATGCCCCAACCATGACGCAACAACCAGAATTGCATTTAAGTTTGCAGTTATTAAACTAAAGGGTGGTTATTTTTAAATTTTCAATCATTGAACTTTATGTGTAAAAATAGGTTAAATATGAGTTGAGCAAACTAAACGTAATTAACTTGCAAGGATATTGAACTGTGAATGAAAAATCACCACCAGATGTCGATAGCATCGCCGTGACGCAACCATGCCCCAACCATGACGCAACAACCAGAATTGCATTTAAGTTTGCAGTTATTAAACTAAAGGGTGGTTATTCTTAAATTTTCATTGAACTTTATGTGTAAAAATAGTAAAATATGAGTTGAGCAAACTAAACGTAATTAACTTGCAAGGATATTGAACTGTGAATGAAAAATCACCACCAGATGTCGATAGCATCGCCGTGACGCAACCATGCCCCAACCATGACGCAACAACCAGAATTGCATTTAAGTTTGCAGTTATTAAACTAAAGAGTGGTTATTTAAATTTTCAATCATTGAACTTTATGTGTAAAAATAGGAAAATATGAGTTGAGCAAACTAAACGTAATTAACTTGCAAGGATATTGAACTGTGAATAAAAATCACCACCAGATGTCTATAGCTTCGCCGTGACGCAACCATGCCCCAACCATGACGCAACAACCAGATTTGCATTTATGTTTTGCAGTTATTTGACTAAACAATGGTTATTTTTTTAATTCAATGATTGAACTTTATGTGTAAAAATAGGAACATTTGAGTTGAGCAAACTAAACGAAAATAACTTGCAAGGATATTGAACTGTGACAGAAAAATCCCACAGGATTGCAATTGCGAAAGAAAGTGTTGATACGAGGTTATATAAGGGTGATTCGACTCGAGATGATTTTAAAGGGTGCCAAACATACACCGTTTCTGTCAGACTGTTTTTACCACACAAAAACACCGTTTCTGCCTGATTGTTTTTTTTACCACACAAAGAAAACAAGAAATCACATTGCTCCATCACTTTGATGATTTCTATTCCCAGAATATCGATTGTTTTTACCATAAGATAGAAAAGCAAGCTTATCAGCTCGCCGAATGGATAGTCGTAAGCCAGTTAAAAACTGTCTTAAATGACAAATTCAGGACCTATTTTGTATTCAAAAGTGACGTTACGTTGTTGAGTGACAAAGGCACACGAAAAGCAAATTTGTGAGACAGCAAAACAGTAAGAAAATAAAACAAATTTATTCTGGGTTATTTTCAAACCATTGATCTTGTGTAGCCTGACACAACATATTTAGCCGTCTCTCTTCCATCTTTCTAGCAAATAACCCATCACCAGTCGATATTTTCAATGCTCTTTGATAGTCAAATGGCAAGACGGCCAAATCACTAATATGTCTTACCCTTGAAAGAGCCACGAAAGTCAGGCCGGCGGTTTCTTTGGGACCGATGTCTACAACAGTTTTGCCTAGAGTTTCTCCTTGAGATTTCCATACGGTCATCGCATAAGCCAGGCGAAGGGGAAACTGAATCCTGACGGCTCTGGTGTCATCAGACCGTATGGATATGGCCGGGATTGGTATACAGTTGTGAGTTGAAATGCCGTTATTCATGGTTGTAGAGAAGAATTGAGGGCCGGTATAATCAGGCCATCTAACAACGATGAAATCAGGCAGATCAACATTGGGCTGTTTGGAATAGACGATATCAACCACGGTACCTCTGGCACCATTAGTGAGACCCACAGCCGTGTTGATGTTGGATGTTAACGTTACTTGTGCTCCGATCGCAAGGTACAGTTCAACTTCAAGCCCTCGAAACTGATCAGATGGCTTTGACTTGCCACTTGAAGGCAGATTTACCGACCGTAGTAGGGTGATTGGCATTTGAAGTTGTGGTAATTTAAAGTAATTTCTGCGATTTACAGCTTCGTTGGTGGCAAACAAGTAGGTCGCATCTTCAAAATCAGTGCCAAAGTTGGCAATGGCTTCCGGATTCCTTGCTTGAAGGAATTTCCACTGGTCTATGGAACAGTTTCCATCTCTCAAAGAGTTGAGTGTGTCCAGGAATGTTTGCTGGTCAATGTCGCCATCTTCTACTTGTTGTCGTCGAACTTCTGTCAACTTGATGACGGATTGGAAAGCCAAGTAAGCGGCCCGACCCTCGTTGGCAAACGGTGCTGTTGATTGGGAATAGAGGGAAGGAGCAGCCACAGGAGGAAGTTGAGCTGGATCTCCAACCAAAATAACAGTCAGCCCACCACAAAAAAGGTTGTTGCCTTTGGCTTCACGAAGACGAGCGTCAATTTTTCCAAGCATGGTCAAACTCAACATTGAATATTCGTCAATTATGATAATTTTAACATGACGAAATTTCTCTTGAAGAGCTGCCAGTTTCGCTCCATTAAGTGGGACGAACTTTGTACCTTGGCCTTTTTCTACTGGAATTTGAAATATCTTATGCAAAGTTTCACCGCGGATGAGATGGGCCGCTTTCGCTGTGTAGGCCGAACGGACGATATGTTCTTTAGGGACAGCACTGGAAATTGCTGAAATAGTGAAGGTTTTGCCGGTACCAGCTGTGCCATTGACGATCAATAACAACTGTTTCTGAGATTGCAGAGCCTCAACAACCATATCGAACCACATTCGTTGTGAAGGATTCAGTTGACTGGGACTGACAAAGGGTAAATCTGTAGAATCAGTGCCGAGATCTCTTCCATTGGTTAGATGATTAACCACCCAAGTGCTTCCACAGGCCAATTCATGTGGAGTGTAATGAAGCTGAAGACTAGTCAGCCAAGGGAAAGAACGGTCAATCACAGGTAGATCAGAACGAACTTCTTGTTCGCCAGCAGGTCGCATACCGACCGCTTGCTGCCATTCAAGTTGATTAAAGTTGTCGTTTTCAATGTTGTCTTCTTCCTGGAGGTCATCAGCTGCCTGATCTAATCGACTTTGTAATTCTTCATCTAAGTTGAAATATTGACGCAGTTCCTGAGCTGCAGTCAATCGAAAGTCTTGCCATTGGCGTACGACAAGGTTGTCATCCAAAAGCATTGGAATAGATGATTCCGTCCATGGGAAAAACTTGATAAGCGAATATCGGCAGAACAGATGGTAGGTAGCTGACGTAGGAGAATTTCGATGCACCGGAAATGTCAAAACTATGGTCTTGTCCGGATTGGGATTATTTCTAAGATTCCCTTTGACGACAGTGAAGTGACGACAAAACTCGATAAAATTGGGTTGATCAAGATTCCAATTGGGGTAGGTGTTTTGTTCAATGTAGACATGACGTTTAGCAAAGTATGTAAGCAGAGTTGGTCGAGTTTCCAACTCACCAGTCGTTGGATTTCTTAAGACTTCGTTTACAGTCAGGTCCAAAGAAACGTTGACGTAATTGAAGGATGATTCACAGTGGTGGCCGGAAGACAAAATGCGCGACGCTTCACCTTTCCCGATGTCACGATGGCCAATGGAACGAATAATTGAGGAGCGAAATGCGGAGCCAGCATTGTCGGTGACATCAGCCTTGTTGATAATCGTTTTGATCACTTGCTGTAAAGTGTTTCCAGATCGCTCTTGTTTGCTGGCATATTTGACCATGTAGTTCATTGCAGCGTGATGATCAAGAATGAGCTGAAGATCTACATTGGCACACCAATGTTCCAACATTGATCTGTTGTGGACATTCATGAACTTGTCGTTTCTTTTGAGAACAATTTTAGCACGAACAGAGTCTGTGTTTCCGATTTTTTCAAAAACTATTCTCGATTCACTAACTAGATCAAAAGGAAAGTGAAAACGACATTTGCCATCCTTAGATTTACAGTAACCATCTGGTCGACAGACGTGACGTTGAACACAGTTTGCCAATCTTTCGTAAAAGTCGTCCATGGCTGCTACATCGTTCAGAATTGACGAGACATTGCTTGAACACGGATGGGGAACTGGTACTTCAGCATTGAACGGGTTGACTGGATCAGACCGAGTATTACAGGCACACAACAGAGTATCGGCATACTTTAGAACCTTGAGTTCTGCAAGAATGCCGGTTTCAACAAGATCTTGCTTTTCTAGGACGTCTTGTTCGCTAAGGTTTGCTGTGTACTGTGGATCAGCTAGTTTTTGCGCCATAAGTCGGCCAGCATAGACTTTAATCACTAGGTCGGCAATCCCCGGGTCGTTTTTGAGCTTTACAACACCGTGGGCATGAATGGCTGTTCTTGATTGCCACTCGAAACGATACCAAAACCATTCGTGATCCAAGACACCACCGAAAAAATGCTTCATAAAAAGACGTAATTTTTCGGAAAAGTACCAGTCTGCTAGATGTAAATTTGCATTTGTACTCTGGTAGCGAAGTTTTGGTTCAGCTGCACCGTTGGGCATGAGACGATGGAGGTCGTACCAGTGATTGTCAGCAAAGCTAACAGTAAAAAAAGCCGTGCCAAGACCTTTCTGTTGCATTATAGCCTCTAATTCTCTCCGACGCTTGCTCCAGTAGGCGTCACTGCCAGTGACATTGGCTGTATAGGAGTACATTTTGCTGATGACCGAGTCAAGTTGACCGTTGGCAGCCATAGCCTTAAGTTCCTCCATAGACAATGCAGCTTCTTCGGGATTTTGTCTCAGAAAAACGGAACACTGCCCAAGGGCTCGATGGCGTCGTATGCGATCAACCGACCAAAAACAGAAGCGCTCATGTTCAGCAAACGGAAAATACAAATACCCGTTTGGATGAGATTCGTCGGGTTCCTTTGTACAATCAATCTCGGCATATTTCATTAAGTGGTTAGAAGCAACGAGTTCGGATAGGTCTTGTCTGCGACCTTTCTTTGTTGGGTCAGCTTGCCCAAGAGGAAACAACTTGATGAAAGCCAGAGATGCAAGACCAGACATGACCTCAAATTCGTTGATAGGCTCAGTTGAAATTGTTGGCCAATTAACCGGATCGAGCGCATTTAATATTTCATTTTGTTGAGGAGGCCTGATGTTTGAAATGACGAAAGCGACATCAGGAGGTTGTGGCTGATCAAGACTGTCTTCTGATGGAACATCCCTTGTCATGGCTCCTTCGTCAGTGACATTCAATTCATCGTTGTCGCTGTCCATCGTCGGAATATTTAACAAAGGTCCATCTTCGGGCAGCAAATCACAGTTGGTCTGGCTAAAAGTGATGCGATGTGAAGCAAAGCCTGGATGGTTCTGAATGAGAAATCGGCCAACTGCTTCAACTCGTTTACGGCAAACTTTGAATTCGGCACAGGTGTTGTCCACACCTCTCCTTCTTATGACGAGGCACGGAAGTTGCTCTGCTGTGAGAGGAATCTCTCTGATGAATCCGGCTACGTCTTGTTTGAAATTTGCCACGTAGCCACGAGAAACATGTCCACCAGAAGGTAGCCGGAAGACAGACATGATGGAAATTACTGGCGAGAGAAGCATTTCTTCAAGAGGAGTAAGTTCCCGAAAGTGCTTCTGAATTGCTAGTGGAATAGATGAAAAATCACGCACCATATCATTTTGAATGCCAAAAGGGTTGAATTCCGTAAGTTTCTTGCAACGGCAGCAAATGTAGGGATCGACAATTGCATCTCTTGTAGGCCACAATTCTCGACAGTGGAGGCAATGCTGCTGATTTAATTGATGCAATTCAGAATGGAATTTTTTCATATGCTTGTCTACGAAAGGTTGCTTATGAAGCGGTCCATTGACGGAAGCATCAAAAGCATCTAGATATTCTTCTTTGGAGATTTGACGGGTTTCCCTAGATCGTCGCTGAACACTTGCATTACTTTGTCGCCTATCAGTAGCTTCATCTTGGGTTTCGTTGGATATAGTGGCGGCAAAGCGAGCAGCGGAAGCAGCAAGTCTAGCAGCAGTTTGTTGAGGACATTCGGCTTCTCTGGCGACTGTATGCATTGTCGCATCAGCAGCACGTCTAGCGAAAGCTTGAATTTCCGATTCGGCTTCTCTGGCGACTGTATGCCTTGTCGCATCAGCAGCACGTCTAGCGAAAGCTTCAATTTCCGATTCGGCTTCTCTGGCGAATGTGTGCCTTGTCGCATCAGCAGCACGTCTAGCGGAAGCTTGAAGTTTTGATTCGGCTTCTCTGGCGATTGTATGCCTTGTCGCATCAGCAGCACGTCTAGCGGTAGTTTGAATTTCTACTTCGACTTCTCTGGCGGATGCATGTCTCAGAGCATCTTGAGCACGGCGATAACTAGTCTGTTGTTCAGACTCGGCTGATCGTGCTGCAGCATTCCTGGCAGCATTTGCTTCAAGTCGAGCACAAAGCTGTACTTCAGACTCGGCTGATCGTGCTGCAGCATTCCTAACAGCATTTGCTTCAAGTCGAGCACAAAGCTGTACTTCAGACTCGGCTGATCGTGCTGAAGCATTCCTGACAGCATTTGCTTCAAGTCGAGCACACCGCTGTACTTCAGACTCGGCTGATCTCGCTGCAGCATTCCTGACAGCATTTGCTTCAAGTCGAGCAAACCGCTGTTCTTCAGATTCCGTTGCTCTACGTTTGGCTTGCCTAGCTGCAAGTTCATCCTTTCGTTTTCTCTTAGAAGACATTTTGACGTTCGATAATCTGGGAATAGGTTTGACTATTGCTTTTGGTGTGGTAAAAAAACAATCAGTCAGAAACGGTATTTTTGTGGGGTAAAAACAGTCTGACAGAAACGGTGTGTGTTTGGCACCCTTTAAAATCAATTTGTTTTTTTGTTGCGAGCCCGAAGGGCGAAGCTAATAATCGCATACGCAGGAAAAAAAAACCCATGTCACTTTGTCTGTCTGTCTGTCTGTCTGTATGTATGTATGTATGTAACGCTCCATAGCTCGGGTGTTTCATGACAGATTTCGGACTTTTTGGTCTTAAAAATTAGACAAAAAATATGCGGTGTGACCAGAACAAAAGTTATTTCATTTACTTGATTAGTTCTCCTGTAATTAATGAAAAACTGTTTAAATAATTGATGAGTGACATCTTGCGGTGGCAACTACAACTTTTTCACTTAATGACTGGTGACATCTTGCGGTGGCGACTACAACTTTTTCTTTCTAATTTTCTTTTAAATTCCACTTTCCATTCTTAACGTGCTTGTCATTTACTTAACGTGTTAAGTTTAAAATAACGTGTTAAGTTTAAAATTAATTCTTTCTTGTCGAAAAATCACCACCAGATGTCGATAGCATCGCCGTGACGCAACCATGCCCCAACCATGACGCAACAACCAGAATTGCATTTAAGTTTGCAGTTATTAAACTAAAGGGTGGTTATTTTTAAATTTTCAATCATTGAACTTTATGTGTAAAAATAGGTTAAATATGAGTTGAGCAAACTAAACGTAATTAACTTGCAAGGATATTGAACTGTGAATGAAAAATCACCACCAGATGTCGATAGCATCGCCGTGACGCAACCATGCCCCAACCATGACGCAACAACCAGAATTGCATTTAAGTTTGCAGTTATTAAACTAAAGGGTGGTTATTCTTAAATTTTCATTGAACTTTATGTGTAAAAATAGTAAAATATGAGTTGAGCAAACTAAACGTAATTAACTTGCAAGGATATTGAACTGTGAATGAAAAATCACCACCAGATGTCGATAGCATCGCCGTGACGCAACCATGCCCCAACCATGACGCAACAACCAGAATTGCATTTAAGTTTGCAGTTATTAAACTAAAGAGTGGTTATTTAAATTTTCAATCATTGAACTTTATGTGTAAAAATAGGAAAATATGAGTTGAGCAAACTAAACGTAATTAACTTGCAAGGATATTGAACTGTGAATAAAAATCACCACCAGATGTCTATAGCTTCGCCGTGACGCAACCATGCCCCAACCATGACGCAACAACCAGATTTGCATTTATGTTTTGCAGTTATTTGACTAAACAATGGTTATTTTTTTAATTCAATGATTGAACTTTATGTGTAAAAATAGGAACATTTGAGTTGAGCAAACTAAACGAAAATAACTTGCAAGGATATTGAACTGTGACAGAAAAATCCCACAGGATTGCAATTGCGAAAGAAAGTGTTGATACGAGGTTATATAAGGGTGATTCGACTCGAGATGATTTTAAAGGGTGCCAAACATACACCGTTTCTGTCAGACTGTTTTTACCACACAAAAACACCGTTTCTGCCTGATTGTTTTTTTTACCACACAAAGAAAACAAGAAATCACATTGCTCCATCACTTTGATGATTTCTATTCCCAGAATATCGATTGTTTTTACCATAAGATAGAAAAGCAAGCTTATCAGCTCGCCGAATGGATAGTCGTAAGCCAGTTAAAAACTGTCTTAAATGACAAATTCAGGACCTATTTTGTATTCAAAAGTGACGTTACGTTGTTGAGTGACAAAGGCACACGAAAAGCAAATTTGTGAGACAGCAAAACAGTAAGAAAATAAAACAAATTTATTCTGGGTTATTTTCAAACCATTGATCTTGTGTAGCCTGACACAACATATTTAGCCGTCTCTCTTCCATCTTTCTAGCAAATAACCCATCACCAGTCGATATTTTCAATGCTCTTTGATAGTCAAATGGCAAGACGGCCAAATCACTAATATGTCTTACCCTTGAAAGAGCCACGAAAGTCAGGCCGGCGGTTTCTTTGGGACCGATGTCTACAACAGTTTTGCCTAGAGTTTCTCCTTGAGATTTCCATACGGTCATCGCATAAGCCAGGCGAAGGGGAAACTGAATCCTGACGGCTCTGGTGTCATCAGACCGTATGGATATGGCCGGGATTGGTATACAGTTGTGAGTTGAAATGCCGTTATTCATGGTTGTAGAGAAGAATTGAGGGCCGGTATAATCAGGCCATCTAACAACGATGAAATCAGGCAGATCAACATTGGGCTGTTTGGAATAGACGATATCAACCACGGTACCTCTGGCACCATTAGTGAGACCCACAGCCGTGTTGATGTTGGATGTTAACGTTACTTGTGCTCCGATCGCAAGGTACAGTTCAACTTCAAGCCCTCGAAACTGATCAGATGGCTTTGACTTGCCACTTGAAGGCAGATTTACCGACCGTAGTAGGGTGATTGGCATTTGAAGTTGTGGTAATTTAAAGTAATTTCTGCGATTTACAGCTTCGTTGGTGGCAAACAAGTAGGTCGCATCTTCAAAATCAGTGCCAAAGTTGGCAATGGCTTCCGGATTCCTTGCTTGAAGGAATTTCCACTGGTCTATGGAACAGTTTCCATCTCTCAAAGAGTTGAGTGTGTCCAGGAATGTTTGCTGGTCAATGTCGCCATCTTCTACTTGTTGTCGTCGAACTTCTGTCAACTTGATGACGGATTGGAAAGCCAAGTAAGCGGCCCGACCCTCGTTGGCAAACGGTGCTGTTGATTGGGAATAGAGGGAAGGAGCAGCCACAGGAGGAAGTTGAGCTGGATCTCCAACCAAAATAACAGTCAGCCCACCACAAAAAAGGTTGTTGCCTTTGGCTTCACGAAGACGAGCGTCAATTTTTCCAAGCATGGTCAAACTCAACATTGAATATTCGTCAATTATGATAATTTTAACATGACGAAATTTCTCTTGAAGAGCTGCCAGTTTCGCTCCATTAAGTGGGACGAACTTTGTACCTTGGCCTTTTTCTACTGGAATTTGAAATATCTTATGCAAAGTTTCACCGCGGATGAGATGGGCCGCTTTCGCTGTGTAGGCCGAACGGACGATATGTTCTTTAGGGACAGCACTGGAAATTGCTGAAATAGTGAAGGTTTTGCCGGTACCAGCTGTGCCATTGACGATCAATAACAACTGTTTCTGAGATTGCAGAGCCTCAACAACCATATCGAACCACATTCGTTGTGAAGGATTCAGTTGACTGGGACTGACAAAGGGTAAATCTGTAGAATCAGTGCCGAGATCTCTTCCATTGGTTAGATGATTAACCACCCAAGTGCTTCCACAGGCCAATTCATGTGGAGTGTAATGAAGCTGAAGACTAGTCAGCCAAGGGAAAGAACGGTCAATCACAGGTAGATCAGAACGAACTTCTTGTTCGCCAGCAGGTCGCATACCGACCGCTTGCTGCCATTCAAGTTGATTAAAGTTGTCGTTTTCAATGTTGTCTTCTTCCTGGAGGTCATCAGCTGCCTGATCTAATCGACTTTGTAATTCTTCATCTAAGTTGAAATATTGACGCAGTTCCTGAGCTGCAGTCAATCGAAAGTCTTGCCATTGGCGTACGACAAGGTTGTCATCCAAAAGCATTGGAATAGATGATTCCGTCCATGGGAAAAACTTGATAAGCGAATATCGGCAGAACAGATGGTAGGTAGCTGACGTAGGAGAATTTCGATGCACCGGAAATGTCAAAACTATGGTCTTGTCCGGATTGGGATTATTTCTAAGATTCCCTTTGACGACAGTGAAGTGACGACAAAACTCGATAAAATTGGGTTGATCAAGATTCCAATTGGGGTAGGTGTTTTGTTCAATGTAGACATGACGTTTAGCAAAGTATGTAAGCAGAGTTGGTCGAGTTTCCAACTCACCAGTCGTTGGATTTCTTAAGACTTCGTTTACAGTCAGGTCCAAAGAAACGTTGACGTAATTGAAGGATGATTCACAGTGGTGGCCGGAAGACAAAATGCGCGACGCTTCACCTTTCCCGATGTCACGATGGCCAATGGAACGAATAATTGAGGAGCGAAATGCGGAGCCAGCATTGTCGGTGACATCAGCCTTGTTGATAATCGTTTTGATCACTTGCTGTAAAGTGTTTCCAGATCGCTCTTGTTTGCTGGCATATTTGACCATGTAGTTCATTGCAGCGTGATGATCAAGAATGAGCTGAAGATCTACATTGGCACACCAATGTTCCAACATTGATCTGTTGTGGACATTCATGAACTTGTCGTTTCTTTTGAGAACAATTTTAGCACGAACAGAGTCTGTGTTTCCGATTTTTTCAAAAACTATTCTCGATTCACTAACTAGATCAAAAGGAAAGTGAAAACGACATTTGCCATCCTTAGATTTACAGTAACCATCTGGTCGACAGACGTGACGTTGAACACAGTTTGCCAATCTTTCGTAAAAGTCGTCCATGGCTGCTACATCGTTCAGAATTGACGAGACATTGCTTGAACACGGATGGGGAACTGGTACTTCAGCATTGAACGGGTTGACTGGATCAGACCGAGTATTACAGGCACACAACAGAGTATCGGCATACTTTAGAACCTTGAGTTCTGCAAGAATGCCGGTTTCAACAAGATCTTGCTTTTCTAGGACGTCTTGTTCGCTAAGGTTTGCTGTGTACTGTGGATCAGCTAGTTTTTGCGCCATAAGTCGGCCAGCATAGACTTTAATCACTAGGTCGGCAATCCCCGGGTCGTTTTTGAGCTTTACAACACCGTGGGCATGAATGGCTGTTCTTGATTGCCACTCGAAACGATACCAAAACCATTCGTGATCCAAGACACCACCGAAAAAATGCTTCATAAAAAGACGTAATTTTTCGGAAAAGTACCAGTCTGCTAGATGTAAATTTGCATTTGTACTCTGGTAGCGAAGTTTTGGTTCAGCTGCACCGTTGGGCATGAGACGATGGAGGTCGTACCAGTGATTGTCAGCAAAGCTAACAGTAAAAAAAGCCGTGCCAAGACCTTTCTGTTGCATTATAGCCTCTAATTCTCTCCGACGCTTGCTCCAGTAGGCGTCACTGCCAGTGACATTGGCTGTATAGGAGTACATTTTGCTGATGACCGAGTCAAGTTGACCGTTGGCAGCCATAGCCTTAAGTTCCTCCATAGACAATGCAGCTTCTTCGGGATTTTGTCTCAGAAAAACGGAACACTGCCCAAGGGCTCGATGGCGTCGTATGCGATCAACCGACCAAAAACAGAAGCGCTCATGTTCAGCAAACGGAAAATACAAATACCCGTTTGGATGAGATTCGTCGGGTTCCTTTGTACAATCAATCTCGGCATATTTCATTAAGTGGTTAGAAGCAACGAGTTCGGATAGGTCTTGTCTGCGACCTTTCTTTGTTGGGTCAGCTTGCCCAAGAGGAAACAACTTGATGAAAGCCAGAGATGCAAGACCAGACATGACCTCAAATTCGTTGATAGGCTCAGTTGAAATTGTTGGCCAATTAACCGGATCGAGCGCATTTAATATTTCATTTTGTTGAGGAGGCCTGATGTTTGAAATGACGAAAGCGACATCAGGAGGTTGTGGCTGATCAAGACTGTCTTCTGATGGAACATCCCTTGTCATGGCTCCTTCGTCAGTGACATTCAATTCATCGTTGTCGCTGTCCATCGTCGGAATATTTAACAAAGGTCCATCTTCGGGCAGCAAATCACAGTTGGTCTGGCTAAAAGTGATGCGATGTGAAGCAAAGCCTGGATGGTTCTGAATGAGAAATCGGCCAACTGCTTCAACTCGTTTACGGCAAACTTTGAATTCGGCACAGGTGTTGTCCACACCTCTCCTTCTTATGACGAGGCACGGAAGTTGCTCTGCTGTGAGAGGAATCTCTCTGATGAATCCGGCTACGTCTTGTTTGAAATTTGCCACGTAGCCACGAGAAACATGTCCACCAGAAGGTAGCCGGAAGACAGACATGATGGAAATTACTGGCGAGAGAAGCATTTCTTCAAGAGGAGTAAGTTCCCGAAAGTGCTTCTGAATTGCTAGTGGAATAGATGAAAAATCACGCACCATATCATTTTGAATGCCAAAAGGGTTGAATTCCGTAAGTTTCTTGCAACGGCAGCAAATGTAGGGATCGACAATTGCATCTCTTGTAGGCCACAATTCTCGACAGTGGAGGCAATGCTGCTGATTTAATTGATGCAATTCAGAATGGAATTTTTTCATATGCTTGTCTACGAAAGGTTGCTTATGAAGCGGTCCATTGACGGAAGCATCAAAAGCATCTAGATATTCTTCTTTGGAGATTTGACGGGTTTCCCTAGATCGTCGCTGAACACTTGCATTACTTTGTCGCCTATCAGTAGCTTCATCTTGGGTTTCGTTGGATATAGTGGCGGCAAAGCGAGCAGCGGAAGCAGCAAGTCTAGCAGCAGTTTGTTGAGGACATTCGGCTTCTCTGGCGACTGTATGCATTGTCGCATCAGCAGCACGTCTAGCGAAAGCTTGAATTTCCGATTCGGCTTCTCTGGCGACTGTATGCCTTGTCGCATCAGCAGCACGTCTAGCGAAAGCTTCAATTTCCGATTCGGCTTCTCTGGCGAATGTGTGCCTTGTCGCATCAGCAGCACGTCTAGCGGAAGCTTGAAGTTTTGATTCGGCTTCTCTGGCGATTGTATGCCTTGTCGCATCAGCAGCACGTCTAGCGGTAGTTTGAATTTCTACTTCGACTTCTCTGGCGGATGCATGTCTCAGAGCATCTTGAGCACGGCGATAACTAGTCTGTTGTTCAGACTCGGCTGATCGTGCTGCAGCATTCCTGGCAGCATTTGCTTCAAGTCGAGCACAAAGCTGTACTTCAGACTCGGCTGATCGTGCTGCAGCATTCCTAACAGCATTTGCTTCAAGTCGAGCACAAAGCTGTACTTCAGACTCGGCTGATCGTGCTGAAGCATTCCTGACAGCATTTGCTTCAAGTCGAGCACACCGCTGTACTTCAGACTCGGCTGATCTCGCTGCAGCATTCCTGACAGCATTTGCTTCAAGTCGAGCAAACCGCTGTTCTTCAGATTCCGTTGCTCTACGTTTGGCTTGCCTAGCTGCAAGTTCATCCTTTCGTTTTCTCTTAGAAGACATTTTGACGTTCGATAATCTGGGAATAGGTTTGACTATTGCTTTTGGTGTGGTAAAAAAACAATCAGTCAGAAACGGTATTTTTGTGGGGTAAAAACAGTCTGACAGAAACGGTGTGTGTTTGGCACCCTTTAAAATCAATTTGTTTTTTTGTTGCGAGCCCGAAGGGCGAAGCTAATAATCGCATACGCAGGAAAAAAAAACCCATGTCACTTTGTCTGTCTGTCTGTCTGTCTGTATGTATGTATGTATGTAACGCTCCATAGCTCGGGTGTTTCATGACAGATTTCGGACTTTTTGGTCTTAAAAATTAGACAAAAAATATGCGGTGTGACCAGAACAAAAGTTATTTCATTTACTTGATTAGTTCTCCTGTAATTAATGAAAAACTGTTTAAATAATTGATGAGTGACATCTTGCGGTGGCAACTACAACTTTTTCACTTAATGACTGGTGACATCTTGCGGTGGCGACTACAACTTTTTCTTTCTAATTTTCTTTTAAATTCCACTTTCCATTCTTAACGTGCTTGTCATTTACTTAACGTGTTAAGTTTAAAATAACGTGTTAAGTTTAAAATTAATTCTTTCTTGTCGAAAAATCACCACCAGATGTCGATAGCATCGCCGTGACGCAACCATGCCCCAACCATGACGCAACAACCAGAATTGCATTTAAGTTTGCAGTTATTAAACTAAAGGGTGGTTATTTTTAAATTTTCAATCATTGAACTTTATGTGTAAAAATAGGAACATTTGAGTTGAGCAAACTAAACGTAATTAACTTGCAAGGATATTGAACTGTGAATGAAAAATCACCACCAGATGTCGATAGCATCGCCGTGACGCAACCATGCCCCAACCATGACGCAACAACCAGAATTGCATTTAAGTTTGCAGTTATTAAACTAAAGGGTGGTTATTTTTAAATTTTCAATCATTGAACTTTATGTGTAAAAATAGGTTAAATATGAGTTGAGCAAACTAAACGTAATTAACTTGCAAGGATATTGAACTGTGAATGAAAAATCACCACCAGATGTCGATAGCATCGCCGTGACGCAACCATGCCCCAACCATGACGCAACAACCAGAATTGCATTTAAGTTTGCAGTTATTAAACTAAAGGGTGGTTATTCTTAAATTTTCATTGAACTTTATGTGTAAAAATAGTAAAATATGAGTTGAGCAAACTAAACGTAATTAACTTGCAAGGATATTGAACTGTGAATGAAAAATCACCACCAGATGTCGATAGCATCGCCGTGACGCAACCATGCCCCAACCATGACGCAACAACCAGAATTGCATTTAAGTTTGCAGTTATTAAACTAAAGAGTGGTTATTTAAATTTTCAATCATTGAACTTTATGTGTAAAAATAGGAAAATATGAGTTGAGCAAACTAAACGTAATTAACTTGCAAGGATATTGAACTGTGAATAAAAATCACCACCAGATGTCTATAGCTTCGCCGTGACGCAACCATGCCCCAACCATGACGCAACAACCAGATTTGCATTTATGTTTTGCAGTTATTTGACTAAACAATGGTTATTTTTTTAATTCAATGATTGAACTTTATGTGTAAAAATAGGAACATTTGAGTTGAGCAAACTAAACGAAAATAACTTGCAAGGATATTGAACTGTGACAGAAAAATCCCACAGGATTGCAATTGCGAAAGAAAGTGTTGATACGAGGTTATATAAGGGTGATTCGACTCGAGATGATTTTAAAGGGTGCCAAACATACACCGTTTCTGTCAGACTGTTTTTACCACACAAAAACACCGTTTCTGCCTGATTGTTTTTTTTACCACACAAAGAAAACAAGAAATCACATTGCTCCATCACTTTGATGATTTCTATTCCCAGAATATCGATTGTTTTTACCATACAAAAAAACAAATTGATTTTAAAGGGTGCCAAACACACACCGTTTCTGTCAGACTGTTTTTACCCCACAAAAATACCGTTTCTGACTGATTGTTTTTTTACCACACCAAAAGCAATAGTCAAACCTATTCCCAGATTATCGAACGTCAAAATGTCTTCTAAGAGAAAACGAAAGGATGAACTTGCAGCTAGGCAAGCCAAACGTAGAGCAACGGAATCTGAAGAACAGCGGTTTGCTCGACTTGAAGCAAATGCTGTCAGGAATGCTGCAGCGAGATCAGCCGAGTCTGAAGTACAGCGGTGTGCTCGACTTGAAGCAAATGCTGTCAGGAATGCTTCAGCACGATCAGCCGAGTCTGAAGTACAGCTTTGTGCTCGACTTGAAGCAAATGCTGTTAGGAATGCTGCAGCACGATCAGCCGAGTCTGAAGTACAGCTTTGTGCTCGACTTGAAGCAAATGCTGCCAGGAATGCTGCAGCACGATCAGCCGAGTCTGAACAACAGACTAGTTATCGCCGTGCTCAAGATGCTCTGAGACATGCATCCGCCAGAGAAGTCGAAGTAGAAATTCAAACTACCGCTAGACGTGCTGCTGATGCGACAAGGCATACAATCGCCAGAGAAGCCGAATCAAAACTTCAAGCTTCCGCTAGACGTGCTGCTGATGCGACAAGGCACACATTCGCCAGAGAAGCCGAATCGGAAATTGAAGCTTTCGCTAGACGTGCTGCTGATGCGACAAGGCATACAGTCGCCAGAGAAGCCGAATCGGAAATTCAAGCTTTCGCTAGACGTGCTGCTGATGCGACAATGCATACAGTCGCCAGAGAAGCCGAATGTCCTCAACAAACTGCTGCTAGACTTGCTGCTTCCGCTGCTCGCTTTGCCGCCACTATATCCAACGAAACCCAAGATGAAGCTACTGATAGGCGACAAAGTAATGCAAGTGTTCAGCGACGATCTAGGGAAACCCGTCAAATCTCCAAAGAAGAATATCTAGATGCTTTTGATGCTTCCGTCAATGGACCGCTTCATAAGCAACCTTTCGTAGACAAGCATATGAAAAAATTCCATTCTGAATTGCATCAATTAAATCAGCAGCATTGCCTCCACTGTCGAGAATTGTGGCCTACAAGAGATGCAATTGTCGATCCCTACATTTGCTGCCGTTGCAAGAAACTTACGGAATTCAACCCTTTTGGCATTCAAAATGATATGGTGCGTGATTTTTCATCTATTCCACTAGCAATTCAGAAGCACTTTCGGGAACTTACTCCTCTTGAAGAAATGCTTCTCTCGCCAGTAATTTCCATCATGTCTGTCTTCCGGCTACCTTCTGGTGGACATGTTTCTCGTGGCTACGTGGCAAATTTCAAACAAGACGTAGCCGGATTCATCAGAGAGATTCCTCTCACAGCAGAGCAACTTCCGTGCCTCGTCATAAGAAGGAGAGGTGTGGACAACACCTGTGCCGAATTCAAAGTTTGCCGTAAACGAGTTGAAGCAGTTGGCCGATTTCTCATTCAGAACCATCCAGGCTTTGCTTCACATCGCATCACTTTTAGCCAGACCAACTGTGATTTGCTGCCCGAAGATGGACCTTTGTTAAATATTCCGACGATGGACAGCGACAACGATGAATTGAATGTCACTGACGAAGGAGCCATGACAAGGGATGTTCCATCAGAAGACAGTCTTGATCAGCCACAACCTCCTGATGTCGCTTTCGTCATTTCAAACAACATCAGGCCTCCTCAACAAAATGAAATATTAAATGCGCTCGATCCGGTTAATTGGCCAACAATTTCAACTGAGCCTATCAACGAATTTGAGGTCATGTCTGGTCTTGCATCTCTGGCTTTCATCAAGTTGTTTCCTCTTGGGCAAGCTGACCCAACAAAGAAAGGTCGCAGACAAGACCTATCCGAACTCGTTGCTTCTAACCACTTAATGAAATATGCCGAGATTGATTGTACAAAGGAACCCGACGAATCTCATCCAAACGGGTATTTGTATTTTCCGTTTGCTGAACATGAGCGCTTCTGTTTTTGGTCGGTTGATCGCATACGACGCCATCGAGCCCTTGGGCAGTGTTCCGTTTTTCTGAGACAAAATCCCGAAGAAGCTGCATTGTCTATGGAGGAACTTAAGGCTATGGCTGCCAACGGTCAACTTGACTCGGTCATCAGCAAAATGTACTCCTATACAGCCAATGTCACTGGCAGTGACGCCTACTGGAGCAAGCGTCGGAGAGAATTAGAGGCTATAATGCAACAGAAAGGTCTTGGCACGGCTTTTTTTACTGTTAGCTTTGCTGACAATCACTGGTACGACCTCCATCGTCTCATGCCCAACGGTGCAGCTGAACCAAAACTTCGCTACCAGAGTACAAATGCAAATTTACATCTAGCAGACTGGTACTTTTCCGAAAAATTACGTCTTTTTATGAAGCATTTTTTCGGTGGTGTCTTGGATCACGAATGGTTTTGGTATCGTTTCGAGTGGCAATCAAGAACAGCCATTCATGCCCACGGTGTTGTAAAGCTCAAAAACGACCCGGGGATTGCCGACCTAGTGATTAAAGTCTATGCTGGCCGACTTATGGCGCAAAAACTAGCTGATCCACAGTACACAGCAAACCTTAGCGAACAAGACGTCCTAGAAAAGCAAGATCTTGTTGAAACCGGCATTCTTGCAGAACTCAAGGTTCTAAAGTATGCCGATACTCTGTTGTGTGCCTGTAATACTCGGTCTGATCCAGTCAACCCGTTCAATGCTGAAGTACCAGTTCCCCATCCGTGTTCAAGCAATGTCTCGTCAATTCTGAACGATGTAGCAGCCATGGACGACTTTTACGAAAGATTGGCAAACTGTGTTCAACGTCACGTCTGTCGACCAGATGGTTACTGTAAATCTAAGGATGGCAAATGTCGTTTTCACTTTCCTTTTGATCTAGTTAGTGAATCGAGAATAGTTTTTGAAAAAATCGGAAACACAGACTCTGTTCGTGCTAAAATTGTTCTCAAAAGAAACGACAAGTTCATGAATGTCCACAACAGATCAATGTTGGAACATTGGTGTGCCAATGTAGATCTTCAGCTCATTCTTGATCATCACGCTGCAATGAACTACATGGTCAAATATGCCAGCAAACAAGAGCGATCTGGAAACACTTTACAGCAAGTGATCAAAACGATTATCAACAAGGCTGATGTCACCGACAATGCTGGCTCCGCATTTCGCTCCTCAATTATTCGTTCCATTGGCCATCATGACATCGGGAAAGGTGAAGCGTCGCGCATTTTGTCTTCCGGCCACCACTGTGAATCATCCTTCAATTACGTCAACGTTTCTTTGGACCTGACTGTAAACGAAGTCTTAAGAAATCCAACGACTGGTGAGTTGGAAACTCGACCAACTCTGCTTACATACTTTGCTAAACGTCATGTCTACATTGAACAAAACACCTACCCCAATTGGAATCTTGATCAACCCAATTTTATCGAGTTTTGTCGTCACTTCACTGTCGTCAAAGGGAATCTTAGAAATAATCCCAATCCGGACAAGACCATAGTTTTGACATTTCCGGTGCATCGAAATTCTCCTACGTCAGCTACCTACCATCTGTTCTGCCGATATTCGCTTATCAAGTTTTTCCCATGGACGGAATCATCTATTCCAATGCTTTTGGATGACAACCTTGTCGTACGCCAATGGCAAGACTTTCGATTGACTGCAGCTCAGGAACTGCGTCAATATTTCAACTTAGATGAAGAATTACAAAGTCGATTAGATCAGGCAGCTGATGACCTCCAGGAAGAAGACAACATTGAAAACGACAACTTTAATCAACTTGAATGGCAGCAAGCGGTCGGTATGCGACCTGCTGGCGAACAAGAAGTTCGTTCTGATCTACCTGTGATTGACCGTTCTTTCCCTTGGCTGACTAGTCTTCAGCTTCATTACACTCCACATGAATTGGCCTGTGGAAGCACTTGGGTGGTTAATCATCTAACCAATGGAAGAGATCTCGGCACTGATTCTACAGATTTACCCTTTGTCAGTCCCAGTCAACTGAATCCTTCACAACGAATGTGGTTCGATATGGTTGTTGAGGCTCTGCAATCTCAGAAACAGTTGTTATTGATCGTCAATGGCACAGCTGGTACCGGCAAAACCTTCACTATTTCAGCAATTTCCAGTGCTGTCCCTAAAGAACATATCGTCCGTTCGGCCTACACAGCGAAAGCGGCCCATCTCATCCGCGGTGAAACTTTGCATAAGATATTTCAAATTCCAGTAGAAAAAGGCCAAGGTACAAAGTTCGTCCCACTTAATGGAGCGAAACTGGCAGCTCTTCAAGAGAAATTTCGTCATGTTAAAATTATCATAATTGACGAATATTCAATGTTGAGTTTGACCATGCTTGGAAAAATTGACGCTCGTCTTCGTGAAGCCAAAGGCAACAACCTTTTTTGTGGTGGGCTGACTGTTATTTTGGTTGGAGATCCAGCTCAACTTCCTCCTGTGGCTGCTCCTTCCCTCTATTCCCAATCAACAGCACCGTTTGCCAACGAGGGTCGGGCCGCTTACTTGGCTTTCCAATCCGTCATCAAGTTGACAGAAGTTCGACGACAACAAGTAGAAGATGGCGACATTGACCAGCAAACATTCCTGGACACACTCAACTCTTTGAGAGATGGAAACTGTTCCATAGACCAGTGGAAATTCCTTCAAGCAAGGAATCCGGAAGCCATTGCCAACTTTGGCACTGATTTTGAAGATGCGACCTACTTGTTTGCCACCAACGAAGCTGTAAATCGCAGAAATTACTTTAAATTACCACAACTTCAAATGCCAATCACCCTACTACGGTCGGTAAATCTGCCTTCAAGTGGCAAGTCAAAGCCATCTGATCAGTTTCGAGGGCTTGAAGTTGAACTGTACCTTGCGATCGGAGCACAAGTAACGTTAACATCCAACATCAACACGGCTGTGGGTCTCACTAATGGTGCCAGAGGTACCGTGGTTGATATCGTCTATTCCAAACAGCCCAATGTTGATCTGCCTGATTTCATCGTTGTTAGATGGCCTGATTATACCGGCCCTCAATTCTTCTCTACAACCATGAATAACGGCATTTCAACTCACAACTGTATACCAATCCCGGCCATATCCATACGGTCTGATGACACCAGAGCCGTCAGGATTCAGTTTCCCCTTCGCCTGGCTTATGCGATGACCGTATGGAAATCTCAAGGAGAAACTCTAGGCAAAACTGTTGTAGACATCGGTCCCAAAGAAACCGCCGGCCTGACTTTCGTGGCTCTTTCAAGGGTAAGACATATTAGTGATTTGGCCGTCTTGCCATTTGACTATCAAAGAGCATTGAAAATATCGACTGGTGATGGGTTATTTGCTAGAAAGATGGAAGAGAGACGGCTAAATATGTTGTGTCAGGCTACACAAGATCAATGGTTTGAAAATAACCCAGAATAAATTTGTTTTATTTTCTTACTGTTTTGCTGTCTCACAAATTTGCTTTTCGTGTGCCTTTGTCACTCAACAACGTAACGTCACTTTTGAATACAAAATAGGTCCTGAATTTGTCATTTAAGACAGTTTTTAACTGGCTTACGACTATCCATTCGGCGAGCTGATAAGCTTGCTTTTCTATCTTATGGTAAAAACAATCGATATTCTGGGAATAGAAATCATCAAAGTGATGGAGCAATGTGATTTCTTGTTTTCTTTGTGTGGTAAAAAAAACAATCAGGCAGAAACGGTGTTTTTGTGTGGTAAAAACAGTCTGACAGAAACGGTGTATGTTTGGCACCCTTTAAAATCATCTCGAGTCGAATCACCCTTATATAACCTCGTATCAACACTTTCTTTCGCAATTGCAATCCTGTGGGATTTTTCTGTCACAGTTCAATATCCTTGCAAGTTATTTTCGTTTAGTTTGCTCAACTCAAATGTTCCTATTTTTACACATAAAGTTCAATCATTGAATTAAAAAAATAACCATTGTTTAGTCAAATAACTGCAAAACATAAATGCAAATCTGGTTGTTGCGTCATGGTTGGGGCATGGTTGCGTCACGGCGAAGCTATAGACATCTGGTGGTGATTTTTATTCACAGTTCAATATCCTTGCAAGTTAATTACGTTTAGTTTGCTCAACTCATATTTTCCTATTTTTACACATAAAGTTCAATGATTGAAAATTTAAATAACCACTCTTTAGTTTAATAACTGCAAACTTAAATGAAATTCTGGTTGTTGCGTCATGGTTGGGGCATGGTTGCGTCACGGCGATGCTATCGACATCTGGTGGTGATTTTTCATTCACAGTTCAATATCCTTGCAAGTTAATTACGTTTAGTTTGCTCAACTCATATTTTACTATTTTTACACATAAAGTTCAATGAAAATTTAAGAATAACCACCCTTTAGTTTAATAACTGCAAACTTAAATGCAATTCTGGTTGTTGCGTCATGGTTGGGGCATGGTTGCGTCACGGCGATGCTATCGACATCTGGTGGTGATTTTTCATTCACAGTTCAATATCCTTGCAAGTTAATTACGTTTAGTTTGCTCAACTCATATTTAACCTATTTTTACACATAAAGTTCAATGATTGAAAATTTAAAAATAACCACCCTTTAGTTTAATAACTGCAAACTTAAATGCAATTCTGGTTGTTGCGTCATGGTTGGGGCATGGTTGCGTCACGGCGATGCTATCGACATCTGGTGGTGATTTTTCATTCACAGTTCAATATCCTTGCAAGTTAATTACGTTTAGTTTGCTCAACTCAAATGTTCCTATTTTTACACATAAAGTTCAATGATTGAAAATTTAAAAATAACCACCCTTTAGTTTAATAACTGCAAACTTAAATGCAATTCTGGTTGTTGCGTCATGGTTGGGGCATGGTTGCGTCACGGCGATGCTATCGACATCTGGTGGTGATTTTTCGACAAGAAAGAATTAATTTTAAACTTAACACGTTATTTTAAACTTAACACGTTAAGTAAATGACAAGCACGTTAAGAATGGAAAGTGGAATTTAAAAGAAAATTAGAAAGAAAAAGTTGTAGTCGCCACCGCAAGATGTCACCAGTCATTAAGTGAAAAAGTTGTAGTTGCCACCGCAAGATGTCACTCATCAATTATTTAAACAGTTTTTCATTAATTACAGGAGAACTAATCAAGTAAATGAAATAACTTTTGTTCTGGTCACACCGCATATTTTTTGTCTAATTTTTAAGACCAAAAAGTCCGAAATCTGTCATGAAACACCCGAGCTATGGAGCGTTACATACATACATACATACAGACAGACAGACAGACAGACAAAGTGACATGGGTTTTTTTTTCCTGCGTATGCGATTATTAGCTTCGCCCTTCGGGCTCGCAATAACGGTCCATGGTCACTTCGGCCCACTGTATGTAGGCCGAAGTGACCAAACCGGGCCGAATTTGTCATACCATTTCGGCCAAAAAAATCTCCCTTTCGGCCAACCAAAAAAATCATAGCGCTGAATGTATAATATACAATTATATACAATTATTATACACAAAATATATACAATAATTATTATTATGTACAAGTACAAGTACAGATTAATACACAGACAAGATGCAATAAAATCACTCTTCATCCTCACGTTCATCATCAACATCCGCGTCTGTGACGTAAATATTATTATTGGTGTAGAGTTCAAATAATTTATCTAAAAGCATAGGAGTCCTAATCACCCTTGCGGAATAAGACCAAATACTAAAGAGCCTTATGAAAGTCACTTGTCTCCTGTCTTTGTTCCCTCATATCAATCCCCTGTCCTAACAGTTTCGCATTAAGTGGGATAGTTTTAGTTTCTTCAAATAAAACGGATATGAGTTCATAAAAATTAAGTCCCATTTGTCTAGTCCTATTGTTGACACGAGAATGCCATCCTTCCGCACTTCCGACCAATTTCAATTGGTTCTTGACACTTGCAACATAATTTTCTAAACTCAAGAGACATTTCTACAATTTCACAGAAGAACTCGCACTGAAATGAAAAGCAGAATAACTTAAATGTGTGTCGAACCGTTGTCATTCAGTCATCACGAACGGCTATAAACCCGCTGGTTGCATTAGTTTGCTGGTTGTTGCATTAGAAATCATCAAAGTGATGGAGCAATGTGATTTCTTGTTTTCTTTGTGTGGTAAAAAAAACAATCAGGCAGAAACGGTGTTTTTGTGTGGTAAAAACAGTCTGACAGAAACGGTGTATGTTTGGCACCCTTTAAAATCATCTCGAGTCGAATCACCCTTATATAACCTCGTATCAACACTTTCTTTCGCAATTGCAATCCTGTGGGATTTTTCTGTCACAGTTCAATATCCTTGCAAGTTATTTTCGTTTAGTTTGCTCAACTCAAATGTTCCTATTTTTACACATAAAGTTCAATCATTGAATTAAAAAAATAACCATTGTTTAGTCAAATAACTGCAAAACATAAATGCAAATCTGGTTGTTGCGTCATGGTTGGGGCATGGTTGCGTCACGGCGAAGCTATAGACATCTGGTGGTGATTTTTATTCACAGTTCAATATCCTTGCAAGTTAATTACGTTTAGTTTGCTCAACTCATATTTTCCTATTTTTACACATAAAGTTCAATGATTGAAAATTTAAATAACCACTCTTTAGTTTAATAACTGCAAACTTAAATGCAATTCTGGTTGTTGCGTCATGGTTGGGGCATGGTTGCGTCACGGCGATGCTATCGACATCTGGTGGTGATTTTTCATTCACAGTTCAATATCCTTGCAAGTTAATTACGTTTAGTTTGCTCAACTCATATTTTACTATTTTTACACATAAAGTTCAATGAAAATTTAAGAATAACCACCCTTTAGTTTAATAACTGCAAACTTAAATGCAATTCTGGTTGTTGCGTCATGGTTGGGGCATGGTTGCGTCACGGCGATGCTATCGACATCTGGTGGTGATTTTTCATTCACAGTTCAATATCCTTGCAAGTTAATTACGTTTAGTTTGCTCAACTCATATTTAACCTATTTTTACACATAAAGTTCAATGATTGAAAATTTAAAAATAACCACCCTTTAGTTTAATAACTGCAAACTTAAATGCAATTCTGGTTGTTGCGTCATGGTTGGGGCATGGTTGCGTCACGGCGATGCTATCGACATCTGGTGGTGATTTTTCATTCACAGTTCAATATCCTTGCAAGTTAATTACGTTTAGTTTGCTCAACTCAAATGTTCCTATTTTTACACATAAAGTTCAATGATTGAAAATTTAAAAATAACCACCCTTTAGTTTAATAACTGCAAACTTAAATGCAATTCTGGTTGTTGCGTCATGGTTGGGGCATGGTTGCGTCACGGCGATGCTATCGACATCTGGTGGTGATTTTTCGACAAGAAAGAATTAATTTTAAACTTAACACGTTATTTTAAACTTAACACGTTAAGTAAATGACAAGCACGTTAAGAATGGAAAGTGGAATTTAAAAGAAAATTAGAAAGAAAAAGTTGTAGTCGCCACCGCAAGATGTCACCAGTCATTAAGTGAAAAAGTTGTAGTTGCCACCGCAAGATGTCACTCATCAATTATTTAAACAGTTTTTCATTAATTACAGGAGAACTAATCAAGTAAATGAAATAACTTTTGTTCTGGTCACACCGCATATTTTTTGTCTAATTTTTAAGACCAAAAAGTCCGAAATCTGTCATGAAACACCCGAGCTATGGAGCGTTACATACATACATACATACAGACAGACAGACAGACAGACAAAGTGACATGGGTTTTTTTTTCCTGCGTATGCGATTATTAGCTTCGCCCTTCGGGCTCGCAATAACGGTCCATGGTCACTTCGGCCCACTGTATGTAGGCCGAAGTGACCAAACCGGGCCGAATTTGTCATACCATTTCGGCCAAAAAAATCTCCCTTTCGGCCAACCAAAAAAATCATAGCGCTGAATGTATAATATACAATTATATACAATTATTATACACAAAATATATACAATAATTATTATTATGTACAAGTACAAGTACAGATTAATACACAGACAAGATGCAATAAAATCACTCTTCATCCTCACGTTCATCATCAACATCCGCGTCTGTGACGTAAATATTATTATTGGTGTAGAGTTCAAATAATTTATCTAAAAGCATAGGAGTCCTAATCACCCTTGCGGAATAAGACCAAATACTAAAGAGCCTTATGAAAGTCACTTGTCTCCTGTCTTTGTTCCCTCATATCAATCCCCTGTCCTAACAGTTTCGCATTAAGTGGGATAGTTTTAGTTTCTTCAAATAAAACGGATATGAGTTCATAAAAATTAAGTCCCATTTGTCTAGTCCTATTGTTGACACGAGAATGCCATCCTTCCGCACTTCCGACCAATTTCAATTGGTTCTTGACACTTGCAACATAATTTTCTAAACTCAAGAGACATTTCTACAATTTCACAGAAGAACTCGCACTGAAATGAAAAGCAGAATAACTTAAATGTGTGTCGAACCGTTGTCATTCAGTCATCACGAACGGCTATAAACCCCTTGTAGCTATGCGCGTCCTATGCCGTATGGTGGCGCGTCAAACGAACTTTCTGAAAGCCATTATTTTTCCTCTTTTGCGTACTGATTTGGGTCTTCACACACCGTTAATTTGTAAGTAAACCATTAACATTTCAATAATGTATTTTTTTGTAAATATAGCTTAGATATTCCCCATGTTGTGAGAATTTTTTAAATTGCTATGTGATCTCTAGACATGACCCATAAATTCCTTTATTAAACCCCCTTTTCCCATTTTCAGGCCCATTTCAGAGAATCGTTAAACGCTGCATTGCTTATTTTTTGCAGATAGTTTCAGGAAACAGCGTTTCACGATTCTCTGAAATTTGTCTGAAAATGTGAAAAAGGGGGTAGTGACTTCCCGAAATCGCTTCGCCATTGTCAATGACTCATTTTGGAGCACTGGGCACCTGGCCAACTTGTCATTCTCAACGCTAGTAATTGATCACCCCGCCTCCCTCCCCGCAGTTAAATACACATGCGTGTGTTCAAATTAGGCTTATTCTGACTTCAGATTTTGATTCAGCGTAAAAAGTTGGGTTAGAAATGTAAATTGTAATTTTCATTAATTTTCGTGGTTCAGCCGCATAGTAGCGTGCGTGAAAGTAAAAACTAAAAATTCGTCCGCAGTTAATTACACATGCGTATGTTCATTTTAAGCTTATTCCGGCCTGATTTCGATTCAACGTAAAAAGTTGAGTTAAAGTTGTAATTTCCATTCATATTGGTGGTCAGCCGCATAGTAGCGTGCGTGAAAATAAAAATTCGTTCGCAGTTAATTACCCATACGTGTGTTCATTTTACGCTTATTCTGACCTGATATTTCGATTCAGCGAAAAAAGTTGATTCAGAATTGAAATGGTAGTAGCCTGAAGCGTAAAATAAACACAAGTATGGGTAATTAAATGCGAAGTGCGAACGAATTTTTATTTTCACGCACTTAAAAGTGAATGCATACCCTGCTAGCACGCCTCTATCTATAGGATATCCGTCGCACATATTTTCAGCCGAGTGAGATATCTTAACCCGACGTCCATAGGATTGCCTATGTCTATACTAATGTCGCGCTGTAAGACATCCAAATGGGTACGGCTTACAGCCGTCTTCAAAATACTTAAATTTAAGCAAAAAGAAAGAAAAAAGAAACGTTCCCCGATGGGCGCGAAACCACGTTAATTGGAGTGATACTCCAGTGCTCTACCCACTACAACACTCTCTGTTACTTTTTAACTGTATTTGGTTCAACGCGTCTAAATTAATATTAGCAGTTAAAAATTAAAATTATGAAAATTTAAAGTCCTTGTCTTCCTCAGCTATCCTGTGGACAGATCATTTGGACATCTCACAGACGTCATGTTACGTCTGTTTGTTAAGCGTCTGATTTCTAGTACAAATGGATATCCGTGATCGTATGAGAAACGTACATCTATAGTACATCTATACGAAGATAGCATAAGGCCGTAGTAAATTGATTATCCATGTGATATCCAATTTAGGTTGTAGCTAGATAAGATTTGATTTAGATATTAGGACATCTATATGATAGACGATGGATGTAAGTGTGCTACCAGGGTAATCGGTCATAATATGATTGGTTTTCGGATCAAAGAAATCATTACATCGAGTGTTTAAATTTTGGAACAGCGAATAGTTTTGGAAATGGACGCTTCCAGTAAAACCACCAAATACGCCAAAAATTTCTTCGTATTTACGTTCTTACGTATTTTACGGTTTTGGCAGCAGCTCTTCAATTTGGCATTTGGCAACAGCTTATGCCATCACATTAAAACAGTGAAACTTTTTTTAGTTGCGATAAGGTGTCTTATTAAGTTTTTTAGGGTAAAATGGAATATGGAAACGATCTAAAGCACACACAACACCAGAAACATTACTTTTTGGCGAAATTGTCGGGAAACAGTCCTAATATCCTGTCTGATAGGCAATTTGATAGCCAAATAACTTTGTTTTACAAACATAAAATGACAAAATTCACCAACTGCTTTCCAGATGGAAGATTCAATTTGATTAAACTTATCTGCTAGCAATCGTATGTTACCTTGATTCCCCAGTAATCTAAAACTATAAACAATACCTCATTAATATTCATCGGATGAGATTCCCCATGAGAAGCAATTTCAGACCTAAGCTTTCATCTTGTAAATAGGAAAAAACATTAAGGCTTGTTGTACGAGTAATCCTAAAGCGCCCATATGCGAATATAACGAGATTACATTCAGATAAAAAACTTGCTTGCCTTGGGTGCTTTCTATTTCAAATTGAAGTAATAAAAGCTAAAGATAATTCATTTTCTTCTTCATCACTATTACAACCGCCTCTTTCTGTGCTTGAGCCCTACATTTCCATTGCATATTGTGACAGAAACAATAAGCAAATGATTCTTTGATGAGTGCACTGATCACTTGATCACTTGTGGCCATGGCCATTGCGCCTACAATAAAAAAATGTACAGCACCCTACTAACACGACTCATCCGATTGACATAAGATGTAGGTAAATATTGGATGGATAGATCCAGGTAAAAATTAGAAGACGATAATATAAGTTAGGTATATATTTATTGGAATCTAGGATGGGATCAAATTAATAATATTCGTCGTACATTCACCATGTAACATTTATTTATTGATAATACGTCGAATTACACAGCAGGGTGTTTTTTAATACATTTTTTTAAAATTAACATTCATTCCATGCCGTCTGCTGTTGCGAAAGGAAAAAGTTGTAGCTGATAAAAACTAATTTCAATTCTCGGTTTTTATTATTATTAACTTATTTAGTCATTGACCTCCAAAGAATTTCCCTAATTATCAATTGTCAAGTAATTTTACTGACAAAATCAATCTCTACTAGCATAGTTACATTAAAAGAATATAAAATGAACGCACCTCAATGCAAGTGTGACATAAATTTTGTACACTCCCGTCAACATAATATCAACATCCAATTTACTCATCCATTCGATGCAGGTTGCGTACACTGCATGTCTGTACTAAGAAGAACCATGCTCAAACACAAAAATAGCCATCAACATACGTCAATGTACATCAGATTCCTACACACGATATGTAGGGGAGACCGGGGCTATGTGGGACTAGGGGCTAAAATGTACAGGGAAAATTAAATATGAACGATTTGTCTAAAAATTATGAAATAAATAAATCGTATGTTAAATTATGTTGTGTTAATCTTGTAAACTTTTTTTCCTGAAATTTCGATGAGTTTGTCGAGTATGGGAAAAACCAAAAAATCGGAATCGGAAAAAAAAATTTCTGACGTTTAGTTTTTCATTTTTGTAATACTTTTATTTATATTTTTATAAAACCCAGATAGCTGTTTGATAGGTTTTTTCCTAGTTTAAGATGGTACTTAATTTCTAGAAAAAATGTGTTCCTAAGTATGTCAAAATTAACTTTTTTTATGTTGTTTGGGTTCGGGTTAAACGGAACATGGAAAACAGGGTAAAACAGGTATTGCCAGATCAATGTTAATTCCAAAAAACGCCCCCTGGCGACAAAATCAAGGAAAACTGATCGAAAAATACTTTTTTGATATCCACTTCTAATTTGTGAAAATAATAAAAAGAAAGCACTTCTGAAAGGGAAATGAATTTCCTTTTCACCAGTGCATTAATTAGTAAATATAATTAAGCCGTTGCAAAGTAAAATGATGTTCCATTTTACCCCTGGCTCTGTTCCGTTTAACCCTAAACTTTTATTTTTCGGCATTTTTGCATTTTTGCATTTCATCCCATAACTATACAAATATTCAATCGAAAAAATAGAAAAAATTACCAAATGTAAATGAATGCCAGGGAATCACCCGTGTGTTTTTATTTTTTCATAATTCTCATTTTTTTATAAATGGCAGCGTAAAGAAAAAAAATGTCCCACATAGCCCCGGTCTCCCCTACCGTTTCATATAACAAGAATATACTGATTTGGATTCAAAACTAATGATTTAGTTTTCTTTGTATACGAATGTAAATTGTATGCTACAATATTGGTGCGCACGGTGCATTTATAATATGTATTTTTTTACCGAACTTGCTTTAGAAATAACAAATACAAACGCAATTTTATTTTGTAAGCACAGACATGTTATTTTTAAACACGTAAAACTAATAAAGTTAAGGTAAAATCTATTTCCCCCCGGAATCTGGGGGGTTATAGCATTTCTGGCTATTTCCCCCCAGAAAGGCAATACCCCCATCTAGCGGTGGTCGAAATGAACTGCAGCTATTCTCGTAGTTAGTTTTGGTGTTTGTTGATTTGTCCTGATTTCTGTGGTAAACTGTTAGGAAATGAACGAATAGTAAATGAATGAACTCCGGTTACTAATTTCTTTTTCTACATAGGTGCTCTTTGTTCGATCACCGATTTTAGTAGAAGCATTTTCCGATGCCTGCCAATTTCACTTATACTAGCTGTCAAGGTTGACGACGAAGCTGCTTCCCGGCTGCTCAAAGAACATAGAAAGGAATAGAACAACCGATCAATCCAAGCTGATTACTGGTCTCTTTCAATCAGCTGCTTTCACGAAATGAACTAGGGTTTTTTTTATACAAGTTTGTTGCAAACTTTGATTCCGACGTAATGCAAAGCGCAATCATCCTCCCACTCATCCTCCGCGAAGTGCTCAAGGTCTTTGAGTACCTTCACTCTGAACGCAAACTCCTTCGCGACATCTCAGGTTAGAGAAACAAAAACACAAATTTATGCCGATAAGAGCACGGTCTTGGACGTTTAGCTAATGTTGGCTTGTCATCATCATTACATCTCTTTTTCCCGCAGCTTCCAATGTGTTGCTGAACGAGCAGGGCGACGTGTCCGCCGACTTGGCGGATTTCGGCATTACCGGCCCGTTTACCAAAGCCACTAGTAAGCGCAACACCTTTGTTGGAACGCCGTTATAGAGTGTGACAATTCGGTGTTGTGCAACCCGTGTAATAAAATGTTTTTGAAAATAACGAACACATGTCAATCGTATGCTTTAGTGTCAAGCGACTGGTGAAAAATGGATGCAGATTATCCACGATGGTTCCAATCACTAGGTCTTGGCATCCAAGGGCTTCAGCAAGACAGATCACGATCACGTCATAGTATATGACAGCAGCGCCGGCGATTTTTCTGAATGAGAATGTGACCACGTTGTTAGCTGCATGTCTTCTCTTTTGAAGACCTCTAAGAAAGAAATGATATACATCATCGAATCCTGCCAGCAGCAAGGGAATGGGTACGACTTCGGTGTTTTCGCTATAGCTTTTGCCACAAGCTTAGCGAACGGCACAGACCCCGCGACACTACTTTACAATCATGACACAATGCGAACTCACCTCGATTCGTTTATGAAATCCGGTGTGCTCCTCCCTTTCCCATCAACTACTTCCCGCATCAAGAGATTCCGTAAGGATACAGTAAAGCAGGTTCCATTGTTCTGCTACTGCAGAACAACCGACTACAATTTGACGAAAGACGTTGAAATTACGTGGATAGAATGTGGCAATTGCATGAAATGGTTCCATAAAATGTGCGTGAAGGAATACCCTGTGAACACAAATGATGCTTGGAGTTGTAAAATGTGCAAACAAATTTTTTTTAAGCTCTATTACATCAAATTGACTTTCCTTCTAATAAACCAGCCAACTGTGTCATCTTGTTCAGTTTTGAGACACTCAGATATAGTCCAGTTCGCTGAGCCGATCCTACCATGAAGTCTTCGAGACCACCAAGTTGATTGCGTGAAAGCACTCGGTAACAGCTTCTACTAAAATCGGTGATCGAACAGAGAGCACCTATGTCGAAAAAGAAATTAGTAATGGGAGTTCAATCATTTACTAATTTACTAACAGTTTACCTTAAGGTAAGCCCCAATCTTACTGCATCATCATGGTTAATAGCTTTTTGAGGCAGTCCAAGACAGGGTTAGACACTTGTTGAACAAAACATAAGGCCAGCTTTGTCATAGTTGCAGCCATTACAATGATGAAGAACTCACCTTCCATCAGATATCTACATAGAAAGGTTTAATTTAATTATGCAAATATAATGCCAAGGGAACAACATCCACTAAATTCACATACCCTTCTTTGCAGTTGTTGCAGCAGCACTAACGTAAGGCCAGCTTTGTCATAGTTGCAGCCAATAACTCTCCTTCCATCAGATATCTACACCGTTTCAATTGTGCAAATTTAATGCTAAAGGGAACGATATCCACTAAATTCACATACTTTCGAAGAGGAGGCGGAGGCCTTTTTACTTTATTGGCAGTTTTTAAGGCAGCACTGACGAAACGCAAATCTACGTATATGACTATTTATTTGTAACCATTTGTAACAGCAATCAGGACTAACAAACGTAAAAACTAACTGAGGGAATAGCTGCAGTTCATTTAGCCCACCGCTAGATGTGGGTATTGCCTTTCTGGGGGGCAATAGCCTGAAATGCTATTACCCCCAGATTCTGGGGGGCAATAGGCGCGACCTAAAGTTAAACTAGGGAATTTCAGAACGACAGAGAACGCTGCCAAAACTTAACATGGTTGGTTCTTGAACATCGAAGTATTTCTTGGTTTTGGATTTTGAATAATCCATGAGTAAGAAGTCATTCTTTTTAAAAAAATGTTGAAATCGAATTTTAGAAGGTGAGCAAAGGCATGATGGTACTTCACACAACAAATACAATGGCGTTATTCAATCCATATCAGTGGGAAGTCCAGAGGTATCTGGCGTGCTTGCTAAGCGCTTTCTCGCGAGAATCTTATTGTGAAATTTTCAAAAGCACGAATGAATAATTGCTTGGTTTAAAATTCGAACATCGCATCTGTAAGATCTTTGTAAGTAGCTTTAATTTTTATTCCCTCTGTAATGATATAAAAAAAAATTATGTAAAAAGCAAAAAAGTGTATAAAAACGCTGACTGTAAACGGCATACGTGATCTATGAAAATTCGAGTCCATTATGTTTTTTCGTTATTCCCTCTTTTCACACCCTTCAAATAATTACAGGAAGCGTGACACTCCACTGAAGTTATTTTTAACTAAGCGAGAAAAATGGCATATGATTCCGACTGACCAACCAACTGAGACTACAAAGTTGAACATTTCAATATTTTGTTATGTGTAAATTGACGTTAACTTTTAACACAATGCGTCCTTTAGATTGATCTTCTAGTAATTTTTTCAAGACTAATGAATTCTGCAACGTTGGAAACAGGAAAACAGGTTGGTAAATTTTCCACGTCATCAGCTTCAACAGTTCCTGTCGGATTTTCAACCTTCTTGTCGATTGCTAAAATCTTACGATCCATCTCTTTCATTGTAGCGTGAACTTGCTTCTGGGCACGAAACATTTCAAAATCTTTGTGTGATACCACAAAACGGGTGGAAGTTTCCTGCAAGATGAACACTATTATTTTCATGTCATAAGAGAAAAAAATTCAATCGGAAACTACCACTGTGCCAGATGAACCAGAAACGACTATTTAGTCAAAGCGGCCAAATTCTCACATTATATTTGTTCAGGAAGACGCCAAGAAGAATAACAATCGCGTTTGAAACGCCATTGAAAGAAATCTGATATTCTTTTAAAGCAGCTCGATTATAAAGTTTTGCTCCAAATAAAATAAGTGATTAATAGAAATATTTCCATTGCTTGTGCTGCATTCTCAAAATGAATGTTCCGATCGAAATATAACGTCTGCGGGGTCAAAAAGATATAGTTCAGTAGACAAACTAGAAACCGAATCCATGCTGAAAAATTACTCAGCCCAAGTATCCATATCTGAAAAAATTTCGCCACAAGCTGCTTCTGTGTAAGGTTTAGATAAGTAAACTTTAACTTAGCTGTTTTGTATAAATTCTGCTGTGTATCGCCAGGACAGAATACCCTTGTGGTAAAACTGGCATCACTTCGTTCAATGTTTCAATTAAACATAAGTCAAATTAGGATTTTCAATACTGAAACTTCTGCTGCTACGGCGGTTAACTATTTAATTGATGACGTAGATTAAATTGGTTGATCCTTTTGTGGGTTTTGGTCCCTAAAATGAAAATACTTTCTATATCTCTGTTTCATCAGCAGGTAGCGTCAAAATTTATTATCAAAGTTTGACGTAACATAACATGTGAACTAAATCTTTTTTCTTTTCAGATATTGATGAATTTTTTGAGAAAGAACCTAGCAGTGAAGATGAATTTGATGACGCTGTTTTCATAAAATTTTGTCAGATGATGAAGACGATGAAGTGGCCTTACAATATCAAATTGCAATTGATTGGAGTTTGAACTGTGATAGTGAAGAAGAAGGTAATTCATCGATCCAAACAATACCAGTTGCGGTTGAAGATGATGATACTACAGTGAAAAACAAGATCACCGAATGGGTCGCCAGTTTTCGAGTTCCACATCTTCATGTGAATTCTCTGTCGAGAATTTTAAAATGTCATGCAAACCTACAATACCTTCCTCTTGATACAAGGACTCTGCTCAAGTTTAAGCGATAAAAGCCCTTATTTATTTATGTGCCTCCCAAGTACTATCACGTAGGAGTCGAACCATTTTTGATTGCATTTTTGCTGGAACGGAAATCTTAAGGAATTCCGATTCCGAATCAGATTTATTTATTCATAAATGTTGATGGCATTCCCTTGAGCGCTAGTAGTGAATGTTAATAACATAACAATTTATGCACCAAACTTCTAAGTTTTATACATGCAACAGGCCAGATGATTTTTATTAGGCATGTTTATGATTTATCTATACATCATTTTACTTTTGTAACAAATTGTGATTATTTATACGTATAAATATCGGCATCCCTAAATATCAAGTCTGTTTCGTTGTCTTTTTCAAAAACGCTGAAGTCTAAATGTAGCTTTAGTTGAAAAATTGTTTTGATTAAAATTAATATTTATTTAGAAAATAAAGTACCTCTAATTTTGGATAGAATCAATCGACTTTATCCTAAAATCCAGATTACCATAACTTACCGGGAACGTTTCTAAATGACTTCAATGTTTTTAAGCTTTTTGTGATCCATTTCTTGTCAAGATCTGTTCGAAAAATTCAACTTCCTCCCTTAAAATGATATTACAATGGTTGAAACACTCCTTTTTAAACTAATGGTTGGTAAACGGTGATGATTTTTCAAAATTCTCTTTAAAAAACAGTTCTTAACTGTGAACTTGTAAGAACAACACTTTATCTTTTAAGTTCATAATTTAGAATCGTTTTTTACAAGCGAAGTTCATCGCCGTAACACATAACCCTCCTGTCCCGTGTTACCCCAGTTTATGTAATTGTTTGTGACACAACGATAAGGCACAGAAAAAAGCAACGTTATGAAAATAGTTCGTTGTAGTCGTAATGAAGAGGAGTAATTATGGTGGGCATGACAACGCCATTATCGGTTGAGGTTCACCTTCAACTGCAAGTTCAACTACTAAGTTCAACTATTTGTAAAAATTCATTTTCTCGTGAACATTCAAGTTGAAATTGAACAAAAAAGTTCAACAAACAGTTTACGCGAAAACGCGCCCTTCTGTCAGTCTGGCATAACCGACTGTGTAATAGTTCTACGTGCAAGTGCAATATGTTTAATGAAGATCTTTTTGTTACTTTGTATAAAGTCGGTGTGTAAGCTTACTATCACATGTGCTTCTTATTTTTAAAACATGTTGGCTACACTTCTTTCATCGAATATTGCAAATTTATGCAACCAAATTGGGCGCATTGAGTTATACGTTCAAGGTACTATGGCTTCACATAGTAACTTAGCTGATAGACCGATGAAAAAAGAAGAAAACGTTCAGTCCAGTGCACTGGAAAAATACCTAAAAACTAGTCGGGGAAGAGCATGAAATTGCGGCTCCGACTAACATAACTGCCAAGTGCGACAGAAAACGGAGAATGTAAACTACTTGGGCAGGTCACAGATGAAAATGTTTTTGCTTCTTAATGTGTTGCCGTTCTGAAGCCCACCAAAAATGTTTTCCGGAAATTGGACCTGGTAACTCTGCGAGGAGGAGGGAATTGGAGACGAAGAGCGGAGCTTCTGACCACGAAACCAGTTGGAATTTTTACACCGTATGACACACACCTCCGCTTTCGTGCTCTCTAAGAAACGCTGTGTTGAAAAAGGGAAACATGACCATGCTTTGAAAATATTCAAAATTCTATGTTTTCAAAACGGAAACACAAAGTTTAAAAAATGGAGTAAATTTCTTTTTCTCATATTTACATTCGCGCCACTTTGGACATTAAACCTAATAAACGCCCCTCATTAAACGACACATGATTTAACTAAACATTGCGTTAAGAAAAGGTAAAAATGTTAACTTTTTTCATCTCTTTGGTGGGATGTAAAAAACAAACATTTTGAAACATCAACAAATGAAATAAGTTTATATCGTGTGAATTGGTTTGATAATAAGGTTTATTGCAAACCTTATCTTTAGTTTGTATACATCCTAGCAGAAAATTATCAACGGCTTGTTTCGTCTAAATTTCACTAAGTCCCAACTTTCTCATTACAAAATAAACTTCTATTTTAACTAATGTTATTTTATAAGAACAAATAGCTCAGTTGATGGAGTATCAGGCAGTTAAATCAGTACTGACATTTTCATCAGTGGATTCAAATCCGTCTTTGAACTATTAGAAAACTTCAAAAATTATTTTGTGCGCGCTTCAAAGACTATGCACAAAAAAAGGAGCTAAAAGCACGACAAATAACATACTTATTTAGCATACTTAGCAGCATATTTAGCAATCTAATAGAACGTGAAACAGCAAAAGCATAAACAATCAGTTCAATTGCCTTGCCGGAATTGGTATGCCTTTTGATCACCGATAAAACGTTCTGCTCTTTTTCTGATCTCTTCTTGTGCTAGAATTTCCAGTTCACGGTGGCTAGCTAAAAAAATATACATGCTATAAAATAGCCTAAACAGGAATGAATTACTAATATATACGACTATACTTGCTATTGCAATAACGTTCCCTCGCAGTGTTTTGTATTTGTCAAAACATTACGTATTTTTAAAATAAATTACTTTTATTTTAAAATACTGTATTTTAAAAATACAATTCTGAGTGTTTTTCTAAAATGCAAATTAAAATAAAATAAAATACCAAATAAAATACAGTATTTTAATAATTAAAGAAAAGGTGTAAAATACAAATAAAATACAAATAAAATACAGATAAGTCAGTTTTAATTTCGTCACTGTTTATTCTATCAATTCAGTATTGATCGATGTAGGCTGAATTTATACGATTCAACAATCAAACAATTTTGAATTGTGTTTGAGAAAAAGTAATTGTTGAAACAAGAAAGATTTTGTTCGAGACTTCTTTGCTGTGAGTGTGAGGATGTACTAGCAGTACTAAACGCTCTCTCAATACGCAGCATGAACATCTCTTGCAACAAGACACAAGAAAGGGAAACGGTGGGAATAAAGCTTCCAATATTTAAGAGTTCGAGTTGGTTGCAAGACACCACCATCATCTATAACTCTTCCATAGGATGTTCGGCTCACCTTAAGTAGACTTCAAATTCGTCGAGAATTTTCAATTTTGGCACTTTCAGCTAAAAAAGGGGCCCTTTTGGGAGTATTAAGGTGCTGTACAAGTTGCGCTTCTTTTTTCTTGGGGTCGGGCCACTCTCTTGATTCATTCAAACAGTAGCATTTTTTCGCATTTTTTTACTTTTTACTCATAAATTTTGAAAAGTTTTATTTGACCATTTATTTGAGTATTTTAAAATAAATACAGATATCGTCAAATAAAATAAAAATAAAATACGCATTCTAAAATAAGTCAAAAATACAAATAAAAATACAGCTGTATTTGTATTTTATTTGTATTTTATTTTATTTTATTCGTCAAATACAGAACACTGTTCCCTCGTGCGATGGCAGGCTCCATGATACCAAAGAGATTCACTGAAATCTCGCCAGTTACAGAAGGGTCCGTTAACATACGTTTGTCGGAAATTTTATTTACATAAATAAAATTAAAGGTGTCCCTATAAAATGGTAATATAAATGGGACGGGTTCCCAAAACACAAGAGCCCAGATTTTACACGAGTAATCGTGCATGTAATCGCCTATCACAAAAAATGGATACATGCTGATTCAATTAGCTTATGACTAAATATAATTTCGATTCATAGAACAAAGACTGAGAATATTTGTGAATAATGAAACGAAGAAAGGCGTTGTCAATTATATCAATTTTTTTTCAAAAATGTAAAGGGGACGGTACAAAATCAGCAAATAAAGAATGGCGGGAATATGAACTAACACCAAGAAACAGTTTGAAACATCACTCTTGCAGTATAGCAGCGTGTTTTGATTTTGTGCGTTGATAATTCTGTTTATTTTACTGTAGTGAAAATGTTTAATTGCCCTTCGTGTAAAAAATTTGTTGCAGTGAAGTCCATAAAGGATATTAAGATTTATTTAGGCCATCATAAGCAGTATGGAGAACTAGACTTTCCCATTCGTTGTTGTGAACCATATTGCCAAGCTACATGCGACTACATTTACAATTACGATAGGCACTTCGAAAAATTCAATTCCTTTAATACAGAGGGTGGGGACGTTGTTATGTCTGAAAGTGAAGAAATTGATGACCTTGGTTTGCACGATAATGACAATTTTCAGGCGGAAAACGAAATCATAAACAATAGACCTAATAACCACCCCTCATTGAAAGACAAAATGATTGCAACAAGAATGGCCGTGCAGGGAGCGGTAACAAACATGGTGATAGATTTAAGAGGGAGAGGAAACGTCCCATTCAATGTAACAAAGCCGCCGGGCTTTCTTACAAAATGGATGCAAGGTTGACGCATCTGTATTTTGGAACAAATATCCTCGTCTTAAGGACATGCCTGAAGCCGTAATATTTCTACTATGCATGTGTATTATTTATGCATAAAATATTGTTTATTGCAGGTAAGAGACGATTTTTTTCGTTTAAAAGGGAGTGCTTTGGAAACTTTTGCTTCAAATTGGCGGAAAGCAGAATGTAAAATAATAGAATTTTGTAAACAGAAATTTACGAAGAGTTTAGCCGTCTTTGATATCTTAAGGAAGGCAGAGGAAGCTGAAGAAAACTTTGGTTTGTGTTTCAATGTATCCTGTCATAATTCAGTTTAAATTAATAAACTATTTTATCATTTAGATATTCCTGGACGCATGAAATGTGTCTTAAAGTTGACACTGCATGCAGCAGCCAATACGCAACCGTCCCAAAACAAAAAAGGATCAACTGCTGACGGATGGAATCTTCTGTACCAGTCATTCAATGTAAGTTACATCATTAAGTACATTTTTAATGTTTGTTTCCCAGTCTAACGATTTCTAATAACTATAGGAAATTCTTCTTCCGGAGGAGGCTGCAAATCGTGCTAGCGACATGGAGTTGCTTGGTGTCTTGGACATAAATGGGGAATATTACATCAAGATCGACAATTCGGCTGTAGCTCTTACTGAAACTAAATCTTTTGAACAATCAGTGGGTTATTTGCTAATGTACTATCACATCCTAGACATCAATTATCCCTCAAAATTGAAATTTGTTTATGGATTTCTTGAAACTATGTTTGAAATTGTCCTCTCAATGAATCCATCCAAAAAAATTAAAGATTTGTGTTCCTTTGTTTTCAATTGAAGTATATGTACTTTTGTCTAAAATAAAGTGACATATCATATAATAAAGGTGGGCCTGAACGTCGCGGGCCTGAATGACTGGGCCTGAATGTCACCTTATAGCTGTTGAAAGTATAGAATATTTTTTTTATCTATTAAAACGAATAAATAGAGATTCGGATTGCATTTTGGCTATAGATACATATAAATGCTGAGAAACAGCATCTGATACATCTAGGTATGATAAATCTATAGCAAAATCTAGAGAACAGAAGAGGATGCAGAGTATTAGATTTTTACCAAATTAGAGATAAATGCATTAGCTGCAAAGTAATGTATTCAACTTTAAAGTTAATTCATTTATTTATGTAAATAAAATTTTTTAAGAATTTGAGAAATATGCAAATAAGAGGAGGGATAACAAGGCCATGGCTTCCAGCATAGCCTGGGGTTCTTTCGGTGCCGTTTGGTTAAAAACAAAAAGAAAACAAATGTGTTTGGTTGGGGAGAATCATTTTTGTTTCGAAAAAAAATTCTAAACATCGTGTGTCGGAGGAGGTGACAAACAAGTCTTGTTTAGATATAGCAAAACATTAGTTTCCTTTTAGAACACAGCGTTTCTTAGAGAGTGTCTTCTCCATTTTCTGCCCGCCAGCTCGTGCAAAATTCTTCTCTTGGGCCGTCACGTAACGTGGTGGTCTTTACGTCCGTAACTTTGTCGTTATTTATTTAAAGTGTATGTGTTAATTTGTGTGTGTGTGTATCCTTTATTGTTAGAGCCCATGACGGGATCTCCTTTCTAGATAAACCTTGATTTCTGTCGAGACGCGTGGTTTGGCAGCCATCGTGTGCGTCTCTCGTCCAGATTTCCTGATTTTGCCTTTGTTATTCATGTTTACTGGCAGGCAACCAGTAGACTGGTTTACGAAAAAATCGGATCGATTTGCCGACATTTCCTTATGTGTTTTCCGTTCCGTAACTCGCGAGGTGCGGCAACATAATGGATCAGAAAAAAAACAATAAACAGTGTCCAAATATGGGAGTGGGAGGCGTGCGTGAATGAAAAAGAAAAAGAAGCTGTTGGCGTCCTCTGCATTTGGTATGAAGTAGAGCGCAACAGAAAACCTTAACTGGAGCGATAACTCCGTCGAAGATGGAAACATACGTCCCCCTTAATCTATTGTCACAAATCCTGCTCCCATTTCAAAAATGAAATGGTGTTTCTACTGTGATGTTGAAAAAGGAGAGAATCAAATAATTATCTAAATATTTTCTCTTTTTGCAGTGCCGGTAACCCCGGTACCAAGACCACGTCAAAAACGAAAATCCGGTGTCTTGTAACATGCATGATATATTGCGACAAAGAATTGCTGTAAATGAAACTATCCTCCTCCGTTGAGTTTTTGCTTGCATTATATTATACTAAAGAACAGATAGAAACATGCAGCGTAAAAAAATTACGAGCAAGCAACTTTTAAAAACGACGAACAAGGAGACAAATGTTTTCCTGTCTTACAGGAATCAAACCGTCGATAGGCACCATGTACTATGTATGGTTGCTGAAGTATTAAAATTGGAACTTTATCTAGCAAAAAGGGAAAAGGGGGACATTTTTTCAAAGGTTAATTTCACCAAAGCTTTTGAAAGTGTTATCACTTTCTATATCTATTTATTTCCAAATGTTTTTATAGGGGCTGCACATGCACAAGGAAAGTCCCCTTTGCAATGCCCAACCCCTTGTCTAAAATGGTCATCTTAGGGACATGTATTCGGGTAGGCTTATGCCAAGTATCCGAGCGTCCGGTTGAACAGTATCTCATCAGCGCCGTACTTCCAGTATTCGAAGGTATATGCTGTATTATGACCGGCCCACCATGCCTGTTGAAAGAAGGTTCGTTTCCAGTAAAAATCCAGTGTTCTCGCCAAATATAACAACCGCTGAGTTTCCTTCCGTGACTAGTTCGCCGTCCAAACGAAACCAAAAGCATTATTCGGAAAGTGCGGCCGGACGAAGTACCTCCTCGATCCACGCAGTAATCGAGGGGGACGTTTCATTCCTCAAGGATCGCGTTCCTTTACGGTGGTAGATGCTTTGAAAGAGTGTCATCAATGCACAAGACGCTGAATCAATGGTTCTTACTACATTTTCCATACCGTCGGGACTCCACCAATACACCCGTTTACCAATGGGCATCTGCCACGCAGGAGATGACTACGGAAGCCGCCTTGCAGAATATGCCGCCAGGGCACATCCAGAATATTTCTCGATGTATCGAGGTTCTAGCAGACTACATACGAAGAACATGCTTACGACTATTTTTGCCGAGTACGAGTGTAAACGACAGAGTTATAGGGAGAAATTTACATGTTTCCCTCTCTTTCCATATAATTTCGCCAGATTTTTAGTTCTTAGCCTTTGGCGAGAGGAGGGGGAAAGAACCACTATCCAGACTTGTCCAGATCTCACCCCCTACTACAGGTTGCCAGTTTATGTTACTCCTCCAGCTATTTAACTCACGAATCTTTGTCGATCCTCAAAAAGATCGTAAGCTTTCGTTCGTCTCTCGGTTTCCTCGTAGGGATTGTCAGCCTTATTTCGTTTATTCCTCATCTCTTCAATTTACTGTTGGTTTTCCCGTCCTGAAAAGGTGGTCAGCTATTTCTTGTGTAAAAAAAAAAAAATTATCTGATACCCAGTTTTCAGTCAGCCGACTAATTTATTGTTTAATTGTTTATGATGCAGGGACGTTCGTTTGTCACCTACGTAAGGCGCCGCCGCCGTCACGATTCCGCGAAAATATAATAGCCACAAGAGGAAGGTGCATGATCACCTGATCCGAAGTTACGCTCGTGTCACCCAGCCCTTAAAGCGGCAGTGAGACCAAACGATAAAGTTGGCAGCCACGAAGAATAATGGTTGGCAGAACGACCAAGCGGATCCCCAGGAAGCTGTTAAAGGACCGTCGAGTGAGGAAGCGACCTATCTTACCTCCCCAGCGCATCCATCTATCTCATTTTCGCCCGCCGCCCAATCCAAAACAGTGATCATTCCTGCCTCCATCTATACCACGGCCAGAATCTAAGCCGAAGCAAATAAAGTATCCGCCAACTCCTCCTGGATACCCTGAGTCGGAAATAGATGATTTTTGCGATTAAAGATTGTTAGGTCTTTGTTGAAGTTAACGCTTCTGAAGAAGAAGAGCCTCCGATTTCTGTTCCAGTTGTTCTGGACAGACATAGCGTCGTCCACATCCACCACATCCGTAAGAAAGGACTGGCGCTGTTCGCAATGCAGGAATAGCTGCTCTTCCTTCCGAAACCAAACGACCGCATCGTAAGGAACAAGAATATTTTTTGAAACAATTTCAACCCAAGAGAAGCGGCAGACCCAGCAATCCCGGCAAGCCAGGACTGGCCGGTTCGCATACGATGGCTGTGTCCATCGAAAACTTGATAGTGGCAAAACGATTATTTGCCTTGAGACTCTCAATGAACCCTCGAGATGGGATGAACCGATATAATCGAAAACCTCCTCCAAGGCCCGAATACGGGTAGCAGTGTTTCCCCTAGATAATAACTAGGGTGAACCACCACCAACTCACCAAATCACCCGAATCCAAAGTTCACCCGAGCTATCTGCGAGTTTCCACTGCACGGCACGATTAATGACGTCCTTTCCTTTTTTTACTTTGCCAACAAGTTGCCCAATTTTCGGACTAGCTAGCCGTCGATGCTCGAGTTTGAATTTACATGGGAATGGACTATGAGGAGGCATTCACTGCTTTCAGAACGCTACTGCCTGCAGATTTTTGTTAGATCGTTGAATTTTAGTCTTTGTAGCTAACCATAGGGTAAGGTAATTGTATTTAGCAACACAAGAGTATACTTCCGAGTCGTAGCTAAACCCAAGGAAGACTGGCCCTCTCGCTTCGGCCCGCTGCTTCCTAAGGTGTGAGTCGCGTGACATCTGGCGGTCGAATACACAAGGATCCAACAACACAACATTTAAGATTTTGCGTTTTACGACCCAAGGCGCCCTGTGCGATGCATCAAGCTCCATTTGTTTTGGAAGGACTATACCTTCTTTTGAATTGGTGACGGATCACAAACCATTAGTGCCTCTTCTGAACAGCTTAGTTGTGGATAAGTTGGGCAATCCCGGACTCCTAAGTTTGTGCTTAATGATGCTACAGTGTTCATTTGTTGCTCGTTGGCTGCAAACCGCAATCACTTAGTTATTTTGTAAACGTCCCTACCGTGTTTACAAAAAAATATCGCCATTTCCTGCCCCATGGTAAGAATGGAAAGAAGAGACGAAGGAAGAAACTAAGAGGAGACAAAGGGGTGCGCGGGGTTCTCTTTCCTCGGGGCAGGATTTTGTCTTTGAAAACAAAATGCCTTTTACTTAAAAATTAATAATAAATAAACTACAATGACCATTGAGGGGAAATAAATCTTAAAAAGTTACCTGATAACTAAGGAATATAGTTATCTAATTAAGAATAGCAATTGAAGACGACTGAAATGGGAAACATTTAACTAAGAATGACACCGGCGAAACTCCGTAAGCCGCCATGCAAGAGCTGGCAAGAGTTCGTGTCCAAACGTTTTTTTACGCTTAAATAAAACCGGCAACTTCGGACGTTAGCCAACTCTATTCCAGGCTTAGACTTTATTTGTTGCTGTTGTTGGAAATAAAAATACAATTAAATTATTTGAAATATTGTATTTAAAACATTACTACTTAAAAAAGTGAAATGTGTTGCTTCAAATGACTTCGAGAATTATCTTCCGTGATAATTATAAAATATTTTCCTATAAATGAACTTACCTTTTATTAAGTAGATTTACCATCATACCTGTCTAAGTATTAAAAATAAATGTTTCAAATCCCGTTACATGTAAATTTGCCGTAAGAGCTCTTGAAACCGGGAGAAACGACGGTGGCGCCGTAGTGGCCTGCCTCAGCATACGCTTCAGTTTGACTGGCCAAATCATGGTGTATTAGTATGGTGGGGGAACTTATGGTTGGAATCGGCTATCTCGAATGAAGCCAGTTCCTGGACAAGAGGCGGAGCTTAGTGCAAAAGTAAAAATTCTTAACAGCAAATTGCAGGGCTGGTCGCACCTTCTCTGGTGCCCTCTATGAACCAAGATACTAATTTATTTTGTAAATTCGTCTGAAAAATAGTATATATTTTTAAAATTTACGATAGTTATCATCTGGTAGCCACAGTGATTAGAGTCCTGGTCTGCAACTCTAAAGGGTAAAGGTTCGGTTCCCATTTATCACTTTTTTTTTAATATTTTTTTCTATTAATTTTAAAATAATTAAAGCTGGAAAAATAATACTGAATTACTTAATTACTGACTCTTTTTTTACGATTTTATAGCTTTATAAGTACACAAGCAATGTGCAATCGGACTTAGAAAATTTTCAAACCGTTTATAGCTCATAGTTCACCCAATTGTCCACCAGGTAGCGCTGATCAGGTGCGACCACTGGCTTCAGCCGAGATAGCCGATTCCAACCATAAGTTCCCCCACCAATCCACCATACTAATACACCATGGCAAAATCCCTATCCCGTGGCTCCACCATTCATCTCTTCCACCATGATTATACCATGGTCCTTACCATGACACAACCAAGCAGACGAACTTACTTCGTGTATAATAAATAATATGTTAGCTACTTACCTAGCTCATTCCGTCATTCGGCTGCGTTCGTTGTGCCTATGGCTGTGCACTGTGCAGGGTCCAGCTCCAGCCCCAATTTTTGGTTTGTTTTTTATTAAGTCGTCTGTATTTTTCTCATGTGTATTCTGTAATCTGTACTCTGTAGGCTCTTTTTAGCCCTGTATTGTTTGTGTAGCAACTGATTAAAAATTTTAAGTCAAATTTCATATTGCTTGTTTCCAATAGTCGAAATTCTGCAATCTTCGTGAGCACGTATCAAATATAGCAAGATGCTAATGTATCAGTTCTTTTGGTTTGGTGATGAAATTGAGGATTTTATATTCAAAGGTGTCAACATCTCAGGATGGAAAGGTTGTTTTTATTCTATACACAGCTTATATTTCTGTGAAGTTATTGCTAATTCCATTTTCATCAGGTATGCTTATTACATGTATAGCAACAGCTCTATTGGCCTTTCTATTTTTCACAGTAACGTTTTGTAAAGAAATGTTCCATTCCAGCATTGATGCCCAACATCAAGGCCAAGCATTTGTGAGAGATGCACAAATTTTGCAAGTATTTAAATGCACTTCCACTAATATACCCAAACTTCATTGTTACTAATGATCACTACAATTTTAAATTTATAGATTTGGACATCTTCATGGAAAATGCATGTCTTTCAATCCATTGCAAGCTTCATTCAAATCACTTTGGGCTACTTTGTTATGTTGATAGTTATGAGTTTCAATGTTTACTTGATGATGGCAGTTATTATAGGAAGTACATCTGGGTTTTTTTTATTAAACCCATTGCTTCTGAAGAAACGTAGCATCTTGAATCCCCCACACATACTTGTTAAGTGTCAAGCAGAAGAATGTGGTTCATTAATTGATGGAGAGCAAGTCGAGACCCAAAGAGTTGGAAATTCCATAGACAACAGTAAAGCAAGTAATCAACTTATTGTTTCAGCCAGTATTAAACCCAGTTGAATTTCATTAACATATCAAGTTAATTCAATTGAATATAAGTAACATTTATTCCTGTGTAAGCAATACAATCAATATGGTTATAATGTACCATGGCTAGACATTTTCTTGTGATTATTATATTACATTCGAATCTGAAAATTGCCTGCTTTGGTGAGATATTTTACTCCTTTAAACGGTTTATAGTTTTCTCCGAACATGTCCAAACGATGAACTTTTAGACCAGAAATGGCTATTTGAGTTAACGTAAATTGGACCTGTATCGCAATTAATGGATGAAACGTAAAGTTATTGCATTGAAATTTGAAAACTAGTAATTAACAAAATGTCACGTTCTGAATGAATAAATAGTTATGAATTAAAAAAAGGTTTACTATCGGACGTTAATCGACAAATTAATTAAGAACAAATTGAAGTATTCATGATACACTAAATTTAAATTATTACTTCCAATTTAGAAAGGACAAAATAAAATCTCTTATATAAAAATTAAAATTCCTATTCAGTTTTTATCCAGGCGAAAAACAAGAGCAAGAGAAGTTTAAATTCACGATATTTTTTTAAGGCGATATTTTTATAAGATTTCGTTGCAAGCCTTTAGATTTCAAATCTTTAGTTTTATCTATCTGATGAATGATGGAAATAGCTCTTCGCATTGCTGCATTCTGACTGAAACGAGATAATTTAAGCATGTTTCGCAAATCGGAATTTCTCGTAGGGAAAAAGGGTTGAGAGATCCCAAGATCCATCAAAAAGATTATGTATAAAAGATGTGTCACCCTTCTGATCTAATTGATATAGCCATTGCTTATGAACGGGTGAATTTGATGGAAGTAAAATTATTACACGAAATCGTCGTAAACTCGTAATCTTTTACGCTAGGTATGGAATGAAGATAAATAATGAACTTACATTGACCGAGGGCGTAGACTGCAATATCACTGCACCGCTTTGAATGTGAATTTGCCCTCTCATGTTTGGCAATTTTGTAGGGTCAATCTTACCTACATCCCATAACAAAATTTTCGTAACGGGATCAAAAGTTGCACGACCTTGATTAACTGTTACAGTGCAGTTCAGAATAAATTTGGGCATTGGAATGCTCAATTGTAGGTTTTCCACCTATTTAAATAATAATAAGTAAGCAAGATTGAAATATACACACATTTTTAAGACCGTACCACTCGCCCCATAGTCTGACGTGGACCAACAGTGATTTCGATTTTCCCTGTTTGCGATTGGCTATTTTCTTTTGGTAGGAAAAAATTATGCCTTATGTAAATGGGAATGGCAACTGCACTTTGGCAGCCGACATGGTAGGTCATTAAACAGAAACTCCCATCAGGTGGAACGAAAGACAAAATTCGCTCGTTTTCCCATCGTTTTAGACGCACGCATGGATGGAAACTGACATCATCCATAAGGCGAGGGTTTATGAAACTCAGAGTTAAATCGGGAGTTCCACTATGTTGTTTTAAATTTATTAGGTTTATGACTACAATAATAAGAGCAAAAATTTAATGTTACCTTAGGCGGACACAGCATTCGATCTTACCTAAATAATTTGAGAGTAATGGCAATATTCATCATTTAGTTTCTAAATCCCTAATAAATTCAATACCTGCTATTTCAGCAAACACAGTTGAACCTGTATATTTGAAGAGAAAAGAAAAGTTAATTTTTATTTTGGTAACTTCATAAGAAAAATTTACTTACCTGTTTTATCAATTATAGCATCAACCTCTTCTATAATATCAAAGTATGCCTCATTATTTGTATACTTTACATCTGCTCTTCTCCAAGGGACATTTGACAGCTGTCCAGATGGGAGAACCGAACTCACACTTGTCAAAAATTTTAAAATCTGGTTAGAACTTAGAATTCCAATATACTATTTGTTCAAATAATATTACATACTTTGATTTCCCAGTAACAGTATTAATCAAATTTCCAATGATATTAGGAGGTTTAATAAGTTCTTGTAAAATATTTGGCTCTGTGGCCAATGGATATCCATTGTCAAGAACTTCATCCAATAACTAATAATAACGAAATAAAATCTAAGAAATATTTCTTCTCTACAACATGAAACTCTGAGCATTATTCAACTCTATAATAATTTTTGTTATTCAAGAGTTACTTATTTCTTGATGGAGGCAAAAATTTGTTATTAAAATTACCTCATACACAACCACATAATGTTCCTTGATGTTCGATTCATTACATTCAGTGAAGTATTTCTCAAGAATGTCAACAACAGTATGTAGAAATTCGATTACAAATAGTGGTGGAACTTCATGAAAAAAATGGCAAAAATAAGCTTATAAAGTAACTTGTAAATATTAGTAATTAATATAAAATAAAATTCCACCTTCAGACATACAAACCGCAACAAAATATAAACCATTGCGGTATATGCTAATAAGATAGTGGTGCGGTGTTGCTATGACACATGGCACATCTTCATGGCCTTTGTTATCCTTTACCACCTACATTTTGAAACAGTGAAAAATCTTTAAGCTAATTTGTGATTAAGAAGAATCAATCAATGTTTTACTTAAGGAGAGAAAATCTAATAGTGCCAGCAAATGTTTTAAATACTAACTTGTCTTTGAGCTTCAAAAAAGTAATCCATGACTGTACGTGGGATTATGCTTCTCCAATGTTTTTCCATAAAAACATCACCGGAATGATTGATGACAAAAAGTGAGTGAATCATTATTTTATAGAAAAATTAATCGAGGACCTAACTTTTTATAACTGAACAATTACCACCACTAGACACTGTAGACAGTCATACATACACATGCAAAGCGCAAAGCAGAAAATTTGACAGTAGAGACGAAGACGATAGAGAAAACTGAGAAACTCACTGACGGAAACGGAGTGCGACAGCGACACTTCCTAGTGCCGTGCACACTAGACTTTTCTTCCATGTTCTTCTCTATCAACGCCATCTGGTACAAGAAGTAAGTAGTGGAGTCCACACATTTTGACAGAAGCAAATTTTTCTTGAACTTTGTCCTTTTTTAAGAATTACTTCTAATCACTAGTTTATCACTGTTCAAAACAGTATCCGTACGATTTTTTTCGTATCGTCGGCCGAATCGTACTGTATTCTTCAAAACCCTTCTGGCAAATATTTAAATTAAAAACTGATTTTATGGTTTTTTAGTAATCTGTTCATTTTCTTTAATTTAGCAACTTTCATTAAAAAATCGGGTTAGTTTTTCCTCTGGTTCTTCTTTAAAACTAAAAAATATTATTTTTTCCCCTGGGGCCGTCCATAAATGACGTCACGCGCCAGAGGGGGGAGGGGGGGGCATGATTCTGTGATGGTCTGTGATGGCAGGGGAGGGGGGAGATTCTTAAAGTGTGATGTCACAAACGCAAAATTTAAAAAAAAATGAAATCGAAAAAAATTCTGCGATTTTTTCACTTAAATGATCTCCTGATCTATAGTTTTTTTTTTACTTAAATGATGCGAAGGGGTGTCAAAATTCAAGATAAAATGCTTTTCTTTAATTAATTATAGCCTAAAATTTCAGGGGGTTTAGCGATTTGTGACGTCATTTTGATGGGGGGAGATACATTTTTTGTGACAGTCTGTGACAGAAGGGGAGGGTGGAGTTGAAAAAACTGGAAAAACCCGTGACGTCATTTATGACGACCCCCGAATAAAAAAAATTAGGTTACTTTTCATCAGATTACAGATTCTGAAAGATAAAAAATTTTAAAATGAAAAAAGTGTTAATAGAAATCATCATGGTAGAAGAGCTGAAGAGGGGATGGTATGTTCAGTAATAGATTAGTTGGGTCTTCAGTCCGGTTCGGCCGCTCGGAAGTTCTCGATGAAGGGAGACATTTTTAGATCGATGGGGAGGCTGTTCCAAATCCGGGGCGCTGCGTAAGGGAAACGATTCCCATACGCCCCCGATAGCGTCACCGGAACCTCCAAATCACGTGAGATCTCACTATAATTCCTGAGGCGACGATTAACAGACCTTGGGGATACAAGTTTACATAGATACGATGGGGCAGTACCATTGACACACTGATAGGCCAAGACAGCAATCTTGTACATCACACGCTGACGAATCGGGAGCCAATGAAGACTTTTCCGCTTGCTCGTAATGTGCTCACGCTTCCTAGTCTGAGTTACCAGACGGACAGCTGAATTCTGCACTAGTTGTAATTTGTCAAGAAGGTAATCCGGAAGGCCATAGAGCAGAGAGTTTCCGTAGTCAAGATGGGGGATGACGAGGGCACAAACAATCTGGTTACAGGCGGCTGCGTCCAGAAATTTTCGAATGCGCGAAATGCAACGAAGATGATAGTACGCATTTCGGCAAGCGGTGTTCACACGGGAGCTCCATGTTCAAATGGGAGTCGACAATCACGCCCAAAATAGATAAGAAAGATATAGAAGATAGAAATAAAATCGATACATAAAGAAAGACTGAGGTGGGATGAAGAATGAGAGAGCGGTATGTTTTATGAGACTATTGGTGGCTTGGCCAGCCGGCGAGACTTCTTGATGAATCTGATCATGCTAGCCCAAAGGGGATCAGATTGACTGATGGCGGACAGTGTAGGCGAGTCCAAATCGTTGGAGCTAGAATGAAATCCGTCCATTGTGAGTTGAAGATCGGACAGGAGAAAAGGAAATGTTGGACCGATTAAATGGCAGCTCCACATGATCAAATTGGGTGCTGGATGAATTTCATACGATGTTGATGGCAGTTTAGGCGAGCCCACACAGCACACCTCCCTCCTGGGATCCTCCGAAAAGGCTCTTAGCCTCCCAAAGATTACGATAGTAGAGGCAGGAGGTACTGGGGAAGGTTGCGGGAATGTTAGTATATATTACTTCTGCGTGTGGGTTTTTTTCTTTCGACTTCTCCAAAGAAGATATTCAGGAGATCTTCAGGACTGCTGATCTATTTGCAACAAACTCTTTTTAAAAAAGGCGGATCATAATGACCTAGCTTTAGAATATTTCCAGTTACATTAAAATAAGCTAGTAGTTGAAATCATGTATACATAATACAAAAAGAAATATAATAAGCAAATTTACTAAAATTTTTTAAAATGAGAGTTGAAAAATGCATTTTTATCAATAAACCGAAAACATTAAACCGTGCCATTTATACGTAACGCAAAAAAAGCTACAGTGTAGGCAAGAATAAAACGACTGCACATGTTTTCTTCCCACACTTTAACTAAATTTTAATTTGCCGAAAAATCTCTGTTGAATTAGTTGCAGTCGTAATGTCTGCAATGTTACACACCCTTAAAAAATGTCTATCTCGTTAACCAGTTAATATATCAATGCGTCAATAAAGATTACATTACTCGTGTGTCAAGCATGAGTACATAACTAATCAACTTACAAATCAAACGTAAATAATGAAGAATATAATTACGTCAAAATATGTTAAGTTCTACAGAACAACAACGGTGTAGTGGTTAGCAAGCTCGATTGCGATACGAAAGAGTGCAGGTTCGATCCCGGGAAGCGACGAATCTTTTATCGAGTCTTTTGTCTTATGGGGAGCTTCTAAGATGTACTGAGGAACTTCTAAGATGTACAGAGGAAGCTACCAGGCAGCTGTCAGGTGACCAAAAAGAAGGTTTTAAGAGAAATCTAGGGACTCAATAGGAAAGACTGGGGAGAAAACTAAGAGGATCTAAGGAGGTCCCAAGGAACCAAATGTGCTGTGTGGGAGAGTGTTGACCTGTCAGAATCTGGATCGTAAGATGGCTGATGTCCATGTTGTGTAGGGCATGAGCAGCGAATATGTCGGGTAAAAATAATCTGGTGATAGCTCCTGCTGGATTTATTGTGATGTTCCTGGAACATTACCTCATTCAGCCATAATTCTAAAAATACTAATGCGTATACAGATTCATATGAATTAGATTTAGAATAATAAGTGATGAAATAATTTAACAGCAAATTTGATGATTGATCAAATGTTTTTTTTTATTAGAGGGAAAAATGCATTCATTTTCTTCTCTGCACTACTACTACTGTATATTGCTTCTTATTTCAGAAATAATATCCCCTGCGGAAGAAAAAAATCTTTTAAGAAGGAACAGGGTATTACAGGTAGCAGGGATTACAAAAAAAAGGAAACGACATCAATGAAAGTAAGTAAACAACCGGTCCTTTTTTGTTGATACTCAAAATAAAGGGGATCAGAATTCCGGGGCAGGTATGGTTTAGTTAAATATTCATTAATGTTTACGATGATGCTGCATGTTGTTGTGGAGGAATCACCAGTCCTTTGAGTCCTCTGCAATCTTTTAAACACGAGGAAAGTGCAGTTCCAGCGCGTGCTGACAAGCTGGAATTTGGGTTGAAGCCAATCGCGCATTAAGTTGGAAAAGTTAAGTTGGAAGAAAATAGTGCATTTTGATGGAAATATGTTAAGATATTTCTACATTTCATAGGAATTTATATTAAAAAATATATACCCTACAGGGTATATATTATTTAATTATTTCTACAAAGCGCACATAAATAACCGCTCTAGAAGAGTGGATGTGCGGAGCTAAACGCTAAAATAGCGTACGGAAGAGCGGATAGAGCTAGAATAGTGAACGGGCGACGTTAAGCGCTAGTATAGCATAAAATAGAATAGCGCATGTGCATCTAAGACCGTGAACACATGTTATTATTTATATAATATCGTAAAATCATTAATTAAAGTTAAATTCATAGCCTCGTGGTTACAAGGGTACAAGCCACAAACCCTTAAACCACTTTGACCATACTTCAGTGACAAAATATGAAATACTTGATGCAGTGGGCCACGTTTCTCATTGATACTTGATTTTGGAGTTGCTGGCTTGCCCACTCATTAACTTTGATTTGCCTCGTCACAAATTATATAACAATTATCCACATTTTTTTCGTAATAAAAGTTCTAACACAGGAGGCATTTTATCTTTAACCATCCATGTTTGAAACCGTTCTTATGGTTGGACAACACAGGCAAAATCAATCAAGAAGCAGAAATCATGGCTAAAACCAAAACACCTGACTTTTATGTCAGCTTCAGCAGACGAGAATCATGCCCCTTCTTCCCATGCCAATACCCAAGCCAATCCTTTGTCCTTCCAGGAGAGATCAAGCCTGGAAATCTCATTGCAGTTGGGTCAACTAGATTCTTTGAATCTTATCTTTGAATCTATCTTTGAAATAAAGCTGGAATACTTGAAAAAACAAATTTATGTCATGAGAATATATTTTCTGCTATCGTTTTCATTCGAATTTCGAAATCGATTTCGAATGCCTTCTTTCATTCGAAGAAACAAGGGAACGAATACCATTGAAAAACATCATAACCATCATTCTCAAGTGATTTTGGAGGAAAAGAAAGAACCATCATTTAACCAAACATTTCAGAGGGACGTAACACAAAAAAATTTAGTACACGGGTTACAACCAAAAAAACACACGAAGACTTTCTAGAGTGAGAATTTTTAAAGATAATTGAATTTTTTAAGATAATTTGTACAACGCGACTATTACTGAAAAAATGATTGCAGCAAAAGCGTAAAATTGTTCATATACAGAAACACATTGTAATTCTCCTCATTTTCTACGTCCTCCTAAAGAGTCACCTGATGGTTCTCAAACCTGCATAAGATACCCATCTCAGTAAGGTCAATAGAATATCTTTTGCGTAAATATGGCTTTTCACGTGTATTTTTTATTTTCTGCAAACTTACCACCACAAGGGTAAAATCAAGAAGGACGACAAGGAGCCTTGAATACTTTTGTTGCAGCGAGAGAATGAAACAGTCGAGGAGGGGGGCGTAGGCCGATCAATTGCTTCTAATCGATGCACGGGTTTATTCGTCAATATAGAAAATGCACAGAGCACAAAACGCAAAATTGCCTAGCATCCACAATTAGGAGCCGGTCAATAAGGCAATCGTAGTCACAAAATGACACAAATCAAATCTAAGGCCTAATCCGGCCTAATCTCAGAGAATCAGATGGGAAATAGGGAGTCACAAGGTGAGAATTCACACCAATAGCACAGTAAAGAAAACGAGTTGTCAATGGCTATACAAGCCTTAAAATGACCAATGGCTACCTTCTGTCTCTGCCAAGACACTTAATTAAAACATCAGCTGTTCTCTACTGCACCGACAAGTGGCCCACCTGGCGGATTACTTAAAAAAATCGATACTTCAGACTTAAACTAAAATGGAGACATGAGTTAAAATGTACATTTAAAATTGAACATTCTTTTTCCCTGGAACATTCTCCCCCGAGGCCGACGGAAGGACGGCCGAGTAAGGTTCCAGTAGTACTAGACGATGGATTGGTCTCAAATATTCTCCGTAGTCCATTTTCACTTTTACGACTCGAACAAAGCCGTTGGAACCCGGATACACTTCGATGATTCGGCCCGTCTTCCATTGATTTGGCAGCAAATTGTTGTCCGATAGCATGATTGAATCTTCAACTTCAAAATTTCTGTCTGCTTCGACCCACTTCCTTCTTGGAACCAGCGTGGGGAGGAAATTCTTGGTCCACAGGTCCCAAAATAAATTGGCCATCTTCTTCACGTAACGAATATGGTCGCGGGGCAGAGCGCGACGGATGTCTCCGGCCGGAAGATCCAACGTTGGTGGCCGGTTCAAGAAATCCTTTGGTGTAATTGGTCTGTTAAAGTCTTCTGGGCCGTTGCTGGCCAGCGTCCGAGGTCTCCCGTTCAGCATGCCCGCCACTTCCTTCAGGTCTCGCCAACGATGCTCCGCCAGCTTTCTGCTATTTTCCAATGTTGGCTCTCCTTCGAGCCACGTGAGTAAGGTTTAATACCCAATGTCGAGTTTCTTCGGGCCTTCATCAACGATCTTTTCGGCGATTCTGTCTGATTCTGAGAGGCTATCTCCTTTCAATTCAGTGCCAAAATTTTCGGCTGTACAAATTTTCTGGAACTCTTCATCGAGCAAGGACTCGGATGTTGCTGAGATATGATTGATGTGGGCCGTTGTCATCGGACCAATGTCACTCCCAAGCAGGTCGCGGACGACCCAACCGAGTCTGGTGCGAGATGCGAAAGGTTCACGTTCACCTCCAACGCCCGATTCCAATACTGCAAGTAGATTTGAGTGGCCGAGTCCCACCAAGACGTCAATTTTTCCGCCACTCTCTTGCACTGGGACTTCGTCTAAATGAGGCCATCGATTTTTCAATTTACTCCAGTCGATTACCGGAGTCAGCCTAGATAAGTGCGGGATCGCCTTTCCTTTGATGATCGCCTCCTCCCGGTCCGGTAAAAGAAATCGAACCGGGGCCTCCTGCGACTTGTAGCTTTCTGCACCGGTGACTCCTACGAGATCTAGGGTGGTACCTTTCCCGGTGATTTTAATTCGTTGAAGAAAGTCCTCTCGAAACAGCGTCGTATCGCTGCCCTTGTCTATCAGCACTGATACTGGAATGAGCTGATTGTCGGCTGTGTAAGCTTCCATCCGGATAACGCCTAGCGCCACCTTGACACGATCCACCTGGGCTGAAAGTGATGTGTGATGGCTACTACCCTTGGCGTGCTTCTCTCCGGAATCATGAAGCAATGGGTGGTTACTATAAGGACATCCGTCGACTCCACAGCCTTCTCCAAATTTGCAATCGGCTGCAGAGTGTCTCATCCCGTAACATTTCAAGCACAAGCGGCGCTTGATGCAAAATCGTACCTTTTCCATCGTAGGCATCTCTTTGAATGTTGGGCAGGCCGTCAACCGGTGCTTCCCTCGCAGCAATAGCAGCGACTCTTCGGTTTGTCTGTAGTGCCAGGCTCCAGGCTAACGTGATTGACGCGCCCTGTTGTTGGAGATGGTTGGTGACGAGGCAACTTGTTCTCACCAGACGGCAAAAATTGCTCTGCTGCTAGACTATAAGCATTTTGGTATGCTGCAGCTCTCTCACACATACACTCTCAAAATTCCTTCAGGGGGCGCCGTTCTAATCCAGTCCGTCGTCCGGAATTCCATTCGAGCCGATTCGCCGGATGCAGTTTACGGCTCAGTCGCTCGATGAGGTCAACATTAAATTTTTTCCCCAATTCGGATTAAATCAAAAAAGATGGTTCAAGCTCTTTCGGCAAAGCGACGGAATGATGAATTTTCTCTGCCCAGCTCCATGCGATCGAGTTCACCGAGTAGCGCTATACGCATTACGTCGCGACGTCCAGCCGACTGCTGTAGTCGGAATAAAGCGGCCTTATCAGCAGATTCTCCTCCACCAAGGCCCTGCACGATTTCGAATTGATCTCCTCGTAGTCTGCTTTTCAAGACAGCAAGCTTTTCTCCAGGTGCAATTCATTAATCATGAACCATTGAACGTAGCAAATCCGACCACTAAAACCAATCGGTTGCCCTTCCGGAATAGATAGGAAGCTCCCCGCGTGCTGCCGCTTTGCTAAAATATGACCAATTGGCTTCTTCTAGGCCGTTGCAGTACCGGTAAATCCAGTCGTCTGGTGCCTCTTCCTCTCCGTCCTCTTTGGTCGGTTCGTGAGTAGAACGGTGGCGCCAATCTTCGATCGCTCCGTCTCCCCAACCATGGAATGGGCTGCTGGTGATGGTTGGCGCTGATCCGCGTCGAATGGCAGCATCGGATAGTTTGCTTTCTTCCTTATTCGCCAAATCAGCTTTCTTGTTTACTTCTTCAAGTCGCTCTCGCAGCTGGGCAGCTTCCTGTTGTGCATCCTCCACTCTTTTCCGCGCCTCAGCTAGCAATTTCTCCAACTGAGTCTCTTCATTTCTGTCTGCTGCAGGGGGGCGGGTCGCCGGCGGTACGCTCTTGACTGAGTGTATGCAGGACCCAACTGAAGATTCGTCATCAGCTCTTAGAGTGACATAATTTTCAACGTCTTCTTTCTTCGACTCGATAAGCGTGAACAGTTCGATTTGAATTTGAGCCTGTTTCGAGAATTCATCAGCGTCGGACGGGTCTACCACCAATAGATTGAGTCTTTCGACAGTGGCCAACATGTCGTCGAGTTTGTTGAGTAGGCCTAGACAGGCTCTTCTTGATCCTCTTTCCTTGATGAGCTTGTCAATACAGCTACAGGTCATCTGGATCTGCTTACGTGTGGAATCCCGTTCAATCGACTCAGGTTGAGGATCTCGCGAAACGGTTTTGTCTTGTTGATTGATATCAGCAGTTAGTGTCGATTCATCTTCACCATTTGTTGGTACTGTTCGAGAACGAAGCCGGGACGCAACCGTGTTGTCGTTTTGAGAAGCCGTGGCTGCCTTTGACTTCCTGCCTCTTTGCATTTCAATCCTCCAAACTTGCAGGCCAAGAAAGTCCTGTTACGATCACCAATGTTGCAGCGAGAGAATTAAACAGTCAAGGAGGGGGGCGTAGGCCGATCAATTGCTTCTAATCGATGCACGGGTTTATTCGTCAATATAGAAAATGCACAGAGCACAAAACGCAAAATTGCCTAGCATCCACAATTAGGAGCTGGTCAATAAGGCAATCGTAGTCACAAAATGACACAAATCAAATCTAGGGCCTAATCCGGCCTAATCTCAGAGAATCAGATGGGAAATAGGGAGTCACAAGGTGAAAATTCACACCAATAGCACAGTAAAGAAAAAGAGTTGTCAATGGCTATACAAGCCCTAAAATGACCAATGGCTACCTTCTGTCTCTGCCAAGACACTTAATTAAAACATCAGCTGTTCTCTACTGCACCGACAAGTGGCCCACCTGGCGGATTACTCAAATAAATCGATACTTCAGACTTAAACTAAAATGGGGACATGATTTAAAATGTACATTTAAAATTAAACATTCTTTTTCTCTGGAATAACTTTCGGCATTGGCCTAGAGTGGCACGGAATCTTCAATCTAATCAAACTGACGCCATTTGATAGAGCTCGTTAAGCCGATTCGAATGGTATAATGGAAGTTTGTGCAAATGAACGCATCTTTGAGTAAATCGACTTTAAAGTTTTTGGTTTACCGGGCTTCCGGCGTCCTTGGCCGCCCCTGAGCCCACCCCTGAGCCCACCCCTCGTCCCTTGAGGGATCATCCCCCTTTTTTTCGCGGTACCTGAGACCCTAAAAGGCTAAAAAAATTTGCCCGATACCGGAACCGAACTCGGCTGCTCTGACTGCGAGGATGACGTTGTCATAGAGCTCTTTAAAAATCAACCTTGTTCCATTACACACACCCTGTCTGGAATTAATATTCTTTAAAACAATAACAATGGCTCCAATTTTGAGTTTTGACTCGTGTGGCAGTATTTATGATACATCAATGGCTTTAAGAAATTTGGTTGGGAAATTAACAACTTCTTCGGTATCTTCTGGTGAAATTTAGTCCATACTCTTGTAGGTTTTCAAATTAACAGGCATCTAATGGACGATTGAATTGTTTATTTTCAAACAATCTGGATTTTTTACAAGGAAGTGTGTGGTTCGCAATACTCTCCGCGAGGTCTGTTCATTTAAAAAATGTAAAAAGTTGATTGATTCTATGTTATGAATAAAGTCTTGCATGCAATTACAAGATCGAGAAGACGCAATCAAAAACGTCTGAATAAGTTACTCTAATTTTTTATCCAATATGACAAATCCTACGGAATTTCGCATTGAAGGAATCCTAGTAAACGTAAATATTGTATTTGATTTGATTGACCCTTTTTAAGTGTCTTACCGAGGAAAAGTCTAATTTCCTAGTTTGATGAGCGAGCAAGCTCTTGACTACCAGCCACGGTCCGCATATTTTGATAAAGTTTAATTTGGTGGAAACTGTGCCAAGTTTGGCAAGTGTTGATCGTCGTTGCAACCAATTTAACTTTATTGCCATGCCTGACAACCGATAGATACTGACGAAAATCCCCTCCCAGTAGAGAAACTTTGTTTCCGTAAGGCAAATTGTCTCTTGTAACTTTCTGAAGTATCTTTTCTATTGCCTTTAGAGCGAAAATTGGCATCATGGTTGCTTCGTTGCAGATTATTAGGCTTGCTTCGAGAATCAATTTTGCGCTGTTGCTATGTTCTTCTAGTTCTGATGTTTTGGTTTCAGTAAAGTGCGGATAGATTTTAAATTTGGAATGATAAGTGGCTTTGCTCGTCAAAAGCGATTCCAGTCGATTCCACCGAGATCACATTTTTCTCTTTACCTTCCAAGACGTTGATGAGAGTGTCGTACGAAAAACGTCTTCCCAGTGCCGCTTGGAACGTGTAAGAAAAATTGACGGGCTGAATCAAGGGTTGGGTTCATTTATGGCAAATTTTTCGAATGCTTTACGCTGGTGTAACGGAGCATTGCACTTAATTTATATTTGATTAATAATGTCATGCTGATTAATGTTTGTGAGCATTGTGGTTTTCCTAAACTTGCCTTATTGATCGTTTAGCGTTCTTATAAAGCAGGTATAAAGGATAGACGATTTCGAAGCACGTTACTTAACAATAATTATATTTCCGCACCTGTCATCGGTTGTAACTTGAGCGTTTCTATAGTTAGGCCGTGAAGTGAAAGACAGGAGAAACAACGACGTACTAAGAATTTGATATCATGCTGAAGCCGGCTGAAGCCTGGCTGGAACTAAACCGCTTGGCGGCGCTGTGCGGTGGTAGGGCAGTTTTATTTTTGTGTTTACAACATTAGCAGAAGTTAGCTACTGTAGCAAAGTTTTATTGAATTTTCAACATAGCTTAAGTGAATTTCTTTTATGAAGAAGTGAATTTATGCTCTCGAAATGCCTATTTGAATCTTTTTTTCCCTTCCCAGTTCCCACTGTTTTGCAAAACTGCCCTACCACCGCACAGCGCCGCCAAGCGGTTTAGTTCCAGCCAGGCTTCAGCATGATTTCAGATTTTGGTCTGTTAGCCATATTCCATTGTTTCTCCTGTCATTCTTCTTCATGGTTAGGCGCCAACTACGTGGCAATAGAAACGTTTGGGTATTATATAATGATAAATAGTTAGCTGTGCCATTGTTGTATTGCCTGCCATTCGAGAGACTAGACTAGTTACTTTGCACATTTCTTCTTCCGATTATTGGTATGTACCCAGTTTTGATTATTTTTGTTAAGTACCAATACACAGCATTGTGGGAAATCACCTCATGCGAGTTCTCTTGTTCTTTGTGAGGTTCTGTTTTCTTTATTCGAAGAAACGAACCTTTACACTGGCATGTGGGAAATTTGGCCACCATTCTTTCCCAAATCAATCTTCTTTCTTGCCTTGTACACTCACTGTTTTCACCATTTTCGTTAGCAAACAGCCGATTAATAATTTGAAAATCTGGTAATGGCAGATTAAACTCTTCATAAATTTCGACTGTCTTGAATGCACTTGAGCGCCAGATTCTTCGCGATTTTCTCATCGTGTCCGCTTCTATTATAATACTCAATTATGTGACGAAGATTGCTTAAAAAAGAAGAAACGCGTTCGTCGGCAAACACAGAAAGCAAATGAGAACAAAAAGTTGCCTCAATTCCGCAGTCATTTGAAATGTGGCAACCTTCTGCATCACTCGTCCCCAAGTACTGTCGTCTTCGAGAAGGTTTCTTGAGATGGCGACAGCAATGAAACATGATACATTTTATAGTGATTTAGAGAAACAATAATGTATATAAAGAGATTCAAAACTTACTTGATTGGATGCACAACACCGTCGTGAGTTTTTAGACTCTGAAAGTTTTTTGCCCCCAGAACCGTTCTATTTGCCGAATGCTTACAGATTAGATCCTATAAATTACTTTGGTCTTTTTTTTGCGATGCTTTTAACTATTTGGTACATTGGCCATCATCAATGCACGGTTATTTATCATTAAGATCTTTCCCACGCGGTCCATGAATCATGTTAGATATGACGATTTCATAAATTCTGTTGGATGGGATTCCTTATCAGGAATTTCTGCACAAACAGTTTCGTCTATGTCGGCTGATGTTGTTGGAATGTTGGTTTGGTCGATCCAGATGAGCATACGGCAGTGAAGGAGACCACGCTTCTGGAATTCGATAACGTGGATTCTTGCAGTAACTCCACCCAAAATTTGACCTTTTTTGAATATCTTATATCTATAATCATATCATTGTTCTTCATGTTGTAAACTCTTTCTATGACATCAGGTCTATCCGAAGCTGAGTGGTATGAAAGAATGCTGTTTTTATTTGTGGCCACTTTGGATTGCACGTGAATGTTAGAAAGTAGGTCGGCTTTCAAAATTTCCCGCAGGTGGCCATTGCGTCCTGATATCCGTGATGCATGGCCCTAGGACTACCTATGAAACTGGATGGTAGAATTAAAGTTTTTCCTATTGTAAGATTTTCTCTTTCTGCTCTGTTGTCCAAATAGTCCAGCATCAGGCCATTGTATTGGGCTACGAGTAGATCGGTCGAATTTTCACTTAGATATTTAAGTCGGTTATCTTCCGTCTTGACGTAGGAATCTACTAAGTATTGCTGGAAGAGCTGCCCACCATGAAGGCAGATGTTAAAATGGCCTCGAATAGACATCCGGAAGAGTTAAAAGCGTGAATCGTCCTTTTGCCTTGTTATTAAAAAGCACATTTAGTAATCAATTAAAATGAGTTATTATTGTTTTAACTATTTCATTACCACGTCTACTGCTTGCGCTTTGATCTTCGGGATCAACCAATGTTTCTTCAAATTCTAATTCGTGATCCTTAGCCCCCTTTGCTGCAGTTTCACCACCCGGTTCCCTTTGGATGGATCTTCTTCGTCGTCTTCTTCTCCTTCTGCTTCCCCCCGTTCATCATTCGTTCTGTAAAGTATGTTTGGGTTCAATCCGCTGCCACCGTTTGGAAAGAGCAAGGAGCACGTCATTGGGTCGCATATGGATTTGTGTGCGTATATTTTGATGAATCTCTGTCCTCTTGTCAGAATCAGAAGATGGCCACAAATGTCTCGATCAATCGAATGTGTCTCGTATGGCTTCATCAACACTTTTGAAAACGACGCCGATCTCATTACTTCTTGGAATATTATGTCACTCTTGATCTTGTTGGTTTTAATGATTGTGAATGATCATTGCAACAGCCAGTTGGTCTCTGTTCTCAGCTACGGAATTCCGCTATTCTTCTTCAAAGACTTGGCGCATTGATTTGTACAAATGCGCGGAAGGATTTACTTCTTGAAGGATATTATCCAATGCAATCCATCGCTCGCAGCTTGCATTTGCCTCGTTATGCAGTTGGATGTTAAAGTAAAGATCAGCATTTCTTGGGTTCTGTAAATTTTGACCAACAAAGCTCGTCGTGTGGTACACCATTCCGTGGATATGAAAGCAATGTGGTCCCACACTAGGCGCAAGAGAAACGTTGGAACCCCTCGAGCCAAACGCAAGTGTAGTTCCGTATTTTCTTCATGAAGTTCGCTGCTTGCGGATGACTGTGGGTCAAAAGGCTTTTATGAAATTTGGGACATTCCTTCACATCAGGGAGAATAACTTTGCCTTTGTTGCAACAATTAGCGAATTTTTATCGCTTGACATCTCTTTTTTGAAATGTAGAGCATGGCAGTATCAGGATTTTGAGTCCATCTTGCCACAGTCACGAGTGAGAATTTTGTCTTCACTTTCTACTTCTCTTTGAGCCGATCGGTGATTTCTGGCTTGTTTGTTGACGAAGTTCCATCAAGAATTCCGCGCGATATGCACGCTCGGTTTCTATTTCCATCGGAACTATTTCACCGTGTGGTTGAGTGTCGTCATCGTTTAGACCCTCTGTAGCCTCTTTTAAAGGGTCTCGAGGCCGTCAATTTTTTGTAACTAGTCTGTTTCCATGGTCTCCTCTAAATGTGCCTCCGTCCATTTCTTGTTGCTGGTCTGCTTCATCATCGCTTGGTTCTCCTTTCTGGACCGGTGTCATCAAGACAGCTTGCCCTGCTCTTCCGTCAGGTTCCGTAGAATTCAGTCGGTTTTTTTCGCGGTTATGCTTCGGATATTGTCGTAGTTGCTCCAATCGTTTCTCTCTAACGACAGGAGATTCGTTATGTCTTCTTTCTCGTTGTTTCTCAGATTTGAGCCTCAGCTTGTGAAAGAATTCGTTTCGGAGACATTCTTCAATTGTTGCAAAAACACTTCTAAACAAATACCTGGTCAAAAATGGATATTTGATTAATATGAAATGGACGTAATTACTAATCATCTTACCCAAATTGTAACGGTGCTGAAAGTCATAGGTTCCAGTCTTTTCGCAGACCAAATCTTGAATAAGGCGTAAACTGAGAAGATTTCACACTTGCGAAACAGCCTAATGAAAGGTAGTACTTTGTTATCATTTTTAAATTGAAAGGAGTACATTAGTGACCCTTAAGATTATATTAGGAAACAATATTAACCTAGAAACTAAATTCACACACACTTGGGTTCTGAAATTAACATGAAATTTAAAGCATAGTGGTTAGCAAGTCGGTGTGTTGACGTCGGATCTATGGAATGTTTGAGTGTTGTAAATGGAATTTATTTGTATATTAAAGTACCTAACAGTTCCATTCCAATAGCTGAGAGGTTAGCTAGCTGAGCTACGATGGTCATTTTAATAAGATTGTTTTTTTTTCAACATACAAACTTTTTTATAAATCAAATTTTGTGAAATTAAAACACTTAAACTCAACAACCTGATTGAAATATATTTCACGATTATTTAAAATGTTTCAAATGAATATTATATAGTCAAATATGTAGCCGCAAATTAAAATTGTGACGTGTTGATGAGATTGAGAGGGATTCACTAAGGGTTGGAGAATGTTGTACATTTTTCAAATAATAAAATTTAAAAAATTCTACTTGCGATCTTAATAAATCTGGTAAAGTATTTGCTAACGCTTACCTTAATTCATAATTCAAATCATATAAATAACTTATTTGTGATCTCATCATCTCAATAAACCCTGCAAAATATTTAACACGTGCAATTCAATATTGACATCGACTCGACGACACGACCAAAGGTCTGAACAAATTTTCCCCCACAAATTTTCGTACTTTAGTCTGTTTTGTACACAATAAATATCGCAATTGATTACGTCATTGTTGCATTTACAAATATATTTCGTAACAATGTTGCATTTACAAAACCCCTCTGTGCTTTCTTGCTGATTAAAAATATCAGCTATAATTCAGTTTTATAAAATGACTGAACGAAGCAAAATATCTGGTAAGGGAAAATTATTTTGTATTCATGGTGTTTTAGGTGTTTGTAATTAGTAGAATGTGTAATATTAACCAATGTTTTATTTTTAATTTCTAGATTCCAATTTTTCGGAGGGTTTAAGCGATGATGAAATGAAAAAAGACCGGTCCTCACCGCCTTTCCTAGCACGCCAAGTGCCTCAACTTACCTCCTCAGGTGCTTCTATCGCCTTTATCTAAATGTGTCTTATTCTTTATAGTGCTATTTCCGTCTTATCCCTCTTTTTATCGGCTAGAAAGCAGTTGGTGGAGGTTGGTGAAGATGGAGGAAAAGGAAAAGGAGATGTTGGAGTAATTTTTAAATGTTTTTTTTAATGTTTGTTCGTTTTTTACATTTCAATTCACATTCAATTCAATCAAGATTATTAATACAAATCTTTTAAAGCTCTCCTTTTTTAGATTACAAATCACAGAATATTTACTAACCCTTTGAAAATATACGCTTTTGATTTTTTTATGAAACAGAAAAGAAGTTGTATTAGCTGATTTTCAACATGAAACCACATTACAGACTGATTTTTGTCTGCAAGCAAAGCATGCGTCGGTTACGTCGATTACCGTGGCAACGCAATGCTACAGCAACTCGAGGTCTACATTCTAGCTCATCCGATAAAAATTTATATAATAACGGCGGATAGGACGGCCCTAGCACTAGAAAAATATAATTCTCGAACATTTAACAATAATTATTTAGAACATTTAACAGGTGGAAAAACATAATTACTCGCTGTTTTACGATTGAATTTCATTTCCTCAGATTTCCGCTTGCCGCTTGCAGCGATGAAAGGCGTTGCTAAACGACAACAATCCAACAGATTCCAACTGGCGGTGAAATTTCCGTCTTCCAAACACGTTTAACGAAATGGAAATTCCTCAATCGCAGGAAGAGAGAATTATGAATACCGGATAACTGGCAGCAATGACTATAGACAGATTGAGAAATTTCCTCCTTCATTACATTTCCCTTTTGGAAAGCCCCAGAGTTTCCAATCTAATTTTTTTCTAAACCTTTCCGTAAAAGGTACTGAACCTCAGAAAACACTGGTCTATTCGGTGCATATTTCTCGCTTGTTAATTGCTTGGAATGAAGTAAGATTGGATTCTATTATGAGCGACATAAATTTTGTACAAAAGATTCAACACCAACTGCACTAGCTTAGGAGGAAAAAGGCGACGTTGCCAAGTTACAACAATGCCTAAAGACAATCTTGGCTTCCAGCTTCACAAAATCGTCAGTAAGCCTAGTTCCGAATTTTGTTACTTGCAGCCGTTGCTCCCAGTAATTTTTACTTCAAATTAAAAAAAAACAAATGGCTCCAGAAAGAGCAAAGGTCGGCAAGGGAAATTTTTGAATTAAAAGTAAAGATGCGCCAAGCGGAATAAAAGTTGAGAGAAACATTCACAAGTAAAGCAGTGAGTATTTACGCAGTATCTTCACCTGTTACATTTTCTAAATGTTATTATTCTTTTTAGTGCTAGAGCCGTGCTTTTCGGCTTTTTATCTGATGAGGCAGCCAGCCTCATAGCTAGAAAGCAGTTGGTGGAAGTTAACGGGAGGTTGGCGAAGATTTAGGAAAAAGAAAAGGAATTGTTTGAGTTCATTTTCAAAAATCAATGTTGCATTTTTTATGTTTTTTAGTTTTTTTTTACATTTCATTCGATCAAGACAATACAATTCTTTCCATTCCATCTTATTATTATAATTATTTAGATGCTGAGTAACATGAATCATGAGGAGCATGCAGGAGATGATCCTGAAATCTGGAGAGTATCACCACACACGCTTGACACACACGTTAGTTTACTTTAAAAATTAAAAAAATTCAAATTAACCAATTAAGAAGAATGCCAGTCAATCCGGCCCCACTTTTTCCGGCCCCAACTTTTCCGGCCCCAAAATTTTGGCTGGGGTGGGGCCGGAATGGTAAAAAAAAAGTTGCCATACCGGCCACAACTTTTCCGGCCCACAAAAAAAGGTGACAGATGGCTTTGGGGAGACCATACCTCCTGAAGGGAGGATTCAAAACGACGATACAAAAAGTTGACTGATGGCGGGAATTTAATTTGCTTTGGGCGACCATACCCCCTGAAGAAACGACGATAAAAAATCTCAGCTCGACGGGAAATCTTTCATGACGATTGCCTTACCCCCAAATAAAAAGGCTACATTTTAGTTTTGTCTTGTCTGTCACGCTTTGACGATCTAAAAAATGGATGAAAGATGTGCTATATGCAGTACAGTTTTTATTGGTAGGGCACAAAAAGTGCCTTGTTTTGTGTGTAAGACATCGATGCATCGTCTTTGTATTAAAGGTAATTAAAGGAACAAAATAAAATTTATTCTTGTGCTTTTAGAAAACTTAGTTAATTCTTCTCATTAGGATTGACTAAATTCAAGCCAGCCAAAATTTTGGGGCCGGAAAAGTTGTGGCCGGAAAAAGTGGGGCCGGATTGACTGGCACCCAATTAAGAACATGTTAAGATAACAATGCTAATATTTTAATCATAATATGTTCTTAATAACAGAAAGAAGTTCCTCAAAAATGGCAAGGTCAAGGCCAAGGACTCATTGGATAAGAAAATTGGATTGCGAAGAATCAAGACAGAAAATGAAGGCTATTGGAACTGGGAGAGCGAGGGAAAAGAGGAAAAAAAAGTTTGGGAGAAGACATCATTGTACAAGTTGAAGTTGACAGTGAGGAAGAAATTTACCAGAATGAAGAGGGAGGCCTAGACAGTGGTTTTTTGTATTCCAAATGTTATTAAAATAAATGAATTTTAAATACCCATAAATATTGTCCTTGTCATTTTTTTCAGCAGTAAGCTCGAAAACCAGAAACGACGAGACTCAATACCATTAATATGAAGTTTCAGGCAGCAATGACTTTTTAGAAATTCACAGATTGAGGAATTCCTTCATTCATGCATTTCCCTCTTGGATAACCACAAAGTGCCCAACCAAATTATTTTCTTAACCTTTCTATAAAAGTTTCTTAACTTCATAAAATACTGGTCCATTCTGTGCATATTTCATCGCTTGGAAAATGCGTGGAATGAAGTTAGATTGGACTCTATTAAGAGAGACATAAATTGTGTACTTGTTCGACCAAAGATTAAAGACCAACTTCACTACACTCTTTTGGAGGAAAAGGGCGACGTTGCCAAGTAAAAACAATGCTTGTTGACAAGACAAATGAGAGAGCGTTAAAATTAGGCTTCAGCTTTGTTTTTGCGACGTTGCCTTTTATAAAAAAAGTTATGCACAGTCGCACGCTGACTAAAGGAGTACATATCGCTTACTGTATGTATCTTCTGTAAGCCCGCCCCCTTCATGCTCTTCTTCTCTTTTAATAACCGTGCTCAGTTTTGGGCTCCCATTTATGACCGTACACAATTCTCCTCTTTTAATAACTTCTCATCATTTTCGCCCACCATTAATGACCTGCTTCTACGGTTGACACACTCAACCGTTCCAATAGGCCGCGCGTGAGTATATTAACTCCCGTCGCAGCCTCCAAGAGTCAGACTAGTCATCTCACTCGTCAACTACCTAAGGCAACAGTTGTAAGTTAAACTCTCTCTCTCTCTCAGTTTGTATTCTGTGCTATGTAGCAAATAAACTAGTTCGGCCTAAATGTTTGAACCGTTCTTCGAAGTAAGCGCGCCTTTTCGACCCCCCAAAAAGCGCCTTACAAAAGTACTATTTTTTGCGATTTTTCATTTTCAAAAAGAGAATAGGGTTCTTCGGAGAAATCAATAGATTTTAAGAATCGTATCAAAAGTATCCATCAAATACTTCTATTTATGTGTCATATGTAGGTTCATAATTTATTCAACCAAATAGGTTGCATTGGTGTTGAAAAAAATTAGAAAATCTGCATCGGAAAAAAGTTAAACCGGAAAACTTTTCTAAAAAAACATCAAAGTATTATTATTTTTGTGAATGAGTATTAAACAACCTATCCTAAAAAATATCTAATAGATTGCATTGGTGTTAAACACAAATAAAAAATACTGGAAAAATGTACAGAGCTACAACATTATAAATCGTGCTGGATACTTTTCATATTTTATGAATTTCCTTGATTTTATTTGTCTTAAAAGGACTTGTTAACTATTGATTTAATTTTAAATGTTTTCATTTTATAAATGTTCATTTCTTAAATACAAGTGCCAAAACTAAACAACACTTTTAAATAAACATTTCCTTATTAATTGTGATTTTTAAATTTGGGGTCCATTAATGAAAATGGTTTTCCTTTGAAACTTTTGCCAGAGTTTCCCCTTTAGTATTTAACATGAAGATTGTAGCATTATAGAATTTCTCGATAATTACATGGAAAACAATTGTGGGAGAAATTTGAAAACCATTAATTTGCAAATAAATTTTGGTATTTTAACATGAGGGAGCACAATTAAAACAGCTATTCTATTAAATACACCAATGCAGTGAATCCTATACATCCCATACCCCATGAAGTCCCCTTTATTTAACAAATAAAATAAATATCGTTAAAATGTTTGTTCAAAGTTTCAGCATTAATTTGATGAACAATTTGATTTTTTCTATATGCACTATATACAACAAGTTTAACACAATGACACAGCAGCATGACAATACATTCGAGCCATCGGATTCTAAATCAATATGAATGCAACATTTTCAAAGGCAGTTTGAAGGTCTTAATTTCCCAGGGCTAAGTGAGGAAGCCTAAATAACGCCAGAACAAGTAGGGGAGAGCGGGATAATTCCGTCAAGGAGCAATTCCGTCCAGCGTACTTTTTGACCAGTTGTTGCTTTATTGTATTTTGTAAACCACACACGTATTACTACTATATGCTTGCCTCCAGCAAAATTTATTCCTGAAATACGCAAAATTGTGGACGATACAACAGGAATAGTAAATTTTGCTAATTTTCGTAATTTTTTTCTCTCCTCGTCATTTTAATATTGAAATAAAGTAGCTGTAGCTCAAATATAGAAAATAAGTTTAAAAGGGGAAAAGCCAATATAATTCTGCGTAGAATAGTGGATAAATTTATTTTCTAGGCTTTTTTTACAACTTTTGAGCAATTTTCGAAATATTTTTTAGAATGCTAGTCTTAGAATTCGAACCAACAACCAATAAAGGCTATCCAATTACTACCCAGTCACTAAAGCCACAGTATCAGCAGCATATTTTCTAATTATTCAATGCCTGATGCAAGCTGATGAGTAGTGGCCGCAGAATAAAATTATTATGGGTATTTTTACGTTACAAACAATAACCAAAGAGAATCATCAATTCTAAGGCACCAATGTGCCATCAAAATCCGTTTCAGTACTGAAAATGAGGAAAAATATAATAAATAAATTATACCTAATAATATCTAATATATATTATATCACAAAATTAATAATCTTCTCACCACTGTGTTAAGAATGAAGGCACGCCGTTCAGGCAGTTTTCAAAATGCTGAAAAATCAATCATGCCCTAACAAGAATCACTAGAATCTTCAGATGAATAGTTTTTTTCTGAAGAAGAACGATATTTTGTTTTCTTTCTGTTGTCGAAATTTTTTCTAAGAACGTTTTTCTTGTTTGTTTTTGCATTGTTTGGTGAAAATGTTTTAGATGCGAGTTATCTTTTGAGTAGTCGTTGTTCTTTCCAGTAGTTTAGCTCTTCATAAGTACGAGTTTTTCTTTTCCTCATTTTTTAGAAAACATGAATACGAAGCTACAATAAATCATCTGCTGACTTTTATCCATTCCCTCTTCATGCCTCTTCTGTCTATCCTTTTTATCGTCAAAATGAAATTACTTTGTTGGTGAATATCTTGGAATACTCCCAAAACTTTGTCCGTTTTCGATGATCCGCGTAGTCTTTCCTTTTTTTACTTTATCTGTTTGCCATTTGATGCTTTCTCGTCTAGACTTGTAGGGAGTATAAATTTCATCGTCTGATTTGTAGGAAGATTTTCTATCCTTTTGCTTCCGTTTACTTGGTAGCTGTTGTTCATTATCATTTAATTGATGTTTTTCTATTTCTGTCAAGTCTTTCTCGTCTTTTGAAGCTCCTCCAGTAACAAATTATGTCCATTCAATTATTTTGTTGTAACAATCAAATTTGGAAAAATATACCATTTTTGTCAATCATCAATTCTTGAAACTTGTTAGGTTTTTTTCAGTGAGTCACTGACATAAGATGGCTGATAGCTGTGAGAAAATAACTAAATAAATAAAGATAACTAGAGCCTAAAAAAATGTCCAAACGTAACGAAACTTCAATAGCATTGCATGATTGAACTACGAATCATTTCTTCGATGAAATAGTGTCACTTTCACCCCTTCCAGTGACTGTGAATTTTGAGATGTACAACCTGTATTCTTTGCGTAGATTCCACGCACAGAGAATCCAGCTTACTTTAATCCATTTGCAATTGGGATACTAATTTTTTGTTTGCTTATGTTTTGAATCACTTAGTGATTCCCAATTGTCTTTCATTAATTCTGTATAGAAATATAAAGTTGATACATTTCAAATTTTTAACTCAAAATTGCAATGAAATACTTACTTTAAAATATTTCAGATGATTGAAAATCAGTGTCTAATTGGCTGACCGTTTTTTGCCGCTCTAGCATTCTCTAGTCACATTTTCTGAATTTATGTTTTCATCGCCCATTTTTTAAATTATTTGTTTTAACAAGCCAAACGGAAAAAAATGAAAAATTTAAGGAAGACGTGTGAAAAATATAAAGAATCTGCTGCTATCTTTGTATAATTATATATATATATAAATATAGGAATAATGGAATCGGTAGAATTATCAAATATCATTCCTTGTTACTCATTTTGATATTAATGTTTCCCGTCATCACGTTAATGGTTCTTTTCATGTTTTATTTTATAGGTAAATTTATTTGATTCTTGTTGATAAGGATGTTATTGATTTATAAATGTTTGATTCGTGATTGATAAGTATTTCTTCCATTCAAATATCCAACCAAATTAATATGAAAAACAAAAATGGTTGATTTCTTGATAAAACGAATGAATTTGTAGCTTTAATACGGCAAAGAATTTAAGTTAAAAGCAAAGACTGCACCCAATAATATACTACCTTACACATTAAGACAATGGAAGGAAATTTTTTCGGGAGCTATTGCTCAGTTTTAAAGATCGTGTGACGTACACAGGTGCACACATGCACACACACACATACAAGTCTAAAAAAGAAAGAAAGATAGATATTAAGCAGGGAGAGTTAAGCACACATATAACGAAAAAAACACGGACTGACCATATCTGAGGAAGAAACACAGGAGGACAAAACATAAAGAAGAAATGTCACAAATATTACTCGAGTCTGGCCAGCAGTCATGAAAGAGTGATCTAATTAAAAGGAATCGAAACAAAACAAGGGGGGGGAGAGATTGAGCGTTCTTCTATTACGAAAGTGCCAGATTGGCTTATGCCGCTTTTCTCCGAATCATTCTCCCCCGAACCAGGATCTAATCGGATTAGTTAATCGGAAAACCGTGCGAACTTAAATAGAGGCAGTTTTGCGTCTTCATCTGCTTCAGGGTCAGGCTGTGAGTTAAGTTTGCTTCAGGAGGAGTAGTCACGGCCTTTTCCAATCAACAAACGTGATGGGCGCAAGGCGCCTCGATCATAAGTTCCGCTCTCCTTCTGTACTTGCAAAACACGTACTAAACCACCATCGCCTGGGTAGACCTTTACAATGTTACCGATCTGCCAGTGTCCTCTTGGTAAATTAGGGTGGATGATCATTACCACGTCTTCGATGCTGAGATTCGGCTTTTCTTCTTTCCATTTCTTTCTCTCGACAAGGGAAGGAAGATAAATTATGTCCACAAATCCCAAAAGAGTTGGGCCATACGTTGAGTATAGCGGAATCTCTTTCTTGGTAACGCGTAACTGAAGGTTTCTGGAGGTGAATTTAATGTAGAAGATCGGTTTAGAAAATCATAAGAGGTGTGAGTTCAAAAATCTCGTTGGCCCATACTGGCAAAAGTTAACGGCCGAGTGTTGAGTAACTCGATAACTTCCACAAGAGAGTGCGCAACACTTCATCAGTTGTGAAACAAAGACCACTCTTTTCGATTTCTAGAGCTCGATACAGTTCCTTGTTCGTGGAACGTACAAAACTCTTATGTTCTCCACCGAAATTAGGAGTACAAGGAGGTTGAAATCGCCTGTCAATCCCTTTCTCTTTTATGAAACATTGCATTTCTTCGTTCTCTTTCAGATTCTTTATCAGCGTGTTCAACTCCATTTCAGCACCTACGAAATTTGTACTATTACCAGAATGAACAGTAATGGGCCTGCCATAGACATGTAATCAGTGCTCCGTAACGTTTCGTTATCCGATTCCAACCCTGGCTGGTTTCTATCGGTCCGAAATAGTCTATGGCAATGTGAGAGAAGGATGGTGTGTACGAGTCTAAACGTATGCACAGGAGATAAAGAGAATATTTGATATGATTTTGGGAATTATGACAGCTGCATACGCTTCTTCGGAAACATCACCGAACGCATGCAGTTGAGATTCTTCTATTTCTGTTTCATTTGGGAATAAACACCGACTAAAACTGAACTTAAGAAGCTGTTGCGTGGTGACGAACCATTCTTCCCGCTAGCTCTTGTCTGAATCTGAAATTTTCTTAGACCATTTTAATTCCCCAGTCCCCATTTTAAGTTCTTGTAGCCGGACTTTTGCTTTATTTATGATTGTGGTTGTCGTGCCGAGCGGGTCGTAAACGCTCGTTACCTTTCTGGCGATGACCATGCCATATATTCTAATGATATTCTAAACCTTCTAACTTCTAAACTCGCTCACCTGGAATCCTAAAGTGTCGGCTTTTGAATTTTACACTACTCCAAGTACTTTACTACTTTCCCAGTTACTTCTTCTGATATTAAAGAGGGAGTTGAAGAATTTCTGGGCTTCATATTTTCGGATTTCTTCGAATTCCTTAGAGTTAGATCTCCGTCCTTGCAGGTGAAGGTTGGCCGAGGCAAATACGTCTTTTCACGCGATAGATTCATTGAGTCTGATGGCTGCAGTGGGTGCTGATCCCAGATAATCATCCACGTACATTTTATTCTTAATAGCATCGACTATTTCCTTTCGTGCGCTTGCATCCGTCGTGGCTCTGCGAGTGGTTTGAATTGCTACAAATGGACACCAGGTGGCTCCAAAAGGTAAACCGTAAACGGTCCATCCGTTTCCGTTCACAAAGAAACAAAATAAATTGGCGTCACTATGTTTGACACGATAACGGCTATCATAGCTTCTACATCAGATGACCAAGCAACTTCTCCTTCACGGAAGTTAATCAGTACTGTTTTGAGCGATGGTTGAAGCACCGTACCACTCACGATGGCATCATTCAAGCACTTTCCTTTGCACGGGCTGCTGCATCAAAAACTACTCGTAGCTTCGGTCCTTTATCGCCATGATATGCGATAGAAAATATCGCGCTTCATTTTCTTCTGAGTCCGTCAGTCAGGAGGAATAACCTTTACCAGGAATAACATTACCTGCTCTATAATCTGTCTCAAAATCTGGGTCTCAATCGAATCGTTTCATAAGGTCCCAGAATCATTTGATAATTCCATCTTCCGCCATCTTTCGATTACAGGTGAGATCCGATTCATTTTTACGCCAAGTTATGGCACCCTGTAGTTAGGTGTGTGGTCTGATTGCTGAGTTTGGAGATGGTCAGTTGATCTTCTCCGGATTTTCCTGGACACTGGAATTCTGTCCCAAAATTTTTGGGATCTAAAAATCGTGTGGGAACGAACGGCATCTGGTTTCGGAATTCCTTCCATTACTCCCCGAACCATCCAGCCAAAAGCAGTACGTTTTGCGACCGGTTCATTTCTTTCTCCTCCCTAGACTCGATCACTGCAGTCAGTTGACCATAATCCAGTTCAATCAAGATGTCCACTCGCCCACCAGATTTCGTTACCGGAAGATCACTCAGATGGGGCCAGCGGGGTATCAAAACTGGCCAATCTGTAACTGGAGTCAAGCTTGCAACCGTAGGCATAGTTTAGCACTTTAGCACGTGAACTTGCCCGGATGTAGTGGGAATCTGGATGCTTAATTTCTCTGATTTATAGGGACTGATGACTCCACCAGCGCCTTCTAATGCTATTCTTGAGGCTTGCCCTCGAGTTTGAGAGCTCTCGCAAATTCTTGCAGCATCAAGGAAGTATTGCTCCCTGTGTATTTGAATACGTTGGCCGATATTAGTCTTTCGTCGCGATCAAGCACTTCTAGTCGGAGCAATTCCCATTGCTGTGTCCGCGTTTGCTTGATCCATGGTTCTTGCGATTGCAGTTCAGGTAGTCTTAGTCACTCTATATTTTTCGTGCAACAACGGATGATGAGGAATGCCACAACCGTCTTCTTCACCTGGCTTGGTTTGGTTAGAGTTTCTAGCGGAGTGAAGCATCCTTAATACAGTTCATTGCGTATAAAAAACGAAATCTCTAGTAGGCCTCCAAAGCCAAAAATGGATTCGCAATTTTCTAACTTTGCACTTAAAACAGAACGGACGTGACGAGCCTTTCATAAAAACTCCTTCCTTTTCTTTTGAATTAATTTGATTAACACGGGCATTTAGTCGAGGGAAGGTAGCTTTAGGCGCTGCTCCAGTTAGTTGTGCTGTTGCTAAACTGTAGGCGTTTTGATAGACGGCTGCTCTATCACAGAGCACGGTGCCGAAGGTATTCAGACTTCGCTTCTCCATTCCTCCACGTCTTTCCACAATCCTAGCTAGTCGATCGGTTCAGCTAGTCATGTGGTTGCAGCTTCAGACAGATTCTCTCGATGATATCCATACTGGATGTTTCTCCGATCCAATTCAAAACGATCGGTTTTACATTCCAGTTTCTCTCTCGCTTGAATGTGGGCTGCTCGTATCACGTATCTTCTCTCGCACGACTGCTTCAGTCATACTAGAGTTTCGATGTAGGCCTCTTCTCCTCCGCCCAGTCCGTGGACAATTCCAGACAATCTCCTTTAAGTCTAACTTTAGTAGAGCAAGTTTTTCTCCCGTTGACTTTGTGGTTTCTTGCACCAAAGCTTTGAATAGGTAGACCAAACAAAACCAGTCGAGGGCCTTTGCACTGAAAGGTTCCAGTTCTGTTCTTACTGACGAGTTTGAACGGTTTCCTGCTCCTCGAATAAAATAGTGTATGAAATAATAAACAAACTGAGAAGCATTAACGTTCATTAAAGATAACAACATGGGGAAAACAATTTTGTACATATCGGGACCCATATAAAGTTGTTAAAACTATATTTAAATATAAAAAAATTTAACGAAAAACGATTAACTAGTCCACCTTTTTTCATGTGGTGAATGGCCTTGACTGGAAAACATTTACCGGGGAATGATTCAACGGCAATGCCTACTCCCTAAAATCCAGCTGGCACGTTAAAGGGGTTGGGAATATTTCTAGATTACCGTTTGTTAGGCAGTTGGTTAATTTACAGTGATATTCAAACATTTGTTAAATAATTATCCCATTTCTAAAATGGGAAAAAAAATTTTATCCATGCTTAACATGTTATCTTGTTTGTGTCGTGATCCTTCTATTCCCCATAATTTGGTTAGTGAGGATCAATACTAAACCACAAGTTCTTCCGCCTAAACCAGATAAGAAATGTTAATTTGAGCACATGATTGGAAATGCTACTGAAATTTACTACAATATTTTAAATAGGGATTAAATTAATAATTGGATGGAAATGTGATCATTTATAAAGACGAAGGGCATACGGATGGGCCCTGCTGGCGACAACAGTCTGCAAAGGTCAATTACACTTTCCACCGAAAACATCGTTCCCCTACCGATTCAGAAAACTGTGTTAAAGAAGATGTGGGTAGTATAAATTTTCAGAAATGGTTCTTCAAATTGCGAATTGAACCAGGGGAAATCCAGGATCCTTCACCACGGCATTCAACAAGACTGCGTACACGCATGACGATTATCTGAACCAACATTTAGTCTTGTATGAGGGTGATGATTCTGCAGTAAACCCTCAATATTCATACGGCAATTGAAAGAGGTTAGAAAAACCGAAAAACCGTACTATCGCACTGCTAAATCTGTGTTGTTGATGGCGAAGAAACGGAAAGGTGAGCCCCTGCAAAACTATACGGCGACATCATGGAGACCACGGTTACAAATATGAAAAAGCAAGCAGAACAGGTGCCAAGAAATCTGTCGTAAGTAAGGAATGTTCAAAGAGTGGCAAGAGAAGTGACGAAACTTAGTCACGACGCACAGTACAACGCTATGAGGTCGGTATCAATACAAACTTAATTAGAAAAGTTTATTTTTTATTGTATTATTTATATTTTCATTATATATTAGATGGAATGGAACTATTCCGAAGTAAAAAGAGCACGTTGACGTAGAACGGAAGCACTAGATTCAATAGACGCGGCAGGCATTTTTTATGTCTTTACTTTGCTGGAACTAAAAGAGTTCTGAGGACTTGAGAGATCCCTATATTGGCAATGGCGCTGCTATTGCTTTATTATTCTTGGGTGAAGCTAAATACAAACTGTTCTACACCGTTAAAGGAGAGTATTTGTGTTAGAAGAATAATTATAATTGTTTCGTCTAACGGCATAGAACTTAAATGAAGATAGCAATACCCAGATTTTTACACGTCAACTGGTGCCATCTTGTGTTCATTATACCGTCCAGATTTTGTGTACAGTATGGTCCAAAACATCTGAACAAGCTAAAAGCCACCTATCAGTCATGCGGGAACTATGTTAGGCTTTTTTATTCTAATTTTGGGGGGCTAGGAACAAAGCGAAAGGTTTGAAGAAAGAAAAAGGAGTAATAGGCTCATTTAGCCTCTGTTCATGTCTTTTCCCCCAAAAAATTATGAATTAAACCAGACAGGCTGTATGGAATTCCCTTTGTGGGTAAAAATAAATAACCGCATTGCAATTGCCTAAGGCTTAATTTCAATCTTTCGACAAGTGACAAGAAAACCGAAAAGCTGTCAAAATACTGTTAAAGCGGGAAAAATACAAAGGCATCGCAATGTTGCTGTGAATCACTTTTCATGCAAGTCAAGGAAAGTCGCACGACTTTTGACTCTGCGTTGACACAAATTCCAATGGCACAGTGGCTTCAGTGAGTACGTTGAAACAGATGAATGCTTCATGGGTGGTTTTCAAACCCCTCTGACACAATTTCTACAACGCGTATTCAATCAGAAATATTTTTTTGATGATCGGCAAATTTCTTCTTAATGCCTCCCAGTAAACGAAACTCACTACAACTCATTTTTCGTTTTCAAAATCTTTGTTGTAATGCATAAAATTATGAATGTTTGATAATAATCACACACGTCCGGGTTTACAAAATAGTGTATTTGTAATGGTCATTGATATCATCCCTAGTATAAAGGAACACAACGTTTTATTGCAGTTGGTCATCAACGACGTTATTGTTTTTTATGAAGGAAACATGGCTACATCATCAAAGCAGCTCCATGTGTTGTCCATTTTGGTCGGTTATATAAGAGACCTGATAATATGTAGTGGCCTGATAAAATTTATTTTCTTACAATATTTCAACGTGATATATTACATTTTCTCAAATTACCTCCACTTGCAGTGTTTCCAATGTGACTTATTATGGATTTCAGAAAATAATGCGGCATATCCCTATTAAAAAAAATTCAGTTGGCCAAATTACTGCAGTATTTCGGCCAAATTACTGCAGTTATCAGCTGTTTTACTGCAGTAATTTGCAAAAACAGTTTAACTGTAGTTCTTTTTCAGCTGGGATTCGCAATTTCAAGATTGCCGACCTATGGATTGATTTCCAGTTTCACATGAAGCTTCTTTACTGTACGGAAATTACATTGGAGAAGCTGAAAAAATATTGTCCTAATGGATATTCAGGGTTAAGAACATTAGATTTGTTCTTAAATCATTTCTCCTTACTCTGGGATATCGTAAAATTGTGTTTTTACGGGACTCCTTAAATATCCACAGGCTCGATATTTCTGCTCTTCAGTGTGAAAACTCTCATTGAGTTTGATTGATGTTGATGTATGTTGAACATTCCTGGACGGGATAATATTCTGCCCAGATTTTTCCGGTGTGGTTCAGCGAATTAAACTTGTTTTTACGATGTCCAGCCTTTAACTACTACTTACTTCTAATCGATGAAGTGCGGGTGTTTCTTTTAATGACCGTAAGATGATTTTTGTTCCGTAGATTGCTGCGGGATCTGTAGCGACTATGCAAGCTATGCAAATACAAAAAAGAACAGACAAGACCGGTTAAATGGTTAGAATTCAATCGGAATATGGCGAATAGATAAGACTATGTCTCGTGGCGGTAGAGTACGACTACCCCGATGAGCTATTCCCAGGGCTGGGCTAAGAACAGGATGGGACCACTGGATCAACCTGATCCGTTGGTGTCTGAGTAGATTGAGCTTAAAGATAGAACGTCTTAAAACTACCACTGGACTGCAACCTTCCAATCAGTAAACGACGTCTGAGCCGAGTCCCGATACTTCGAGAAGACCCGTAAGCGAGAGCGCTTCTCAAGTCCCTCTAGGCATGAACCAATCTTTTGACTCTCGACATCCGAACACACCATTTAGTAGTTTTTAAGAAATTAAATACTGTTTTTATGCCGAACTTCTTTAAAGACTATGAGACTTCAATAAATTACAAAACAATGTGATTCGATGCCAAATGATTTATAAAGACTTACAATATGGTTGAATATGGTCAGATATTAATAACAGAACTCTCTTTTGGCTACAACCCTCTAGGAAATCCGATAGGATGTCTATGTACCCTACCTGTGAATTTTCGTTGTTATACCTGGAAACTATAATAATTTTATTAATCCTTTGTCAAAAGAAAAAAATACGTTTTACGAGTTGACTGTTCATTGCAATTGACACATTTGTATCCATTTTTCGATTCAGGTGGATTTCCGGCGATATATCTTACACGAAACCTTAAAATACTGACTAAAGCCTCGTAAAGTGCAGGGGATATGATAAAACAAGCTACCAATTGAGGACATTATGCAAAAGATTGGCGTGGTCTTTATCACTTAAGGATTACTATCATTCCGGTTCTAATAATTTCTTTTGCTAAAAGCAAAATCAGCCGATCGTTCCGGTTGTGTCCTTCATTTTCCGAATAGTGGGGTTGATTGCCGCCTCCTTCGCCATGTCTCCTAGGTGAGCATAGACGTCAAGGGAAGATGGTGGGTCATGAACTGGCTCGGAGGGTCTAATCTTCTGAAATCCCCCAAGCTTTTCAACAAGATACTTGCTGATATGCCCGCTCTGCTTGACTTTTTAGAAGGATAATAGATTACTAAATCAGTATAACTTTCCGTAAGCCCGTACGTAGTTTTCATATCCACTGGTGGAAAAGATATCGGACGAGGATTCTCTCGTAAGAACGTCGAGTTATATTTTCAGGTTGTTTGCTGTCCTGTGCAACCCGGGTGTTCATAGTAGGGCGGGTCTTTTCTTCGTGGAGACCACTTGCTGGATGTTGGGAGCGCAGGGGCGACTGGCTGACGGAGAGGTGGATTTTGGTTAACCGGGATCCGTTGTGAATTTTGAACGACATGCGAAAGGGGCTGAATCTTAACCGTTTATATTTTGAAGGTTATGTAGGATATTGCGCATTAATGCGCAATACCCTTTTCTCTCCTCCGTCCACTATGGGCTATCTGGCAACGCTGTCTGCCTGACAAGCACTGTCATCTGCTATCCCTTCTAGTTTGTTCTGTCTCTCGTACCATGATATGTACGTTAATTCGTGTGAGGATAGAATATACAAGCAGACCTTGCCTCTACACAAAGTGAATCTTATTGAAGAAGAACCCCTTCGGTAAGAGATGTATTGTTCATGCGTGTATGTGTCACTCCCCTAAAGGTTATTTCCTGACGGGTAGACAATGATACACCACAATCGGGTACGAGTCTCATATTCTATGTATCTGATCTCTAACAGGTTATGGGCCCAGGCAGCCACACGCTACCTGCTTTATAGACAAAATGAACTCTACCCATAAGGACACACCAAGTATGATGGAGCTTACCTCCCCTTGCGGAAACTGGAATCCCTCCTTCTACCAGAACAGAATAGCCTTATCGGAGTGATCTCCAACAAGCATCAACTGCACTAGCTGATTAAGGAAGATGCAATCATGTATTGCACGAGCAAGAAGAACCAACTTCACCAGCTGATTAAGAAAGATGCAATCGTGTATTGCACACAGCAAGGACTAACTTCACTGGCTTATTAAGAAAGATGCAATCGTGTATTGCACACAGCAAGGACTAACTTCACTAGCTGATTAAACAGATGTAATCACGTATTACTTGCAGCAACAAAATCCAACTGTGCTAGCTGATTAAACAGATGCAACCATGTACTGCACGCAGCAACAAACATCAACTGCACAAGCTGAGGTGGAAGGAGAGGAAAGTAACGACGACACTGAGGGTGAGATTCTAGACTGATGTAGAAGAAAGAACTTGATGCTGAGAGGTTATACCACAACTGTACTGTACCAACAGCGGCCCATGATCTATTGCACGATCGCCCACCAGACGTGCAGAACACCCTTAGCCAAACATCATGAATCCAAAACCACCCGGCAAAATCCCAACCAAGGGAAGCAGACAAAATAGAATAATAACCGTGCGCATTACATTCATGATCCTGAATTTTCGACGACTACTAAAAGGAGGATTTCAATCGCTTTGACCTGGCGCTTCGGCTCAACATTTCTGGGCGATCTAATAGAAGGTGTACCGCACGTGTTTTATTCGTTTGAACCGCTCTTATACCATCACCATCCACATCATCACCTCCACCGCCCACGTACCACGTCAATCCTCTACCACCGTCGCTGTTGGACAAACCTCACGTGGCCAGCATGGGTGAAATCTACAGCTCCCAGGAGATCCTGGAACTCTCGCCCGTCACGCTCAAAGATTCCGCCTCCTATTCGTGCGAAGCCAAGAACACGACTGGAATCTCGAATCTCATCACGATTCCCATCAACATCACATACTCGCCGATGATTGTCAACGTCGGGCCGGCTCTTAGCCAACAATAGACGGTCACGCTACACGAGCCGACTCGGCTCGAGTGTCAGGCGGAAGGCGGAATGGCAGTCACGCTACCATCGGCTCCATAGGTGGGCCAAGGACGACGAAGAGGATATTGTCAACCGGTCAAAAGACCGTCGCTACTTGCACATCACCAACGTGATGTACGAACATCAGGGTGAGTACATTTGCATCACCACCAGCACCATCAACGGCCTGGAGCGGATGGTCCATAGTGAAGCCACTTCCCCTCGAGTTGTAGGGCCTCCACAAGTTTAGAACGAAGTCTCGTCACAATTCATCTCTGTGGAACGCGGCGACGATGCCGTCATCGGACCGTCTTCTGCGCCGATCCACGTCCAATTTGGGTCCCTTGGGGCTGAACAGCTTCCCAGTGGAAGATGAAGGGAGGAAATCGTAGGCGCGAGGAATAACTCGCTGTCCTCACTCTCCGTGTCAAATTTGACCCTGCTCTCATAGCAACGGTAACCGCCGGGGTGATCGCCTGTCTCTTTCTTTATCATCAACGCTGAAACGCTCTGCCTCCTCTACGCCTACCGATCCGAGAGATGCTGTTTCGACCTCTGCAGCTGAGACCTACCGGCACTGCTGGGGAGCGATCCCTTGCTATCAAAATAATTGAAAATAATCCACGTAGTTCGCGATTCTCTCCCAATCGTGACCTCAAGGGCCACACACGTACGGTGTCAGAAGAATCCGGCTTGTAACAACCGGTAACAACGCCAGCCACCCCGGCGTCGATATGGAAGAAGACCTGGAACCGATAAATGGACTTTTGACCCGCTTCCCAAATCAATATTGTCGTCTGAAAGTCGAGGATTTGTCCGCCAGGAAATGTTGAAATCGAAACGGGCAAACCCTCTCGCTTCTGGAAAAATGTCGGTCACAGTCTCAACCAGGGCTCCCTCTCCACAGCCACGAAAAATCAAGTGACCAGAAAATGAAAGGAAACTTTCTGGACCTTGACCATTCGACGTTTAGAGAACCAGACGCCGTGGTTTACGGAAAACGGACGAGAAAGCCATTGCAAACATCACGGGTGCCTGAAACCCGTATCGGAAATGCTGAATATGTTTTAAAACATTTATGATTACGTTTTTGCCTAAACAATAATGCTCGCACTTTCTTTTCCATGTGCAATGGTGGCGATGTCTCACCGACAAATTCCAGATGACTCCACGCCTTCCGGCGGACCCGAGAATTCATCCAATCAAGCCGGCAAAGGAGGAGAGGGCAACAGACACCGCCTTCCCTACCGAGAGGCTGTTGGTTGCCCGCTTTATTTCGGCTCTTGTTTCCCGACCCGATGATTCACTCTCGGTCTGCCAGGTGGCCCGATTCAATGAGAGCCACAATTCACCCAACACCATCCGTGGCGGTGGCGGTCCGCCACATCACCTCCTACATCCCGCAGCACGGAGCCGTCGCCGTAATAACCACCGGTTTGCGGGGCGGCCTGCTGGCCGTCTTTTCTCTACTTGATATCGCCGCCAGCCTTGGATATAGCCACCTTTATCAATGGAAGCGTACTCCAACTCCTACGGGACGGCCGTTACTGGACTATGCCCTTCACTGGTTCAGTGGCTTCGTCGACCGGAAGTGATATGCGGATTATCGAGATGCGTTACCCCGGCGGCCTGACACCAGAGCTAAATTGATCAACAAAATGGTCGAGAGACGCTCGGCCAAGCGGCAGCCATACCTGCAGTCGCTCAATCCGCACAAACCCAGTATGAAGCCAAAAGCAACGGCCGCCGAAGATACAGCAACCCACTTCGTTCAAAAGAGCCAGATAACGCCAGACATGAAACCGGATGCCAGATTTGGAGTACCGACGGAATCGAGCACTATCCCTTGACTCTCTTTCCTACACATAGATTCGCCTACGCATCTGGAACAGATCGCCACTAGCCCACTATGGATGGATTCTACCTCAAGTCGACCGTCACGAATCCACTCCAAGGGAAGAAGGCCCACAAAGATTTACAAGCACTCCGTGTCCGTTTGAGGGGGGGTGTAGGATATTGCGCATTAATGCGCAATACCCTTTTCTCTCCTCCGTCCACTATGTGCTATCTGGCAACGCTGTCTGCCTGACAAGCGATGTCATCTTCTATCCCTTCTAGTTTGTTCTGTCTCTCGTACCATGATATGCACGTTAACTCGTGTGAGGATAGAATATACAAGCAGACCTTGCCTCTACACAAAGTGAATCTTATTGAAGAAGAACCCCTCCGGTAAGAGATGTATTGTTCATGTGTATATGTGTCACTCCCCTCAAGGTTATTTCCTGATGGGTAGACAATGATACACCACAATCGGGTACGAGTCTCATATTCTATGTATCTGATCTCTAACAGGTTAGAAGGTAAGTCCTAGGAATTTTTAGTGCTTTATTGAATTACTTCTTGAATTTCACTTCCCATCAGTTTGAGTGTCATTTAGAGTATGTGCGTGTCAGTTGAAAGTTCAGCTTACACTTGCTAGAAGAGAAACTTTGTTTTATTGTTTGACTCAATCTTTGACTTCGTAGAGGTATGCTTGAAGGTTTGTTTCGGCCTTTGCTTTCCATTTGGTAATGTTGTGAATTTTTATGTCATCAGCGAATCATGCCGTTTGACAGCTAATTGGAGGTTGAGGAAAGTCGGACATCATGACAGTGAGAAGTAGTGGACTTTTTGTTTTACTATTTGCTCTTGACATTATTGCGTGCTGCTTAGTAATCATCCTTCTATAATAATCAAGGTAACAAATATAGGTTGAATGTCGCTAAACTTCCGTAAAAGTGTATTTTTGTACGTAGGTTACGATAAACTAATAAAGGGATATGAACTACTAAGGTATAATCGTTAAATTTTTTTACATTCTCGACAAGCAATAACCCTTGAAAAATTAAATTTTGTACTTTGACTTGTATTCCTATTGTTCAGAAAATTGTGTTATCTGAACAGAATTGCTCCTTTACTGTTTTTTGGTCAGTTTTTAGGTAAGTCCAGTTATCCATGTGTTGGAGCACTTATTTAATGTACAAATACTACCGTGCTGTTCTTCTGACTGCCCACACTACAGTCAGGAGTGATGGACTAGTGAAAAATTGAAGGAACTGTCGTAAGTAGGTATCCTGCGTCGTTTTTACCTCGTTTGTAGACATATCTCGCGGTTTTTATATATTTTTAAAATTAGGCTAGTAGCCCTTCTGATGAGTTGATGAGCGGGACGTTACACATGATGCCTCTTGACTGACTCTGCTGGCAGAGAATAGGTTCGGCGGCAAGTCACGAGTGTGTAGTATGTCAGTGATGGTAGTAACATAAAACTAAAGGGCACACATATATACATATTCACAGACAGTACAGAGTAATGTAGTGGAAAGCCTCATTGTTGTAGTCTCAAGTGTGAGATCTGAACTGAACTTGTATTGTCTGCGTGTTCGTATGTCTCACCACCGGAGGTGTCCCTCTAGCGGTCGACATACAAGTACATACAACATCTTCCCCTCTCCATACACAACATAACAAACACAAGATGATGATTACGTTTATACCAACTGAAGAACAACACACTTCTGAATTAACACTTTTGCCCCCCTCCTCCAAAAATGCCCCATTAACCAACCCACATCAACAAACGGTACAGACGAGGACAATATTGAGACACGAATAACGGGCACAAGGGGGGAAAAAGACAGACAAACAGACAATCGGGATAAACAACCGCTGTCGACGCGATCAGTCCCACTGACGCTCTGGGATGAACTAAGCGTGACCAATACCAAATTTAACACCCGATCTTGTTGTGCCAAACGGTTCGGACGAACTCGACGACGTTGGGACGGGATCCGAACTGCCGGGCTGCTCCTCTGTTGTGGCCGGCCGCCCGGACGGAAAGAGGCGGACCGGGACTGCTCGCGAAGGGCCTTCGTCCTGCCAACTCGAACTTCGACGACCGCCACTGTACTGTTGCGCCCCCTGTTGGCTGACGTGGCTCGAGACCGGCGTTGGCGGAGCCGGGGTATCGACTCTCGGGACGGCCGCGCGGGCTGGAGACGGACAGGCGGGTGGTATCTCCGCCGCTCTCGAATGTCGTTGCTGAAACGGGCGACGCATAGTGACCGACGAGGGGGCTATTGGCTGCTGGCCTGACGATGGAACCGGGGTAGTGTCGTTTGTTCCAACCGAAGCCCAAAGGCCCGTATCCACGGCGTTTGCGACACCTTTGTCGACGTTGACGGCCCATCTAGTCCGACGAAATAAGCGGCCGTCTGACAGACGGATGAAATACGAATGAGGCTCCTTGCAGACGGATTGGACCGCACCGGGACGCCACTTCTTGCCGACCAGGGTTCTCACTCGCTGTCCCACATGAAGGACGGACGACCGCGCGTCTGTCCGCCGGGGCGTGTCAAATACAGCTTTAGCTTGCCTGCGACATAGTTCTGACGCCACTGCCGATGCAGGCACGAGCCGGGGTGTCAACTCAGACGGCAGAAAAGGGAGATTTCCTCGAAAATTCCGTCCTTGTAGAAGCACCGACGGTGATGGAAGAACACTAGAGATTGGTGTCGAGCGGATTGCCGACAGCGCTTCCCACAAAGATTTGCCATCCGCGAACATCTTCAAGATTGTTTTCTTCACGGTCTAGATGTGCCGTTCCACCAGCCCGTTCGATTGAGCAAACTCAGGACTCGACGTTACTTGCGCGATGCCCAAAGTGCGACAGAACTCACGAAACTCGGCGGATGCAAACTGTGTTCCGTTGTCGGACTCGAGTGTTTCTGGACGGCCGAAATCACAGAAGAAACGTGTCATTTCGTTGATGACGGCTGACGACGTAACGGACCGCAACGGCACCACACACGGCCACTTACTGTAGGAATCGACGACTAAGATGTAGTTCACGTTATTGAACTCAAAGAGGTCCGCCGAAACCAACTGAAACGCGTATTCCGGAATCCGGACCGGAAACAGGGGCAGCTTGGGATTTTTCGGTCTGTTTTCTTGGCACACGGGACAACTGGCTACCACATTTCTGACGTGGTCCTCCCAACCCGGCCAATAGACCGAAGACTTGGCCCGCAGTACACTTTTGGTCTCTCCGAAGTGGCCATCATGGACGCCATCCATCGCTTCACGGCGCAGCGCCACTGGTACCACTAGCCGGGATCCTAACAGAACCACGCCGCCGACTACTGCCAAGTCGTGTCGAACTGGCCAAAATGGTTTGATTGCTGCAGGACACTGGCTTCTATGTTCCGGCCAACCCGCCAGCATGACTGACTGCAATAGTTGGAGCGTAGGGTCTTCGGCAGTAGCTCTCGCGTACCGCTGACGGGTCGATTCCATTGGTGCCACACTGTTGATGACATGGTGTACTTGTTCCTCGCACTCGGTGGTGACGTCGTCACTATACACGCGGGGGGATGGCGCTCGACTGAGGGTGTCGGCAATAAAAAGTTCTTTGCCCGGCTTGTACACCAACTGAAAATCGAATCGTTGCAGCTGCAACCTCATTCGTTGAATTCTGGGAGAACACGACGCTATGGGCTTGTCTAACAAGCCGACTAGTGGCTTGTGATCGGACTCTACAGTCACGCGCTGACCGTACACGTACTGTCGAAAACGGGTGAGGCCGAACTGGACGGCCAACAATTCCTTTTCGATTTGGCAATATCTCTTTTGGGTGGCCGTGAGCGTCGTGGATGAAAACGCCACCGGCTGTCCTTCTTGCATTAACACTGCACCTATCCCGATTGGCGAAGCGTCGACGGAGACAACGACGGGGCGGTTGACGTCGAACAGGCGGAGAATCGGCAGGGACGACATAGCGTTTTTGAGCTCCGACAGGGCTTTCCGTTGTTGACTGTCCCAGAACCAGGCCACATCCTTCTTTAACATGTCGCGAAGGGGCCGCGTTAGCGCTGCAAGATTTTTACAGAATTTGTCAAGGTAAGTTACCATTCCCAATAGGCGAGTTAGACCAGTCTTGTCGGTAGGATCGGGCATATTGACAATAGCCTCCACTTTTTCCGGGTCCGGGCTGAGAGTGCCTTGTCCGATTATGTGTCCCAACCACGGCAACTGGTTTAGGAAGAAACGACACTTCTTAAGCTGTAATTTGAGATTGTTTTCGCGGCACCTCACAAATACCTGCCGTAAGTTGGCCTCCAACTCTTCAATCGTCTCTCCAGTCACCAGGAAGTCGTCGAAATACACGATCACTCCCGCAAGGTCGCCAAACAGGTCGGACATCACTTGTAGGTATACTTCCGGGGCGGACTTAATGCCAAAGGGTAGACGAAGATATCTGTAGCGCCCTCTGGGAGTGGCCATGGTGCACAAATACGACGCACGATCGGAGAGCGGGATCTGATAAAAACCAGAGGCGGCATCCAGGCTGCAAAAGTATTTTGCCTTCCCGATTTTTCCGAACAGCTGTTCGATTGTCGGGACGGCGAAATGTTGACGTAGAATTGCTTTGTTGAGCTCCGACGGATCTAGGCAGATTCTAACGTCTCCATCCGGCTTGCCAACTACCAGCATCCTGCTCACCCACTCCGTTGGCTCTACTACCGGAACGATTATTTCGTCTTTCACCATTTGATCTAGTTTTTTAAACACTTTCTCCTCCAACCGGAATGGCAATCGACTGGCGGCACATACTACCGGGTCGACGTAATTCGCACCAGTCGCCAAGCGAATGTCGTGTTCCACGGGGAGTTTGCCGATCCCAGTGAAGATGTCTCTGAACTCTGACACAATCGGCGGGACGTCTTTGAGTGGGTCTTGCGTTATGGAGTGAACTCTCTGGATGAGCTGCATGCGCTGGCACGTCGGTAGACCCAAGATCGGCGGTTGGCCGGGCTCATCGACGACCACGAAGTTTACGGTGTACGCCACTCCACGACGGACGACTGCACTCGTCAGCACACCGAGAACGTTAAGATAACCTCCTCTCGCGCCATAATTACGTATACGTGGTCCAGGGGTCAGCACTGTATTAGACTTGTGGATGCGCTTGTATGATTCCAATGGGAGGACGTTGCAGGTGGCACCGGAGTCCAACTTAAAGCGAATGGGAACGCTGCCATCTACCGATAACTCCTCGTGCCACTCTTCTCCACCGCTGGAGCACTTGAGCTCATGCAGAACATATTCTTCGTCCATGAATCGCGGTTCCTCTTGGCCGACCGCCCCTGCGCCCTCAAGGGAGTGTAGCTGATGTTGCATAAACGTGCCGCGCTGTGCTGGTCGGTGCTGTGACTGTGTCGGCTGTTGTCCTGTTGGTGGCGCCATCTGACGGTCGTTTGCCCAACCTCGTCGTTGTTGTCCGTTGGACGCTGGGCACCGCCTGGAGTAATGACCCGGCTTTCCGCATGCAAAACACGTTACACCGGCTGCGGGGCATTGATTTCTTCTGTGTCGTCTGCCACAATTGACGCAATTGTTCACGTCCTCACCTCGTGATTTGCTTGACTGTGTCGGCACGTGTTCCTTTGCAGCTTTGTCCCTCAGACCATGAACCTGGGCCTCAGTACGTGTCGAGATTTGTCCGAGTTGCATGGACGACGCTTCACATGCCCGAACTATAGCACACGCACTTTCTAACGATAGACTACTCTCGAACAGCAGCTTTTCACGAACATTATCGTTCGCGACTCCCAACACAATTTGATCACGTATCACCGATTTTACAACAGCCTCAGTTCCATAGTTGCACGTTTTTACCATACTCCGCAAATCCACGAGCCATGCGTCAAACGATTCGCCTGGTTTTTGTACGCGCTTGTGGAAGCAGAAACGGTCGAACACTTCACTCTTCAGAGGCTCGAAATAATCAGTGAACGTGTCTAGTACCTCAGCAATCTTCTTGGCGTCCAGAGGATCCGTGAACGTAAAAGTTTCGTATATTTTCAATCCTTCCCGACCGAGTAGCGACAACAACACACCCACAATAACTTCTTCGTCTTTCTCGGTTTTGCGCGTGGCCATGATAAACCACTCGAACTGTCGCCTCCACTGTGACCACTCCAGCGACAAGTTCGATGCCGTAAAATTGAACGGGTCGGGAAATTTCAATGCGGACGCCATGGTGAATCGTCTACTGTAACACTGTGTAACTTTTAGAGTTATTAGCCCACGGATGGCTACGATAAACTCGGATTCAGTACTAACACCACGTGGAAAGACAGCTCAGCGTGGTGTAGAGCACTTCTGACACCATGTTGTAGTCTCAAGTGTGAGATCTGAACTGAACTTGTATTGTCTGCGTGTTCGTATGTCTCACCACCGGAGGTGTCCCTCTAGCGGTCGACATACAAGTACATACAACACTCATCATGTCCAAGAGACACTATAAAGAGAAGATTAAACTATATTTTACAACATACTTCCTTTATTTTTGCGCCCTGTATCTGGCTTTTATATTCCTGACCTCGGTCGAAATTTCTTGAAATGTAGAGTGAGGCAGTGCTTTTGTGAAACAAAATTGGCTAGCTGGGTTGACAGAACTCATTCGATTCGTACCAAATTGTTCAACATCTTTTCAAACACGGAAATATACATATAAAGTTTCCATTCATATTATTAGTCTTTGTTTTACAATATATTTTAGTTGTCGCAGTAAACAGGAAACGTATAACATTTATTTATCACATTTGGCCCCAATAATATTCTGCGGGATCTCCTGGCGTTTTTCCTATTTTGAAAGTAGAAACGAAATATCTTCCTACATTGGTACACTAATTTTAGGTACCTTTTTTACAAATTGCACCCATGTCACTGACTTTTTTAATAATTCCTAATTGTTAAGTATGAACTTTTTAACTTTTTAACTTTGTTTTTACTAAAATGGTGGTGGTTTGATTGTCACTTCACATACGTCTTTCGGCAATTTCTCGCTTTATGAATCATTTGGCTGGAATCCGTAGCCTCAGATAAGATGCTGTTGCCAGTGAATGTGTTGATAGACCACGGCTGTAATAAAATATTTTCCGTGAAGAGTTCATCTTATCTCTCAAACTACATGTTGACAAGATTGAATGATTGAATGTTGACAAAATTGAGTGTTGGAACCACTACTTATACAATTATGCAGCAACTACGATATGTGAAGTTCCATCATGAACTCTTTCAAACGAAGAAAAAACGTTGCAGCTAGACTGAACTCAGCAGATACCTCTGAAAAGGCATCACCACACCACACCATCACATCACTACGGAAACGGAAGTGTGATATTTTCTCATGTGAAAGCAACTATAAAGTTGATTTCTTTTCCGGGCTTCCATTTTTGGCATATATAGCCAAATTGGCTATTTTTTAGGTGTCGGGCTATGGCTATGGCTATGGCTATTTCAACGATTTTAAAGGAAATTCAAATTTAATTTACAAAAAAAAATAGAGCAGCAGACAACGCTATTTATTTTGAATTTTTTTTTTCTTAAACTCTCCAATTTAATGTTATAAATAAAAGTGTACATTTGGCAATGCCTCCACGTGACGTCTGGCTGAGAACAAACGCCTGAACGCTGAACTGAACTAGTGAACTACTTTTCCTGCTGAAGGCTGAAGCCTGAAGAAGACTATAATCGCTATATTCCGTTTAAAGTTTTAATTTTCGAAGTGCACTCGTGTCTTTTTTTCCCAGCACTCAGGTTTATGAATACGTGAAATGATGAAAAATGCCCAAGCAACGGGAAACAAAAAAGGTATTCATTTTGGGGAATTAATTATGCATTTAAATATCTTGTGTATATGTAGAACACAGATTTGATGTAACAGGGTTTTGTTGTTAACAGAGTATCCATGTTAAAGATAACATTTGAAGCAATTAACTAGGCCATTCCATTAGTCCGTTTATAAAATTTATAATAAAGGGAATCAAAAGCACTTGGAAATTTCTTTTGAAGCTTTAAAAGTGATGATTATTTATTTATTTTTGTTACAGAAGAAAACCAGCACTAGTCGAAGTTTTCAAGAAGAATGGCTGAAAGAAAAAGATTTTAAAGGATGGCTTATCAAGAAGATGATTAATCCTGACGACAAATCTTATCATCCATATTGCAGTGCCTGTTCTGTATTCCTTCAAAACAAAAAGCACAACATCACAGTACATATGGAATCTTCTATTCATCAGAAGGCAATAGATGTTTTCCTATCCAAACAAAGGAGACAAAACAGTCTCGCAACATTCCTTGAAAATCCTCTTTATAAAAATGTAACTTCACTGGAATTGAGATTATGTTTGTTTGTTGTAACATATTCCTCAACTTTTTTAAACTGAATTGCCCAACAATCCTATTCTTGCTCGTGCAACTCGAGAACAGACTCTGATCAGTCGTTGTTTTTCGCGTGTTTTCTTGGCTATCGGTTTGGCTACTTTCTTGGCTATTTGGAATAGCAGTTTTGGCTATGACAGGCTATATCTGGCATCGTTAGAGGCTACTAGACAATTTTCTGAGTGGAAGCACTGATTTCTTTGAAAACTATGTGTAAGCTGGGTTTGAATGCGGCCTTGCTGAGTGCCCGATTGTACTGCTTTTTTGAAGATGCATTGAGCAAGAAGATCAGTGATCGTAACTTTTAGACGGATAGTAGTACCTTCCTCAATTGGGTGCGGAAAGTGCCACCGAATCGAATTTGAGCAACCAAATTGGAGAAATTAAACCCCTTTACGGAAGCAGGGGAGTGGCGGTTCGTGCCGACCACCCAATTGCAGTAGGCAGAGATCACCCCTTTTGTTTGGTTGGATGGCTAGATATTTCCCTACCCTAAGCCACCCTCGTCGTCAAAAGATTTGCAATGTAAGACTTAAAAAGAAGATTAGGAGCGTCCACCTGAATTTCATTCAAGTAAAACTTCACGATGTATTTTACCTCTTTCAAGTACACATATTCGAGGAAGATGCGGTAGGAGAATCTGAAATTCAGTATTTCCTTAAAAATTACATTTCTAATTTTTTTGTAGACTCCAATCTACTTATTCGAAAAACAATAGTATGATTACCGTCGTCCTAATCTTGTATCAAATTCTTAAAAGAGATTTGTTGAAGAGATGATAAAAACCTATTTTTTATTTGAGGCCCGTTAAAGGAACTAGGAAGGGCAAGACGAAAACAAGTTCAAAGCCAGGATGATGAAAGTGATAGTGAAAATGAAAACGATTAAAATTAAGACCAAGAGAATGACGAAGAATCATCGGAAGAGGAGAAAACAACGGAAGAAGACAATTGACATTGAATTCGTTTTTTTCCCTATTTCTGTTGAAAATTTAAAATTACAAATAAATTAAGTGATTTCTAATTTGCCACATTTTTTATCAAATCTATAAATAAATTTTCAATAGAAAATTGATAGGATGTAAACCATGTGTTCAATATATGTAGAATATCGACGGGAATGTGGAACAAGCGTAATATCTGCGCCAATCTGAGCGTCCGTCGATTTTGGTTTGGTAAGAATGCAAACGCTGTTGCCAACATCATGTGTTACTTGGGTAAACAAGCTACACTTTATGTTTCAGTTAGAAGTTCAAGCTGATGTTAGTGAACAAGTAGTAAAAAAATTTAGTATTTTACCGAAAGATACAAATCGAAGAACAACAAAGCAGAAGTAATGAGTCCATAATCTGTTAATAGAGAGTAAACCATACACGTATTCTCGTTATCAGTCCAAATGACAGATAATTTCATTTGTAGAACCTTTCACACACAGCCACAATACCATATGAGAATGTGACCTACAAAAAATACACAAAGACAAGGCGAACTAGAGAAAGATCGGCGTCAGAACAGCTGACCGCGATCTTAGCTTTTGCTGGCTTAACAGTATAGTAGCCAAGGGCATATAGTACCATAGGCTAACACCATCTGCCAATACACAGTTTCCCGATAGGAATTCTATCGAAACTCGACCCCCCAAACCCACCAGTCGACAACCGATAAGATGGCGCTGTTCCTCTCAGAGGTATGGGACGAACGTTGTTAATTTATACGTTTTTGATTCGTTTGATTGAAATTAAAATAATTAATTCTCGGTTGTAGAGGAATTGTAGAGGATGGCAACGTCACAGTGCGAATTAAGTTTGAGGAGCCATAAACTTAGTTAAATTGATGAAAGTGTGGAGTAAGAGAGAAATGCAGTTTCAGTAATAAATTTTTATTCCGCTAGATGGGTTTCATGCGTGTTCATCAAACTGTTTTATTAAGGCCGTCATGAGTAAAACTAACAGAATAGAAAGAATGATTGATTTTCAAATTAGAAATGGTTGTTATCGCCTTTTCTTTTCGTGTTTCTTCTTTTGGTTGATTTGAATGAACGTTTTATTTTTTATTTGCGGCTATCAAAATAAGGATAAGAGATACAAAACAATAAGAAAAAAGAACGCAATGTTTTTAGAAATTTCATTTTATTCGTTTTATTTTTTATTTCATGATGGTAGCAATGATATATGGAATTAGAATAAAACATGTTTCTGTGGTGAAACTATAATTCAGTATCAGTTGTGTTTTGAAACGTTAAAAGTAGAAGGTTGTGGAGGTTCTATTGTTGTCTTCAAATACAATAATTTTCGTTTTATTTTCAGTTCTGTTTCTTCAATTTTGTCTTCAAGTTCACTAAGTTTCTTGTACATTTTTTCCTTAAAAATATTACGATTGTAAAAATTAGATTAAAGAGAAATTGTTGATGATAGAATATTTTTCGATATGTCGATTTCATAATCTTTTTCGAATATATTTTTAAGTGAGTTTTGAACTGTTGATAACGTGGCATTTATTTCCGCGTTGATTTGTTCTTTAAGTAATATCTTCCCAGTATCTGATAAAAGTTTAACAGGTTGCGCAGGAATAGGAACTGTAGTTACGTTTCCAAAGTAATTGATAAGTATTGCAAGTACCAGTACTGAATTCATATTGAAAAACCTTTTTAAAAATGAAAATTAAGATGTTGTATATTACAAACGAAAATTTAGATGTTGTATAATAGACTACAATTTGGATGTACTTACAAAATCAGTATGTATTTTACTTTTGTTGGATATTTGGTTGTAGTTTGTGAACTGTGATGTTATCAGTGTGCCGTGTCATAGTTATGATCACAAAATGATGATTTCAGATGTTTCGACTTGGATTAGGGTATATATATGTCCTATATGCTACAATAATATGCTAAGAAAACAAAGGATCCAAGGAAATCTAAAAGATTAAAGGATCTAAGTATATCATTCTGCGAATTAACGAGTTATCGCGAGTGATGAAATACTAGTCATTACGCTTTTATTTTTCATTTTAAAAATTAAAATTTGACTTAATGATGGTATTAAAAATGAGTTTAAGGAAAAATGGCGTATGTTCGATAAACTGATATATGATACGAATTCTGTCATGTTGTTCATGTATGATCATGTAAATTAAAATTTGACTAGAGCCTATTAATGATGGTATTACAAATGAGTTTAAGGAAATATGGCATGTACGATAACTGATACATGATACGTAATCTGTCATGTTGTTCAGGTATGATTTTGCATATGAAAGTGATATGTATTTTCTTCTTCTTGGAATTATGCCTACATGTTGGAAATTAACATCACTTCAAATTTGTTCTTCGTTCTTTAAAATGAAGATGTGACATATTCTGAAGAAACAAATAAAATTATTTTTATTTTATTGTAGTTTGTGTTGTTAGTTCCATCGGTAGTTGTGATTCGCGGCTGAAAGCGTTCTGTGCTGTTAACTGAATTATCTTTTCCTCCCGATTTGTAAAGGGAATAATTTAGCGTGTGCGTGTTTTTGTCGTCCTAATAGGGAAAGGTGATTTTTAATAAAGTGTCGGAAGTAAGTTAGTTTGACGTTTAGATTTTTAAAATGCCTCCAAAAAAAAGGTGCGATTGCCTACTAAGAAAAATGGTCAATCAAAAGAAAGTGTTAATGAAAATTTTTTGTGATGATGAATCATTGCAGGAAGTTAGAAAAAATTCTTTCGTAAAAGAGAAATCTGTGAGTAAAAAAAAAGAATTTTGAAAATCAGACATTGTCATTAGCTGAAATTGGTGCTGAGTGGAGTATAGTTTTGATGAAACTGATGCAGATGAACACCTCAAATCAGAATTAGTTAGCGCTAGAGATAGCGGAACTAGGGGAGATTCCTGTAAATCCATTTCTAATGAAATCTCAATTTCTCTGAAAACAAAAAAAAAATTTGAAAATCAAAAATCGTCATTAGCTGAAATTGGTGCTGAGTGGAGTAGTTCTGATGAAACTAATGCAGATGAACACAAAAAAAATCAGAATTAGTTAGCGCATCGATGGAAAGCTTTTGTGCTAATACAATTTCTGACACAACACAAGGACTTGCAGGGATTCAGTGGAGTAGTGTTGATAAAAACGACGAACAATACTTTAAATTTGAAATAATTAGCTCAACAGACGAAGATCAATCAGTGGGGAAAAATTCAACGGAAAAAGTGACATTGATACAGCATGTTCGTCAAGTTTTAACATCAGCAGTTCGAAAGATCGATAGCAATATTTTCAGAAGAAGAAAATCAATGCCAACTGAAAGCACTTTAAATTGTGAAATTTCCAAGCTGGTAAGCTAAATTATATATTTTATACTTAATAATGTGTCAAACTGCAAATATTAATTGAATTTTTATTTTTACAGACAAGTAGCGGTGGATGTGACCAACAATTGGAGCAAGATATTATTAATCTTGAAGAAGTTTACAAGGAAGACAGGTAAAATTCTTTAAATCTAATAGTTTTATGACAATAGCTTTAGAAAATTACGACACCTTTTCTTTCTTTTTTACCGAGTTTTTTACATTATTATTTACGTAATTTACTTTTTACGGATTTTTTATCATTTGCAACTTGTTGCAATGATGCACCTTATGTTTTCAAAAAAATATTTGTTACCAATCACTTAAGTAGCCTATTGTTGATAATGCGGAAAAACTAATTTTTTTTTGTTTTAGTGATGGAGATACGACTATTGGGGAAAATTTTCAACCTCGCGTTTTTCCCGTTGAAAAGACAGGAACGTTAGATAGTGGTGTAGATTTTTTCAGACAATCTTGAAAGAACGTTAGAGTTGAAAAGCGAACAACAAATGCGAAGATAGCTAGTAATAATAAGAGGATTGAAAGAGTAGATTATCGAGTGAACCGAAATCGAGATGTAACACGAAAAAAAACAGAACATGGAAACACAAATTTTGATACTTGTTTTAATGACAAAGAATTAGCAGAACTTGATAAAAAGGGGATGCCAGATCCCCTTTCTGAAGAAAAATTGTCAGAAATTACTAGCGAAATTTTCCAAAAATATCACGAAGAAAAAGTCACTCATGCAGTTTGCAATCAATTTACTTACATATCGCTCGTGAAGTTGTTGTCTGTTAAACAGTTTCCCAAAAAAATGTACACGCTACTGAAAGTAACAAATGTGAGTGGAATGTCGGCTCAAAAGCTACACCCTATACTCGTTAAGCAATATGACGTATCCGGAATATTTCCTAGTTAGAATTAAAGAATGTAATGCTTTCCCCAAACGGTGTAGTGCGTCACATTACAAGTTGTGTTGACAAAGGAAACTGCAAATGTACCCCCAAGATGTATTTTTGCGACAAAACACGTCATTCTTGTTTGCAAAGGTTAAAGAGTGGGAAACTACCCAAATTTTCTATTGCTAATAGAAATTGGGTTGGGGAGCTTCCACCTGAACTACGTAAAATGTCTTACGGTTCTTTAAGTCTTATGAGACGGGTGCAGTCGTACGGAAGAATAGCCAACTTCAGTGGAACGTAGTTGCTTGAAAGGCCATGTGTATTCAAACAGGCTAGACACCTCGTTTGTAACGAAAACAGTTCCCATCATTCCAGGCCAAAGTCCTGTTCGCGTCCTTGTGGTATCTCCCTTCACAAACGATGCCTCTGCATTGAACAAGGGCAAAATTGCTGCAACTAAAACCGATTATATTATCGAACCCGTAAAAATGAAACAGCTATATCAATTTTGGAACGATGTCAATAACGAGTTTATGAAAAAATTTCGTTTTGACGAAGAATCATTTCGTGTACTTCCAAACAATGTTGTGTCACCAGAAGTTTATTTTCTTGACCACGACAAACTTAAAAAAGGAAATGAAGGGGATTCCGAAGCAAAAAAAAACAAGAAAAAAACAGCTTCTACTGGGGGAGATTCTTTGCTGAGGTCAACTCAAGAAGAAAACAGTTCGACGACGATTTCGTGTATTGTAACAATTAGAGAAAAAGATAACGGAGAATTCGTACACGAAGAAATTTTAGATGCACTGCCGACTCAGCCATCAACAAAGCCACAAACGTTCGTCGTAAGATCGGCTGAAGATTTTGTCTCTGATTCGGATCCCAATTATCTCGAAATTAGATATCCAGATTTATTCCCATTTGTACGAGGAGGATTCGGTGAAACGAGAAAAATTCCAATCTCCAAGAAAAGGCTCATTGCATATTACGCCAATCTTAGTACAAGACAATTTCAGAAAATCGATTTCGTTTTGCCTTTGTACGATTACATCGTCCGAACACTATCTTACAATAAAGCTATGGTTAGGGCAAGATTACCTTCACGAATGGTGGACAAGGATGGAATTATTATGCCTCAAGCTGTAGCTTATTCCAAAATATCAAAAGAAGATATGAGAAAATCGGTTGAATATCAAATCGAGTGCATATCAAAAGAAAAAAATTAGGGCAACGTGCGCCACGTCCTCCAAAAAGTGTGAGTGGTCTTGCATCTTCATTTTTCACGGATCAAAAAATAGCGAATCAAACGATTCAACATTGTCAAGCTGCAGCGCAGCGCAATAGACAAGAAGTGTATGCAGCTCATGCGAACAACGGAAAAGCCCACATTTGGCTCACTATAAGTCCAGATAACGCTAAATCGTACAAAGTTATGTGGTTTCCTTTGGGTGCCGAGGAAGCTATTCCGCATGCTAACGCAATACCATTGGGAGCGAAACGTTTTAAGATCCTGTCCGATCACCCTGTAGCAGCAGCGTTGCATTTCCAACGTGTTCTTGATATTATTATTGAAGAGATCATTGGCTGGTGTTCCAAGAAAGGAAAACCATACAAGCAGGACTTTTTGGGGTTCCAAAAGCTTGGCTACGTATCGTCGAGGAACAATCTCGCCTTACTCTGCACACCCACATGCTGATTTGGTTATATGGACATAGCAAAATAGAGTACCAGTTAAATAATGCTCTGGAATGCGATAATGCGATTGTTTCATAACTTTACGATTAAAAATAATATACTGGAATGTTTTTTTATTATAACAGGAAACCGAGCAAGAAATGAAAAGGAAGTCTCCTCACGTTGACAAGTTAACGGAAAAGTTAGCTGCAAATATCGAGACGTCCATTCAAGGGGAGTTAAAACTCCCCGAGGAAGATATGAAATTTGTTTTAGAATGTGAATCCTGTCAAAATGAAAAATTGGAAATTTTATCAGAAACGGCGCTGGAATCCATGTGATCCTGCGGAAGAGAGTACGAACAGAAAATTCTGTTTTGTAAAACATGCCAAAAAAATGTGACCATAACCAAAAAAGTTCATGCAGCTCTCCAGCACGGCTACGACAGATTGAAGAAAAAGAAACCTACGGACGAGGAGATTGACAATTTAATGTGGAAAGGTCTCAGGCAACAGGATCTTTCGTTTACAGACATGGAACGTGATCTGTGGCTCCTTGATTTCGCATGCATTCAAATGCGAGTCAACTTGCACGACTGGCGGCACAGGAAAAGCTGCTTTAAGAATGGAAGAACAAAATGCAGGTATTGTATCCCACCTTTCCCGTGTGACTCAACAACAGTGAAAGCCCATTTTCAAGGAAAGAAAAAATCACCGGAATCGTCCGCAGCTGAGAATGAGCCTGAAACATTTTCAAGCCTTGAAATCACTGTAAGGAAAAGAGCTTTTTTTCATTTTCTTTGCTGATTGCAATACGTTCATAATGTCGGTACTAAATTGCAACAATTGTACCAAGTATGTGAAGGACCAGAAGCTATCCATGTATTATGGAGCATACACTTCTAAGCACAATAGTGATTGCGAAAAAGCTCTTGTAGAAACTCTATTGGCCATTGAGAAACACGAAGAAAAGACTCTCAAACAGCAAGAAATGGTCAGACAACAAGCTATGGAGCAACAAGTAAACCCGGCACGAATTCAAGACGAAAACGGGGAACATTCATCAAAAACCGAAAAAACCACTCTCCCGAGATTGGAATATTCTGTAGGACTAGGGAAGTTACTTTCTGCTATTCGAGCTTCGACGAATGGGGATACTATTGGTGGACCATTAGCCGCATTTGTCCTACTAGGCAATGAGATCTTTGCTATGTCCCATCAAACAGCAGTTCTTCCACTTACCCAAGCCATTGCGTACTTGGAAAAAGAAACTATTTACGCCAACATAACACGGTATGGAGATGTCAAAGCTACAATTTATGATTATGTTTTCAGATCAAAAGAAAATCCATTAATCGAAAAGATGAATTTGTGGTCTTTTACCCAAAAACAAGAATCATGCAAATTGAAGGCAAGACCAAGCAACTGTGACGCTGAAACTGATTCCAGTAGCGAAGATGAATCGAATTCAGCACGAATCATTCATAAATGTTCTCCCGACCATCCACAACACGGGACCGAAGGCCATAGAGAAAGAATGGATGTACGCTGGCCTAAATACGTAGCAAAAAGACTTCCAGATCTCAAGAGCCTCGAAGATAGCAGCGATCTTCTTCCGGATGAAAGACAAGAGCGAAGAGAAGAGTACCCAAAAGGAGGTTTGACGATTTGCTGTTGGAGAAACGTGGTGGGACGCTTATCAACGCCAGAAAAAGACACTGTATGCCGACGAATCGTCCAAACTAACGATAGACAGCATTCAAAATTACTACGAAAGTTTCTGCCGTTCGTCGTCAGATAGCGAGTCATTAGAATTCAGTAAGCCTGACATTGAAGACATGGTTCGAGAAGAAAAGGAAACCCTTGATATGAACGAAGAGGATGTAAACGTAATTGACTTTAATTAAGCGGACGGCGACAACGTGGAGGCAGCTCAATTGTTAACGGACGATCCCTTCATTAAAGCGCTAGAATCTTTAAAAGAGAACCCGATGGATCTGCCTACTAGAATCTGGCCACCGACAACAACCCACTCCGACGCTATGTTAGCCGTGCAGCAATTGCTATCCAAAAGCAAACAGAAATTTGTCTTGCTCGGTCGAGCAAGTCTTGGTTTCTTGATGGAGGACAGCAACCCGACGCCAGAACACCCAGAAATGAACACTAATTTGGACTTGTTGGGTAAATTTTAATTAATTTTTTTCATCCAATGAAGCGTAAAAAGACTTATAATATTTTAAAAAATTCATTATTAGGTACGCGTGTCGACCTTCTGGAACATTTGCAAAATGCACTGGACGACCATCTCCACAAGGACATTCTTTCGGATGGCACAGAACCAACGCTCCAGGACCCTAATTTCCCCAGTCTGCAGGATCAATCGCAGCTATGGTCGCTTAACAAAGAAAAGCACAACGCCTTCCTCTTGATGGGCGCAGCAATGTTACAGCACATTCATTCCACCAACCAACTGGCGGATAGCGAAAATAATTCAAGTATAACATCGAAAATCAAGAAACTTGACTCGTTTTTAGATGGTTTACTTCCAACTAATCGTCACCTGGTTATGTTTTTGGCTGGATTGGGTGGAACGGGAAAATCCAGAATCATAAAGTGCTTCAAATATTTCACGCGGCGGTGGCATTCGGTTGCCGCAACCGTTATATGTGCTTCTTCTGGTGTTGCGGCAATGCTCATTGAAGGATGCACGCAGCATTGGGCGTCGGAGTTAGAATGGACCCTCCACATCCGACTTTAGATCAAATAAGCGCTTGGTCTGAGGTGGGAATTCTCATCATAGACGAGTTCAGCATGGTGACGCCTCAGATGCTGAGTTTGTTAGACGATCGGTTGCGTCGACTCAAGGGAGAGCCAAAGAAGCTCTTCGGTGGGGTTCACGTCATTTTTTGTGGTGATTTTTTCCAGCTTCCTCCCGTGGGCAGTGGGCCAATTTACAGTCACCATATTCCGAACGCTAGCAAAAACAGCATCAGATCCTCCAACGGACGACAGCTCTGGAAAACGTGTCTCACAGACGTCGTCGAACTGCAACAGACAATCATCGCCAACAAGACGCTGAATGGGCGGCAGCGTCATTCAGCCATTGAAATCGACAACCGTGATATCAGATCAACAGAAGAAAAACATTCGAGGATCTAACAAACTGGGTTGCCCAGGGAACCTTTACTGTGTAGTCGACGCACCATATATTGTGACAGACAACTCCGATGTCGCAAAGGGAGTTGCAAATGGAACCTTGGCATACCTCCAAGATATCGTGTTGAAACCGTCGGCAACACTGACTTTGGAATTGCTCCCGACTGGGAAAAAAGTTGCGTCTGTGTGTGCGTCAGAAGTCGATTGTTTCTTGTTTAAGCACAAGAATACAGCGTGGACCAACTTTTCCCCGTTTAGCAATTTGCAAAAAGGGTGTTTTCCCGTGATTCCGACTGTGAAATCAGTCGGAAATAAATGTTAGAATGTTAGAATTTAATTACCTCCAATAACTGGTGAAAATGGTGTGCCGCTTCGTTTTTTACACGTCCTTGAAATTCTACTCCGGCTCTGTCCACCCAAGATGTGGTAAGGCAAGGGACGCCGAACACATTTTCAAAAAACCACTTAAAGGTTAAACGCGCATGCAGACCGAAGCTGAAAAAAAATTATAAATCAAACACATAAAAGACAATAAGGCAGAAATGTTTCAAAACTTACGTTTTCGTTCCTGGGCGAACGCTGTTAAAAGTAGAGTGGACTCCCCGCATATTGCTAAAAGAAAGACCAGACTCCAAAAAATGACCGGAGCGCTCCATTTTCTCGAGATCTCTGCGTAAGTGGAAAAGTGAATGATGACACTGATCCGAAAGGAAGACATTATATTACCATTATAAAAATCAACGTTCTCTTTCAACTAAAAAGAAATACCAAGAAAGTCACACGGCATTAACGCCATTTCACGAGTAATCAAGACACACATTTTACGAGGAAGAATCCAAAATATAAGAAAAATACCCTTTTACCAGTCAACCCAAAACATTGACCCTTCCCAGAAAAAAACCAAGCAATGTATGAGCACTTGTTGACTTCTACACAACGACCCATATTTCAAGTCGCTTTTCAGAATCATCGCTTCTCACGACGGCAAAATGTAATTTACTAATCGTTTAGGCAGAAAACCAACGTTTTTGTTTTCCGCATTTTACGAGGAAGAAAATAAATAAGAAGTTACTCTACTACCAATCAACCACTGACCTTGACCCTACCCAGAAAACAACAAAATGGAAAATAACACTATGACTTATACAAAACGGACCAATTTGTGAATCGGTTTTCAGAACCACCGCTTCTCAGGAAGATCAAATGCCACTTACTAATCGTCGTTTAGGAAGAAAACAAACGTTTTCCTTGAAAATAACCAAAAGGATCTCGATGCCTGGCATCGAGATTCCTCGAAAACAAACGAACACCGAAGCGATACAGAAACTACAATTGGCCATAAGTGACTTAGTCATCTTTACAGGACAAGCGTCAAGTACAGAACAACTTTTTTTTCTCTAAAATCGCTGCTGTCTTCTGTATTGAAATGTCAAAAGCCAGAGGACCCATACCGTCAACCTTCACGAAAAGGAACATCCCGCTGGTAAAACTGAATGAAATTTCAACCTACAGCCAAAAGTAAGTATCATCTAACGTGTCGATGACTTTGTTTTTATTGGTGAGTTTATTCAAATTATAATAATTCAACTGTTTGTTTTTTATTTATAGAATACGATTAATTGGACGTGTGGTATACGTTTCGTCCCTTATAAGAAACCTCACCGGAAAAAAAAACTACCATGCTGAGGACGAAACAAAGGAAATTTTCGGAATCTGTTATGCCAAATTGGCCAACGATTGGGCAAAACATCTTTACGTAAGAAAACATTCTTTTAATTCATTTACAACAACTGTAATATAATTCGTTTTTTCTTTCTTTACAGATGGATGCCGTCTACGAGTTTCAGCTAATCCAAGCATCGAATACGGATTTAAAAATTGTTTCGGAATACAACGAACAATTGCGCATCAATTTCAACTTTGATGCTAAATTAAGTTACTCAATACTTTAAAATATATTTTCACATATCTCTGATACTATTGTTTTCTTTATTTTTCCCACATTACAGAAGATTCGAAATCTCAATCCAGCGATTAACATCCCGGACATGGAGTACACCAAACTAGCATCCGTTTGGGAGGACGGAAGCCAACAAACGTTTTAAGTAAGTACGGGTTAACGACATTAGAAAACAACTAAGATAAAAAAACGTACTAACATGTTCATCTTTCCCTTCTTATCTTTCATTTCTCTTTTCCAGATATCATCGGACAACTAGTGAGCTGCCTCGACCCCGTCAGACCCAGAAGCCGGCTACGACAACATTCAGCAAGACTACGTGATTCAAGACGCAACAAAACAAGTAAGCTATTTTTAAAAACCATTTACACAACCAGCATTTTACACTAACCACTATCTTAATGTTAACAGGTAGCGATGACCATCAAAGGCGATATGCTGTTCAAAAAACTAAAGTTTTTCCAAAGCCGTACATCCAAGGAACCAGTCATCATCCGGATAACACGGGACAATCCCATCAGCAATGATGAAGGGGAATTCCTTTTGTCGACGAGCAAGAATCAAACGTAGAGGTAGTAGAGGAATCAAAAATATTAAAAAAATTCAACTAAACATTTAATTTCCATTCAAATTTAGGTCTTATTACAATCCTCTACTCTTTATAAAACATTCACGGGCGACGGCGACAGCAGCCAAAACAGTTTGGTAGAAAAAAGAAAAATGGAGGAGGCGAACATCGAAGAACCAGAAAACAAGAAAAAATATGCGAATGAAAAATGTCGACAGAAAATGTATCCCATATCATTGCCGAATTTTGAAAAATTAAAAACCTTTAACCTTGTATGCTCCGTAAAAAAACTGAGAGTTGGCTAATTCATTGGCGTGTTACACAGAAATAAAATATTTCACAAATTGTCGAGAAATGTCTCTTTACTTCCTTTTCATAGTCCATGGCAACGAAATTCAAGAAAAAAATCAATATCGAACGGTTTCTTGCAAGTTAAACGGAAAGTTGCTTTTTAAAAATAAGAACTTGTTTTTTTTTTATTTAGACGTACACCTCATAGTGGCCAACATACATGAATGCAACCATTTATTTTTAAAAAAGCTCCCTCTACCGTTGTTATGCAATGGAATATCCCAATCTACATTAAACCGGATTGCCAATATACCCTGAAAGTGGAATCATTTATTGTTTAAAAGCCGTCAGAAAAGCGCCTTCTACCGGAAACATGCAGGGAAAAACGGAAGGCCGACATTTCTGAAAACACAATAATATTTTTTTTAAAGGAAAAAAACGTCCAAAGCGCCCTCTACCAAAAAAATGCAAGGAAAGAAACAAAACAACGGATGTAGCGCTATTCCTAAAAAAAGAATTGGTTATTTTAAGAATGACGCAAAAAACAACCTTTTATATATAAAGAAAATATATAAAGAAAAAATGCAAAAAGTGGCGTCATCGGACATCAAATCGAGCTTAGCAAGGACTCGACAGAACAAGGAAGAACAATCTCCATCAACCAGCAGAGAATTCCGATGTGCCAACTCTTGTCCACCAACAAGTGTTACACGGCTTCGGTTTTATACTGGGAAGATAACGCGGACTATATACAAGAAGGGGTTGGATGGTCACGACTTTTCATCGAGACCCACCTTTTCGTATATAGTGACCAACGTGCATTGTTCCTGAATACATACTCACTTTCCCCGAGATTTGAACTCGGGCTCTCTCTTATGGTTGGCATACTCATTAACCAACCATCTGATAGGGTACATATAATCATATTAAAAAAAGTAGTCTTTTTTATTACTATTTTTTTAAATTAATTTTTTTTTTTCTTGTTTGTCGATGATTTCGATTTTCGGTCAATAATTACTTCACCCGTACCGGAAATTGAACTCGGTAACTAATGAATTTAAAAATAAATTCATAAAAAGGTTGGACCTACAGGGAAACTCACGAGCGAAGTAGTTTTCGTATTAATTACTCTGTGATCGGAGTTTCAGACTCCTGGTATGTTTCAGTGTTTATTTAAATGGTTAAATCTCCTTATCACTTTTAAATCACTTTAAAAACTATATTACGAAATCAAGACTGTTCAAGGTAGTATGTCTTTCCATTATCGTGTGATTCTTACCCTTGAACAGCATCCCCCCTTTATGCTTTCGTGCAGCGAGTCGCCGCGTTAGCAGATCTCATTGAGCCTTATTTAAAATGGTTTTATCCAAATTTTATTATTAATTCAAACAATTTGATAACTTAAATCGATTCATTTGATTTAATCCAACATTTTTCAGTAGAAATTATTAATAACATTTTGCTTGTTTGCCAATGATTTCGATGACTAATTAATTCACGGCTTCACCCGTAATGGTAATCGAACACTGGACCATTCGTGTGCCAGGCATACTCGCTCTCACAACGCCTCCTGTGGATTGCAAAACGATTGAAACAAAAGCAAGTTATACGTTCATCGTCAAAACATGGCGCTGCTCTTCACAAAGATATCTGAAAATGCTACTACTGATATATATGTTAATAGTAAAATTAGAGAAAGACATAAAAAAACCATACTAACCTAAAAATTTTTATTTCATTACTTTGAAAATATAATAATTAAAAACAATTCAGAAAAGGTCGGACCTAGAGGGAAACTCGCGAGCGAAGCGAGAGGTCGGATTAAAAAGGCGTATTTTTGAGCTACACGTATAGAAACTTTCAGCCACGACAGTATACAAAAAATAGATAAAACATGAATAACGTTAAAGTGTAAGGCCAGGCGTATTTAACAAACAATCCTCGACTCAACTGCACCGATTTCCCCCCCATTTTTCCCATTCTGCTATGGGATATGAAAATTAAAAAAAAAATACAGGATTGTTCATTTTTCCAAATTTGATTTCCTTATTTTCACGGATTGTAAAAATTCCCTGTCTTTCAGGAGATATTTAACTTTGAAATTCCTTTTTTTTTATTTCGTCAATTTACGTGAGTGTAGTATCCTTTTGGAGGGAAAAGGGGCAAGGGGAAAAACTAATTTATTCAAAAGTTGTCTCGGCCATCCCTCTGTACAAATCCAAAAGGAATTTATATTCCGGATTTGATAGTTATTAATAATTAAGTAGAGGGCTCATTTGGCCAGTTTCACCCAGACTAGCCACCATTTTTTTAACGGTCCCTCGCGCTCCTGGCGGATGAGAGCCGAAGTTCTCGGTCTTCATAGTAAAGAGCTCGGTACTTATTGTCCCAAAGTACGGAAAATCAACTTTGGTCGATGGAGTGTAAGGTATTTACTTTTCCATACTTTTTAAAACCCTATAGATGCAAGATTAAATTTTCAAATTTTCTCATTGGATTTCATGATAACATGATAAAATTCGAAGATTCAGTATAACGAGAGTCATCCCAATATAGACCTTATTAAGATCCAAAGGTATGAGTCAAGCTGACCCCTTAGCGGCGCGTTGCAGTGTGGCGGGGGGCCGTGAACAGCAGATTTTTATTTGGCTCGCCCGATGTGGTTGCAAGCCAGGCTTTTCGGGTTAATCCTGCCTGAGGGAAGAAAAGGGAGGAAAGGAAAGAATGAAAAAAAGAGGGGACCAGACTTTCCTTTTCTACCTTTTTAAAATTAAAATATACTTGACATCAACACCGAAAAATGTCAATAACTGTTGTATAATATAAAAAAGATGAACGATACACTTAATAAAGTTGATGGATGCTCATATAAAACAATAAGTTTAACGTAAAATGTTAAATTTAAGCGAAAAAACCTTCCTTTCCGTATACTTCTCCATGGAAAGTATGACTGACCCGGACAGCCAGCGCACCAAGCGGATGCCCCAATTTTATTTTCAAGAATTAGCAGACGAAACGTCAAAATCGGGTCTAGCAGACGACAGTTAGTAGACCTCTTATTTATAGATCATGATTCGTTCTTTCGAGCTGGAGAGGAAACTCAAAACAGCAAAAAGAGCAACAGCAGGAAACACTTAGTTTGAACTAGAAACAGAATAAAAAAGAGTTAAGTGGTTGGGTCCAGCTTTGGATTCGAGAATATTTTTCACGTGATCCAGGTCAGCCGGATCGTTAACGCGGACAATGATGCTATTTCTCTTCGATCAAATGAGGGCGGGAACCGAGCCACATCCACACCGGAATCAAGAAGTTTCTCAATCCCAGCTAAGGAAATACGGTCGGCAAGTGCCGATCCGACGGCGAAGTTGGCTATTAGGACAGGTGCTTGCCAAACTCTTGTGACTGGGGTATAGGAAAGTATAGCCTTTGTATGCAGAAAGCCCAGGACGCCGGATTGCTGAGGCTCAGTAGAAGAGGTTGAGGGAGAGGCGCGATTAACGTAACGAATATTTATTGCCTTGGCAAACGTAAAGCTCAACGTTGAGCAGCATAGCCTTTGCAGCTTCGTGACGCAATCATGTTAGAGATTGATAGCAGCTCGGAGTTTGGCACTGATGGCTTCTTTGCTTGGCGAGTCAAGCTGTGCGAGTTTTTTGTCTTCGGTAATGCTGGATAGGTCCTCGTAGCGGACTTTCTTGGATGCAGACAGACCCTCCTACATACTGCTGTCGGTGGATAGCAGGCTTTTGGAGTTGTGTCTGGTCGTGGGTGTTGAAAAAATGTCAGGGTCTCCTCCAGCAGAGTCAATGCCTTCTGAGAGGCAACTCAACTCAACTCAACATGAGCCTACTGTTTGCTGGCTTCTTCTGGGAGGCTTGGAAGCATGGCTTGCTGCAAAATTTCCCTGAGTGCTTTTTGTGGAGTTGGAACAATGATTGAGACACGTCTAATCTAGCAAACGGTAAAAATTTTGCTGAGAGCACGGAGGCCCCTTCGCGGAAGAGGGTTGAATTACTGCCAAGATCGATCAACACAGTCATCGGCACTAGCTACCGCTACCCATCTGAGACTACGGCTTCCAGCTGGATGACTCCAAACGCGATCAATTCCGCCTCTATCCACAACATGATGGGACTTCACTTATCGATGGGCGGATGCATTAAGCTGCAGTGGATGATGAGGTGATTCGCAGCTTCCAGCATTGTAGGCTGCACGGTGACTGCGAGGTAACGAGCGACGTGACGCACGCCAAAAAACACAGACGAGCCCTCGACCTATCACAAAAGTTGTCCGCTCGCTTACTGAGAGAGCTTTTAAGAAGGTAAAAGTTGGATGGTTATTATTGCCTTTGCACTTAAAACAAAGGTCGGTTAGACTACCAACCTTTGTCCTACCGACTTGTGTGCAACAGTTTTGATTTCTTGTCGTGTAGAAGATCTACCACCGTTATATATCTGCACATTGTTTTTTTTCCAGGATGATTCAGCTGTTGTTGTGGTTGCCTTGAAGAGTTGCTTGGCTTCTAATGGTCGGCTGCAATTGAATATGGGTTTTCGTTGGCAGAGGCCCGTGCACCCAACTATACACCAAACTTATTCATTGTCCAACTTCCAGGCCGACTCGGTTGCCGTAATTTCATGAGAACCGGTCTTCAATCTAGAGTTTCTGTGCCAGGCGCTCGATGTCACCATGGCCCGATTCTTCTACGCCACTACAATTAAGAAGCAGTGCCCCAATCTACTCTGCATAACCACGGAAGGATGTCGGGTCCCCGCCTTTCAGGGCTTGGAGGCATCTCCGTTTCCTTGCCCGGGGCTTAGAGTTGAGCGGCCAGCATCATCATCATCATCATCGCCGTTCGGCTGCCACACGTTTTCTTAAACCGACACAAAAGCATCTTTGTAGGTTCTTTCACCATCGCCGAGTTCACAGATGATGTTCACCTGCCATTCCTCTTCAAATGACCAATTGTTCACCTTAGACTTTCTGGTGTGATGTACAAAAGCATGAAAAGCTCCATACATTCAAACCAGTCTACCGCTCGTCCGACATAAATTTATAAATTCATGCGTAACGATGAAGGACAATTCAAATTAGAAATCAAAATCATGATTGATACATTGATTTTTCTATATTTTTTTTATTGATTGATTTTTATTTAAGTTACATTTTTTATTGATCTTCCGAACACTAACTAAAAGTGTTCACCATATTGTCACGTGGAGATCACGTGACACACCCCGCGCTCATCTCCTTTCTTGGAAACAAGCAAGGACGAGTGTACGGGTAAATTTGACCTTACTTTGTCTGAATGTCGCTTTAGCATCACAGGACGTTTACACCTTCTCAATTGCTTCGGGGGAAACAAGCAAGGGCGAATGTACTCAAACTATCGGCCTTGCTTTGTAGTAAATGGTTAAGTGTATCTTCTTCTTTCGTAGAAACAGCATGGGCGGATACAACAGGCCTTGCTCAGTAATAAGTCATAAGTGTTATCGGCGTTATTCGTAGAAACAGCAAAGGCGAAAGCACTCGATGATTCAACCTTGCTGTTCGCTTACCATAAACAGGCGGTGTAGTGTCTCTTGTACATGGCCTACTGAAATAACGGCCCAACAGCTCGCTATCTCCCTGTTGCCGAATGGTTCCCAGCCCCTACCCCTTCCCATCCCCTACTTTTCATAACCAGAGGGTCGTAAGGTACATCAGAAAGTTCCTCATTCCATTTCATCTTTCCGCGGTTTAAAATATTTTTGATCGTCAGTCTGTTTTGTTGGTTTTGTTTTCCTTGCCATCATGCTTGCCATCCGTGGTGATGACTTATTGTCTGTGCATGGTATTCATAAGAAATAAAAAATTGTTAATTTAAAAATTATATGTATTGATGTCCTTAATTTCAATTAATTATTATTTTTTCTTTTAGGCATGTACAACAATTACAAATGTGGACAGGGAACCATAATCTGACTGAATGATAGATTGAAATCTGTACCCTCCATTAAGGTTTGGATTACTGGTTGCTTTTAGTTAACTTGAATATCTAGTTATTAATCAATTTATTCTCAAAATTAGGTAACTTCAAGTGATAAAACAGTGAGCTCTTTTATTGCTCGTGACTTACATCAACATTCTACATCCACTCCTCATTCTATCACAATCAGTTGTTCACGAATGAAATCAACATTCTAAATTCACTTTTTTTTACACTTTGAGTGGTGATGTGGGCTACGACTTCTATCTGTAAGCCTGTTTGACTTTTAGTGAAGTCGAGTTTAGTTGAATGTCAAGTTATTAATCATTGTGATTCAGTACTAGGCAACTACAAGTTATACCAGAAAGGATTCCCTCTGACTCAACGGTCTCATGACGGATACAAAAGTGGATCCACTTCTCATTCTAACACCCTACATGGAAATTCAGAATTGTTTGTTTTCCTTGTAAGCATTATTTGCTTTTCGTTTTGTTCAATATAAAGTTATTAATCGTTGTGTTTGAATAACAGGCAACAACAAGCTATACAACAGTGTGGACTCCTTCTTCGGTCGTGGCTGAGATCAACATGGTAGATCAACTTCTCTATATAACACACTCAGTGGTGATCTTGACTTCACAGTCATTTGTACCATCCGTAAGCGTTATTATGGTTTCAATCGGTTCTGGTAATTACACTTCTCATCCTAACGCCATCCCACTTACTTTTTATTTTCTTATCTCTCCGTAAGCATCAATTGATTTTAGAATAGTTGAATGCAAAGTTTTTATTCATTGTGATTTAATTCAAGGCAACTACAAGTAAACAACAGTATATCCTTCTTTCGATTAAGACTTACATCAAAATTCTATATCCATTCCATCTCTGTTATTTACAATTGTCTCTTCTGAAGCATTATTTGCTTTGATTTTAGTTGAAAATTTAGTTGTTGGACATTTGGTGTCCACCAGTTTCGGCACTTTTTTTCGGCACTTCGATTTCGTCGTTTTCGGCACCCCATGCAAACCACACTTCCTCGATTATGAAAAAATATTGTCCATTTCGGCACCAAATTTGACCGTTTCGGCACCAATTTCGATCGCTTCAGCACCAACTTCAACCGTTTCGGCACCCCATGCAAACCATACGTCCTCGAACATGAAAAACTATTGTTTGTTTCGGCACCAAATTTCACCGTTTCGGCACTAATTCTGTGCCACCCGTATGGAAGTTTTTTGGACAATAATCATGTGATTGAATCACTCGATTTATTCATGTCAATTTACTATCCGCGCTATTGCACCGTCAGGCCGCTAGGGGCGCTCTGACTGGTTTTAGATAATAGCTTTTTTTGGGGGTAGAGCCTTCTAGGGTGTGCCGTTCTGCTTCTTATTTTTTTTTAATGTGGTGTGTGTTAGGCATGGCATACTGAAATATATAGCGCATGGCCTATAGAAATAGATAGCGAGCTGATGGGCCGTTATTTCAGTAGGCCATGGTGTAAGGTTGGCACGGTGTGTGTTTATTTGTGTTTACACGACACCTGGTGGAATACAAATTTTTCGACGATGCCGAAACGGAAACTAAAACTGGAACAGAATCCGAAAACTAACATCCCGGAGTCATCGCTAGTCTAACCAACTTTATCAGATTGAAATGTCTAGTTAGTTGAGTGGTTTAAAGCATCAGCACTCCAATTTGGGGTGTTAAAATTTTGACAAAATTTTATTAAAATCCAATAAATAAATCTAATAATAAATACAATAAATACAATAGTGCCGAAACAGAAAAAAATAGTGCCGAAACGGAAAAACATATTGCCGAAACGGAAAAATATTGTGCCGAAACGGAAAAACACGCACGCCTGGCAACCCTCCCAAAAACATGACGCCTGGAACTAAATCTGGCGGCGGTGCCGAAAAAGACAAACACAGTGCCGAAAACGACAAAAACAGTGCCGAAAACGACGAAATCGAAGTGCCGAAAAAAAGTGCCGAAACAGGTGGCAACCGGACATTTTGGTAAAAACAAATATTGTTTCAATTTTTTGAATTTATTGTAGGAATACAAAGAAATGCTACAACCGATTTACTTCAGAAGTTTCAATACCTTCCTCTTTTGTGGTTTGTTGCAAACAATTGGTACTTTTTCGAATCGTACCCGAAATCTTTTTTCCTCAGTCCGTAAAACCGCAAAAAAACCTTTTACAGACAAACGTTGTAAAAAAAAGTGCTATGTTTCCCGTTGTCACAACATTTAAATTCGTCGCATTTTGACAAAATAGGAACTACAAATGCAACTAAATCATCCACAATTTTGCTGCACTTACGTATTTGTGGAAATAGTTGTCGGAAATATTGATAGACAGTCCACATTCTATAGGTAACCGGTTCACAGGGATATTTTAAACCACTGCGATCTGGAAAGTAAAAAAGAAATGTAAAATGATATATTATAATAAATAATGAAAAGTGGCCAACAACATTACCTAGATGTTTCACTAAACGTAGATATCTTGCATTGCAAGTTGCAGTAACTAATTTGGTGTAGCAATTAATGCAATGCAATAATCCTCCAGTTGCCCATATTTGAATATTGTGTAGCCAGTTATATAATCACACGATAAGGCATCAGGAATAAATGGTACGTGATCTATTTGAAAAGATATTTCTTTATATAAAATCACATAATGAAATGGGATAAACATCAAACCTGGAGAACATGTTAGACTTTTTGACAAATTTTCATTTGGTTTTTCTGTCATTCTTAACACATCTCTTGCTCTCACCCTAGTGCATTTCGTATTTCGTTCAGTTATAAGTTGTTCCGATTTCTTTAAAATCGCCTCACTTATTAAAGGAGTGTTGCATTGCATGGAGGTCATAGCCAATTGCGTTCTACTTATCCTCTCAATTTCACTGAGAGCGTGACCAACGGCAGGACTGTCATTGTTTCCGCAATAGTTGCGTACTGCGCCATGGAAGCGCTCAATGTTGTCTGTTGAGAACCTTCTTGTGAGGACAAACTGGAGACCGCCGTTCAACAAATACTTAATAAAATTGGCTGTGGAGCGAGACGTCAAAATAATCGCATCTAGAGTTTCCTTCGTGAAGCATTCTAGTGCATTACTTTTCATTTTATTCCAGTGTTTTAACATTTTCGGTATTTCTTCATCCAACTCATATAGTCTTTCATCATTGGTATCTGAGAATGGTTTTTTTTCATTTCCAGCCTTTGCTGGTAATGTTGAGTCAAATTACACACATCATGGTAATTGAACCATTTCCAGAAAAACTCCAAAAAATCTGTGAGTGCTTCTACATTTTCAAAACCAATTTGGTACATGTCGCTCATACATCGCAAGGCTGCAACCAACTCCGGTCGGAATATGTCTCTTGCATAACATACTTTCATCCGTTCAAAATTCGTCGGATCAATATGTCTTCTAGTAAGAAAACGACAAAGGGGTAAACCATTTTCAATTGTTTTGACGAAAAGCAGCTTGATAATCGAAAAATCAAGCCTGGTTTCATTCCATTTCAATTGCCGATCGATTAGTTGATTTCTGACATTCTTCAAAATATGTGTATAGTCATAAGAAACAAACAAAATCCTTGATGGATCTGCCGGGTGAGTAACTTGGAAATCGTTATTGTCAGCTTCTCTTTTAAGCAGTTTAAATAGTTTAACGTTCACTTTGGCATTGTCGGCCACCAGCCGTTCTACTATGAAGCCAATTTCTTCAAGCTTCTTTTTGACGTGTACGGTTAGGAAAAATAACTGTTTTCCAGTAAATTTTGTGACCGGCCAACTTCCAGCTAGCGCCGAATACTTCTTGGTGATACCGGTAATTAAAAAAATTGATTAAACTGATTGCTAAAACCGGAGCTCCAGTACTTTTCACATCATTGTCGTCTTTCAAGAACGCAGCCTCTTCTGAGATTTTCCCACCGTCACAGTCTATTCCTTTCCCATCATTTTCTTCTGAGTCTTCTTCGTCTGATTGTTCTTCATTTTCTTCTTCGAAAATTGCGTTCCAGTCCTCATCGGTTATTAAAACACCACCGAAGTCTACTTCACCAACGAATTTCTGTCTTGATTGCATCCATAGTAACAAGGCTTTGCAAGCCATTTCATCAATTTCTATGGAGATCCTTCTTTCGTGTGGCTGTGTAAGACTTTTGAGAAGCATCTTTAGTCGCGCAATGTTTACATTTGTTAATCCGACCTCTCCTTGTGTAGTTCCTGTGTAGCTTATAATAGTGGTTCTGCAAGGGAGCGTGAGGATGTTATGCGCTCTCAAGAAGTTGTACAACGTTGGACTTCGTCCCTGCAAGGCGATTGAGTATTTCAAGGTCTATTGACAATATCTGATTGTAGGGGAGACTGGAGTATGCCAGGACACCGGGTCAAGAGGGACAGTAGGGGGGAAAATAGAAGATTTTAATAAAATTCAAAACATTTTTAGTATGTTATTTAGATACATGCCATCTAATTTGGCATGTATCTAAAGCTCATACTAAAAATGTTTTGAATTTTATTAAAATCTTCTATTTTATACTGTCCCTCTTGACCCGGTGTCCCGGCATACTCCAGTCTCCCCTACAGCTATCTTTATTGAAGTTCAAGAGCTAACAAAAACAAAAATAAGTTTTAAAAAATGTTTTGTTAATCAACGGAAAAATTTCAATTACCTGGCATAACAGAAATGAAGCTTTTGCATGTTGTTCAGACTGCTTGTCAAGTTCTTCTTCAAAAACACTCACCAACGATTTAATTGCAGCTGTCATCCGCTTATCCAATTTGCATAGCTTGATTGTTTGTAATCCTACTAAATTTTCCAACTTCTTTATCTCCTTTTCAAGATTTACGACTTGATGACGAAGCTTGCGAACAAACATTCTGTTGTTAGTTAAAGACTCTTTAGACAAAATTTTCTTCTTTTTTTTCTTTATATTCCTTTGGCTCCTTAGTCACTTCATTGGTGTTGTTACTTGAATCCACTTCTTTTACAGCAATCTTAAGACAATTAGAATTCAGAATTGATATCAAATCATTCCCGATAATACCGACCGGTTTACATGTGTTGCAGAACCGCACAAGTTTCCGTATACCGTTTGGTATATTTCTATGAATCCACTCAAGCATATCAAAGATTTTCAACATGGCCTAAAATGAAAACATTATTGTTACATTACCTTAAACACTTGAAATAATTCTGAACAATTTAATTACCTTATTCACTTGATCATTCGCAATAATTTTCGCCAACACAAATGACGTTAGCAATTTAAGCAATCTAGTTTCATCCACTTCCAGTTCGGAATCAACTGCTTCCATCACTATTGAATTAACCAGTTCGTTGTGAAAGCTTTCTACTTGTAACTCGTGAAGGTGACTAATGGTGGCATGACTATCGCCTGTTTTCTTGTAGTTTTGTAATATCAGGAAAATTTCACGGTTAAATGAAGTGACTGGATCTGGAATCATGTTCGATGACAACTCGGGAAATCGGCAATCATCAATCTCTGACGGCTGTGAGATTGAATTGCTGTTTGGATGTAAAAGCGAATCTTCTTTTAAAAATTTGGCTGAATTATCTAAATCAAGAATCGAAGAATCCAAAAGATGGACAACGCTGGAATCAATTCCTATGTCATTTGAGAAGGGGTGTTGTATCTTTTGGAGTTACCTACAATTAAAAGACAATTATTATTAACTTAATTTTCAACTAAAATTTAAGCAATTAAGGATTACGGAGAGACAAGACAACTCTAAATCACCACCGAGGTCGTTATAATGAGATGTGGATCTATCATTTGGTTCTAATTCATGTCCGAAGGAGTCCAAAGTTTTATCACTAGTAGTTGCCTAGTAGTTAAACACAATTATTTATAATTCTATGCTCTATGGTCCACAAAAAATGCTTACAGAGAGAAGAGACATATCTAAATCACCGGTGAGGGCGTTAGAATGAGGAGTGGATCTACCATTCTTATCAAAGTCATGACCGAAGGAGTTCACGGTTGTATCACCAGTAGTTGCCTAGTAGTAAAACACAATATTGAATTACTCAATGTTCCAGTAAACTGTAGGCCGAAAAATGCTTACAGATAGGAGGGACAACTGTAAATCACCACCGAGGTTGTTAGAATTAGAGGTGGATCTACCATTTTGATCTAAGTCATGACCAAAGGAGTCCAAAGTTATATCACTAGTAGTTCCCTAATAGTGAAACACAATCATTAATAATTTGATTTTAAACTAAACTTTAAGTAAAGAAATTCTTACAGAGAGAATAGATAATTCTAAATCTCCTTGAAGGACGTTAGAATGAGAAGTTGATCTACCATTTTGATCCAAGTCATGACCGAAGGAGTTCAATGTTGTGTCACTTGCAGCTTCCTAATATTGAATCACAATGATTAATAACTTTATATTTTACTTGACTAAAAGCAAGTAATGCTTAGAGATAGTAGAAAAGACAATTGAGTTAGAATGAGTGGATGTAGAATGTTGATGTAAGTCCCGAGCAAAAAAAGAGCTCACTGTTTTATCACTTGAAGTTTCCTAATTTTGAGAATACATTGATTAATAACTAGATATTCAAGTAAACTTTTATCAACCAGTAATCCAAACCTTAATGGAGGGTACACATTTCAATCGACCATTTACGTTTGATAATGGTGTCCTGTCCACATTTGTAGTTGTTGTACATGCCTATAAGAAAAATATTATTAATTGAAATTAGGCACATCAAAACACATAATTTTTATTATAATAACAACTTTTAATTTCTTATGACAACTTGCCTTTATGGAGTGATGTGTTGGTAATTGAAAAATGGTAGGAATAGCATTTTTAATAAGTTTTTTAGTATTCTCATTAACAAATTTCGGCTCGAAATGCAAGCTACAAATTTTCAAGTTTTTGGTAACCTTAAAATATTTAGAAAAACCAGTGACAAAACTGTTGTCTGAGAATGCCTTGAGCCACGTTTCCACTACATTCTCATCTTTAGGCCACGAAAAAAAATGTAACTTAGATTTGTTTTCCACAATGTTTGAACCATGTTTTGAACTATTGCAAAATCTTACACAGCACGTACGTGGCATTGTATTAAAGGAAAAAAAAACACATTAAAAAAAACTTAATTAGCCATGCCCAAATACGACCATATATGACGTTAGCTTAAGGCTTGCAAGGCAAACAGACTGACGATCAAAAAAATTTTAAACCGCGGAAAGATGACATGGAATGTGGAACTTGACTCTGATGTACCTTACGACCCTCTGGCTATGAAAAGTAGGGGATGGGAAGGGGTAGGGGCTGGGAACCATTCGGCAACAGGGAGATAGTGAGCTGTTGGGCCGTTATTTCAGTAGGCCATGCTCTTGTATAAACTCTCTTTCTTGACGTCCGAAAGTGTGGACGTCCTAAGAAGCTCGTGTTACACATCTCCCCGCATCACTAAACGAAAATCTCACCTGATAACGAACGAATGTAGTTATCCATTTATGAACGAGAACAAGAGATGACTGAAATGGAAAAAATTAAACTAATAATGGATAATGACACCGGCGAAACTCCAAAAGCCGCCATGCAAGAACAATTACCAATTCGTGTCAATTTTTTTTTTTTTTTTGCTTAAATAAAAGTGACAACTTCGGACGTTAGCCTTGTCTATTGGATGAGAAATGTGATTCATTGAACACTGTTTTCGTGTTTTGGTAAAAATTCGCTGTGGATTTTGATTCGTTAAAAAGTGATTAAAATAAAAATATTTAAAAAAATATTTAGATCAAAATTGAAATCACCGATAACTTGATTTAAATCACCAATTGATCTTTCGAACAGCCCTATATGGGCTGTTCGACATGTTTTTTTACATGTGTTGCCATCGCGGAAACGCAGCATTCGAGTCAAGATGATGTCTGCTACAATTGCCCGCCCCGTCTTGTCTGACCAATTGACGTAGGTCACATGATGTCAGATTTTTTCTGACGTCATCTGACCTTCGTCAGTTGGTCAGACAAAGCCAACCAAGGCGATTTGGAAACTTTAAAAAGCGCCTCTAGTGAGTGTGTCAGCTACTACGCTCAGCTACTTTTGAGAGCCTAGATGGCTCTATTTAACGTTTCCACTTCACAATTCTGACAGGCTCCTCCCTAAAATCTCTGAAAATCGGTTTACTTTTACCCTGAAACAGGGATAGGGAAGCCAACACAGCCGTGAAGCGACCAGGAGTCTATAGCTCTGCCTATAGGGCTCTTTCGGATCTGTTTTTTTTTTTTTTGCCGTTTTATCTGGCAACGCAGCATGGCGCCGTTCCTTGGTAGCGCGAGAACGGAGAGAAGAGGGAGAATGGGACGAATGGGGGAGAAGAGGAAACGAGGGTCCCCTTTTTTTCGTACGCCCTCCTCCCTCCCATTCGTCCCATTCTCCCCGTTCTCGCGCTACCAAGGAACGGCGCCTTGCTGCGTTGCCAGATAAAGCGGCAAAAGAAAACAGATCCGAAAGAGCCCTATACCTGACTATTATTCATTAATCATTAGGCCTTAGCACTTAACAGATATTAGTAAGGATAGTAATCCTTCAGGGATAAAAATAGTATTCGTTAAGTACATATTGTGCATCTTTATTCGAAGCGTAATAATGTATAGACAAGTTAGTGTTATAGCTGTTTAGTCTTTTCTTGTGTGTTTGAGCTTGTCACTTGTCAGCACTATCCACTTTCAATAACTTTTCAAGATACTTTTCTTTTTCTTTTGGCACTAGTCCTTTCGCGTAGTCGGACAATTTAAAAAGGGTTAAAGTTTCCCCAAGTATAGGATCACTAGCATTAAGATCACCCATGTTATTGTTTACATCTAAGATTCTAAGTATTAAACACAAGAAAAGACTAAACAGCATCCCAGACTTGGACTTTCTTTAATTTTAATGGGTAAACTAAGCTGAATTATACATTTAAAATCCATATATAATAAAAGAACAAGCTTTTGGGGGAGGGGCTTATTCATGTGTCAACAATGTGTCAACACAGGCTCCTCCCCCAAAATGGAACATGCCCAAACATGCCCAACACCAGATGTCGTCGTCGTGATGACGCAATCTTCAACAACCAGCATCATCACCAGATGTCTATAGCATCGCGGTGATGACGAAATCTTCAAGTAAGGTACTGGGCAGATTTCCCACGATAAAATCTATTACGGGCAGATCGTGCTACAGAAAAGCGAATAGCAAAACAGCCCGACTTAACGCTAGACCAAAGTTCCCCGGATTTGACCGGGGCTCAGGTTACTCGTTACTCTATAAAAAGCAGAATGTTCTAAACAACGATAATCCTGAACATTTCTAAGATTAGATAAGTAATTCTATGCTTAAATAATAAAAAACCCGCTTTCTATTATCCCCACAACGTTAAAAGGACACGTTGGCGCACGATCCTAATTTAGCGGTTGTGCAACTCAGCATCCGGAACTTGTCTATTATGTATTTATGTGAACGCTCCCTGCAAACTAATAGAAATTTTTTTTAAATATTTGTACATAACCAGCGCAGTCAAAAGTCAAGGCTAATAATCAAGGTAACAATAGTGTGGTCAAAAAAACGTTTTCATGTTCGTGTGCAAGAAATTGTTAGTTATAATTTATTTTGAAAACGTATTATTTATTTATTTTTTTAATTCAGTGAATCACCCGAATTACCTGTTTTGCCTTTCTTTTATTCTTGAACTCAAAGCATGTCTAATTATATAGTTCGTAGTTCATTTGTATTTGTCTTATAGGGTCTACACTTTTAGTCAATTGCAATTTTTAGTTTCCCTTCGCCAAAAATGAACAAACAAATTCTATCTACAAGGAAAGCAAGAGCAAAATCAGCTAAGAGAACTCCTGCGAGAAGATTGCGATATTCGGTTTCAAAATCCACAATTCCAAACTCTTGATTAATTTCTGGGAAAAAACCGAGAACTAAACCAAGTATAAAGGATCCTGTCCCTATCAGACTGTAAAGCAAAACGCGATTCTCTTTCAGACTTTCCATAAAGGGATGACCACGATAGTTGACTGCGATCGTTGAAACTTGAAGAGCCATACTAATTATGTATACTGTACTGTTCAGCAAATTCGGTTCAAATTCTTTGTCTAGATCAGGAAACGGTGATTCTCTTGGTGGTAGACGTATGGACGACTGCTGGACCAAAAACACTAAACTTGAAAAATGAACCAAGAATTGAAGTAATACAGTCAAAATGGTATAAGAATTGAAAATATTAGGTAAGGGTCGATTTCGGGACAAATGCTTCAGTGGTTTTGATCGAGAAATGAATAAAAAGCAAGCGGCTAAGAGTAAACCTTGCAAAGTTGCTTGCCCATCACTGAATTTGACACCCTCTAGATAAAGAACAGATTGACTATAAGCCAATACAAGAGCGTTCAGTGCCAGGATTTTAAACATTTGCAAAGTGGTTACGAGCGTGCAGCGACCCTGTTTGATGACATGGCAAATGCTTTGGATAGAACTCATTTTCGATGTAAATGGAGCAGCGATGGATGCGTCTCCTAACTTGACTAATTGGGCCCGTTCCTGTTCTTCCATATCTTTCATCATTTGCTGGAGCTGAACTTGCGCCCTGTTTAAACGTTCCAGACGAGGGTCCAAGGCGACATCATGAGAACCAGGGATGGGCCGCCCTTTGTCGCCATGACGCGAGACGAGTCTTTTACTTTTCTCGTGGCCTTCGTTGTTGACTTCTTTTTCTTTTGACTTGTCTTCCGATTTCTTCGATTTCGACGTCAGCTCCGGGAGATGAGAAAGAATGGCCACACCTGACAAACAAAGGACACACAAGGTTACTTTTTGTTTTGTTTTTTAAGAGAAAAAAACAAAACAAAACTTACCAACATGAGCATGTTTCAATGCTCCTACATCATTGGTCCCGTCTCCACACATTAGAGTAGTGTAGCCTAGCCCATTCAAAGAAGTAATAATCAGTTCTTTTTGTTTAGGATTGACTCTGGCATATACGCGGATGTGGGGTAAAACCCGGTGATAAAATTGGGGAATCGCGTTGTACAAATGAGCGAGGCCTAAACCCGTTATGCAAAGCACGTGGTCCGATGTGAATCGTTTGAAATCGGCCGGTATCAGTGGGAGCTCCAAGTCTTGGTCAACACTTTGCCACACCCACTCATTCGCAACACAAGTCATAATAAGAGTAGATTCTTTTTTGGCAAACTTCAACACTTTGGCAACATGGCAGGCCGTTAAAGGGTTATCCCCGGTGATCATGACGACTCGATGTGACGACGATACTATTTCTCGAATAACAGAGAGAGAGTCTTTCTTCATCGGGCATGAGAGAATCAAGAATCCGGCAAACTTAAGCTCTGATTCAAGATTTTCACGCTTCAATGAACGGACAGCTTGATGACTCAATGTTCCTAGATTGCGGTATCCCAGGGCCAAAACTCTGGCTCCTTTGCGAGACATGGCTAAATACACCTCATCATAGCTGGACGGTACTGAAACGAACATAGACCTTAGGGTCTCAGGAGCTCCTTTCACGGCGGTTATGTAGTTGATTTCCATGGAGCCTGATAAGCTGTAGCCAGCTACAACTGCCATTCTCTTCAGCGCACTGCTGAAGTGATATCTTTGATGAATTTTCAATGCTGGGCTGCGCACCTAAAGTCGTTAACATCGAGAAATAATTCAAAATTTAACTAACAGGGTTTGACAGAAACTTACCGATTTATTGTTGGGTATCAAAGCGTCACCTTTGGTCAAAGTCCAATCAATAGCTGTTAGTGTGGCCTTTTCAAGTGGGTCACCAACTAGGCCTTCGTCCATGTGAATGAGGGAATGACAAGTGGCCAAGGTTTGCAGAGTCTCTAGCGGCACTTGATTTAAACTTTGTACAATAGTTGGATCGTTTTCATCGAGACCAGCGATGCCCTCAACAACAAGATTGTCATTTGTTAAAGTTCCAGTTTTATCAAAACAGCACATTTCGATTCGGCCGGCAAATGGGATCCTGAAAGGTTCGGTGCAATACACTCCTAGTTTGGTGAGTTGAACCAGTGAGGTGTTGACAGCTAGAGATAGTTCTATAGGAAGTTCAGGAGGAACTACCGACGTCAGAATCAACGTGCACTCTAAGAACAGTTTGTAGCGATTGCGATCCGGATCTTCTGTTCCCTTGATCCACAAGTATCCAGAAGCCAAGATGGCGAAAAACAAAAGGAAAACTATAAATCCAAATGTTTCCAGATTGTTGGCCGTCACACGTTTAACACCAAACAATATTGTACGTAGCAGCTTTCCCTGAAACAATCAAACGTAAATATATTAACTAAAATCAACAAACTTGACACGCTCATGATAGGGCATTAATCCGATATTTTTTCTTGTTTTTTTCATTTATCATCAGTTATTTTTTGTTAAATAGTTGTATTTGAAATGTCTTTTAATTCATTTTTACCTGAGATGTGTTGAAGCTATTACGAAGAACATAAGCAATGCATCCTCCATCAGGAGACTTCAGCTGTCCGGCTGTTTTGGTGGGCCTGAAAATCAAAATATTTTCGTGACATTAAATTCGCCATTCCTGTATTTAGTTTGTGTTGTTAATCTCACGAAGTGTGCTGAACGATACGAGTTCCCCCAAATAATATATGGAGTTTACTTTCATCTTCTATGTCCAAGGAACGACTTGTTTGGTCGTCAGGCAAATTCTCTATGGGCTCCTTCATTTGTGGGACTGACTCTCCAGTCAGCAATGATTCGTCAACAATACATGGACCACGAAGAAGTAGCATGTCGCACGGTACGAGCAAAGAATCGTCAGAGGAGCGACTCACTGACACTAGATCACCAGGAACTAGTTGATCGCTAGAGATCATTTGCCATTTTTTACTCCGATAAACCTAAAATACAAAATATCTTACATAATCTATGTTTACGTTAATCGTAGTTATTAAGTATAAACCCACCTGAACACTATATGGCTTATTCCCCATTTTTCTAATTTCAGACATGTTGCGCAACTGTTGTTGTACAAGCGTACATTCAAAAGCAACCAACATAAGTAACGTAAAGATGGAATAATACCTATATTTAGCAAATATTAGAAAACAGTTCATAGTATGGTATTTAACCTAATACAAGTAGTACTTACCAGTAGGCATCCAAACACCAAAGACAAACACAAAATACTTGGAAAACAAAGAATGGTGCAGTGGCTCTCTCCAAAAACAATTCCATGAATTCAGGCACAACCATTTCCAACCTACAACATTTGACGGCATTAAGAAATCATTAAAAAATTAATGTTAATAAAACAGCAATAAACTATTTACTCATTTTTTCCATAGTTGTTTTCAGCTTCTTTGATATCAGAATCACTTTGATATCCTTTCCAATCCAAATATTCTTGGTAACTATGACCAATTGGGAATACTATTCCTTTAAAACACTTTTCTTCAATATCCCTGTATTAGAACAAGAAAGAATGTTAAAAATGCAATAGTGTGTGGGAAAATTTTGAATTTATCATATTAATCATATAAATTACCAAATGTATCTTGTTTTTTGAAACATGAACCAAATTTTCACAACTTTTCCTTCAACATCCTGAAAACAATAAAAAAAAAGTTTATTAATTTATTTTCATTGTGCCCATTGTCGAAAATTACCTTCGTTCTTTGAATTGGAACAAGTTGAGAGGAACCATTATTTGGAGTTGGAACCACTTTAACATAAATTGCTTCTAATGGATTAGATGTACTTGTACAGGTAAGAAATGTTCTGATGTGAACGGACCAGTAACACGACAATGAAACTAAAACTTGGATTAGTCCTATGCCGGCTAATGATATCCACCCTGCTTCTGGATACTCTTCAACCCCGTAAACAAAAACCCATAAATAAAACCACAACCCGTACAAAAATATGAAAGGCAGTGAGTATCCATGAATAATTGTAGGAAGCGGATTGTGTAACGAAACTTTTTGAACGAGATCGTCCAGGTTTTTTGACACGTCAACATCCATCTTTTTCGTCGTCTGTTGGTGCCAATCCTACTGCATTGTGCATTTCAGAGTGACAGTTTTCACGAGAATTAACCGGTTAACCGAAAGTCGTAAACAGTTCTGAATTAATCCGATAGATGAAAATAAAATGTTGCGTTCGCTTCCTTATAGGTGGCGTTCCGTATGAATAGAAAAAATTATAAAATTAAAATGTTGAGGCTCTTAATTGAATTTTTTAGTAATAATCATTTTAAATTACTATTAATATAAAAGATTCGTTAACCTCAATAAGTCGCTTCGTTTAAATAGCAAACTTTTCGTACAACGCAAATTACGCAATGCAATGCTTTTACGGGTAGATTTCGAGTCGATATTATGTTTACTCAGCAATTCAGCATAGTCAGCAATAAGGAGAAGAGGTCGGGCCATATAAAGTCACAGTTATTAGTTGATTCACCTTTTCGCTCCTTATTAACCGTAAAAAGCAAAGAAATATTTGTTGCTACATTCAAACAAATAAAGGGAGTCCAAGTCAGAATCTACTTTGAGTTCTGTTTTATAATTCAAGCTACTTTTTATAGGGACTAGTTAGGAAGACGCACATTTCTTAATTTTAAACTAAGATCTTACTTAAAGTGATGACTACCACGATATCGATCGGTATCTGTGAGATTCATTGCCGTTTTTTTGTTTTTCATTCTTCAGTTCTGTTCCATCAACTACAAAATAACACTTAAGAATGCAGGATAGAATTCGGATTGATTTTAGCCATAGTTTTAATATATTATCAGGGGTGCTGCTGTAGAAGTCAATGACTTTCAAAGGACTCTTGAAAAGAGATAGGCCTATTTACTCGAACTCAAAGTCAATCAACGAAGATGCGTCGAAATCCGCATTGTGATTCAACTTCGAGGGCCGGCATCTCACGACGTTTCGTTTTCAACTCATTTCCATGTAGCCTATATATCACTGCAATTTCATTATAACAAGAAAATGGGTTTCTTCTTGACGTTAAAATTTTAAATTCTTTGGAAATGAATATGTGGAGAGATTAAAGGCAAACTCTTTCAGGTTTGATACCACTATCAATTCTAAATTCTTGTATATTAGAAGTTCATGATAGACATTAATTGTTCTATTCTTCTGTATGGAATTGCTTACACAATCAATAAATATTTCGCGCGTCTGTGTTAATACTGTGGCGGCACACAGTTTAATCTCGTAGACTAGTCGTTTGAAATAAATTTGATAAAGCGGAGAAAATAATTCCATATTTCTGTCGCTGGAATAAGGTGTGAAAATAGCAAATGGATAATATTTGTCAAACGACCCGGCTATTTCCAAGACCTACTACGGCTAGAAGAGTATTGATTATTTACCCTATAAACTCTTTCCTCCTGCCACGCATCAGCAGGACCACCTGCCGCACAAACGATTTAAGGGTTCCATCGCCGCGACAAATCCAATTCTATTAAATTATTGAAAGTTAAGCTATCTATTTTTCCCCCATAGCAAAAACAGACATATTTCGTTTATTTGCTGTCAGTCCATCAACCGGTAGCAGCGGGAGGTGGTCGTTTCTATTCACGTTTCCACCTTTGCTTGCACGATGGCAGATCTGTCAAGAACAAGTGCTTTCAAACCTCTGGTCGCTGTACCATAGAACCCAGTCGATCTCCTATACTATATATATACTGAATGTGTCTTGATCGTTAGAAGGCCAGCATTACATATACAGTTGACGATTGCAGACACCATTAAGAAAACGGAAATGCTCGTAACATTTAACAGTAGTTAGAATTAAATATAAAAACGCAGTGTATCCAAAATATTGACGATCTTGAATAAATGCTGCGCGACATATATTTTTATTCGTCTAGAGTTGAAGATACACTCACAGTTGCCTGACTGTCTGCTGCTGGTATATATGTAAGCTAGCAGCTAGCATCGTCCCCGCTCATTATTTTAGATTGTCCAAAAAGTCACGTTTCATTCTCTTGTCGCGTTATCTTATAACAGACAAGAACCCCACTTTATCTTGTTCCGTCTTTCTTGTTTTCGCAAGGGATAATGGAATAAATAGAACATTGAGCAATTTCTGGTTTTCGTATTCAAGTTGTTCGTACTGATATATTTCCCACCGCGAATCGTTTGATTGTCTACACGCGCTACAGTGTCTTTGGTATCATGTGAAATAATCAAGTACTACGTTTCGCTGATTTCTTCAAATGATATTTCCAACCCAAACGCCATCACCTGGAGAAAATCAAGTGTTCTAATTAATTCTATTTTTTCATTGCGCATCCTTATCATCATTTTTTATCTATTTGACGTGAAACTTTTGATGGGATCCACCATTTCAAATTGTTCACTCGTTCCGAGGTCACGTTTGACGATCATGTATGACGCAGCATCGACTTAATGGCGCGCAATTTGATTTTTTAGCGAGATAAGTTCTAGCTAAAAACCGATTTTTTAATGGGCAGGGGGTGAGTATAATCTAGTAACCGGAAGTATCGAGAAGTAGAGTAGAAATCTGGTTCCCGATTTTCTTCTTATTGTGTCCAATTTGACAGTCGATTTTACAAGAAAGTGGGCTAGATAATATTTGTTACATGGACACTTTTCATGAAAGACTGCAGCAGTATACGTTTACTGCCAATTAGGCCTGTTAAGCTACACATTTGTAAACTTGCTCCTGACTTGCGCACCTTGTTAATAAGAGAGAATCACATAATACATAACAAAGCACGACGTTATTGCGCAGCGCGATACGGTACTAATAACACAACGCACTTGACATTATTCTGGCCCTCTCGTCGCCATCAGGGACATTGTTGTTCAATTAGACTCCCCATCGAAGGACAATCTAAAAACACCTGCTTTATTACTAGCTAGTTATTATCGACATGTCTATACGATACGAAAATCCAAAACTAATTGGATTCAATTGTTTATGCTACGTTTGTTGAAATTTTGAAGAATAATTTAGACCCAACTCGAAAAAACTGGTCTATAATAAAGACGATGTTAAACATTTTGAAAGACTTGACGAGATAAGCATTACGTCTAAATTGAAAACATTTTGGAGATTAGTTCTGTAAAACTCGATAAAACTTATGTATTTGAATCGGTATTTTTTTAAGTGACGTAAGGTGGCTGGGAGAGTTTATTCATCACGCGTCAATAGTATGCTCAAGTATGCTGATATATACGCATACAAAACATATTTTAAGATCGTAAAATCGACGGTGTGCGGCCTATATATATACTATACTATTGATGAACATAAACAGAGGGGGACACACCCCAATATAGCTTCCCTTTCTTTTCTTTTCTTTTTTTTATTTTTCGAGGAAGAAGTCTACGCGATCTAACCCACCAGATGTGAATAGGAAATGAGTCGAAAAGTGGGCCACGCAAAATCCCCTTTCGAAAGCCCGAGCAAAAGTTGGAAGATCCGGGGATCAGCAACAAAGCGGGATTTGGAACTATATAGAGTGAGGCGGTGGGCTGCGCAGACGGAAAACCCCTCTCATCATCACGCCGAAAGCCCTGCTGTGCTCCTGCTTTCGCAGAGGCAAGATATGAGAAATATATACGTATATACGTACACGTATAGAGCTATGTATGGGATAGTCACCATAGAATTACCAGACCTTAGGAATAAAGTAGATAGTCTGACTTGAAGTCACCGAGTCAGTAAGTCGTCGCCAGCAGGCATGAAAATAAACATTGTCACATTCCCCTCCGCGGCCGCTGATCTCGTTTGTCGGATCAGTATTTTCTCAACTTCTTATTTGAGCAAGCATCGGGAACCTTTGATGACAAAAGTCCAAAGTCTTGCGCGGGGGGAAAATAAAAATGGAAGCCTCTTGGCCAATATCAATTTTTGGCTACAATCCAAATAACCGAACGTTCTTTGGACAATCTTTAAACTAGACTAAACAGAGCAATCTTCAAACAACTTATTAGAGTTGTATGTATGCAGGGTTTCTTGTTAATGCGTAATTAGAATAACTTGCGTAACATCGCATCTTCGTTTGCGGATGCGATAGAAATGACTGAGACGGTGAAAGTCCAGCATCTTCCTGATGGCGAGTTTCAAGTCACTTAAAATTGAACTCTAAACGTGCGCATAGCTCTCCACTATTGGTTCTTCTTGAATGGCGTTGCTTTCTCTCGCTTAACCGTTCAGAATGATTACCCATTTTGTTGAGAGGAATCAAGTGGTTGTGTCGAGTACCCGACAGGATTTTCCCCCAATTAAATTCATTCGCAACAAGCGACAAACAACATTCATTCAAAACAAAATTAAAAAAACTTCAATGCTAGACTACAATCAACGAATTGCGAACTTTTAAAGATAATTCATTAATACCCGCTGAAAATCCGCCGCGATTTTTCCGTTTTTCGAATCAAAAAACCAATTTCTTCCAAGATTTTTGAATTTTTTGTTGTCCTCGAAATAAAATAGTTGACGCATCTTTCTATTTATCCAACTGTCTGCTGTGTTCTAAGTGCTCTGAAGTAATTCAATCTCATAAGAGCGTGCAAGTTATCGCTGTAATTCCAGATATTGTTGTAATCGATTGGCGGCGAGAACGGCGAGAAGTATGTGATATAATATCGTCCGTATACTCGAAGAGTGAACTTTATAGAGCGGCGGAGGGGTGAGTGTAGTGTACGTATACACACGATGTGTTGCGCACCCTGGGATAGATGTAGGCTATCCGAAAAATGGATTTCCTATCACTGGATATTGTCGTAGTCTAAGCCGTTCATCACTTGATCCGGCTGATGGAGAGGAGATGGGAGTCAGAATTCAATACTAAATCCCTCTGCTGTGCTGCTGCTCATCGCGAGGCTGATGGATGTCGATGCTTGGCGAAGACGATCTCTCTCTCGTCGGCACAGGGCAGCAGGCAGCAGGCAGCTAGGCCAAATAAAAACGTCACCCAAGTTGATCCGGCCCTCAGTCACATTGAAATCCGAAACCAGAAGCTCGCAAGTCGCAACGAGAGCCTTTCATCTCGAGTTGCATATAGAAAGCCTCGCTCGCTCGCTCGGCCCAAGACGGCCCAAGAGTCTCACAGCTAGACGTCGAGATGCATGAATGTATGACGATATGTACGCCCGTGAAAAGAAACTCAAACTTTCTATTGTCTGAGTGATCGCTTCTTACAATGACTTTCTTAAAACTTGACTTCTTTAGACTTTTTAAAGATCACTGTGGACGTACGTACGTATGTGTCCTGTATACTAGACGTACACACATGGAATTGGAATGTCTCCCACAATTTTGTCCGCCTTGTGTCATTTTTAACACTAGCGTGTATTATAGCTATTGTAGCGGCCTACAGTTTCAGATTAACTGCCCGTGTGGTTCTTAGTTCGTCGCACATAGAATTTAATAGTTTTCAGCTCCTTGCTGAAACTACAATGCCAAAGGCTTTGACGTGGCTAGCGCTATCGCTTTGACTGTGAGCGTATTAGAGCGTATATCGTTGGTCGGAAGAATGGAGGTTGCATCACTACTCACATCAGACGAATCACAAAATGGCATCGCCTTTTTCGATAAAACTTTACTATTAATTATTGGACGATTCCTAACTCAATCAATATTTATTTGTAATGTGCAGCGAGAAGTTCACATCGAGTACGATTGACAATTAAAAAAAAAAATGGCGGGAAATTTGAAACGTTTTAACAAATCAAAGATGTCGTATTCAAATTCCGGCGGGAGTTTCATTCATTATTGGCATATAGTAACAGCCAGTTCTATTTTTAAACATGAAATTCATTTATTTTTTATTTTTCAATAAACAATTCCTCGAAGATACACTTCATTTATCAAAGAGCCCAGCTTTATTTCTTACCCGGATGAATAAAATGTAAGGGGGATAAAATGATGCATATAAACTGCTTTCTAGACATATTGTTGTGAGGATTCACTCAGTCCTACCTCAAGCTGATTAGCATGCATATTGTCGAAGCCTATCCTACAGAAAGCAATGCAAATTCCAAATGAATCACCAATGTCTTATAGAATGCCGCATGAAATAGAAAGACCAGCAGCCAGCTATATAACAAAAGGGATAAATAGAAATGCTGGAGACGATGGATTATGACCGGCTCTATAGACTTGTAGGCGGAGGACATAGGCCCATATCTTTGCCAACGGGAGTCAAACTGACGAGTCAAGGTGTCGTCTGCGGCTGAAATCCCTCGGATATGCGACACACAGAGCAGCAGCCAGCGAACGAGACATGCGCAATCGCCGTCTGCCGTCCCGGCACGTTTAACATCCATCCAGCAGCCGAGAAAAAAAAAACAAAAACAAGACTGTCCTATATGGCTTGCTCGTCGTTTTTTGATTCCCGTGCGCTGAGACCGCACCAAAAAGTGGACGGCAACGCACACAACGACTCCCGTCTTTTCCCTCTATCCGCTGGCTGCCTGGATGTGGAAAAGACATCAAAAGCAGATGCGATTCTCTGCTCCCGGCTCAGTTCAGCAGCTGCCGGGGCTTTCGTATAGATCACAGAAGAGAGAGCGAGCGAGTCCAGCGTGTGCGCCAAGTTGGACGACGACAGCACATTCATTTTTCCCCCGCTTTCTTTGATTATTCTCTCTCATTTGCTCAAAACGGTTCATCGTCGGTTCAGAAAAGAAATGCAAAATGATTGTGCGTCGATCGACAGTGAACCTTTTCTTCGTTTTCTTCAACTTCATCGGGATCGTCCAAGTCTTTTTCACAGGTATTTCGTGTTGTTGTTTTATAGCCATTCTATTGGCACGCAGCAGCCTTATGAGAGGAGAAATCTAATCTTACGTCGCAATTATTATAATAGCCTTGACACGGTGTTTGAATTCGCACGATTTTTCGTTCGACTCCAGATGAGAGAGAAATGAAAAATGCGATTATTCTGTAATTTCCGATAGCATGTATAACGTAATCATTGGACAATTGGATAGTTGACTATAGTGATGAATCTTTTGACTTTTGACACATTCCCTACCAATAGCGACGGCTATGCTAATCATCACCTTTCAAATCTCAATAAACTGCCAACACCGCGGAAACAGTTCAGCTATATAGTTCCGTACAAGAAGTGCTGACAATCTGCTAGTGTTTTCTTGCTGTATAGTCATTTGCGCAAATATTTCACTGGGAGAAACTCAATTGGCACTCTTATTGTTTTCTTCTCTAATGATTTTTCCGCTTTGTGAAAATGGAGTAAAAGGGACGACGCGACCTTTTGCTGGGTTATTCCCCCTCCACTTCTACTACTATATTCTTACGAATACGGGTACGCGACACCCAAGTAGAGAAGGTATAGTCTAGTTTTCCTGCCTTTTACTTCGTGTCTTGGTAGGACGACGAGGTAAACTTCTTACCTGCTTAAAGCCTTGAACTAAACTTGCCCGGAATCAAAAGCCGCCGCCGCCGCCCTGTCACGGATCTTTTGAAAGGAATAAGGAGCTCCTCCCTCTGTCTTGCGATTTTCATACAATTAACAACTACACTGAACATATCAAACATTCACCTGTATTTCCGCTTCCGCAGCCGAACGACACGTGTAACGACACCATTTGGAGAAATGGCGATTAACAGCATAATTCCACTCAATGGAAAATATGGACAAATCAAAACTCTGAATTGTCATTTTACCTTTTTGATTTATTATAAATTATAGCTTTTGTATTACTATAATATACATCTTATAGATACTTTTGGTATCCACTGTCGATAAGCCACATTTTACTGTCAATTTTATTGGCGGAATTCTAATGTCTCCGTGTGGTCTATGTAGTGAGGAGTTCTATTTTCTGGGAATCTTTTCTGAAATCTAATTCATATATAATTCATATATAATTTCTACTAGAAATTAAACTAAATAGGACGAGATGGTTGTCTCATTTCCGCACTAATGTTTTATTGGTATCATGCTACAGTAAGAAACACGTGCAGTCAATTTTTCATCCGGTATTCTGATATTGAATGATCTGAAGACACATTGATTATTCGTTATCTGAAACTTTTCTCGAACAATTCTAGGAAAAAAGACAGAAGTTCAAAAAGGAGGATATAAATAGATTAGCACAGACGTTGTACCTTCTATTGTATTTAGGTTTCGATTCGAAAATAAAACCGGCAGCACCCAAATTCATTGATTTCTGCGGATTTTCGGCATGTGTATATAATTTATATAAGCGTATTAAGCTACATGTCAAGCTCGGCAATGATTTGATAAATATCTTAGTCACTTTAGACATGGCTGGCAAACTTTTTTGCTTATTATTAGCTAACACACGGCCAACTGTATAATGCTGTGTCATTCATATGGTTTATGGTCACAATTAATCGACGAAACTTTTATTTGTTTTTAATTGTTTTTAAAATTCTCCGTTTTCTTTCTTTTTTTGTTTTTGTCTTTTTCTTTTCTTTTCTAGGTGTTAACTGTTTGCAGATTACAGATTTCTTGGTTCCGCTAGCGGCCAAAGTGGGCGAAGACCGCCAATTGAGTTGCCAATATCAGTTGGGCAGCAACGAAACGCTTTACTTCCTTCGGTGGTACAAGGACGGCAACGAGTTTTTCCGTTACATGCCCAAAGAGACCCCGGCCCAGCGTGTTTACAACGTGTCCGGCGTTAGAATCAAAGTAAAGACTATTTCTTTAGAAAAAAAAGAAAAATACGAAAAGTTTCATTTTTCAAAAAAGTCGCCAAAAATATCGTGAAAAAAAAAAATGTGTCTCAAAATTCCTGTTTTGTTTAGACACTTTCATCGACTTCCACCAATGTGGTGCTGACAAAGGTGGAGGCATCGACGAGTGGCCTGTACCGCTGCGAAGTTTCGGCCGAAGCGCCGGGATTCGAGACCGCCGACAGAGAAGCGCACTTCAATGTTATCGGTAAGAGTTTGGCATTCATGCAGACGCGGGTTTGATTTTTTTTTGAAAAAAAACCGCTTTCTCTTCTTTCTCTTCTTTTCTTTTCTTTTCTTTTCTTTCTTCTTTTTTCACCTTTCCGCCAATGCAGCAAGTTTCATTTTGTTTTTTGTCTCTCCTTTTATTCTAAGAATATTATTAGCTCTTAGATATTGACGGATCTGATTAGGTAGAAAAAGAGTCACGCTCCGCCGCGTCTATGTCGTGAAAAAGTTGCGACGAATTGTCTGTGCGCATTGAAATCTTCAAAACCCAAGGAAGAATGAGAGATGAAAAAAAGAATAGAAAGAACCTGATGATAGGGGGCAGACATGTCATAGTGATAATGAACATGTAGGAACAGCCTGTTAATTAGTTTAAGAGCCGTTGAAACGTCCACGTCTAGAGCAACACACAACTCGGCAGAGTGTCACGCTATAGATGTTAAGTATTATTATAAAGGTCTCTCTCGTCTAGAATGATATAAATATATCCATCAAAGTTGAATGAATAGGAAAAACTGTCAGCTCATCAAGTGATATGCTGTGGTACCTACGCTGGTGCTGGTGCTAGCTGATGGTACGGTTATATCTTAGCCGGCGAACGAGATGTGATGCTCTCCGATTTCAGGATGTAAGTATCAACATCAGTGTAGCATCATCCCGAAAATCAAAGCAAAAGAGGGTGTTGCCTAGCGACCAACTGACGCAACTGAGTAGACAGCAGCGGGACGACGACGACGACGACGACAAGGTAGCTAGATATTGTAACAAAAGCGAAACGACTAGCTAGCTCTCAACTGCCATCCTACCGTTGATTGCCATAGTAAAAGGAGCAATTTGCTCTGCACTGCATCCGGCCGATCCACTTTCCCTCGAGGCCATTTTCTACTTTTCATTCTCTCGTATCATACTTGTGCAGTTTTTTTTTTTTCAAAAAGATAAAAGTCACCAGGGAAAATCAAAATCAAATACCAGAAAAGAAAAAGAAAAAAAAAAGCCGCTTCTTCTCAGTTCCACAACGAGTTGGTGCCGCTGGTATGTATATAAATAAATGGCAATTGCTATAGCAGCACATTACAAAGTCACGGTAGCTACTCTTCTTTAAAAAAGCGGATAACATTGCAGCTGCTGGAGTCGGATGGAGATGATGAGTTAGAACCTCAGCCGAAACTCTGCAAACAAATAAATACATTTAATTTTAGTTCTTATATTTGAAATCTGAAGTGATTCGATATTATTCTACTTTGCATATTTTTCGATTGGATCAAAGAAGAAATTGTTGTGTGTTTTTGCAACCATCCGTCGTGTATAACAGGAGGAAATGTATCTGAACGCCTGTATAGTTATAACGGTGTGTAGTTATTTTCTGTTATACCTGGAAAACGCCAGATCAAGTTACATCATCCCCTAACAATGTCTATGTATTGAACTTGAGCTAATTTCGTTCGTATCTCCTTTAATCTAAAAAAACTATTTTTAAAATGCATTTTTCGCTGGCCCCCCGTGTTGCGTAGACGGACCTAAAGGACTTCCCTTTGTGACCGTGTCCAAAGTGACTGTCGACGAGAGCATCGCCAACGAAACGATCGTGGCCAATTGCAGTGGCATGGAGGGCATTCCAGCCCCTCAGCTCTCCTGGTCTTTGGCATCTATTCCCGTACATATAACAACTCGGAGAAAATAATTATCTGTTCTTTATTTTTTAAATAAATAATGAGAACCATTTTCTTGTTCAAGGTCCCCAACGATAAACAGTTTGTCGTCCAATGGGTTCAAAATGGCATTGCTGACAATTTGAAGCGAACGACTTCGATGCTGATTTTGCCAATCGATTGGATCATCCAGGTCGTCAACAGACTCGAAAGGTCACGGGCATTGGCTGGCCTGGTCAAAGGTTCCGACGTCGTTTTGCCACTTATTTGCACTTCACACATCCTGGGCTTGTTCGAAGAATCCGACAAACATGACATTAGGGTCATCAGGAATTCGCCAACTACTTGGGCTCCGTCGTCGATTCCGGGAAGTCGCGTTGCCATCAAATTGGCAAAATCGGCGACGTCTATCAATTCATCGGCTACTGGCCTCAGCACTCGGCACGGAGCGTTTACCAATGTTTCCTCCAACATCACGACCCAATTCTTCAGTAAGAAGCTATAAAGGACAATTGAATGCTACTTGATTTTGATAAAATCCTCTAATTGTTTTTGATTATTTAGGTCGGCTGATTTTGGCAGGATTTATTTTGATGTTCTCATCAACGTGGTCCATCTGTCGCAGTTCATTTTGATTTTCATCTGTAATTATTTCAAGGAAGAATATTTATAAAATCCCAGCAGACCTATATACTGTACCTATATACATCAGCGCTATGGAATAAAAGACAATTGGCTGAGATCTGAACACTTAGAATACGTAGCGCGTAGCGGAATTTGAATACCTTTTATGACACAGTGATCGTTATCCCCCTCTCTCATATTATATTGAGCTCGACACTTTTTGCCATGCCATTTTGGTTTTATTTTTGTTTTCTTTCTCTTTTGCTTACTTGTTGAATGTTGAACATTGATGAAAGATCTCTTCTATACACAAGCCTCAAGTTACTCATTAAGGAATGAAAGTTATGTATACGTAACATATACGTAACGTCGTTTAGTTCTCGTTTTTCTATTCAAAAATGTCACTAACAAATTTCGTTCGTCTGGATTCTTCTCTGAGCCAAGCAGCATTGAATTGCATTTTTTTTTTAAATTAAACGACGCACTGTCTATAAATGATTTCTAAATGATCTCCAGTTCAATACAGTATATATAATAATATACTCAATGATGAATTGCAATTTGTTTCAATACATTTTTCTGTGTTACTGTTTCCGTTTGGGGTTTATTTCAACAAATTAATCTTAAAAAATGTGTTAAAACTAAAGAGCTTTTGATTAACTTTCTTCCCCCACAGAACTTGATGTGGCACGAGCATTTAGTCAGACATGTTCGGATGCGTTCAGGTGAAGATCAGAGGAATAATTATTCGAATCCAGCAGCGAATGTTTCTTTTTTTCTTCATTGCGACTTCTCCATGTTCTGTGTACGTCATTTACAGAAATTGGACATTAGCCGATTGCACATTGCCCGATCACCAGAATCCCATTAGACGCTGCGATATCCGTCACCTAATAAGCATGTAATATCAAGTCGGTCGTTCGGAAAGCATATATTTCTATAACGGTTCCATTACGCAAGCACCGCATTTAATGCGACTCTTCCTCCCGTGGTTACACTGTTTCGTTTACATATACTGAAAAAATCTCCTTGATTTTCTGTCTCCGGGTTATGATTATATCAACAGTTACTACAGCAACTTGTAGTGTGCTTCAAAGGCGCATAGGAAATTCGTGGGTACGGCCTATCTAGAAGCTACTTGAGTTTCCCAATGGAATCTACTTGATTTCCCCCCATTTTCCGTGGTTACGCAGATTCGTTTACTAATGGAAAAACTGCGTCGTTCTTTTTCATATTTGTAAATTGGAATTTTTCATTCAATCTTACGTTATTTCCGTGCAGATGAACAATACACAGAAATAGAGCGTAATAACCGACGTATGTACGGTTTATGTTTTTCCTATGTAATATAGCGTAAAAATAAAGATATAGTTAGCCTGCTATCTTGCATAATAAGTTCCGTCCCTTATTGCCCTGACTAAATATCGTAAAGGCCAAGTATTTTTGGCACCGTCCAACTTGACTCAACTGAGCAGGGTTTTTCTTTTTGAAAGAGTTTGCGGCTCAAAAATGTGTCTGGCTAGTCTCAAAGACCGTCGAAAAGTGTCGAGGGTTTTAATATTGAGTTCTTATTGAAGCCAAGGCCATACATATTATCCACCAACCAATGAATAGTTTAAGCCGGCTCAAGATCGACAGCCGCTTTATTTACTTGGCCTGTACACACAGGCGATGAAGTGAAATCAGTAGGCTAGTAGTTCGACTAGGGTTTCGAAAGTGTCAAATAAGAACTAAAATAAACAAGTCAGATAAATAGTCAGGACTCTCACATTTGAATATATAGCCAGCAGTCTGCTACTCCCGCTGTTGTTTAGACAGAAATTATCATCCATCGGGTAAATATTGATGGCGTAATCTTAAAAAAAAATAAAGAGATATATACATAAAATCCAACACTTATTAGCCAAAAAAAAAAAAATAAAAAATCAGCCAAGTGTTAAGTGAGAATGAGAAAGTTTGGGGTTAATAGATGACAAAGCATTCTGGTATTTGACTCACGTTTTCGATTTGTTTCTCGACTTGTATTGGCTTATACGTACATGTTAAAAGAGAAAAGAAACGTGAACTGACGATGCTGGTGAGGAATAGTAAAGAAACGCGAATAAGTCGATGCAAACATATCCAACTTGGGCGTATTGAGCTGTTGAAAACAGCTACAACCTACAACGTTCGTCGTTCAGTTGTCCGGTTTTCGGACAGATTAAATAACTTTAGTCCAGCAGCAGCAGCTCCATAGCAGCAGCGCTGCTATATACTATAGCGCTGGCAATGTGTTTACTGTAGAGCGGCGGACACTTTCTTAATATCCGGACACGTCACGGACCGCGACCCATCCCCTTTTCCCATGCCAACTGCCTTCTCTTTTGTGCATTTGATATTCAATCTGGACGCGTCCTGAGCTGACACAGCCAACAAAGAGAATAAGAGACCTTATAATACGAATACATACCGTAGTGTGTGTGTGTGTATACGTCGCAAATAGACGATAGCACGTTACAGAAGTTATAAGGCGTTTGTCGCGCTGTGTTCTCTCAGTTTTCCCTCCTGATGGATGTTTCCTTCCGCGAGTTGCATTTAAAAATGAAAAAATGAAATACAATTGGCGGATGTGTTGAGCTGGCCTAAAACGCCACCAAAACAACTGGAAATATATATTAGCGACCGGCGGTGAATCGCGTATGCAAGGGAGAAATTAATAGCATTAGCGTGTGTATAAACCCAGCAGCAACCATAAATGTACCTTTATTTTCCCTCTCGGAGTCTCGGTAGAATAAGCGTCATTAATCGTTAGGACCTACTTATGTGTGTGTGGGTTGCGCTAATACTGATGAGAAGAATAAATAGAAAATATTCCAACCCAGCAATGTTGATTTCTTTATTCCACTGTGAACTGCAGAGTCAACTGTTAAAAGAAGCGCCTAGTGTTTAAAAAGTGAAAGATTTTCTGAAAAGTGTAAACCAGAAAAGTGTCCATTTTTTAAAAGAGAAAAAAAAAAGAAAAAAAAGAAGAAGAAGAAAATGTTGTCGTTGTCTATTCTTTGACTATCCTGTTGTGGTCGCGTGGCCTTTTGTATCAGCCAAAAGATGAAAGCCGGGATTCTCCTCCAGCGACAATTCTGCGACGTTTCCTCTCCCTCCCCCCCCCCCCCATTTCCCACCCACAAAAGAAACAAAAGAACAGACGAAAAGGAAGTGAAGGAGACGCAAGACCGCGATCCTACTCCCGGGACGGAGTGAGCGTCAACGAATATGGAAATGAGGCAACTTAAGCCGAGGCCCAGAACAAAAAAAGAAAAAAAAAGAAAAAAACAATAAAAGGGAGGACAACAAGAAGCTAGACGGTTCTTTGAGTGAAAGTTACTTTCAGCCCGGAGCGACTTTTATTTTTCTATTTTTTTATCAAAGAGCTATACTTATCATTGTCTTACCATTTTTCACGCCAAGAAATGTTTTATTAAAAGTAACACAACTGCCATGGGAGTTCAAAATCTTCAAATGTTGTTCTTGATGTTTTGTGTTGTTTGAATTTCAACTGAACACTGAGAATAGGAGAATATACTATATGGGAATTTCTTTGCTCAAATGTTATGAATGATGTGCAACTTTCATTAGACTTTACTCATAGAAATCAATTTCCCGGTAAATTGAAAATCCACGTAATTTCCTGCCTGCGGTGGGTTGTGGATGATGAATGGTTGTTGCGCTATAGGCTCAGTCGGTCGGCCGGACACAGTAGTCTGTAATAATGAAATGCGCGTGCGGGGGGGATTATTGTCGGGGAGCTTTCCGGGGTCAACTTGATCTCCTCCAGGATAAACCTGGTCGGTGTCAAGCGTTAAGTCAATAGCGGCTCTATATTCCGGCCAGGCCATATCCTGATATGCCCATGTCGTTTTATACGGTGGTGCGACCCGACCGGGGGGGATGACGTACTCTTCGAGACTTCTCTGGCTGATATATGAGATAGGGATTTCGAAGAGATGTGTGTGTGTGTGTCGAAGAATATGAAAGGGATATATATATATATACCGATATATAGGCTATATATAGAGGGAAGCTGTTAGAGTGCTCTACACTATACATGTGGAGCGGGGACGGACATGTAGGTCGGATATATAGCCAACAAGCAATATCTATCTCGGTCTACCCCGTGAAAATTCAATTCTTATGACTGAGAAAAAAGACTAACGTTGGTCTTCTTGCGTATCTTTGTAGAGAGTTCAGTTCCGCGCTATCCTCAATTTTTAATGGCGATGACGATTTCTTTAATTCAGAAAGAAAATAGGTTCTATATGTATATTTGATTATAGACCACTTTCTTGTATTGTTATTATCATTTACTGTATGTGCAATAACCAGGTTGTCTTCTTTATTTGAGATAAAACGAATCACGTCACATTCCGCAAAAAAGATGGCCAAACATCACAAAGAATAACCCTAATCATCAGGATATCAAAGGCAAATGTAGGCTATGACGAGGCATCATTCTTCCTTGTCACAGGAGAAGGGGGAACAAAAAGAAGTCAAAGTGTGCTTATTAAAGATGCTATGATATTTATTGCCACCGTTGTCATTTTCACCCGGCCAACAATCGTTTATTCCCGCGTCGTGCTGTACAACCATCCGATCACTCTCAATGTTTTGCACTCATTTGGGGTACAACCCGTGGTCACTCGATCGTAGATTTATTCCGATACTATATGTTAGTCGTTAGAGCAAAACAGTTTCAGATATTAAAAAAAAAAAGATTACGGTATTATCGAATTTGATCAATATTAGACTTTTAGAAAAAAACATTTTGCAGTTCATAGATTGGGGGGGAAAAAAATTGATTTTAATTGGCAAGTTTTCGGCATTATAAGCTTTAGATTGAAACGGTGTGCATCCGACCCATTGTTATAATAATCAGAATTGAGAAACGACACTTTTTGAGTTTTCTTTCGGCCCTCCCTGTTTCTATCTTATTACGACGACGGAGTGCTGAGACGGAGCCAGCTTGCCAGCACTATATAATTTCCCTAGAGTTTCATAGAATTTCCTCCGTTGGCGTAATCCGATGATAACCGAAGAATGCCGCCGTTAGAGGCGAGACTATTAATCTTAGGGAAGATCTATCTAACAAAGGGGGTTGTATATAGCTCTTGCTCTGCTCTGCTCTGCTCTGCTGAGATTTGTACTTTATACTACCAAAGATCGTTGGAGACAACTGTTGCTGAATGCTGAGCGCTCAAAGGGTAATAAGAGATTGGAGACGTTTCAGCGAGCGCTTGGCCTATTTGAGTTCGGTTCGCCCAGACCCTCGTTCTTCTGTACTAGACCATCTCTGATCTTTCTCGTCGTGCTGGCGGGCTAGCGGGCTAGCTATCATTACTAACCCACAAATCATGTGAGCAAGAAATGAAAGTGAAGAAGAAGCGATGAAAAAGACAGCATTTACGGTCAGCAGAACACAAGCGAAAGACGGATAGCTGCTCTTTACCGTCGTGACACATCTCATATATCTACCGGGCAAAGGAAAAGGATAAATGGGAACGGAACCCTGCGCGACGTCTCCTGCTGTCTTCCCCCACCCCCTCCCATCTTCCTCTCTCCGCGTCCTCCATCCTTCCCGCTGTTCCCAGTACATGCACCGCGGACAATCTCATCTTCAATTTCCTTTTTTTTTTACCCCGAGATATATTTATATACGCGTGATGTGGCGGATTCTCAGCACCATTTGTCCCGCGTGCCCGACCCCCCCTCGTAATATATCTATTGAATAAATGATTCACCTACCCATCACCAGGGAATCCAATGTTGGGCGATGCAGATTTTTCCTTCCGTTTTGGATATCAAACGGAGATATTGCGTGTTGTAAATAACCGTAAATAACCATATTAAACGGAACTCGGCTTATTATTAGACTTGGCCCTTTGAAAAAATAAGCCTGAAAAACATCAAATGCGTCAACCATTGATTAGTTTTTTACTCGTTCAATATAGCCTAAATAGTCGACGATTAACATTTTGGTGAGAAATGTGGTCTGTCAAAGTTTTTTTTTTTTTTTTTTTTTTCAAATTTATTTATCGTCTAAAAGAGTAAAAGAGGCAACTTTTGTTTATAAAAATTTTTAAATTAAATTCATTTGTTCGTGCTGAATGATAGACAAATCATTAAAAACAAATCACGAAATTATCTTAGGAAAAAAAAAAACAATTACAAATTTGAAATGAGAAAATCTTTATTAGCTGGTAATTATGCCTCAACCTTTTATTTCTTTTGCTCAGATGCATGTCAAAATATACAATGGGTTGTCAAGACAACCGCTGCTGCGTAGTGCAATTTGCAATTGCTCGTTGTTATGGCATCACTGAATGACTGTTGATTCCAATCTCCGTTGACCCAACAACCAACCCTGAACTAACTACGCCTGAGGTAATCATTTACATCTACTTGGCCAGCCCGCGTTGAATGTGCCGAGTTTTTATCGAGTTAAAACTAATAATAACAGCCATTCAAGCAGACATTTTCCGAAAGAGAAATTTAGACAACATCAGTTTGCTATTTTGAGCTGGAAAACAAATTTATTAATAGGCAAATCATGGAAGAATGAAACAATTTATGTTTGGCTGGCATTTTTACTCCACGTAATGGTTTTACGAAAAATAAAAAGAATCCTCTTTGTAGGCCCTTAGAATAGAAGAGATGATTAATAAGTTAGATGATTAATAAGTGTACGTAGGTTGATGGTACAGTGACGTACTGTTAATAACATCACAAATTAAATGTTGCGCAAAAATTCCGGCGCAGCACACTGACGCATGTTGCATGGACCACTTTTGTTTCGTTTTCCACCATGACCCAACTTTCGTTGGCTAATGAGGTGATCGGTCGTCCGGTTAACCGGTTCAAATGAGGTCGAAGTGAATTTTTTATTGCGGGGGCTTTGGGAACGATGCACACGACGCGAACTCATTTTCATTAAAATATTTTTAGCTGGCCGTAAAGAAGCGCGACGAAGAGAGAGGATTTAAAAACAAGGAAAGGAGTTATAAATTATTAATCGACTTCTAGCTAAAGATCTTGATTGCACTTTTAATTTCAAGACGGGATGGGAATATTTCCAGTCCGTGAACTCTAGTCAATCGTCATTCAATAAATGCTTCAGAATAACAGGGAAATCAAATAATCTAATGATGTGGGTTCATTCATCACACACTGTATTGATAATTATCTGAAAGACAAAGAAACATTGGATCCCGTGCATAAATTACCTTCTGTTACGTAATCAGCATTTCTTCAGTGCCAGTCATAACAGCAGTAAGAAGATACAAATGTTATTCATTCAAATTTTCTATTATAGACCTTTCTTTGAGCAGCAGCAGCCACGCTACAAATTGGTTCAATTTGATAAAAAGGATAATACATTCAAAATAACGATGACAAACGTCAGTTGGATGCTTTAAGACAATTGTAATAATCAAATGTAAAAAATGGTAACAAATACGGTTTGCAATTTCGTCAAGAAGTAAGGCTCGTTTAAATAACGCGGAAATATTTGATACTTTTAAGTCAATGCATCCCAGCGATAAGGAAGAATTTTTTAAATCTCGAATCGAGATCTCAATTATTACGCACTTGTTCAGCGATAAGTAAAAAAAAAAAAAAAATACAAATTAAGCAGGCGATTCTTTTTCTTTTGTCAGTAATGGTTTTTCATCAACATCATTTCCGGATTTCCTGGTTTCTTTCTCTCGGAATGTAACCCAAGTGTAAACAAGGCTTCCTGCCACACTGCAACAAATACAAATGAAATTATAGATTTTTAAAGTTAACGTCTATGGGAACATTAAAGTACCTGATATTGAGTCCTATAAAGTTGGTGACGGAGAAAATATAGTCACCACCAATAAAAATCCCTAAGTAAGTGACGGCTATGTTTTTCAAACAGCCTACTATTGTCGTTGTCAAGGGAGAGTTGTATTGAGTACACAGCAAAGTGCTGTAAGAAAGAACGAAACCCATAAAACAGGATCCCATAAATTGTGACAGGAATCCAATGTCACCCCACTGCTGGTACTCCCATGCCTAAATAACGTAATTTAAACACGTAAAAGCATTACATATTATAATTTTTCAATGGAAACCAAATATTTCATCAGAAAAGAATCCAGTTATTGATATTCTACCTTGTGCAAGTCTCCAGACACTCCAGCAATAATTAGTGCAAGAGGAATCATGAAAAGGGAGTTGTAGAAAAGTAAGCCATTTTTGCCCAAGTCTTTGGCATCAAGTTTCTTCTTCAAAAACACTCCATTTGAAGCTGTCAGGATATTATTTAATGAAATATATGTATAGCCTTGCAAATTAAATGCCAAATCTAGATGAGAATGAAATCAATTAGTTATGGTACAACTTTTAAAATAAAACAAGTGAAGCGGATAATACCTTCACTAGCAGCAACTAATGCACCAAATATCATCATATAAACTGAAAATTGTACTGAGCAAGAAGCAGTGAGTCTAAGAAGTTAAGAAAGATTTAAATAAAATCCAAAAAACAATCATAATTAACAAAAATTACCCTAGAATGTAGTATTCAGCTACCATAGTCATAAGAATTGAAAATCTCCTGAGTACTGTCAACATTGGCAAACTGAATAAGTTATAATTAGCATGATGAATAACTGCAGACAAATAGTTCTTTGCTTTAAATAGATCACCTTAGCTGCTGAGTACCACCAAGTCCCGTCATCATGTTTCCAGCAAAAATAAGTGGTAGCGGCCATATTCTTCTGAATGTATCTTTTTGTAATGAAGGAAATGAAACATATCCTAATTTTTTAGACACGGACAAGACCACCACTGTTGAAACCATCTGGAATGTGAAATTTATCTTCGATGAGACTTGGTTAAAATTTAAACAATTGAATTATTTATTTAACCTGTCCAAGCCCGAGAACTTGAAATGAAGGAAATCTGTGACAGAAATATAAATCATCACCTGTAGTGTGAATGTTTAAAAGTCAAACATCATCAAGACTTCCAAATCGGTCGTCTCATACATGTTTCTTTTTAAAGTTGAATATCTGAGTGTCAAAAGTTGGCTTAAATAACTAGACTTACTTGTAACTGGTCAACACTATTTTGTTCACCACAGTGATGAGAAAAGAAGCCGCTGCATAAAACAGGGCCGAAGATATCCTAAGATATCTAGTCGGTTGTTGAGTATTCATTCCATTTGATCGATCGTTCAACTTGTTTGTCTCAGCAGTCGACTCCATTGACGGAAACGACGGCTGCTAGTCTTGGAGACGGCAACAAGTCGGCACATACTAAACGGTAATTTTTTCTTTTTCCCGTCGTCTGGAAGATCGGGCGACGGTCGTGTGTGGATGTGGTGGTAAAATGTTTCGGTCGACTGCTTTCTTTCTTATCCCCCGTGGGGTTTCAGTTTGACCGCCAATAAGAAAATTTCGCCTCAAGGGCTTACATAAGTGACACAACCCCAATTCAACCCACTGAATATCTTGGTTTATTATTTTTAAAAAAGGCAAGAATAAATGATAATACACGAGATTCTCACTCAAAAAATAGAGGTTCGAGGGGAGCATTAAAATTTTGCATCAAAGATTATGAAAACCAAATACTGCATGCGAGGTGGCCCTACATTTTAAATATACATTTTGGCTAACAAACCAGCATCTCATTATGACTTTAACTGGGCCAACATTTCGATTTTTAAACGAATTTGGAAAGCACAATTATAGCAACCATATCATCATCCAATCAGATTTCAGATGCACGTGACATTATGCAGAAATACAGCAGCAGCAGCAGCAAACTCGACCATCATTGAGCGTTGATTTGTGTGCAATCATCAAAGGTTATTATTACAAATACTGTCATGAGTGACGGATGAATTTTTAAAAAAACTTTACGTTCCAGTAAAGCGACACATGAAGTCCAATTCATTTAAGTTCTGTGGAGTATAGGTGAGGATTATAATCAGAGCTGCTTATTTCGGAGAGCAGCGGGTAAGTCCGTCCGATAATCGTTTCCAAAGATCAAACATTTCGTGAGTTTTGACCATGTGAACACTGGCGAGTTTGGCGACGGCACAAGTATCCAGCTTGAGTCGGCGGTTAAAAAACTGCGGGTAATTGATGTGCTGGATCTTAAGCGGGCTGGCCACCATCCCCGTGACGAAAACGTCCTCCAACTTGAAGAAAGTTTCGTTCAGCGAAGCTTGGTAGAGTGGCTCGACAATGTCGTTGGTCAGAATGTAAGCCGGGCCCGTGTTGAAGTCGGGGTACATGGCCGCCTTGAACTGAGTCGGCGAAATGTAATACTTGGAAGTGACGTTGCGGATGGGCTTCCATTTTTTGGCCACCTTGCCCATGATTGTTCGTCGTCGGCTGGCAGCTCCGTCCAGGATGGACAGGAGCACAGGCATGTGAATGTACATGTCATCGTCCGTCTTGAGTAAGAACCGGGCCCGGCTGCAATGTTCCCAACTCCATTCCAGCATGGAAATCGTCTTGAGCGTCAAATTGTTGTACGTATCGATGAAATGACCCTGGGGGAAAAAATAACAACAACAAAACAAACAATGAAAAATTGTTGACTATTATTCCTGTTTTGTGTGTTGAAAAGACCAAGGATATTAGGATACAGTGGAAGCTTTTATTTAGATTGTAGAGAATCGTGTCCGCTGGCAAGGACGCCAGAGAGTCATCGGCATTCTTTCATTCATGGCAGCGTATTTAGAACACGCTGTAGTTTTTTAGCGGGTCTGATTCGGTTACAGCAAAAAGCTTCTTTCGCTTTAATGGATCAAGTCTGAGTCTGATAGATCCCGTGACATTAAGGACGCCCATTGTTCGAATGTCCAGGAATTCTGATTACCGTCGACGCCAGACTATAATCCAATCCGGGCAACGATTGCGATAACATCCTTCTGGACGAAAGGAGAGTTGACACATTGGCGATTCCATTTCCATTCTGTGAAATGTCTTATTTCACCACGTCGAATGCCAAATGTGCGTTCGGTTTTTGGCACTTAATTGCATCACGCAGCGTGAAATTTCCCAACTAGTCAAATTGATATGATAGTTTTTCTGAGCAGTTGCGCAAGCTGCTTACCTGGATGATGTCACCGTAGATGAAATTCTCTTGCTCAATCAGCGAATTCTCCGAGTGGTTCTTGGAAGTGCCTACCATGAAAGCCATGCCCACGTCACGACGGAAGGCGACGTGTCCCCAGGTAGAGCGGACGGCCTCACGCTGGGCGGCATGGCCGGGAGCGGTTGTAACCAAGATCATCAGTTTCATGCCTTCGCCCTGCTCTGGGCAGACGTCCTTGGGAGGGAGATAATGGCCGGCTTGATACAAGCTGCGAGTCAGCACCGGAAGGTTTTCTTCTTCGCTGCCAACCTTGGGCTGGGGCTGCGGATGCTCCTGTGTCACAGAGTTCATTCGCACCGCTCCTTTCACGGCGCCGACGCTTTGAATCTTGGCCGTCCGCGCATTGGAATGCACCGACACGCTGCTGGCCACCTTCTTCGTCTCCAAATGGAGCAGCGTGCGAGACATGTTGTCAGCGTGAGCGTTGGAAGCCTCAGAGTGCACTGCTGGCGAGGCGTTGTCGCTGACGGCAAACGACGGAGAGATGAGCGATTTCTGGTGCTGCTCGTCAATCTTTAGCGATTCTTGTTGTTGGGCGTGCTCTTGCTGTTGGGGGAAACTTTCGGGAATGGGCGAGGGCGGTTGCTGAGGTTCCGTCTTGATCACAGGTGGTTGAAAGGCAGGAGATTCCTGATCGGGCATCATCTCTTCCGGTAATGCCTCGTCGGGCGAAATGATTTCAGCGGCAGCCGCCGCCGCCGCCGCAATGGCTTCGTCGTTGATTGGCCTTTCCATTTTATCTGATGATTTCGCAGGAGATTTCGCTGTATGGTCGGCGTGAATTTTGTTGTCCAAAATCACTGTAACACTCTCGGCAGACGCGGTTCGGTGCTGACTGCAGTTTTGGCAAGCTGGCGTGAACAATTGTTGCACTACATTTGGAGCTGAGTGCCCTAAAACATTGAGATCAAGATTTATACATATAACTTTTGGATAGTAAGGAAAACATTGATTCGAAAAAAAAGAACATGGCTTCTTTTCTATTGATGTCAGATGAAAAATGATATTTTTAGTTATTATACCGTCATTATTGAATTTGGAAGTTGTTTCCATTCGATGAATGAAAGCAATGGTACCAAAGATGGCGACAGCTGATAAAAGTATCAACAGACCCCGGGTCACTCGGACAATCCGGCCTGCAGGGCGGATGAATCGGCAGAGAAACATCTGTTCAGTTAAAAAACAAACACATGTAGTAGATACAAAACAATCGACTCATTATGCAAATAATACAGTACGCACTACCTAGTAATCAATTTAAGGGAAAAAAGAATGCGTCTCTATTTTCAAAAGAACTGTATCTAATTGTTCCAAGAACAAACGCTGAACAAAATCGATGGTAATTCTTGACGTCCTATTTAAAAGAACGAAATATTACCAATGTTTACTATCCAATTTCATTCGAAGACCACGCTCACTGTTGTTCAATCCTAATCTTGTTTAATGTGGTTTTGAAAGAACCAAAAATAGCAAACGGCGTCTAAAAACTGTGCGGTTTGTTAGAACATAGAACAGTTTGTTTCTGGTCCCTGTAGTTCATTGGTCTTAACAACGAACGGATTTTGGAATCTTCCAATAACGATGGGCTGTACTTACGGCATGTACTTTATTTTGTAGAAAACACAACAAAAGAAAGAAGCTAGCGATATACTCTTACTCCGTTGTTTAAGAGTATTTTCCACTTTCTGAACGTTGCAGTCTCGGCGTGCGAGCTATCCGAGATTTTGAAACTATATAATAAGAAGCAATCCGTTTCAAACTCGATTTTCCCTTATTAAACAATGGAATACTGGTTTCTCTAAATTTATTCTCTTTCTGTTTTATTATATCAGGATAAACACGTCGCACAGTTTCGTTTGACCAAAAGAAGGAGGGAGAAAGTAAAACGAATAAATAACTGACATTTTCACTTTGGGTAGTTATCAGCCAAAAGAGAAAAGTGGACCCTGTTTGCTCCCAAATTTTCAAAATCACAACACAGCGAATGCGACCATGGGTGGTTCTTCGGAAGTTTTAACGGTGATGGGTTACACCGGGTTAGAGTACCTTTTCTTTTTTCCTTCACCGACAACTGGGGCAACGACTATAATTTCGAACCATTTAGCTCAGCCAAGTAAACTGTGATAGCGCCAAATTGGAACCAGTCTCTGCTTCAGTTTGACCCAAAAGCAGCCGGCTGTCTAAACAACAAATGTTAGTTTTTTCCCGGTGAAATCCATTTGAAAATAACCCCCCAAAAGGTTGCGATTAATCGATAGGGTCGATTTATATCGATTTCGAAGTGAAATTGTGAAAAAGGGCGACGTCGACTGCTTTTCTTTTTTTCCGAGGCCAGCCACCAGCAGTTTGTTTGTCCATTCTCATGAGAATGGTTCGATGCATTTGACGAGAAGAAAGTCTCACTTTAAATTCATGGTCGACTCGTTGTGTTGCTTAGGTAAACGTTCACGACGATGAGAAGGGGAAAAAATTGGGGGAAACAATGATTTGTCACTGACAGATAACAACTTTCACTCCCAGCTGGAGCTAATTAGAGTTATTACCAAATATTGGCGAATTAGTTTTTGCTGTTATAAGAAATTTGCTTTAAAGTGCCTGTAATCTTCGAGGAAGATTACACTAACGGTTCACTAACAAGAGTTAGTTGGCGATGAAGCGCAACTATGAGTAGTACTACTGTTTACTGTGGTTCGAGTCGAAAAATCGATGCATGAAAAAAGTTTGTACAGTTTAAGACCATTAAATAACATTTTAGACTACAGTTGGAACATCTCTGTGATAAATAGAAGCGATACACGAAATTTGATTTACCTTCTAATCAATTCTGCAGGCTAAGAGAACACGGACGTTAGTTGCAAGATGAATTTCTGTAAACCAGTAATTAGGTCAATAATTCCATGTCTTCAGCACCATTTAGGAATCATGTGAGATCTTCCGAGTATTGCACGATCAATGAGAAACGATCAAAAAATATAAACCCGTACCATGTAGCCAAAAACATGAATCAAATCAGCCCAAAGTAGTTTTGAAATCAGAACAAGAGCAATACAAAATATACACTGGCTTTGTCAGAGTTGTCTATGGAAGGAATGAAAGCTGTGCACTGCACTGTGTGTTACAGACTTGTCCCCGGTAGTTCAGTCTCCAGTGGACGAGAAAACACTGAGGAAGAGAAAGGAAAAGAAGTGAAACTTTGCCCTCTGGCGGAGGGCCCTCGGGGTACAGTTGGAAAATTCACATATTTTAGAGCTCTTTTCCCATCCAGCAGGAGACACGCATTTAAGAAAGAAAAGACCATACACTAGCCATGTGAAGGTGTGACGCGGTTCGTTGCTCTTCCCTCAAGGGCTTGGACGCCTCCACATTCTACTAAAGATTTTTTTGGTTTAATTTATATATTTAATAAGTGTACCTGCTATTGTTTGCTGCATAATAGCTTTTTCGTCTTTGATACAAGAGGGTCTATTAAAAAAAAAGCTTTTTACATTAGAGTGGTAAAAATTTGATGAAAATAAGATCAGCAGAATTTAGTTTACTTTCAGTAAATAACTCTGAATTATTTAAATTGAAATAAAATACTTGTTACGTCGCTAATTGGAGTCACGATCGCTGGGAATCACCCATTCTTGAACTGTGTCCTGGAACCCCAACTGCGTAAAGAAATATTTATATATCCATTACGCATTCCTATTGGGCTGCAACTACACACTAATTCACTAGAATTAAAAAATGCCTGGTAGTACCCGGTAGTACCGCTTTACAAGGACACAAGGTCGTGTCTGCAATAAAAGATAAACTAAGAATGTAATATTATTATTTTCGAACAAAAAGAACTAACGAACAATATTTTTCGGTCTCCTTTAATAAACTCAAGATTATCATCTATGACTATTTTGAGTTTTCTTACTTTTAAGTCTTCAGCATTTCACATGTTATACACAACAAATGCACCATCTAGCGACTTGTATTATTTTCAAAAGTAAAATTATGATTAATATGAATCTCGTGTAGTATTATTAAATCTTATGTCCCCATTGTTTTATATGATTAAATATATATTCTTGCTAAAACTTTTCAGTATCAGAAACAATCAAGATTTCTGAAGAATAAAATTGAAGAAGACGCTGGACGAATGATTCACTCTGTTTGGACTTGGCGGCTTGCAGAAGAGATCGACGCTTTTCGTTCGTCAGTTGTTTTCAGGGACTTTGTATTTAATGCTGACGTGTGTTGGGTTGTACTCGTCACAGAGAGATAATTGAAACACCAGTATTTCATTTTCTATTCAATTTAAGTATTTTTTTTCCTACCTTCCTTCGTGTCCACTATTAGGATAGTTTTCTGATTGCCTTGTTGGTGGGGGAGTTCCGCTGAATTCCAAAATCTCTCTATTATCACCATGGGTCTTACCATTTCAAGTCTGTTCACTCGGCTTTTCGGCAAGAAGCAAATGAGAATTTTGATGGGTTAGTTAAGTATTATAAGTATTCTTCTGCAAGAATTAGTTTTAAATTATGTATTGAATGTCTTTCTAGTTGGACTTGATGCTGCTGGTAAAACAACAATCCTTTACAAGCTCAAGTTGGGAGAAATTGTGACCACAATCCCTACAATTGGTTTCAATGTGGAAACTGTTGAATACAAAAACATCTGCTTTACAGTCTGGGATGTTGGAGGCCAAGACAAAATTCGTCCTCTTTGGAGACACTACTTTCAAAACACCCAAGGACTCATCTTTGTTGTAGATTCCAATGATAGAGAACGTATCACAGAAGCACAAGACGAACTTCAGAAAATGGTAATATTTGATTATTGGATATTGTTTTCATTTTCTTTCATGTTCATTATCTGACAAAACTTTCAGCTTCAAGAAGATGAGTTGCGAGAGGCTGTTGTCTTGGTATTTGCCAACAAGCAAGATTTACCACAGGCCATGAGTGCTGCTGAACTTACCGATAAACTAGGCCTTAATCAACTAAGAGGGAGGAGATGGTATATCCAAGCAACATGTGCCACACAAGGTCATGGATTGTATGAAGGACTTGACTGGCTCTCCAATGAACTAGCTAAATAGTAGTATTTGGCATGTTCCCATTGATAAATCCTGCTGGTGGCTTAAGGAAATTCCTCAAATTTCAGATTTGGTGGTGGAGGAAAACCAAACATTCCTCCTGAGCTATTATTCTTCACTTTCAGTCCTTTCTCCTTATTTGCTCTGTTTATGAAATCATAATTTTGTTTGTCATATTTGATGTATCTAATTTGGATGTCAAATTTAAAAAAAGAAAGAATTTGAGAAGAATACATTAGTTACAGTATTTGCCTTAAAAAGATTGCCCCTTAACAAAACCTAGTAGTCTGATCTCTAAATTTACCTTATTAAATAATTACTATAAATATGAGTTATTTGTAACTCTAAAATTAACTAACAATTTTATGTTTATAACAGTATTTTTTGATAAAGTTAAATACCAAGTTAGCAACATTAATGCATATACATGGGGTTAATTGTATAGCTCTTTATATGAACCTTTCTTTCGTCAGTTAATTTCGTAATAACAAGCGTTTATTTTAACCGTGATTCATTTGATCAGAGTTTAGACAGGATGGTTCATAGATCAATCGATGCCATTGAATAGAATCTATTTTTAATATCGGAAATGCTGTTCGACCGAAGACTTAGGAAAACTAATGGCGAGTTGATAACTTCCCAGTTTTTGTGTTGTCTGCCACCAGGTGGCAGATATAGCCTTCGAAGTTCGAATATTCTTTAAAAAGCATATAGCCATGTAGGCAACCTTTGGTCCCTCGCTTATTTCTCTCAGATTTCTAAAGGTTGTTTTCATTTGCATTTTGATGAACTTCAGGTATGTAACAAATGCTGAATAAACTATATTGAAATCATCTATGTAATTCTGCCCCTATATTTTATTGTAGACCACTCGCTACCGTGCCATTCCCGAAACTAAAGGTATAAAGTAATTCTAACGTCAGTTGGTCAGTGTAAAACGACTGACGCAACGTAAATACAAATAATTTTTACAATCATCAAAAACTGCATTTAAATAAAATTATTAAACATGTACGGTTTAATTGAAAATCATATTGAAACCACAAAAATTTGTATGTCCTTTTTCGTAATTTCCGCGTAAAGTAGTACCAAATGTGGCCGTTGCCATTTCTATTATTACCTTATCGTGGCTCATCTCTTGATCTCTTTACAACATTGGAGTATTTATTCTTCCGAAATAGTTCATTTATTGGCCGCCACAGCATTCGTTCTGTCGAAGGTGGCGCTACGGACGTTTTGTTCGTTCTCCGTTTCCATCGAAAGTTGATGCGGCTTGTCCCTTGTTCAGACGCCCTTGCTAGACGCCATTTCATAGCTTGCCGTTTGGACTGTTTCAAGGTTTAACGTTTAATTTTCAAAGTGCAAAGACCACGGTACGGCCTGTTTTTCGGTATTATATTTTGTTGGTATAAGGCATACAGTAGTTTAGCCTTTTCAAACGTCATGAGAGAATTTTACATGAAATTTTTTCTTTTTCAATTTTAGATTAGCTTGCTCGTAACCATGGAGCAATCGAACGTGTCCCAGGAAGCCTTAGCTGCTGTTCAAGCAGTTCAACTAGAACTAACTGGAGAAAATGCAACAAGCCTGTCTTTGAGAAGACCCTTCGATCCTGTTGCTCATGATCTGGATGCATCATTCAGGTTGACCCGATATGCAGATCTCAAAGGATGAGGGTGTAAGTTACCCCAGGATGTTCTGGGGAAACTTCTTTTATCTGCAGGGCTTCAGGATGACGATGCTAACATCCAAGATCATGAGCAAAGTCAATATCTTCATTTTCCTTATACAAGAATCGGTATTTTTTTCTTATTTCTTGCGGCTCCCTGTCGACATTTGGTTTTTTTCCTTTTTTATTATTTATATTTATCAATTTTGTTTTCTCTGCTAATGAATCTTAAACTAAAGGTGTTGGAATGGATGCTTCAGTCACACCACTTCGCCATGGAGGCCTTTCACTTGTTCAAACTACAGATTTCTTCTACCCTTTGGTTGATGATCCTTATATGCAAGGTAGGTTATGTAAATATGTAGGTAATATCAATAGCAAATGTGCTGATACATTTATTTGATTAATAGGGAAAATTGCTGCTGCAAATGTTTTGAGTGATTTGTATGCCATGGGTGTGACAGAGTGTGATAATATGTTAATGTTGGTTGGAGTTTCAACAAAGATGTCAGAAAAGGAAAGAGATATTGTAATGCCTCTTATTATGCGTGGTTTTAAGGTAAATAAATATTTTTTGTGACATTCCACTTTTACTTGAAGTTCACAATGTTTTCTTTTTTGGTTTTTTAGGATTGTGCCTTGGAAGCTGGTACTAATGTTACAGGTGGTCAGACAGTAATGAATCCATGGTGCACTATTGGAGGTGTAGCATCCTCTGTTTGTCAAACATCAGAGCTGATAATGTAAGATTTATAAAAAAAATTATTATGGCACTATTTAAAAACTATTATTATTGTTTTTTTTTGCAATGTCTTAATTGTAGGCCAGACAATGCAGTTGTAGGAGATGTTCTTGTTTTAACTAAGCCTTTGGGGACACAAGTAGCTGTCAATGCTCATCAATGGTTGGACCTACAAGATCGCTGGAATAGAATCAAACTGGTTGTATCGGAGGATGACGTACGCAAAGCTTATCTTCGTTCAATTGATTCCATGGCCAGACTGAATAGGACAGGTACGCCTTATTTTAATTCTCAATGTAAATGTATGTACATTAAATTGTTAATTATAGCCGCCCGCTTGATGCACAAATACAACGCTCATGCTGCGACTGATGTCACTGGATTTGGATTGTTGGGTCACGCTCAGAACCTTGCCGCACATCAAAAGAACGAAGTTTCTTTTGTTATACATAATTTACCCGTGATAGCAAAAATGGCTGCAGTTGCCAAGGCTTGTGGAAACATGTTCCAGCTTCTTCAAGGTCTATCTGCCGAAACTTCAGGTGAATTTTTTTATTTTTCATTGCTCGTAAGCAGGTTTAAAATAAATTGTTTTAATAGGTGGTATGCTTATCTGTCTTCCACGCGAGCAAGCTGCAGCATATTGCAAAGACATCGAAAAGACTGAAGGATATCAAGCCTGGATTATTGGAATCGTGGAAAAGGGAAATCGAACTGCCCGAATCATTGATAAGCCCCGAGTAATCGAAGTCCCAGCTAAAGAAAAAGAAGGCGAACTTTGGTAGAGTTCAAAGCCCCCCATCATCTTATCATCGTCATTTTTTTTTTTCAACACGCAAATTTTTATCTGTGGGAATGGGTTCCCCTGGTTTGTAGGCCCCAGATAGGTAGGAAAGAGTTTTGTACGTCGAATGAATTGAAACAAAGAAACTGTTAACTCAGCATTGTTATCGATGAAGTATAAATACTACACTCTCGTTCCTAGTAGTTTAAATCCTAAATTCCCACAAATCAGCTTCATTCCTAATTCATCGTGTTTCCCGTCAAGCATAGTGGCGCATCCTAGTGCCATTAAATAATGTGGAAATACAATATCAAAGTCAAACCTTCTGTATGTGTTTTCTTACAGCATATTTCAAGCAATTCATTGTGTTAATTAAAGTTCATCTTTAAGATTATTATCAGCTGATTGCTGAGGTAAGTTGGTAGGCTCTTCTTCAGATGGAACAGCAGTTTCTTCAGGAATAGCATCAAGGGCTGCTTTACAGCTGTAATTATGTCAAAACATTAAAAGCATAAAATGAATTGAAGCATGTTGGCAAAACTTGTCAAAGGTTTCCTACCTATCAAAAATTTCTTCTACAGTTGTTTTGGTACTCCATGCTTTCAGTACTTTTCCATTATGGTCAACCAAATATTTGTAAAAATTCCAATCTGGGTGAACTGATGATTGACCTACAGAATTGAAAGCAACAGAGATAAATAATTTAAAAAAAAAAAAAACTTAAAAGATGCTGATCAAGTAATTTACTTATGAGATTTTTAAAAGCTGGATGGGCATTTTCTCCAATGACATCAATTTTGGAAAACATAGGGAACTCAACAGCATAATTAGTTTTTGCAAAATTATAAATAACTTCATCCTCATAAGGTTCTTGTTCTCCAAACTGATTACAAGGAAATGCAAGGACATTGAACTTTTGGTTATATCCTAGAATGTCTTGTAGTCGTTTCAAAGCTCTGTAACTAGTATCAGTGTATCCACACAAACTAGCCACATTGACTACTAAAGACACCTGAAATAAAGTTTTACAATCAGTATTATAAAGTTATTCAATAGCTGGACCATTTTTTGATACCGTTCCTCTGTATTCCTCCAATGACACTTCATCGCCTTCAATATCTTGAACGTTGAAAGTATAAAAATCGGGCTCATCGTCACATTTGGCAATTGCAGTAATTGCCAAAAAAAATATTAACACGTGACAATAAGACATTTTAACGAACAACTCTTTAGGTGACGTGTACAACTATCTGACAGTCACGTAGCCGCACGCTAGTTCGAATTCGATGTCAGAATATTGCCTCCAGGCTCCAGCGCTGGAATATAAAATCGCGGGTTGCCTTCTTCTGCCGGCTGAAAAAGAATTCTTTAAGAACGTTCCGCAGCAACTTAGAGGAGGAACTGGCAATGGCGGATCGATTTGATTTTGTTTCAAAAAATTGTATTTTCTTTTGCTATTATTACGTAACGTTTCAGCTGATGTGTGCTAAACTGACTGGATAAAATATGTTTAAGGAATGTATTCTTGTTATTTCTATTCAAATTTGCTGTTTTATAGACAGACATATTATAGAACAAATTATATAAAGACTTTTTAATGGATATAAAACCGACGATACACTATAAACGTTAATGGTAAATATTTTCATAGTTATAAGGTTTCTCATAAAAGGGTAAAAAAAAAACTAATTACATTCGGTAAAGTATATTATAATGAAGAATATAGTGAAAATAATCAAAATATGATGCATTAAACTCTTTGATCAAAATTATCTACGAAATGAATAGAAAAATATGCCACCGAAATTCAATGAGATTTAATCCTTCTTTCTTGAAGGCAACTTTTCAGTGATAGAACATTTTATGACTTAGCAAATGCGGCACTGTAAATGAAAATAGGACGAGCATTATTAAATGTGATGAAACTCGAACTAACAAGTGGCCGCTCACCTTCTGTTCCGAAAAGTGACGGTACCAGAAGTATCGTCAGTGCATTTCTCGATGTCAGGCACATGGTGTGAATAGTGTTCACTGTCCCTTTTAGCAACGATGAACACGGGCACTTCGGCCATGACGTTGGAATTCAGAGGTGTCTGAGAAACTACCAGCTTGACCCGAACTCGATACGAGATAATGAAGCCGAAAATGTCTGAATGACCGGATTCGGCAAAAAGTGTACTTGGAGCTAATTGAAATGTTTTCGATCTCATGCAGCGACGCACTGCCAGGCCCACTTGCTTAGAACCGGCTGTGGCCGACGGAACACGAGGAACAAGCATAACAGTCTGCACCAAATATATTTGCTGATTATACATTTTGATTTCAACTTCAAATTCAGACCAAAATGTACCCACCTGATTAAGAGTGCCTCCTGGCGCAATAGGAAATCCGGTGTTAATTTCTGTGGAATTCACTGGCATTTTACGTTTGCCTTCCGAAAATGAGAGCTTATAGAATTGAGTCAGCGATATCTGCACGTAGTAAAAACAATTCAATTAGCAACTACTTTGTCTTCAAATAACTTCAATGGAAATGCGTTGTACCTTCATTCCTCTGATGTTCCTGTTGGATTGATTCACAATGGAAACATTGATTATAAGCGGCTCTCCGTCTGCCACCGATGTTTTTTCTAGGCAAACTTCCATGTCTACACGTCCAAGAGCAAGCAAAAGCGGACGGCTGACTGTTGTGGCTGGCGGGATCCACATGGCCGATTTCTCAGCCGATCCGTACTTTTGAATCATATCCACGTTAAAGTGGATAGAGCTCCTGTTAAGAAAATCCCATTGAACTAAGTCATGCAAGTTTAAGTATAGTTTGAATTGAAAAAAAAACAAAACCGTTTGTGAGGTTGAAAACTTCCTCGGTAGAGACAAAAGACTTCAATGAAATGTCGGATTCCGCATGGCTCGCCTTTGAAAGCTTCTGGTTGCTGGATCGTCAAACTGGGTCCGATGCCTCGCGGCCAATCAAAATGGAAAGGAAAACAAGCGTCGCCGTGAAGGCGAACAAGATTTTGCTGACAAATTTCAAAACAAAAGTGAGTTTTAAAATAAATATCTTGAAAATTTGTAGGGATTCTAAAAAACCTCGCAGCAAATTACAATAGCAAAGCTAGGTGCGGGGCCATTCCCTTCAATTCCGCATTCGCGGAATTGTATCCACTTGTGCCCAACACATTACAGCAAATAAACAATCAGCGAATAAATAGGGCCAAACAGCACAACCTTTCAACCAATAAGAACGAAATTTTAAATTTCTAAAGGATGTAATAAATGTGCGTCCCCAATAAACCCGCTAGTAATGCCTTCCTTTTCTCAAGAAAAATTTCCCAGTGATGAAATTATTAACTAGCTATAGTAAATAAATTTTTAAAAAAATTGAGCCTTGCCTGCATTTGGGTGAGATGCTCGGGCGGTGCAACTTTATTCACAATTACGTTAGCCAGGCATATTTCTTTCGATAGATTTAAGCCCATAACTTCGTCATCTTGGCGTCCATATCGTACCGCGCTCACCAACTGAACAGCTATCGAACGTTCTGGATGGATGTATTCGCGATCCACAACAATTGCTCCGTCTGTAGTCACCCATGCCAAATACATATTCCAATAATTAGGCTAAGCGGTTTCCACATTCATTAAAACTGAATGAAAAATCTGCGTATACCTATTGGTTGAATCCATGATAGATTATCCACAAATTCCCTCTGTGGCATGAACAGCGATATCTTTTAAAAAAGAGAGAAGAAATGGTTACGAAACTGGCCCACTAAAAATGTCATTTTCATGATGAATTTACCTTCCCGTTCGGGGTCATTTTGGTGAAAACGGAATCGACAGTAACCGACATGGTGAAATCCAAGTTTCAGCAGCTGATCTTTACAATTCGCCCAATTCAGTTTTACCTGAAAGGAGAAGACTATGAGATCCCAACAACCACTTGGCAAAAGGCAAATCCAAGACTGGGGCCGACTAGGGCATTGGCCGCAATATTAAAAGACTCCAAACTACGCGTTTGTAAATTAGGTTAGAACCGAGAGGCTTCTTAGACTGTGTATAGCCAAAAGTTGGCCGTCTGATTCGATTCACGTGTTCTGCACGCACACTGTGTATGTGACATTTTTCGGCGTACGCTTATTCCGTCGCATAGAAGAACGCAACCTTATAAGTGAAAGGATTATCCATTGCAGTCTGTTGACCATTTGATACCATGCAGTTTGGTCTTCCGATGGGCACGTGAACGCAATGCACACCTTGAACACAAGGGTCAACAGGTTTATCGAGAATCCTTGTTATAATTGAATTGCTTACCTGTGACCGATCCAAAGTTGTAAGGTTTCATCTTGCACAACTTATACGACACAAGCCTACAAGCACAAGTGTATAATACATATACATACTTTTTTTTCGTTTTTGCCTGTTTTTTCTTATTAAAAAATCATTGGCCAATATCAACAATAGTTGGATGCCCATTATATCAATATATCCACATGCTACAAGGGGGAAAGTTCAGACCTTGGAAGGCCTATCCAGTATCCAGCTCTGTCGTCTCGGCTCTGTCTTTCGCTACACCCTCTAGGGAGACCCCTAGAGAATACTTGTCCTTGAAGAATATATATTTTTTTATGCTCCTCCGCCTGTCATTTGAAGCTCCTTGGATATGAAAATAATAAGTGAACTGGCCGTTCCGGTGAGTAGAAATTGACAGTTTTCATTTGTCACCTTTCACAAACATTGACACCATATAGTCAGGCGAGAAATAACATCCATCCATAATGCAGTCAGCAAAGTTTATTATTTTCATTCCTCTCGTAGTGTCGGCATTGAACGCAGCCAACATCAGCACATCCAAGTCTAAATTCGTAACGAACAACTACATGTACTCCGGATCCGGATGAAGAATTCGACCAGGTAAATCCAATTTACCTATACATTTATTGGGAGTTGACAATCATTTCTATTTGAAAAAGAGCGATCCTTTCCAGTATTCTTACGCTGTTGAAGTTGACTCGACTGTTAAGGACACTCGCGTGAGGCAATCGAAAGCGGAACAAATCCAACAGGGCACTGCTGGACCCATTGGCATCCAGTGAATAGGTGGCTTGTGCGTTGGGCGGATGCAGTGATTTGGCGGATTGCTACGTATTGCAAAAAAAAAAAAAAAAAATCACTCCCCCACTTTAACACCTTCATCAAGTGTAAGGATACAATCTTACATGTACGCTTTTTGTCATGGCGTTTTTTCTTTCTTTCTGACGAGCATGAGCCATCATCAACATACGTCGCTTTACCATTTCGTGAATCTTACGGAAACGGACGGAACTATATCTTAACTGTAAAAAAAAAAACAAGGGCAGGATCGTTCTCGTACTCATCTCGAGACTCATCTCAAAATCAGTCTGTTAAGTGTTTGTATATACAACCAACATTTGAGCATTATCATGTGCCTTGAATGCTGGAATTTTCTAGTTAAACTTTTATTACATGGTTCGAAAAAGAGAAGAGATTGTGTGCATGTCTCCGGGCGCTTTGGGTTGCGAGAAGAGCTGACCGCAGCGGACTGCAGTAAGTAAACAAACAATCTGACTCGTTTTTCAATGCCATCGACGAAAGAAAACCCACTATGCACCATCAGCGAATGTGTTGATAAACAAAACTCGTAATCTCAACTACCATACAAAATTTTAATAAAAAAGAGAAAGTAAAGAATTTAATGCAAATAATTTCCCCCTTTTCACAAAAATACATATATAATTAGCAGTGAAAGAAAACTAAGTGAGGTTATTGAAGGGTATTTTTCTGAAGAAACATGAATTAGGCTATTTTATTAAGCTTGGGGTTTGCGGCTTTCCGCTTTAAGCGCCGTGTTAACTTGTCTAGACATTTACACCACAAGAAGAAATTGAACGTTAGGACAAATTTGTTTTGAATTCAAATGATTCAATGGCTTGGCTGTGATATTACAATATCAAGTATTTTTCTTACAGCTAACGGAAGTGATCAAACCCGACGATGTTTTGATAAACCGAAAAAGGAAGTGCGCAGCCTGTTTTTGTTTTCTCTTATCAACCAAAGTAGCAGTAGGACATTACTGCAAACACTCATTTAAACTATAATAGGAAAATGTGTCGCGGACGTTGCCATGCCATGTGATACACTCCCGCAAGGCCCATCGCCTTTTACGGCTTGCCACTAAGATGCACAGCTAGCCAATGGCGAAAACTGGAGGTCACGCAAGATATTCGTAACGATATTGTCGAAAACTTCGTCAGACGGGCTGTAGTCTTTCAGACCCTTTGGAAGCAGACGGTTGACACAAAACGAAGTTTGTCTTTACTGGCAGCAGCAGCGAATTATTTGGCGAATATTCGTAACCAGCACCCAATAAGTGTTCAGTTAACCAAACATCTTTGCCTGCACATCTAGTAATTTTACCAGCTTACAGATCATTTCAATCAATTTTGGTAAGTGACATTTTTAGCTATTTCTTTTTCTTATATTTTGTGTTCAAGGGCGTTCAGAGATAAGGAAACTTTTGGTTTAAACTGGTGTTGGGATGTTGGAGACATTTAGAGAAATTTCGTAAATGGTCATCCGGTAATAAAAATAAAGCGATGGCGATTCAACTACAATATATAGCCTGCGGTGCTAGTGAAGCAAAAACCGGTTTAAGTCAGCAGTTACTTAAACAAATTGAAATGTCATCCTATCGCATAAAACTCGTCTAGCGTAAAATTTGAGTGTCGCTTTTAAAAAGAAAATGTCGTCCTTGAAAATTTCAATCGCTTGTGTTTTACGAATAAATATACGTGGCATACACAAATGTAGATTGATATACAGTAGGCTAGTTCTTTACATTCAGTATCAATCAGAATTTTCGACTCGTATAGAAAGTTAACACTTTTAATACTCGTGAGTTATAGTGTCACGGGCTTTCGCGCTCGTTACAAAAGTTTAGTTTAAAATAAAGAAAATCCTGGTTCAATTTATAATAAATGTTAATGTCAAATGCCAATATTGCGCATTATTTGTAAATACGAATTTTCTTTGATGATTCTTCTTTATTTTAGATCATAAGCAATCATTCCCAATCGGTTGATATAATTAATTTGTGGTCTAATTTTATTTAGATTTTTGTAGCTTTTTCTTCTGGTAGCCGTATCAATCAAATCAAATAACGTTGCGTTGATTGCACCGTCAACTGAAACGATAATCTGATTGATTCATTCTGCACCAAACAATTCTCCAAGTTTTAAGATGAGTGAAGACACCGGAAGTAGCTCAAATCCCATCTCCACCCGTTCAACGACGAATAATACATTAACTACCAAAGAAGAGGTTGCCAGGGAAATAAAAGAATGGATGGAGATCGATCAAGATGGCACTAATAAAACTTATGAAAATGCCGTCAAACACATCGAGTTCAAACTGGGACGCCCACTTTCCTGTTTGGAAAAAACTGGGTTTGAGATGCCATATGTCCAAACGGTATTGCAAATGTGGCTGAAAAAAAGTTTAAAAAAGGCTTTTGAATACCTGGACAATTGCAATAACGATATCACCAAGGATATGTCTAATGACTTGAAACTATTGGATTCCATAAATTGTTTTGAGGACATTCGTTCTAAGGTAAAAGACGTGGCATTGCCACTGCGAAACTGGTGCGACGAGGAGTGTCGATATCTTAAACTTGTTTTCGAACAGGAAGATCTGTTTACAAACACGCCACGTTTCACCGTCTCTGTCAACTGCTACTTGACTCAATTTAAAACATCGTGCATTGAAAAGATGTTCTCCCGATGTCTGAGCGACATCGTCAAGGATGAAACCAACGGCCAGAAACACGAAAAATTCATTATTGACCTAAATGATTTCTTGACTTTTGTTAATGAAGACAAAAATGTATTTGAAAAAATGCTGTTGCAGCTAGGGAATCCCCAAAATAACGAAGAATGCAATGGCAATACTGGCGAGGAATTATTAGTTAAAAAACTGGTGGAAATGTTTGTCAGTTGTTCTAAGAACGATTTCCTGGCTAGCGTCAGAAAGGAAGAGATTTTGCAAGCCATTCTGGAGAAGAACTTGATGGTGGTTGAAAATACAACTGACACTGAATGGCCAGAGTCGTTTCACAGACTAGTCGAGAAAATGTCACAAAGCATTCTCCAGACTGACGGCAGCCAGACAACGCCAAGTCTAACACTTGAATGGTTTCAACGTTATCAAAAAGCCTCGTCACTAATGAAAGACGTCGAGTGGACCCCGAAATTGCGAATTCTGACAAAAGAAATGTACAAGAAATTCTTGTTACCCGAAACTGAAATCAATTACAAGGAAGAAGACGGAAAGCAAATCATTTTCATTAAAGGAATCGCCATTTTCGTCAGCAAAATGCTTCAGCTAATGAAACAATTGAAAGACGAACATCCGGATGTCGAAGAAATCAAAATCGTTGGATTGAAATCCGTCCACATCGATTGTGACTTGGATAATGAAATCTGGCACGGAATAAACATTGGCATTGTCACCGACAAGCTCATCGTCGATGACATCACTGACAATAATGCACAGACTTGGACCGGATTTTGTTGGAACGTATCCGGAAAAAATGCTCAACATCAACCGATGGGTGAGAGAACTTGTTGCTATTTTCTTCAATTCCTGTCTAAAATGTTAACATGAATTTTGATCATTAATTTAGGAAAACCTTGTCAAGCGGGTGAGAGTGGCGGCAACGTGCACGTCGTTTGCAACGAAATAGTAAACGGCCAGAAATGGACGATCGTATCGGACGGAGGTGACGGAAGTGCGGCTTACAAATGGACCGAGGAAAAATTTAAAAATTATTTTCCGTCCATATCGACGGGTGATGAAAAGGCAATGGGAACCGTATTGACAACATTAAAAGAAATCTTACCAAGAGAAAATCGAACAAGAGACAAAGATGTTCTGCCAGGGCACAAGGGCGATTTTCTCATCAGCGGCACGGCGAACAACGGCAGTGAAATCACGGCAATATTGTATAGGGGGAAAGAAGAAGGGCAGACACTCTTTTTAATCAGAGGTACCAATTACCAAAAAATGGTGTTCTTTCATTTATTTATTTCTAAACGGTTTTTTTGCATTATCATTCACGTTGATATTTGACTATTTTGACTTTTCTCTTTGAATGATAACATGATAAATGTCTTCTCAAGGAAAGCATATATCTTTTCTTTGATTAACAGGGGGCAAAGCCGGGCAAGGTGGATACGGTGGCAAGATCGAAGTGAACATTGTCGGGGAATCGTCTATGACATCCGGGATTCCTTTGACGGGCAAGGATACAAGACGGAAACAATTGACGGCTGAGCGATTGGGAGTCTACGAGGCTTCGTGTCCCAACGGAAATATTGGCAAATTAACAGGTGACGTTGCTTTTACCCAAACAGTCGCAAACGGCGGTGGATATTTCTACGGGTTTGAAAAAGACGAGAAGATCACAATTCAACTGGGCGTAGAGAAGGAACCAGCAGAAAAAGAAGGTGAAAATTTATACGTGAAATATCAGGAAGAAAAGAAGAAAATGTATGCCAAATTATCCGTCTCTAAATACTCTGCCAGCGACTTGGCAGTGATGCTGGTGGATTCAGTCCACCAGAAGAAGGCAGTCATTCGTCAAAGTCTCGTCCGTCACCTCAACCAAATAGACGCACGAAAGCAATTGACAGAGTCCCTCCAAGAGATGTTATCCAATCATGCAAAACATCATTCCATGAGCAAAGAAGAAATGATAAAAGCAACGGAAAACAAGATCCATCAACAGATTCAACACCATCAGCTCATGGCTCAGCGTCGACAAGAGCAGCAATTTGAGAAAATTGAACAATACTTTAGACCAGCGTTTGATCCATCACGATCGTTTCCGAAGCCCAAAATAATCGGTCGCCGCCCCGTTTGGAATGAAAATGTCGTCAGTTCCAACTGTCTCGATGTATTGCCGACAGAGGATGGAACTGACAGTCTTCTTCACTGCCTTTTCGGCCAATTAAATTCGGATGGTAAATACGTGTGCAAGGACACTAACAAGTTCCGCAAACTGATTGCAAAACACATCCGTGAAGAAGACTCCAGCAGAGCCAAAACCTACAACGGCGTTGTCATGTTCGTTTTGCGAGTAGATAATGACAACATTTTCCCGATGGCGTGTGCTAAAAGAGGCGAATTGATAAAAAACATCATAGCAAAGTATCAGCCGTTGAAGGGAAAAGAGACACAAGTATTGTACTGGTTGAACTTGAACGGCCATAGCGACGACGATGAATTTCTCGACTCAAAATACGACGATGATGAGTGGAAGAAGGCATGGGGCAGCATTGGGCATGATTCAAAAAAAATTAAAAAGCAATTACTAGAAGAGAAATCAAACTGGAAAAACAACAAAGATTTGAAAGACGAATACACCAGATACATCGAGTCACCGACAGGTACACTGGGATTCGCCGAACTAGAAATGTTGGCAGAGATGTTTAAAATTGCAATCCACGTTTATAAATACCATGGCTTATCATTTTTCAAAGAGAAAGAAAAAATAAATCCATTAAATGACATTGAATATTACATATTATGCGAAGGCAACAGTCAATGGAAAAGACTTTCATCTGAAGACAATAATTGTGATTGGTTTCGACAGTTCTCTTTTAAAGCTGAAGAACAAAGTTACGATTCAGAAAGTTTTACCAAATTAATGTCTCTTATTAGAAATACAGACATTGATCAAAAGGATAGAGTTATCACTTCCATTGAGAAGTTCAATCCCCGAAACAAGACACCAGCCAAACTATCTCAACTTCTCTTGGACCGATTAAACAACCTGAACAGTCAAGTAGATGCAAAAAAACTTGCATCCGCAATCATTGCACTAGCAAAGTGGATTGAGTACTACAACGCCCGAAATATAAGTCCTTTATTTTACCTGCACATCGTGGAAAAGAATGAACCAAACGACTGGGAATGCGAATTTATTCTATTAGAAATGGAAGAACGGTTGGAGAAGCTATGGAAGCATTTCACCGAGAGAGAAACATGGAGAAGAGTAGTGCGTAAACATTTGATGCGTCACAACCGAGTACTTTCAATGTTCACTGAATTTGCATTGAGAAAAGAGGAAAGTGACATTTTGTTTTTCTTAGATCCCGATAAACTATTACGGATGTTAACAGTTTTTGAAGAAGTAAAATGCGATTTGACCAGAGAAGGCTTTGGTCCATTATCTGTAATTAACTTATTCTACAAACAGAGAAGCGCATTTTTGAAGAAAGAAGTAGAAAATTGGTCGGTTGACAAGCAAAAAGTAGAAGATTGGTTAGTTAACGAGCGAAAATACGTTTCATTTTTTTTACTGGATCTGGAATACAAAAACGAAAACAAATTGCTAGCTAAATTGATGAGTGACAAGAAATTGACGATGGGCGATACAGTTCTAAACACCCCAGGAGAGAATTCTAAATTGAACCCGAAAAGTTTGAACGAGATTATTGCTGAAATGGAGGGAAAAGATCCGGAAAACAAGACGACTAAAAAAATTGAAACAAAGGTAAATAGTTCGGAATCCATGAAATACAAATTCTTGAAAAAAGAAAAAATCAAGATGAAAAACGAACAACGAAACGAAAAACGAAAAGAATTTGTGTTTGAATTCATTTCTAAAAAGGCAAAGAAAGGTTTATGCTGGACGGAAGCTTTTCTTTGCGTTTTCGAATACTCCGTCAATTTCACCATGGGATTCCAACTGCGTGACACACAGAAATTCGCCATCATGGCTTTACTATCTAACGGATGTTCCGGTCTTCATAAAACATTAGCGCAGGTATCGACAGGTGAAGGCAAATCAATTATCGTGGCCGGGGTTGCCATTGGATTTGCACTTTCAGATCGTTTTCATCCAAACAATAAAAAAGTGAATCATCAGGTAGACGTCATCACCAGTAACGACGTCCTTGCTCTTCGTGATTCTAATCTGCCAGTTAATGAAGGAGGACTGAAGGAACTTTACGAGTTTTTTAACGTCACCGTGGCAAACAACTGCAGTAAAAATGTAGACGAGCGCAAAAAGGCCTATAACATGGACGTCGTTTATGGGCAACTTGTAAATTTTCAGCGAGATTATTTGCTGGACACATTTTACCATCGCGACATACAAGGTGGCCGAAAGATGGTGTATGGCATCATCGACGAAGTGGATTGCATGTTGCTGGATGGTGGTAACAACATGCTCTACCTGTCGCACGACATCCCCGGTATGGAGATGCTGGAATCTCTTTACGTTTTCATTTGGGGAAAAATACAACACCATTCAGTGGAAATAATCAAATCCAAAATCCTGTATGACCTCTACGGCCAAATAACAGAAGAAGATTTGGAAAATATTCACGGTCCATTGGGACAAAAGGAATCGAAAAGAAATGCGTTATGGGAACATCTGATTGAGAAAAAAGTTATCGACCGACAAGGACGTTTGCTGTTTAGGGAACTCAGTGAAATTACGGAAGAAAAGATCAACTACACAGTTAATCCCAAACTTAATCCCAAAATCGTTTTCTATTTCCGTCAAATAGTAGAGCGCGAGCGTCACGTTCGCATACCGGATCATTTGTTGGATTTCGTCGAAAGACACCTGGACGCTTGGCTGGATAACGCAAGGCGGGCACTGGAGCTCAAACAAGACGTAGACTACGTCATTGACCATGACCGATCAGACTCAAGTCCCGATCTGAATCCGCAAGTGATCATCATCGATCCGGAGACGGGGACGGATCAATCCAATTCGCAATGGGGCGGAGCCCTGCACCAATTCCTTCAGCTAAAGGAAGGATGCAAATTGACGTTGCAGAGTCTCAAAGCAGTGTTCATCTCCAACGCAAAATATATTAAAAAATATATTTATTTTGCAGGTGTGTCGGGAACCCTGGGCTCCCAGCCAGAAAAGGAATTTTTGAAAAAGAAATATGAATGCGATTTAATAACTGTTCCACCTGCTTTCCCTAAACGTTTCCGCTTTAAACCGACTAGATTACTGAAGACAAATGAAAAATGGAAGGAGGTTATTACTGAAGAAACCCGTTGGGCGATCATTGGCCAAAATCGTTCCATCGTCATCTTTTGTCGATCCATTAAAGAGGTCAACATAGTTCATAAACAATTGATATCTGCAATCAAAGAACTCAGAGACAATAATAAGCGCATCCATCGCTACACTCGTGATTACGAGAAATTTGCTTTTGAATATTCTGAACTGGATGTCGGACACGTAATCGTCGCCACCAACTTGGCCGGCCGAGGGACGGACATCAAAATCAGTGAAAATCTAGAAGCCAACGGAGGTCTGCACATTTGTTTGACTAATTTTGTGGATAATGAAAGAGTCGAGGAACAAGCGATGGGTCGAGCGGCAAGAAAAGGACAACCAGGAAGTGGAATCCTCATCCTGTGCGAGGAACAAATTGACCAAACGGAGGAGTCGGGCACAAGTGAAGAATGGGGGGCTGAGAAAATTTTTGTCATGAAAGAGGTTAGAGAATGGAAGGAGATTCAACGAATTTCACGTTTGGAAAAAGATTTCAACCACCTTAAAATGCTTGAAGATTTATTTGAAAATTACACCAATAATTTCTCCGAAAGGAAAGTCAAAGAAAAATTCGGGGAAATTAAAAAAAATCATAAACAATGCGAAAATCAAATCGTCCAACTACTGGACGATGACAAGTTGCTTAAGCAGGTCTTCCATGACAGCATTCTTGACAAATGGGCTTTGTGGGTAGACGAAACAGATTACGACTTGAAATGTTTTGATTTAAAACCAAAAAAAAATAATTTTAATTTTGAGACTTTAATTGTTGATATTCCCAATTGGATGACGCCGGCCCGTAGAGTCAACATTGCCACACACTTGACAATGAAAAGTTCCGAAAATTCCGAAAAAGAAGCAAGTCAAGCCACAAACATTTTGAATAACCTACAAAATTCAACTGAAAACTTTTTCTACCCAGCCGCATTTTACTATCGTGCTTTTATTCTGCTCAAGGAAATGAAAAACGAAAAAGAAGAAAGCAAAACAAATCAATTCATCTGCATGTTACGACATACGGAGTCAATTTTGAATGACCACATCAAAATGCAAATTTCTTTCAGTCTAATTCATCAATCCGAGATAAAACCTAACCAAACCCTTTCATTTTATCCCGTCGATGGCTACAAGGAACAGAAAGAAAACAACATTGAAATACTTCAATATTTTTTAAGCTCTATTCAGTGGTTGCTAGGCAACTACTGCTCTATTTCGAATTTCAGGGAAGTTGTAAGTGACATCCCGAAAGATCTCGGATTTTTTGGAAAATATTCAAAAAAAATTGAGAACTTCATCAACAACCAGAAAGAAAACGAAGAACTGAAAAGACGTAAAATTCGCCTCGAAAAAGTGGACGAATATTTTAGTTATCTGATCAAATCCAAGTGCATTGCCTGTAAACTCAACGATCCCGATACCATTCCGAACGTTGTTATGGGCAAGTCCAAAATCTCAAGTAACGACATTCGAAGCAAAATAATAAACAAAATAGCCGACGACTACGGCGTCAACGCTTCGTTAGAAAACAAACTAAAATCTGTTTTTTATAAATCTCGGGATGAAAAGGACATTGAAAAGAAACTGGAAAAAATTAATTTGATTCCGTGCACCAGGAAGGCGTTCTGGAAGAAATTAGTCGATACCAAAGCCTTAAATTCTCCAAAGGAGTGCGTTAACATGAAATGTGTCATCATTTCAGAAGAAAAACTGGAATTAATACAATCGAAACTTGATAAGCGAAATGCAATGATCTTAGATTTTGGCGGAAATTCGTTTAATCACAAAACTAATTGTCTCAACGTCCTTTACAACCCGACCTATGAAAGTCGCCAAGAATTGGAAAAACAAAAAAAGCTCATGTTTTGTAAAAAGTACGTTCGACGCATTCTATCGTCTGAGTATAGCGAAAATAAGAAACTTTTCGAATCAAACAAAATCGCACAACTTGACCTCGACAAACTCAAAGACGTGAACCTTGAATCGTTCGGTCAACTGGGAATTGATGACCTGCGTCAAATTTCAATCAATCAATACGAACACGGAGGGATTTGGAATCAACTGATCGCTCAAAAAATAATAAATGACCAAGGCTATCTTGTACCAGACTTCAATAAAGATTTCAAGTATCCTGACTGCCCAGCGTATGCTGACACGGTCATGCGTTTGGTGGGAAAAAAATTCCTCGCCGAAATAGTCAGACAACAGTGGCTAATGTCGAAGGATACACCCCAATGTCTCAAAGCCATCATTTTGTTACCTTGCAAACCGTATCGAGATATGCTGGGAGATTTGATGGCTGCCCACGTCATATCTGGCGCTCGAGTGTCGAACATATCTGTAGACGACTTAAAGAAAAAAGTTGACAAAATGGCAGAATACCATACAGAAGGTGAAAATATTATGGAATTCTTGACAAGCCGTCGATCTGTTTACGCTGAGAAAACCATCACCCCTGATTTCTTCCTCGACTTTATCGATCGTGACATAAGAAAAGAGTCAAATAAAGTGATTCGATTTGTTTCCAGTGAACTGTATGTATTTAGTCTTGGAGGATTTGATCGCATTATTGACATTAAGAATCGGGAATGGACATTTAAAAGAGTTTTAAAGGCGTCATTATTCGCATCACTCTTCATCGTTGGTGCCCTCGCATCTATTGGCGCCGGAGCCGTTGCCTCAATACCAGGAGTTCAAGAGCTGGCAGCTGCCACAATACCGGCAATTCAAGGGTTACTCGGTTTCAAATTACCATCTGAAATTTGCAAAAACCTACTTTTCATGGGAGGTTTCTCTGACATCTTGTACGTGGTAGAAACCATCTTGACCCGGAAAGACTTCACGTGGGCTGACTACGGGCGCCAAAGAATTCGAAGCGCAATAGGAAAAATGGAGCCGATCGACGCTATCAAAGCCATTTGCAAATTATCTAAAAGCTCCAATCAAAGTTTCGGAGATTCAAGTAACGTAAAACACAGACCATAATCAACAATTACAGAATGCGCGGGTGTTAATTGAGGAAATTATTTGATTTTTTGTTCTGTGAAGAGCATTGTTGCCAATTACTCAAAGTAAACAGTAAATCACCAACATGATGATAAACGAAGTGTAAGCAACTTCCGTGTCTTTTAAAAATACATGATTTACTACCGGTACTACATCATATTAGTTTCTAAACAATAGGTGTGAAAAAGGCGAGCAGTAAAACATGAAGCGTATTATAACCTGTAATTATAATTTATAATACAAGTAATTGTCTCAAACTTTTTGTTTATCCTTCTTCATACCTCGTTTACAAAAGGAGGTACATCGACGATAAAAACAATCTTTGTTTTAGCTACTGTCGTATTTTGAAAGTTCTTTTCGTGTTATAATGTAGAAAATAATGAGCGAGTAGATACTAGGAAGCGGAATGGTAATAGCGAAAATAATTGTGCAACTTAAATGTATACAGTAGTACTATGAAAATAAGGGAAGCGTAGCGATGATAAATGATTTATATTCGAAGGGTTGGTGTTATGGGATAATAAATGAAAGGAGTGAAAACAATAACAAATGATTTTTTTCCAGGAAAGCAGTTCCTATGAGAGATACATACATTTTAATGAAATGTAGAAAATAGTTTCGTGATTAATGTCGTATTCATCGATTCTGTGGTCAGAAAAAAACGGACGGGTCCTGTTTATAAAACGTTAGATTTCTGGTCCGTCTGCTGGTAGCTGCATGTTCAGAAATTTCTTCGGGAATATCAGGAGAAATTGAGGTGGAGGGTAATGTGTGTTCCTGGAAGAAAAAGCTGACACGTCGTGATTCCCGAGCCCCACTGTTACCAGCGGATTCTTGCTGCTTTCCTAAATTATGACGATATGATCCCGTACTGCTGAACGAACCACGGGCTTCTGAACTGTACTCTGTCTCCGAGAACTCGGTTCCTATCATATATTACAGATATAACAATCAAAGCATTTGCATTAATCATTTTGATTATTTGAGAAAACCCACCTGAAAAAGTACGAATATTATTTTTTCGGTGAGTTCGTTCGGGACGATGAATGTTGGTACTGGAAGCGTAGGTCACATCTGTAGTTTTGGTAGCATTTGACAAGGTAGATAATCGGCTGTTGGTTTGAGTTAGCTTTTTGTTGACTCTAGGGTTGTTGTCAGTATCGGCAACTGATTTGCGATGCTGGGAGTTTGTATTATTGGTCATGGTTGACGACCATTTTCCCAACTAAAATAGAGAATGAGAAGGAACGACATTTTTTAAGATATGAAATTTTTTGATTAGCACACCACTAACTTGGCAGAAAAAAGGCTTACCCTATTACTTTTATGGCGTCTCCAACGTTCTTTTATGGCGGTGGAAACTTCGTCGTTAAACACACACCGAAATAACATTATCGTTACTCCCTATAAAAATGGGTTCGTTATATTTGAAAACGTACCAGAAAAACAATAATTTTATGGTGAAAAACTACAATACCTGTAAACCATTTGTAATTGTGAAAATATATTCAAAGACTTGTGTCTCCATGTAAAGGAAGAAGCCAGTTAGCCAAGAGATACCAAGCAAGCAAGTCAACGATAATGACAATGCAGCAGCATTCCTGAAATCGAAATATTATGATTAATTATTTTTACTTCGATTGAATGAAAACAACAACTGAAGAATAACTCACCTGATTTTTTCTTCCAGAGATCGATCTATATTCTGCTTCAGATTCCACGACGAGCGAACAGCAATTACGGCAAATAAAACATTCGCCTAAATTAAAAATTTAAACGGTCTTATGAGTCTAGAAATTTTAAAGAATGAATAAGGGTTGCATACGATGATAATGACAACGACTGGGCCAGCAAAACTCCATTTATAGTTATCACCATTCAACCAACAACTGCAATCGATTTTTTGGGGTTCAAATCAAGCGTCTATGTCAATCTATTTGATCTGATATACGTTACGTTTCGTCGCCAACATAAGCCGGGATTATTCCTGTAGTACAATAAGCTGCAAGAATGGTGGAGCCGACGATGATAAATGGGACAATATTAGCGGCTAGGATGTAGTAGAGAGTCCAATTATACAAATTGAAGACGTAGATAACCATCCGGCATAGGCGAACCCCTTCGATCCCCATCCACATGAACGAAACCAAGAGGCAAAAGTGAAGGGTAACGCCCATGGCGGCGCAAGTTACCTAATAATAATAAAAATTAATAATATTTTCTACAAGACATATAATAAATCAATATATTCATACATCATCCAATTTTAGATAATGGCGGTCTAAAACCAAAAAGAATTAAAATTGGGTTAACCTAATTTTTTTGTTTTAAAAAGGAGCAACTTTGTCGTACCCAACGTTGTCAAAGCCAAAATGTGTGAAATCATTAGGAAAATGCACAAGTGCTGTGTGATAATGGTCCGGTCTGTCTTGATTGACCTAATACGAAAGTGAAAATACACATCAAACGGAAAGAAAAAAATAATAATTTGAAGAATTTACCTGAGAATGGTGAGAACTGTAAAAGTGATGGCTAATGATATGGCAGAAGCCATACTGCACACAATGCTAGTAATTTCCAATGGGCGGGATTCACCCTGTATTTGAATCATGTCTAAGCCTTAGTGTACACTAAAAACTTGATGGGACCTATACCGCATAATCGTGAAAATCCATTAGTGTGGAGAATCCCGTCAGATGACTGCACTTGCAAAGGGTGTGCGTTCGATTGGTTGATATCAGTGAGCAGCCTCGGTCATCCCAAATCCAAGCCATTCGATCAGTGTCATTACTGTTGAAATCAAATTTATAGAGTTAAAATGGGTCAAGGTATTATTCTGTCGGTTTACATTGGTTATGCAATTACCTTGATTCGTAGAAGGAAAGAAATGCACAAAATGCAGATCCTATGACCGGACTCGGTATTTCCCCAGGGTTCAACTCGCGGTGAATAATTTGAACCGGTGGATCTTTTGCCACTAGCGCGTGTTTGTAAACAATCTGAACAAAGGAATTTTCAGGAATTTGACCACTTTTCCACAGATTTCGTCCATCTTCGTTACGCAGAGAGTAGCTAATCAGTGGACTATTGATCTGTTTTTCATCTCCAGCGACACTGTATCAAACAAGTCGACATTACTAACAGGTAATCTGGTAATCCATGCGCATTAAAAGAAAGACAATGAACCTATTCTGGCCTGGGAAGAGTTGCTGTAGAATGTAATGAGAGATGAGGAGACCAGCAGCTTTATGTGTTCGACCGACGGCAATCGCTTCTTCCGGCAACAGGATATAAGTGGAGTCGTAAGATTGACCCGGAAGCGGAAACTGTTGGAATACGTTGGATGCAGCCATTGTATTCAAATAGCAATCGTGGACATCATTCGGTCCCCCGTCCCAGTAGGACGAACTGAGAGAGACGTTAGACAAATTTATTTCGCATCGTAATGATCGACCATCCACTTCAGCCACGTCCGTTAGCCGGAATGACATGTCTTCAGAAACGTTGAGTAAAATCAACGCCGTTTGAGAGCGATTAACCTATAGTGATGCCAAATCAAAGCCATTTCGAAATTGAAGTGATGCAACTGTAATTTTTTTAAAGATCTGTCGTCGGATTACTCTTACATACCTGATTTAGCTGATCCCATTGCATGTCGTGAGAGATAAGATTATCCAGGATATGCGCTCCTGTGCGAGTGGTATTAATCTGAAACTCGAGATGATTTATGGTATTGTTCATCTGCTCATCTTGTCGATCTAAAAGGTCCACAATCAGTCCGAGGATGTATTCTATTTCGTGACCAAAATAGAGATCGTTTGGTTGCGTGAAATTGGAAAGCGAATCCCACACAGCACTGAGCTCCGTATCATAGTTGTCTACCTGTTTATGTTGATTATTTTATTTTTATTATTATATTTTAATGTTGCGCTAATCAAATCGAATAAATTTACGTACATCATTAGCGATCTCTCTAAGCTCTTTGCTGGAGCAGTCGGAAAAATTTGGTTGTGTGGTTCGGAAATAACATCCGTTGGCGTTCATTCCACAGGCCCATGAAGCCATGCCTATAGCACCAGGTCTACATTGCTGGTGCTTAGTTGTGTTAGCTGGAATCGTCCAGTTGCTGTGGTAGATATCGGTTCCGACACACGGGCACTGTTTGTAACTTGATTCAGGTACTAAAGTCGATGTGGTTGTTGACGTAGTAACTTCTGTAAAGGTTAAATCGTCAAGATTTGAGAACAATACCAGAATCCGATTTTGTTATTATTCTCACGTGTTGTCTCCATTGTGGGTGGTGTGGTGTTGTCAACAACTGACTCGGTTGTTGTGCCTTGTCAATAAAGTGTATAATCAAACATTAGACATTGATTGTTTTATAACGTTCACGGAAATTTTCGTTTTTACGTTTTCGAATTGGTGTGGTAGTGGAGGTTGGCGTAGATGGAGTTGATGATGTTACTGTCATCGTTGATGGTGTTGACGAAGATTGGGTTGTAGAAGTTGCTGTAGGAGGAGTTGTTGAAGGAGAAATTGTTGAGGAAAGTGTCGTTGAAGGAGTAGTTGTTGAAGTAGGAGTTGTTGAACGAGTTGTAGTAGACGTTGTCGAAAAAGTCGTTGTGGGTGTTGTGGAAGAAGTTGTTGAAGGGCTAGTGATTTCATTGTTCTCCGGCTCGGCGTACTCGCAAATGAAATAGCGACTTAACTCAAACCGCGTAAATTCCCAGCTGCTATAACCTGAAACAATGAATAACAAATCCGTGATATAATGCAGACAGCAGCGATTACACGGGAATGATAACCAACCTTGGGTTTCCATATTGTAGTACAGCATCAGGTAGGAAGGATATTCCTCTTCGCAACTCAGCAATTCAACACCCCAGCCACTCATGTTGCTCATCGGAATTTGGGCATTGTTCGCCAGACTCCAGAACTCTGTTGATTGACTGGTTTTTACGCCGCTGGTCAGATAAGGGCGCATGAGTCCTTCATCTTCCTCTAAAATATTTTTGCCCATTTTTAAAAAGTCTTTTAGATCTGAACGAGTCCAGGTAATTATTAATTAATATTAGGTAATAATAATAGGTAATAACAAGTTATTTCGATTAACGATACCCTACCAAAACCAGCCGAAAGAAATTCCCCTGTGATGAAATTTTTCTCATTTTCCGTTTCAATCGCCAGCAAGTGTCCGTGGTTATGTTTGTTGCAGTAATTGGAGGAAGCATTCCTCCAAACGTCGACATTTTCCATCTCATTTTCTGAAGAAAATCCATTTAGAAAATGATGTTGATTTTGATCGTTTTCTAGGACTCACCGGACAGTGACTCGATGAAGTAGCAAGAACGGTTGTAAACGCGACTGTTATTCGAGCAGGAACCGACGTCTAGCATCTCCCATAATTTCACATAAGAACCCAGAATTGACGACCTGCAATAATGGTACCATGTTTTATTATGCCAACAATATACAGTGTATCAAAATATATGAACTAACTTGCTGTGCGATGGACAGTTTGTGTTTTGTGGCGGTTGGGTCGTCAAGGAAGAAGAACTGGCCTTTTGTGTGGATGTTGACGAAGTGGGACATGTGTCCCAAGAGCTGTCGAACGGCGTTTGAAAAGCCGCGCATTGTGTTTCATTGGGTTCCTTAACGATCGCCGTCGTGCAGAAGATAGACCAATAAGGGTCGTCTAAATCTTTATTTCCACATGACGGCAAATAACCATTGGTCGGCAAATAACCGTCGTCTCGGTTATTGAATCTCATTGGATTCAGTGCAGAAGGGCATGTTCCTTGGACGCATGGCGGGCCGGTCAGGTAAGGGTCTCCCGTAGCATTGGAGCAAACGCATGCCGGATATAATTCTGGGGTGTTATACAATTTTTTTTGTGATGACTTTTTATAACCTCAAAAACCATTGCAACATTTCTACTACGGTAATATTATTTTGATTGTTTGGCAGTAATTTGATAAATAAAGCTAGCTTATTTATAAGTGACGTTATTTATCTTGCTCTTTTAGCTTACCCAAACAATCTGGGCGGAGTATCACACAATCTAGATTAAAGATAGCCAATAAAAACAAAAACCCCTTTCAGCATTGAATTTTTCGTAGAATGAGTACCGTAATTTTAATTAGTAGTGCGTAGTTTAGTCGACTTGTTTAGTAGACGCGACTTGAAATGATAATTATTTTATAAAGATTGGTTTACCTTAATATAAAAGTCCATTTTCCCAACTTCAAACCAACGTTCTTGTATGTCTTGATATTATTTTATTAGAATAATACTTTGACAGTTTGATGCTGATTACCTTCGATGGCCCTTTTGACAAGAACAAATTATGGGACCCTTGCAACCGCGGGTACCCCATCAGCTTTTTTGTTGTTCCCTTCCGATCTCGCTCTTTTTTTTAAATTTTTACTCCCCACTTCGGCCCTTGGTAGTCGGTACCAACCCAGGATCCGATCAAAAATACCATGATTTGCTTATTAATTTTAGGGGGGTATTTTGTTTCCATCAAATTGTCTTTTGGCGTAGAATAATAGATCGCAATTCAAAACACCTCTGTTCCGATCTCGATCACTTTTGAAAAGTGGATTCGGTCTAGCTACCAATCGATCAACTACCGATCATGATCACAGAGCGGCAATTGAGGCAGATGAGCGGTTAATCGAAGCGGAAATTGAGCGCGCTGGGTACAACTCTGCCTTCAACTAAATAATAAATAACAGCCCACCAGAAATATTATGACTTACTACCACATTTTTGCTGAATTTTTAGAGAAAATTCCATTGTGAATCATTAACAATTCAGAGTATTCTCCTACTTCGTCGAAAAACGACGAGCAATTGGCGTATTTTCACTGTAGAAGTGTGAACCACTTACTGTTTCCGGCTGGATTCCATCCGACATGGGCATAAGAAGTTTTCATGTAAGTACAGTAGATAACACAATCTTCTGGATTCAAGTTTGGAAAATATTCAATATACTCAAGATGATATTTATCGTTGAAACCGGGTTGACCGCATCCATACTCCAAACAAGGAACCATAAGCTCGAAACCGTTTCCTTGATTCTTGTCGAATTCGCGATAGATTTCTACAGCAGGTTGGTTCGGATTAGCATGACAAATATTTCCGGCTTGCTTGTTGCAATAAAGATTAGCCCCGAGGTTGCCGCCGCACATGAACGAAGAATTGACGTTGCTCGGTTGAGAGTTGTCGTCGCAGCGTATGTCACAGTAGGAGTCATTCACACGGATGAGTTCAGCAATTCTTCTGTCCTCGAGGCAAAGGCATTGCACACCGCGAAGCAGTGTAAAGTTCGTGTAGCACATGAAACACTCTGATAATCCGACTTCGGTACCATCTGAGTTTGCAATCACAGCTTGAAAATTGAATGGCGAGTAACAACCCAGCGGTCGCACGTTAGATGGTATCCACACGTTACTACCTCCGCGTAGAAGTAAATTGACTGTTAGCAAGAAACCGTTGAAGATCAAACCCAACATGGTTTTTTTCTTCTGGTAAAAATTTTAGTCACAGAATAATGATCGAGCTAAACGAATAGCGCATCTCAACAGCTAGCCACATTGCCTCTAAGTGTTTCGACGCTCAAGTAAAAAAAAACAAACAGAGATATCACCGTGATCCTAATCAAGTCGTCGAGGCAACCTTTCAACCGATAAAGTGACAGGTAGTAAGTTCATCACGCAAACATAAAGCATCCACCAATGTGTTCATCATTATCAAGCAAACATAGTCTGTTGATTTACGCTCTCTTTAAACCGTGCGCCCCTCTGCTCTCGCAGTGTTTGTTTGAATTGATAAGCCTACTAACATGACGAGACAAGCGGACCCTGTCGAATGGTTTTCCGTCCTTATGTCGCCATAGTTTACAGATTGGAGAGAGAAAAAAACCCTTCAGTATGAAAAACAGCTGGTAGACAGTATGCCTGTGTACTACCTACTGTTTTTCTTCTGTAAGGAAAACATGATAAGGCTTAATGAAAATAATATCCTCTTTGAACTAAAAGCAGATGGTTAACGACAATATACTTTGCGCCCACTACATATGGCCCAGGTCTAATCAATGACCTAAATTTAGGCTTGTTTGATATTCTCCGCTAATTGACTAGACTAAATCAGTTGGTTACCAGACGTCACACTGACAAATGTGACAATGTATTCTGCTTTCGACATGGCACAGCAAAGCACATTAAATAGATCACGACGACTAAATTCATGATGTGACAGTTTTTCTTTCGTGTTTTGACATTTCAGCACTTTTTCCGATCGAGATCGATTACGACACACTTCTGACTCAAGACGTCCGTAACACAGTTGAATTTCGTAACTTAGTTTTTACTAGAATAATTTAGGAGTTCCACTAATAGATCAATAAGTGACGAATGCACGAAAGATTGCGAACAAACAGCTAGTTCTGGGTAATTGGCCGATGGCTATAAGGCCGAATTAAATAAATTAAGGAAGAACTCAGACTCGACAGCTATTGGACAGAAAGTATACGGCCACCTAATGTTTCTATACTTGGAGAGGTTAGTTCATGGAAAACAAATCACAACTAAGTTGATGTTTCGCCAGTCAAAATATGATACGCCAGATGAAGCCTGAGGAACTATTAAAACACCATCAGCTTTTCCGCTAGCACCTACTTCAATACAATAAACTGATACTGGAATGCGAGTTTTCTCAAATAATACTAAAAAGCATTATTATTCCCTATCAATATTTTCATGAGTTTTTTTTTCTGACATTCCCTGTAAAAGTTAGGACTGCGCGCGTTATCGGCAAACTATTCCTTCTTAGAAGATTTATCGCCAGCTAACGAGTGAAAGTTAGAAGAAGTGGAAACGCAACTAATAGAAGAGGTACGGTAGGCACCGAACGCAAGGTCAGCTTCTATCGCCTGTTCCAGCTTGTCTTTTACCTACAAATAAGACGAAATAAATAATCACTTTCTCATCAAGAATTGAATGGGAGTACTAGGTACGTACCTTGGTGAAGGAGAGACGTGTAAGAAAGTAGGAAGCCACTATACGGTAACCTTTACTTACGAGAGGTACCATTACGAACTGATGGAAAATGGCAGCCACGCGATAGTTTTGTCCATAAAAAGGATCCGAAACAGCAGGACAAAGCATGCTGTTGAGATTAACTGATGTCAACTGCAAGGGAAGCCAAGGACGTACGCATACAAAGAATCAATAAATACGAAAAAGGGATATTAGACAATGGCTTCATATGTTACCTTTCCAATTATTTGAAGAACAGTAAAGTGGTAAAGCAGCATTAAACCATAAGACAAGCTTGACCAGCTGAAATCTCGTGCGTCTTCCAACGTATAAACCCCTAGGAGTAATATGAAATTAATTAACTTCTTAAAATAGATATGCTTATGGGTCTCTTAGGATTTTCTAAACAGTATGATTTCTCACATGATTTCTCACTTATTGGCCCCTTTGTTTTCTTACAGCAATAAGGATATAACCAGGAAGAAAAAGTTGGTTACCAGTAAATGAGCAACCCAAGTTAAAAAAAAAAAAAACCCACAGTAGTTAACACACCCAAAAAATTTAAGCAAAGGACACAAAACAATCAAGTTCAATAAGACAAAATTACCTCCAAGACGTAAGAGGTAGTATGGAACAACCAGCATTGCAATATGTTGAACATAATAGGTCTCAGTCTCAAATGTTAGCTGAAAAATATAAACATGTATATAAAAAACTTTATATAAAGAAATTATAAAATAGTAACTAACCAAGCGTGTGTTGATAACTGGAAATAGTAAAGCTAGAATAGCTCCATTCAGAAAATTCAAATGGATCCGAAATAATTTTGTCACATGTGGACTAGGTGGTGCAGCCAATAAATAAATCTGTGCTCAAATAATAAAATAAGGTTAAAATCTCAAGTGTTCTACATTATGCATACCTGGAAGATGGTTGCAACATGGCAAGGATTCAGTAAGAAAATGACAGAGCGGTTGGCAAACTTAAAGCCTATCTCCACACCAAAGACCAAGCAAAGAACAACAAGAAGTAATCGCTTGCCTCCACGATCTTTTCGAATTATTGTGGTTTTTTGGGGAACTGTTAATCGCTGATAACCAAAATGAATTAAAAGGCAACTGAAGGCTACAGCAAAAATAGACTCTAGAACTCTGCGCCAATTACTCAAGAAATTAGAACAATCTTTTCCTCCATTTCCAGGTAACTGGAAATCAATTCCACTGTAAAAAACATTGTTTGGATATTCTCCAGACTCCATGACCCATGTAGCTACTACCGTCTCTTAGGATTTTTTTTTTCACGCACTTCAGTTGCTGTGTGTGTGTCATAGCCTTCTACAGTTACGGCCACGGAGCACAGATTCCCCCGGGTGTCAATTTTGTTCGAGCCACCCACCCACCCTCAGCTGCCTATACCTAGGCCACATGCGTTGCCATTTTACGAAAGTCACATTTTAAATTCCTGTTTTCCACAAAATTTTCATTTATTTTCAGCCATGGCCACCACGTTATAATTAACCTTGACCATTTATGTGTGATTTTGCGGAAAACAGGAATTTAAAAAATGTGACTTTCGTAAAATGGCAACGCATGTGGCCTAGGTATAGGCAGCTGAGGGTGGGTGGGTGGCTCGAACAAAATTGACACCCAGGGTGAATCTGTGCTCCGTGGCCGTAACTGTAGAAGGGTATGGTATGTGTGTGTGTGTGTGTGGGGGGGGGGGGGGGGGGTCGACAATGTATCACATGACGTCAGCACACACGCCATCTGTCATTTTCAAACCCAACGACGTTGATTTCTGTTTTCCTATGGAGTAGTTGGACATCCTGCGTTGCCAGGTTTGGAAATCTCATTTGTGTCCAAAAGGGCCAAACAGCGTACAGCCTCTTTAAAACCCTGTACGCTGATTGGCCCTATTGGACACATTATTGGACACATCTTATTTTTATTATAAAAAAAAATTCAAATTGTACATCTGACCTATCAAATAAAAAAAAATAACATTCAACCTACAAATAGTTGTACAATATTATTAAGGCTTAGTTTGAATTAAATTCCCAAGTCAGACTGTTCCCATAGATAAAGACTGGTTTCGTATGTGCTATCCTTTTAGCCCTATCCCTACTGACCCCGAGTCTCTGTTTTGCTTGTCCTGCCCCTAGGGGATAAACTGCTATACTGCACCGTGGCTACCAAGGGTGTTGCAGACGAAGATTGTTTTCCTCCTGTCTTGGTAAAATTCTTTGCTGGCGTTTAAAAGTCCTAGGTAATTTTTTCATACAAATTTTTATTAACAAGTCATATTGTATTTAATTTGACGTTTGCCAATAGGGTCCTTGCATGAATAAGGGATTCCTTTGAAAAAAATATCATTAGAATCAGTTTTTCACGCTGATTCTCATGGTATTTTTTTTTAATTTTTAAAATAATAATTCCCCCCCCGTAATCTCACTTTAAAGTTGAGTTAGGCTCCCCCCATTTTAAAACAGACCCCACGCCATTTTTGGTGGGCGGTCCTTAAAATCTGATAAATTTCTCCCCTATTCACCCTTTTCGTCTTTCGCCTTTCGGCCCTAAGGGCAAAAGAGGGGGTATAGGCAGCACGAAAAAGGGTGAAAAGGGGGGGGGGGGAAGAGCAAAATTTATCAGATAGATAGATTCATAAATTAGTATACTTGTTTAATGGAAAAGATTCACCCTATTCTGTCAGTTATTGTTAAGTAAAACTTTATTTGAATTTATTATCTTGCTCGACTGGCATGTAGCAAGAGAATTTTCCTGTAAAGAGTTTGGACCTGGATCTTAATAATGATTCCTGTATTTATCACCACTTATGACGAGGCTTGTATGACAATCTTTATCTGTGGTACTGCTTCAGCTGTCATCAAAATGGCCATGACTGAATGTCATTCACAAACCTGTTTAAACAAGTTAAAATTACCACAGTTTACAAGTTTAGCAGCTAGTAACTTACTAGAAACACTTTCACTAAATCTACTATACCTTCATTTCATGATTTATCTCATGTTTCATTAACTTGTAATCTTGTTTATATGGATTGGACCTGAAAGACTGAAACTTTGTAGTATAAAGAATGAAGTCATTTGCATGGAAAACACAGGGGAAGACAAAGCAATTTTACAATAGGCCTACACACCACCAAAAATGTAGAAGTTGAAGTTTATGGTGAACAAAAATAATAGTCCTGTTTTCTAAATGCCAAATGATGGAGAATTTGAATCGCCTAGCTAATGGCGCAAAAGAAATCCAAATCACTAAGCAAACTTTACTAATCATCACTCCAAAATCGAAGTGGCGTTTTTTACATTACACGTATCCTCCAACATTGGATCTTTTTTTTGTATTTTGGCTTGATTAGCCATCTAGTGTGGCTAAAAAACGTGATTAGAAACCCATCGGGTAACAGAGCCTTTCGAATTTCCAACGGTTCCGCAAAGCCAAACCAAACCAAACCAAAAAACTACTAAAGTCTACTGTTGTGTAGCTCCAGTGGGTTGGATTCCAAATTCAACAGGGTGGCGTTTCGGCCGACCCGGACAAGCTTCGAGCCATCTCCGACTTCCCGAAGCCGACTAATATCACAGAGCTCCGCTCTTTTATAGGATTGGTGGAGCAGCTTGCTGGATTCTCCACGGACATCACGGCTGGAGGGACTTAAATTCGCGACGGAAAAAAATAACCAGTAATTACATTATAATCACGAATGTTTTGAGGTACATACCCAACAAATCTAGACCAAAGAGACAAGAAGATTTTAATGCGACTTCATATTTACAAAGGATCCTATAGCTCTCAAGTGCTATTCAATTTTCAGCAAACAGTAGAAGTGAACGAATTATGGCAAATTTTGTGAATGATTTTATCTTCAAATGGATCAGTTCATGTGCTATTTTTTGGAATCGACTTAGGGTAGAGTCCACTTTTGAAGCCAGGAGTTTAATTTGTATACATCCAAGATATTGGCGTAAGCATGATTTTCGTGTTCTTTGAGAATTCTTAATACAGTATAGTGTTCTCTTATGTGAGCACCTCATAAAGTTGTCCCCCTCTTTTCAATTCAAGCATGCATTAAAAAACGGAATGCTATTCATGTGTATTGGATTGGAAATTTTCGGTGAGAATTCGAAAATCCGATTTTTCATCTTCATTGATAGTTTGGGGATTGGCACCACTTTGAAGCAAGAACTTTATAAAATTTGTCCGCACACTTCTGTTTTCATCAGAAGATGACAATAATTGGTTTGCAGCGTAATGAAGTTACCGCTCCGTCGTATTTCCAGTTGAAAAAGATTTCAAAAAAAAAAAAACCATTCAATAATTTCATTCTCAAGAAAGTTAAAGAAGTTTTTCGAAGATTCGCTATGGCATTTCGCGATCTACAATGGCATTACGTGCAGCGTAAGACAGAATAAATGGAGTTTAAGGGATTTTGGGAATATCAGCTGCTTGAGAGGAACGGAGTCTCAAAGCTACTCTTCGCAATACGAATTTCTTGAAAGTAAAGGTGGATTTGGTGTACGTGATCCTTGAAAGATGAAGGTGGCGCCCATCAGTTCATTAGCCATGATTTTGTCTTCTCTTGAGATTTTGATATTAGAAGTTATTGAAAACAGAATAAAATATAATCACGAATGGCTTATCATATTTCATATCAACGAAGTAATCTATTAGCTTGTTAAATGAAATGTGATTTACTAAATCGTTGATGATTAACAGTGACTCTCGTTTAAGTAATTGCGACATAACTCGTCACATTGTTAGGACAGCCTTTTTTTATTCTTGTCTGGTAAGCTCGTCCATAGAGCCCAGCTTCACCCCAATTCTCCCCTATTGGGTTTGCTGGCTCCCGTTCAAAATTTATTTATTTATTATATTTGCTCTTTTTCTTCTTCAGTCCCGTATAGCCCCGGGTAAGTGCTTGTTCAGATTTTGGTCTTTGCTTCCGTGCTGCTGCTGCTCTTACCCCTCCTCCATTTCTATCCTATATAATTTCCCACAATGAGTCTCATCAGTCGCTTTGTAACGTTCGTCTCTCTCGATCGCTATGGTTTTATCCCTCCTATTTTTTGGGACTTTACAACTCGGTGATTACCATTCATTTATGTTCACACTCACGCAAGGTGTGGATCATATTTTTCCGACGTTAAAATGGACAATGACGGAATTAAGTTGATGGCGAAACGGTTGCCACGCAACTGATTTTAATCTCGTACACTTGAATCACTTTGATTGTAAGCCAAAATCTTTGAAGGTCAACGATGTAAAAAGGCCATCAAGATTGACGCCTGCTCTAGGCAAACGCCAATATCCCAATGATGAATGGTACTGCGGGGCAACCGCCCCGTGTTTTCTCACATTACATTTGTCTAAACCATTCAATCACGATGGATCTTCTAATCGCATAATATGTAATTGTTTTCAGGAGAAAACGACCAATGAACGTCAGCCACATACAATTGAAGGAATACAACATGAAAAAATTTAAATTAATCGAAATATAACACGAATAACGTGACTAATTCGTTAAAGGTTTACATACTGGGATTACCGTTTTAATTGAATCTATTTTGGATTGAATTTATCACAATGTTGGGCTTTGATATCCAGCACGCGACCAAAAACTGAAAGAATTATCTACACACTACTTGCCAATAATGAATGGTAATGCAATGGAGAAAAAATATTGCGATTGTAACAAATACTGGTGTATTCGTCTAACTACTGCACTAGAGAGAGTCCGATACAAAGGTAGCTACATGGTTATATACGTGTTGGCGGGCGTCGGCGAATGCTTACGCCACACTACCGGTTGGCCTACATACCAACAGGATCGCATAGCGGGAGCAATGACCAAAGCGTGATCAATGATCAACGTGACAATATATTCAAAACAACTACTATTTGAAATGTGAAAAATCAGAGTCAAAAGTCAGTTACACAAAAAATGTGGATGAATATGGCTATTGTAGAACTTACCAGTGTACAATTCGTATTGCTCTTGTGCTCTTTGAATGAAGGTGTAGCGGGCATCTTCACTTAGTCAGACACAACCATCTTTCGATTGTGTCCGCTTGCATATTTGGCAAATTATCTCGCCACTCGTAATTGACGCCCTGTTTTCAGGTTTCGTGGTGTGTTAAACACATCTATCTGTTTTTTCAACAACTATTATTTCTATTTGTATAGGAAATGTTAACGACCAGAAAAATGGATTGAATGTAAGATTATATCTTTAGTGCCTTGTTCTTTTTAGGCTAGGGGTACCACTGGCGAGAAACCGATGTATTCTCTGCGTCTAACACGTTTTTTAATGATGATCTTATTCTTCTTTCCAATTCTTCCTTACCGATGATCTTGTGTTCCTTTATCATCAGTTGACGGTATGGCTCTTTTTGGTCATCACTCAGTTGCTGCATAAGGGACGAGAGAAAGATGTGAAATTAAGTTTCATTTTCGTCTTTTGGATCAACATGCTTACTTCCTAGCGCTTATCCACAAGACCAAATGTGCTGAATGATGTTTTTTTGCAGTAACAAATTCCATCGTCGTGAGTAGTTCCATTACCATTTCCTGTTTGGTTGCTTGGGTTAACTGTAGAATTTTTTCTGAAATTCACGACGGAAAAAAATAGCCAACACGGGTGAATGACCACGAGTGACCACGACTTAGCATTTCTACCATATCATAAATACTGTAGTTTACACCAGTTATTTTGGCTGTTATTAAGTACAGAGATTAAAAAGAAATGAAGAAAATTAAAGAAAATGTAAGTATTTCCGATGAGAAACAACTAAAAAAAGTTAAAATTATGTCATACAACCACAAGTGTAAAAAAGAATCAAAGAAAACTTTAAGGACATCCAGTAAAGTACTAAGTTTGCTACTCTTTGACAAATTTGTTGGTTTACAATACTGTTTTGGCCGGCTGAGTTGGCGGTGGAGCTGCTGCAGAAACGAAAACGGTAGTGTGTCGTGTTGACCCACTAACACGCACACACACACTCTTGATCTGACATCAATAACTAACCAAGAACAGCAGAATATAAATAGGCAGTCGGTGCAAGTCGAAATCCCGTAAAGTGGCGAATTATGCCAAGTTGCTGTGAGTAAATCAGCAGCCAACAACGCCGTTTCATATTAACGCGATTTCAAATCACTTGTCGTCAAACTTTGACAAAAGAAGTATAAACAGTATCTTCAGGGATGACGCGCCCAAATAGTTCTTCGATGATTTTTTTTTCTATCGAAGGAGTAAAAAAAGTTAAAAATTTGTAGTAATGCTATTCTAGACTTTGGCACGATTGGTTATGAGCAAGTGAAAAAACTCAAAAATAATCTTACCGAATATTGCGTTGACAAGGTGAAGCTAGCTTGTTGACCCATAGCAATTAACACGGTGTCACCGGGTTGATAATGGTTAATTACAAATCCGGGTAGTGAATTAATTACATATGAGCTGTTGTTGTCGTTGTTCCCTTTTTTAATTCCGTAGAACATCGTGCTTGGATTTGCGTTTGCACAGCTAATGTAATTTTTTTTCGACAACTTGCAGAGTTTTAGGATATCCGGGACGGTTACAGAAACCAAGAGGCCCTGGGTTCCTATTTGAAAACAAAAATTTTAGATTCAAGACACATTCTGTCAAATGTGTTGCACTTATTTTTAACTTTGGTATAACGAAACTACAATTGTTTGTTTGTTTTGTTTTTTTTTTTATTCATCTGGAAGTTGCTTGTTCTCAGAATTCATGGCTAATGGGAAAGCCAATGCTATCGCTTTCCTGAGTGTCTCCTCCAACAAAGAAGGTCAATTAAAATTGTCTGGAATTAATGTTAGCGCGGTATGGTTTTAACATCTGTCACAGGATCCAGTTTCCATTCATTCAATTTTCGAGAGGTGTAATTCGCAGCGTCGACAGTATGGACCGACAGTTACGGCCAGCATTTTCTTTTGTACCACTTCTTCCGACTGCAGAATTTCTAAGATTCCGTAGATGTAGCACCAACTTGCTTAATTGTAAACTAATTAAATATACATGTTTAAATATACATGTAAATATATTAATTATATTTAGATTGGTGCTATTGAGAAAACTTCTTCTGGAATACAATACATAGATTTGTACCTGATTGATGAAATTTAATCAAATGAAGAATGCATCGAAAACTGGATTAGATTTCCTTTACACAATGTACACATGAAATTGTGTTTGCAAATCCATTCAAAGAGTGTGAAACTGGTAAAAATAAATATTAATTTGTACGGCATTAACTAATCAAAATAAAATGATTTAAAAGTTATTCAGATTAGCCATGTTCGAGTTCGTTCGGAAGAATATGACATTTTTCTGGAAAGTACAAGAATTACAGTGATCACAATGGACCCAATTTATAAAACCAGTTTAAAATTGAAAAGATTTGCAACTATTTGCTATGAGGAATTATCTTTATATACAATCCCTGATGTAAAGCGTCGCAGGAAAGTCTAGTCCTCTGCATACGCAATATGCAATATTTGTTTATGCGCACTTTATATATTTTAAGAACGTAAAGATAGTCGCTCTCTCGCAGCTTAAATCATAATTGTATTGCATATAGAAGATTCCCTTATTTAATGGCATTCAAATTTCTCTTTCGAATTCTTTTGTCCTCTTGAGGCAGCTCGCCATCTCAAGTTGGCATTCTCTCATGTTGGAATTGATCCGGCTATCACGGAAACAAATATTCATCCCAGAATATAACCTAGCAATGTGAATTTCTTCTTCCGTGAAACCTTTTTTGGAAACCTTTCGTCATTGACTCACAGTGAAAATTCCGTTCCGTTCTTTATTGATGCCATCTTACGAATTTGTTATTACACTTTTTGTACACTAGAAAATTCCTTTATGCTACATTTTTCGACCCAAAATAAATCCTAAAAATTGTTATTACCATATTTCATTCTAAGAAGAGTTCGTTTAGAATTTTTCAGTTTAAACTTTAGCTTTATCTTATTTCACGATCGGCACTCTTAGATTTTACCTGTTTCAAAATAAATTTTGTCAAAATTGTACCGCATTTTAGCCAAGTTCCAGGCAGAAAACATTCTAGATAGTTTTGGTCTACGTGATTACTCTAATATTGCTAGATGAGTATGACAAATTAGTATGGATTGATTTTCTGAAGAAATTTTACTTTACTGGAATTAAGAAGCCTACTTATACAATTAGATTTTGTTTTCAGTCGCATATTTAAAACTTTAAAAACTGTATGCTTTAAGAGTTTTACAGAAATGAGTCGGAACACTTTCGTAGTACTGCTTTTCGGTAGAAATCAATGATAACGTGATGACGGGACGGGACTCTTCGCCTATCCTTCCTTGTTATAGCTAGTCGGTTGGGGTATTTTTATTAAAACATTAATGAAAAATATCATTAAATTCAGTTTCTTTCGCTGATTCCAACTATGGATATAAATCTTAGTGAAATAAACTAATCATTAAGATATTATAAATTTACTTTCAGGAGTAGGGATAAAACAAAAAGGACAAAAAACCGGTTCCATCTAGCAACCAAACACCCTAAGCTCTTAAGAATATACGCTACAAAGTAAAAGATAGTTAGGCAGCTATGTCAGAGGAATAGAGATAAGAGAGTGGTCTCTCTTTCTCTCGGTATGCATGCATGGACATCTGCTTGCAAACTAACAAGAGCTTAGGAGGTTTGGTTCCTAGATGGCATCGGTGTTTTGCCCTATTGCAATTTTCCGTTAAGGAATAGGAAATATCTGTATAAAAAATAACTGTTAGGTATAGGAATTATGGTAAATCTATGGTAATTTTTAAATTCTGATTCTGATTCTCCCACAAAAAAAATACCTGGCTGACATAAAAATGCCGAAGAATCCCGCCCTTAATTAGAGTAGTCCACGGTTTACCCCTGCAGTGTCTTGTAGCATGGATGATTGAAAGCCAAAACCTTTGAATCAAAGCAACAAAATTTGAATCTTAAGCCAAATTAAATGTAAAAAAATATTGTTGATCAAAATGTTTTACTTTTTTCCTATTTTGAATTATATAATCATAATTTCTGTTAATGCAAAGATTAATTCACGCATGATTCAAATTGTTCCGAGTTGTTAATCGGAAACGCTGTCAGTACTGTTGATTCAGTTGCTTAAGAAAACTGTCCTGTGCTATTTCTGCTTAAAGGCTTTATGATAAAAAACTAAAGAAAAGTTACTGATGCAGAGGATTTTTATGCAATATTTGAAAAATGTGGGTTACATATCCCTGATCACATAGAAGACAATGTGGGACACATTACTAGTCCATTGATAGAGAAACTAAACAAACTTGAAGATTCATCAGTTGCCAAAATAAATTTATCATGGGAAATTTTTCAGATGGCCCAACACACTAAAAGTAATTATATTTCGCTCAACACAAATCACGATCATGTAAAGGCAGTTAAAATCAAGATTGTGTTCAGCAAAGAATGATATTGGAAGATTTCCTTTTTTACTAGACATGTCATGGTAATTAGAAAAATAAATAAATTGCATTTGACTTATTGTATTACACTATTTAAATATTACAAAAATTCCACAAAGCACTGAAGCAGGTTGCAGAAAAACCGCTCAAAATTACGTTTAATTATTATTAACAGATTTCTAGGTTGGTATATGCCAGGAACTTGTTATAAACATTAGTGCCTAAGCTTGATTATAATAGGGATGTGTCTTTTTTTAGGAAAAATTGTAATCGAAATCGCCAGAATGATGGGCGATGAAAAAATCCTCATAGGGAACAGCAAACTCCGACAAATTTTCTAACCGATGACTGCAGATTTGGCATCAATGACACTTTTTCCGTGGGATGGGCAGGAGAAATACCCGTCAGGTGAAAGCAGCCAGACCTTGATGTTCAGTTGATATGACGAATCCAGCTTTTGATGTGTGGGATCCTGGATGAAGATTCATTTTTTTGACACAAGCTAAGCCCTTTTTGATAAAATACACTTTCTAAGCAACAGCTAAAACAATTTTAATATCATTGATGGCATAAATAAACTTGATGGCTGGAGTAAAAAGTTGTTTACCAGGAAAACATCACAGATCCTGTGTATTACCTTATTCTTATTTCTAACCAGAAGGGAAACTTTCTTTTTATATAGTTAATTTCTCGGCCTGAAGAGCTTGCCCTGCATTGATAAACAGTCTCTTTTCAAGCGGTCGCATTCTTCTAAAATTTCTTCATAATTTTTCTCGTTAGCAAAATCTTTATTATAAATATTAGATGATAAACGAGTTGGGATTTCAGCAGAAACGAAGTTGTCACAAAATTCATCCACGTCATGAAGTTGGACTGCACTGTTTGCCAACAGTATTTTATTTAACGCTTCTTTATTTTCCTCGTTTATCTTTGGAATGGATAAATATTTTTCATCGTTTTTGATAGTATAGTAGTGGTCGCAGATTTACTTGTGGTCGGAACGTTAGTCTTTAAATGTTTTTACAAAAAATTTTTTTGTAATTGCATTTTTTAAGCTAAATAAAACTTTAAATTGGCCACTGTTGGAATGTTTTTATCTATCCGAGTATATCCATGAGTCCTCTTTCGATGTACATTGTGTGAAAATTAAGTTCTGGACACTGTACAGCTGTCCCCAAGTGGCTGAAAACACCACACAATCTATGAAAACAAACATAATTCAGAATGATGAATTATTGTAAACATATAAAACATAGCGAAAGAACTTAGACTCACCTTGTGTTACAAGTGCAATGAACAGCCATTGCTGTGCCATCTTTATTGATGTTTTCCCACGTATTCATGTCTGGTTGAGAATTAAACAGCAATATGTGTGACTCTGGTATTGAAAATTACACTGTCTTTCCGTATCCTCATTGCCCTCAGCTTGGTTACCGAACCATGTTCCACCATTGCATTTTTCTTCCTATATTATTTTGAATACTCGAGCTGATTACCTATGCCATTTCTTCTTTGTGCGCACTTGATAGACATAGAAATAATGCTCTGTGACAGTTTTGAAAGCGGTACTTTGAAAAAGTACCGTGGTGGCGATACTGCGGTAATTTTTTCAGTAAGTGCGGTAGCGATAACGGTACCGGTAGAATTACCGCAGTAGTACCGTGGTAGCGGTAAAATTTGCGTTACATTGAAAAAAAAATACCTGAATAATTTTATTATTACGTTCGCCTGTACCCTATCACTACAATTTGCTATTCACTTTAAGAAACAACATTTTCTCAAATTTGGAATCTCACAACCTATTTCTAGTTGGTTGGAAGATACTTCCGCCAACACTAAACAGACGTTCTACAGATGCCGAAGAAGGCAATGCCGCTTTAAACTTAAAAAAACATTTCTTTGATTGTTGGATATTTCAGGAGAGATGATGTTTTTGTAGATTGATCAGCTATAAAAACTCTGCGTCGTGCACTGTCTGTCTGAGTTTCTCGTTAATATCTGCAAGTGACATTGATTTTTTAAGCTGCTTATTTTAAATATTAAGTTTAAAGGTCTATGAAGATGTAATGCTAAATTTGTTTAGTTTTTCGATATATGTGTTAAAATATTTGTTGTATTTTTCAGAATGGAAGATTTGAATTAATTGATGCCCAAATGCCAGATCACAATGGCCTTTTTTTGACGTATACTCTTATTGTTCCTGATTTTTGGTTAATGGCCGTCGACAACATAAATAGTAAAAAAGAAACGTATTTTGCCTACAAAAACTGCAAAGATATCAATGTTGCAGTCAAAAGTAGAGAAGTACCTCGCACAGATTGGCCAACCTATGTACCAGTTGTTTGAAAGATCTTTGGTAACAATTTTCCAATCTGTCAAGTTTTAATACATGGATTAATCTTTGAATCCATATCTAAATTTAAGAAAACTTCAAATCTGCTAGACAGAAACTAGCCTTGGCTGTTGAACAAACTGACTTGTCGACAGAAGAAGAAGCTGCTGAACAAGGGAGAGGTAAAAGACCTAAACGACCACCTGCTAGGTATAGTCAGTCATCGAAGGTAGAATATTTTCAGGATTCAAGTGATGACCAGGAAGATGCATCATACGTGTTGGCAAATTGCCCTTCGTTTCCAAACATCACTAGTATGCTACTCAAGTTTTCATAATCACAGTTATTATTTTATTGAGTCTAATATTTAATATTTATAGGAGGATTCTATACATCAACACAATATTCACCGAGTGTTATTGATTCTTCACAGTCTTCCAAACTTCCACGTCACAGTAATGATGCTGAACAGGATACAATTGTTGTAAGTACACCTAGATTTGTTCTTTGCCAACAATGCAAACATATTTAATTTATTGCAAAATTGCCTCAGTGTGCATTATCATGTTTTTAAGTCTGAAAGCATGGAACCTGGATCTGCATCTGGTGTTGGTGTTGAAGAAGATTCACAGATTGACAGTCAACTGATAAACAGTCCAACTCTGAGCGACAATGGTGACAGTGAACCCATTGACAATACACGGCCTGTTATTAGACGACCATTACAAGCTGTTGCAAAACGACCACCTTTCTTATCTACTACCAGTTGACCTGCTACAGGTGTTGTAAGTCGACAATCGACTTCAGCGAATACCAATCAACGTTTCTCTTCAGTTGTTTCTACTCAATCTTCATCAGCTATCAACCGTCAGCAATTCGTCATCCCAGCTGTTAATAGAAGATCTCCATTAGTTGTTAGAACAACTACAACAGCTGGCATTGAAGATGAGGCTTTGGTGGAAAATAGACTCGTTTTGATGACAATTGAAGAGCGCCCAGTTCGACATGAGAGCATTGATAGAATTGAAAACATTGAAACTATTAAGATTTACAAAGGAATTTTGAAGTTAACCACTGAGGTCAACGAACTCGAGGATCTAATAACAATTCTCTCAAAAATCTGCGTTAGCAAAGCCGAAAGTCATACCGAAGGAAGCGAAACTTTAGACGAAATTTTTATTCGTTTGGCAGAAAGCTTTGAGGCTCAATGCAATTTCAATGGTCTAAGGCGTGGCCAAAATCAGAAACATTCTCTGAAAGGGTCTGTGATTGCTTTTTGGTAATTTTGGTTAAAACTTGTTTAAATTTATTGATTAACCAATTATATTCATCGTTTTAATCTTAGTCGAAATCAGAGCAAATTACCAATTTGCAAGCTACGCAACTTTAGAGCACGAAAACATTCATTCTTTTGGAAGGCTCCTGAGTCGGTTCGATGACGTGATTTGGTTGCAGCTGCTGCCGTAGAAGCGGACGATACAGATAGACGTCCTCAACAATAGATTTTCTTTTTCTGCCATCGCATTCACGAAATGTTTCTTGTTCTTACTTGTGGTTGAGCGGTACTTTTTTCCCTTTGCTTTTCTCCCTTCTTTACATAACTAATTCTGATTCTTAAGAAACAAAGTGAGGTTATGCGTGAAAAATTGTTCAAACATAACCTCACTAAATACTGGTTCGTTCATTTAACTTTAAATGAACATAAATTTTAACTAAGATATTATTCAGATACTTCATTGATTGTTGTGCTTTGTGCTGTGTACCTACCATGTTCTCTTTGTGTGTTGTGTAACCCATGTGTAACCTAATTGGTTTTATTGGGGTTTTCTTAAATAAACGATTAATACGGAATTAAATGTCTATTAATCACTTTAAGAATTCAGTTTTTACGTACACTGTTGACATACCAATGATATGATGTGTAGATAGAAATATGATTACTGTTTTGATATACCGGAATATTAAACCGTGTTAACATACCGGGGTTGTAAAAGCGGATAGTCTTGAATATCTACTGTTGGTACATCTACCGAATATATTTATGTGGCGTCCAACGGAAAAACCAATTGTATGTACAGGAAAGGGGAAATAAGGAAATGTAATAAGCATTCGATGTATGTGCAATTTGTATCTCCCACATCCCTGTAAGTAGACTATGCTCACCTCCCAGGAACGTCTCAGTGTTAGTCAGAGTTAGAGTCAGAGTCAGTGTAGTCCTTTTTTGGTTCACGATTTTGTGCAATTTTCTCTTGTTGGACAAAATTAGTTTTAGATTTTTTTTTAAATAACTCCAATCAAGCCCTGGTTATTTTCCCTAGGTTGTGGCATTTCACACACAAAAGTTCAGAATTTTTCAAGCTGGGCAACAAGGAATTCTTCAAGACCGTTGAGCATTAACGTCGACCCCGAGATCTGCATAAGGCTTTCTTTTATGAATAAATAGATCACCCACAGCCTGGAGACAAATTCGACGTCAGGATACAGTAGACCACGGTCTGCCATTTTTAAATTGAAACATTTTACAAACAATTTTTTAAACAATTTTTTTCATACTAATTGTTGATATGTTTTACCTGGGCGGTATATAAGTTACATCAAGGGGTTGGGGATTTGAGACCCTGCAATCTTGCAATACAGTCCTCACAAAACTCTTATATTGCTCTGTCAGCATACGGACGACGTATCCAGCAAGGAAGGTTACCGTAGATGATTAAGATTATGTTTACGGTCTTACTATTTCAAAAAAGGAAATCATTGAGTAAGTTAAAACGGATCAAATTTAGAATAAAATTACAGGTGTACCTGGAGCTTTGTAAACTTCATTTAACATTATGAAATTTGACTCAGGTAACAGTTTCAGTGCCTCCGTCATATTAATTTTAGATTTTCGGAATTCCGTATTAATTTGTACTCTTTTTCAGATTCCCAAGACAAAGAAGTGTTGCCATAGATGGAGTTTTAGGCTATCCCAGTTCAAAGTATCTTCTCGAACGCCTGTGAAACTGACGTTGCATCTCCCTTGAAGTTGCCTTCATTCATTTGCCGAATAGCCCCAAACAATTGCTCCACAGGATCGCTTGAGAATCTTCTGATGAGTACATATTTAAATCCTAACTCTCGGAAGTAAATGGCGAATGCATGCTACAGTATACGATGTTTTGAATGTGAGGTCCTCGTTGGTTTCATGTGTCAGGAACTTTTTTTTCGCTTCTTTGATAGCAACCTTCTCTTCCTTAGTATCATCTGGCATCATTTTAACAATGTCTTCGATTTCCAGGTGCCTTTAATGAAATTGGGGATTAAATTCCCATTCCCAAAAGTGTATCCGCTCATCTAAAAAAAAGGGAAATAGTAGGGCATTTTGTCAGGAAGAAGATAGCGTCGATGTTCTTTTACGCTACTTACATCGTGCAAGCAGTTCCAGCGGTGTTGACGTTCCATGAAGGTAACCGTACTTTATACGTCTACAAATCTCTTCGTTTTCATGTCTGCATGCATTTGGATGGCTGTTGTTACTGACAGTCGGAACATATCCATTGCGGCTTTCACTTGTTTTTCGATGCTGTTAGTCATTACATGTTTAGGAATACAGTTCCTAACTGGAGTAAGCAAATCTCCTGTTTGTTCTTCAAAAAACCTCGTGGCGAATTGTTCCGTAACTGGCTTCCCTTTTATTTCCAATTTTCGTTCTAGTAATTGGTTGCGGACATTTTTGGTTACATGACAGTAATCAAAACTGAGAAAGAGAGGGCGATAACCCAAAGGTATCTAAAAGCTCTCCTCTTCATTATATTGTTGTATAGGGTGGCGAATCACGTGATGAAGAGTACAGTATCTTGCAGAAAAGGCTGACAGATTTGTCAGCGTTGTCAGGTGACAAATATATCAGGTTTTCTTGCAAGATACTGTACCTCCGTTCATTCTCTTGAATATGTTGTGGGATGTACTCTTCTCCCGGGACGATGGTCATTTCATCCAAGACCAATGAACAATGCTTTTCCATTTCCGATAGGTTTTCCCCTTCCGACTTTAAACGCTTCTTTACAAGTGAGCCTACCGGTCTCTGAAGTTGATTTTCCGATGTATGCCTTGAGAGCTTGTCTGCACGGCAGATGAATAATTCCTGATTTGCGCATAAATTCGTTAGCCCCGGGAGCCCGTGCTTGGAAAATTATGCTTTGGGAAAAAGTGATTTCTATTCAGCGAGCGCCTTGTAATTGCTCATAATTTTTATTTTGTCCAGTAGAAAAATGTCCCCTTTCCCCCCGTTGAAAGCGTTGACAAGCATCCGCGAAAGGTTTTTGCGAATTTTTGTTGGAACGCTATTCCTTCTTTTTCCAGTTCAGTAACTTTGTCTTTCAATTTTATGGTTTTCTTCTTTTCCCCTCTAAGCAACTGAAGCAAATTTTCATGTCTTAATTTTCTTTGCTTTTCAGAACAGATAAACGAGCGGGTGTTTCCTACTACACGACCAGAAGCTTGATTCTTTGGCAAAACATCTACCCAGTCGACACTATCATCTCTTTGTAATTGCGGATTTAGGAGGTGAACAAACCTAATCGCTTGACGCACATGTGTTCCAGCCGGAGAAATGGATCTAACTGGAGTAACAGGTCTAGCCTGATAAATAGGGCGTAAAGGTGAAACTTGGGAATCCGGAAAAACATGTGCAGCCGTACATATGAGAGCATCAAGAGAAATAGATCTAGCTGAATAAACGAAGCTTAACAGGAGTAACCGTCGGTGTAACCGGAAAAATGGATCTTTTTGTAGAAACGAATCTAGCTGGAGAAACGGGACCAACGGGTGTAACCGTAGGTGAAGCCGAAGAAAATGATTTTGCGGGAGAAATGGATCTAGCTGGAGAAGTGAGGCCAACGGGAGCAACAGCCGGAGAAGTGGATCTATCCGAAGTAACAGGTTGTGTAGCCGAAGAAGGAGACCTAGCCGGAGTTTACTAAAACTAACTGAAATTAATTTATCCGGTGACATGGGCACCGTAACTGTAACCACAGTATTTTTCTTCTTGGGAGGATTAAATGCCGCATTGTTATTGGCTGAATGATTGCGTTTCCACTACTAAATTCCATCTACTACACAGATGAAGACAACATGATTAGTAGGGTATAGTAAATATCACAGACTTATAGCTATTGTACGTCTAATTAATCATATTTGTAAATTAGCCAAATTAGACAATTAAAACAATATCAGTAGTGCGTTCTATCACTCATTGTAAGGAACACTGACTGGCATCAGGAGTCCCATGGACGTTTTTGGATCGACAATCCCTATCTGCCCAGGGTTTTCAAATGTTGTCAACTGCAATATTCACGTTCCTCCTAAAGTCTCGTAATGCCATTTTCATGGTCTTTCTGAATAAATGTATAAATTACTTATAATAAACTAACTCAATTTTACTTCAATATATCTGGTACCGCATCACTTTTTAAACGCAAGGAAGATAGTTCACACTCTCGATATTTGGATGCAGAGAAAAAAGCAACACAAACACAGTTTTTAGACAAAAGTGCCTCACCATCTTTAAAACCTTCTTTCAAACCTTTATGTCTTAAATAGTGATCCACTTATCCCGCAAAATCTCATTCGACGGAAAACAATGGAATGAAAGTGTTTTTTACTGCTGTTAGCGCAGCCTTGCACTACGCAAATTTAAGTGATCATTGTAGACTGAAACAATTGCTGACGGGATTCACGATCCTTTCTTCAATTGTCATCCCGTAATTATGTTTTTCTACCTTTTGCATATCCTTTTATGTGTGTGTAACTGCATTTGACAAGATTTCTATATTTTTAAATGGAATACCTAATTAGAATATCAACCGAATAAATTTACATTTTAATGTTTGCGTTTTTAGAACCAATATAAAAAATAAAGAATTTTTAATTTCTCTATTTAAATTTTGCTTTTAATCTTTATACATTATTACGGGTGGCACTTTCGATCGCTAGATGGCGTCGTCGTATTCTCCCTCTCCTGATTGGATCTGATCAGCACGTGATCAGAAAGGATCAGAAAGGATTATGATTGGATCTTGCAAGAAAATTTGGCCACGCCCTTCGTGGAGTACAAGTTTACTGGCCTTACCCTTTAGTAGGCCATGTCTCTATTGACGTATTGCATTCTCCGTCGGTCTCTCACAGGAGCCCCATCCCTCGTAGCCAGATAGGTGTATATCGTGTTCATAGCTCACTCTTGAAGCCGATCGGAAAAAGAGTAAAATTTGTAAGGTTATTTTGTAAGGTGCGGCAGTTTCTCGAAAATATTTACCCATCAAGAACCAAGTGTTAGGATGGGTTGTTCCTATAAGGTTATTGAATGCTCTATGGCTCGCCTCCATAGGATTGTTTTTTTTTTATTTTCGTCCATAAAATCCAGAATCTTTGAGGGCAAATCTGCCCAAGCCAGAAAGATAAAATATAATCCACAAATTGGCGGACATGCACCCAAATTTCAGCGTCAATTTCATTTTCGATTTCCGAGCTGTAGTTCCGCAGTGCCAAAAACATAAATTCTATCGTTATCGCCCCACAAAAAATAGCCTTCGACAGCTCGTCAGGGGGAAGAAGGGCAATTTCTATTGCCATTTTTAACCAGCCTCTTAATTTTTTCGTATGCTCGTAAGGCTGGCCCTAACCCGGGATGGGTGGCGTAGCTGTATTTAGTTTATAAACAAATTTAATGAGCATTTGAAATTAAAAATATTTTTTTTGTAGTTTACGTACCTTTCCGGAATGATAATAACACCTTCGAGCCCTTCCACTGTGAAACACGGAGGGCATGGCCTGTAAAATGAGTAACTTAGTAAATGAGTGTGGGAACTCTTCCGGTCTGTTCTTGGCATACTTTCATTAGGCGGCGGGGACAAGCTTTGTACAATGCTTGGGTCTTTCTCATCATAAAAAAAGATGCCACCTGTATGCTCTAGAAGAAAAAATGAAACGCTTTTCGATAGCATATCTCCCTATAATTATTTGACTAAAAATGGTGGGTTATCAACTTTGTCGACAATCCCCAGACAAAAAAAAAAATATTCTTTACCTTTCCATAAGATATTGCTTACAAGTTGATAAAATTTAGTCGGTAGTTCGTGATATGTTGTATCCATGTGCAATCCGACGGAAACCAGGAATGAGGGCAATGTTCCATCGTTGAAGAAACATAGGAGCTATCCGTCCCCAGAAGTCACTAGAAGGACATAAAAATACACCAAACTATAAGACAAAACATGAAAAAACTACTCCGGACCCCACTCTGCCCCCAGCACCCTCCTGTTCCACTGGTCTTGGCAAGAGCCGGAGCCTGGGTCCCCAAGTGGCCCTTTCCCACCCTAGAAACGCGGCAGGCCCCTTTGACCCGTCCGGCCAAGACAACCCCGACTCCATACAAGCCTTAATGGCTGTGTCCATTTAGAACTTGATGGCGTAAAATTTAAAACGCCGCCTCAAGTCCTCAATGAACCCCTTAGCTGGGATCTGTCGGGTCTCAAGGTAATCGAGAACCTCCATCAAAACCCGGGTACGATCCTTAGTGGTCCTCCCAACATAAGGTGCTTTGACCACTACCAACCGCAGTCTCCACTCGACATACAAAAGCGCGATCTCCGCCATAGTTGGCCCCTCGGAGTCTTCACTCTCACTCTCGTCCCAACGCCACGTGTGTCTGTGAGCCTCAGGCGGATCACCCTGCATCGCCTTGCAATCAGCCTGTCCTCTTTTGAGGAGCAGCTTCTTGCCCGTCGCGGGATCCAGGTAATCAAGCTGCGAAAAACACACGACCACACGGCTTTGAACCGCAAAAACATTATACGGAGGCACGGGCTGGACATATAAAATGCAATCCCTGCACGAAGCAACAGGCTTATAATTAAGCTGCAAAATACGGAGGAACTCTTCTTGACGTCTGGACTGCATGGCTGACTATTGTCTTGGCAATATCTTGATCATCACTGCCTATTGGCAAGTTTTCCATCTTCTTTGACTGGTACTTGATTAGAGAAAGCAGCATGGGAGTGCCCTGGCTGGCTTTGGGACACGGCTGGAACACCAACGTGTAGGGATGGTAATCAGAGTTCCGTAGAAAAAAGCTGTACTCGCCAATTGCAATGTCAGCGTATTTCTTCGATTTGATTGAGCATTTTTTTTCCAAAGTAGGTTGGAAGTTCAAGCTAAAGAAAAATTTCATGTCATTTACAATTTGGGGCATCTGACTTCTTAGAAACTTACCCTGATAGATGAGCTGGCCATCGCAACTTCACCCCTTACTTGAACTTTCACACCACCACAAGAACGACACACTAACTGCTTCCTGCTAGCTGCTTCCTTTTTTTTTGCTGAATACGAGCTGATAGTTTTTTAGTACTAATCTTTAGTTTTTCAGCAGTTGTTGGTTTTCTTTTTGGCGTGATGCCTGACATTTAAAAAAAGTCTTGACGAAAGAACGAACAAACTGAGAGCAGAGAGCAGCTCGAACTGCTGGAGAAACTTCGAATTTCGAAAACGAAAACTTTGAACGACCAACGACTCGGTCCTTTCCCATCAACAGGAGGTAGGGGCGACGCGGAAAACGACACCTGCTACCCGCGACACTTGCTACCTGGGGGGTCGACACTGGCTACCCCAACACTGGCTACCCGACACTGGCTACCCATAAGGCCGACACTGTCTACCTCCCGATTTGCTACCCATTGAAAACAGATTGAAACAGAAGACTACGCTGGCCTTGTATGGTTTGCCCGGTTGATTATTTACTGAAGAAGCAGTCTTAGTCTTTGGCTTTTAGCATGGGGCTGCCAGTTTAAATTTCTTCATCTTCACATGCATATTTAAATCTTACCAGAACTTGGAATTTGGAATATTGACTGTGTACAACCACTTAGAGCCAAAAATGACCAGATAGAGTTTTGACTATGAAGAAAAAAGTTCTGGAGAATTGACTGCGAAAAAGAAATTTCTGGGTCCAGAGGCGTACTTCCTATTAAGTCAATGTGATATCCTTTATTCATTCTTTTGCCTCTTTTGCTTCGAAGCAATCAAGTAAGTTAAAATTAAAAAATTTGTCATTTGAACTTCATGCTCACTTCAATATGTTGTAGCCCAGTTCCTATACTTGGAGTATTGACTGCGAACAAAATTTTTTTTGAATATTGGCTGTGAACAAAAAAGTCTTGGTCTGCAGTCATACTTGCTATGTTGGGAATGTGATGTCCTTCTTTCACACAATACCTTGAAGCAAGTAAGTAAAACCTTAGTAATTTTCAATACTTCATTTTCACACAAATTTATTTTTTCTTGATGGCACATTTTTTACCAAAGATCAAAATGAAAGTGGAAGCTGCTTAACAACGTACTGTACGTGTTCCAAGATGTATTCTGTGTCCACGGCCGCGTCCAGCGACGATAGCAGAGGCCGCGTTTGAATACAATCGAGGTCTTCTAGTAGGAGGAACAATGAAGTCCCCCTCTGGACTCAAACTTGCAGGAAGCCGGTGTCTTTGTTGGCCTCGGCGTGTAGGACGAGGCTGATCGTTGGAATCATAAAGATTGTCGGCATTTTGCTCTCTTGGAATAGCAGGAACTTCATCGACGGGCACGGCAACATATTCAGGCCCCATTTTGATCACCTAAATTTTGATCGACATGCTCGACATCAGCAGGTACTGGCTCCACATAACCAGGTACAAGCTCCAACGGAGCAACAGGTCTCGGTGTACCAGCTAGATATCGTCGTCGCCTAGCTTGTGCCACAGGCTGCGCCGCACCCTCGAGTTGATCTTGTTGCCTTTCTTGAATTTCCTCTACTGGAGCGGTGAGCTACAAATAACAGTAAACTTTTTAAATAAAAATGCACTGATTAATATATATCAATGGTTACTTACATCAGGTTCCGTGAACGATCTTGCCCTAACGAGAAATATCCGCAAATCTTCCGCATTACGATTCAACGCCATGTAGATCCTCTCGTTTTCAGCAATTTGGGAATCTCGTCGACGCTGATACGGTGTCTTTGGTTTGACGTAATCCGCTCCTTTGAGTTCGTCTGCTTGGTAATCCCTCATTTTTGCATTTTCTGATTCTTTTAGGGCATCTGCGAATGAGAAAATTAGAACGGTATACTATCATAATTTTGTAATATTCTAAAACTAAATTGACTGACATATAAAATCCCAGAAATGCAAATGGCTACCTCCACAACGTTTATTAAACCACCTGTGCCATGCCTCTACGAGGTTATTGGTGCGGTAGGGCATTTGGAAAACGCTAAATCCTTCTGGAGTAATGATGTCTATCCAGTAGTTGAAGTAGTAGTCCCTGAGTCGTTTGACCGCTGCCTGGATCTCGGCCGATTCTCTTCTAAGGTCGTCTCTATAGGTATTTTTGATATTCTGTAGATTTAAAAAAGGTTTAAAATGAGTTAATCAATCTTTTTCTTTTTAAGTTTGTACCTGGTATCCTGCTAAAATATCACCTGCTGGTAGGAGGGCAAGTGCGATGAGTCCTTTGACGATTAGCCGGACAGTTGGTGAACTCCGGTATGCGCACGTGAGGCCAAATTTTTGGACCCTTCTCCAAATTGCCTGGTAGAATAGTAAGCGTGGTTATCAATTAATAATTATGCCTATCAATTCATCTTTATTTGTTTTTATTACCTGCCCATAATGAAACCAACAGCCGATGGGTGTACATCCCACAAAGGCTTGTTCACAGGAAGACTGCATGGCGTTTTCAAAATCTCACACAAGATTCTCCACGTTGAGATACACGTCAGGATAACGCTCTTCATATACAGTCAAAATTTTATCCAGGACAGCGTCATATAACTCACGAGTCTTCTTGTTCATCAAGACGAACGCAAAAGTATATACCTGTGTAAGTTTCAACATTTTACATTAACTGTTGAATTTTTAATAAACATTATTTGGCAGTTTCAGTCGTACCTGTCCAAAGCGGCTGATGTGAAGAGTAAATAGTTGCTTGAAGAGTATAGGAAGACTCCGAAAAGTTCCGTCAGCCTGCAATTCAGTTGTTTGGGCGATTTCGGGGAACAGCTTCGGCGAAATGAACACAAATGCGTCCCCTCCGTCGTTGGTTTGAACTCGGCCTTGAAAGAAAACGCCACCATCAAATGCATCCCTGTAGAAAACAGCAATGTTGAACCGTCATACACAATGTTAATCTAAATTTTTACCTATATTCAGGGTGCTCCATTAAAAGTTGTGCTGCCTCCTCAATAGTTTATGGAATCCGCGGATGCACACTCCACTTTGACCGATGGATGCGCCGCTGCATCGCATCGTTATAGCTTACAACAAGCTCTGAAAATTGCCGACGAATGCGATCGAAGATCTCACGGGGTGGATCACGAGAGACCAAGGACTCCTGGGCCACGGCGTTCACAAAGGCTACCTGCTGCTGCAATTGCAATTCCGGTGGATTATTGTGTGCTGAGCCGTCTCTGCGAAACATGCCGCTTAGTATATCCTTCTTGAGTCGAGCGTTGCAATTTCCCATAGTCTTCTTTTGGTTTTTGCAAATGACTACTATATCGTTCAATCTGTAAGTAATAACGAAATGTTTTTTTTTAGTTACAGAACATTACTAGTACTACTACGCTGTATAGTCACACGTACAACTAAATCTATGGTTGATTTACAGTACTTACGTGGTCTTTTGCTTGTGATAGATATAGTCTCGCTCGGAGTTGTAGCGGATACCGGTCCGACGGGTAGCTGTTACTTCTTCAACGACAGGATTAACATCCTCCTCCTGCTGCTCACCATTCCACATCGTAAAATGTTGAGACGGATGCTGAATGGATGCTGTGCAGAAACTGGACTGATCATCGAAAGAAGCTAGACGGATGTAGGACAGAAGCTAGAGATGATATGAGTTCTTCTCACTCTTCACTGTTCTTTTATACACCAAGGGAGTTCCAGCTCTCCTGCCAGTGCACCATTCCAGCCAATGCGCTGCGACCGTATGATCCAACTGCTGCTGATTTCCGGGAACCCTTCTTGTGATCCTTCCGTCGCTGGGTTCCGGAAAAAGCTCAATTGATCCACCCGCTTGTTACCACTCCTATGATCCAACCGTCGATGTGTTGCAGAACTGGCCACAGTGACCTTCGCTATTCTCTATCCGCTGCTAGCCGGCCACAACAGTCTTACGCGGCAAGTCCATTTTCTGTTGGATCCCGTCCGATTATTCATTAAGTAACACTCCGTATTTTTTAGCTTTATAGTTATAAATGACAACATTTTATATTTATTCTTTCCTCGGGTTTAATATGCAATGTAAGATTCTCAAACATGTTAACCCCACTATTATAACTAAAACTTACAGCTTGATTTTTTTCGGCATGAACATAACCCACTACCGATTTTTTAATAACATAAGGTTTAAATTCCTGAAAAGCGACGTCATATCCTTTGATTGAAGAGGCCAAAAGCAAAGGGGCAAAAATTTTATGATTCGCGTAAGATCCTAAGAGTGTTAAATTTTTGAACAATTACTTGGCTTGCGTCGAATACCTTTAACTATGCTGCAAGCACGTGGTAGCTTTAAGTCTAATACTTAATTATAGTTAATATGCCTTTTTATAAATAAATAATTTTCTAAAAATATCTTGCTTTAATCCTTTTGACTTTTCTTCCTCAGTAGTCTTTTGTAGAGCCAAAAGTAGTAAGTTCTGCTCTGTAATTTGCAAGTTTAATTTCGCATGATTATAATCAGTTTTTGCTTATGTGGAGGGGAAGCATTTCGTAAAATGACGATATCTCAAGAGTTAGAATATGTTCCATCATCATTTAGAGTGATACGGCATATAAGACCACGCTGTGCTTGTATCAAAGATTGATTGGTATGAAACCGCTTACAAAATAGATTGTAGAATTCGCTTGTCATTTAGGAAATTATTCCAACAGTTCTTGACAGTAGAAAAACCTGATTTTGTTGAAGGTCACCAGAAAGTAGCACATTTAAGTTACAATGGAGGTGTAGCTTACTTTATTATAAATAAGCCGCTAGTAATAAATGAATCTATTCAATCTGTTCCATTACGAATTTTATTGCTTTTCGAATTCAAGCTACACCATTGTTGCCTAGAAATTTTTTTTAGAGGTTGCAAATCGAGGGTAGCCGGTGTCGCCATCTTTGGGTAGCCAGTGTCGGATAGCCGGTGTCGGGGTAGCCAGTGTCGGCCTTATGGGTTGCCAGTGTCGGGTAGCCAGTGTCGGGGTAGCCAGTGTCGACCCCCCAGGTAGCCAGTGTCGCGGGTAGCAGGAGTCCCCATGCCCCGTTGTCAGACTGACTCAAAATAGAACAATGCCACATTTGTTTTTATGGAGGTCACTTCGTAAGTCTTCTAGGTTCCTTAGGTCCTTGTCTGGCAAGAAGTAACAAGTGACAAAGAGTAAAGTTACAATTTTTGCTAACTTTTTTTCACACAAACATAAAATTGAACCAAAAGAGCCTAAATCAGTAGCACACATAAAAAATAAACAGACAACGTCAAAATAAATGAAAGCAGCCACTAACTGATACCAGACAAGGCTCACAAACACAGTACCCGTGCTTACGCACGTACCAACGGACAGACACGAAACCGGCTACGCCGGCACCTAGAAAAAGCAGGAAATACGACAAAAAAAACCTAGTTCAGGAAACATAACATAACCTAATCTGACCGGACCTAACCTAATTGCTCCGGATGGATGCAATTCGCCACCTGGTTTCAAAAAAGACAATTAGAAGGAAGACCAATAAGATCATCATCCATTTATACACTTGTCTAAATCGATCGACTGAAATAAAATTGGTTCCCCACCTCTCTAAATAAAATATTCCTCGGCTATATATCTTTTTCAAAAATTTGCGGCTTCGTCGCACGAAACAAGAGCCTCGAAACACACCGGCTGCACCGAAGGAATTGTCTCGACAAAGACAATACAAAAATGAAATCAAAATCAGGAAATATAATATAACCTAACCTGACCGGACCTAACCTAATTGCTTCGGATGGGTGCAATTCACCACGCGGTTTCCAAAAAAGTGGAATAACCATGTATTATTCAACGATCGACTATTGGCTACCACTGGCAAGCCAGTAGGGCGAACGGAGTAATCTGAACTCCATCGCGGACATTGCGACCTCCCAGGATAGCCTTAGAGCCCGGGGGGATCAGTTGATGACGGGTTTGGTGAGAATGGATGCTCTTGTACACGTTGCGCTCGGCCCGCCTTGGACCAATATAGATTCGAGGATATAGCTTCAATAAGAAAGAAAGAAAAACGCAAATCTACCCAAAAATCGGGATAATACACGCTGGATTCACCGTGGTAATACAGACCCGTGAAAGAAAATATGAAAATCCGGGATCAAATTTTATTAAAACAAATAAAATACACATAAAAAACATGCACACAACAGCCACTTACCATCACCAAAGAAAACTGGTGCAAATTTGTAACGTATGCATTTGGCACAAAGATTCAGATAGCACACACAGCACAAATTTGTAACAAGTGCATCCCGCACAAATTTGTATCAAGTGCACTCGGCATAAATTTGCAACAAGTGCCCTTGTCACAAATTTACAACAAATACATCACGCACAAATTAATATTGGGTGCATTTTTTTAATGAGGTGTGTATTCGCCGAAGGCGAATGTTACCAACAAATGGGTGCATCCGCACAAATTTATATCAAGTACATCCTGCACAGATTTGTATCAAGTGCATCCCGCACAAATTTGTATCAAATGCACTCGGCACAAATTTGCAACAAGTGCCTTCGCACAAATTTGTAACAAGTGCATCACGCACGAATTTTTATCAAGTGCACTCGGCACAAATTTGCAACAAGTGCCTTCGCACAAATTTGTCACAAGTGCATCCCGCACAAATTTTTATCAAGTGCACTCGACAAAAATTTGAAACAAGTGCACTCGGCACAAATTTGCAACACGTGCACCTGGCACAAATTTAAAAACAAGTGCATCCCGCACCAAACTTTGAACAGATGCATTCGGAACAGATTTTCAACAAGTGCACCTGGCACAAATTTGTAACGAGTGCATCCAACACAAATTTTTATCAAGTGCACTCGGCAAAAATTTGCAACAAGTGCAATTGGCACAAATTTGCAACATGGAAGGCCGTAACAAATAAAAAAAAAAGTGCATCTTGCACCAAATTTTAAACAGATTTTTTACAGATGCATTCGGCACAATTTTTAACAAGTGCACCTGGCACAAATTTGTAACAAGTGCACTGGGCACAAATTTACAAAAAACATTCTAGAACGTTCTAGAACAAATATAAAACCCGCGGAATTTTCTATGGGACCTTAGACACGTTCTATCAGCACAAAATTAGAAAGGAACGTTCTATAACATTCGAGAACATTCTAGAATAAACCCTGAACACCTGCGAATTTCTTAAAAGACACAATTGTCTACCACACCTCTGGGCTAATATACGCCCACCAAACTTCATACGCCACCGCTGCAAAATGGGATACATAAACCCCGGCCGTATGCTGTTCTATCATCATTCGACTACTTGAAAGCTCAAACGCTCGTTCCAGAATAGTCATCTTTACCAAACAACTATCTTTGGCTTTGTATACTTTGTTTAATTTTTTTGTTTTTTGCCAAGATTTTTTGTACCCCCGGCTTTGTGTCTGATCCATCCGGATCAAACACATGGTTGCGGCAGCTTCTAACCACCATCACAGATCTTTCAGGTGTCGCGTCATTGGATCGCGACGACGAGCACCAGTGACGATGTGGGCAACAGCATATTGAGCCTTTTGCAGTGGACAAAGGTGACTGGCAGGAAGACCAGAAAGAAGTAAGTTACCCTACAGTGGCGGTCCAGTCATCGGGCCACCTGGTGCAGTGGCCCCATGAGAGGGTGGCTCTATAACTGGGCACGCGATCGCAGTGAACCACGTTGGATCTGATTAAAACACGTAACAATAACCGCCACTGTACTTTATATCGATGGCCGTTATTGTCGGGGACAAAAAAAGTAGTTTATGGCGGCCAAGGGGATTTCTCATTTCACGAAACCAATTGTGAACAGCTATGTCAAGATTAGCGTTCAGGGATCTATTGACCATCACTTTGGCTTTTGGTTGGAACACCTTATCTTGATAGAAATGTTCTATTTTCTCCCTCGATTTGCTTATTCTGTTAATTTGTGAACGAAAAACTCCCGTGATTTCAACGAAACACCTTTCACTTTTATCTTCTTTTAGTAATTGAATAACTTTGAACTGGTTTTCAAGTGTTAAAGTGGAACAAGTTTTTCTAGGTCTTTTAAAATTCGACAGATTTTCAAAATTTTTTATTTTCACCATGACTAAAACTTGTCGACGATCCAGACGACTCTGCTACCAGATTAAAATTCCAGACAGGATAATTAATTATTCTTACCCTAACCATTATGTCATAAAACAATGAATTCATTCACATATGTAGCGCCGAAATCTCATTCCCGCCGTTTAAACCACCCACCAGTTTCTCTAAGTCTTCCCGTGATGGCGCTGAACTGGTGCAGCCATTTGAATGCCCGATAAACGAGTTATGGCTTGCCACAGTGGTCTGTACTGGGCTCCATTCCTTTTGCTCTCTGCAACAGCCCAACTCATCCCATCTCTTTGAAACACGGCGTCTCTGATCACTTCTACGCCGATGACGAGCAAATCTACGTGTCGTTTTCTCTAGTTCCGGACCATTCTGCCCAGCTCCGTGCTTAATCCATGGTCTCAAACTGCGTTGGCGAAACTAAGGGATTGGATAGCTGATAACGTCATCCAGTTTTACGACTCCAAATCCGACGCACTTTTATTACTCTAAGAGCAACTGGCCGACATTTCTCTTGCACTGGGTGAGGCGTCTGTCACTCCATCCAACGCAGAGCGCTACCTTGGCGTATCACTAGACACCCACCTTATTATGCAAAAGCAGATTGGGAAAGTGTGCAGCACCGCATACTACCAGCTGAAGAAGTTTGCCAAGATTTGCAAATATATCACTCGCGCTGCTGCCGCTTAACTTGGCGTTTTACTTTTGGCAACAGACTCTTCTTGTTTGTATCTACCTCTATGTTTCAATTTTTTCAAGTGTATAATAATGAGAAACCGCAGAATTATACAGTCAAGTGGTCTTTTAAAAATTTCAAAGCTTTGCACCAGGCAAACGCGACATTTTTTTCAAACACTATAGGAAATTTTTTTCTTCTATCAATTCTAATCGAAAAACCCTAGTGGCGATCAAATCCGTGAGATCCTGTGACGCCATGGGTCGCCACAGTTTTTGGTTGTTTTCATATGGAATCACCCTGATATCTCAAGTTAAAATACAAAAATCCTAAACCTTTTTCAAAAATCATGATTCTCCTTTTTACAGGGAGGTAGAAATATAGGAATATTTTATTTTCCGAAATTTTGTTCATTTTTTTAAATTTTTTCAGGTAGGGAAAATATGACACAATTCCTAGTTCCTACTTGGCTATTCTTTATGTCTTTCAGTGAAACATGAATATTAAATTATTAATATAAGGGGATTTCTAAGTATACGCATCAAGCCATTAGACATGAAAACTGATGGAATATCAGTAATCCAGATCAGAAGCCCGACATCTCCGGACTTATTCACTAACGAGTCCATCATACAGTCCGAGCTTACCATCAGCCTAGCTTTTCACCAACAAGTCCAAGCTACCCGCCGATGAGAAACGGTAAATAAATTGGATGTTATCGCATAATAGTTCTTGCTTTTGAAGAAAAAATTTAGTTCGTGATTACATTTGACCTTTGTAATTTTTTAAAACATTACCGAAATTCTGCGCCCCACACGCTGATACAGTGTTCTTCATCAATGACGAATCTCACGAGATTGTTTTTCAGATAGGGGACAGTAAGAATCTTTTGTAACTTACGAGGCTCTCCCACAACATTCAAAGAGTTAATTAGCTTTTCCGGAGTAAAGAAAATAAATTTTACATCTAACGAAATTTAAATTTAGAATTATAAAATTTGAATTTCAAATTATCTCTAATTATTAATTCTACCGGTAGAATGTGTAGTAAGTGATGAAAAAAACTCGGAAGATTTTTCGTTAGTTTCGCTGCAGCCTAATACGGCTTTGACCTAAAAGAATTAAGCAACACGTTTAATTCAATAGAAAAAATGAAAAATCATTTGAATTACCCATAAAGCGTTTAAATAAGTCATTGTATCGTACATCAACGACTTTAAAGGTGATTTTACGATGAATACGCCTTGAACCATCAAACCTGGAATAATGAAGCAACCAGATTTTCCACCACCCGTTGGCATGATAACAAGGCAATCTCGTTTAGCAAGTGCTGCCTCCAAAACGATCTCTTGCTGCTGCTTCAAAATACAAAAAAAAGTTATTAATCATGAATTCTATTATTAAGTCATGATTAATCATTCAAGTTTACCTGAATCCCAACAATTCCATTGCTGATATACGTGTGTGTATTTCAACAGACTTCACACGACTACTTCCACCAACTATAACGACATCTTAATCTAAGAGACATTCCTCTACTGACATCGATTCTTCCTCCATGAATACTGTAAGAGACTACACGGCGTGTGCATCTTGTCTCTTACGGGAATGAATATTCGAGATAATGCGTTTGCTCACAATGTAACGTTTTATTGTGTATAGTCGGAAACTACAATTGATAGGAAAGGATATGAAGGAGAAGAATAATAAACGGGGAGACAATACCTTTACGCGGATGTAGTTAGTTGGAATCGGCGTTACGGCACAATACAACACAGCTTAAATACGAATACAAGATAGTTTTCAATACCAAATACAACTAGAGCCGGGTCGTTTTAGGAACCCGGTGTGACCGGGTGGTCACTTGAACTAAGAAGAGGATCTGGCCCTGAGAGAAGAATATCGCACCCTTTTATATGAAAAGAGTTAGGTTGCGACAAATAGAGAAAACGATAGCAAAAAGTATCCCATAGAAAACCCACCCCCAGGTCAGTTGACAGTTGTGTCAACTGACTTAATTGAGTTTTAAAGGGAATTTAAATGGGGTAAATAGTATTTGAATTACACGCACAGGGCGCATAATTTATGTCTTGAGATGCAATCTAAAAGGAGAAAAAAGCCGCGGTGGTAGTAGAAAGGAAAAGGGGTTGTCCCGGAAATGCTCAGTCGTGTGATGCGTCACTATAACCATAGGCCTAGTGACACACACTCAGTTCTGTTACATGGCTCCCGGGCCTCTTGGATTACACCCCGTAATCTACCAAACTGGTCGGTTGGTTGCAGATGGGAGAAGATCTCGTAGTTCCACAGCTGCAGAGGAATCCAAAACTTTTTCACGGCGTTGACGCCGAACGCGGTATGTATGGACGCGTGGGCGAGGCTTGCAGCACATGGCGAAAAGAAGCGCGAAAATTCCAAAATATCGTAAAAAGGCGATTAGGAAGGCGAAGACGAATACCAAACTGGTAATAAATAAAACCAGTTTGAACGTCTCCCACCAACCCATTTGTCCCGCTACTAGAGTTTTTTCGGCTGCTGTCATGATGATTGTTTGCACTGGCGTGAGTGGAGTTCTCTTATACCACTTGAATGACTCGACTGCTCTGCCATAGCTGCTGTGAGGTCCGCCATGATGTTCATTGGGCTGGTGATGAAAGCTTTGTATCCTGGGTTTGTAGACGATTGATATCTGTAGCTATTCTCGTCGATATAACGAAAGGAGATGGGCCAGTGTTGTTCCATTTGAATGATAGTGGCTTCCGCCAATTTCCAGGTGTCGTTGCGATACACATAATGTTTACCGTTGAAATTGACGTTATGGTCTGACCAGTAGCACGCTTGGTAAGTCGTGAGCTCCCGTCCATTTTAGGATATCGTAAAATTTTCATACTTGGGCTGAGGGTCGCAAGTAGTTGTTTCGGTCGTGAAAGTGATCTGTTCAGCGCGGCATTCTTTCATTAGCACAGTCATACCTTTGGCCTGGATGGTAAAACAGGTAGGTAATCCAAGAATACTGGCAGCTAACCAGCCGTCGTATTGTGCTGCTGCTATTGCCAACGAATGTTTAATCCGTGTGATTTGACAATTCATGTCATGGGCAGCGCGAAGGATCTCATTTTCGTGGTCGATCGTTTTATCTTTAAGGTACTGGACATGAGATTGAAGTAGCTTAAGGAGAGTTGTTCTTTTGGCTTCATTATAGCTGTAATAGTCGTCCCGGATTTTGATGTATTCGAGCTCTTCCTTTGTCGGTGTTGTTGCTGTCCGGTTGAGGATAAGGTCTGATGTTTTTTTCCGTCGCTTCCAAGCTTTAGAATGACGATGAACAAATGTTTATCACCAGCTACTGCAAAAGTATTGTTTGTAGAATCGCAAGACAGTGTTATACAGCGGTCGGTGTGCGTGATGTGATACGCTAACTGGTTAGAATCATCTTCCAGTTTGAAGGCTGTCGTCTTAGATGTCTGAGTGATCGTAGCTTTCCCCTGAATGAGGAGCCTTGGTGTATGTGCAATGCGATCAGCATCGCCCACATCCCAAATCAAAGTCATGTGGTTGTGTGTGTGGACACCATCTGTGATGTTAGCCTGCCCTAATGGGGTGTCGATCAGGTCTTTTTCTTCTTGGATAAGGACAATTTCTTCCACAATGCAGTTCAGCACTAGTGTCGAGATTGTGCGCATCCATGCGCCGTCCTGTGATGGCTCAGGTACATATAGCCTTTTGCCGTCGGCAAATTTCATCGGGATTTCTTCGCACCGTTTTCTCTGAGCCATGATTTTGCATTCCGCTTTTGATGTGTTGACAGCACGTTTGTCGGGAACGACAATTTGTTGTAGAAAGAGAGTTGTAGATGTATGGTTGATTTTTTCCCACCGTCTGCATACATAGCCGCGCACTTTTAATCCGTCTTTTCTATCAGTCCAGATAGCGTAATCGGCGTTGCATTGTGTAGGTCGTCGAATTGGTTGACAATGGTCATCGTCGATGCGTAGATGTTCTTGCCGGATTGGATTTTTACAGTTACAAACTGTAGTCTCGAAGGCAGACGCGCACACGGAAAGCAGTAGTAGAATATAGATAGTCATCTTTACTTTAATTTCTGTACAGAAAGAATCGGTAGAAATAAATTTACTGGGGAAAAATGAAAAGGTTTTGTTGTGGAGAAAGTCAGAAGTGACTACACGTTTGATGGTAGAAGATGGCGCTGTTTAATTGGTGGGGGTTGGCCCCGCCAGAACGACGCGTCTCTTCAATCTTGAGATGTGGTAGCCTTTTTTTTATATTGATTTTATAGTTTATAATGGAGTCTTCTCAGCAGCACGCTCTAGAGCTCGCTCTGAAGTTTTTCTATATCCCGGACGACATTCATCTTAGCCTAAACGATAGGCTTCGATTTAATTGGCTGCCTCAATAACCGTTGGGCAGCTGGCAGTTTCTTGTGTTGACGGAGTATAGGCCTTGAGAAGGCGGTTTTGTTTCTCCAACTTTAAGTGAGCGTTTAATGTGTAAGTGCTCCTCTTTTTTATTTAATTTTTTTATGTTAAATTTAAACGGCTGTATGGTTATAATTTGTTAGGCAGTACCCTGGTTACGCGAGGTATCATGATGTTTTCGATATTCCGTCGGCTCGCTTTTTGTGGTATTGCGAGTCAGGAATAGATGTTTTCTTTCCTGAGGGCATTTCTTTCGACGTTGAGGAACTGGAGTTTCCCGATATGGGTCGACTCCACATTGGTGATTGAAGGCCGTCGAACGAAATCTGGCGTTAATTTTGTTTTATGTTGTATTATGGTGGTTGTTTGAATACAATGCCTTTTTCCATTTTTGTTTCGTTGTATCAAATACGAAAAAGCCGTGTACATTACTACTTCTTGGCAGAGAGTAGTAGTAGCTGAAGAAAAAGCTAAGCCTGAATGGGCGTGGTTTTCATTTGGAGCCAAAAAAAATTGTCTGCCGCGGGGTAGAAAGGCGATTATAGAAAGGAATTTTCGAGGCTGTTGTTTCAGTGTCTGCAAGTGACACAGTAGCACAGAGGGAGAATTAGCCATAGGCCATGTTGGAAAATGAAAGTATTTTTGGATGTTTTGAAAACAATCTGTGAACGTTTGCTTGTACAGTACCCATCAAACTATTAGGTACACCCTCCTATTTTCAGTGCATTCTTATGGCACTACGTGTCCTAGAAAAAATGCAATAACTCTTGAACCGCTTGGGCTAGATTTTTTTTCTTTTGACCCTGAGTAGATCTAATGATGATCTACATTTTTTCTACACATGAAGTTGTCTTAGGATTAACCCCCACGGCGCTACGGTATCGTTCAGTTTATTAGGTACACCCGTTTTCCCCCCATATGCGCCGTGTTAAATACGGCGTTTTCAAAAATTTACAAAAAATACTAAAAATCAAGCTAAAATCTTTTTCTTTGTGCCAAAAGATGCAGAATTCTTCACTCTATACGAATATAAAGAATGATTTACAATAAAACCAACTCAGAGAACCCTTCCCTATACCTCAAAGTTTTCCACTTCAAAATTTGTCGAAATTTCTAATGCCTATGGGGGCGACAGTGCAAGTGTGTAGTGAAAAGTACAAATTTTGAAGTGGAAAACTTTAGGGTATAGGGAAGGGTTCTCTGAGTTGGTTTTATTGTAATACATAAAAAATTTCAGACACAGCCTTATCTTAAGTCGCAGAGCATGTTGAGGGTTGCACATTTTGAGAATATTTTTTCTTTTTATCTTAGCATTTCTTTAAAAAACTTAAACCTTAGCGTAAAGCAATTATCAAGTTTACTTCAAGATTTGAAAAAAACATTTTTTGAAAATTCTTCCCATTTTCATTGTTGGAGCTTGGATACGTTGCTTAAAAAGTCGGTAAATTTTTAATGTGTAGATATTCACAAATGGCCTCCGGCGGTAAAATTTGCAGGGTAGAGGTTTTGTTATATTGACTCCGGCGGTAAATTTGCAGGATAGAGGATATTAACGCTTTGCCTCCGGCGGTAAATTAGTAGTGTAGAATTTTTCACGCATTGCTTCCGACTGTTTTTTTTTCAATATGTATATTCTTTAATTTTACTGTTAAGTTTTGTGTAAAAATTTCAGTCATGGCTAACAAAAGCATCCGTAAAAAAAAATTTATCCTTATAAAAAGTAAGACTATAACTGAAATTGAACCATGGATCTCTTTATTACGAAGCCAGTGCTATAACCATTATGCTATTACAGATTACAATTTTTATCATTTAAAAAATATATATATTGTTTTGCGTCAACGCCGTGTTTTTTACGTGAAAAATTTTCTATCACGATATATCGTCGGTTCCGCATCTTGGCTGCGCGTACCCATCCCCTGAAACGCCGTTATTCACGATTAACGATGTAGGCGGAAGTGGGCTTGAACCACCATACTTGACATCTTATAGCCAGAGCCATAGCCACTACACCGTCAGCTGCTAAAATTGTGTAACCTTTGCTAGATTCAATTGGCCTCCGGCGGTAAATTTGTAGGGTAGAGATGTTCACGCATTGCCTGACATAGGATATTCACGCACGATTGAATTAAACGGACGCGACAACGAATACGATTGCGGTCACGGGGCAGACGAGTAGCGCACGATCGTTCATTATTTTAGTGCTTATTGCGGGTCCGTCCGTTATTTTAGCGCTAAGCGAAATCCGTCATCTGTTTTAAGCGGCTCGCACAGCAATAAACAGTTTCGTTGAATATTTTGTGCTAGATCTAGCACTAATCTAAGCGTGCGTGGCGATAATGATTGAATTTTGTTTAACTTTTGTGAATTGCGCTAGACGTAGCGCAATTAAGTTCATTGATAGCATTTACGGAACGAGGAGAACCAGCTAAAATAAATATTTTCAGCGAAAAATCGATAAGTCAAATATTTCGTGCTAGATCTAGCGCTATGTAAGCGCGCTTGTCGAAAATGATTTAATTGAGATTAACGCACGCGCGATGCGCTAAATTCTGTGCAATACATTTCACATATAATTTACGAAACGCTTAGCCCCACTTAACGCACATCGCATTTAAGTAAAATGAACGGGCGCACTTCTCGTAAATTTTGGCTTGAAATTAATGGCGCTAAATTTTGCGCATCTTGCAGACGCATACACATAGGCTAAAAGAGCGCCTGTAATTTGATCTATTGGCCTGTATAGAAATGTACAGTCACGCGCATGTCTATTTTTAGCGATTATTGCGGGCCGGTTCGCCATTTTAGCGCTAAGTACCGCCTGTCTACTGTTTTGGGCGGCTCGCTCTAAACAAATAATTAATTTAATAATATCGCGCTAGATCTATAGCGCTACTAAGCGCGCATTGCGCTAATTTTTTTCTTCTTAATAACTTACGTGCGATTAAAAAAATTTTGTGCGCTACTTAACGTGCATCACACTAAACGAGCTCTCTCATCAATTTTCATATGAAATTTATCCCGCTAATATTTTAACCATAAAATTCACTTGCTGGCGACGACACGTACACAGATTAGTCCGATTATGGGTTTCACGACGGTCGATCTGTCCCGGTTGATCGGCTACCCGTCGTTGACGGCTTTTCTTTACGGCCGAGAGACCTCGCTACTCAATAAATAAAACAAATTATAATTTAAAACCAAAATTTGCGAGAAGCGCGCTTGTTGAATTTACTTAAATGCGATTTGCGTTAGCCTTAAGTAGCGCAGAATATTTAATTTAGCGCTTGCGCGTTTCGCTAATAAAATAATGAAAATAACCGCGCTAAATTTCGCTTATCGTGCACAAGTTTATCACAAGTAAATGACAAGCGCAATGCGAGCTTACATCGCGCAAGATCCAGTCTAGATCTAGCGCGAAATATTTGACTAATCTATATTTCGCGCTAAATATTTTTTTACCTGGATATCCGGGTTTCGTAAATTATATAATGAACTTGATAGCGCTACGTCTAGCGCATCCCGCAAAAGTTAAGCACAAATAAATCATTAGCGCCATGAGCGCTAAGAAAGATAGCCCTAATTCTTGCTCGAAATAATTGACTTCGTTATTTTTCGTGCAGTGAGCCGCCAAGAACGGGATGGGCGACGATTACGCTTAAATAACGGACGTTATGATGAATGCGTGTGCTACTCGTCTGACCGCTGTCGCCACAATCGTTTTCCTTGTCTCGTCTGTTTAATAAATTTTAGTGCGATGCGCGTTAGGTAGCTTAATAACATATTTATTTAATCGCTTTCGCGTTTCGTAATAAATCTGACGAAATGGATTTTCGATAAAGTATAGCGCATCCGGCATCGCGTGCTATAGTGAAGCGCAAGTAAATTATTAGAAGCCTACTACGCGTTTAAAAGTGTATGCTGTTATTTCCGCTTTGCCAGCAGCCTGAAATAGCGGACAGGCGACACACGAATTATTTGACTTTTTTAGCGCTAATGTCCGTTTCTGAGCGAAGAACCACCTGTCTATACTGTTTTAGGCGGCTCACTTCGCGCAAATAATTAATTCAAGAATATCGTGCTAGATCTAGCTCATAAGCGCGCATTGCAGTAATGATCTGGATAACTTGCTTGGAATAAGCTAAATAGCGCACGATAAATATCATCATAAAATTTAAGAAACGAGCAAGTGCTAAAAATAATATTTTACCCTTAAATTCCGTGCTGGCCAGACTAGTGAGACTACCGCTTGCTTGCAACGACACACATGTGGTTCATGTAGTCGCAAAGGGGCAGTACTGCAATCCCGGAATTAAACGGCGAAATATTACCGCAATAAATTTCAGCCCAAACTTTGCGGGATGTGCTTCCGTTGTATTTACTTTAATTCGATGCGCGTTAAGTAGCTATATGAATTAATTTTTTTAATAGAATTGAATTTTTTCTTTAATATTATGATAAAATTCATGGCGAAGAATAATAAATAACAATAAATAGCAAATTGTGCGTAAGTTAATCTTAATTAAATCATAAGCGTCATGCACGCTTATTAGCGAGAAATCTAGCGCGAAATATTTAACGTAATTATTTTCATGGAGCGAGCTTCTGAAACAGTGGACAGGCGACGCTTAGCGATAAAGTAACGTGTGATGCTCAAAATTTGGCGGAATTTATTTCAGCCGGAAATTTGCCAGAAGTGCGACAGTTAAATTTAGCTTACTTGATTATGATGCGCGGTAAGCAGCGTTAAATATTTATTTCAGTGCTTGCGCGTTTCATAAATAATAGGATGAAATAAATTAGAATAAATTTTGCGCAACGTGCGCAAGTTAATCAAAAAAACATTAGCACAATTCGCGCTTACATAGCACTAGATCTAGCATGAATTAGCCTATTTGTTTTCGTAATTTTTCGAGCTAAAGATTTATTATAGCGGTTTATCTTCGTTTCATAAATTATACTATATTAAACTTGATTGCGATTAATTTATCGCATCCCTCAAAAGTTAAGGAAAAATTAATCGTTATTAGCGCCATGCTCGCTTAGATAGCAATATAGATCTAGCGCGAAATATTTGACTTTGTTTTTTTTTGTTCACTGAGCAGACGGGCGGCACTTAGCGCTAAAATAATGGATGGCCGGATCCGTGATAAGCACTAAAATAATGGACAAGCGTTCGGTACTCGTCCGACAAGTCACCGCAATCGTTTTTCTTGTCGCGCCCATAATAATATTTGATACAATGCGCGTTTATTAGCGCAAACTATTTATTTCAGCGCTTGTGCGTTTCGTAAATTTACGAATTTAGCGCTTCGTTCGCAAGTTAAGTACAAATAAATTATTAGAGCAATTGACTTGATTGCGATGCGCGTTATGTTTGTATGATATGTAGCGCTAAATATTTATTTTAGCGCTTATAACGCTCTTTTATAATATGATGGAATTAATTGCGCGTAATTTAGATCATCGCGCGAAAGATAATTTCAATTTATTTTTTAGCGCCATGCGCGCTTAATGTATAGCGCTAGATCTAAAACGAATATATATATCTAAAACAACTTTCAGCATTCATAAATTTTCTCATAAATAAAATATATCTAAAATAAATCTGGCTGGATATAAAATATATCGCACATATGTAATCTTCGCGTTTACCTTTCGCTTAGTAGCGCTATATATAATAGTCCCTTGTCTATAAAGCGCAAAGGGCTAAAATGGGGAGGAGTTTGTTTGTGTTTCTGTCTGTTTGTTTGTCTGTAGGTGTGAGCGCACGCTGTGATTGGCCGAGCTTACCACCGGAGGCAATACGTCATCACATTTATCTTACAAGGATACCGCCGGAGGCTATGTCGCTCTACACTGCGAATTTACCGCCGGAGGTCGTGCGGGATTTCTCTACCCTACAAATTTACCGCCGGAGGCCAAGCGTGAATATCCTATGTCAGGCAATGCGTGAACATCTCTACCCTACAAATTTACCGCCGGAGGCCAATTGGATCTAGCAAAGGTTACACAATTTTAGCAGCTGACGGTGTAGTGGCTATGGCTCTGGCTATAAGATGTCAAGTATGGTGGTTCAAGCCCACTCCCGTTTACATCGTTTATCGTGAATAACGGCGTGTCAGGGGATGGATACGTGCAGCCAAGGTGCGGTCCCGACGATATATCGTGATAGAAAATTTTTCACGCAAAAAACACGGCGTTGACGCAAAACAATATATATATTTTTCAAATAGTCCAATTTAATCTGAAATAACATAATGGTTACAGCACTGGCGTGGTAATGAAGAGATTCATGGTTCGATTGATATGATAGCCTTTTTTTTATAAGGATAAATTTTTTTTACGGATGCTTTTGTTAGCCAAGACTCAGACAAGTCAAAATTTGGCGAAAAAAAAAAATTTTACACAAAACTAAACAGTAAAATTAAAGAATATACATATTGAAAAAAAAAAAACAGCCGGAAGCAATGCGTGAAAAATTCTACACTATTAATTTACCGCCGGAGGCAAAACGTTAATATCCTCTATCCTGCAAATTTACCGCCGGAGTCAATATAACACAACCTCTACCCTGCAAATTTACCACCGGAGGCCATGTGTGAATATCTACACATTGAAAATTTACCGACTTTTTAAGCAGCGTATCCAAACTCCTACAATAAAAATGGGAAGAATTTTCAAAAAATGTTTTTTTCAAATCTTGAAGTAAACTTGATAATTGCTTACTTTAAGGTTTAAGTTTTTTAAAGAAATGCTAAGATAAAAAGAAAAAAATTCTCAAAATGTGCAACCCTCAACATATGCACTGCGACTTAAGATAAGGCTGTGTCTGAAATTTTTTATGTCACCCATACCATTAAAACAGAAATTTTTTTAGAAAATTATGAAAGGGAATATAAACGTTTGGACGTTTATGCTGTGAATTGAAAAGGGATAAAATAAATGTATAACAAATATAAGGAGGCAATGTAATAAAAATAAGGAAAACTTAAGACATGTCTTTGTCTGAAATTTTTTATGTCACCCATACCATTAAAACAGAATTTTTTTTATAAAATTATGAAAGGGAATATAAACGTTTGGACGTTTATGCTGTGAATTGAAAAGGGATAAAATAAATGTATAACAAATATAAGGAGGCAATGTAATAAAAATAAGGAAAACTTAAGACATGTCTTTGTCTGTTACATGAAAAAGTTTCAGACAAAGCCTTGTCTTAAGTTGGAGAGGACATGTTGGCCTATTTGACCAAAAGGTCAAGAAGAAAAAGGTTTTCACTTTCCCCTTTTCTCTATTGGCTTCTCCTTCCTTCTCTCAATGACATCTCCTCCTTCATTTGCAATTTCCTTTTTTCCTTATCGCCTTCTTGTTCATTCTTTGGAGGCTTTTACCGCTTTGTACTTTCCCTTTCTTTCACTGGCGTTTCTCCATTCTTTACTGGAGGTTTTACTTTTTTTAATTGATTTATTATTTTTATAATTTTATAATTTTTATATGTTGTTTTCTATTTATTTTCTCTATTTGTTTATTTATTTTTATGTTTATTTTTATGTATTTTTTAAAATTTTATTTCTTCATGGGTTTTGTTTTTAAGAGAAAAGAGGAAATTAAGTTATAACGAAGAATTTAAGGTGAAAAAATTACAGTGTTAACGTTACAACTGTTGGGACGATAAAATAAATGGGACGAAAATTAAGTAGACGAAGACGAGACAAATAAAATACTTGCGTTTTAAATTAAGACAAGAAACAAAAATTAAACGGAGACGAGAAAAATTTTGACGCAAAAGACAAAACGAGACAATAAAAAAGTATAACTGAAAAAGATTTTTAACTAAGACGAAAAAGTTATTTAAAAAAATAAATAAAGACAAGAAAATGCTTCGCAAGATTTAAAGACGAGAAAAAAAATGTATCGAAGACGAGAAAATTAATGGGAGACGAAAAAAAGAAAATTGCAATGAATATAAGAATCACACAACATTGAGAACGGATTTCAAAATGAACCTGTCATTCAATCCCCCAAAAAATTGGGCCCAGAGTAGATGACGTTACTCTGTGTAAGGCAGGCTAAAATCAAGTGGAGGGGTGGGTGGTTCGGTGGTGACGTAAAACTCTTCGATGTAAATGTAAAGTAACACACACAATAATGTCATTAAACAATCCCCACCCCACCTTTAAAAGCAATTCTTCCAGGGTGGTCTGTATGCCACGTCGGACATACTGGGTTGTGGAGCGGGCCAGTGGTGGCTGTCTGATCGAGTGCGAAATGATTTGAAAGTCCGTCTCAGGCTCTTCCATAACTCTCATTAAACTGAGTGCCAACAAAAAGGGTGAGTCGGGTCTTCTCTCCTGCACACGGCCCATTTCCAGTTCAACTGTCGCACTTCCCGATGAACGACCGCTGAAACGACTTTCTGGGTCGTCGTCGTCGGTTCGCTCGTCTCCCAAGTTATTTGAAGCCCAGTAAAACGATGAATCTCGCGTACCTGGCCCTTCTGTTTCACTTGTTTCTTGGCAGTCAGTGTCTGAACTGTCATATTGCGGAACTAGAGAATCACTTTAACTAGAGTGGTTGTTAGTACTGTCCGATCCCGTTGTCTTCGGCGACTCGTTCTGCTTCCGTACAATCGCCCACATGTAATGTGGCGAATTTAGCAATTTTCTGACATCTTGTCTAAAGTAAACAAAACTCGGGTTGGAATTGATGTGTCCATCCATTTTTGCGAGTCACGCATGGAGCACACCACTTCTTCCCACATCCCATGAAATGGGGTGTTAGACCGCATACGTCTGTCGAACTCACGTTGTGCTTGTGGTGAAGACATTTCACGAAAATTAATTGAACTTTTTCGTTTACTCTGTCCTGCTGGACGTAAGAAAAAGGATTGGGCTGTTAGCTAAAAACGTTTGCTCTTTTAAGCTTTTTTACCAACGCGGATCGAAATGGGAAATGGTGTATGTTGACCCCCTAATTTTTCTCAAAAATTGTTGTCTAGATCTGCTTCCCACCCGTGGGACAAAACTCAAATCAAGATTTGTTTTCTTTTTCCTTTTTGTTTTTACGAGTTTGCGAGTCTGTGTTTTTTCCGATATCCTGCATTTCCAAATTTATGTATTTTATTTGTTTATTTTATTTTTGTAATTTTTTGTTTTATCTATTTTTTTTTGAACACGGTTGTGTTGTGTAAGAAAAAGTTGACAAGGCTGCAAGGCTGACAGAAGTGTCATGACCAGTATTGCAGTTGGCAAAAAAAAAGGATAAGAATTAAATCTTCCTATTTTTCATCTATCAACCTTTTTGGGACCTTTGTAACCCTTCTATTTCTTTCTATTCCGAGCTGGGGTAGCGGGGGAGGCTCCTAACTAACTTCTTTGTCTAGCGGAAGGCTGTTCACAGCTGGTGGTTAATCACTATCAATTTGATCCCATCCATGAAATGGAACAAGAAGCTCCGCGTCTTCGTCGACAGTTGCAGGGTTGTTATTTCCCGCTTCTGGTGTTGCCGGTCTGTTATCGGCTTCTTGCACAACCCCATCAGCTTGTTCTTCCCTTTTGGATGGAGCTGGTGACGTTGGGAAAACAGTGGCGTCTTCGAGCTCAGGACAAAATTCGTCCCGCCATATCATGGAGTCGTTAAGCGGCCGAGACTGTTTACATGGACTTTTTTTGGAGACAAAAGAGTTTTTCGTTATGTCTACTGTTTCGTTATTGTATACTTTAGACACTCTGAATGGTCCACGATATTTAGAAATGAATTTCTTATTTTCTTCCTTCGTACGGACTTTTAAATCGAGTAGGACTCTGTCGCCCACCTGATAACGCAACGCCGTCGCGCGTTAATTGTATTGCTCCCTTTGTTGTTCTCTAGATTTCGAATTTTCTTCCTTAGTACGTTGGAAAGCGATACTAAGAGATTTCATCCGAAGACTGACAAAGTCTGAAGCAGGAAATTTAGATCGAGGGATTACGCCTAGTAAATTATGGATCGGAACGTTGGGATCGCGACCGTATAGTAAAAAGAAAGGAGTATCTTGAGTTGATGAGTGAACGGACGAATGATATGCGAAACAAACGTCGCCCAACATATCTTCCCAGTCTCCGTATGGCTGTCGATCAGCTCCTTTCGTAATAGCATCGTAAGTGTTCTATTGAATTGTTCTGTTTCCCCATTTGTAGCTGGATGATAGGACGTTGCTAGCTTTTGTTTTATTCCCAACGATTTGCATAACCGTTGGAAAATTCTTGATGTGAAATTTACCCCTCTGTCCGACACGATGGCTTTTGGTGTTCCATGTCGTCGCACGATCATTTCAATAAATGCATCGGCCGTTGTGATAGCTGTTTGATCCGGAAGGGCTCTAACTTCTACGTATTTTGAAAAATAATCTGTCACGACCATAATGTATTTGTTTCCGTGGCTGGATGGTGGTTTAACTGGCCCCATAAAATCCATTCCGACTACATCAAAAGTCGCTTTAGCTAACTCCAGGGGGTGTAAAAAGGCTCGAAAGGTCGATTTTGTGTTTTTAAAACACCTTTGGCACACCCTACAGTATTCTTTAATGTCTTCTCTCATAGTAGGCCAGTAGTAGTTATATCTTACTCGCAGATACGTCCTATAGTACGCGAGATGGCCAGACATAGGGTCATCATGTAGGTGCTTCATAACTAAGGGGCGGAGGGCGATCGGTAGGACTACCTGTATTAGGATTCGATGCTGCCTCCTTTTCTTTGTTGGGATTTCTTTTCGGCATAGTACCCCTTCTATAACCGCGTAAAGTGTAATTTCTTTGGCCCAAACGGGATATTCTTTTGTGTTTTGTTCGGTGAGTACTCCTTAGTCTAGAAAATTTCTAATGTGTATACATAAAGAGTCTTGAGCCTGCTGTACGCATATTTCTTTCAGTTCGTCGCTTGCGTGGACTGTAGCGATTTTAAGACGTGAAAGGCAGTCTGTATTTTGATGAATTCTTCTTGGTTTGTACTGAATATTATAATTAAGGCTACCAAGTTCAACTGCCCATCTTGCATGTCTACTATTTGTATCTTTAAAGGTTTTGAGCCACTGTAAAGGGGCATGGTCGCTAAGCACTGTAAAAGGACGGTCAAGCAAGTAGTATTTGAAATGTTTATTAGCCTCTACTACCGCCAGAGCTTCTTTTTCGATGGTAGGATAATTCATTTCTGATTTGTGAAGCTGTCTACTGAAATAGGAAATTACGACTTCCTTTCCTTCATGGACCTGTGATAAAACAGCCCCAATGCCATAGTTACAGGCATCTGTAAATAAAAGAAAATGTTTGTGAAAATATGGATAAGCCAAAATTGGTTTTGAAATTAAACAAGTCCTGAGGTATTCAAACGCAACTTGGTCTTCCTGTGCCCAGATAAAAGCTGCTTGCATAGCAACCTTTTGTGTTTTGCCTGTCAGGGGCTTTGCTACCTTGCCGAAATTTTGAATAAATCTTCGGTAATACCCCGCTAGACCGAGAAAAGATCTGACTTCATCGACCAATTTTGGGACTGGATAATCTTTGATCTTCTCTATTTTAGCTGGGTCTGGTGCTATTCCTTCCGATGTAATAATATGCCATAAATAGTTTACTTCCATTTGGAAGAACTGGCATTTTTTAAATTTTAGTTTTAGTTGTGCTTTCTGTATCAATGTAAAAACTTCCGCGATATCTTTCAGATTATCTTCAACCGTTTTCGAGTAAATAATTACGTCATCCAAATAAACCAACGCTTTCTTCCCCAAGACGTCTCTTAGGACCAAATTCATGGTCCGTTGGAATATGGCGGGAGCATTGCAAAGTTCCATAGCCATTCGTTTAAACTGATCTAAGTTATTTTCTACTATAAAAGCTGTTTTTTCTTTTGATTCCTCATCTAGTTCGAACTGCTAGTATCCTGACTCCATATCTAAGGTCGTAAAGTATTTCGCGCCACATAATTTATCTAGAGTTTCATCAATCCGTGGTAATGGATAAGAATCGTTTAACGTTATATCATTCAATCTTCTAAAATCAATACAGAGTCTTAATGTTCCGTCTTTCTTTAATACTAATACGACTGGGGCCGCCCAAGGAGACGTAGAGTATTCTATAATACCCTGCTCCAGCAATGACTGGAGTTGGCGTTATAATTCCTCCTCGTACTTCCTCGCCGTGCGAAAGGGTCGTAGTCTGATAGGGCCTTTTCCCTGAGTGTTTATATGATGTTTGATAACACTCGTGCAACCTAGTCGGTCGCCTTTTAAAAACAGTTGTGAGTGCTCAGTAAGCAGTTTCTCATCCCTGGACGAAACCGTTCGTCAATTGATGCAACAGCGAGTTCGATTGAAGCCTCACCTAGGGTCAAGACAGTCTCCTTCACCGGTGTCTAGATCTTGGGCTATTTCTTCCCTGACCGCGCCAACTATCTGGCAACCCATCTTGATTGTACCTAAGGTACAACCTTTTTGTAATACGATCTCTCTTTTGCTAGCATTCTTCACGAGTACATGATAAATTCCGTCGCCACGCGTTACATTATAACTTTCTTCAATAACTAATTAATTCGGCAGATTTCCCTGTCTCCGGGCATCTAAAATTACCGAGTTCGGCGATACTCTCGCCGGACTAAAAATGAACGGAAATACCGCAAGAAGGGAATACCCGGCTCCACTTATGGTAGTTTCAACAAAACGAGCAGTGAAAGGGGGAATAGACTCCCTCCCTACAACCTTCATTTCCTTGTCTCCCTGATAAGATGGCTGCGTAGTCCCTTCTTGACCAGCAATAAAAATCGCCTTTGTTTTACCGCATAAAACAAATGCGTGCTTTAGAATAGCGTCTATCCCAAATATGCACATTTCCGTTATACCATTTGTAACAATAAATTCGTGTTCCAAAACTTTATTTCCGTATGTAATCCGTTACGTGACTTTCCCTAAATTACCTAACCTTTTATTCTGAACATAAAATAACGCTACTGAGGGCTCTGCGCTGGCCAGCTGCATATTCGGTGGTAGTGACCTATACACATTCTCGTGTAGTAGACTTCTCACTGCACCCGTATCAAACAGTGCTTCCGTTTCTTTCCCATTTATCCGTATCATTACTCGTGCGGCTGTGCTATTTTCAACATGTCCTCTCCGACTTAAGACAAGTCTTTGTCTAAAACTTTTTCATGTAACAGACAAAGACATGTCTTAAGTTTTCCTTATTTTTATTACATTGCCTCCTTATATTTGTTATACATTTATTTTATCCCTTTTCAATTCACAGCATAAACGTCCAAACGTTTATATTCCCTTTCATAATTTTCTAAAAAAAAAAACCTTCGAGTCATCACACTCAAGTGGAACAGGCTACGGCCATCCTACTACGGTTCTGTTTTAATGGTATGGGTGCCATAAAAAATTTCAGACAAAGACATGTCTTAAGTTTTCCTTATTTTTATTACATTGCCTCCTTATATTTGTTATACATTTATTTTATCCCTTTTCAATTCACAGCATAAACGTCCAAACGTTTATATTCCCTTTCATAATTTTCTAAAAAAATTTCTGTTTTAATGGTATGGGTGACATAAAAATTTCAGACAAAGACATGTCTTAAGTTTTCCTTATTTTTATTACATTGCCTCCTTATATTTGTTATACATTTATTTTATCCCTTTTCAATTCACAGCATAAACGTCCAAACGTTTATATTTCCTTTCATAATTTTCTAAAAAATGTTATGTTTTAATGGTATGGGTGACATAAAAAATTTCAGACACAGCCTTATCTTAAGTCGCAGAGCATATGTTGAGGGTTGAACATTTTGAGAATTTTTTTTCTTTTTAACTTAGCATTTCTTTAAAAAAATTAAACCTTAGCGTAAAGCAATTATCAAGTTTACTTCAAATCCAAGAATCTTTCATTTAAAAAATACTTCAGACAAAGCAACGTCTTAAGATTTTATCTATTTTTACGAAAGCGCTATTACCATGTAATTTTGGGGATTATGCAAATTTTTAATAACTTAGAATTTTTAATTAAATGCGATTCCTTATGAAGATTTGCATTTAATTTAAAAAAATCTAAATTAATTCAAAATAGTAAGGAAGTAGAAAAAATAATGTGGCTTAACAAGGAAAATCTTTGTTTATTTGTAATTTAAGTTTTATTTAATAAAGAATAACACAACTTATTTCTTTTTTAGTAAAGCAATCTTTATTGTTGATTTTTTTAAAGCCAAAAAAGAAATTTAAAAAATTCAGACAAAGCATTTTTAGAAGAATTAACATATACCCTTCCCCCACACACAGATGATCACGAAAAACGATATTGTTGAAAGTTGGACTTGAACCACTTTCCTTTTAGTCACATAGCCAGAGCTATAGCCATTATACCGACAGCAGTTACCCTAGTGCAACCTTTTCATAATTGCAATGTCCTCCGGCGGTAAATTTGGTTTTCACGCATAGCCTCCGGCGGTTTGCACGACAGAGGTTCACGCATGGCCTCCGGCGGTATATTTGCAGGATAGAGAAATCCCGTACACACCTTTAAATGACCTTGACATGGCAAGTCTCTGTAAAAATCAAAACGAGGGAAGCTATTGTGGAAAGTGGAATTTAGACCTAAGGTGGAAAAGTTGTAGTCACAACCGCCAGATGTCACCAGTCGTTAAGCAATTATTTTAGCAGTTTTTCATTTTTTACGGGAGTACTAATTAAGTAAATGTTTTTTTTTTTCTGGTCGCACCGCATATTTTTAGTCTAATTGTTAAGACGAAAAAGTCCGAAATCTGTCGTAAAACGCCCGAGTTATGGAGTGTTACAGACAGACAGACAGACAAAGTGACATGGTTTTATTTTGCCCTTCAGGCTCGCAAAAAAAACGAGCCGGAGGCCATGCCGGAGGCCATGCGTGAACCTCTGTCGTGCAAACCGCCGGAGGCTATGCGTGAAAACCAAATTTACCGCCGGAGGACATTGCAATTATGAAAAGGTTGCACTAGGGTAACTGCTGTCGGTATAATGGCTATAGTTCTGGCTATGTGACTAAAAGGAAAGTGGTTCAAGTCCAACTTTCAACAATATCGTTTTTCGTGATCATCTGTGTGTGGGGGAAGGGTATATGTTAATTCTTCTAAAAATGCTTTGTCTGAATTTTTTAAATTTCTTTTTTGGCTTTAAAAAAATCAACAATAAAGATTGCTTTACTAAAAAAGAAATAAGTTGTGTTATTCTTTATTAAATAAAACTTAAATTACAAATAAACAAAGATTTTCCTTGTTAAGCCACATTATTTTTTCTACTTCCTTACTATTTTGAATTAATTTAGATTTTTTTAAATTAAATGCAAATCTTCATAAGGAATCGCATTTAATTAAAAATTCTAAGTTATTAAAAATTTGCATAATCCCCAAAATTACATGGTAATAGCGCTTTCGTAAAAATAGATAAAATCTTAAGACGTTGCTTTGTCTGAAGTATTTTTTAAATGAAAGATTCTTGGATTTGAAGTAAACTTGATAATTGCTTTACGCTAAGGTTTAATTTTTTTAAAGAAATGCTAAGTTAAAAAGAAAAAAAATTCTCAAAATGTTCAACCCTCAACATATGCTCTGCGACTTAAGATAAGGCTGTGTCTGAAATTTTTTATGTCACCCATACCATTAAAACATAACATTTTTTAGAAAATTATGAAAGGAAATATAAACGTTTGGACGTTTATGCTGTGAATTGAAAAGGGATAAAATAAATGTATAACAAATATAAGGAGGCAATGTAATAAAAATAAGGAAAACTTAAGACATGTCTTTGTCTGAAATTTTTATGTCACCCATACCATTAAAACAGAAATTTTTTTAGAAAATTATGAAAGGGAATATAAACGTTTGGACGTTTATGCTGTGAATTGAAAAGGGATAAAATAAATGTATAACAAATATAAGGAGGCAATGTAATAAAAATAAGAAAAACTTAAGACATGTCTTTGTCTGAAATTTTTTATGTCACCCATACCATTAAAACAGAACCGTAGTAGGATGGCCGTAGCCTGTTCCACTTGAGTGTGATGACTCGAAGGTTTTTTTTTTAGAAAATTATGAAAGGGAATATAAACGTTTGGACGTTTATGCTGTGAATTGAAAAGGGATAAAATAAATGTATAACAAATATAAGGAGGCAATGTAATAAAAATAAGGAAAACTTAAGACATGTCTTTGTCTGAAATTTTTATGTCACCCATACCATTAAAACAGAAATTTTTTTAGAAAATTATGAAAGGGAATATAAACGTTTGGACGTTTATGCTGTGAATTGAAAAGGGATAAAATAAATGTATAACAAATATAAGGAGGCAATGTAATAAAAATAAGGAAAACTTAAGACATGTCTTTGTCTGAAATTTTTTATGTCACCCATACCATTAAAACAGAATTTTTTTTAGAAAATTATGAAAGGGAATATAAACGTTTGGACGTTTATGCTGTGAATTGAAAAGGGATAAAATAAATGTATAACAAATATAAGGAGGCAATGTAATAAAAATAAGGAAAACTTAAGACATGTCTTTGTCTGAAATTTTTATGTCACCCATACCATTAAAACAGAAATTTTTTTAGAAAATTATGAAAGGGAATATAAACGTTTGGACGTTTATGCTGTGAATTGAAAAGGGATAAAATAAATGTATAACAAATATAAGGAGGCAATGTAATAAAAATAAGGAAAACTTAAGACATGTCTTTGTCTGAAATTTTTTATGTCACACATACCATTAAAACAGAATTTTTTTTAGAAAATTATGAAAGGGAATATAAACTTTTGGACGTTTATGCTGTGAATTGAAAAGGGATAAAATAAATGTATAACAAATATAAGGAGGCAATGTAATAAAAATAAGGAAAACTTAAGACATGTCTTTGTCTGTTACATGAAAAAGTTTCAGACAAAGACTTGTCTTAAGTCGGAGAGGACATGTTGGCTATTTTTCAACTGCGTCACATAAGCTACTTGCTGGGGTTTTAATATTTCTGAGGCATCCCTACCAACTGACCCAAAGCCGCAGTTGGTGTCTAAGCGTTTCCCTGCCTCAAACCAGGGCCAGATATATTAGCCCCTTTATTTGGACAGGTAGTCGAGCGGTGACCGGCCGTTCCACAGGTATAAAAAGTCAACATTCTTTGTCTTTCATCTGCAACGGCAGGCACCTGAGGATGTACTACTTCGCGTTGCCAACATTCACTCTGATAATGTCCCTTGTAACCACATAGATAACAAGTTATTGATTAAAGTGGAGGCCTAGGCTGAGAACGGTAGTCCTGTGTCGATTGAATCGGGCGTAGTTGAGCTGGGGGCCTGAACTGATTTTGGAACGCCGGATAAGCTTGTCTTGGTTGATAATAGGGCCCTGATTGCCGTGGCTGATAAAATGGACCTTGTGGCCGTTGCTGGTAAAAGGTATTTTGTGGCCGTTGTTGATAAACAGCAGGCTAGAGCTAAGTCGACTGCTCTATGGTAGGCGCTAACTGTGCTCTTGTATTTCACTGTAATGGCGGTAGCTGTGCTGTTCTTAAAAGATTTGATAGAGCGACGGGTACTTGTTGGTTGATATCACCTACAACTACCGGCGGGCCAATGATTTCAGTTGTTTGTAAGTTCATACGAGACCCTGTTGTGATTGCCTTGATAGTCTCGTTTTGTTTTTCGATGGCTGTCCAAATGAGTTGCGAATCAGACGACGCTTTCGCCGATGTGATTGCATTAACAAATTCTTTCTTGCTACCTTCCTCTTTTCTGCTTCCAATCGGTATATTTGTCCGTTTCCCGCACAAGCTCTTTGTTATCTTTAAATTCCTTATAACGTACTTTATTCTTAAGTTTGAGATCGAGTCCCGACAGAAATTTTTGTCTCAACATTTGCTTCTTCTGCTTTCGTTGGCTGTTTATTCTTGGGATACCTGTGCTCGAAAATATTTTTCAATCTGAATCCATATGCTATTATATTTTCTCCTGGCTGACGTTTTATCTCTTCTAATTGAGCCTGAAAATAATCCTGATTCTCGTTCCCGTGTAATCTTTCATGCAATAATTTTTTAATCTCCTGATTCTCCTTTGTTACTCTATCTAGAATATTCTGCAGCATGTCATGAGCTGGTCCCGTCAGCTTAGTTATCAACATGTTCACTGTTTCGTCATTGGTCCAATTAGACATGGCTACGATGTTATCAAATAACTTAATCCATCTATGAAAACGAAGAGTAGTCGGCCCACCAATAAAACTAGGTAGTTGTAAAAGCATCGTGAGTGCACGATTTCCTTTCTGCAAATCGTGTAAATCACCCAGAGCCATTACATTAGCGATGGTCGACAAATTGAGAGGGGAATCCATGGCTACTGAACTAGATCCTGGGATAGGGCTTGAGCAAGTTGATCTAATGACACTTGTAGGCGTCTTAGGCTCGCTTCAATTCTGATCAATTCTTGCCTTTGCACGCAACGTTTTTCCTGGACTCGCTTCTCCTGATTGTTTATTGTTCCAACCTGATGCTGAAATAGAGTCCCAGCGATTGACAAGGGCAACGATCGAGGTATTGAGGGGAGGAGGTCCTCTAGGTTGCGACGGGTTGTCCCGAAGCTGTTAAGAAAGAGGGCTGGGGTTCCCCGTGAGGTAGTCGCCCCTTTCGTAACCTTTTCTTGTATATCTGCCAATTCCTTTCTATTTCCGGATTTCCTTCCCAGCGTATACGGTCTATTGATATCTGGGCTATCGGCCGGTTCGTTTCGGACGCTTGGACCGGATTGGGCGTCGGTGTTGACACGGATTCTTCCGGAAATATTTGTCGTACGAGACGGTAATTCGGTGGAGATGGGAATGTAAACGGAGTTACTTTCCGTGCCGGGAGTACCAGAATCGTTACCGGAATCGGCAACTGAGGTCGAGGGATGTCTATGGGCGGGGATGGCGGTGGTGAAGTCAATACCAACGGTAACGGGGGCGGCTCTATCGCTAATAGTCTGTGCGCAATGAGACGTAGGTCTATTAAGCAAGAGGTATCTCCACCGAAATGGGCGCTGGAAGGTCCGGGTTCTTCTCGGTGCACCTCAGTAGACGGAGGGTGAGCGAATGTACAGCCACTGATACCCCTCCAAGCGTCAACAGTTCGCGAATAAAGACGATTGTCTTTGGAATCCGGATTGTAAATTGCTTTCCGTGATTCTTATAGAGGCTCTGTGTCAGCTCGATGGAGAGTTGGTGGAGGAGCCCGAGAAGTGTTTTCTCGCGGGAAAATGTGTCGTTGAAGCTGATAAAATGGAATTCCGCCTTCCTGTTGTTCACAAATTGGACAAACGATTCGCTTCCGCCAGGTAAAATATTATCGCAATGTCCTCCTAAATCTTGTTGCTTGTATAAAAAATTCAAATTTGCTAGGAACCGCTTCAGTAGCTCTTGCGTACTGGGCGTTAATAAAGTCTTGTCGTAATATGGAAACGTAGTGATAGCTAGGGTTTTCCCCGTTGCCAGACGGACACGGCTGGGAATTATAGGGTATAATTGGGATAGTAGAAAGGGAGATGCGAGTACCAGCTTCATCTGAGCTACCAACGATTTGTACTCCGGATGCTGTGTTTCCTTCTTTGTTATTTGATAACTCGCTAACCGCAATTTTCAATTCCCACAAGATTGTCCGGAATGCTGTCGTCGGAGACAATTTGTATTCGCGTGGATGTTCTAGAACGGAAGCTCCGACCTCCTCGCACGCCTGGCTCAGTAAATAATTGATTCTCTGTTTTCTTGGTCGATTCATCTGGTTTGTTTAAGATTGAGACGACTTCTTTTCCAAGTTTTGTGTCTGATTCGTAACTATCGGAATTGGAAGAAGTTTCTGTCAAACACTCTTCTCCCCGAGCAAAAATCAGAGAAAGGGGCGGTCGATCAGCAGGGCTGGTTGTTAAATAGTGATGGGTCGAGACCGGTAGGAAGTTATGCAACAGGATTTTCAGTTAAAACTTTGGGAGAATCTGCCTCAGAGGATGCAGGTGACGAAGGGGTGCGTTGGAGAATACTAAGAGTCTTTGCAAGAAGAGAGGGACTTCTATAAATAACCGCCTTTGCGCGTTCCCACCTCGAAGGTTTCTTAATGCTAGGAGAAGATTTGGGGATCCCAATATCAAGTAACTTTCTATTTTGAACGAAGGAACGAACGAGTAGAATAACGATGGGGGATAACCTTACGCAAAAGAGACAATTTAGATTTACGAACAGGAAATGGGGGAAACTTTCCCTTTTTTTGAAATATCGGAGTTAGAATTACACCAAACTGGCAAAGATTTTTCTAAATCAACTGTTTTAAGACTAATACTTTTATTCATTAACATTGTGAGTGCATTCCAACGCCGCTGCCACCAGATGTAAGAGACTACACGGCGTGTGTATCTTGTCTCTTACGGGAATGAATATTCGAGATAATGCGTTTGCTCACAATGTAACGTTTTATTGTGTATAGTCGGAAACTACAATTGATAGGAAAGGATATGAAGGAGAAGAATAATAAACGAGGAGACAATACCTTTACTCGGATGTAGTTAGTTGGAATCGGCGTTACGGCACAATACAACACAGCTTAAATACGAATACAAGATAGTTTTCAATACCAAATACAACTAGAGCCGGGTCGCTTTAGGAACACCCGGTCACTTGAACTAAGAAGAGGATCTGGCCCTGAGAGAAGAATATCGCACCCTTTTATATGAAAAGAGTTAGGTTGCGACACGAATAGAAAACGATAACAAAAGTATTCCATGGAAAACCCACCCCCAGGTCAGTTGACAGGTGTGCGATGCGTCACTATAGCCGTAGGCCTAGTGACGCACACGCAGTTCTGTTACAATAATCTAATGAAATCGATAAAGATTTAAGTTTAGGTTAATTTTGGAATTAAAGTTTTGTAATAGAAATAATAATTGGAACAAAACTCACCCACTGTCGTCTTTTTCAATTTTCAAAATAACATTTTCAACATACATGCGCCTCTCACTTAACTCGTTAAGCAAAATTTTAGCAGGTTCATATTTATCCAATTTCGATGGACACATTGGACAAATAGAACTGCAGCAATGCTTTTGTCAATTTCATCAATTATGAACTTTCTATCCTATAATTGCAATACATAAATAAATATTGTAATCATTTTAAAACAACAATTTAAAGGAATAAAAATTTGTGCATTACTAGCTCTGTAGAGATGTTATCACTAATGCCATTGTGTAACCTGGAATACAAAGCATCGTAGAGCTCCAACTTTTTCATCAGACTTCTTTGTGTCTGCAATAGATATAAAAAGATCAATGTTACACCACACGTCAAACACAACACTTTAGTGTAAATAAACGTAAACATTCAAGAAAATTCCAGAATCGACACAATGTCAATTTTAAACCAAAAAATTGACATTGACCGGACAAGTTTCGTTAAACAACCTGATAAGACAGTGGTGAAATTTCTAAATCATCTGCTTCCATGTTTGTGTTTGCGGACACCAAAAAAATAATCTCTTTCACAAAATGTTGCGTGTAAAGTAAAAAAAAAAGAGTCAAACTTTTCACTCAGGCTGCACAAAGCTTTCGAATATCAAAAACCCGTCACAACAACAGAAGACTATTAAAAGTGTAACGATGCCAAATGGAATAAAACAAATCTGTGATGTTCCTAGAACTTATATCGAGGAACTTTTCACTGCACAAAAATACTAATTACAAATATTGAACTTGAGAAAATACTGATAAGAGTACATTTATTTATTTTCCAAAACTGATACACTCGTCGTAACTAAGAAAATAAATGAAGAACAGAGAAAGGAAATGAATGAAACTTTTTCTTGGTTGAGATTTGTTTATGATATTAATTGCCAATCCTTTTCGAAACTTTATCGAAAGCAACCATTTCCGCCTATTTGAAAAAGTATAATTTGAATTATTTCACCACGTAACAATTAAAATTATATCACCTTTGCATCATTAGTTTTCTTGTGAATGGTAGTGAAATGAGACATTAGCATCACACAACTAGTATTGTTGATTCGACAGCCTTTAGCCCATATCTTTATGAAAGCTTCAGCAACCGATCGTTTTACGCCAAGCTCCATAAACACAGTTTTGTTTCTCTTTTTGGTTACTTCACTTTGGATGTGATTACTGAACCGCATTGTGAGCAGAAGTCACCTAAAACTGGAAAAACTTGGCCTTGTCACTGACACTGTAGAATCTTAAGACGCAAGTCGGCGTCTTAGACCAAATTATAATTAATTAATAAGATAACTATAATTTGAATATTTCACAATATTACTGGTGAATTTGCGACATTTCCGTTTTGACGTGAAGAAACAACAACAGACTGATGCGTTGCATTAGAGGAGAGATTTAGATTTGTTGCCTTTGACGATGACTAGACGGCAACGTACTTGTAGACTTAGAAGATACAGCATGGAAAACGGGAATCACCTATAAATTGAAGGACCATTTCAATTATTACATCATTTAATTTAAATGTTTTATGAAAAAAACTTACTGGCGCAAAAGTGTTTTGATAGGGCATTGTTACGCACGCAGAAACTTTTCCAGGACATTTCTTGGAGGTTTTAAGAATGGCGAGAATGATATTACGTCGTTTTTCTAACGACCCAACAAAAGTTCCATTGACCAAGAGGATGTCAGATTCTGCAAACTGGTGTTTGTTGCAGCATCTAGCGCTGACCGCTAGATGTCGTGCCACCTAGAGTGGGCATATCCCCGCTATGCAGAGCCCCAATACAGCAGTCTTAGACACGCACTTGTCTTTATAACAGTGTTCACTCTGCTCATTGATGTAGCTCAATAGCTTCTTCAGATCTTGATGAAGAGCAATTTTGACACGCTCATGTCCGGAAACGTCAAGCTCAAACCACTTGACTTCCCTTCCATCAATAAAGGCAGCCAATCTAATTTGAAAAAATATGATAATTTGCTTGCTTTCAATCCATGATGCATCATCAATTTGTGATATTCAATACTTTCTTCCCTTTCGATAACAAAATTACATTTTTCACATGAATACTTTTTGGGTGAATGTTGAATTTTTTCATGACTCGATCTCGATGCAGTGGTCGCTAACTTTGAGTTGCACCTAGGATATCTACACATTAGTTGAGCAACTTTTGTTTCCGGTATTGAAAAGTGAACAATTTCTTTGTCCATCCAAATAACTCTATTACTGAAGCCAGCGTCCTGTTTTCAGAAATCGACTTTTCTTCATAAAAGGAAATACAGGCTTCAACTGACAGTAAATCATCTTCGTCTTCGTTAAAAGATAATACTGATGAATTATCTCCTTCCATAAAAACTCTAAATTATAAAAAGTAAACATTACAATGTATTTTTATTAACAAAATATATTGCTTGATGGAATTGAAATGAAAAAAAAGATTTTACCCACTATCTTCCTTTCCGTCTGCAGAAATGATTTTGGTTGAATTAAGTGAGATTCTCTTTTCAAGAAGCTTATTCAACAACAATGATGCCGGAACATGTTTCAGTAATTTTCGAGGAAACATTGGATAAGCTAGAAGATTTACTGTTACAATATGCTTGTCTAATTCAATCATGTACATTTCTTTATCCTATAATTGAAATAAAACATAAGAAATATAAATGATTAAGTAATTAATATTTTAATTTGTCAATAGTTATGCTTAACCTGTTCTGTGGCGAAATTGTCATTTTTCTCAGCTTTAAACCAAGCATGGACCAAGGAGAACTTATCCAACTTTTTTACAGTAGTTCCCTGAGACTAACACACGGTCTTCCGTTAATTTTGCAGCAACCTTCCCATTTCTTTACGAAGGCTTCGCTAACTTTTCGATGAACAGCCAACTCGACAAATGTGGTATCTTGTTTCCTTTGAATGTGCAGCACGGGTCCACATTGACTACAAAAATCAGCAAGATGAGTAAATGTGACAGTATAGCTGAGACTGTACAATCGTATGACAGAAGTCACAGTCTAAAATCAAAATTATAATAAGATTAAGTGTTAATTATAATTTTTCAATTTCTACATTACAGCAATGTTAGGAACAATCCTGTTTTGCTGTTGAAGTGGCGTCTGTGAAACTTTAACGGGTATTTTCTTGTTGATAACACCAAAACGGTTATTGGGATCCGCTAACGGTGATTTCACATTTTCAACTTGACGAACTGTAGACTGTACTGCCTACAAATTTAAAGAGTGCAACCTTTAAGGGATACTTTGAGGAATCTCGTTCCATTGCTTGAACTATGTTAGCCCGCTTTTCTATGGGTCCAAAAACAACTCCGTTGGCAGCTATAATGTCGCTTTCTTCGAATTGATGGACACTAACTGCATTGACAAAACTTAAAAGCTTTGTCATGTCTCTATGAATTGCAATGAGACAACGCTCATGACCATCAATGTCGAGAACAACTTCCCTCAGTTCTCTTTCGTCAATTAGAGCAACCATACTGTGATGGAAATATTTGTTAAAGTCGAACAATTAATAAATATTGAAAACCAAATACCGTTCTTTGCTTGATAATTTTGGAATACTCGATCTGTTTAATGTTCGGCGACTTTTTTGAGGTCAAATGGACAGTTTTCATCAATGCAAATTGCTTCATTAGTAATGGAACTTGGGAAAAATGAAATATTTATATTTCTATGAAAAAATAAATATAAAAAATTCAATTACGTTTCTTTTAAGTTGTGAGTCGAGGACAATTGGTCATGTAAAGTGTTTTCAAGATATCCCGAGTTATCTAAAAAAGATTGATCATCAGAACCCAAAAAAGGTTGCCAATCGTCCCAATCGGTGATGCTGTTGGGAAAAAATTGATTACTTTAAGAAAACAATTAACAGGTGAATAACACTAGTCTTTGTTGGTTGCATTTAATGTAGAAACGTCAAACACAGAATCGTTATTTGGTAAAGAACATTCAACGACATCGTCAGTCACGACACTAAATACAAAATCTTTACTATTTGGAATAAAATAGCAAATAAAATATTTGTAATACCCAGCATCGTTAGTTGTCGAAATTGAATCAATGATTCCAATGTTGGATTCGTCATTATGTGTGATCTTAGTTTCAGATTTCAACACTTCAACATCTCTGTGAAATGAAAATGTTTGTTATTTAACGAAAAATAGCAAATAACATAAATAACAAATAACCGTGATAATGTGTTGGCTTTCAATCCATGATGCATCCGCAACTTGCGGCTTTCAATACTTTCTTTCCTTTCGGCAACAAAATTACATTTTCCACATGTAAATGTTTTTTGTGAATGTTGATTTCTTTCATGACTCAATCTTGATGAAATGTTCGCTAACTTTAAGTTGCACCTAGGATGTCTACAAATAAGTTGAGTAACTTTTGTTTCCGCGATTGAAAAGTGAACAATTTCTTCGTTTCCTTCTAATTCCATTGATTGAAAGGCAATGGAATTATCCATTATTGTTTTTTTTAAATAAAAGATATTTTCTGAATTGGCCATTTTTGTCGAGCTCAATTTATTTGCAAATCATTGTGAGCTTTAGAATAAAACAATTGCTTAATCTCTAAAGAAGTTTCCTAAAGTAAAAAAATAATAGTTAAATCATTAGTTTTGTTAATGACGATTAATACAGAATTAGAATTACAAGTAATTCGAATCATACCTGCCATTTTTTCCCAATGAAATCATTTAGTTCTTTAAAATTTGTGTTTGTAGTATCAAGCGCCATAAATATATTTTTTAGTAAACAAAGCGATTGGTAGACCAGCTAAGGTTTCCATATCTTTCAATTGTTGGTTCAACTCATGTAGCTTTACAAATTCACTTTTCCAACCATCAATATCCAACTTCACAATACCAGACTTGTTAATTTAAAAAATGAAACATGGAAACTAATTAGAATTACACGTATTTGAATTAACAAATAGAATAGGCACACATACTTTGCCACTTTTGCTTTAAAAAAAACCATTTAGCTTGCGTTTAAGCTCAATAACACAAGTAGAATAATATTTTGAGTGCTTCTCCTAGCACAAAAATTTAATGCAACTTCACAATGGTGAATTATCTTAAGTTTACCTGTTAGCAGCTTTTCGTGACTTAGAACAACCACAAAATCCACTATGATGTCTATATATGTCTGTATCAATTGTTAATCGTTGTCACCAGTTCAATGGTCACGGGGTAGAATTTAAGTAACTAAAATCTTTCCTTTGACATCAGTTGTTTTACAAAATGGCGAAACCAGTCGAAACCAAAAAGAAAAAGGGAACTACAGTACTTGAAAAATTAAAGGATGAAGTAATTTACAATGAGATTCTCAACGTGATGAAGGGTAATAATTGGCATTGAAATGTGTTGAATTAAGATAACATTTGATTAATTTAACATTACATTAAACAACTTAAAATGTAAACGTGAATTATTTTTCTCTTCAAATGACTTATCAATATATGAACTCCAACCGCTTCCTAACGATCTGCACTTTGGCACTGCTATGGTAGAAACCATGAGATATTTTATGGAGGCTGATTTCTATGATTTACCAGCAGGCTTGAAGTGCTCAAATTGCTATGGTTCTTGTTCAAGAACAATAAACCTGAACGGGAATTATCCGGAAACTTCATATTGACTGTTCAACGTCAATCACAAAGCACAAAAATGTCTGCAGAAGCCTTGCAACTACTACATGAATTCATCAAAACAACAGAGTAAGAAATATATTTAATAATTAAATTTAGCAGTAATGTAATAATTCAATTTCCTATGCTAGAATTTTAAAATTTTAATAATCTTTATTCTTATTAAAATTTTTAAAACATTTTCGGTTAACCAAATGTAGAACAATGCCTAATTCAGTGGGATATGTGAAATTCGTCATGCTCCTATTCGTTCAATTGGTAGCGGCCTAGCAAGTTATCGCGATATGATTGGAACATTAACGGACCAAAATGGAACACAATATTCGGCATTTAGCGACATTATCTACATGGTAAATGCTGTGATTCGGAACAATTTCGATAAGATTACAATTGTAGCATCGAAAATGTCTTCGATCACTTGTAAACCAGCTAATTTGGTAATCATTTAAAGTTAGAATTATATTTCCCAGAATTAATTTTAAATTTTAAAAAATCTAGATTGAATTACTAGAAGACTTAAAAAAAGATTCAACATACCCTCCACTGATATTTCTTTCAACATATGTAGTTTCGAAACTAAAGATGGATAGAATTCTTACACACCTTACTCCATCTCCGGAGAAGACATGTTGAAAGTTTTTTAAACCAAGCAGGTTATAATTAATAAAAATTTTAATTAGTTGCTAATTAAAATTTGTTATACATTTAATAGAATTTGCAGTGGATTTCCGAGCTCAAATGAACTGCTTTGCGAGGACATTTGTTTATGGTTTGGAAGTTGGGAGAAATTGCACAAAAATATTGGAGCAATTTCTAACAACAGAAGAAGTAATTGGAATCCAGAAAAAGATTTTAATTATTAATCAAGATGACGAGGTGGAGGAACTCAACGATGAAGACTGAAGACTATATGAAATAATCGTTACAGTTTTCATTTTTCGCTTAACATAGCAACAATACATGTCCCCGATATTACTGGGCTTTCCAATATATTCTGCCATTATTATTATTTTTTATACTTATAAGTCTCATTTTACAAAACAAGTACGCGTTTTCCAGACATCATGGAAATGATTCATTGTCATGATTTTTCTGCCCACAGAACGACCTATTTTAAGGCTGGATGCTGAAGATGTCAAAGAGATAGAAAAGCTCAAAAAGAGTGATTGAAATAATGATGACGAATATCTAGATGAGGTCTGAAATGCTATTTTTCTGCCTACAGAACGACCTATTTTAAGGCTGGATGCTGAAGATGTCAAAGAGATAGAAAAGCTAAAAAAGGATGATTGAAATAATGATGACGAATATCGGGTGTGAATTTCTATTTTGTTTTTAATGCTTCCTTTCGTGAAGCTTCCTTTCGTGAATTGCTATTTTGTTTTTTTTTCGCTTCGTGAAGTGGCATGAAGCCCCAGCAATCCGTCGCGTTCATTTCCGTGTTGATCGAATAAGCAGGGCGGCAACGTCCAGGTGTCTGTACAACAAAGCATTATGCAAAGGGATGAGTCCGCCTTTATCATCAACTACGGGATCATATAGTCTTGTTCGTCATCATATCTGCAATAATCAAATCAAATAAAAACTTTCTTTCCTTTTTGTTTACTCTCAATATTCGTTTGGTCAAAATTCATCATTAAACATCCATCTCATTTCAATCATTATTCCACATCATCATCACTCAAATCGGTTTAAAATCGAATCAATTTATCATGTTCCAGTTTTTCCTTTGAACCAACTATTTTCTTCCGCACATCAAATCTAAAAAAAAAAATATTAACTTAAGAAATCTTCTTTGTCATTAAAATTTGTCTTACTGATTATCGATGATTGGTTCATGAACCAAAAGCTTGCATAGGCTTTCCAATTGGGGTGATAACTATCTATGGCTGATGGAAGTTCATTCCACAAAACTAGGAAATCAGTTATCAGACGGACAGTAACCCAATAGGTTGTTGTATGGAATTGGTTGTTGAATTCAATTTAAGTAAGTCTGAGACATTCTCGAATTTCTGATCTGACATTGAAATAACATTAGTCGTAATAAATATCATTATAAAAATTATTCTCTTACTTGGGCAACGTAATTGGTTATAACCAGAAGCTGTGATTCCACTTCAAAAGACGAAATGGATGCACCAAAATATGTGCAGCAACAAGAGATGGACGAAATATTGCAAATTCGAAAATTGAAAAGAGAAATTGAAAAAATCAACAAGAGACAATGAGAAAAATGGTTTGTCAGAAATCTTAGGTGGAACAGAAAAAGGATCCCTAACTCTCTCCCAAACTATAAGTTAACTCAGCTAGTAAAAATCATGTCATCTCAACACCGTAAAATTTGCGTTCATTTTAAAAACCCGCTCAACGGTGAACAACAGAGTAGGACCATGATTTTGCCCACATTGACCAACGAGCTAGATTTAGAGTTTTTAAATAATGTAATGCTGAAATATTTCAATAGTGAGGGGGTCACAAACTTAATTTTTGAGGACTTTAGTGTTTATATCGTTGATCCTTATATCCCTTCTTTAGTGCTTTGGCTGACAAAAGAAGACGTGTTCAATCACCTTGACGTTTTTACTGTTGTAGTGAAAAAGTCTGGTAAGTTCTAAGGTGCCCCTGTTAGTTGTCTTATCTAGCTTATACAGTGTAACTAAGTCATTAATATTCCTATATACAAGATATTGTGAACACTGTGCTGCCCGCCACGACGGCCACGGAAGGGTTGAATAATCCGTCCCCCATTGAAACGGTGACAACCGTGACGTCAGCCCAAATTTGGCTTATCCTAATTTTACACTTTTACCACCATGTAGGTTTCTAATTTTCATTGCTCCGACAACTTACTTATTGAGATTTAATTGTTATTGTGTCTCTCTTCTAGCTACAGCTGAAGAAGAATCGAACGTCGTAACACAATTGAGAAATCGAATTCACGTGACGACTTGGTTGTCACTCTCCCAAATTTAGTCTACAATTGTCAAGAGACGAAAAATGGCTAAGGAGTGGCTCCGTTTATCACGAGTTTGTGAGACTTCACGCGGTAACTTACAATTTCTTAGCAAGTGATGGCCTTGGTAAAGGCGAAAAAAGAAGGTCTTAGATTGTTATATCAAAATGATTGTCACTGAGTATCTTCAAATCAAGGAGGATATTACAGCTGAAAACCCGAGTGGTTATGTAAGTTTTATTTTATTTCATTTGTAATGCGTTGCTTATACTAAATTAAATGTATGTTTTCAGAGATGCCTCAAGGATAAAATTTACAATTTTGCAAGAAACATGCGTAGTTACTGAAGTAGAAAAGAAAAGCGGTTCGAGAATACCATAGTGCCGACGGCTGGTTCTCCTCGGCAAAGTGTGAAAAGACGAAGAGAGTGTAGCAGTTCAAGGCCGGTTAGTGATGCTGATTTTGAAAAGAGAAGATTTATAGTTCAGGCGAATCTCACATCATTAATGAATAGGATCGTGTTTCTTATTCCTCATTACGCAACTTTCGATTTGGTAAGAAAGGTCTATTTAATTTAAAATTATGTGCTGTTTTGAAAACTAATGAAACCGTTTCGCCATCAGGTTGTTGCCGAGTTTTTGATGATGCCAGTAATGAAAAACTATGATTAAGGTGGCTTTAGCACGCTCTTTAACAAGCTGGTGATTACTTTCAAGAAATACTTGAACAAAACTCATTCGACTGTACCCCACTACACGGAACAATTTTCAACCCTTGATGTCTTAAAAGCTATAAACAAAGAGGCTTCCACAGGCAGCCCAAGTACAACTCGCTCTTTACAAAAAACAGGTTACACATTTTGTTTCTCTACACTCACAACTTAATTTTTACACTTTTATTGTGACGACATAAATGTGCACTGAGTTGCTGGTTGTCATATGTACTGTAACAGTTATGTTCCTTTATAGGTGGGCGATATTATAGAAAGTGCAGGGCCTGAACCAGTTAAGGCAGACATTCCGCAATCCCCGAGGTGTGACGTTTTTTTCTCTTAAAATGAAAAACTGCATTCCATTCTCATATATGGAAGTGGTGGTTACAAATTTGCTGTTAAGAACGTGGACAAGGAGTCCAAGATATTTTTCTCTATACTTGCAGTTCACTATGTTTTTGATTTGATTTACCCGATCCCTTACGGTTTGCTGCAAGTGTTGGATACGTACCTACTTCGACGGTTTGATCCACGAGCACCGATGGACAACGTCAGCAATCAGCCGCTTAAGAAAAAAACAGCAATCCCCGGTAAAAAGGGGAATAAGACAACGTCTACGGTTGGGAGATTCATTGACAAGTTTAACATGCATTTAAAACCTAGTGAAATTCATTTGGACTCCACTGACTCTGTAAACGATGCTACTACTGACGATTTAATTGTGTATACTTTAGTGTTTTGCTGTTTTCTGTGTGCACAATAAATAAATGCAACACAAACAAATTTACGGTTAACTGAATTCAGTTTTTTATTAAGTGAAATAATTTCTCGGTACGCTACGGTGCGTACTGAAATGTAAATATGCGTTTCAATGGTTAAAGCATTCGATGGGTACTGAAAATTAAAGACTGTACACTATAGTTATTTAAGTACCCAATTGTCACTGAAAAATAAATATGGATAATGAACAATTTTTTTTAACTAAGCATGCAATGCGTACTGGAAATCAAATAGGGAATTTTAGTTTAAAGTCCAATATTTTTAAGCACCGACAAAATGTTAAGTATGCATAGCATGCTGAATAACTTTTGGAAAGTACTTTTATTTTAAGCATGCAAAATACGATAAGCACCCAGTTTTTCAAGCACTCATTTTTATTTTAAGCACCTTGTTACTTTTAAGCATTCTTTGCCGTGTGAATTTTCAGTAACTTTACGCCGCTGTGTGACGATTAGCCATGATATAATACGAAAAGAAAAAAAAAATAATAGTATACTGGAGTCCATAAGGACTGCAGTATATTTTATAATTGTGTAATCTACAAAGATTTCCGAAATAAAGCTAATGGTTAGTCAAAACTGTCTAATACAAAAGATCTTTCCCAGAGAATTCGTAAAACTGTTGATCATCGGACGTCAGCACCTCATATAGTTGTTCCCCTTTTTCAAGCATGCATTCAAAAACGGAATACCATTCGTCTGTACCAGATTGGCAATTTTCGGTGATAATTCGAAAAGCTGATTTTTCATTTTCGCTGATGGTCTGAGGTGCGGTAATAACTGTGAAGCAGGAACGCACACTTCTGTTTTCATCAGAAGATGACAAAAATTGGTTTACAGCATGATTAAGTAGGGTAGATTTACCGTTCCGTCGTGTTTGCAGTTGAAAAATATTTCCGAAATAGCAATTCAAACTTTCTTTCTCCATTTCACTTTGGTCACAGAACTCAAACTGTCTCTCCACAAACAAATGCAGATATTTGAAGAATTGGTTCCAGGATTCTTCTCCTTTGATTCGTGGAATAACAGGTGAAAGGAAAAAAATATTGGAAACTCCTAAAGAGACTATGATAACCGCCAAGAGATTCATGGACCTGTTAACTTTAGCTTTGTTACTTAACACGTCAAACACCAGTTGGAGAGTTTTCATGAAGTAGTAAATGCCTTCTGGCGAAGAATTCATTGTGTAATTTTTACAATGTTCCAAAATGAAAAGTGAAGTGTCGATTTCCCGAATTCGCTTTGTTTCTTGATCCGAGGGATTTTCTTCCTGTGTCAAACACTTATATGTATGTATGTCGTATTTCAGAAGATTTTTTAAATGGAACCTGTATAGTTCGTGGGGTTCAGGAATTATTTGCTCAAAGATTCGCATACATTAAAGTAAAGCTTGAACTACCAGGCAGTGATATCCGTTCAGTAATAAGTCAACTTCCATTTCGTTCAATTCATCGAGCGTGTTCACTTCAGTGGCATCTCCAATGGCGTGTCTTGCAGCTTTAGACAGAATTAATGGAATTTTAGGAATTGTGGGAATATCAGCTGCTGCTTGAGAGGAGAGGAGTCTCAAAGCTACTCTCCAGTACTGCAATCCGCGTCTTCCTTCGCAATACGAAGCTCTTGCAAATAAAAGTGGATTCGGTGTTCGTGATCCTTTAAAGATGAAGGCGGCACCCATCAGTTCATTTTCCACGAATCATTCATCATTCACTCATTTTGCTATTAGACATTATTGAATGCAGAATAAAATCTAACCACGATTGATTGTCATATTCCACATCAACGAAGTAATCTATGAGCTTGTAAATTGAAATGTGATTGACTAAATCACTGATGATTGACATTGACTCTTCTTCAAGAAGTTGCGAAACAGCAAGCCTTATTTTCTCCGAATATTCTTCCGCTGGGTCGTCTGCAGAGCACTCAGCATACATTTGATTTAATTCTTTAAATTGTTTCGTAATTAACGTTTTAGTCATCGCTACAAAATCCCTTGCCACAAGAAAACTCTTTTTTTTGTAAAGCGACTAGTAGAGGTGTTTGGTTTTGCTGGTTCCATGTGCTTAAATCGCCAGTCGCTGCGCTGATGGCATTTTCTTGTAAATTTCTTCGATGTCATTGACGGAGCCTCCACAAATTTTGTCCAAACTATTCTGTTGATTGCTATTAGTTGAAGACATCCTTCATAAAAAAGGAACGAATGATCTATGTGTGAGAAAAAAAAACTGTCGTTAGCATTGATCATCAATTTTGTTTAGGCCTATTATGCGCAATTTACAATATGCGACTATTTATATACAGTATATTGAAAAATGATCGAGTTCGCTGAAAATAAAAGAGGCCTAGTTAAAAGTTAAATTCAATGTAATTGCTCCACGTTAGACAAAAAATTTGCCAAAAACTATATTGATTACAAATTTTGAAACTCAATAATAAATATGACCGAAATGATTGTTTCATTTGCCGGAGGTTATATGAGAGCTGCTAAATTACCAGAATCCCACAATTGTTAAAGATACGAAAGGGATAATTTATTTTCGTAAAATATTAGCCTATATAGCGCTTAATATAATTGAAAATAATATATATGAGTGATAAAACGGATGGTCTAAAGATAGCGATAAGATAAATATTTCATCTCTCGGCTCACACACACACACACATTTCCGCCTGAACGGTAATTTTTTTTGATACGGTGTCAAAAAGTGAAAAGACGCGCACCATTTTCTTTTCAATAGGTTACATATTGAATAAATTAAGAAAGTGAAACAATCATTGTTGGCGAAAGCAATCGTTATCGTCACAAGAATCGTCACAAGAGTGTGTGTGTGTCGCCTATAGGCGACATCACATAGCCTACCAAGATAGCCTACATGCCAACCCCCCCCCCCCCCAAAAAAAAGGCCGACAGCAGAAAGAAATGCCGACAAAAAAAATGAACAACAGATCCTAAAGTAAACGAAAATAACATGGATCCAAATGATGGGATTTTTACGCCTTTAGCCTACCGAGCTAAATACGATACACCTTGATATTACCTATCTATTAGGCCCCACCGCTTATTTTAGTTCGAGATTTTACGGATTACGCCACTATTTATTGCTGGTTTATAATTATGTCATGTAATCTTTTACTTTATTTCAACAACACTTTTCTCGCAGCCGTTTTGCACGATCTCTTACGCATATCGACAAAACTAAATTACATGAAGCTCATAACAAGTGTTGAATTGTTACGACAAGGGAGAATTGTATTGCATTTTATTGTTTTGATTGTAAAAGGGCAGAAGATCTCGGAAACCGAGTGAGGCGCAGTGTATTAACGAGTATTAGATGTGAGGATGAGAGTTTGACGTTGGTAGAAAATTGATACAGTGACATTACAAAATATTTACAGATGATGGGGAAACTGGGCCTTGTTGACTAAGCTGGTTCAGGCGGATTATAAACCTAGAGATCCTGAGCACTGTTTGGTGGTTGCACCTGGCCGGCATGGTTGAACCTTCTAGATCATCAGTCGATGATCTCCGGTAAAGCTGCGACCATATTCAGGGACTAGGGTGCAGTCCCCAGTTCAGTCCATATTAGCTAAAAAGGGGAAGAGAACGGAATTTGAAGGAGACGATTGTTCAAGGGGGTTGCGAGGCAGTTTTTTCTTCTCAACGACTACTGCTCTGATCTGTACTCGCGAGTAGAGGTGTGGCGCGCCAATTTACAGCTGGCCCATGACTGACAGGTCTCTGAGACCATACATCACAGCATCGCGAGCTGGTGCTTTATACTCTAGTGGTGGAGTTCTCTAGTGGTAGGGGGGGATTTAAGACGATTGGTTCTTTTAAGAAAAATGACTAGTGTGTTCCAAAGGAGTGCATGTTTAGGAAAGTCGGACAGGGGTGGGGGCCAAGTTATTTTTAGGTCTTCAGCAGCATTTATGAGAGGACGTCTGTAAAAAGAGTGGACAGGGCAGAAGAGAATATAGTGGGACACTGATTCGACTAGGGAACCGCAACTGCATGCCGGAGAAGGCAAAAAACCAAAGCGATGTTGGTGCTGATTGAGAAGGCAGTGCCCTGTGATAATTTGTGTGGTGAGCGCATTTGACTTGAGTTTGAGCAGGGCGTGGGAAGAGTGAACGTTTGGGAAAAATTCACGAGTTGACACGCCCGTTTTGAAGTTAGCCCATTCCCTGTTCCAGTTGGCTACAAGGTGGGATTTTATCAGGCCTTTTGGATGCAGTGGAGATTTCTTGGAGAAATCGGACACATTACTTGATGACTTAGACCAAAAGAGAGCCAGCAAGATGGTTGGTGATGCTGGGTTGGCAGCAAGAAAAAAAATAGATCTTAGAGCCCACTGTGGCGATTCTGGCAAAGTTGTCAAGTTCGGCTTCAGTGAGTCTTGAGCCTGAGGCATATGTGAAGAAACAATTTGTTAGGTAGATTTCAAAAGAACTGAAAAGCGAAGTAGTTCGTTCGACTATCTCAAGGGCCTTTGAGAGTGGAAAGCAGGCTTTCTGGCGATGAGAGGCCGCGGAGGAGAGGGAAGAGCTGACGATTTCTCTTATGCCAGAGTGGTCGAGGGTGACAACCCCAAAACCAGCGGAAGTGGTGGGCCTGCATGAAAAGTTTCAGAGTTCCTTGACAGCAAGGATCCAGTGATAACAGGGTTGGAGGAAGGACTGTGACACGAGATGATAACATCCAGGGAGAATGCAGGGCTAGTCGGGCACGAGAGACAGGTTCAAATTTTTGTGAATAGTTGAGAAAGGGAAAGTAATGAGGCTATAGCTGCGCGGGATGACGGAGCGAATGAGAGATCGATTGAACTAGATAGGAGGCGATGAGCAGCAATCTCTATTACGCGAAGATCCAGCGGGAGAAGGTTAGAGATGTTAATAATTGATCTGTGGGAGCGGTTTTGAAAGCACAGGAAATCATACGTGCGACTGAGCGTTGAAGTGATCTTAATTTTTTTGTCCAGCTTTCTTTTTGACGATGGAAATCCTAACAGAGCAGCCGTATGTGACTATAGGTTCAACAACGGAAGAGTATAAGAAGCGCAGCCGACTAGGGTCCTTCTTAAAGCACTGACGCACGCAGCCATTGATTGCTCAGAGAGCACGTCTGGCCGACACACACTTTGCGTCCAGATGGCCACGCCAATTTAGTTTGGCGTCCAGCAAGAAGCCGAGGAATGATACTTCCAGCGAGGGGATGATTTTGACTCCATTAATGACGAGAAAAATGTGGTTAAGAGGAGAGAGCTTGCGTGTGAAAAGGAAAAAGACCGTTTTGATAGCATTGAGGAAGAGTTTCCTGCATTTAACCATGTTTCGACGACGTTGCATACGAGCTAAAGATTACGGGTAGTGATGGCCGGATCTTTATGTGAACTTGTCACGGTAGTTTCGTCGGCATATGCCACGAATATGACTGGAAACGGGAAAACTGTTCTAAGTAGGTCGTTAACCAACAAGTTCTATAAAAAAGGGGAAAGGACTCCTCCCTGTGGGAATCCTATACGAACCGTTTTCACGTAGGGCTCATTTCCTATAGAGAAGACAGCTTTTCTGTTCGAGAGGAAGCTGGACACAATTTTCGTTAGGTAGGCTGGGCATGATCGTTTGCTTAGGGCTGCTATGATTGCCGGATGCCAGGCTGAATCGGAGGCACTCTTAATGTCGAGGAAAGCTTTTTTTCCAAAAAGGCAGATTCGATGAAAGATGTAAAAGAGTGAGTGGCCGTTTCAGTTGAGTGGCTCTCCCTGAACCCGTGTTGGTTCTGACTGAGCCATTCTAAATTCTAAGTGGATAGAGCGGGAGATTAAGGTGTGAGAGGGCCAAGGTTCGATGCTGGAAAAAGTCGAATCTTTTTTCGCTCGTTTATATTTTCTTTGTTTCATCATCCATTTGACGTTCATTTTCGGACGCCAAACGGAGTACCAGTTTGAACTTCCTTTGTCGATTGGAGAGGAAATTTTGACGTCCAAAACAATAAAAAATGACGTCTGGCTTGGATGTCCAGCCCAAACGAAGCGGACGACTTTGAAACGTCCTATGGACGTACGTGTGCTAGTAGGGTCAAATTCCCAATCTGATATCACGGGTGTTAGCACAGAATCAACAAATTATGTTGCCGATTTCGCCTGCTCTTCAATAAAATTGTGCAATTCATCGGAAGGCGGTTCAGTTGGAAAGAAGTGGTTCTCGCAAGCTTCCAAGATGGTCCCTGGATCGGATGTGAGAGCCCCGTTGATCGATAGACTGTGTGGCAGTGAAATGGATTTGGATTTGCCAGTGAAGGACTCTAGGGCCTTAAACGAATCGCCCGTTGTCACCTTGGCTCGAAAAGTAGCCCACGATTTGCATTTGGCAGCACGGAGAGCACGCTGGTAAGTGAATTTGCTGCGCTTGTATAACAGCGCGCTTTGTGCAGTTTGTTATTTGAACCACGCCTTGTAGTAGGAGCGGGTTTTGGAGCGTAAGGAGCGGAGTTCTTCGGACCATCAAGACATCTTTTTGACAGTACATGGGCGAGGGAGATTTGTTTTAGACGCATGGGTGCAATTGGCAAGATGGCGGAGGAGATGGTCGCGATGAGTTCTTCTACAGCAGAGGTTTTGAGAAGGGGAGAGCGAGGAAGAAGACATAGTGAATGATAGAGTTTGGCTCTATGTTGAACAGAGAAATCGCGCGCTTATGAGGAGGCTACAACCCGGCGTGGGTGGATTGAGGGGGGGGGGAAGAACGGGCCAAAAAATTAATTCAGTTTTCAATCCCCTAATGCGAAGCTCAATATGACGCATGAAAATGAAGACTGTTGTTCAGCTTGTGAAGCTCTTCATTTCAGAGTTTTCTGCGTCTTCCTAGCTTAACCCGTTCTCTAGTTATCCTCCTTCAAAGTACCCTACTTTGCATGGAGCACTATAGAGTGTTCCCAAACTTAGATATCCATTTTAAACCTACCCTCCCCTTGATAGGAAAAATCTGAAAAAATCAGCTTAATGCTACTCATTATGGCTACGGCCAAAAAAAATTTCGTTGCGACCCGACAAAAATTGGATTTTTGTGAACGGCAACAAAAAACGCATTTCCTCATAAGATTCTCTTGCGCGCGCTCACGCGTTACCAAACTTCGGGTAGGTACTGTACTATAAATTGTTTCTCCATCTGGAGTAGCTTGATTGAGTTGAGCTCCCGAATCAATCATTGCCTGTAAAATAGTACTCGTTTCATACACAGAAGAGTTATCCCATTCGCTCTTTTCGGCAAAAATGTGGAGTGCAGTTTTTCCATTAATGTCAATGATGGTAGGATCAGCTCCGTATTCAAGAAACTGATTGATAGTTGTTATGCGGCTTCTTTCTGATGCATGAAATTTATCTCCTTTCAACAGCCACATGAAACAGACTAGTATAACTATTGGAATTATTGAGGTGTAAATAAGGTGAAAGAGTTTTCATTAGAAAAGCTTCTAGCTCAGCACTGTCTTGTTAGTTGCTCCTCTCGTCTGGTTCGTTAAAGACGAATATGCAGCGCACAACTTGTTCCATGATATTTAATTGCCAGAATTGTGAAAGGCAAGTTATTGGTGGTACTATTAACAGGTTAGTTAAGACTTTTATACTCAATTTGAGAAATAGTAGAATATTGGCTGGTGACAATCTGTCTCTATTTGGCCAGTTTCGTACAACGTAATTGAATCTTAGGAATTTTTGTCGCAAAAGAGAATTTGACATCCAACTAAGTGTTTTTGCAATAGTTTGAATGCAGTTTGGAGAGAAATTTGAATTAAAACCGCTTGATTGTTCCAGGATCAGTTGGTAAATGTTGAACTCGCGATCATTTTCGCCGTATGCAGCATATATATTCCAGCATGATTCTACACCATAATGTTGCAAAGCTTTCAGATAAAAAGAATTGGAACCAGTGTTTGATTGGCTGTAGATGCGTTGGCTAACAAGAAGGGCCTGAGTCACGATGGGTTCATATAGGTGAGAAAATTCCTCGGTAGTTCTAGGTTCCGCTCTATGCTGCCAAAACTGAATCTACAATTGCTCCAATTCTTCTGCCGTCATAAACTCAAAGGGGTCTCCAAAAGCGACGCGAGAAATTTCTGGTAGAATATTGCAAGGGATCTTGGGAATTACTGGATAGCCATCGGCTGAAAAGCAGCGCAGAACCATGGCTTGGTTCCAAGAATGTAAGCCTCGCAATATGTTTTTCTTCTCTTAACTTCCTGGCAGGAGCCGGAGCCTCATATAAAGATTCATTGGTGATTGATTACAAATAATCAAAACGCTCATTAATTCGAATACAAGTATCTTCTCTTGTCGGCTGATCGAGCTTGCGATCATTGAATCTAAAACAAACTCCAAAAATAAGAACTCGTCTTTGTCATATTCAATCAGGTATTCAATCAGTTTGATCATTGGAATTTGGCCGCAAAGGTCACAAATGTTAACCGCTTCAGCTGAAGGCAACAATGTCTTCGTCGGTTCAAGTATTTCGTTGAAATTTAAGTTTGACCACGAAAATGAGCAGGCACTTTCCAAATGTTTCTGCTGCTATTGTGGATAAATTTGACGCTTCAACTCTTCAACTATGAATTCAGCAACGTCAAAGTGTTCACGTTTGATGGCAATTTTTAGAAGTGTGTCTCCTTCCAGATTGTGGTGATTGACTAAAAAACTGAGCGGTACAGTTTTCCCAGAATCACTTTTGCGCATTTCACTTAGTTGAGTTACTGGACCATTTGTTACTGCTTGACAAAAAAGGTGAAACACATTTGATGAAGCCATACTAACTAAATTGCGATTCGTTACTGTGATAGTCTGGAGATTAGTTGACAGCCTTCGCTTGTGTGAGCAAAAATTTAAACTATCGTCTGAGATCACTACTGAACCAGCCATTTAATCGACAACCACAATAAATAAATTCGCCTCAAGGTGTAAAATGGGCGTTGTAAAAACATGAAACACCTACTCAAAGAGGGGCTAGAAGTTGATTGGTCCTCACTCCTCAGCTAGGAAAAATGGACTTCTTCTATCAGGTAAAGAGGGTGAGGGTGAACGAACAAGATGTAGTATTAATTCATCAGACAAGCGACCCTCATTAGTATTTCCTAATTAGTATCCCCCACCCCCAAGGTTAGCGAAAAAGTTGCGAAGAAGGTCGAAAGTTTTCAAGGGCGAAAAGAAGAAAATGCGCAAGAGAAAAAAGAGTTATATGCCATTTACATCTCAAAAAGAAAAAAGGGATTGAATGAAGCAGGTCCATCCCGACATATCAATAACTTTCATCGACCTTTTCAAGTGCATCGCTGGAGAGTCCCGTCTTGACCACTGGAACAAGAGTGGTTAACCATCACGAACCGGGAAATGCATACTGCCATTCGCCTTCCTCTACCGGTTAGTTGGCCAAGCACGCTGTGCTTAAACAACGGAGATGATAACTTGTAGATTAATAAAAGAATTAAGATATTTTTTCCATAATTATCTATTAATTTGCATATCTTTTGGTTGCGAAGAAAATTGGTTGCCATACTCGAACACCGTCGAATACTAATAAAATAAGCGCATATTGATGTTTAAAAATTGGTGTACTGACAGTAGTGTGTTAAAATAAAGTGAGATTAATGAAAATTCCCTGTTATTATTGAAACATCTACAGTAGTACAGTCGTAGTAGTTTACGTTTTTCTGCCCTTTCTGTGCGGTTCTGTGTACCATAATAGAATTTTAATGAGATAATTACATTGACTTGAAAACCATTCAAGGTTAATAACTGTTGTAGTACATCTCTTTCAATATACACGTATGGGTTTTGTCATCAAAATTATTCTTACACCAAAACAAAATAGCGCGCGTACTCCGGCGGGAATATAGCGAAATATTGGCACAACAGAAATTTGCACCAATATCTATTTCTCTCTCTTCCCCCCCCCCTTTTAATTGAGAAAATTGTCGAATAATAAAATTCTTATGATATCATCTATTCTGGCGGTTTGACGTTTTTATTAGCACAACTAGGTTAGAGACCAAAGGCGAGTTACACCACTGTGATGATGCCTGTCTGTAATTCTGCATTGGCGATAATTAATTTATACACCCTTATAAGTCTTCCGAGATAGAGCCCTATCCCCTTCTTTTTTTCCGGGGAATCCATTTATCTGTGCACTGACTTGTTTTCGTTTGTATTTTTTCTCTTTTTTAATCACGTCGCAGCTCATATTTTTCTCCCTTATTCCGCCATCACCAAGGCTCGCGAAGCCATTAAACAACATTTGTGTTATTCTTACTTCTCTAGATAATTACACAAGACACTTCGTACTGTGGCGAAATATTTCAGCGTGCGTGATTTTTTTCCGGTCGGAAAGAATCGTCTGGCCCTTGTCTTTCATTCTGTGAAAATGAATGGCTTTAGAAAGTTAATGTTAAGTGTTAACATATCTATAACATTTTTAATTTTAATAAAAACATTTATTTACACATAAAGACCAGCATTTTAGCAATCCCTAGAATCATTGTTAAAGAAGTATCAGGAAATAAGTTTTGCGTTTTGACTGGGAACTTCTTGTCTTGAATGAAATTTCTTGCCTTGAATTAAAATGATTTTTTAAAATTTATCGCAGGATTTCACAGACCCGCCACGCATCACATTTCAGCTAACAACAAGTGCACAAGTTTGCCACCACAGGTCATCCTGTGACATAAAGTGAGTATGCCACCTCTTTATTTTTGGCTTAGCTTGTTGAGCTGTTAGACTGCTCGATTAGGTGGTTATTTGTGATGAAGTGGTTGCTGAAAACGGGGCGAAACAAATCGACTTAAACTTGCTAGATTAAATAATCGTCAAGAATAATGGAAACTAATTCAACCGACGTAAACTTTTGAATTGTGAATGGCTTTCAGAAAATAATATCGTCTTTAAGTTTCTTAAACAGGATAACATCAGGAGCTGTTGGAGTTGACAATAACCGTAATCCCTGTCGTAACTTGGTTTTCCACCCGATCCTTATCCCTTTGGCTGGGACTCTCTCACAGCTGATTTTACAAAGGAAAAATGACAATTCAAAATGGTTGCCTTTTTTCGTTGGACCCGGTATGGCGCTATGTTCTTTCTTTTTCCTTTTTCAAATGATTTCGTCGCTTCACATTTCGTCTCCTTTTGATTCTTTTGTAAAAGAGGAATAGGTCATCAAAAAGGAAATTGGCGCCTATCCCTCCCAGTTGCTTTTCTATTATGTCATACACAAAAGTATTACTTCAAGGTATTCACTTCATTTTTTTCTGTAGGTCTGTGGGCTGAAGAATTTAGTTTGATTGATGCTGTTGTCATGGTAGGATGTCAAACTGCTATAGAATTTCTAGGGGTTTGGCGTCGTGTACGTGTTTTAATCTGCGTTTCTTTGATTGACAACTTCAACAGTTCAGCAATCTTTAATAGAACAACTACAGCACGTTTACTTGCAGTTCACTGTGTCCTATCGTCTCGTGTAAACTAATTCTGACCGGATTCATCTCACATGGCTGCCACGAAGGCCTAGGCAGCTGTTGACGTGTTGCTAGGTGCCAACTCAAAAGGATTTCATCGTGGGTACTCCGCCGTAGAAAAGCGCATGCAAATCCACTGGGGACTGGAAACGGAGGTAAGACGACACCAACTTGATTTAAATATGCGTTCGACCGAACGAAAATTATAAACGCCACATGTCTCTTTCTGTTGAACGCGTTCACTCCGTCTACGTTTGAAATTGACTGCGTTTATTTTGGCTTACCAACATTTTCCTTTCTTTTCACTGGTCATCAATCTGAACGTCTCTTTTTACAGAAGTCTTTGATTGATATTTCGCTACATCCATTGGCCGTCCTCTTTTTTTGCGTAACAATTCCTCCTTGAATGAATCACACTTTTTTTTGAAAAGCTTGCTGTAAATCATTTTCTTTAAGAAGAACTAGATCCATTTCTGGCATTCTACCTTCAGATGTAGGCTAGTGTGGTTGTGTATTAGTATTTTAGCTGTATTATTGAACAGACAAGGTTTCTGTGCATTCTTATCCACTTAACTACTTTAGTTAATGAATTATTGTAGCGTGGTTGATTAGGACACATTTGTAAGCTTTCTCTACTTTTTTTAAATGGTCTTTTTTTACGTCACTTCTTACGGTATTGCTGACGTAAAAAGAATTCGTCAAACTTGGATCAAATGGGCAGACAAGCGGATGGGCAGTTTTCACCGTTTTATCCTTAAATATTTTAAATACGTGCGTGAACCGGTTTTGCTGTCGGGACAAGACGTCAAGACGAGATTCCTGTTTTAAGCAGTTCGGCAGGACAGGAAATATGATCTGAATTATTATTATTATTTTTTTATCTGATCACTTTCCTCTTTGAAAGAAAATTTGTCCTTTTGCTTCATGCATGGAAAAATTATTTTCTCAGTACCACCAGCAACGAGAGCGACGTTTGTGCTTTTCTTTTCTGTCCTGTGCTTTTTTGATCAAATTTGCACAGGGCCGTTCCTTCTACTGGAAGATAAGAGCATACGGATTAGGGCTTTGTAATAAATAAGGAACTTAGCGAAACATTGCTTTATTTTGTAATCAATCCCAATTCAATTTGAACACAATATTCACCTTGCGCCAATAACATAAAGTCCTCTTCCGTACTCCGATATTGTTTCGCCGGTATTGTTTCTCAAGAAAAAGTGTAAAAATTGGGATGTCTTTTCAAAGTTTTTAATTCTTCGGTTCTTGTTTCGTTTTTTACAAACTATGGAAAGATGTCTTCCTCTAGTAGCTGGCCAATAAAATTGGTATAATGATTTCCGTTATCAAGAATTGCTCCTCCCAGGGACATCAGTCTAATTTGGTCTCCTTTTGCAAGTTCCAAATTGGCTTGCAGTGAAAATGTCTGATGCGTTATTCCTCCATACGCTTGCCCTATCCTTGACCAATCTATTGTTGTATTTTTCAATTGCATCTCGACTCTTTCAACTACATTTATCTCGCCAATACCCGAATAAATGAACATGTATTTGCCGGTTTAGGAGTGACGAATATTCCGGAAGTGCTCATGGCATTTACCAAGTTCAATCTCAACAAATCGAATGGAACAACGGTATTAAGGGTGGTGTAGGTATGAACAGACGATGTTTTAATGTCGACGTGGCCAATCACTTTTAGAAAACCTAACCACAGAAATTTACACTCAATCATAAAACTGGCGACGACTGACGGAAAACTGAGCAAAATGGTCGCCCTTTATATAGCGGATTTTACATTGCTGTGTGGTTGCCTTTGGGGTAGTTTGCTATTTAATCGGTAAATTAGATATAAAAGTGAAGAAGTTTGCGTTTTCACTCGTACTCTTTCAACTCATTTGCAAAATAAAATGGATAAACTGATTTACTGATGTCCTTGTGCATCTAATAATTGTTAAGATTGACCACACCCATTTTTTTTTAAATTCAATTCGATTGTTCCTTTGAAGGGGGAATGAAGTTGGGTCCTGATCGATACATTTCTGGTGTCATCTACATTTTTTGGTTCTGTGTATCGCCATCAATTTGATTTTTTGAAAGCCTTGACGAAACAATTTTGTTTAAAATATAACCTGCTGAGTGGTGAGTCACGAAATTCATTTGCTACTGAATCAGTAGCCGGGTAACGCCAATAAAAATTAGAGTAGTTTTCTATGATAGATTCCAATTTTTTGCTTAAAGCATTAAAGAAAATTTTTGAAATGTACGCTACGCTGAGAAAATGAGGATAAGATGTGAAATAATTTTACTTTACATTTTCGTATTGAGAACTAGTAATCATGTATAAAGGGATTCAGATTTAAGCGGACCGATAAATTCGTTTATCGTTTCGCGCATTGTAGTTTCTTCCACACTGTATGTTACTGTAATCCACACTTGATAACGTACACTCACGTCATACCGTCCTACTGTCTGTCAATTCATTCATTCATCGCATTGCAACTTGTTCTTTACGAATGTTTAATAAATATGCGAATCCGTTGCTGTGGAACGTGAACTTACCCAGATATATAAATGAGGATTTTCAACTGAGATTTCCAGAGATAATTTAAAATCTTGATTAATCTTTTGTTATTTTATTATCTTTATTTACTAGCCATAACTAGTTACTTCACTTCATTATTATTTTTTATTTTACGAAATTGCCGCTTAAACATACGCCCGATAACGACATCTATCGATGGTGTTTACAAACGTTTAATCTTGTCTGCAGAAACGTTAATTGTTAACGTAAGGCTTCATTTGCAACTTGCAAGCATCTTACATCTCCATCATCTTAGTGCTGAGGTAAAGATATGCCCTACCAACCTACTAGATTTTCAGTAATTTCTTCAGCGCGAATTATCAGGACAGGTTTGTAAGCTTCATTTATCGGGCCTTTTTCCCCCTCACTTCTCACTGAATCGCTGAAGTAGAAAAGCCCAAACATTTTTTAAAATCAATAAGTAACAACAGCGACACCTTTTCTCAACTTGCTTTTATTTCTAGTCCAGATTTAATATCACCTCCACCATTTGTAGAAAAAAAATTGTGTCACCAAAGAATAGGTTGGCATGGAAATCGGAAACCAATTCTTGCTTCGATTCTGGGGCAACTCAATGAAGGATTTCTTCCTCGAGTAGCTGGCCAACAAAATGTGTATAAATTCGGTTTTTGTCATCATGAATTGCTCCTTCTAGAAGCATGATTCTAATTTGGTTGCCTTTGGCAAGTTCTAAAGTGGATTGTAGTGAAAATGTTTGATGTCCGAGGGCACTCCACGCAGCTCCTATCCTTGACCAATCCGCTGTTGCAGTTTTAACTTGCAGCTCTACTCTTGCAACTGCATTGCCCTCACTAATACCCGAAAAAGAGAAAAAATATTTGCCAGGTTTAGGAGCCACAAAGATTCCAGAAAGGCTAATTGCATTGCCCACGTTAAGTCTCAACAATTCGAATGGAATAACCGTGTTAAGATTCCTATAAGATGAGATTCTTTGTACGTAAAAATGAACGGGGGATGTTTTGACGTCGAAGAAGCCGATCATTTTTTGAAAATCTATCCATTACAATTTCGTGTTAATAGAGTTAATCAGTTTTCATTTCTTCAATTTAATCTTTACCTGCATCGTTGGTTGGCTTCGTGAAATCACAGTAGACGTTGTCAACCGTTTTGTTGCCCATTACGGAGAACAATCCGCTTTTCCGGTGACCAATTTTATGCAGATCGTCACAAGAGTTTGGCATTCGACCGATACTGGATGGAGCGCTCTCTGTGTAATAAATTAAAATTTAGTTAATTTTTTCCCCAATCACGATGGATTTTTAAGAGAGCTTTTGAACTTACCAATTGTAATTTTTTGAATATTTTCAATTGTAGTCATTACATTTGCTAATTCTTTTTTTACGCTTTCGACGCGCGATGTGTGTGTTTCGTCCAATCGCTGCGTTGTCTGTGCTAAATCCGCTTTAGTGATCAAACCGGTCATCTCTTTTTTCATATTCTCGACCGTGGCCATAACGTTTGCCAAAAGTTGAGTTGACGTCGAGGTAAATTGGGAATTCTCTGGTAAATCAATGGGGTTATTTCAAATTTTCAGTTATTCTTTTTTGTAAATGAAAATACGAAGAAATCACCTTTCAACTCTTTCAACTCTTTCTTTACATTTTCAACCTCGGAATGCGTGTGCACCAAATCAGCTTTCGTGGCTGAAAATAGTTTATAAACGTAACTTATCCGAATTACTATTATAAACTATTTTTTTTTGTTATTGAACTTACTTTTCAAATCCCTTATACATGTTGTTAGCAGTACGATATGAGATCCTAGCGTGTTTTGCATACTGTGATCGTTGTAATTAATACTTTTGAATAGCTGCTGCTGATTTCCTGCTTTTTCATCGGCCGATAACTTCTGGGTAGGCAGGTCCAGCGGGGTGTTGTAATGGTAGTAAAAGTAAGGGTTGGTCCAGGTGGTTGGTTGCTGGGCTGAGGACGTTGAACCGTAGGCCGTCAATGAGACAAAGAGCATAAAAATCTAAATAGGTGAATTCAGTGAGTGATTGAAACAATGGCATTCACGAATAGAACCAACATTACTTAATCAGCATAATAAACAAGCAATGTGTTTTTTTTAATTACCGTTTGCTTCTTCATGGTTTGATGGTTTTGACAGTGCGATGCTTGTCGTGGATCGGATATCTCTCCACAAATGATGGAAAACCGAGGAAATTGTCGTCCTTTATATAGTGCGGATTTTGCATTGCCATGTAGTTGCCTAAGGTTATTTGCTATTTAATCGGAAATTGTTACTATTCATTCGGTTAATCAGATAGACTGAAGGTGAAGAAGTTCTCGTTTTCGCTCGTACTCATTCAACTCATTTGAAAAATAAAATGGATAAACTGATTTACTGATGCCCTTGTGAATTCATTAATTCTTGAATGTGTCCACACCCATTTTTTTATATACAGTGGGTACCTAAAGTATCCGTACGGCTGAGAGGAGCAGTACGGAAAACGCGTTTTTCAAAACGCTCCCATAAATTGAATTCTCGTTGGAATGCAATAAATTTTTTTTGTAAGGTTAAGATTAGGGTGGGGTTTCATCTGATTTTTTTTGGGAATTTTTCAACAAAGCGATATGTGGTTTTTATCGCGTTGCGAAAGTATCCGTACGGCCGAGAGGCCTAGTAGGGAAATGGGCTTACTTTGGAGGCCTCTTATTCGGTAAATAAGTAACATTAAAGGGTGGGAAAGTTCTTAAAAAAAAGAGCTGCATTAGCTCTATATGTGGTCATAAGATCACATTTTTTAAGTTTCATTTATAGTAATGAAATCAAAAATGAAAACACGAATTATAAGTTTTCCGTTTTCTTCTCCTCGATTCCCCATCACCAGTGTTGCCATATAAAAAAATATTTACCCTTTCTCTTTCTCCCTCTTCCGTCCAAGGGAAGAAAGAGATTTTGGGATATGGCAACACTGGTGATGGGGAATCGAGGAGAAGAAAACGGAAAACTTATAATTCGTGTTTTCATTTTTGATTTCATTACTATAAATGAAACTTAAAAAATGTGATCTTATGACCACATATAGAGCTAATGCAGCTCTTTTTTTTAAGAACTTTCCCACCCTATAATGTTACTTATTTACCGAATAAGAGGCCTCCAAAGTAAGCCCATTCCCCTACTGGGCCTCTCGGCCGTACGGATACTTACGCAACGCGATAAAAACCACCTATCACGTTGTTGAAAAATTCCCAAAAAAAATCACATGATACCCCGTCTTAATGTTAACCTTCGAAAAAAAATTTATTGAATTCCACCGAGAATTCTATTTTTGGGAGCGTTTTGAAAAACGCGTTTTCCCTACTGATCCTCTCAGCCGTACGGATACTTTAGATACCCACTGTAGATGGGACATTTCTTTTAGCCTTTTACGAAGAAAACTATTTCTTTTACGGAAAACCTCTTGAAAGTCACGAAATTGAAACGCTTCTGCATCATTAGCAGGTGAGCGCCAGTAAAAATGAGAGTAGTTTTCAAGTTCGTGTTATGATAGCTTCCAATTTGTTGCTCTTCATTAAGGGCGATTATTGAAGTATACGCTGAAGAAATGAGTGTAAAATGTGAAAAAATTAAGTTAGTAAAAACATGCCAATCGAAGCATTACGGTTTTTTCAATAATGATGGAGGAAAGCAAGTAAAATTGAAAGGGAAGAGATTTTCTTGAGTTAATCTGTTGATTCGGGGCAAATATTGAAGCCGTAAAAGATGTGTTGGCCACTTTTTTTTGTTGGGTTTGCCTATTTCATAAGAAACTTTTGAAATGATAAGATTGAGTGTAGAATCCATAAGTGTAAAAGAATCAGGAATTCACATTTAAACTAAATTGACAAGGGCGTTTGTAAATGAATTAGATGAATACATTTGTCGATTGGAAATTTCAACGACATTGGACTGTACAAGTTTACACTTCCATATTGAGAGAACTAAAATGATCGCGTGTGAAGTTGGAGGAGACTGGTGACTGTTGAAATATGCCGAACCGTGTTAGGTTATCTTGAGTGGGAACTAATTCCAGTGAATTCAAAATCTGAATATTGTAGAGTGCCAGGCGATTATGTCGAATTTAGGTTTTCGCTGAATTGATTAAAACGCATAACATATGTTTTTATAGTCAACGTATTTAATATCGCTCCGATAAATGCATCAACATTATTAATTTTTCTTCTGTTATGATCACTCCAACCGTCTACCACTATATACATTTCCATCTTGTGAATCTTCCCTTGATTCAAAATTTGAATTTCAAAGCAATGTCCATTGCTTTTCGCATAGCCTATAGGCTCTCAGACATCAACAATAAGTGATTTTTAATTAACTCTTCTCTAAATAGAATAAAATAATAATAAATAGTTGCTTAAAGTGGTACATAAAGTGAATCAGATTTGAGTGGATTGATCGAGCAATTTATCTTTAAATTCATTAAATAGTTTATGGTAGTAAAGTTTCTTTCATACTGTCCGTTACTGCAATCCACACTTGATAAAGTACACTCTCTTGGCACCGCCCTATTGTCTTCTTCTAAATTAGATAAAGAACTGGTTCACTTTCGCTTTTAAAACCCCGTCTCTTCGCTTTTCCTTACTCTACCATTAAAATCTTCTATAAGGAGGCAGCCGCTAAATACTGAATGGAACAGAGATAAGGAGATAGGCCACTCTGTGCAAATTCAAGCAGTCGACTTTTTCCCCCTCCTCCTCTTTTTCGACTGCCCTGCTCCTTTCGGCGAGCTCCGGAAGCATTTCCAAGTAGTTCTCTCCCTTCAGGACCGCCCCTACCACCAAGTAAGGTAAAGCTTCCGAAGCTCGCCGAAAGGAGCAGGGCAGTCGAAAAAGAGGAGGAGGGGGGGGGAAGTCGACTGCTGGACTTTACACAGAGTGGCCCATCTCCTTATCTCTGGAATGGAATTATTTCTTGGCCCGATCTGATGACTAGTCGAAACTATTCAAAACTGTTTCGGGGCGACGATTATTAATGATTTGTTAAATAAGAAAAGCCTAAGCAAAAAGCTGAATCCAACTAGTAAAACTAATAATTCACCAATCAAATTTTTGAATAGAGGATTTTATAACTATTTACTCTATTATTAATTTTGTATTTTGTGAAATTGCCGCTTAAACAGAAAAGAACACACCCGATACCGACATCTATCGATGGTGATTAAAAACGCATAATCTCGTCTGCAACACACGTTGAAAACTTGAACCATGTTAAACCAAACGTGTTAACGCAAGGCTGCATTAGCAACTTGCAAGCATGCTGCAAGTTTGAAGTGAATATACATTTAAATTTAATACGAAAATCTGTAAGGGCTGGCAGGGTCATTTCACGCGAAATCTGCCGATCGATGGCGCCGTCAAAATTGGGATTCCGTTCATTTTTCGGGGTTGGGTAAAGATGGGCCAAAAAAAATGGTCCTGAAATTTTCAGAATTACGCTTTAAAGGTTCGGGTGAAATTTTAATTTTTGTTTTGTTTTTTGTTTTTTTATTTTGCCGTGAACTAAAAAAATACATATTTCGTTTGTTCTTTAATTTCGACTTTATTTGTCATTAGAATTTTATGAAACCTAAGCCAATCGACGTAAAATTAAATTTTACGTCGATATAACATATTTTATTTATTTTTTAGAAATATTTTTTATTGCAATTTGAAAAATAGAAATCTAAAATGGTTACACTTAAAAAAATCATATTAAATCAGTCGGATTATTTGAAAACAGCGAATAATTTACCGAGAAACAAGAGATATGTTTACATAACATATAAAAAAATTGGGAGGGTGTTTTTTGTTAATCTTGAGATATATTGCAGTTTATAATCATAAATTCTTGTGTGTTGTGCTTGTTTTTTCATCCCACGAGCTATTTCGCTCCCTTTCGGTCGGTCATTTTAGAAGGGGGAATTCTAAAAGGGAAAAGCCCCCCCCCCCTTCATTTTGGAAGAGGGAGCCCTCTTCAAAAATGGCGGACCGAAAGGGAGCGAAATACATACAAGTTATAAAATTGTTTGAAATTGACAAATGCATACAAGCGGAAGGAAAATTTTCATCGTTTTATTCCACGTTAAAGATTTTAATTGCGTTAATTTAAACCGTACTAAACTCCGTGAACCGGTTTTTCTGTCCGCTCAAGACGAAAAGATGAAGAGAAGAACGTTCTGCCTTTCTAGTGTTGTTGAAAGTTAGGCGTATGGATGAACCATTCCCTTATTAGATTGTCGGAAAATGTGTCCTGCCCGCCATGCATGTATGTGTAGCCCTAAATGATGCCTCACTAACCTGGCATGCGGTTGGTTTCCGACTTAGCAAGTTAGTATAGCAAGTTGCAAGATTTTTTAACCAATTCAACCGTTTTATATGATTCCACGAGGCCGTTGGGTTTTATTAAAATTTGGACAAGCTCCTATAGTAATCAGAAAATTTTTTCTTCAAAATAGGCAGGGATCTGTAATAAATAATAAACAAATCGACACCATTTCTTTATTTGTAAATATTCCCAGTCCAATTAAAATAGTACATTCACCATTTTCCAATTGCAATTTGTCTTCTAAGGGCAAACATAAGTAAACTAGGCATGTATTGTTAGAAATTGTTTCCGTAATCGAAATCGGTTCTTTCAAAATTGGCGATTGCATGCCGTTTAATGAAGGATGTCTTCCTCGAGTAGCTGGCCAACAAAATTGGTGTAATGGTGGGCGTGATCGTGAAGTATTCCATCTATTAATATGAGTCTAATTTGGTCGCCCTTAGCAAGTTGCAAGGTGGATTGCAGCGAACATGTTTGATATTCGCCAGTTCCGATCCCTTGCGTTATCCTTGACCAATCTACGGTTGCTGTCTTCAATTGCAGATCAAGACGCACGTTGCTACGATCACTAACACCCGAAAAAGTGAAAAAGTATTTGCCCGATGTAGGTGCGACGAATACTCCGTTAGTGTTCATGGCATTCCCCACGTTTAATCTCAGCAAATCAAATGGAACAACGGTGTTGGGAGTCTTGAAATCTGATGATCTTTGGGCGTAAAAATAAATGGGCGTTGCTTTAACGTCGACGTGACCGATCAATTTTTGAAAGCCTATCCAACCACCGAAATTCAAAATTTTAACTTGGGAGTGATAAAGGATAGCAAAAAGTCTGTACCTGCATCGTTGATTGGTTTCGTAAAATCACAGTAGACGTTGTCAACCGTTTTGTTGCCCATAACTGAAAACAATCCGCTTTTCCGGTGGCCAATTTTCTGCAGATCGTCACAAGTTTGGGGAATACGACCGATGCTGGAAGCAGCGCCGCTCGCTGACGAGCAAAATTAAGTTTAAATTTCTTTCTATTCATCGGAAATACAAAGAAAAACTTTTGTACAAATTAAACTTCAAACATACCACTCGTGTCTTTTTTCATGTTTTCTACGGTAGTCATTACATTGGCCAACTCTTTTTTAACGATTTGGACATCGTCCTTGTGGACCATACCAGTCATTTCTTTTTTCATATTTTCGACCGTTGCCATAACATTGGCCATCAGTTGAGTTGACGTCGAATTAAACTGGGGATTCTCTAAAGATTTTTTTGGGTTATTTCAATACTTATGGTTATTCTTCGTTTTGTAAATCAAAAAGTTGAAAAATCACCTTTCAGCTTATTCAGTTCCTTTTTAACATTTTCGACCTCGGAATGTGTGTGTACCAGATCGGCTTTCGTAGCTAAATATAGTTTTTTACATAATTTATCCGAATTCCCTTTAGAAACTATTTTGTTTTTTCTTAACTTACATTTCAGATCCCTCAGGCATGTTGTTAGCAGTACGACATGAGATCCTAGCGTGTTTTGCATACTGTGATCGTTGTAATTAGTAAATAGCTGCTGCTGATTTCCTGCTTTTCCATCGGCCGAGACCTTCTGGGTAGGTAGGTCCAGTTGGGCGTTGTAATGGTAGTAAAAGTAAGGGTTGGTCCAGCCTGTGGGTTGCTGAGCAGAGTCAGAGGATGACAAACCGTAGGCCGTCAAGCAGACAAATACCATAATAATCTAAAAGGTGATTTGAGTGAGCAATTTAAACAACGGCATGTACGAATAGAACTAGCATACTATAAAAAATCGATGATTAATTTTTAAATTACCGTTTGCTTCATAGCTGCTAGTAGTGGAGTATAGTATAGTAGTGGATCGTAGATTTGATGGCGACGAAAGATGGAAAACTAACCGAAAACTAAGTAAACGGTCGTCTTTTATATAGTGCGGATTTTGCATTGCCGTGTGGTTGCCTTGGGGTAATTTGTTATTTAATCGGGAAATGAGATCAACTGAAGGTGAAAAAGTCTGCGTTTTCGCTCGTAATCATTCAACTCATTTGCAAAATAAAATGGATAAACTGATTTACTGATGCCCTTGTGCATATAATAACTCTTGAATACGTCAACACCCAATTTATTTTAAATCAAACAAAAATTATTCAAATTTAACTGAATGGATCGGTCCTTTTAAGGGACGCATGGAGTTTTGTACTGGTCGATACATCTTCTTTTTTCATCTGCAGTCTTCATTCTGACCAGTCTGATCTTCGTGTTTTGGTTCGTATATCGTCGTCGCTATCATTTGTTGATAGCCTTGACGAATCAACTTTTTCTTTTTCGGATAACCTGCTGAATGTCGCGAGATTTATTACCTTCTATATATTCTATATAGCAGGTGAGCGCCCATTTAGATGAGGATTAAAATTTCTTTGAATTCGTATCATGATTATAGATTCACTTTGATAGAAAATATTGTGTGACTTGTACGAATAGTTTCGATAACGATGGATCAATAAGAAGAAGGCCAGAAAAATTGAGAGGGAAGAGTTTTCGTTTTGGTTAATCTATTTGCAGAGGGAGTCGTTTTGTTGAGTTTTGCCTATTTAGAAGATATTTAGTTGTATCAGTAGAATCAATAAGTGTTAAAGAAACAAGAAATACCCTTATTTCCTGATTTTTAATGGCGTCGGTAAATGAATAACTATAATGGTATCTTTCTCGATAAGAGATATGAATGACATTGGTGTACACTTCCATATTGAGATCTAGTGATCGCGGGTGGATTTGATGGAGACGAGCGACTGTTGAAACATTTCCAACCATTTTGGGTTATCTCTACCGGGAACTCATTCCCCGTGTGAGAGGGAGCTAATGATTGTTGAGTGTAGGTGGTTGAGTTTGTTGATTTCAGGTTTTTCCCAAATCAATTAAAACCAGAAAAAGATGTTTTTAGAGTCATTGAATTCAATATCGCGCTGATTAACCCAATGTCATTCACGTACAACTTTTCCTTTTCGTTCTCCTTATACGGTATAGTCATTCCATCTTCCTTCCCTCTACTAACTCATTTCCATCTTTGTGCTTTTTTCAAATCGAAATCCTTATTTGAAATCGATGTCTAATGTTTTTCACAAAGCCAAAGTGGCCTCTAAATCCACTTTCTGCATTATCTGTATGAAAATAAGTTTTTTATAATGAAGTCATTTACCGTTAAATTTATTCGTTCCTGGCATTGTAGTTTCTTTCACAATGTCCGTTATTGCCATCTACATTTTGATAATTTAGCCTATTTTCTTGTCGCTCCGTCCTATTGTTTTCTTCAAATAGGAGAATGAACCGGTTCACTTTTAAACCACATCTCGATGAATTTGACGGCGTATTCATGAGACTTTTTTGACTTGTTATTTTCGTGTGCCGGTAGTTTTCTTTGTCATTCGCTCAACACTTGTTTTATTTCTTGACAAAAATGTATTCACGAGGACCTCGTTCCGTTACCCTTTCACATCTAAAATCACAACAGAACAATTAATTGAGTCTTTTTGTTGACATTATCTTGACATCTGTGTAAAAGTGCTCGAACGACCACTTCAGATTTTGCTTTTATATAGTTATCAAATATTTGTTTGTTTTCACTCCTACAATATTCTTGAGGAAATGCAGCTAATAAAATGGCTTTCCTTTTTATTATTTATCGTAGGATATCACTGGCCCGCCTCACATCACCTTTTTAGTCATCAAGCACACAACTTCCCAGATCATCCCAAAGTGAGTCTTACACTTCGTTCTATATTTACTGACACGGGATTGGTTAAGCGTATAAGCCTTCCTCTCTTTTATTGGTTCAAGGTCGTTTGGGATTGTGTCGTGACTCTTGCAACACACAACTTTGATTCTCCTTTGGTTTCGCCTCTGATCGTAAGGATCCAAAATAGGCGTACTCGGAACTTCGCGTTTCGCGTTTCGATTTTATCATTTTCTTTTTTAAGCCGTGTGCGTTTTGGCAAGAAATCGCTGCCACAATTTGTTTTTGATTGATTGAGCGATAAAATGTATCAAAAATGTGCTGGGGTAGTAAAATCGAGTGTAGGTACACGTACAAATAGGTACTCGACACAATCGACACAAGGTCGTCGGGTAATAGAAATTTCTGACTAGAACTTTTTGAATCAAACTTTTTGCTGGAGCGTTTCTTCTAACGGTAGATTGTTATATCTGGCGTTCTGTTATCAATGAGTAACAATAGTGAAATACTTTTGCAATTTTTTTATAATTCTGAATCCAAGAACTTTTATTAAACTTGCATATAGTGTTAGGTGCTTAGGAAAGTTAGACTACAGTAGCTAGATATTAAAGTCAATACAAAATTACCCCCAGGTTTTTTTTAGTGGGAAAACACTAAACAGTGGGTGTGGGTTGTCTTGCAATATCAAAACCCATTCTATTTATGATAACTCTGAACTTATTGTTCGATATCTTCTGCGAGTAGCTTGCCAACAAAATGAGTATAGAGCAAATAATTATCATAAAGTACTCCTTCTAGTAATAGAAGTCGAATTTGATTGCCTTTGACAAGCTCCAGAGTGGATTGCAGCAAAAATGTTTGATAAAGTGTGACTTCTGCGAACGCTGTTCCAGCCTTTGTCCAATCCGCTGGTCTTGAGTTGCAATTGGATTCGGGCTAGGGCATTTCCTTCACTAATACCAGATAGAGCGAATGAGTATTTTCCGGATTTAGGAGCGACAAATATTCCGGAAGTACTCATTGCATTTCCCAAGTTCAGTTTCAGTATTTTGAATGGAATAGCGGTATTAACAGCCCCGTAGGATGTCCGTCATTGAGCGTAAAAATGAATGGGTGACGTTTTCAGTTTTAACGTCAAAGTAGCCAATCATTTTTTGAAAACCTAACTGACATAAAAAAATCAAACAACCTTTTTACAAATTTTTACGTGGGAATAAAAAATTAAATTTTTAGTCTATACCTGCATCGGTGGTTGGCATCGTAAAATCACAGTAGACGTTGTCGACTGTTTTGTTGCCCATGACTGAGAACAATCCGCTTTTACGGTGTCCAATTTTATGAAAATCGTCACAAGATTTTGGCATTCGACCGATTTTTGAAGCAGCGCTCACAGGAAGCAGTCTGTCGATGGAAATCAAATAGTAGCCTAATTTTAAAAATGTATCTTCCTGAAACGACATTTTCAACTAAAATTATGAATCGTACTGTCCATCTCTTTTTTCAATGTTTCGAATGTGGCCATAACAGTAGCAAGAAGTTGGGAATTTCCTGAGAAATCGATCGAATTATGACGAGAGTTGCGTTGTCTTTATTTTTAAATGTATGCAATATGGTATTTTACCTTTCAACTCATTTTTTAAACCTTCGACAGTAGCATGCGTTTCATCCAAGCGTTGCATAGTGTGTGTTAAATCAGTTTTCGTATCTGTAAATCGATTCAAAGCGGATACAAAAATCGAAAGATGTAGTCGTATTTTCTCTCATTCATTAATTTGCAGAAGTAAAAATTACTTTTCAATTCCTTCTTTGCGCTTTCGACGGTAGTGTGCGTTTCAGCCAAATCGGATTTTGTAGCTGAAAATTAAAACTTTAAATTTGATTTCCTTCCCACTTAAAATGTACAACTTACTTTTGAGATCCCTCAGGACTGTTGTTAAGAGTACGACGTGAGAGCTTAATGTGTTTTGGGTACTGTGATCGTCGTAATTAGTGAATGTCTTCGAATTGATTTCCGTTTCGTCGGCCGAGATCTTTTGGGGAGCCACGATTGGTGGAGTGTTGATGTTGGAGTAGAAATAATAAGGGTTGGTCGTTTGGTCCAGGTGGTGGGTAGCTGAGCAGAGGCCATTAAAACATAGGCCATCAAAGATACAAAGACTATAGCAATCTAAACATACGATTTAATGAGTAATACGAATATCGAAATTTAAGTGTATAAGAAATTTTGACTCACCGCGATTTTAATGGTGATTTGAGATGCTTGTGTGGGGATTGAAGAATAAGCGATGAATGCTTGATAATCAAAGAGATGGGTCGTCTTTTATATATAATTTTATATTAATTTATATATAATTCTTTATAATAATTTTTATAAGTAATTTTGTTGTTCAAATTGAAAATAAAAATCAACTGAAAGTCTTCTATCCGAATTGGATGAAGGACACGTATTTTATTTCATGGATGACCGTGAAGATTCGTGTCAAAGGTCACTCGTAATGGAATCATTTTATTTGGTTTCACTGATGGCATTGTGCTCATGAACGCCCACGAACTGATCCACACCCAATTTGCAAAATACGTTAGGAAGGAAATTGTTGTTGGTCTAATTTTCTGATAAGCTAGTGCCCAAGTTTTGCTTAAGAACGTCTTCAGTAGTTGAAAGTAGTTAGATTTTGCTGTTTTTTTATTGATCGAAGCCGGTTCTCATATCTGATTGTATTATTTGTTCCAAGGTGTCGCCAAACTTATTTAATTATTCGTCAACGGTCTAGACAAAACACCTCATTCCCATTTTGGACATTTTGTTGAAATTCACGAAATCCAATCAAGCTGCTGAATCAGCAAACAAGTGAATGCAGAAGCGATGTAAAACTTGACGACTTCTGTTATAAGCTGTTTTTTTTAACTTGATTATGAGAAAGTGAATCATTAAAGAATGTATTCGTTTTATTGATCGAAGATTATACAGATGATGGTTACTAATCTGTAAGTTAAAAAATCGTGCTGATGGGAGATTAAGGGCAGTTGACCGATAAAATCAATCAATTACGTTTAAAGTTGCTAGCTGTCAGATGAAAGTGTAGTGAAACCTGTCTGATGAAAGGGATTTTGAATTACTTTTAAAGTTAATTTTCACGGACTTTGGTTGGTGGAGTCGTTTAAATTTTGTTTTTTTTTTGTAATTAGGAAGTCAATTATATTAATTGAAGTGTTCGTTCCCACAAATGGAACCTATTGTGCGTGCAGCTGGAAAATCTTGATACTGTATCCTTCATATGATTGAGTGTTTTCAAAGTCAGGTTTCACTTAATCAGATTCTTGCTGAATAAAATAAAGTTTCAAAAATGTATAGGGTCAACGAGTTCGTTTCCCAAAACTTGTCTGAAAAAAAATCAAAGCTATTCTTTCACTTTGATTTATTTCTTTATTTTTAAAATGAAATAATCAACCACCTTTCGTTTCATTATGTATGCGAGAAATGTCCATTTTGGTAATATTCCGACCTCCATGTTTGGTGTGCTACTACATTACTGGTACATTACTGTTTATTATGTTGTGTTACTGTTTATTACTGTTATTACTGCTACTACATTACTAGTAGAATTTTGATATGGTATTCAATCAAAAGAAAAAAATGTAGTTTTGTATCGTTGGTTGGATTAATAATCCTTGTTTTTGTTAAAATCAGAACTCTTCATTATGTCAAATGTTGACTGAAATTGTTTTCTTTTTTATTGTTTTTTCTTCAGATTCAAACGGTAGTGAAATCAATCCACCTACCTCCTTGACTGCGGTGGTCTGATGGAGGACGGGCGAAACCTCAACGGAAGTGCGTGACACTGGCTATCACCAGAAACAAGGTCAGTGGCAAACCAAATCTGAAATTCGACTTGGTTGTTAAGAATCGTGATCGATTGGAGTAAGCATCAGGAAAACAAATGGCAATTTATTTTCAAATGGCAATTCTGATTTTTATTTTTTGTTTTAATATTTTTCTCACGTCCATCTTTTAGTTTTCAATTGTCAAAAATCGCAAACCTTCTCACTTTTATTTGTTGTAAGACTTGACGAACAGAGCAAAAACTTTCACAGACTGTACCAAGTGTACACCCCATATTGAGAGCTGCTGAATCGCATGTGAAGTTGGAGGAGACGGTTGACTGTTAAAATACTCCCAACCATGTTAGGTTATCTTGAGCGGGAACTGATTCCAGTGAATGCAGAATCTGATGATTTTAGAGTGCAGGTAATTAGGTTGAATTCAGGTTTTCCGAAAGCTGAATTGATTAGAACCCCCCCCCCCCCCCCAAAAAAAGTATTTTGAGAATAAATGAATTTAATTCCGCGCTGATATACCCATCAAGGTTATTCCCTTTTGCGATTTTTCAAACTTCCGTGTTTCGAATTAATGTCCATTGTTTTTTGTATAGTCTCAGACATTATCCATCATTTACAAAGTGATTTTCGTTTAACTCGTTCTCTAATGAAAAGTATTGTTTTTTAAAAGTGGGCCGTGCAAAAAGCGATTCAGATTTGAGCAAACTGATTATATTTATATTATCAATTTGTCATTAAATTCGTTAAATCATTCCAGTCATTGCAGATTTTTCTAATTGTCCGTTAGTGCAATTTACACTTTATAGCGTAGCCTATACGTTCTCTTCGTACCCTCAAAATAACAGTAATCCAAACCCGTTTTGCTTTTCTCCAAATAGGAGAAAGAACCGGTTCACTTTCAAACAGTCTCGATGCATTTGACGGCATAATAATGGGGGCTTCTTTGACTTTTCATGCCAATGAGCTAATTGTTTCTTTCGCTTTTTCTATTAAACTACTTGTTTTTTCTATAGTACTACTTGAAAATTGTGATGAAGGGCGACAACCGTGTAAAAGATGATGGGTTTGTTTTTTGGTTGGATCTGACCAGGAAAAAACTATTAAATAATCGTCTGTCCTACTAGTACACCAAATACGAATTGTTTTTCGTAACCGCATGATTAAAAAGTTGGTTACATAAATTTTTGCATTTTACGAAATTGTCGCTCACATTTCTGCTTGCACGTCCAATGGCCAACAACGCCATCTGTCTAAGATGATTAAAAACCTCAATTTTGTCTGCAGAGCACGTTTCAATAATATGAAGTGTGTAAAAGAAACTAAAATGTAAATGGAAGGATGAAAGCAGTGTTCGAAAGATCAATTAAATATTTAACTTAAATCAAAATCAATCAATCAATTATTTTTAAAAATATTTTTAAATCAAAATCAATCAATCACTGAAAAAAGTTAAAAAATCAATCAATCAATCATGATTTTTATTTTTGTTTTAAATCGCAATTTAAATTTAAAAAAATCGTGATTTTTCTAAAGAAATTCATTTTCGAACTTCTTCTTACGAATCTGATTAAATTAAAAATTACTTAGCATGAATCAACAGAAGAAATTCACTTTCTCGGACTTTCTTACATAAAAAAAGTGATTCTCGGATCAGAAATTTGAATCCAGATAAAAAATGTTACTCATTGAACACTGTTTTCTTAAAAATTTGCTTTGTGATTTTGATGTTTTTTAAGTGATTTAAAATCGAAAAATCACCGAAAAAAATCATCGAAAGAAAAATGATTTAGATCAAAATAAAAATTACCGATAAGTTGATTGAAATCGCGATTGAAATCATTTCAGATTTAAATCGCCTACTGATCTTCCGAACACTGGATGAAAGTATGGTGCCAGTATGGTTGTAAGCATCGTGTTTGTTCATGAGAGCTGACTGCTGATGATATATGGCGTCAATGATTAAACTTCTTAAAATGGAAAAATAGCAAAAAACCAAAATCAGGTACTAGCCCTCAAGAGTTCCTACAAACCAAACAGCAGATAATTTGAATAGTAATAGAACTGTTGCTCAGATTCTCACCAGAATGGATTGTTAAAACCTTTTTGTGCATGCTGTTATCCTAAATAAGCCAAACACAACAAACATTTTCGGAAAATAGATATTAGCAGCAGAGAAAAAAGAATGGTTACTTCGAATGATTGGTGTTACCCCTTGTCCTTGACACCTCAACTGTTTGAGCAAACATATTTGAATTATCATCTGAGGTAACGGTGATAGCTGTAAACAGGTAGACAGACACTTGAGTAACATTTGTGTCTTGTGTGTTATCAGTGTTTTGGCATATTTTCGAACTTCAATTTTGTCATCTTTGTCTTGCATGTTACACAGATTTTAAAAAAAAATCAGTTAAATTATCCTAACAAAGGTGTGCAGTTTTCTATGGTCAGCCAATCGTTGTAGCAATATTGTCAACATCCAAGCAATTAGATAATTGAATTTATCCCCACAGTACAGTACCAATAGACAATTGTTGTTGGTTGGACATTATTGCATAATGTGCAAGCTCTTTCTAAGATCTGGAATCCTTTGTTTTGTTGAAGCTTAATGAAGTTGTCTTATTTGGTTTTCTTTGACTCATTTCCTCTTCAACCCAGAGATGAAATCAGTGTTTATAATTTTCTTGCTTCTGCTTGATTCCCAGAATTAAAACATAGACATTGGACATTTTCGTTAGTTGGAGCGCATATCCGATTTGTGACGCTAAATGCTTGGTTAGTCTGACAATCTTTTGCAGAACCCATGCCATCAGTCGTTAAGATCTGTATAACATAGATAAGGTTAATTTTCACCTTGGAAAACAAACATATATTTTTTGTGTCAGTAGTCTCCTCCCCTTTTCCTGTGTCCTTGTGTACATTCATGTGAAGGTGAATGTATTCACGAGAACGCTCAGTCTTTCTCCTCTCACCTGAAATCACATCGCCAACCATTGGAATCGTTCGTCCAGTTTTATCTTGATGTCTATGCGAAGGTGCTCAACCGACCATATTTGATTTTCCTTTGATTTATCAAGTTGATTGTCACACTTGTTCGTGAAGAAATTGGCATGGCGGAATTTATTCGAGGCGTTTTTTTTATGCTCCTGAATTTCAACAAAAAAATGCAGCAGTCAAATCAAACCAGTTAGCTTTCCCTCATTGTGGTGATAATCTTGAGACACTGTATTTGGACTTTTTAAAAATAAAAATCAGCTTCATTTTTCTTTCTTGGTTCTGGTTCTGTGCTCAGAATTTCGATGGGTATTATATTCTCCCCCCTCAAGAATTTAGCCTCTATAACCTGAGACCAAATATTAATTCTGGGATGATATTAAATTAGTTAATTAATAGGGGTTTAGCACTATTGTTTTTGTTAAACAATTCACATGGAAATCAATTAATCAAGCTATGTGTTTTGAATGGAAGCTGAAAATTTTCGTGCTTTAACTTTTTTCTACAGAAACTGCAACTAAAATGTTTTTCTCTTTTGATTTGTCGCAGGATTTTCACTGGCCCACCATCACATTCCAGGCATCGTTCACATTCCAGTCATCGCAGATCACGTGATCGCACCATCATCCCATGTAAGTGTTCCACCTCTTTTTTAATACTTGTGGAGTCTGATTTGGTTTAGCGTAGGACTTGCCCACCCTTTTATGGTTTCAAATTTACTGAAGGTTGCATATATTATTTTATGGGTCACCGTGAAGATACGTGTTTAAGTTGACTCCTCTTCTTATTTTTTGCAAAATGGACGTGGAGACATTTTATTTGATTGATATCTGATGGCCTTGTGCTCATGAACGCCCATGAACTGATCCACACCCAATTTGTAAAATATGGTAGGAATTCATTGCTTTAGAACTTGCAGACTTTTCTTTCAAGGGACTGCCAAAATTGTGCTTAAAAATATCTTCAAAATTGAATAAGCAAATTTGGCTTTTTTTTATTGATCAAAGCCGGTTCTCATAATCAGATAATGTTTTTCGACGTGTCGCCAAATATTATTATTCGTCGTCGGTCTAGACAAAACACCTCATTTCCATTTTTGATATCCTTTTGAAATTCATGAAATCGAGCTGCTGAATCAGCAAACAATTGAACGCTAATGCAGAAGCGACGTATAACTCGACGACTTCTGTTTTGAGTGCTTCTTAATTTCAAATTTGATTTTTAGAAAATAAACTCTGAGAAATCAATAGAGTTATTTCAAATTTTCAGTTATTCTTCGTTTGTAAACGAAAATAATAAAAAATCACTTTTCAGCTTATTCAGTTCCTTTTTAACATTTTCGACCTCGAAATGTGTGTGAACCAAATCGGCTTTCGTAGCTGTAAATAGTTTTTCACGTAATTTATAAGAATTTCCACTACAAACTATTTTGTTTTGTCGTAACTTACTTTTCAGATCCCTCTCGCATCTTGTTAGCAGTACAACATGAGATCCTAGCGTGTTTTGCATACTGTGATGGTGAATAGCTGCTGCTGATTTCCTGCGTTTTCGTCGGCCGAAACTTTCTGGGTAGGCAGGGCAAGTGTGGGGTGTTGTAATGGTAGTAAAAGTATGGGTTGGTCCAGTTTGCCGGTTGCTGTTCATTGACCATTACAATGTAGGCCGCCAAGGAAACAAAGACCGTGACAATCTAGACCTGATTCAGCAAGTAGCGCAAACAACAGAATTCAAGGATTGTACGATTACGTTTTAGCCTTTTGCGATAATTAACCACAGAGTAAATGAAGTAATCGAATTTTGAATTACCGAGTGCTGCATAGTGGCGATGCTTGGAGGATTGGATTGAATAATTAGCGATGACTGCTTGAAAATCGAAGTGACAGCCAACATTTTATACAGTGCGGATTTTTGTTTCGTTGTAAGATTGCGCACAAGTTATTTCGCTGTTGGAATGGAAAATTTAAAATCAGCTGTAGGTCCATTTACCCAATCAAAGTCCTCCACCTATTCAAGGTCGTGTGAAACGTGTATTATTTGTTAGGTGACCGAGATGCGAATTTAAGTCGACATCCCTGTCGTTTTTGGCGAAATATAGGTATTGGAAAATGTTTGATTGAACTGATGACCTTGCGCGTTCACCAATTTATCTTGTCCACACCTTGTTTAAAAGTAGAAAATTGACGACGATTAAATTTTTTGTAATTAAATTTGCTCAATCCTTTTTAAAGTACACTCATTAGTAAATGTTTAGTCGCTGGAAACTTTTTTTTTGCTGTTTTTATTGGATAGGATTTTCGTAGATTAATTTCCGTACTTTTGCGTAACTTATCATTTGTAGTCAATCTTGATTCTTGACTAAGTTTACGTTATTTAACACTGTTGAAATTTACGAAAACTCATTTCTGCCCAATGGAGCAGTTGAGCGTAAATAAAGACGAGATGAAAAATCTTTTCTTTTTCGGTTCCGTGGTAGTTGTTTGGTTTGAATTTTCTTCTTTCTTGCACATTTTAGTTGATGTGAGAGGTGTGGTTGTTTTAAATGGATGGTAATTAAATTGCTAAATATGGGATATGATGGCCGGATATCAGTTGGTTCTATCAGACTTGGAAATTAGCATCTAGCATTTTTTGCATGGACTGGTGGTCGTTTGGTACGTGTGGATCAAATAAGGAGGTATCGTTCTTTCTTTGTCGGGAGTACAACAAGTTGGTGGAACGTGCAGTTCTATAGGGAGAACTTTCATTTCCATAAAAGCTTAAGCTTACTCGTAACACCTTTTGATTTGATATAATTTCAGCTCTATCGTATATCTATTGGCATTATTCCAAAATTGAAATTCTGGAGAATTTTCCGACTTCATTTTTTAGTTGACTACGGTTGACTAGTTTGTTGCGAATCTTTATATGGCACACGCGATGTTGCAGTAGCGCAAGGTACTGAATAACCGAAAAAGTGAAACACAAGATAATGAGGGAAAATGTCTCTTTTGTTCAATATAGACGTATTTTCTTAAACAATGGATCAAACTTTTTTAGTTTCTTCTCCACAATTTTTGTTTTTATTAAATAAAACGAACTGTTACACTGTTAGGCTGTGTGCGATAAAAGTCGTAAGCGGTCGTAATTAGTTATTCAAAATAATGTTTTGGGATGTCTTTTCCTCGGACTTATAGGGCACACAGAACACAGGACTTATACGGGAACCACATCAGAAGAAAATAAAACCATCGCACATATAGTGGGAAAATCCAAAAGTCCTCGCCCTACAACCATTTCGGTTAATCTGATGAGGAACTAGTCTCTCTGAGTAGACAGGACCGAATGTGTAATCACGAACATGTGATCATTTATTTCGTGTTTCGTGTAAATTGACAGCTACTGATTGCTGACTTTAGTTAGCCAAAAGATGTCAACGGTCATCGAGTACTATTCCCAAAACTCGCTGATAAGCTAGTCTCGTATTTCTCTGGCAAGTTTGTTGTTTACTATAATTTATTCTCAGTTACACTTTTGAAAGGTAAAATTTTGCATGCTTAGCGCAATATTTTCAGTGCGGCACAAAATGCTACTTTACCTTGTTACTTTTCAAAAATTGACCCAATTTTAACGAAGTTCAACTTAGCGGATTGCATTGTCCGTCTGCTGTCCTCTGTTTGCGTAGGGTCTCAATGTGGCGTCAAAACTGGTTCGAACGTGTTGGAGCCTTTCTTTTTTTCCGTTCAACTTTGAAGATTACAAATTTAGTGCACCGGTCTTGACTGAAGACTGGTCCTCTTTTGTGTGTTATTCCATACACGGCCCTGAAAAATATAATAAATAACTGGACGAGATATTAACTACTCATTGGTTTGTTAACACTGACATATAGTTTGATTCAGCTCTGTTTCAAAGTTGATTTGTCCTTATGCTTTGATTTTCTGAGCCAGTTGCTTTTCTTATCTATTTGAAAGTGACTAGCATAATAGGCCTACAGTACATGTCTTGCTACCGTGACATCCGGTTGTTTTCACATTATCTGACGGTAAGCTGTAATTTATATATAAAGACAAGCTTTATTGTTCTATCGACAAGATTTCCGGGTCTCATGAAATAACTAAATAAGTCAATTTGATTCCACAAGGTTGTTTGGTAAATGACCAATTTTCGCTTTTTTATCGAATTTGAAACTGGGTTGTTTTTTCTATGGTATAATTAGACCAAAGTCGAAGCGCAGTTTGGTTCTTAAATAAAAGAGAAATGTGGCAACACAACTTTTTTTTTTATTTGTAATTATTCCCAGACCATACTCGATATCTTAACATACTCGACATCTTAACATTGTGACAATAATAGCTAAGGTAATTTTAAAAAAGCTATGCTGGTTGTTTTACAAGGAATTTTTAGAAGAATGCAAATTCTTTCGAAATAAAAATCCGTTTCGCTTGGTTTGTTTTAAATTTACTAAATGATGTCTTCCTCTAGTAACTGGCCGATAAAATTGGTAAAATGTGATGCGTGGTCACGTATTGCACCTTCTAATAACATAAGTCTAATTTGATTGCCTTTTGCAAGTTCTAAAGTGGTTTGCAGTGAAAATGTTTGAGCATGGTGTTCACCCCCACGCCTGTCCTACTCTTGATCAATCCTTTGTATCAGTCTTCAATTGCAATTCAACTCTTGCATTTGCATTGTACTCACTAAATCCAGAATAAGCGAAAAGGTATTTGCCGGGTTTAGGAGCGACGAATATTCCGTTAGTGTTCATGGCATTCCCCAAGTTTAATCTACCGTACCCCCGATATTTTACGCCCTTTTCTCTTTTTCTTTATATTCTTCTCTTCCTTTACCTACGAAAGAAAATGAGAAAAAGGCGCAAAATACCGGGGGTACGGTAGGCACCGTAGTATCCCTTCCGTCAAATTAAACTTAAAATATAGAGAGCCATTTGCCTGTTCAAGAAACTTTCACGGATGACTGTATAATTGTAGTATATAATATATGATATAATAATTAATAGTACGTATAATTTTTCTTTTCAATTTCTTTTGAGATCCCTCAGGCATGTTGTTATCAGTACGACATGAGATCCTAATGTGTTTTGCATACTGTGATCGTCGTAATCAGTGAATACTTTCTGATTTCCTGTTTTTCATCGGCCGAGATATTTTGGGGAGCCACGATTGGTGGAGTGTTGATATTCAAGAAGAAATAGTAAGGGTTGGCCCAACTGGTCGATGGCTGGGCAAAGGCCATCAAAACGTAGGTCGCCAAAGAGACAATAAAGACCATATAGCAATCTGCACATACGATTTAATGAGTAATATATATATAATATCGAAATTTAAGTGTATAAGCAAGAATATCGTGTAACTGGCATAATACGAAAGTAAAGAAATTTTGACTTACCGCGCCTTTAAGATGGGTCGTCTTTTATATTGTGCGGATTTCGCTCCGTTCAACGAATGCTTATAAGTAATTTTGTTGTTCAAATTGAAAATGAAAATCAACTGAAAGTCTTCTATCCGAATTGGATGATGGATTTTATTTCATGGATGACCGTGAAGATTCGTGTCGAAGTTGACTCGTAATGTTTTATTTGGTTTCACTGATGGCCTTGTGCTCATGAACGCCCGTGAACTGATCCACACCCAATTTACAAAATACTTTAGGAAAGAAATTGTTGTTGTTCTAATTTTCTGGTAAGCTAGTGCCCAAGATTTTCTTAAGAACGTCTTCAGTAGTTGAAAGTAGTTAGATTTTACTGTTTTTTTATTGATCGAAGCCGGTTCTCATATCTGATTGTATTATTTTTTCCAAAGTGTCGCCAAACTTATTTAATTATTCGTCGTCGGTCAAGAGAAAAAACCTCATTCCCATTTTGGACATTTTGTTGAAATTCACGAAATCCAATCAAGCTGCTGAATCAGCAAACAAGTGAATACAGAAGCGATGTAAAACTTGACGACTTCTGTTATAAGCTCTTTTTTTTACTTGATTATGAGAAAGTGGATTATTAAAGAAATCATTTCGATTTATTTATCAAAGATTAAGGATGATGGTATATTAATCTGTAAGGTAAAAATTCGTGCTTATTGAAGATTAAACACAGTTGACAGAAATCAAGCAAATTAACAATTGCTAGCTGTCACATAAAAGTGTAGGTGGAAATGGACCTGTGCGATGAAAGGGAACAGGAATTACTTTTAAAGTTTATTTGCATGCGCGTTGGTTAGTGGACTCAAATGAATTTTGTCTTCTCTAATAGGAAATCAACTGTTTGAATTCAATTCGTTTCCAAAGATGGAACTTAGCCTATTGTGCATGCAGCTGGAAAATCTTGATAGCTACTGTATTCTTCATATGATGGAGTATTTCAAAGTCATGTTGTATCGATCAGATTCTTACTGAATTAAATTATGTTATCAACAATGTATAGGGTAAACGAGTTCGTTTCCCAAAACTTGTTTGAAAAAAAAAGCATATTCTTTCCTTTTTATTTATTTCTTTTTTTTTAATTTGATAATCAATCACCATCCGTTACATTAAGTATGGAAGAAATTCCCATTTTGGTAATATTTCAACCTCCATATTTGGTTCCTTGGTAGAATTTTGATATGGTTTTTAATCAAAAGAAATAAATGTTCGATTTGTATCTTTCGTTGAGTTTATGATCCTTGTTTTTGTTAAAAGCAGAGTTCTTATTCATTATGTCGAATGTTGACTGAAATTGTTTTCTTTTTTTCTTCAGATGCAAACGGCAGTAAAGTCAGTCCACTTACCTCCCGGACTGCGGATGAACAACTGAGGGAACACAGAGGTCTGACGGAGGACGAGCGAAACCTCAACGGAAGTTTGGTGAGCATGACGCCGACTACCACCAGTAACAAGGTTAGTGTCCAAACCAAACCTTGAAAGTGTAACAACTTTTCCCATAGACTTTACCAAGTGTACAATCCCATATTGAGAACTGCTGATCGCGTGTGAAGTTGGAGGAGACGAGTTACTGTTAAAATATTCACAACTGTTTTGGGTTATCCAGACTGGGAACTCATTTCCCTTGTGTGCAGGTGAGCTAGTGATTGTTTAATGTAGGTTGTTGAGTTTGTCGAATTCAGGTTTTTCGCCGAATTGATTAAACCCTGTCTGTCCTACTGGTACACCAAATACGAATTGTTTTTCATAACCGCGCTATTTAAAAAAGTTAGTTACATAAATTTTTGTATTTTACGAACGAAATTGGTGCTCACGTTTCTGTATAGGGCTCTTCGGGATCTGTTTTATTTAGCCGTTTTATCTGGCAAAGCAGCATGGCTCTAGACTTTTTTAGCCCAAGAACGGGGAGAAGAGGGAGAATGGGAGGAATGGGAGGGAGGAGGGCGTACGAAAAAAAAGTGGACCCACGTTTCCTCTTCTCCCCCATTCGTCCCATTCTTCCTCTTCTCCCCTTTCTCGCGCTAAAAAAGGTGGTAGTCGGCGTCATGCTCACCAAACTTCCGTTGAGGTTTCGCTCGTCCTCCGTCAGACCTCTGTGTTCCCTCAGTTGTTCATCCGCAGTCCGGGAGGTAAGTGGACTGACTTTACTGCCGTTTGCATCTGAAAAAGTGGACCCACGTTTCCTCTTCTCCCCCATTCGTCCCATTCTTCCTCTTCTCCCCTTTCTCGCGCTAAAAAAGTTTTATTAATGAGCACTATTTCTACTTACTTTTTAAGTAAGTGTGTAAAAAAATTCAAAGATCGTACGTAGGGATCACATATAAATTTTCAATTAAAAATTAGAAAATAAGAAATGGGAGTTGTGTGTTGTAAAAGCAACTTGAATTTTTCGGAATTTGGAAAAACCTAAGAAAGGGTAGTTTTTTTTGTAATGTGAATAACTTTTCTACTGTGCTATATTCATAAGATATAATTAATACAAAGTAAACTAGGTTATATTGGCTACAAAACTAGACTATTTGGGGATTTTTAGGTTATTTAGTTTTTATGTAGCATCAATTTTAACAAGACGCGTAGCGCCATAAGCGCCGTGTTAAACACGGCGAAAAAATTTCGACGCGGAAATCAATTTCAGTAACTTTAAAATTAAAAAAAAATAGTAAATCTACACAAAAAACATTTAAATTAGAAACACACGTTTATTAACACATAAAGTTTGATTACCTGTAATAAAAACAAAAAAATATTTAAAATTAGACCCCCATTTCTTATTTTCTAATTTTTAATTGAAAATTTATATGTGATCCCTACGTACGATCTTTGAATTTTTTTACACACTTAATTATAAAGTATGAAGAAATAGTGCTCATTAAAAAAAGTTCTAATTACTAATTGTTTGAGGTACACCCCCCTTTTTCGGCTAAAATGACTATACTAATAGGTGATTCTTTGAGTAGACTACTCCACATTACACAGCAGTAATTGCTAGTTCATGATTGCCAATCTGTGCATAATGAAAATGGTAACCTCAACTTCAGTCTTGTTTGAATCCGACCCCTCGCTTCGCTCGCGAGTTTCCCTCTAGGTCTGACCTTTTTCAATTTTTTTTTTACTTTACGTCATATATTTTTACGTTTTTCTTTCCCTCTCTATTTTTTTAACTAGTTAGTTATAAGTTATTTCAGTAGCAAGGCTATCAAATAATATCTATGGCTAGGCTATCAACTCGGCTATCAACTCGGCTATCAAATCGGCTATTTCAAATAGATTCTGGGGATGTTACAAAACTTAAATGCAAAGAAAAAACACGTTTGCTGACTGTTGTAGCCTGTAGGGGATTTTTTCATAGTTTTTTAGTACAAAAACTCGCTGTTATAAAATTTAAAATATTTCCTAAACAAAAAATAACACTACTCCAATAATTTTTTGTGATAAACTAGATATAAAAAGCTTTCTTTCCTGAAAAAATGAAAAAATTTCGTTTGGTCGATAATTCCGATTTTTTTAGTTGAAAAACGTCAATTTTGACGAAAATCGCATTTTTCGTACTTTTAAAATTAAATAATAATATTTTCAACTTAAGCTACGAGTTTGAAATTTTGAACACACATTACTAATAGCCTCGTTGACATTTTTATTAATTTTTATGAACCTGCGTCAATTTTAACTTTACTTATATCAAATCAAATTTTATCATTTTTAAACTTTTTAAATTTCGCGCCACCGGGTGGTGCAACCTTGGATTTTGTCGCGCTTGGTCTTAAAAAATAGTTTATCCAAATGACAACATGTTCTGATGAATAAATCAGCCAAACAACGCATTTCAATGTACTTAAAAACATTAAAATGATTATACGGTCAAGCGGACTTTTAAACAATTCAAACCTTCGTGCCAGGTGAACGCACCATTTTTTTTCAAAATCCTTCGAGGAAATTTTTTTTTATTGTTATGAATCGAAAAAGCCTAGTGGCGATCAAATCCGTGAGATGGTCGCCACAGGTTATGGTCGTTTTCATATGGAATCACCCAGCAAACAATCTTTAAAAATTTACACAACCTATCATATTTTCCAACTTCAAATTTAGAAAATAATTTAAAAATATTTTAAAATTCTTACGGTTTATTAATACGTTTTTGATTTCCTCTCTATTTTTAGCTAGTTAGTTATATCAGTAGCAAGTTTTAGCTTTGCAATTATCATCCTTCTTTCTTTGCATTTTCCGTAAAACACAATCAAGATTAACGCCTATATGTTACACAAATGTTGTCTACCTAACTTGAGATTCACAAGAAAGTTCGGCTTATTAAGTGCAGTGGGGGTTTGGGCATGGGTTATTTAGTTATAACGGTGTTTTTTTTTATCACAATTTAAAATATTTATTAATTGATTAACTAATTAGTTATATCAGTAGCAAGTAGCGTCTTAGGTGCACCCCACTTCGCTTTGCAATTACTATCTTTCTTGGCACTTTTCGTTAAATTACAAATTACCGTCAATTAAAGGCTATCAAATAATATCTATGGCTAGGCTAGCAAAACTCGGTTATCAACTCGGCTATCAACTCGGCTATCAACTCGGCTATCAAATAATATCTATACTATAGCTAGGCTATCAAATAATATCTATAGTTAAGTCTTTTACAAAAACTATGTTTCTTGTTGATACTCGTTCAACAAGTAACCAATAATCCAAATTTAATACCGTCCATTAAGAAACCTTCTGTATCTGTATCTCTGTACGGCAACGGCCTCACACATATATTGATATATAGCTAGTTACTATTTTACGGCCTTAAAAAAACAAGTTTGTAGAACAAGCATAAGAGCCATCTGGCGGAAAAAAAAATTATTACTGAAACTAATTTTTCTCGTATTACACACTTCCATCAATTAACCTAAATTAATGGCTACTCAAATCTTACTGGCACTATAACGTTGCCATCCGTCGTCATCTCCTCTACAACCTAGAATTAATTGTTTTTGTTTTAATTAAACGATGAAAAAACCTATAAATTAACAACGAACCCCCCCTCATTCGCCCTCGTTCACCCCATACCTCTGAGAGGAACAGCGCCATCTTATCGGATGTCGACTGGTGGGTTTGAACTTTTCAGAGGTCGTCTGTCATATCATCGTCATCGAGTTGAGATAGAATCCCTATCGGGAAATTTATCTATGATTAAACTCATTTTCTTTTTTTCTATGGGTAATCAATGTAGAGGAGATAGAGCCAAACCACGGATTAGCTTTGGATATTGAGGACTCACCACCACTCAGCCAAAATTGTTAGTTGAGGATTTCAAAACCACAGTGTAATGGGTAAAGGTGAGTTTGAAATTAGCTACAGGAACATCATTTACTGAAGTAATTTTTATCACCTCAAATTTTTCACCATTCAAACAGGGGATTTAAAAAGTCTAATAGCCTATAAGGGAGGCGTCGTTTTCTTCGTTCCCCCCGACTTGCAGCTCGTCGATAATGATTTTCGCTTCTTGAATGGATTACGGTGTGAAGCAAAGGTCAAATATTCGTTGGACCTATACGTTGGACTCTGCACTGACAGCCAGACACTCGTCGAGCATACTATGTGCGTGATAATTACCTGCCTTGAAAACTGAGCGGATGACTCTAGCTCTTTCATATTTTATTCTTGCGTTACTAACTTTGATAAAAGAAAATTGAAAAAAATTGAAAAGCTGTCTACATAAATTCATTGGTAACAAAATATAAAAGGTGAATGTATGAGTTTATCTAGCATTTATAAGTTTAAAAAATACATTATAAACAGTTAAATCAAGGGTAACTGGAATAATTCGAGGATATTATAGAGAATTGAAATAGTGCTCAGGCTCTCCAAAGTGAAGGCGGTACATTTTTTCTTTGATGTTAGGCCCTACGATGTAGAAGGTTTTCAATGTCAGTGTTTTTTTTTTTTGGGGGGGGGGGGATCTTCACCGATGCATTCAACGAGACCAACTACATTGTGTTTTAAAATTCTCGGTCAAAGTAAGTCTTTATAAGCAAGTCTTTATGAAGTCCTTGTTGGAAATGGAACTCTTGTTGGCGGTGTCGGACCGTTCAACTTCCAAGAATGAGATAAGAGATGACACCTTTTTGTTGTTGCTAGTTGACCCTTATATTTCACACTGACGTATAATACATCATTTTGGTATTTCAATAGTTAGTTTAGGCTTGAGTAGGGTAGGGAACAGTAGATTGAGTGGGAAGAGAGGGTAAAATTGGGGCCCTCATTTGAGGTCAAAAACTTACATTTGGACAAAGTTTCAAATTTTTCTAATGATGCGCTGATTTTTGCCGAATTTTTAAAGAAAACATGCCGATTAATTTTGGTTGTTTAGGGACGAAATCCTAGCCCGGGGGGAGAATAGAGGGAAGAGAATAGGGGAGAACAAAGGGGTCCGGCGGTTTTCCCTCTTCTATTCTTCCCCCGGGGCAGGATACGCTCCACGCGACGTGAGAAGAAAAATCAACATTTAATAAAAAATCGGCAAAAATCAGCGCATCATTAGAAAAATTTAAAACTTTGTCAAAATGTACACGACTATGTCGTCTACCGTTGGTGCAGGTTTCAAGTAATAATTGATATATTTGAATTTTTTATAATTTTTAAGTAGCATACACTTTAGCTTGGAAACAAATGGCGAGCGCGCCGATGTTTCCAAACTTCATATCTAGCACTTTGGGGATAAACTTCAATTCACTAAAATCTGCAAAAAATCATGGTGAAAGGAAATTCTTTCATCACCAAGATGATTTTTAAAAATTTGCTTTGCGATAACTCAAACGTGAGTTATCACGTAAAAAAGATAGACACTTTGGCCCGTAAGCCGCCGTGTTAGAAGCGCGGAAACACTCGCCGTGTTTCCAAACTTCATGAGGGTACTGTAGATCTAGCGGTAATGCATGAAACCCCCACCGCAGATTTTATTATAGACCTTATTAAGATCCAAAGGTATGGGTCAAGCCGACCCCTTTGCGTCGCGTTGCAGTGTGAAGGGGTGCCGTGAACAGAAGATTTTTATTTGGCTCGCCCCGCAGTACATGGATATTAGGCTTGTCGGGTTAATCGTGCCCGAGGGAAGGAAAGGGAGGAAAGGAAAGAATGAAAAAAAGAGGGGACCAGACTTTCCTTTCCTCCCTATTCTTCCCTCGGGCACGATTAACCCGACAAGCCTAATATCCATGTACTGCGGGGCGAGCCAAATAAAAATCTTCTGTTCACGGCACCCCTTCACACTGCAACGCGACGCAAAGGGGTCGGCTTGACCCATACCTTTGGATCTTAATAAGGTCTATAACCGTTCTATTGTCGCAATAGTTTTTCCCGTTCTAGTTTCGTCGCTTAAATATGGACGTTCTAGTGTCGGGTGGGCGTTCTAGTGACGCATTCAAAATACATCTAGAGGCAAAGAATCATTCCTTAAGTTCTAATGTCGTAAAAACCGTTCTACTGTCGCAGAGGTTTCCGTCCTATTGTCGTTACTTAAACGTGGACGTTCTAGTGCCGCAGCGGAATTTAGAGGTTTTTCCGTCCTAATGTCGTGGCTAAAATATGGACGTTCTAGTGTCGCGTTCTAGTGACGCATTCGATAAGTTCTTGTGGTTATCCGTCCCAATGTCTACATGCCCAACAGACGCCATCTGTCATTTTGAAACCCAACTACGTTGAAGAACCAATTGAGTAAAAATTGGAAGATGTCTGTAGGAAAAAACACAACAAGGGCGGTTTAGTGACCCCAACTATTAATTATTAATTTAATTTAAAAGTTTGATCACGTTTTCCAGAATGTCAAGTGATTCAGAAGAATTTTATGACCTCGATGAACAAGACGTTACCGTCGTTGCCGAGGAAAAGTATAAATTGTTTGTTATTTAGTGCAGCCTCTGTTTAGTTTGAGACTAAAAACCACAAAATATATTATTTAGAATTTTTAGAGAAAATAATCGTCTTCACTTTCTCTCAGGTCAGATATGGAAGTGACTACATTTATCTTACCAACTGTGACGAGCAAAACTCCTGATGAAGAAGTAAAAACTTCTAACAGTAATTCTCTCCAGCAAGTTCATCCAATATTAGATTTCTCAGCTGAGAAAGAAAAAGAAATTACTAAAGAAACAAGTGTATGTCAAAGACCAGTAGCATTGGAAGGCTTAGATTCTCCTGTAAGTTTCACAATTTGCATGTTTTATATGTGGTACTAATTGAACATTTAAATCTGAGTATAGTCTGGTTTTGGGGCTATTGAGAAACGAAGAAAAAAGCTGGAAGAATTGAGAAAACGAATGCTGACAGATGATGATGAAGGCAATCCCAATGCATCTCCACCAGGCAGCCATCCATCATCAGTTGAAGGACTCTATGCAGTTAGTAAACCATCACACCCATTCAAGTAAGCATGCATCAAAGGAAAATGAGGTTCTCATTTTTCACTAAATCCCTCCTCCATCTTTTACAGATTCATTGATCATGAGACCATGAGCATGCAGAGCACAGTATCTCTTGGTCGAGTTGGTCGTGTTTTAGGTGGGGAAATCAAACTGGCTTCCAGATCCGGAAGCAAGGAAAATATTAGTCGTGCCACTACTCCTGAGGTAAGGACACCAACTTCGACGGCAGAAACTCCGATGACTCCTTTGCCCGTTGTTGTTAATTGCCATGAGCCAGACGTTGTCGCTAGCGCCAAAGCTTCCATTCAGACGGACGTACCTCCTTTTGCTTCTTCGACTAGTGAAGTAGGTGGAACACCGCGGGTTCTTTTTGAACCAGTCGCTCCTCCACGACGGAGGCGGAATAAAATTCAAGCCCCTACTCCTCCTCCTCCAGCAATACCTTCGGTGCTTCCAACTCTGCAAGACCCTGCTCCTTCTCTAACGCCAAAAGCTCCTATTCCCGTGGCTATTCCCGCTTCCGTATCAGCTCCAATGTTGTCGTCATCTGCCCCACCTCCCATTGTACTGGAACCAAGCAAAAAAACTCCACACCACCCGTTTTCAAAAGGATTTGAGTTTTCTCTTGATTTAATGTCAGCCACCAAGGGGAATTATGTTATCAAGCCTCAGGTAATAAAAATTTACGTCAATCCGCCGTCAAGCCCATCCTTCAATCTGAAATTCTTTGAACTGTTAGGACGAGGAATGCACCAGAGCCGAAAGGCGGAGTTCCATGACCGACACAATGAGTAAAACCCCTGAGAGAAGTTTAACAGGGGACGATGATGTCAAAGTAGAGAAAGTTAGTGCTGATCCCAATTGTGAGGATGAAGCAAGTGGAATTCAAACGCTCAATATGTTCGTCCGAACCCGAACGGACTCGGGTAAACCTCTTAGTGACATGGAAATTCTAGAACAGGTGACGGTTCTAAACCTCGATACTGGAGAGCAGATTCCTTTGAGTATTGCCGAAGACAAGTTGCCCCAGTGCCTCAACCCGCTGTCATTACATATCATGAGGTTAACCTCGGAGTACATCAGGTACATTAATAATTATCATCTATATCCCAATTAAATTTACATTATAAATTATTTTGAAGCAATTCGAGTCTTGAAAAAGATAAAGAATCCGACAACGAAAGTGTTGACTCAAAGAAAACGTATAACACTCAACTGGACAATGTCTCCGACGGGGATTCGGTTTCTCTTCGCAAAAAGACGTAACTATTTGTAAGAATTCCTTCACCTCTCAGTTTTTTCATGGGTACTTTTTTGTTTTTATAGATCACAGCTAAAGAAATTTTTGGGATCTAAAGTTCGCCGTACAGTAGGAAGAGCAAAAATGATGGCTCAAGAAGTGTCTTTGCCCGGACGCCAAAAAGAGGAGATGATAGACATCCCTGACGAATTAACTGGTGGAGAACAGCATGTCAAAGTAAACTACATTTTGCTTTACGGCATGGGAACCATTTTGTGATGTGTTTTTCATTCATTCATTTCGTCTTTATTTTTATAGATGAAAGCTTCTTCCAGTCACAAGGGGCCTTATGAATTTGACACCCTACAGTGCGTCCAAGAAATGCATGGCGAACATTTGGGTCCCATCTGGTGCATGAAGTTCTCACCCTGTGGACGCCTGTTGGCTACAGCCGGCCAAGACCGTATTCTCCGGATCTGGGTACTAAAGACAGCCTTCAATCATTTCCAGGACATGCGATCTCGCTGTAATGCCGACAGTAAATCGTCACCGACTCCATCCCAAGAGTCTTTGGTGTCACAGCATTCAGTTGAAGATCCGGTTGCTGCCATAATAGCAGAAAAGGAGTCAGATCCACGTTCACCTTTCGTTGAGCGGCCTTTCTGCACTTACGTTGCTCACACTTCTGATCTCCTTGACGTTTCATGGTCCAAGGTAGCGTCGATAACGTTTGTACATTTATTATCTACAATTACGCAACTAATTTTTTCCGAATTTCTGAAGAATTATTTCATTTTGTCGTCGTCGATGGATAAGACAGTTCGACTTTGGCACATATCTCGAAAAGAGTGCCTATGCTGCTTCCAACATATCGATTTTGTTACAGCGATCGCCTTTCATCCGAGAGTAAAATTTTACTTAAGATTTGTTGAAAGGTACAATGTTAATTATTCCTATTGCTACCGTTTACAGGATGACCGCTATTTTCTAAGTGGTTCTTTGGATGGTAAACTTCGCTTGTGGAATATTCCAGACAAAAAAGTGGCCCTATGGAATGAGTTGGATGGACAGCACAAACTAATAACTGCCGCTAATTTTTGCCAGGTCCCATATCATGTTTTTCTTTTTCTACTTTTTTGTTCATTTATTTTGGTTACTATTTTGTTTTAATACTTTTTTGTAATTTATCTCATGTATTTTACAGAACGGCAAATTCGCAGTTGTTGGCTCGTACGACGGTCGATGCGTTTTCTACACCACAGAACACCTGAAGTACTATACGCAAATCCACGTCAGGTCGACCCGCGGACGCAATTCCAAAGGGCGTAAAATTACTGGCATTGAATCTCTACCCAACGAAGATAAGGTAACTTGGAGTGCTTATCACTTGATTACCTCTTGTTGACTCATCGTTATCTCCACATTCTCGTAGATTCTAGTGACTTCTAACGACAGTCGCATCCGACTCTACGACCTCCGTGATTTAAATCTCTCGTGCAAATACAAGGGATACGTGAATAATTCAAGTCAAATCCGCGCCTGCTTTAGGTAAGACATTCTTTATCATTCATTTTCGTTTCGGGGCAAAGGTAAAATCATTATCAAGAGTTAAATGCCATGGCTTTAATGTCGATGCGGCAATGTTCGAAAGCGTCGGAATCCATAATCTGTTGTACGTTCCACTGGCAGGGTAGCGTGAAGAACAATTCGGGTTTTTCCACACCAACCAATGTCAACCACTCGTCCATCTGGGGTAGTACTTGGCGGCTTTTAAAATCATATTTCGCCAGTAAAGGAAATTGGTTTTCCAAGTCGAGATAGCGTTTGAGCAAGCTGGATTGGCGCATCTCTTTGAGATTGAGAAGCATCAACTCTGTGTTGAAACCTGGCCAGCCGCGTGGTGGTGAGAGTCCCAAATTCGAATTGGTTTGCAGGTGTCGATGAACAGAAAAAGCCGCTGCGAATTTTGCTCCTTGAACCAACGTCAATCCAATCGCTTGTTGTGCCTCAAACCGGTCAAAGTATTCGTACAACTCGACAATATCGTTTCGAAACTTGATGTGGTTGCTGACGAATATTAAGCGATTGAGGTGGTGGTAGTGCCATGGCAAAATCAGAGGCAACATCTGGGTCACTATGTGGTCCTTCACCATGTCGAATTTGAGGTGTGGAACATTGGTTTTTAAATGGTCCAGCAACTGATCGAACACGTTATCCACTGTTTCCACGGTGTAAGCAAAGCGAGAACGGGCTTGATGTTCTACACGCGACATGATAGTGTCCACCATATCGATGCTACTGCTATCGCTCAAAATGTGGAAATGGACTGGAGCAGAACTGTAAATCAGTAGCCACATGATCGTGTCTTTGGCACTAGCGAATAAAAGAAAACGACCTTAAAAGTAAAGAAAAATTGATTTTTATTAAAATTCGTAATGGGAACTTACTTTGCCGAAGCGTGAGGGTCATTACCGATGAACAAGAGTATCATGCCAACGTGGATAGTAATCCCGGCCTTAAGCGAAACCAATTGACGAGAAAATGGTTCTTTAATAGTGTTGATCTGTTGATAGATAAGGTCGTCTTCGATCTGCAAACAAATATGATTTTGTTAATCTTTCTACCGGTAATAGTTAAGTTAACATCAGAATTTTCTTACGTTCAAGTCAACTGTGTCAAATCTCTCCGAGCGGCTGAATAACATTATGAAGAAACCCGTCATTAGAATAGCAGAAGTGTAACGTTTCCATTTTCGTGGAAAAGAAAAAGACACACAACAAAAAGCGAAGAACAAATTCACCAGCCGAGTGAGACTTTGTAACATGATAGTTTAGCCAACTGATTAAAACAAACGTTGCGCTAAAATAAAGATATGCACCCGTGTGAAATTTTCGATTCTCTGCGATAGATTTCACGTGTACGACATTCGCTAGTCAACGTCAAACTGCTTCTTTCTTTCGGATTTCGTTAAAGATGATGAGTTAGTAAGGAATAAAACAGAAAAAAAAATCCTGTTATTCGATTTTGGGTGCGGCGAGTGTTTCAACCGGGACTTCAAAATTGCTATGTCCGACATTCACACGAGGAAAACTGTATAAGACAACGAGGAGAAAAAGGCAGGCTTATTTTTTAGGAAGGAATTATATTTTGCTTGGAAGTGAATTCCTCCTTCAGCCCCGTTGCATATGCGGGCCAAACATCTGCTGTTTCTTTTTTTCTCCGGAATTATGGTTTATTAGTTTACAGCTACTGTATAGAAGGCTTCGTATGTGTCTTCTTTTGTCATTTTGTAATCAGCTTGGAAGCCGGTATAACATTTAAGGCAAAATATAATCTCCGTGTACTTTATGTCAATGGAAAAGCTACATATAATTATAAAATTTTGCACCCATGGGTTCATAATAGTCTTGATAATAGTTATGATTCGTCATCCGCCGAATTTATATCAAAACATAATTTTATTTTTTTCCTGGCATTTTTGGTTTCACCGCTAGCCGATTGGTGTGAATTATTGATCATCGTAGGAGTTTCCTATTTGTTAGTCACCAGTTGAATGATAAATTAACGTTCGCGAATTTCATGTAATTTGATTCTAGTTTTTTACCTACCTTTTGTGGAGTGCCCTCGTATTTCTTCAGTGGAGTACGAGGTGTTCCTCCAAAATCTTCCGCAAAACCAAAATATTGCGCTGCGCGTTTTAAACCATCTACAATGGCATTCTACTCGAAAGAAACCCAAATCTTTACTTTCTTCTTAATATGTTACATTTAAACGAAAAAGTGAACATTACTTCTTTGGCTTGGATTTTTAGAATGGTAGCCATAGATGATAGACCTTCTGCATAGCCAGTTCCAATGTCTTCATGATAGGTACCATCTTTCAATTCCATCCGAATAATGGAATTAGCGATTGCGGAATAATAACCGTTCGCCGTTTCTTGGGCAGAGTCTTTCAAAGACATACGTAGTAGATTGTATTGCGAATAAAATTGAGAGATTTGTCGGAATTTACCTATTTCCAATTCTTTGATAGAATGCTTCCATCCATCTTTCCCGTGCATCTGATTGAGTTTAGCCATAATCCGCCCTCGTTCGTCAATAAATCCAAATGTGTACCACGTATCAGGCCCTTGTAGGAGAATGTCTTCTTCCAATTTCCACACATCCCGACCTCGTTGTTCGGTGTCTTTGAGAAATTTGACGTTTGATCTCAGACGATCTGTATCAAACTTTAAATAACATTCAATGCGTATGGCCTCCGGATGCAACTCCAAAAATATCTCGCTAAAATTTGATCGGCCGCCTTTGTTGTTCCACCAAATACGATTTCGACCAGACTCCGGTGCCAGTGAAGTCAAATAAACACCCGATCCGTTAACATAAGCCGTTTTGGCATTGGACTGTATAACTTTGCCGTCCTTGAGAATTTTCCTGAGGTTTTCGTAGTTTGTGTAGTGGTACAAATACTGAGGCGGAGATTCCACGCTCGGCGTGGAAGTACTTGGTCCAGATGGCTCCTATTGTTGAAAGATTGATCTAAATTTTAATTAATTACCAAGACTTGAATAAATGAGCTTACCATTTGCACAATTTAAAGAAACTCATCTATTCCGCAGTTCTCATTTTCAATCGCTGTAGCTTATCTTCGCTAGTTTTCTTATCAAACAGTCGTGACACGGAACGCTGAAATATGTGTCAACGTTGCCAAATTCTTTCATTTGAATTCGTACCGCTAAGTTCGTTTCTCCAGGGGTATGGACTATGGAGTCTCTCCATACCCATGGTCTCTCTAAGCCCATGGTTTAAGCCGGACGACACGCTAATGATAAATTATTTTCAGCGGATTTTACTTTCTCTAGAATGTTACATTACACCGTAGGTCTATCCGTCTATGGACTATGATTGTATAACATTCTTTGGTATGCATCCCTATTGACTAGTGCGTATGACGTCATAAATCGTCAATTCGAAGGGGGATTCCGTCCGTAAAGATTTTTAATAAATTATGACATCCTAGACACACTGGACAAAATGAGCCCTAAATTACGCTTCAGTTTCTTTTCTTTTCTTTTTATTTTCCGAAATGAAATGAAGTTAATCATTTTCTATTTTGTAATTGAATTTTAGTCACGATGGCAAGTACATCATTAGCGGTTCAGAGAATCAGTACATTTACATGTGGAAGACACATCATGATTACGCCAAATTCTCTTCGGCTCGTCGAGATCGCAACGATTATTGGGAAGCCATCAAAGGTACTATTACCTAATCACTACCATTTTCTTGTAAATTAATTCTCTTTCAAATTGAATAATCGACTTTTCTGCATCTATTTACGACAGCGCACAATGCAGTGGTGACATCGGCCGTTTTCGCACCTGATTCGCATTCACTGATTGAGCAAATGGAGCGACATCGAAGAGAGAAGGAAGAGGAAAAGGCTTCCTCGTTATCAGGAGATGCGTTGATGGGTCGGCGATTAGCGGGATCGGCGACAGCCGATGGAGCGAAACCAAACTCAAATGTGGAAGGAGGAGCCTCTTCCGGCAACGGCTACGTTCTTGTCAGCGCGGATTTCAACGGCTGCATTAAAGTGTTCGTCAATCGAGTCAAACCGAAGCATAGTTCTTTGCCCGTTTCTGCAATGTCCTAAAAAGAGAAAAATAGTCGAACGGCTTGGAAAATTTCAATCGACAATGTAGTCGTTCTTCTCAGTCGACGTGACGACAACAGATAAATATGGTTCAGTTTGGAAATTATGAAATTATCGCGCAACCCAAAGAATCTATATAATAATTTAGCATGCCCATTCATTTATGGCAAGGAATACACGCCTCCGATTATCGAGTGCGTGATTATTTAATTCAGAAAACTCTTCCTGTTTGAACCGCTCTTCATTTTTGACGCTAGATGGTAGAGGCATTCAATGTTGTCCTTTCTGGCAGATTGCCATTGGGCAGCGCAACAGAATTCCCGTCACAAGGATTTTTTTTTTTTTAGGTGAAAAGTAAATCGACGGAAAACGTGTTTTGTTGGTCACACAATAGAATATCCAATCCACCTACCTTAGGGTTTGGAACCCCTAAGGCGATGTACAAATAGAAAAGAAAATGGGGAGGAAATGACCAGCTGTCTTTGCTTGTGAATCGAATAGAACTGAAAATTCCGGTGGTACATATGACACTTACACTTCGCTTTATGAGGTTGATGAAGGTCAACGTACACAATAAACCATAAAAGAGGGGACGAAACTTTCTTTGATTTTGACCTATTTTTGGAATGATATTGCTGTTGCGCTTTGATTAATTCAACATGCGAAAAACCATTAAAGCCTTTACTCGATCGTCGTTCGATTTGATGAGCGTAATGGAAATACAGTTAAACAAACTTTTTTGTTTGACCTTCAAGACAGTTTTTGACCAATATGTTGCTAGAAATCTAGGATCCAAGTGCCCATCAGTACATTTCTCAGTTAGAAGCGTTAGAAGAGAAAAAATCACACATGAAGTAGTAATGAGGCTAGAAAAAACCTAAACGATCGAATCCATTCGTATACGATGGTAAATGTAGGAGTACTTAGAAAACCTGATTCCTTACTCATTGGTTAACACCTTTAAGTGTTTGAATAATGCTTATTTATAAAATTAAATAAAGGCAGTGTAGACAAGTCATTTTTCATTTATTCGAGTAATTAAACACGAATTGGATTTTTTTATTCAAAACGCCAAACTTTGGGCAGTAAGAGGTTCAGTTATTCTTTAGCATCATCACCAGTCCCAAGTCATACAAACATACAGAGGGAAATTTTAAGTTATACAAATCTATTTCGCAAGTAGCAGTCAGACCGGACGATTAACCATTTGTTGGTTTTCGGTTGAACGTGAAAACACAACCACACGAAACTTGAATTATAACACACTACAATAATCTGACACACACCAGGGACCATGAAAAAAAAAAAAATAAATAAATGAAGAATGGGAAAATACGGGAATGTTTTAAGTCAGAGCGGTATTCCCAACGCAACCTTTGTACACTGAATTTTGGGATTCTTTTACAACAACATCCTTTCTTGGTTGGCAAAACGCATTTGCCTGTAGAAATTGATTCACACAAAGAAATTTTCTTTTTAGGAGAGGGGGACAGGCGACAGTTAGCCATCCAAGGGAGGACCCAGGTAGACCATTGAGACTTCTGTGTGCCCATAGACTGCCGACACCGAAGGGTATAAGAGCTTCTCTGGTAAGCCCCTAAACGCCACTCCGAGGAATTCATAGTTTCTTTCGAAAGCTAATGTATTGTCATCACAGTCAAGAATGACTCGTATCCGCTCCCCAACCTGCAACAAAACTTTAGGTTAGGTTGATTTAACTCATTCATTGGTTAGACTCAATCACTTGGTATTTAGGTGCATTGTTCAGCATTGGGTAATTGCCTTGGGAATCTCCATTATGAAGTAAATGATTATCAACCAAATTCCAACCCCAACTTTGGTCATCTGATCCTAGTAAAGCTATGTATCCATGTGTCTGTGAACATGGATTTTGACAATTATTTTTAGATAAAATATTCAAATTTTAACACAATTATACCTGGAGAGTTGCTTCTTTAGTTGCAATTCCAACAACTGCAACTGTTCCAAGAGGGCCTTCCCACATCACTTCCCAGGCATGCCTACCTTGACTGAATCCTGCACAAACATTAGTTGAATGGATTAATATGTACACTTGCAACAGGCATCTACAATATTTAGTACTCACCAATTTTACCTCTCACAGCATCTGTACTCTGTGCAACAGGGTTTCTGTGTATGGTAAAACCATTGGGTTTGATATAAATGTTTCTAGAGCAGTCTTCTGGGTTCCAAGCATGGTGAAATGCTTTTAATTTTGTTTTGTAGGTAGGAGCGGAAGACAGGAGGTCTGAGCTCAGGACTTCTTCTGCCAGTTTTCGTATGCAGTGCAGTCTCCAGACATCATTGTCCTCATCATTCAGTATACTGATTCAAATAATAATGTGCAAGGAGAACATAAGTTTCAAACAATCGCTGGTTTTGTTAGCAACGGTAGATCACTAGCGAATAGTCACAAACTGGTGTTGATTTCAAGAAAACTTGTACCTGTACCACCGTTTGCACACCAACGAACTGCTTCTTAAATCCTGCAGCGGCAAATATGAGAAAATATTTCCTAGTATAATATCTGGTAGTATATCCACGTGCATTCTAAACGCCGGCTCGCAAACACTTCAACATTCATTTAGGAAATTCTTTCGATTTTTTCTGCAATTGACAATACTTCTATGGCAGAACCGGTGTTGCCACATTGCCATAGCAATTGATCTGAAATAAGAAAACCGAACAAAAATTATGAGAATCTAAACAACTTGATAAAACACTGAATTACACCTGTGAAAAAACGATATATTAATATCAAACTACTTTTTTACTAGTTTTTAAGATAAAATAATATTTTAGTTTATTTTTGAAATGGTTCCCGCGTATCCGGAAAAGCAGACGACGTTTGATTTTACTTAGCCTTCTGATTTATGATTTCATTCATATTCATGCTCGATTTCAATAAAAATTAAACGCTTTTCCCATGAAATTAATCAAATTAGCACTTAGTTATTACGATAAATTTATTACGATAACTGTATTAACAGCCGAATTAAAAAATATACCAATTTAAAAGAGCGAAATAAAAAAAATATATTTCAGAAATTAATAAAATAAAATAAACGAAATCGCTGAACACTTGCCTGCGCTTAATTAATTTCCTCTTTCTCCTTCATGTTTTAGCGCTACTTAGTATTTTACATGAATATTTGAAAAAGAGAAAAGGAGGAATTATAATTAAACGAGCAAGGAAAATCGAAAATCATTTGTTCATATTTTTGTTCTCACCCAACGACCCAAGGTCACGAGTTTGTTTGAATTTCGAATTTCTGCCCGTTGAAAGTATCGATTTTTTTTTCATTGCAAATTGCGATAGATAGAAAACGAACTCATGGAGAAGTTAGAATTGAATTGAATCCCAGTCTCATATGACGTACATATAAGACGCTCACACAGTAAACCCCCCGGACGAAAAAATAAAGAAAAAAAAAATATAATAAAAACTAAGCCGTTGGCCTGCTGTGCCATCATCACCCCCTCGTGCATTTTTGCCTAGCTGCCTGCTGATGCTACAGCAGTGTGTGTCTAGTGACGATCGTATAAAGTTGGCCCAGAACCTTAGGTAAACCCTATTGTCTCTTTTGTTTTGGATTGAGGGGATTTTTATTTTTTATTCATAAAGTGAATTAGATAATAAAGGAGGATACTATTTGTCATTGAGCTTGGAAAGTTTAAGTGAAGATGTCTGCAAAAATCTTAAAATAAGGGGGAAAACTTACCGGTGTGGGGTATCGACTGGTGATGGCGTTTTGGGCGCCATTTCGCTCATCGTGTTCTGAAATCATTTGGAGGAAAAAATACGGGGAATTTCCATTTTAGTCTATTTAGATTCTATCATAGTTCTATATGAAATTTGATGATATCTGTAATTTGACAGGAAGTTCGAATTATAACGGCGCTCAGTTGATCATACTTTTGGTCCCACCCACCAAAGATGCTTGTTTGACAAAACATTGTCAGCACATTGGATCTTCCTTGATCTCTTCTCTTTACAGTTAAATAATATAAATAAATTTACAATAGGTTAAGGAGATGGCACAGTCAACCCCAACTGGAAACATCACCAACATTTGGATCCAAGATGCAAATGGTATGTCAAAGTCTAGACTAAGAAATTATCTCATTCTTTTCAACAAGATAATAAAATGATGGTTGTTTGCATTTCAGGTCAGCCACAAATGATAAAAGTGGTGCATGCCACTGCTGGAAAAGGTGTTCCAGTGTCCATGGCTTCTGGAGCAGTTAGAGCTGTTCTGCGATCTAATGTAAGTCAAGGATGTGCTTGAATAAAATGTAAAAGATGTTAACAATGTTGGCTGAAAATTTGTTTAGGGAACCGTTTTGGCTGCCACACCTCAGATGTTGCAGTCACTTGGCAGAGTGACAAGAGCACCTGGACCTCGTGGACAAGTGGCAGCTGGACAGATACTAGCCATACCATTATCATCAGGAAATGGATCTACTCCGAGTAACAAAAACACTGCTGTACAGTTACCAGTAGTGCCTGTTGTGTTGAGCACTCCTCAACGCTTAAATCAGCAACAACAACAGGGCAAAAACTTCATTTCCCCAATTCTTGATCACAGTGGTTCACGAAAAAGGCAAGATCCTGACCATGAACATGGTTCTGAGAGGTAACTTTTCATTTTATTTTTCAAATGAGTAGTTTTATGAGTAAACACATTTTTAATAGTAAACGGCGTAAGGTAGACAAAGGAGGCAAAGGATTACGTCATTTCTCGATGAAGGTGTGTGAAAAGGTTCAGAAGAAGGGTACTACAACATACAATGAGGTTGCTGATGAACTTGTAGCTGAATTCACTGATCCATCTCGTTGCACTTCACCTGCTGACCAAGTTAGTATCGTATTAGAAATTCATCTTTTTATCAGTGAAATAATGTTAATTTATTGACAGTATGACCAAAAAAATATTCGGCGTCGGGTTTACGATGCACTGAATGTGCTCATGGCCATGAACATCATATCGAAAGAGAAAAAAGAGATCAAGTGGCTTGGTTTACCTACAAATTCGTTGCAAGAATTCCAGGCACTGGAAGCGGAGAAGCAACGTCGGCTAGAAAGAATTAAGCAAAAGACGCAACAATTGCAAGAATTGGTCCTTCAGCAGATCGCCTTCAAGAGCTTGGTTGTTAATGTTTTTTCTAGTAAAACAGAAACATTTTACTGACACGTCTTGTTTACCTTTAGGTTCAAAGAAACAAGCAAAATGAGCGTCTTCACGGTGGCCCTGCCAGTAATTCTACCATACAGCTACCATTTTTGGTCGTAAATACTAGCAAGAAAACAGTGATTGACTGCTCCATATCTAGCGATAAGATGGAGTATCTCTTCACCTTTGATGATACTTTCGAAATTCATGATGATATTGAAGTCCTTAAGCGAATGGGCATGGCCCTTGGGCTTAACGAGGCCACTTGTACTGAAGAGAATCTCGCCAAGGTATTTTTGTTCTTTTATTTTTAAAGTTTATCTTAATTTTTAAATTTTTCTCGTTTTAGGCCAAGTCTTATGTTCCAAAAGCGTTGGAACATTATGTAGATCAGTTGGCTAGCGGTCAGGCCGAGCCACAGTGGCCAGAGGACGTCAATCCTGTGGTTAAGGAAACCTCAGATCACTTTGGAAATCAAGGTGTTCGAGCAGTTACACCTACAGCGTCGGTCTCAACAGGTTTCTCAGACTCCGAGGATGACGATGTGGATGACGATGAAGACAACTCCGACGTGGAAATCAATTAAAGGGTGTTGTTCTACTGATGCGTTGTCTCATTGCGTCCATTTCTACTGCCGCTTTACATGCGGCTGTCCTCGCTGATTGGATGCATTTCTCTTCGCTTGTTCTCGGTTCAGTGTTTACCCTTTCCTTAGAACCTCCTTTTCAATGTCGCCAATTTAAGCCAAGTGAGAGTATCCATCGATGATTTTCGTGGGAATCTGAACCACGTGTGTGTGTCTATTAAGATGACGGAGTGAGCTCTTGTCGGTATAGGAGACCGCATCGACAACTGGAAACATTGAAAACTCAGGTGATGAATATTTGCAAAAGTGCCTGTCGATGTATTTTCGAGTAGAAGTGAGGTTTCATTGTCGATAACAGTTTTCTTCGTTCATTTTTGTTTACCGTCGTACAAAAACAATGTCGTTCGTTATTTTCGTCTCTTAGTGTTCATATCTTGTTCATCCATCTCGTTGACACGAGCATGTCCGGGTGCATCAATAGTCTTTGCTGGCTATAAACTATTCCATTTCACTTTGCCCTATGATGGGTATTTATTGCAAACTTCACAACTGTATTACCTTACATTTCATGAGTACACATTACAAAAAAAGAATAAGAATTGTAGCAGTTAAGTTGTTATTCATTCTTACAAGAGATCATCATCATCACACAAGTCTACAAATCCTATGAAAAGAAAAATTTTCTTATTACTGAATACTTTGTAAACATGAGATTTTATCAAACCATTGTAAAAATCACCATGGACAGCCTTCTCATTTGATGTCAAATCAACAATCATTCCAGAGGGACCAGCAGATTGCTAAATTAACATTGATATAAACTTATTAGATATCTTAAAATGGCAAGTAACAGCTAAATTAGAATATAAAAGGAAAAAAGTTGGTATTATTAACATCGTGTTCAATTAATTGCTGTTTTTCCAAAAAAATTTGTATCTTTGTCTAGGATCTTTGTAATGCTATCAAATGATTTTCAGATGACATGTTTTAATATATTTTGGAATTGTAATATTTAACAAATGATTTGAATGGGAAATCAGTTTACTATACATCTAGACTAGATTTTTAAAATCAATTGATTAATGCTTACCTCATCTAGGTCCATGTAGCTGCCAGCACCTATGTATGTAAAAAAAATCCATAAAAATATTGGCTGTGGTAATCATCATGTTAATCACAATGGTGAATGGTGGACTACTAACCTTCAGGAAACATTTCATCAACAACTACATTTGGCTTCATTTTAATCACCGTGAAGTATAAACTTTAACTGACTGTAGTCAATTAACAAATGAGCCTTATTTGAAAACACTATTGGTGTTTCCTCAACAATTCTTAAGACTCTTGAGTTGGAGAAAGAATCCAAGAGCGACAGGGGACAGGACAATAATGTTGAAAAACGTATTTTCGTCTGTTAACTCATGGTGTATTAGTATGGTGGGGGAACTTATGGTTGGAATCGGCTATCTCGGCTGAAGCCAGTGGTCACCTATGATCAGCGCTGCCTGGTGGACAATTGGGTGAACTATGAGCTATAAACGGTTTGAAAATTTTCTAAGTCCGATTGCACTTTGCTTATGTACTTATAAAGCTATAAAATCGTAAAAAAGGAGTCAATAACAGTAATTAAGTATTATTTTTCCAGCTTAAATTATTTCAAAATTAATAGACAACAAATATGAAAAAAAAGAAATGATATAATTGGGATGCGAACCATTCTATCCAGGATTTGTAGCTCGTGACGCTAACCACTACGACAACCGGTTAATATATCTACCTGATAATGTTAAATGCATATACTATTTTACAGACGAATTATTTTACAAAAGATTAGTATTTTGGTTCATAGAGGGCACCGACAATAGGTGACCAGCCCTGCAATTGGCTGTTAAGAATTTTTACTTTTCACTAAGCTCCGCCTCTTGTCCGGAAACTGGCTTCATTCGAGATAGCCGATTCCAACCAAAGTTCCCCCACCATACTAATACACCATGGTTAACTGCTAAGAAAAGATGGAACAACATTGCCAAATCAAACGGTACCGATTTATAGCCTCGGGCATTTGGTATCTCCCCGTGGGCCCGTTTTGTTTCTCTTTATGTGTTCGGTGTTCCTAGTGAAATGTAATATTTTAATTTTTGTTTTCTACGTCTTTATGAGTATGTTGGAAAAAGTTGTAAAATATACTAGCTGAATCAATCATAGTAATTTTACCTGAACAGCAAAAAAACTACATTCATCCTCCAAATTGCAAATTGTCTAAATGAATAATAATTGATTATACAAAACATACAATTATTGAAGCTGTTGACTCTTTTATTTGAACAAATGTTACTAAAGTTAGATTATTTACAATGAAATCTATAGTTCTCCCCTGCACAAAAGATGTTTTATTTCAAATTATCCATGAAATCTTTAGCTTCATTTATCTTAGCTGCTAAATATGGTGAGCCACCTCTATCTGGGTGATTTGCAAGCATTATTCTTTTATGGGCTTCTTTCACTCTGATTTTGTTGGCTGTTGGTGATACACCAAGTATTAAAGATGCTTCTCTTTTGGACATTTTGGCATCAAAACCACCTTTGTAGTACTTGCTTCCAAGAAGAGACTACAAAAAATATTTGAAAAAATTATAATAAGAACATTACCATAAGTAGAAAAATATCAACATTTCCAATTAATTCTAATACTAATCCTTTAATCTAATACCTCAGTATCCATAGGAAACTGCTTGAGTATTTCGTTAAACTTCGTCGTCATTGTGGGAGCAGATCGAAGCAGTGTGCGACCAGCAAATCCGACAGCAGCCAGTCCAAGACCAACAACTATCGCTGTCGACTGAATTACATAGTAGACATTAATAGCAAAACTTTAGTTTCACTATACACAATAAAATTTACTTTGAAATATTACCATTTTTTCGTTCGGAGGACAAGAGGTTTCGTCACGTTTTTGTAATGTTGTCTGCTCTGTTACTCAATATCTACCCACGAGCTTGAAATTCTAAACAACAGATGGCTTTGTTTGTCACGTAATGTCTTCTGATTGGTCCACATATGTAGTCATATTTGCAGAAAAATCGAAGTGGTGATGATGTGTGTTTGTATCACTTATCAGTCTGAAGTGATCCTTGTGGCTTCTTAAAGCTCTTAAGTTTAAAAAATAGAATGATAACTTTAAAAATGGCTGATTGGGGCCCACATTCAAGACAAATGTATTCAATCTTAATTTGTCTCGTTAGCATCGGAATCATCGAAGGTACAAGCCGGTTTCTTCAACTCATGTAAATTGTCCTTGTTGATTCAAACGTCTTATGTATTTATTTTTCATTATACAGTTCACGGAAACGCCAATCCCTCGGAAATTGAAAAGCATTTAGAGCTTGGTAAATTAATGATGGCTAAGGGCCAACTCCAAGATGCACTCACCCATTTCCATGCAGCTCTAGAAGGAGATCCTTCTAACTACTTAACATTATACAGAAGAGCTACTGTATATCTTGCCCAGGGAAGAGCAAGAGCTGCATTAGAAGATTTGAATCGTGTTCTTGAAATCCAACCAGATTTCATTCAAGCCAGAGCTCAGAAGGGAAATATCCTAATGAAGCTTGGGCGTTTGCATGAGGCACATATTGAGTTGGAAAAAGTTGTAAGTATACATGTTATGGTCAAGTTAATTAAAAAATATTTCCTATATGTCTATCTTTCACAGCTCAAAAAGGAACCAACAAATAGTGAAGTCAACAAAAATTACATAGCAATTGAATCATTGAAGAAGAGTTACATGCAAGCTCAAATGTTTTTCAGTGACAAGGATTACCACCATGCCATTGATCTCTTAACCCAAGTTATTGATGTATGTTTTTATAAACTTTCTTGCAAATGATTTCTTGCTACTATGCTAACATTTTCTTTCTTTAGATTTGCCCTTGGGATATTGGTTTGCGAGAGATGCGCTCAGAGTGTTATCTAGCTATTGGAGAGGCATCAAAGGCTATTTCAGATTTAAAAGCAGCTACCAAATTGATGTCCGATAATACCGGCGCTTTCATGAAGCTTTCTAAACTGTATTATGGCTTAGGAGAACCAGAAGAGTCTCTAAAGTAATTATTCTTGTGTTTTTTGTTTTGTTCTGCATAATATTGTTAATATGATACAAGTTGCTTACCTTAAATTATTTTTTCTACAGCCAAGTCAGGGAATGTTTGAAACTTGATCCTGAACACAAGGAGTGCTTTCCTCATTACAAGAAAGTCAAGAAAGTGGCAAAGCTTGTGCAGGATCTGCAAACTAACTCTAATGACAACAACTACCAAGGATGCATCACTTCAGCTAAAAAAGTATTTTACTTTGAATTATTAAATTCCACAATAAATAACAATGTAACCATTTATATAGGTCCTGAAAGTGGATCCCACCGTATCAGAATTATTATTTTTGGCTGAAGATAAACTATGCCATTGCCATCTTCAACTAGGTGAACACTCGGAAAGTCTCGAGTTCTGCTCTTCAGCTTTAGCTCGGCACACAGAGCCGAGGATATTGTGCGACAGAGCTGAAGATTACATTGCTCTTGATATGCTCGACGAGGCTCAACAAGATTATGCTAAGGTAAATTATTAATTAACATATTGATATATTGATGTCTTGGATTAATCATCAAGCAACTTATCTTTAGGCATTAGAAATCGAAGAATCATTCAATAGAGCAAAGGAAGGAATGCAAAAAGTTCAGAAACTTCAAAAACAAGCAAAGAAACGTGATTATTATAAAATACTCGGTGTGAAAAAGAACGCCAACAAACGAGAAATTGTTAAAGCCTACAGGTAATGAGCTACATTTCATGCTGGAAAGAAAGTTTTCTTATTGTGTTTGTTTTTAGAAAACAAGCGCAACAGTGGCATCCAGACAACTTCCAGAATGACGAAGAATCTAGGAAAAAGGCAGAAAAGAAATTCATTGATATTGCCGCAGCTAAAGAGGTTTTGACCGATCCAGGTATAAATTGCAGTACATATCCCCCATTATTTATTAAATCTAAATTCACGATTTTCGTTAACAGAGAAGCGACAAAAGTATGATAATGGCGAGGACCCATTAGATCCTGAATCCCAACAAGGCCAAGGTTTCAATCCTTTCCAACAGGGGGGTTTCCATAATTTCCATGGCGGCCAATTCAAGTTCCACTTTAATTAAATTAAAAACAAAATAACATGGTTCGTTGTTTCAAATTAACTTTTTTTTGTCTCAAAAGATCGTTTAAAGTCTCGTCATGAATGGGTCACTGACATTTATCTTTTTTTCCTCTTTTTTATTTCAACAATTTTCATCGATTTGGCCTTCCTGTGAATTTTGTACATAGAATATTACCGGTATCTGATTAAATAATGGTACAGGTCACAAATACTTGCCGAATATGGCTCAATCTGAGGTGCTAATATTTACAAACGTTTCCTCGACGTCAGTCATGTGTTTGTACATCAAAACGTATGTTTAATGTCCAAAATGACCTATTGATGTCTTTTTCGCCAAGATAACTCAACGGATAGAATAAGATGAAATGCTTAAACTTTTCAAGAGTTGTTGTGCTTACTCAGGTGCCACTATGTCATTTCGAAATTAAGTATTTTATCTTTCACCTTCAGAATTACCAACCCGTTTTTTTTTTTAAATAATTGACCCTCAACCCGACTAGATTGAAAACGAACAAGAAGGAAAAAGATGAACTAGCATTTCTGTTACAGCAATTTTGTGTTAATTTCGAAATAGTTGAAAGTTTTAGGATAGTTTGAAAACACAATCCCTAAGTAAAATGCCTACTTCAATATTCATGCTTGTGGGTATTGAAGGTTTGATTTCCCATGCATGCCGCTCTTCCTCCTATCTTTTAGAATTTAGAGGCATATACAGGCCCCGAGGCCCGAGTAGGCAGCTTGCGTCTACTTTATTCACAAATTCTGTTTTAAGTTGCATTTGAAATAGAATGTAGGAGATTTGACCCCCGTCCCCACCCTTGCTTTTGCTGCTGAGATTTGCCACAGTCTGGTAGCGCTATCTTTTGCATCCGTAAAGACTCGAATTCAAAATTGTTTGGCGCCAAGTTCCGCCAAGTAATTTCCCTTAATAATATGAGAATAATAAGATGACATAAAAATATAAAAAAGGCATTCTCTTCTCGAAGGGAAATATCACGTACGTATTTTAAAATTTTATAGTAATTGACATTTCCTAGCTTTTTCTTTCCGAAACGTGAAATAGCATAGGGAAATCAGATATTATATTTTTCTTTTCTACAGGAAGACATCCGTTCCTAAAACCAGTTTTCTTCTCGAGGGATTGTCTTGAGACGAAATAGCATGACAGCAAATCTAGCCTGCAGCCATTCTAGCGCGGTCACTTCAAACGTTATTCGTAAAGTCGTCGAAGAAAAACTATTTCCGAATAGCCACTTAAATTTTTATCCTCCCATCGTATTAACTTTGAATTGACTTCTACAAAAAATACACCCCTTATTAAAAGTACTCAACTTCCTTAAAAAACACAAACAATATCCATGACAGCGTATCGTATGAACCGTATGAACTATGAAGTATGAACTGATGGGCTGTAAGATACGTGCATGGGAAATCACGCCCCATTTCATACAAATGAATAAAATAAAAAGTTAAGGTTTAGTTAAAATGAATATGCTTACTTATTTATTTAAGTAAATCGCCTGTGGTAAGACTAAACAAAAAAGGAAAAACCCGTTTATAATTGCTTTCGAGCAGAAAATTTTTACAATTTTGATAACTGGTGCTGGTACTTGCTGAGATTGCATTAAAAGCTCACGCCATATTCCCGTAGGTTTTTGCAGTTTCACCATTTCACCCACTGGCAATTAATACTGTTGTTTCAAGCGTGCCGTCTATTTCGGGTTCGTGGCCGGAAAAAAAAATTTTCAGGCCAATGGCAAACGGCCAAGGCCAAGGTTATGTACCATTGGCAAAGTGAATTGTTAACTACAAAAATTTCTTAAAAAATTAACCTTCTTTTCAAGTTCTTCCTTTAACAGTTTCACTTCCTAAATTTAGATCTCTGGAACTTAGGTCGTCTGCTGCTCGTACGAAAAAACCTCAAATGTCATTTTTGTTTTAGTCTGCTCTGGAACTCCCCATCAGTCTCTACTATATCCCGTGCTTGTTGCTATGTCCATTGTGTCTCAATTTCTTCTCGTAAGTTTCGAAACATACAGCCTCCCCCATATCTTCTCCGGAACTGGAGTAGAATCCAGTTGAAAATTGATTAATTGTTTTTTTTTTCCCCTTGTCATCCCTAGTTCTGTTAACTTTCCATGGATAGAGTCAACTAAACAACTAACAATGCTGTCACTGAGGCATTTCTCCCTCACATTCTGCAAAGAAAAAAGATCTAGCTGTGTAAGGCATTTGACTCATTTTGCTTCATCACAATCCAACAATGTGGGAAATGACAGCAAAGCTCTCCCACAGAGTAATCCTAGTGTCAGTTCCTATTACAAAGTTAACAACCAAAGTGCCATAGACACTGCTGCTGGAAAAGTAATGCAATATTTAATAAACATTACTTGTAATTCACAATCATTATCTGATTTTTATTTAGCCTTCTGTAAGATTGACACCATATATGATCCTATACTCTGGAAAAAGTCATGATGGCAGTCATTTATTGGTAGGTGTAAGAATTTCTCTTTTCAAACATGTTAAACATTTTAATAAATTTCCATAGAAAAGTGCCCAGTATTTATGGAAGGAACTTCCAGTTAGAATTGCACATCGTATCCACGAATTTAGATCTCTACCCTTCATCATAGGTTGCAACCCAACTATACTTGAAGTGGTAATTATCTTTGTAAAAACTGTTTTGTTGTTGTCATTGTTTCTCAAAATTCTTAAACATTAGCATGAACTTTACATTCGAGCATTTAACATCTTGAACAATCATCCTGTGATACGTACTCCTGAAGATGAAGCTGCATACAGCCGCTTACTAAGGAATCTCCTTGATGATCACACACATGTGGTCACTCAACTTGCTGCTGGCTTTAAGGAGTGTCGTAAACATATTCAGGTAAAATCTTCATTTTTTAAAAAAGTTAGTTGAATAGTTGAAATAATTATTTCTGAATTCCCCTTTTGAAGAACGAAGATCTAGTCCGTCAGTTCTGCGATCGAACTTTGACGTCTCGTTTGGGAATTCGTCTATTGGTTACCCATCATTTGTCGCTACGCGAAGAGAAGGTTTTTTCTCTTTCAGGCGGATTAAACTTTAGAAAAAATTGCATTAACTAAAAATCATTTACAGCCTCATCACGTAGGCATCATCAATAAATCTCTGCGGTTAAAGGATCTCGTCGAGAAATGGGCCGAATTTACCAGACGTTTAGCTTTCCACCGTTACGGGAAGTCTCCTGATATTCGTTTGAGCGGACACGTCGGTTCAAGTTTTCCTTACATAACCCTCCCGCTAGGTCCCGCAATTATAACTGTAAATCTTTTAAAAGATGAGCCCCCAACTCTGTTTTCTTTGTTTAGACTACGTATTACCGGAAATATTTAAAAATGCTGTACGTGCAACAATTGAATCTCATCCTGACGCCTCAGAGTCGTCCCTGCCATCCATTCATGTCACAATTGCAAATAACGAAGTGGATTTTATCCTAAGGCAAATCACATTTATAGACTGTTCATTTCCCTTAATACTGTGTTGCTAAAATGTCAACAAATTGTAGAATTTCAGATAGAGGAGGTGGTATTCCGCACGCCGTCCTGCCAAAAGTCATGTACTATAACTATACTACAGCGGAAGAGAGCACGGAGCAGCGACTTGCGGTTGATCCACTAGGCAATATCATTGACGCCAGCAACCCAGGTGCTGGTTCTGTGTCTCCGATGCATGGATTCGGGTTCGGTTTGCCAACATCTAGAGCCTACGCTGAATATCTAGGAGGATCATTGACCATTCAGTCTCTTCAAGGTAAAACTATTTTCCAGATTGTTGCGTTGCAACGGATGCCTCATCATCTGCCTTTGTCTTTGACAGGCTTGGGAACGGATGTTTATTTGCGATTGAAGCATATCGACTCGAAACATGACGCCTTCCGAATTTAGGCCGTTTCTCTCTCTCTCTCTCTCTCCAGCCCTAGTTTTTCTCATTCGATAATATCGAAAAAACAAACAAGAAAATCAAGCATATTTTCCTTTATGCTATCAGTTTTGACAAGTCTCTCAACGTAATTCTTAATTATTAGTAGTATAACGTCGCCCAACTGCCGTTCAACGCGTTTTAAGTGCATTGTTTTTCAATCTCGCTGGAAGAGAATGGTTGCTCGGAATTGTTCTATTTACCTTACTTTTTTTAAGGATTTCTCCCTAAGACTCTTCAGTATTGCTTTTTACAAAATTATACCACTTCCTATAATCGAACAGCACTGATGTGATGCACTTTCTTGTGGACGAAGAAAATTCGTGAGTACGAAGTTATAATACGAAAGTAGATGAACACAAAGTCGAAATTTGTTTGGCGGTAGAAAATGGAATTTGATATATTTCATAAATTTTGTAGAAACGTTTAAAAAGAAAAAAAAAACATCAAAGTGTTGATAAAAAGAAGAAATAGAAATTCGACGTCTGCATCACTGTACGAGAAAAAGTTAAAAAAAAATCATGTTTGCTCGATTGAAATAATGTTATATAAATGTTGAAAAAGAGTGCCAACAGCAATGAAATTGTGAACGACAAGACAACATGAATATTTGTGCTCTTGATTTGCTCGCATGGCAGGAAGTGAGAGGACACCAGGAGGGGATTTAAGTGCATAATGCTGCGCTTTGTGATATTCGATATAAAATCACACGATCGGTCGTATTAGGGATACGATTAAAAAAAAAAACGTATGCGAAAATGATATACTTAAAATGCTCTCGAAGAGTCGATTGTGATATTTGAGTGCTTCAAGGAAAATAGGGAAAAACGACGAAGTATTGGATGTCCTTCATCGATTGGAAACTGGCCAAAGCGCGTGCTGAAATCGATAATCAGTTAGGCGGCGCAGTTACTGGAACGATGCCCAAGCACCACGTGTTTATAGCTACTAGGAGGTCGTATCTGTTGCTGCCTCACGAAGTACCGGCAAGTCTAATGAAATTCCTCTGTAACGAAAAGAAATAATTCAGCCAAATGAAAATGAAAAGATATTCCACGACCACGTTAAATACCTTTCGAAGAAAACACTATAGGAATCCGGAGCCGAGTTGGACCTCCCACCTGATTGAAAACGCAATTGCTTACCGACGGCCTCCGATTGTCCTGCTTTGACTAAAGATGGATTGGAATTTACTGGAAACAAAAACGAAAAAAAAAGCTATAGTCAGATTAATGGGCGTTACTGAGGCATATTGGATATAGGCGAGGGAGACTACTTGCCTTTGAATGGATGCTGGAATGAATGTTTGCGTAACATGGCTTTAACGAGAATGAGCGAAGCGAGATGTGGAATGGAGCGAACCGAGTGAGCCAAATCCTCGGCAGTAATCTCAAGGGGTCCGCTATTGCAGTTTTCTTCTTCGGCTGGAAGCGGCCAGAAACCGTCACACGTCACCCACGAGTGCACTTTAATCTCTGGAACAGTGATGCGTTGACTTGGGTCTTTGCACAGCATACGGATCAGCAAGTCCTTTAATTTGGCGGAGGTGGATGGCCTGGCCGGAAACCGTAATCCTTGGTGTTGGATCAAACCGTAGAGAGCTACGATGTTTGTGTCGTAAAAGGGAAGAACGCCGTAGACGAAAGCATAGAGAGTGATTCCCATCGACCAAACGTCTGCCGCCTTGCCAGCAAACTTGCCGACCAAAGCTTCCGGGGCCAGAAAAGCCGGAGTTCCAACCGTATTGTCCAGCCAAACGTCCTCTGCTCCGTGAAATTCGTTACAGACACCAAAATCGGCGATGCGCAATAGACCGTCGTCACCCAGGAGCAAATTCGCTGGTTTGATGTCGCGGTGGATGACGTGGTTGTGATGTACTGAAATTTTAATTTGGCTCATATTATAAAACAAAACACGAAAAATCAATTTTTGAACGAGCTATTTCTCCTACGATATTCAATTCCCAGCAGCAAGTCACGAAAGCGAACCCTAGCTTGTTCTTCTTCCATGGGATTATCGTTTGGCACTTCCACTACTGGTCCCAATTCCAATAATTCAAACACTGTGGCGCAGCGAAAAGAATAAAGCGAATTGATTGTTGGGTTCTTGATTATTCAACTGTTGGCGACCATTACCCAAGTAGAGATTATCTTGAGCTGGATCGTCTAAAACTTCCACCAGTTTGACAACATTGGGATGATTCAATTTCTTCAGAACAGCTATTTCGCGATGGACTCGGTCGAGCGGGTGTGTGATGGTCCCAGTGCTGCTGCCTTTAGTACCGGATTTATTTCTTTGCGGAGCTAGCCGGCCATAGACACCTGCTTTTTGAAGTAGTTTTTTCTTCGAAAGGATTTTCATGGCCTTGAAAAGCACAAATTTATGTTAATCGATATGCAGCAGGAAAAATTCCAAGAGGGATCACACTTACATAGTGAAGGTCATCAGCTTCATTGTAAGCCAATTTGACGATTCCATACGATCCCTGAACATTAAAACATGCGTTGGATCACGTAAACAGCGTCACGTACGTATGATAAAAGAAGGAAATTTACCTGGCCGATCGGTTCTTTCAGTAGGTACTGGTTCAGTTGGATGTATTGGCCAGTCTTCTCTATGCTAACGTGACGGCTCTGTTTGAGAGGACAGCGGCGGCGGACATTGGAGGGTGAGCTCATGGGTGAGTAAGGCAAATTGGGGAAGATAGGACGCTTAAAGTGCAGCGAAATTCCACTCGGGATGGCAATAGGATGACTGGAGGAACGACTACTCTCGCCGCTACCGCTACCGTTGAGGTCCATATTTTGAATTTGGTTGGAGATGACATTCACAAGGCCTAAATGGTAAAATCATTTCAATTTTAATTCATGTGCTGAAAACGGAACGAAAATGTGATCAACAGGATCGAATTGCAATTTACCTGAATGACTAAGGCAGGGGCGTGGGAGAGTGGAGGGTGAAGGCACTGAGCTGCTAAAGACGATTTCATGTTGAATTTCTACACCAATAGGCGATTTGGCGCTATTGTTACTCCTCCTGGATGATGAAAGGAGATCACTGGATGTGCTAGCTGTCTTCTCTTTTTCGGGATGCATTGTCTGTAAGCTGCTATAAATTCTGGGTCCAAATACTACATCGAACTATCAACCACCACCACGCTCAATGCCCTATAAAATGAACAAAAAGAAATCAGAAATTGAAACTAAAATATACCTTCAGGGACTAGTCAATGGTTGGGCCGTAGCGCATGTCCACGGCAACCACACGAAAAGCCCACAACCGGTTTCGAACCTAGCCGCAATTTTTTTGAGTAATGTGATATCGTTACGAATCCCAAGAGAAACGTTATTAGCTTCATTTTTTTTTTTTTTTTACTGAGTCACACAATGTACTATATTTTCTCCTTACTAGCCACTATCCAAGTCAAGGTTAACCATGTTCCATGTCTACAGCAAAGGTATTTAATTATTTTTTTTATTCATGGAAATCTCAATTTAGAATTTACATGATTTGCCTGGATGATTTTACCAAACCAGATAACAAACTTATATTTTTAGAATTCAATTTGAAATGCTTGCAAAACACCTAAAGAGAAAGTATCAAGCATCAATTGCATTCACAATGAGGCCATAATAAACCATAATAAATAAATAAATAAAAAAGTTGTATTTACTTTTTACAATTCAATAGTTATTTCTAAGTAAGATCAGATGCAGTCTTTTAATTCTGTATTTACAAATTTTTAAAGTTCAGGTAGGAATTTTCTTATTATTTTGCTTTTTGATCATATTGATAATAACTTTGAATATTATTCAGTAATCACTTAATGCACTTTTTTTAGTAACAAATGGTTTTCCTCAGGCCATTCTGGAAACGAATTATCAAGAACAAGGTTCCCATCATTATATCTGGCGAACTAAAAAAAAAATGCCAGCGGTTGAACGTGAAGTCAGGTACACCAGAATCGAGGTCCCTACACATATATAGCACTATTCATGAAACTGGGTCGAAGTATAGGTAGGCATCAGTCTCATTAAAATAAGGGCGTACTACGTTGCAAACCATTTCCCACGTACGTTCACCAACACTCACACAACACGGGACTGTTTCACAGCTTAATACTTACATTTCGAGAGGATATTGTGAAAATAAACATTCACCCACCGAGGATGAGCGACACTTAAAATGTCAAAGAGATTTTTGCGAGACCTTTCTGTTGTTGTGAGTGTAAAACGCCACCTATTTACAATATTTTCAACTACAATATTTCTTCCTTGTTTGGCGGGCAAATTCTAATAAACTCCAAACAACGAAACCGTTGGCAGTTGTATGACGGTTACATTATTCTATCTTATCGATTACTCAATATTCTTTTCTCTTTCTGCCGATCCTTTACTGAACAAAGAAAATGTGCGGCAACTGTGATTGTAAAAATGCCAACTAACAATATGATTGCTTTCAACATCATTAATTTACAGGACGTATGAACTCCATATTTTATCAATAGTTTGTTACTTTAAAGACCTTTGATCGTATTCGATCTTTTCTATCCACATCTCAATACATATAAATACAGAGTAGCATATGAAATTTATACGTCTATTTTATTTTCCTATGTCGAAAGATCACACAGATTAGAAATTTGATAAAATTATGATACAACAGGGAATATAATGAAGAAATCTACTACATGATAGGACAGCAGAAGAATAAAATCAAATAAACTGCATTCAATTAATAAATAATTACACTTCGGATTGAATTGGGTCTTGTAACTGGAAGTAAGGCAATCTAAAAATATATATTGAATTTATAAAAGAAAGACACATGCTATTAGACAAATTGCCTTACTTTGAGCGAACTTCCGATGTCAAATGCTGCTGCACCCATTCATGATGAAGAATGCTCTTCAAATCCAGGCGATCCTCGGGTTGATATTTCAGCAATTTACTGATGATGTCACGGGCGCCATTTGTCACATGCTGAGGAAATCGCAAATCCACGCTAAAATAATTCAAGCTGTTATTGAATTACTGCATTCAATGTGGCTTATCAAGTCATAACTTGCCTGCATATTCTTTTGTAAGTCAAATCGGTTTTCTCCTCCTCAAAGGGTGGCTTTCCCACAAGAAACTCGTAGCACAAGATCCCCAAAGTCCACAAATCAACTCTTTCGTCATGAGATCTGCCTTCAACCATTTCCGGGGCCAAGTAGTCAAGTGTTCCGCACATAGTAGTGCGTCTGTTGAGAAAGAGAAATTTTTAGAAACTGAAGTAAAGCCATTTCCTACAAACTACAATCTAATACCGTGAAGATGGAGCATGAACAGACCAACCAAAGTCTGCAATTTTTACATCTCCGTTTGCTCCTATCAGGAGGTTCTCAGGTTTAATATCGCGATGGATTACTTTTCGTGCATGACAGTACATCAAAGCATCAGCCAACTGAGCCATGTAGTTTGCCACACTAATTATTGAAAATCACTTTATGATACTGCAAGAAAACCCATTAAAAGTTGAGCTTACCTTGGTTCTTCAAAGCGCTGCAAAGGCTGGGCCATCAAAAATTTATACATTTCACCCTTTGATGCATATTCTAAAATCAAATAGACTCTGGTTTCATCAAAAAAGTAACCATACATCCTTAAAATGTTGGGATGCCTGTGAATGAAACAATGTGTTATGAGAACTGCAATGCAATGTAGAATTGTTTTACCTCAAATGTGATTGAATCTCAATTTCTCTCCGAAGCTGATGTTCAAGGTGACTCTTTTGGAGCTGTGACTTGAATAGGACTTTAAGGGCTACCACAAATTTTGATTTTCTCTCTCTAGCTAGATAAACATTTCCAAATTTTCCCTTTCCCAATGGACGGCCAATCTCAAAATTTTCCAATGTCCACCTGTGTTTATCAAAGATTGGAGAATACACCAATGTGCAACTGTTAAGATCCACATCTTAATGGTCTAACAAGAGAAGAATGACAAGCATACTTAGGTTTTGATCTTTCATTTTCAAGCTTAACATCCGGTTTTGCTAAGGGAGCAGTGGTCATAGGTTTAGTCACGTTTTGCAAGTCCCTCAACGGTTGCTTGGTCTCCATTTATAACGTGAACTATTACATCAAAATACCCAACAATTTCTTAAATATTTGGAAAGCCAGTACTAATCATTAGATAATAAAAGTTATACTTATTTGCAGCGAAGTATTCGAGTAAGGTCTCTTTGTAACTAAAGTCAACTAGAAGTCTGGAACTAACGTTACTTCTTTAAAAGTCGGAGAAGATTTGTCTACCCTGTCTGGTTTGAAATTTGAACATTGACGCTAGGGGGCCGATGGGGTTTTAAACGGTAAACCCATCCTCTTGAAGTCTGATTGGTCAAGGACTCAAGGTCGCAGAGAACGATCAATATCAATTAAATTTAAAACATTTTAAAATAATATTTTAACTAATTGTTTTAACATTCCTAAAAATTTTATGAAAGTAAAAGATTAAATAAAATCGATGGGTTATATTTGTTTTATCATTGAAAAGTTGGCAACATCATAATGAGGGGGCTGGGGAACTGAGTTTTTAGGTAACCTTGATAAAATTGCGTGGTAGCATACCTTTTTTTATTAACCCTACCTGAAAACTGAAAACTTATGCAATATATTATGACCCAAGGGCACGAAGAGCCCTGCTTAGTAAGTGTAATTCTAAAATGAAATTCACGTAGCCCCGTATGGCCCATCAAGGGTTTTGTCATAAAAGAAAACGTCTGTCATATTGTATCACGTAATTTGTCATGCAAATATTGAGAACATATTGCCGTTATTGGATTATAGTTGCCAACAGCAATTTCCTGTCAAAAATGAAATATGTGTTACGATGCGGACACAAGATTATTAGCCTGGTCTGGCCTGGGTTGTAGTGGAAATTGATCGTATAAAACACGCAACTGCTAAACAGCAGTTGGTTCCTGGTTCGTTCTTTCATATTTTGTAAACAAAAGGCTATCATTAGAGTACATGTCATTTCATGATACTAGAATCGATCGAGGATTCAATTCTAAATTTCGTAGCATGGTAAACAACTTAATAATTAAAATTAAATGCATTATTTTACCTAGTGACCAAGCTAGAATGTATAATTATTTGCATAATACCTATATTATAGGTGGATGAAGAAACTTTGGTTGAACAGCAATCTACTTTGTGGGTCGAGGTTTTCGTCGAATATTCCGTTAACTTAATTTATCTTCTAATCAGTTTTGTCATTGACTTTGTTGAAGTGTTACCAGGGCACTGTGAAAGTTTATTTAAATCTATTCTCTTAAAGTTGATTGATTTCTCAGAAATATTAGTGAACTTTTATGATTCAGCTTTTTCTGATTTCCAAATTAAATTATTACAAGTTTTCTTTTGCATACTGACTGTCCATGTATTAGCTATTTGTGTTGCGTGGAAAATTTACAGCGAAAGAATAACACAGAGATTTCTGAAGCCAAGTCAATACGAAATTTCAAGTGAACAGCTGAAGACTGCAGTTTCTGAGTTAAAGCTACCAAGTGAGCATACACCACGGTGGTAAGGCGTAGGATTCAAAATGGATAAAATTAAAAAGTTTTTTGAAAAGAAGAAAGCTGATACAAAATTTAAATTGGCTGGTAATAACATAATAATTAATATGGGTTTGTTAAAAGAGTAATGAAAACTTGTAATTTTTTAGGAGAAGGACATAAACTTAATGAAACTGTTCAACAACCAAAACTAAGCAAAAATTTGGCTCCTACTCAAGCTCGTTCTGAAGCTTCAACTAGTGCAGCACAACAACAAGCTGCAGCTGCTGCATTAGCCAGATTTGAAAAGAAAAAAGACCCTACTCCCCAACAGCGATCAGCTGCAATAATAAGAGCCCAGGCATTAAAGGAATTGGAGCTAGAGAAACAGGATACTTCAATTCAAAAGTTAACTCTGTCTGAGAAAACCCAACAACTTCCATCCTCAAATGAACTTGCTGTTAGTGGAGTTTACTACAAGTGCCCACTGATAGGTAGTATGTGTATCCTCTGTGATAGTAAATTAAATTAATGCAATTATTTGTAGGACCTGAAGTACTGCCTAAAAAAGAAATTGAAAAATTGATTAAGGAGTTTCTTTATCAGCAATTAGAAGATGAGGAAGCAGGACTTACTGCTTGTCTAGTTATACACACATTAAATAAGCCTCAAGAAAAGGTTATTTTTTATCATTTTCAAATAAAGAAATCTATTTCACATTTTTTCTCTCTCGATTAATCGACGATATAGGTTCAGCAATGTGTTGAAACATTGTTTCGCTATTTGGATAACATAGTACAGAACCCAGCTGAGGAAAAGTATCATAAAATTCGTATAAATAACAAAGTGTACCAAGAACGAGTAGGTCGGCTGGAAGGAGTACAACAATTTTTGCAAGCAGCTGGTTTCCAGTTAAAGTCTATACAAAATGCTCAGCAGGAGCCGGAGGACTTCTGGGTTTTATTAAACACACAACCAGAACACATCGAATATATTAGTGTAAAAATTTCATTTTATTCCTGAATACGGTTCAACTATAGATTGCCTATTATTGCAGAATTTACGTGATGGCTTGATAAGCGCGGAAGCGATTCGGCCAGATTTGGATAGAGGAATACAAATTTTGATGCCATCGCAAGCTGCCCAACGGGTGGAATTGCCTTCGGACTTTTTTTGGCTTACAACCGAAGAAATCAAACGAGAACAACAATTGAAAACCGAGGCGGCTGAGAAAGGCTTGATGCTTCGTACTCGGGCTATGAGGGAACGAGATGAGAAGGCTGCATCACGAAAATACCGATTTACCCTGATCCGCATAAAGTTTCCGGATGGTCCCGTGCTCCAAGGAACGTTCAAAGTCAATGAGACTATGCAAGACGTTCGCTTGTTTGTTTGCGATGCACTCGAAGAACCCTTCATAGAGTTCAATTTAGTATCTCCGGCTGGTGTGGTTAACCAACCGGACATTCAAGATTCAACTCTACTTGATCTTCAACTCTGTCCATCAGCAATTTTTCATTTCACTCCAGCCGTTGCATCCTCTTCTGGTTACTTGAAAGACGAGTTAATGATCCTTATGCAATCCATGTGATTGCTTATTATTATTCACTACATCCATGAAATATTTGAACCCTTTTCCAGATAAAATTCTGCATTAGTCACATATTGTTTTCATTTGGTTGTTCTTTTTTTTGGCATTTTTATTTTGCGAAGTGATAAACAAAAATTCCTTTAGGTGTTAAACAGCGACAACGGATGTATTCTGTTTTGTTGGTATTAATGAAGTCCGTTGAGAAGTATGACTAGTTCCGATACACAATGGATCATTCGACACAACCTGAATCGACGCATACCTTCAATTAGTCTAAAATACAGTATATAAGTTTACGGTGACTGGGGTATAAGTTTCTGCTGGCAGATATGAATTATTGTGGAATAAGCCTGAAACAATTTTTTTTTCTAAATCAGTGCTGTAGAGTATTTGTTGATCACTTCTAGAAGCAGACATTTAAAGAAACACGCAACACATTTAAATTAAGTAAAATTTTTGCCATGAAAGAAAAACAAACAAACTTCCGGTTGATACTTTTGAAGAGTTTGCAGGAATGAATACTGTTAATCTTCACTGGAGTCGCAGGCAGTCAACCACTTACTTGTTATTTTGCCGTGCGGGGAGGGACAGGTGGAAGATTCCTGGCTGGGATGGGTGGAGGAGCCCTTACTACGTTAAACGACTGTGGGGGTTGAGAAGCCGTTGAAATTCCGTTGGAGGGCTGAGCTTCTCGTACTGGTACGACAGGAGGAGCTGACGGAACAGCTGAAGCTTGAACTGTAGAACGGGCGGGAACAGGAGGGAGAGGGCGGGAGACAGGTGGAGGAGCTTGAACTGGAGGAGCTTGAACTGGAGGAGCTGGTGGTGGAGGTTCAACTGGCGGTGGTGCGCTATTACCAACGTTCCAATCTTTAGCTTGCTGCTGTTGTTGCTGCTGTTGTAGGGCTAAACTGTTGGGCGGTGGTGGACGTGGCATCATGGGTGATCGTGAAGATTGTGCCACTGGTGCTGATTTGAATACACCTGATTTAAAAATAGTTATGCAGTTGATGGGATAGTGAAGAAGGACATAATGTTTGTCTATTTTACCTTCGCTCATTTGTATTTGATTGGCCAATAGTGCCAATACACGAATATCTTCGTCCACAGTACGACTTTCCAAAGGAACTACAGAACCGTCGGGTATGAAGAGGGGCACAGTGTTGGCAGCAGCTAAAAGGAAATCCCTAGCTACAGCAGCTGGCCAGTCGGTAGTTTTCAGCTTCAATCCTAGGCGGAGGTGGTTTATCTGTTCGAATAGGGGCATTATTAGTCAAGTGCATTCAAATGTATTAAGATGAAGTGACACACCTGCAAAGGAGAAAGCGCTACGGCAGCCAGAGCCGCCACTCCATCACGAAATGTCAGAAGAAGACCTTCGTGTGCGAAACGAATCAGTAAAACATCGCCGGCTGCTTGATTGACTCGCGTAAGCATGCCGGTCAAAACCATTTCATCGTCGGCCCAACTGGTCTGATCTTCATCCTCTTCTGATTTACCTAGAACTTGAACGACAACAGTGGCATCCGATGGGCCTAATCTCCCAACCACATCTTCCAAGACCGATCGGGCTCTATCAATGCGGGTCGCTAGGATGTCTATATCTATGAAAGCCATTACAGGCCTGTGGTCGCTCTGTTTTAACTCCGCTCGGCCATAATAAGCAACTCTGCCTGGATTGTGACCATGATCACGTCGCTTACGGAACAATACGCGATCCGTCCAGGCTGGAGCTCGGCATTTCTCGCTCGTATCGTAATCATCGGAGAATAGATCGTATTTATACGTTGGTGGAAAGCTGATCTCGCCTTCAACGTAATTTACGAACGTATTGCCTTGGGCTTGTTGAATTTTCAATTGGTCGTACTGCAGAAGAGAAGACCATTCTCGTAGACTGACGTATTCTTTAACCTATTGAAATTCAATTCGAAGTAACAATTACGTCTTTACTTATTACAGCATTTTGAAGCATTATAATAGATTTTACCTCATCTCGATCGAGATCAATGCGATAGTTGAAATCGCCACACCAGAAGACGAAATCATGCTGCTCCACCTTACGTCCGTGAGGAAAACAGATACGTCGAGTGATTTCTGCGTAGTCAGCATTTCGCTCAGCCCATTGTGATTGGCCAGCGGCAAAATGACTGCAGACAAAACACAACGAAGTATTGCCTAGCAAAAACCGCACTGCCACACCACCTTTATTTCCCGTGGCACCACCCAGACCCGTTTTCACCGAGTCTGTGGCCACGTCGCGCACGTCAGCCGCTAATTCCGGCCGAATGAAAACGTACAGACATACTCCAACTAACTGAACGTAAGTCAGAAGCGCAAATGGACGATCCCGCGACAGCACCTTGAAAACATATTACATATTCATTGATTATTTCAAATAAGCGGTTTTTCACAGACACTCACCTTTTGTAATTCAGTTGCCCAAGCTTTGGCGTTTTCGCTACTAGCTGCCATGATGTTGGAAGCGTTCAAGTCTACGATTTCCTCAAAACCAACAGCGTAGATGTCCGCTGTTCGCCAACCTTGTTCCTCGCTTAGACACACCAATGATCTATTCCCCAAAATACCACAAAAATTGCCATTAATAACGGATTTGGACGCAAGGAAAAGCGAAGAAACAAAAACAAAAAACAAAATAAAAAATAAACAAGTCAAAAGAATTTAAAGAAAATCCGTTAACTAGAATCTAAAGTAAAATACACAATTACACATGCTCCGATTATTTCCAAATTGGGATGCTCTCTAATCATGCTAACATATATTAGTTAACTCACCCATCCCAATTCCACGAAATAAATTTTTTTAAAGGGTAAGTAAAAATGGGAGAAAATTACATTTGGCTTTTCAGTAAATTAAGGAGTAAGTTTTACCTAGCGGCAGCTGAATCTTGATGTGGACTATCAAGCAACCAGTCGGCCAATGTAGAGTCTTTGTAAACGACACTACGGAAATGATGACCACCATTGACGTTGTATGTTCCAACTGCCACGCGAATAGGTTGCGGCTCCGTGAATTCAGAATAGCGAGAACACATGCCATGCAATATATCGGCAGGCAGGACACTCCAGTGCGGTGGTAAAAGACTGCGAGCCAGATCAAAGATGAAATCATTCCCCGTACCTCCATGGATCAGCAAATCGAATGCTTCCTATTTTAAAAGGACCGAGTTATATTTCCAATTTCAAGCTTACAATTTAATTTCGAATTTTACCTGTTTACTACTGTCCAATAAATTATTCTTAAAAAAATAAAAAAAATATAAATGTTATTTTAACCTTTCAAATTATACATTAAGTGGAAATTTTTTTAAAAACACCGGGCATAGGTTACGCATAGCCTACTTGAATAGTACGAGCAGCCGAACGCGCGCCATCCATTATCTTTGATCCACCCTATTAGAAAAACACGTTCTTAATTAATTCAGAAAAAAAGAGAGAAGAAAAAAAAAAAAAAAAAAAAAACAGCTCAAAATAAAATTTTTAATCAAATCAATCACTTGTATAGCGCCAGTTCCAGCGTAGATTTTGCTGATTTCATTTCCATTGTTAACCCACATCGCCCGGAAAACTTCCTCAAACCTTGTCCACGTCTGTGGTTTCGTCTGGGGTTCTAGCGCCTCCAATTGTAGTGCTAACATCTCTAAACCGATGAATGTCTGCACACTTTTTTGGTAACAAAATATGCAACTATAAGTCACCAATCCACAAAAACAACCTAAATAATTAATCATACCAATTAGTTCGGTCAAGGCAGTCAAGACAGTTGGTACGAACAACTCCTTTTTGCTGTGAAACTACTCGCTGATTCTTGAGTAGGAAGAAGGAATGGCGATCTAGGATCGGCTTCAGACTTTGTTTCAATTTGCTGAGATTTTGGAGATTACCACCTTTACATTCTTGGTGGTAGTCGAACATTATGTGAGGCATTGCTTCGTAGTAGCGCTTCTGATCAGCCTGGAAGAGTTGACTAAGAGAAGCCTCGCCTTCTTTCGCACCCACCATGTTGAGACCGAGTAGATTTACAATAGCTGTGTCATGATATCTTTGCTGCATTAGTTTCAAGTGGCGTTCCAAAGCTTGCGAAGAAGCTTCAGGGCCACGAGAAAATCTGACTTTATGCGAGCCTACTTGAACACCTGGCTGTTCCCAGAAGAGTGGGACAGATCCACGAGTTTGAAGAAAAGCTGAAGCATCTCCTTGGTCACCATATATGAGTTGCTCCGTTTCAACGAAATTAGCTACATGGCCTTCGTCGTTAACGCCGCGTACATTAAATCGCGTACCAGCCCGTTCACAGCTAAGACGAGAAAAAATTGCTGCTTTGAACTGACGATGTCCTGCATAAACAGTGCGAATTTCAACGCTGCCACATGTTATCCGTAGAAGCCAGTGGGAACAGTCAATTCCATAATGTTGCAATGGTAGATGCAACAGCCTAAAAAATAAAAAATTAAGTTAAGACTTAACCCACAACACTTCCTTACTTATATAAAAATCTGGTCTATTTTGTTTGTAATTGCAAACCTATTCCAGAAAAATCTGTTGTCTGTCCCAGGATTCTGTTGGAGCTTCTGAGTACATAATGTAGCATCAATCGAGTCTTCACTTGATGACCAGAGAAAATAAAATGTGCCAGAGTTGAATAGTTTCCTCAGTTCAGTGACTCTCTCTTCTTCCACTGTTTGGGGTCCCCTCAGTGGAAAAAAACTTGTTTGATTGATTCTAAACACTTCTGACTCCCCAATCTTTCCAACTGACACACAACCTGTAACCATGACTAGATATTGTAAGGGTCCATCTCCTACAACCCAATATAAAAAAACTTAAATTAGATTCTAAAAATATGAAAAACTTAAATTATTTAACAAACCTGTACTGACTAACAGTACTCCAAGGCATCCATAAGCATCAGAGAGTTTTGTGTATGATTTTTTCACAACTTCAACCTCAGCAGATCCTAGTTTAAATGGTATACATTTTGGTTATTTGTATGTGTGAATAAAAAGAACTTTGCTTCGATTACCCAAGGCAGCAATTACTAGAGATTCAAATAAGAGAGCTTCGTCTCGGTTTCGTTGTTCGAGTAAAACACTGTACGGTCCCTGTCCATTGACTTTATGCCATATTTTATAACTTTTTCCCATAGCCATTTTTGATGGCTCACTTTAACAATACAACTTTTAAAAATAAAATGTGCGCTCACATTAGCTTTTACGTGACTTAGAATGGAATTGATACGTTCGGCTCGTTCTCGCACATTCGTCTGTCAAAAAGACAAAAATCAGAATGTCAAAGTAGCACAGTCGGGATCAGCTGTGCAATGTGCTGAATCATAGAGGATAGGAAACTAGCTATCAAACTAGGAAAATATCGAAAATATGATGAAAGCGCTCGCCGCGCCCCCATGCTGCAGTGTTCGGAAGATCAATTGGGAATTTAAATTGGAAATGATTAAATCGCGATTTAAATCAACTTTTGGGTGATTTTGATTTTGATCTTAAATCATTTTGTCTTTTATGATTTTTTTGGTGATTTTTCGATTTTAAATCACATTTTTATAAATCAAAATCAGAAAGCAAATTTTTCCCCAAAACTATGTTCAATGATCCAAATTTCTAATTCGTATTCGTACAAACATTCGTACAAAAAACCACCTTGGTGGGGTTGGGGTGTGCAAATGAGCGTGAATGCCAGTGCCCGTAAAACATGTTTTAAAGTTTTGAGTTTTACGGGGCTGACACGCTGCCCAAGCCGGCCTAAAGGGGGGGGGGGTGGGGTGGGGGGTCGAGCGGGGGAATTACGCACATCCCTGGGAGAGGGTAAGGGGGTTATATATATGGTATATGTTTACATTTACAAAACTTACTCAAATATAAACGAAAAAACGAGGTCTTTGCATGAATAAGGGATCGGGTGGAAATTAATATGATTCGAATCAGTTTTTCACGCTGATTCTCACAGTATGTTTATTTTATTATCAAAATTATAATTTCCCCACGTATCTTATCTAAGTTGAGATAAGCTCCCCCCCACTTTAAAACGGACCCCACGCAATTTTTGGAGGGCGGTTCTTTTAATGTGGTGAAATTGCAGAAGACCTTCATCCAAATCACCGTTTTCATGCTGCCTACAACCCTCTTTTGCCTAAAGGCCAAATACAGAAAAGGTGGTGTTTTGCTCCACATCGCTGGCTCCTGCACCGGCGGTGCACCGGCGGTGGGGATTCAAGCAGTCAATTTTTTTGTGGAGACCAAAGCAGTTTGAACATCTTTTTTGGTTTGTGATGATCGTCTTCTTTTCCTCCAGCTCCATTGTGCAGTTTACATGCAGAAAACGCAGGGCAGCGTTTGTTTTTTGGGGGTTGGAGCTGCTGCTTCTCTCCTTGGAGGTGGCGCCTTGTTTTTCCTGGGTCTGTTAAGAGATTTGGATTGGGTAGTCGGCTTACTGCTTACTCCGAGCTGCTTTTGGTGTTATTGCTGCTTTGACTAGTTGTGGAATTTGTACCGGCTTTGGGTTCTGTACCCTCAAACGACTGAGTCGCTCTGCAGCTTCTATCCGATCTTTAAAAATTTTTAGAATTGGATCAATGTCTGTCATCTAATTTGCTTCTGATTTTGTCAACTCGGCTTGAAGTTTAACGGAGATTGAGCGATGTGCACAAGGGGCTCCCTCAATGAGTGAGCTTCCCTCGATGACTTGTTCTTCACCATAACCTCTGTGTTTGTTGAAACGAAAATTTTGCTAATCGCATCGAGAGCGTGGTTGGTCATCACTTTAGCTTCGTCCGTCGATGATGATTGTGGCTTCCCTTATCAATTTTGCCGAGTAGCTGTATTCATCTATTTTTGATCTTGTTGTTTCTGTGATAGGAGGATAAATTTTAAATTGAGAGTGGTATGTGGCTTCATTGATCAACAATGTGGCGATTCCAGTTGAAGCGACAGCAATAATCTTTTCCCCTTCACCCTCTAGAACGTGGATTAGAATATTATTGATAAATGTTTTCCCCGTTCCACCAGACTATCTAAGAAGAATTAACGTGATTGAAGACAGTTTTTATCATTGATTGCTGCCATAATCTGATCGAATACCGCTCGTTGACCAACATTTAATTTAGCCATCATCATTTCGCCTCTCAATTTCTTTTTTTTTCAGACATTCTAATAATTTTCTTAAATTTCAGCGGCAATTAGTCTACCAATCAGTTTAAAATCAGGTATGGGTAGTTCGAAATCTTCATAGTAGATTGTTATTAAAAAGAAGTTGCGCGTTCCTCGGACGACAGCGGCAACATATTTCGACGAAAAGTTGTCTTAACTGGAGTTGCATTTCAAAAGCAGCGGCTTCTCCCATAAACTTTTCGCAAACACTGTCATCAGCGAGAAGATTTCTTGTCATGGCCGCTTCCTTGAATGTGGAATACAAAATGTTGTCAACTGTTCGAAGATAATCAAAACTTGTTGCTCCATTTACCTCAAGCAAAAGCAAGCGAAGACTGTGTCTTTCTTCTTGTTTCACCCCAAAAGAATAAATTCTGGCGATAAAATTTCTTCTTTTCTTTCTTGGTTCCCATCTAAGTTGGTTGTTATCGAAGCAGAAATGCTTCAGAATTTCACGATAGTAGTACTGTCTTGCCGATTCGTGTTCCTGGTTTAATTAAACCAAGCTGTCAAAATCGTTAATTTTGAAGCTGCGTTTGACACTATGATGCTACTTCATAGCTCTCAATGCTCTCCGTAATCTCTTGCCACTTTGGATAACAGGTAAATGTGAGGAAATAAGTCGGCTTTCCAAATCTTCCGCAAATAGCCATTTCATCACGACATCCTTGTTTCATCGTTCTCGGACTATAAAAGACGAAGGTAAAATCACAGGCGTTCTTACAGTAATGTTTTCTCTTTCAGCTCGCGTCGTAATATAGTCCGTAAGACCGTTATACTGTGCGAAGTAAATGTACTTTTGATGAGTTTGAAGATAATGAATCCTGTTTGCATCAATTTTCACATACGAATCAACAATACATGTTTGAGTCAGCGGTCCTCCGTATAAAGCAGCAGTTTAAAAAATCTCTTTGCGAATTGAAAGTTGACTACTATAAAACTCGCACTGAGTTATTCTGGAACGTGGCCCTCTTCGATTGACGTCATTGTTTCGTACTGGAACATCAGGATTCAGGATCAATATCGACTTCTGTTTCAAATTCTGGTTCCGGTACAATTTCAGTTCGCATTGGGTCTTCTTCATCGTTTAAGTCTGCGATTCTAGATTCCTCATTCAAGATTCTCGCTCTTCTTGATTAGCATGGACAACATAATCTTGGTCATCTTTAGATTTCTTCGTTTTGAATTTTGATCCCATCCATTTTCACCATTTGGAAAAAAAACAATGGGTGCGTCATGGGATCACACACGGGTTTTTGAGTATCAATCCAAATGAAACCTTTTCCTCTCTGTGGAATCAATAGATGCCCTCAGATATCCCTGTTTTCAGGGGTGCTCCATCAATGAGTTTAAACACAACGGCAATTTCTCCTCCTGTGGGGCGTATATTCTTATATCCTTTCATCAACAACTAACGGAGCCTTACCTTCAACTGCTGCTTGTCGGTCCTCTTCCATAGCCACTTGACGCATGTTTTCTTCTACGCGTCATCTCGCAAGATCAGCTACGACTTCTTCTGTTGCACGTCGAATTCGGTGGTACCCTTAATCAATTCTGCGTCTTTATTGTCTACTCGCGGGCATTTCCTGTTGACGTAATTTACGTATACATTTAGACCTTGCGGTTTTTTCTTCTTGTTTTTTTTTTTTTTACGTTTCCTCTCGGCGTAACGTTCCCTGACAGCACGCAATCTCAATTCCTTCGCTTCCGGTGTTTCTACATTTCTTTTTGCTTTTAGTTAATAATTTTTTTTGCTTTCTCTTGATCAGTTCCCTCATAATCCGTCCTGATAATCCGGGATGTAATGGTAGACCTCATGGCGAAGAGGCGAATCGTTTGAGAAGCGTCCTTCAAAGGAAGTCTGATTGTAAAACTAATGGCACTTTGGTTTTGAATCCGGTAAAAGTTTTTCTAAATAAAAATGTCCATTATTAATGACTTGTAATATTTAATACCTAATTGAAGTATAAACCAACAACAGTTATTGACACCCAAGGATAAATACCAACAACAGTTATTGACACCCAAGGAAATGAGTAGGGTAAAACACTCATTTCCTTAGGTGTCTCAAATTTTGAAAAAGACTCAAATGTATGAAAGCGTAAACCCCTTTAAATGAAATCATTAAAAGGATTGCAATCTAAAAAAAAATTATGGGAACATACTGTTTTCAAAATTATGAGATACAAAATTGTGGAAGGACTGCGAAGAAGATGTTATTAAGGACAATGTTGAAGTTTCCTATGATTTATTTTCTTAAAATTTTATAAAAATTTTCAGTTTCATTCAATGTCTTCTTCGCAGTCCTTCCACTGACAATTGGGTAACTCTAAATGTTGAAAACAGAACGTTCCCAGAAACTTCATTTGGAATGTAGTCCTTTTAATGATTTCATTAAAAAAGTTAGAGGCTTTCATAAATTCAGATAACTTTTCAAAATCTGAGACACCTTAAGGAAATGAGTGTTTGTATCTTATTCTTTTAATATTCATTATTCCTTTGGGCTGCACTTGCTCACTGAATATGACTATACACATTTCAAAAATTATGGGGAAAGAGTTAAAGGAATTTTTAAAGAAAAACTACTTTTCTATTTGCTGGGAATTACACTGCCAAAACACAATAGCATTTAAAAATACTGTTTCAAATTGACAATGAATTGATCAATGAATTAGCTGAGCAAATGAAAACTGTATCTTCTGTCTTTCAACATCAGGGGAGGAATTCTTTGTTCGTTAAGTGAATTCGTCACTTAAAGTAGAAGTACGTCCTTATAGTACGAAGATTTTTGCTTATTTTAACTTATATTTCGAATTATATTTCATTTTTTTTTTGTATTTTCGGGCATATAAGTAAACTTATATGTTAGCAAAATTTGGCTGTTTTTAAAGCCAACAACTTGTTGGCTTAAACGCGTAATAGTATGCTTAAACGCACAATAGTATGCTTAAACGCACATGTTGATAAATGTTTTCGGTTATAAGGTTTCTCTATTGGACAAATACTAGTGTTTCTTAACATTTTTCTAAATAATGAATGGTGGTAGATGGTTCAATGAAGAGCTTAGAAATAACGTAGACGAAAGGAATAACGATTTAAAAAGTGACTCACGATGTTGACAAATTCGGCTTGAAAGTATCTACAAGAAAAATGGTTCCATTTTATTGAAATCGAGATACAAAATTGAATACCCTCCTCCTTACTCAAGTAAAACAAATGTTGTTGCCTAATGCAAGTAAAGTTGAAAGTCGTACTTTCATACTACCAGAGTATAAATCTCTTTTGCTGTCATGGCTTGTCATATTATATGTGACATCTATTGAGCAGTTTGTGATTCCGTAACGACAAAAAGTGTTGGTCGAGTTCGGGATCTGATTCTATTCCGAAATTTCTTATTCGACAGTTAACTGCACCAGAGCCATCCGGATTTACGCTCTCCTCAACCTCATTGTGTCCTTTGACAGTCCCCTCGCACAGTAGCAAAAAATCTCATCTCTTAAACTCGCAATTCTTGAATGGAATCATCCAGATCCCCAATTCGACCAAAGCATGTCGAAATTGCATTTTGAGAATACAAAAGTGATAGATATGAACTAGGAGAAGAATCGAGTGAAGAAATAATTGAAATTTAAAAGGGAGGAGGGGAAGAAAGGGTTAGGAAGCATAGATGAAAAAAGTGATAATTTAGAAAAAGGAAATGGAGAAAAGAGAAATGAAAAGTTAAGCAAGTAAAAGGAAAAAGTTTTAAATTAAGAAAGGAAATTGAAGAAGCTAAGAAAAGTCTTAGAAATGCTGAAGGAGACGTATGGGTGAAGACAGAGAGATATTTTGATGATAAGCGTAAAGAACAGTAGTGCAAAAGAAAGTGCAAAGAAAAGCGAAGAAGAAATAAGATTGATTGAAAAATTGAAAGGATGTAAAAGAAAGTGAAATAAGGAGAATATGGAAGAGGAGACAAAGATTGTAAAAGATTTATTCAAAATTCGTGAACAAAAAAGAGAGGCTGCCAGAGAAGAGCAACTGAAAAGGAAGAAAAAAAGAAGATGAAAGACAAAAGAAATTCAAACTCAAAGAAAAAGCTCACCAAGCATATCAAGAAGTGAATCGCATGGTCGAATAATCTGAACGTCTCGTTAATAGTAGATTTTTATGTTACCCCTACTATTTGTTTGTTAGACGTATAAAGAACAGTTAAACAAAACTTCCTTACAATGACCTTTGCCCATTAAGCTTCATTTTTTCTTCGCAGTCCAACTAAATAAAATTAACAACAAAAGTGGAAGGACTTCGAAGTTGAAATTAATGGAAATTAATGGGTTTCCTTGAACTTCATCTTCGCAGTCTTTCCAATTACAATTTTAACAACTTGGACGGCGAGAAAAAATGAGGCTGGTCAGTGAAGGTCATTGCTAGGTTGTTTTGTAATGGATTTGTCTGTTTTACACAAACAAAGAAATTGAGAAATAACAAAAAATGAAACTTATCATTATGTCTGCTTTTTTATTTTTCTTATGACTTCCACTTCCCAGCATAACAAAAATTTAACTTCAATTGCTACCGTGCTCAAAAGGAGTGGAGTGATAAATCGAAAATCGGAAAGGATGAGGAAGGAGAATTCGGAAATGAATCTGACATCAAAAGTCAAAAACGAAGAAAAACAAATAGCATCGTTGAATAATGAATGGTCAAATTAGTTATTAATGTCTGGCTGAATACATTTTTTTCTTCAATAATTGCGGTATTTACTTATGAGAATTTACACCCAAAATGCATTTGAACTTAGGGCAATTTTAATTAGTTTATTTAACTGATAGATGGAAGAAATTTCGTTAATAATTTCGTTGGTAAATGACGGTCATATAAATTTGCGTTGAAGAATTCCCCCTTTCTTTTGCTTGATGATGAAAAAGAAGCCGCTGTCGGTTATAGACTCCTTTCAAGAGCAAAGTGTAAGTGACCAATCATCGACTCATTGACACACACACAAGCTCACCCCCCCCCCAAAGTTGTATTTTATCATAGCCTACTGTATTTAAGAAGCCGAAAGGTTTGTGCTTTTTTTAAAAGCAAATTTGTCTTCCTTTCCTCCAATGTTACCCAGTCTTCAAGTAGAGCCACGGGAGCCGTTGTATCGCCTAGTGGTGATACATAAAAATTTAACTTTTCTATCGATATGATCTAGTTCGAGAAGGAATAAATGAAGATTTCAATATGGTGGCCTTTGTTTGTGAGGCATGCCGTTCCGTGTAACATCGTCACTAATAGTCCTCGCGGCAAAATATTAGTGGGGCCTTCATAAATTACCGCTCATAAATTCGGGTGATTCCCAGAACTCAACCCAAACCCCCGGCATAATTTTGAACACCAGGTGGCTCCCGTGGCTCTACTTGGAGGAAGGGAAATTGTAGGAAAGGTGGACAAAATGTGCTTCAATTTTTCCACACTGGAGGGATAGCATTCCTTTCGGCTTCTTAAATACAGTAGGCTTTTCTGTTATGGAGTATGTAAAATGTAAAATGTAATGCATTCCATTATATGTAACATATATTTCTATAAATGAAATACTATTTAAATCAAGATTTAGATCACTAGAATTTTACCTTTTCTATCGCGTTCACCATAGATTTTTCATCTTCGTTTCAAATGAGTACATTTTTAGCTGTTTCCAATGAATTAATTTCTTCCTTCACCCTATATATCCCAGAAATATTCATGTAAAGACTGAAGTGATTTTGTATGGATAAAGCAGGCTAAAGAAATAGTTTCAAATTCTTCGGCCACTGCTAAATAAAAGCGGGGACAAAAGAAATGACACATATTAGGATCAAGCACCCCAATAATATTCAAAAATTAAAATTTTACATTACAGAGAAATAAGGGAAGAAAAAAGTCTTAATCAGAGTCGTCCAGATTCTCGGTTTTTTTAGTTCTCTTAATTCAGCCCTTTAGTTCTTTTTCGTCAGTTTTGCAAGCACCCCCAACAGATCTTTGGAAAGAGGATTATCTACCCGGTTAAAGGCATCCCAAAGTACCGTCAGGTGGTGCTGCTTCGACTCTGTATTCTTGTTCAACCTTCTCAGGGCCTGTTTTTTGGGAAAGGAACTTGGCCGTCATTGATATTTTCTCAGTCTCATCTTTCATCTTGTGGAGAAAAGTAACGAGACGATGAATACCCTAGAATAACAAAATATAATAAGAAAAAGGTTACAGATAATTAGATGAAAACATAAAGTTACCAGCAACAGCTTTCAGGTTGTTGTGAGTCCCCTCGACGTTATTGTTACAAATGTCGTTATTGTTATTGCCTACAAAAAACGACAGACGACGGCTATGATGGATCTGGGCGGTTACGTCATCATCTTGGTCGAGACCAGTGACCAGAAGATCTAGCCGGGAAAATGAAAAGAAGAAAATTGTGGCTCGGTTTAATACAGAAAGGACGGTCATTCGGCCAGTCATTTCATGAAATTGGCCGTCGTGAGCGGGGGGTAGCACTCAGTTTTTTTTTTAAAGTTGGACACAAACCTCCAAGGTGGTGGTGGAGCCATTCTCTCTCTCCTCCATTGGCCGCCGTTCCAAAACTACTCTGATGGTCGATAAGAAGAAACATTTTTGAGCCTTTCATCTGCGGCCGCCAGTAAATCTAAACTATAACAGTTTTTTGCACAGACAATATATACGACGCTAATGTGTCTAGACACTCCAGCCCCTGCTGACGGAGACTGGAATTCAATGAAATTGGCCGTTCGCTTTCCCCCTCCCCACAGTCCACCTCCCGAATAGATTATTTTTATTTCATTTTACATAGAAACATGTATCAAAGAGATGAGAGTGAATCAGATTAAGGGATGGAATGGAGTCTGTAAACCAATTTTTTGTTTCTTTTTTGTTTGTTTCGTTGTTGCATTATGTGCAGCTTATTGCTGGCGACTTTGCAAGAACGACAAAGACAAGGTTTTTACTTTATGACTGGAAACAATTAGACGTGAAGGATATAAATCTCTCTTTGTTGTTAGTTAAAAGAAAAACCACAAACTTGTGTCGCCCTACAACAATTTAGGAAATTTCATTCATCAGTATTGGATTTGTATTTTTTCATTGTGTTGGAATTTAAACAAATAAACATAATACATTTAAACAGAGGCTCTGTTTTTCTTTAGACAACATGATAAACATTCCATTAAAAATGGAGCTTCCGAATAATCAGGGTAATTCAAGGTGAATGTGTGGGTGATAAACACGTATAGCAATCATACCACTGATTGCTTATACAATTATGCACTTCAAGCAATTAGATGTCGTCACATACACAGAATGAAGAGCTTGTTACACACACATAATTACCAGGTACACGTGAATAATCAACACCTTTGATGAGACACAAAATATTGAAAGGATAAATCAAAGCGCAGTTGAGAGAATCTTTCTCTTAGTGTGGTCGGCAAAGAAGAAGGAGTGAGAGAGAACATGAGGCTAAACAGCAAGTTGATTGAAATGAAAAAAAGAAGCCGATGGTTAGATAGTCAACTTGCGCCGTCTACCACTAGTTCCTCTCACTGATAAAACAATGTATGCTCCAACAACTTAAAAATTAAATCGTGCGGCAATATCCTCTATGTTTTTGGATTGTTCACAAATGCAAATGGGGAACCTTTTCCGGTGCTCCACCCAGTCCTCACACGCATAGTTTGTTGCTTCCGCAATGCTGTGGCCAGAATTAACTACGAAATGCAGTCCTTCCGGAAGTGTGATAACGTAGTCCCCTGCTTGTTGTTTCAAGGTCCGGAAGGGAATGTTGGCCAGCAACAGTTCCTGTGGAAGCAATACCATGTTCTTGTGTCTGTAACGATGGATATTTTTATAGAATTGTTATATATATATATATATATATAAAACTACTTACAAGTATGCATTTGGACAATTTTTGTACAGTTCAGGGTATTTCTTTTCCGCGAGAGCCGTTACCTTCTTCAGGTGTTTGTAAGATACCCTGAAAAATAATTTTTTTTTATTAATAATTAAACTGTTGGTCCAATTCGTGATGCTACATGATACTTACTCGACCCACGTTTTCGGTTTGCCGGAAACATGAAAATTAACGCTACCCAAATTTAAGTCTTCAACATGCCAACCTGTCATGCTATCAGCCTCACCGATAAACAGCTCCACTGAGTCAATTCCGTCCATATTCAATTTCTTCTCCGGCTCCAACAAATACTTTGAATAAGATTTCGACAACGAGTGCAAACACCTGTGAAACAATATAAAAAGAATGTGGCTGTAATTAATTTTGAAATGGAAGTTAATTTTTATAAATATGTAAACAAATTTACCATTCACTCTCGTTTTCTTTTGGGAAAAAAGAAAAGCCCTTGTTGTTGACGTATCTTGGATAGTCTTCATCGTTGGCAATCTTCGTTAGGAATGGAATCATCGATGGCCAAAAAGAAGATCGACCACCGAGATCATATCCAGGTGAACGCTGGAAGTCTGCATCGGCAGCCTGTTTACGGAAGGCGTTGTAAGTCGTATGGCCTGCCTTTTTTTTCTTAGTTATTGTCTCGACTTGCTGGAATAGGGTGTAGACGCCTGCGGATTTCTTCGTCAACACTTCCGTGTAGGGAATAACATGTTTATGGCTGAGTTTTGTTGTATCCGCTATATAGTTGGCCTTTTTCGGACGAACGATAAAGGCTCCAACGTCGCGTTTTTGGTACACTTCGTGTACCACATCGTAAAAATTGTTGTTTTCTATGTCGATTTCCAGGATCAGACCGTTGTGATCGCTGATTTCTGTAATATTTAAATATGATTTTAAAAGTTACGTTACTTATATAGTTCGTTTCATTGTAGGCACTTGAAATCGTATGTTGTGGTGTTAGTCATAGTGACTGGCAGATTGGTCCATGAGGTCTTGGTCGTTGAGATCAAAGTAGGGTGGGTGTCCTGTGTAGGTGAGGGGGCCCCTTAGCATCTCGTCGTCGCGTCTGAGGAGCATGGCCTTGTCGGTGCTCTTGTAGCTGGTTCCTGTGGTTTGGCTAGGGCTAGGGGTCCCCTTTGACGTTATTGTCGCGCGTGAGTCCCCTTGACGTTATTCATGCTCCATGAACATCGACCAGTTCTCTGGTGGCCAAACGGTGCTGTTGATGTAGGTGGTTTAAATGTAATTACAGAATCTGAGACCATTTACTTCTTAGCGATCTTCTGAAATCTTTTGGAGATTTTCTGCGCCGGCAGCAGGTAGAGACTCAGTAATTTCCTGCAGGTTTTGCGAGTCTGACTTCTTTCCGATAAGATGGTCCCAGCCCTATTAACTTTATGTGCCAATAAAATGATGGCGGGTCAAATGGATGGAGCAGCCACTGGCTTTACCGTAGGTAAAACTTCCTTGCATGCTGCCTGTATAAGAAAAGTTGATTAGTAATGGAAATGGAATAGATTTGGGAATGTTATTTACCTTCCACATGGCCACCTCAAAATCCATCGTGAATTACTCGACTTTAGGCTAGTTGCCATCCTGGCTCAGAAGCTCCAGAATCCATCCATCCATCAAGAATGCAACTTCCAAATTGATCTGTTATCATTAAAAATCAAATAATTACGATTGCAAATGATGAAATCGATTAAATGAACACTTAACCTATTCGAAGTTAAGATCCATCGGGTTTTTGGGAAACTTCGATTGTTTCTTCCGTTGCATCACCCTAATAAGTTTGTTCTTCACCGGAAGATTGCGCGATGAATTTTTTGCGAACTCCACGACTATTTCTTTCTCTACTACTGCACTAGCACTGACCAGTGGATTGTTAATAGCCAGTGTCTTCGCTTTCATGAGAACCGAAGCATCACCACAGATGTCCACCAGAGATGCCCATACAGCTCTTATTTGAGTTATTGATTTCTTTCGCTAAATTAAAAAAAAAAATGTATTGGCGTCTGTCCATTCTGATTTCAGGTTAATCACACACTACTTATCATGGACAATGGACTTCCTCTTGCCGTGTTGGGGAAATTGCAGAAATCAAAACTTATTAATTATGTATTAGATATATAGATAAATTACAAGTGTAATTTAATAGGGATATGAGTCTCTTACCCGTAAACCAATTATGACTAATCGGTCCCTTGCCGAATCGGCATCGCAAATCGAAATTTTCTTCTTCCTTCCTTTTCTTTTTCCCCAGGCACAGTCAAGTCTGTTTGCAGCGGGGCTTGCCGCCGGCCACTGGCCTGAATGTCCAATTCTTTCAGGCTAGTGGCGCTAGTAGGCTTGTTTCCATTCCCTTCACTAGCGGCACCACGCTGAGGCCGGCAGGCTGCGGCAGTAAACAGTCTGACAGTCCGACAGTCCGACTGTGGCGTGTTGACGAAGTTGAAACGATATGCTGACGGTTGATTTTTTGTTTAACTTCCGGCGGAATTTTTGTGTGAATAAGTGCGCGTGTGTGAGTGTGATATTTTGTGTATTGGGTGTTCCGGCTGATATTTTTGGTGAATGGATATGGGTATGTCGAGTGATGGCGATTCCGTCGGAATTTTGTTTTTTGAATGGGCTGGTGTGTGCGTGAGTTTGGATTATATTGTACAACTCTTTTTTGAAAGTGTGGTACTTCTGGGTGGCACCTTTTTTTTAGATTTGAATCCAATAAACTCTCTTTTATATTGATTTGAATTCAAGCGTTTTCTCCCCAATTTTTTTTATTGAAGACCCCTGACATTTTTTTCTACCATGTTAATCTCGAGTGTAACTGGACATAAAATTTTGTAATTGAATTAGACATTACTTGCACGCGACGTAATAACACAGATAGATCGTTAGATTTTTTATTGAAACGTGTTATATTTTCAGAATTAAGGTGTTTTAAATATTTTTTTTTGCGAACAAAAAATTTTTGTTAGGTACATAAGTATTTTGAGGGCAGGAAATAGCGATGGAAAATTTAACAAAGGTTTTAATTAAGCCTAAAATTTTTGCCGCTCGTTTGGATGCAAATTGCACCTTATCGACTCTTTTCATTCACTGTATCGTGAAGTTTCAACCCACGCAGTAAAGCTTCGAACCTGGAGTTCTCTTGTTCTTTGGTTTTCAGATTTGCACGAAGGCTCTCGATTTTTTACTCGAGTTTCCGTTTCATCTTATGCGCTTTAACTATTGACCAACAATAAATCATGTGAATTAGATTTGTTGATAACTTGAAAACAAGAAACACGGTAGTACCTCCTCTAAAGTTGCCAAACTGGCAGACAAGGCGACGTTGAAACTTAAGGTATGTTCTGATAATTTAAGGTGACTCTCGTAGACAGAAATTTGAGCCTTGATAGGAGTTTGATCAAATTTTTTTATCATCGAAGCCCTCTCCGCTGCCACTTTCTTGGATACGACCTTCCTCTTTAATTCGCCAGCAGCATATTTATCACATGTCTTATATTTTTCCAGTCCACCGTACCTTTTGGCTGGGCAGGTATGAGGTATTGGTTTCGCATTGTGACACCCAAGAACAGCAGAAATTCGGGTTTGTGGGCTTATTACAGCACCACGATACTGATGGCTTGTTTGTCTTCTTCACGGGGTAGCTTTGACCAACCCCATCGAATAATGTCTTGTGCTCACTGAAAAATAAAACATGTTACTTGGGAAAATATACATAAAAAAATATCGCTGTGCATTAAGTTTAATAGTACGCTTTGATGAAACTATGTTAAGATGTTTCTACATTTCTGATGAATTTATTAAAAAAATGGTCGAGTACGTACTAATTCATTATTTCCTCAAAGTGCACATAAATTGCCGCTCCAGAAAAGCGGAGGCAAGGCGCTAAGCGCTAAAACAGTGGACGGTCGAGCGCATAGCGCTAGAAAAGTGGACGGGCTATGCTAAACACTAGAATAGCGTATCAGATATTACTAGAATTTCACTCATGAAATTAAAGTTAGTGGTAAATTATTTAATAACATATATTTGACTAAATTTGTACTCCTGTGCGCCTTAGTCAGTGAACACAGGTAAAACCGTCTCATGGTTACAAGGGTAAAAACCACGAGCCCTTAAACCATTTTGGCCATAGTTCAGTGACAAAATCTGTCATACACGATGCAGTAGGTGGGCCTCATATCTTATGGATACTTGATTTTGAAGTTTCTGGCTTGCCCATCACTCCTTAACTTTGGTTTGCCACATCCCTTCAAGTGGGTTTATCAAAGTTACATCTGATAGCTGCAATAAATGTGTAATATTCGGAGAGAAGCATACAAGGACAACATAATTTGTAGAGCAAATTTCAGAAATTTGTATATTGATGCTGCTGCTGCGAAGACCTTGAAGGTATAATAAAACGAAACAAAATTATATTATTCCGCTTCAGTTCTGGGATAAATTTGATAAATTTGATAAATTATTTGATTAAGCAGCCTAAAGAAAAATGATACAACGGCACCAGCAGAAGGTAGTGCATAAGTCCCTCCAGGCTATTAGCCGTAGCAATCAATGTCAATTACAACTGACGAAAAGCTTCTTGGTTCACTATATACGAAGGCCTGTATAAATTCAATGGTTCTAATGTGAAGGCCGATATATAAGACCTTCTGCTGGCTTGAACCATGAGCGCATCGGACCGTACGAAAAAATGGCTGCAAGGCAGGGAGGGAAACCAGCTAAATTATCGTTTCACTAAATTAGTCATATCTCAACCAATAAAATCGGGAAAGGAAATTCCTTTTGGATTTCGGTGGTTGAGATTGCAATAAACCTTTTAAAAAAATTAGTTTTTTCCCTAGCTCCCCCGCTTTTCCGAAAATTGATGTCAAAGCCCCCACTTTCTGACAAAATTAAAAAAAAACCAAACTTTAGAGCTAAATAACTCCTAAACGGGTGAGAATTTTGTCATTCTGCAAACGCAGGTAAATCCGGCGTGCGAAGACAAACATGGCTATATTTTTTAAATATTTTTAATGCCTTTTCCGGATTTAGATCTGGAAAGCCACTCCGGGATTTCGGTCTACTTGAGTCGTGGATCGCTAGTTAAATTCCTATTATGTGGTTTGACGTAAGAAACGTTTTCAAACGATTAATCGTGTTTCTTTCCATGTATAATACACGAATTGTCTCGCGCATAGCAGTTTAACTGCAGTTCCTTAATCCACAATAGGTTCTAGAAACGCAATACATAATTCTGATAGAATTTATCGCAGCGCCAATCCAACAGAACTATACACGGATATTAAAAGCAATACGAAAGAGATGGGTTTTCAATGCTTTCCGAAAACTTGACAGAGTAGACATGGCACGAATAGCAGCAGGAAATTTGTTCCACACAACAGGGGCATGGTTTGCGAAGGCTCTAAGCCAACGAGTTTTTACAAGGACAGATGGTGGGACTAGATCATGGTGGGCAGATGGCGCAATAGAAGACCGTAATATGCAGCCACCCGGGTTAGCAATGCTCGGACGACTTAACAGCCTAGACAAGTAAGAGAGGGCACAAACGTTCAAACATTGGAAGGTCAAAACCGTGATCTTGAAGTCGATCCTGTAGGAGATAGGCAGCCAATGGATGGTTTTAATAGTAATTAAAAGAATTTAACTGTTTTTTATTAAAGATTTTTTGCATTTCACTGTTATTTACCGAGTAAGGTAGGAAGAACATTTCGCCATCATAAATTTCGTGAAGTTGCCTGAAAACTGGACGTTAATTGGTCGTATTTTGAACTTTTTTATTTCATTTAATAGTCAAATCGATTATAAGAAAAAAAATATATTATTTGAAACTTATCGAAATCTTAAATTTTAGTTACCAAATTTGCTAGTTTACTTGTTATGACATTTGGAAGCCATCAGTGACTTTATCCATGATGATTGTCCGAATTGCACTGATTGCTCGATTTACTATATGACATATCGGCATGTTTTTTTGTTCTCCTCATGTTTTAATGGATGGTTAATGAAAGGTCCCTGTAGCTCACAATTTCACTCCCCATGGATTCAATTGGCGACATTACATTCTGAACATGAGTTATTGTAAGATTGTGTATGTTTTTTTTCTTTCTTACTTTTTTATACTTACTGATTTTTTTACATACTTGAGTGATTTGTAAAGAATTTCGTTAGTTGTTTTAAAGAACTCTATCTATGCTATGTTTTCATGATTGCCTTTGACGAACTAGCTGTGAGGTAGCTGGTGGAAATATGGAATAAGTAATTGGATTTTTCATTATCACTTTTGTTGACGGGGAGTTGTCCTTTAGCACAAGGACGACACAATCGTCCACGTAGTTTCCCAACTTTCTCATAACAAAGGAAACAAGAAATGCCTACTAGAAAATCATTAACAAGGCAATAATCCAAGAATTTATCAAAGGTGACTAAATTTGCTGTCCCAACATGTGAGTCAGTCGGAAAAGGGTAATGTTTCACGTGTGACAAGTTATCTGTGGTAGTAACTTTTTTAAATAAACGGCGAAAACAGTTGATTGAAATAAAAATAATTTCCTTTTGCGATGTTGATTGTTGATTGATTGATTTGAAATTCTCCTTTCGTCTTCTTCAATTCTTTTTAGCAAAAGTTGCTAATACGATCATTTTTGGCTGCTCGATGAGGTATATCTCAATTATCCTGAACGGCAACCACAATTGCTTAAAGTGACTAAAGAGAAGCACTTAAGGGTTTTAACATTTATTAACTTCAAAATCTGGGGAAATAGACAAACAAAAATAGTGATACGATCCCACGTTAGAATTCTGGTACCATCAGGGTAATTCCAACGATTGACTAGTCGTCTACGCCTTCATTTTCTTGCTTATTGTAGTATTTCAACATGGTCGTGCACATGTAGATGATAGTTTTGTCAAACTGTGCCGGTACTTTTCCAGTAAGAAAAATGACAATTATCGTCTAGCTGACAACTATCGTCTAGCTGACAATTATTAGTGAAGAGGCTATCCGCTATCGTAGTGGTCTCCAAGCAACAGTATCGGAAAAAAAATTGATTTAGAAAAATGATTTTGCAATACGAAAAAAAAATTGCATCAAATGTAAATTTCGACCCACCACAACTGGCACAAAATAATGCCAGACTAAAAGAAAATAATAGAAGAAAACTGATTAAAAAAGGATTTATTAATTATCAAATAAAAAAGCAAAACTACATAAAAGACATACAATATATCAGCATTTTCACAAATAAATCGAGGTTGAATCGTCTGTGGTTTATCGCAAGGCACTTTTCATACTGATATTTGATTATATATGGTAGTAAGTCTTTTTTTTATTCAAAATAAAGGCACACCAACTCGCAAGGAAGTTGGTTATATCTACGTAGATGCTGAACTCCTCATTTTTGGATCTAATGACACAGTAGGAACAGGAAGTTGTGGCATCTGGTCATTTGGTAAGACCACAGAGCTGTTAAAAAAGAAGTCAGATACATTGAATTTCTTCAAATATTGGGAAAAAGTGTTTTCCCTGATCGAAGGTAAGTGTGCTCTTTCCAATATCTAATGTATTTTAAAATTTACTCTGTTGTATTAACACCACTTTTTTTCTGTAGCCCAATGACAGAAAAGGGAGACTGTGGAAGTTGAGAAATGCCACCATGCAGCAACTTGCAAAGTTGGCTCATCTGTCGTAAACTCAGAAATGAATTTTGATGCTTCGCGTCGTGATTATAAACAAGCAAATGTGGAAAATGAATCTGAACATGCAGGTGTCGAAAAGGAACATGAAGCTCAGACTCAAATTGAGTATGTCACTCCATGAAATAACAATAACTCTATTGAAAGATTTGAATCCGTTGAAATTGATTCAGTTGAAACGATGGACGAATTGAAAAAATGGCTAGAGTCTAATGCTGAAGACTCAACTGACACCGAACTAAGTAATTTGTTTTTACCATTGTATGTTGTACTACTAGAGACTAATCGATACGAGGTTTAGTTTTTAATGTAGATCCGGAGAATTCGACAGTGTATTTTTCACCAGTTTCACTTGACGCTATCTGCGTCAGTAGTGTAACATTAGCCGCCAAAGTTCGGAAGATCGTGCGTAGTCGGCTGAAAATTCAAAAGGTACACCAACGTTTCTGCCAGCAACAAATTCACTATCTGCGGATTGGGAGTCAGAGCCATTGATTCCAAGTGTCACTTTGGCCGCCAAAGCTTCGGAACCCGCTTCGAAAAAAAACGCTAGCCAGAAAAGTTCTAGCTTCATCGTCACTGCCTCCAGTTTTTGGGCGTGCATCGTCGGCTGAAAAATATAAAGATACACCAACGCTCCTGCCCGCCAAAAATTCGTTATCTGTGGTTTGGGAGTCAGAGACATCGATTCCAAGTGTCATATTGGCTGCCAAAGCTTCGGAACCCCCTTCCGAGAAAACGTCAGCTACAAAAGTTCCGACTTCATCACCGCTGCCTCAAGTTTTTGGGCGTGCATCGTCGGCTGCAAAATCTAAAGATACACCAACGCTTCTGCCAGCCAAAAATTCGCTATCTGTGGATTGGGAGTCAGAGCCATTGATTCCAAGTGTCATATTGGCCGCCAAAGCTTCGGAACCCGCTTCAGTTCCGGCTTCATCTTCAATGCCTCCATTTTTTGGGCGTGCATCGTCGGCTGCTAAATCTAAACACACAGTGATTGCTAAACGGAATCAGCCACCGCAAAAAAAAAAAAAAAAAAAAAAAAAACGGAAATGAAACCTAGAAATAACAAAAAGACAAGCTGCAATGCGGATGTAAGGAGGTAAGGCAATATTTATACTTTCTAAGTTGTTGTCCTCATCAAAATTGTTCTCTTTATAATTTTGAACTTCTTGAATTTACAGCCAAAATTGAGTGATTGGGTTTGTTTGACGAAAAGTCTTGCGCTAGATGGTTTAATCAAAAGTAAATAAATTGTACGCCCCTAAAAGTATATTTTAAAATGTAACGATTTTTTTTTCATTTCAGGTGTTTGGGCTCTAAACCAGGCTAAGTTACCGACGAAACTCAATTTGTTTGCCCAAAATGCTGCTTGTAGCTCAAGTAGCCCCCGAATGGGCAAAATTAATTTTTATTTCTCGATGTTATCACTCTTGATTGTACGAAATAAATTGCGATTGCATACTTAGTTTCCTCTCGGGAAATTTCAGTTTGATGGAAACTTTATTTTTGCTTAATCAATCAATTAAGAATTTTTTCAAGTGAAAGATTAACTGAATAAGTTCGAATCAGGGTTGAACGACGCTAAAAAAGCTGAAAGCAGAATTTCAGAAACATCTTAGGCGTGACACATTTTATTGCGGGGAAAACTCATTTATTGTACTATAGGAAATAAGGAGATTGTCTCGGATATTTCATGATTGCGACCAATGGAATAGTTTGTCAGCTTAGAAATTATATGGAGTAGGTGGACAATTTTGTTGAAGAAAATTTTTGGTTTCTTCTCAAACATCAACTATTTATTATAAATTTTACTTATTATATTTTCAAAGTAAAATTTATACGTTTTTGCAAAAGTTTTTGATACGTTTCCCGCCAAAAAGTAGTTTTCCGTGTTTTTTATTTTTAGGGGGGATACGGATAAAGTAATGGGGATAACTCTGTTTGTATTTGTTTTTAAGTGTTTGGCGTCATAACTACTCGATTATAGCAGTATTCTGTTATTGCTCTTAAACGAAACCTTAATTCACTTTATCGGGGAAATTTTTAATGTGTACAGTAAATGAAATGCATACAATAGGTAAAAGATTCTAATTAAATTTTTGTATTTCATTTCAAAGCCGATACAAACGTGCTACTTCAAAAAATTAATGAGAACTCAACCTTACACATCTCCCCCGACTTCCTCGTCTTCTTCGTCATCTCACTTTCATCGTTTTTCACCTGCTCATTAAATTCTTCCTTATCATCATCCGAACTTTCACTATCACTTACATCATGCTCATCGCCAACTATACTTTAAGTCTTTAAGTCCTTTCGTTAAGTCGCTACTCCAGTGGTCGCAATCCTGCAATATGCGAGACAGTCCCCTTATTTCCTGTTTCATAACAAATGCTTTACCCCGCAATAAAACATTGTCACTCTTTATATGTTTCTCAAATTCTGCTTCCAGCTTTTGTTTAGAGTCGTTCAATCCAGATTCGAACTTAATCATTTCATCTTTCACTTGAGAAATGTCTTCTTTGCTTCGTTGAGCTAACATCCAAGCGTCGATCAAGCTGAAGTTTTGCTGAAAGGAGACTATAAAAGCAACGAAAAAGAATTGTTAGTGTACATTAACATTAGTCAACACGTGTTCCATACTTTCATATGCAGACTGCCATGGAAAAACGCCACGGTAATAGTCCTCCATTGAAACCACACATCCATTTAGTTGCGAATTTATAACGGCAATAAATTTCGTAGCCTTTTCTACATATTTGCCCATCTGCTTCTAAAGCTCTATTCGCTTTTTGGACGAAGAAAGAATTACGTGAAAAAATTAAATTATTTTTACCATATACAAACGTGAATACATTATTACCAATGCCCTTTGAAATCTTATTCTTGATGTATTTAATCATAAGATTGCCTTCCAAATTTTTTTGAGAAACTGATAGTAGGGTTTTCGCCGAAATTCTTTTGTCTGGTAAGTATCAAAATTTGTTAATAAAGAAGATGCTGCTTAAAGACATAAATAATGTACTTAGACATTTTCGTGCTTTGACTTTCAGTTGTTCGAGTATTTCCGGCAATTTCAGCATAATGTCTCCATCAAGATCGCTAATAGTTTTTTCTTCCCTTCTTTTAATTGATCTCTTACTAATTTTCCGTGTAAATTTAATTTATGACTATTAGACTCCCAATGTGACTAGAATATGTAATTCAAATTTATTGTTTAATTCGCCTCATTAAAAGATTCTTTCGATTTCTGGCTGCGGGCCAATGATTCTTGAGTCTGAGATCCGGATTTAGCAATTTTTTTTATCTGTTTTAAGCACTGAAGCATTTCTGCTTTGACCTAAGAATGAAGAAATTTTGAAATAACCGTACAAGAGCTGTAAACTTTAAGTAATATCTAACCTCTTTGTCGAGTTGCAGGTCTGGAGATTTCTCCTAGGGTCTCAATAAATTTTCTTTCTGAGGTTCCTGGCGTTTTGTGGGCAAAATGGTTCCACATAACAAGCACATTCATCGAGAATAAGTATGTTTTTGTTTTGGGAGACCCAGGCCACCACCCAGAGGCAAAGAAATCGGATTGTGTGGCTGATATGAATGCATTTGGACTTGGATGGGATTGACTTTTAAATTCGGTCCATGTCAAATTGAAACGCACAATACAAATTTTAATTAACAAGTTGTCACAACATACAGCGAACTTGATGATTACCTTCGTTTGTTATGACAGCAATTTTCCCAGGTTTACACTGTGAACGGAAAGTTTAATTTCCTGAACATGAAGAACATGTATTTGGAGCCAAACAAGGCACAAACACATCTAGATTAAAGAAAAAAAATAGGTAAAATCGCTTTAAAATAATTAAATGTCAATTACGTTGGTTGATCAATCCACCATTACAGGCAACAAACTTTTTTCGGTAAAAGAACTTTCGAATGCATTTCACTGAAGAAGGTACGTTGATAAAATGGAGAAGTTAAATGTTGTCTTTGGTAGCACTCATATCAATAACTGTCAAGGCAAGCACTGTATTTGATGTAGAATATTAATTCAACAAATAATTTGCTGCAAATGTTTTTAACAAAGGCATGAGACCTCACACATGACTGGTAAAAATCTTCTTTGCAATTATCCCAGTTGCACACTATTGCTCAGATATCCTCTGTCTTCAGGTCTTACGTGTTATTTCATTTTATTGCCTTTTACTGTTCAGGGTTGATGTATACACACTTCAAATTCTGCACTTAATAATTCCATCGCTTATACTTCGCTCTTCAACATGATATACTTCTTTCTAGGTTTATGTTTACGTCACTTGCACACAACAAAGCTTCACCAGTAAGTTATTTATCACCCACTTCCAAGATAACTTCAGCAGTTTCTTTATTTTGCTCGACGACTATTTCAGCAGATTCTTCTTTATTTTCAGCTTGCCCAATCTTAATTTGTTTGTTTCTTTTTTTGGCTTTAGTGGCATTGTCAACTTCTTTTTTTTTTTTAAATTTTGTTGTCACCTAATATCACCATTCCTGTTCCAGCGAAAGGCTGTTTCAATTTTTTTTTATTTAGCCGCTTCGTTCTCTCGTTTCCGACGAGCGTTGTATTTTGAAAGTGAATAACCACTCCGCATCTTGTTTACTGTTCTTCCCATTTGTAACTAATGGGACCTATAAAAAATGTAAACGTCAAACTGGCAACAATAAGCGTTTGCTAGACGATAGTTGTCAGCTACACGATAAGCGTCATTTTTCCAACTGGAAAAGTACCCGCACAGCTTGGCAATAACTATCACCTAGTTGTGCGCGACCAACCTGTAGTATTTAGCACTGAGCTGTTTTGAGGATGGAATTGATCGAGACGTAAGGGTGGCTACCCTCGCGGACAATAATAAAAAATCAGTGGTTACATTTTTTCGGGCCAAATAGGTGAAGGATATCACACGATCTGGATCTCACGTATGGTCGTATTTAGGTTTAGGGGGGTTGAAACTACAAAAATCTCTTAGCAGCTTGACCACCAAAGGCTGGCAACCAATCGGGTTTCCCGTCAACCGGGTCAAGAGTCGCCGGAAAAGTTGACCTAGTAACATTAATTGTGCTATAAGAATTACCATTTTTAAAAGATCCATGAGGAATGCTAAAATAATAGTTAAATTTTTTTACAGAGGATAGGTTTAAAGTTGAGAGCATCTATTTTCCCCACGCCCCACGCCCCACGCCTCTTGATATGCAGCGTTTGGTGTGGTCTAGCCACTTTCCAACAGCAGTTGAAAAACTTTCTCTGGTAAACCCTGGCTTGGCAGTCTTTTCCGGATAACTTCTACGCGGTAAACTGCAGATTATTGTTGGTCGCCAGTGGATGATATAGACCGTAAGCTGAGATAAGAATTTCGTCTTTAACCGGGAGGATGCGGGGCACGTTACACTTCAAATTTAAGATCACCATTCCTCGCGGAAAACACAGTCTGGCCTCTAAGGCCAGAGCGAAGCTCAGACGTAAACTATTCCGCCAAGCCCTTCTCCACCGGCAGCATATAATCGACAGAGAAGTCGGTTTTCTTGAACGGACAGAAGAGACTACTCGAAGAATTGTGGAACAAAGGGCAACAAGCTGCAAAAATTAATCCTGAGATGAATTGTATTTAATTTCCAAATTCAAAATTTTCGTGCGTTTATTTAAATTTCGTCTCCACTTATAAATAGCCTCCACCACTGGAACCTTCCGGAAAAGAAGTTAATATTCCAGTACCGATCCAATTGAACCTCAGCGGATTCGTTTGGATAACTTCCGAAATCCTTGAAGCCATGATCTTACTGGAAAACCGTCGCGATTGCAACGACCAGAACGAGCAAGTAAACCTGATAAACGTCCGCGTCCAGCTCAAGTTCGTCAGAGTTGCAAGAATTCCGGTGGTCAATAAGCAACCTCCATCTCGTTCGTCTCGTCCGGCCGTCGTGAAACCTGCCGACTTCATTCCGCCAACTGGCAAGGATCGTTTTTATCCTTCGTATAGTCCCAGGCATAAAATGTTGTACAGATAAATTTGAAACAAGTTTTGTTGGACAACTCTGCAATAATCGCTGCACTGAATTGTATTCATGGCCAAATGCAATAAATCATGAACAGTCACAGTCATAAGTCAATGTCTCAGTTAATGGATGGCGAGCTACCATACGGCTAATGCATATGCCGTATGGTTTATGAAAAATGTACAAGTCCCTATTTGGTCATTCCCGAGGGTAATATCTAAAGGTGCGTTCACACTGCCACTAACGCAGCGTTACGGAGCGTAGCGCCACTGGGTGTTACGGAAGAATTGGTACTGTAGCCCAGTGGCGCTACACTACGCTACGCTCCGTAACGCTGCGTTAGTGGCAAAAATGAAAACACGAATTATAAGTTTTCCGTTTTCTTCCCCTCGATTCCCCATCACCAGTGTTGCCATATCAAAAAATATTTACCCTTTCTCTTTCTCCCTCTTCCGTCCAAGGGAAGAAAGAGATTTTGGGATATGGCAACACTGGTGATGGGGAATCGAGGGGAAGAAAACGGAAAACTTATAATTCGTGTTTTCATTTTTGATTTCATTACTATAAATGAAACTTAAAAAATGTGATCTTATGACCACAAATAGAGCTAATGCAGCTCTTTTTTTGAAGAAATTTCCCACCCTATAATATTACGTAGTTACTGAATAACAGGCCTCCAAAGTAAGCCCATTCCCTACTGGGCCTCTCGGCCGTACGGATACTTACGCAACGCGATAAAAACCACCTATCGCGTTGTTGAAAAATTCCCAAAAAAAATCACATGATTACCCCCCCTTAATGTTAACCTTTGAAAAAATTTTATTGAATTCCACCGAGAATTCTATTTTTGGGAGCGTTTTGAAAAACGCGTTTTCCCTACCGATCCTCTCAGCCGTACGGATACTTTCGGTACCCACTGTATAAGTCATGATGGGTGAACTTCAGTTTACCGCAAGCCTCAACCTTCGATAGCCTGTCAATGGTTTAATCCAGTTCCTTCAAAGTTTAAAGAATTGAAAGGAGAAGAAATCTGAGCTAGTCGTAAAGTAGATAATTTGATTCGAAATTTTTTGGAAAATTCAATGTTGGAATCGGTGACTTCGTAGCTATTACAATTTTTAGATATTAATAAAAAATTGTCAGTCGGAAATCGTGCATATTTTCGAGTTGTTTACAGCAGTTTTCTTTCAAGGAAGACAATTTAAAAAAGTTTTAATGCAGATTCAGTCCCTTTCTTCAGTAGTCTAAAACTGATTATCCGACAAACAACAGCAGTTTTGCCAAAATATTAACGATTGAAATTTTAAGATAAAAATTTTTCCATTTTTTTGTGTTCAAGCTTCATCTGCCTAGCCACCTAGCGGTAGATGTGGAAAACGCGTCGACACCCCCCCTAAGAGCTGAAAAAAATTTTCTCAGAAAGATAGATGGGTAATCAAAAAGTTTAAGGGTAATCAATATGTTTTACTTATTAGATAACCCGAAAAGATCTCGCATTGTTTGTCCCTACCCATGGGCAGTGTTGCTGAGAGGGCAAAGGGTTCGCTCCGCTCGCGTTATAGCGGTTTTTTTTTAGCGAACGCTTAGCTTAAAAAAACTATGAGATAGTGGCTAGCGCCGCTTCCCGCTAATTTGACTCATCCGCCATCTCGTTAGATAGTTAAACGTTTAAAATTAAACGGTTAAAGTTAGACGGTTAATTTCTACGGTCAAAAACAAATGAATTCAGTTTTTACTCATAGATGACACTGTGGAGCGAAAAATTTAAGCGCAATAGAAGTAGCTTCTCTTTTTTCCGAAACCCCTCCCCTTTGTCCCCCAATTTCTAAGGCTATGCCGTGGGTAGGGATAGGGACAGACTTGGCCGTAGCCATAGAATATGGGATTGGCGAAAAAATGAGAAGAATCTGCTTCTCCTTTGTTCGACATCCATCCTCTTTTTCCTCCATTTTCTAAAGTTATGCCAGGGGTAGGAATTGACCATGCGAATATTTCACTTCTCCCATTGACAAACGCAATAAAGTAACACCTTTTTTATACAAAAGTCATTGATGTATCCTTATTATTTAAGAGGAAGGGACAACCCGGATTCCAACAAAATCAACGAGTCAACGAATCTAAATGTGACAATTTTGCTGATAATCGGGGAGGGTCGTGCACCAAAAAAAGTATGCAGTGAAATACTTTTTACAGTATATCAAGCAAAAGTAGTAACAACTGAGTTACAATTTCAACCACGATGTCCACTGCGTACACCAGTCACACACCCTCGTTTTTACGTAACCGTAGCAACTTCTCAAATGGCTTTATCACAGCTTTGAAAATCCATAATCCATTTGAGGAAGGCACAATAAAAAAATATTATTTTGCAAAATTACAAAAATATATTTATGCGACCTTTTTTGCTCTTTATGACTGTGTCAAACATTGACTTCACTCTTTATGACTTCACTTGTCTCTTCTCTTTATTGCTTGCGTCTACGGTTGCCAACTCGACCGTAGCACTGGCCGCGCGGGAATATATAAACTCCCATCGCAGCCTCCAAGATTAGTTCGGCCCAAACTATTTGAACTATTCTTCGAAGTAAGTGTGCCTTTTTGCGACCCCCAAAAGCGCCTTACAGGATAGAAAATCCCCCAAGCTGTGGTAATCCTTCAGAAAATGAATGCTCGTTTGACTTGCGTTGAGATTTATTGTTCTGTTAGAAATCTCATTGCAGTAACCACGCGGTTTGGCTATTACTCCACCATACAAGCGGCATCCAATTTTTGGCGATCTAATTACGTTATCAGGATAGGTAAAAAATTCAGCGTTTTTTTTATAGCGTGAATGTTTTTAGAATTAGACCGCCGACCCGGGCAGTTAACTTTTGGTCATTACACAAGTTTTTGGGCAGTTCAATCACAAATTTATTACATTTGCCCACGTGCAATTTATCTCATAGGAACGAACACGATGAATGCTTTTTGACAAAAAAGTGGCCCAAACACGCAAAGCAATACAATCCATTTTAACAAGCAATGATTCTGGAAAGACACATCCACCAGTCTTCTGATTCTGATACCTATAAAACGATGATATTACCAATACAATAAATTTTGACAAGCAATTATTCTGGACAAACACATCCCCCAGTCTTCTTATTCCGGATAATATTTTCTGTGAGATTTTCCGTAGTTACTTAAACAACAATAAGTTTTATTTTATTAGAAGTTTTTGCTCAATTTTGTTAAATATTCATTAATTTTGTTGAACCAGAAATTTAAAAAGATGCAAGACTACATGAAAGAATTTTTGACCAACAAGTTTGGAATCATTCAGTTTTAAATTGACGGGGCTTTGAATGTTGTTGAAACTCGTGGGCTTGTTCCCCAAAAAGGGCAAGCCAATTTGGGGGATATGATATTTTTGTCTATCAAATTTTCAACTTCTAAGAGCATGAGAAAAATGTCCTGTAAAATACTGTTACCCTCAGGTGAGCAAAATATTTTGTACGAGATCTTTTGAAACACTATAATTATGTTTTTGTGAATATGTTACAAAATGTTCTCATTGAATCTTGCTGATGAATACGAGTCAACACTAATCTCAATCGAAGACATCAAAGCAGAAAAGAATTTATGGTGATCAATGTTATAATGGTGGTGAGATGAGTGTCTTATCGATCCAGAAAGTCAAAGCTAAATGATCAGTTTGAATATCAAGCTAATTCACAGCATTAAAGCATCAGCAAGAATAAAAAGCCAGAGACAGCTCAGAATAAACCACCTGCTGCTAGGTTATCATCTTCACAACCAACTAAAGTTACAACAGATTAGATGCTACTGAATAGAATCAAGAAAGATGGATTATGTACTATGTATAATTTGTAATTAGTTTGTTGTTTTTTTTAATTTTTGCTTTGAATTTTCAAAACTTAGAACAACACATTGCGTAATAAGGCTAATAATATCGACGATGATAAACAAAGCTTCTACACTTCAATTCAGAAAAATACTCACCAAAGTGAACGTTATAATGTAAAGGTGACCAAAGTTTTTACCTAGCAGTATTTGTTATATTAATTTTCAACAAATGCTTCGATTAGGATACTGATTAAACTGAAGTGTGAAGAGAATGCTGAACTCAAGCAACAACAACTTACTCTTCTACCCAGTAAACAACTATTTAAATGCATTTTTTTATTGATACAATGTTACTGTAATACAATTTTTTTTAATAGTGATGCCTGATCTTATTGAAATATGTCATTCCATACTTTTCGGAAATAAAGAAAAATCTCGTCGCATTGTTAGGGATTCTTTTAATAAGGATTCAAGCTCATTTAACTCTGTAACACCAGATGACAACAACGAGAAGCTAGAGAATGATTTCGAAGAAGAAAGTGATGCATCTTCTGAATGTGATCTGTTAGACTATCCCTATTCCGCCAAAGAGGAAAGTTTAATTGGAATTCAATGTGAATTTAAACAAAATTTAAACTAATTTTCTCTATTTACATGGAGCTTTTCCAATTAAAGCAGTTTTTTTAGCTACTCTACCAAAAAAATAATTTAAGAAAATTCAGCTTGGTTCTGATTGGAGGTATATATTCTAAACGCTTCCTGACTCTGCACAAAATGAGAGATAAGGAGAAAATCCCCATGAAGAACCACGAACTTGATCAAATTATGAGTATACATTTTCCTAAATAAGTTAGTGGGATGTATTTATTAAATAAAAATATATTTAAAGAAGTAATTTACGAAGCCTTCCCTAACATTTACACTCGTCACAAAGAGAAAGTATTCATTCAGAAGTTCAACCAAAACCCGAAAAAAGAGAACTGAAAAAATAAGAAAAGAGTTAAATTTACGATTCTTGAATTAATAATTTGTTAACTTGTTGCTGTGTAACGTTTTCATTTCAGTTGAAAACCTTTTTAAATAAAGACATTTTTTGCAAATCATAGCTACTTAGAAATGTAGCTACTTTCATTTTAATATTCATAAACCTACATTTCATAAAACATCATTTGTTGCACTATATGTATTGTATTATTTAGCATTTCATATACTTTAACATATACCATTACACTTATTATTACATAGAGAGCTACACAACACAATGACATGTAACATCATATGTATTTGAATTAGCAATATTGTGGTTTATGTTAAATAACATGTAAATTACATGCAATATTACATACAACATTTTAAACTGGGAATCTCAACCCAAAACTTGTTTTCACTGCCCTGGTATCTGGAGGGAGCTAGACCGGTGGTTCGCACGATTTCGATCAATCGTACAATATTTGGTAATATTACGTACATTTTAACCTACATTATATACATTTTTACCAGGTTCTATTGGTACCGTAAGAGAAATAGGACGCACACCTGTGCAAGTATAGGCTTTGTGCTTCAGAAGACAAGGTGGCAATGTTTGGTTACCATAATAGATCAAATAGATTATATTAAGAATTACCTCTTTTGGTCCCACAATAAAAGCAAACTTACTTCTTTTCGTCATTTCTTTTTAACATTACCGTCACTTGGAAGAGCACTAGAAAAACCCAAAAATTGCACGAATTTTGGCTACCCCTGTCATTTTTTTAAACAATAACAAACAAACTATATAGTAGCTAGAAAAACGCCGTTTATTAGATTTTCTTTTGAATTTTGAATAAAATAGCCTACATAGATGCCTATTCACAATTTCCAAAAATGGAAATTCCTAAATCTGGTTTCATTCGGTCTCATTTAGTCGTGTTATCAATTATAATTTTTTTTCTTTTGACGCTTGTCATTTTTTTGTTTGTTTTTCTATGTTTTTTTGTCTAATGGATGTGCGGATATCTATGACGGAGAGGCCACGGATTTGAGTCGTGTTTCACATAGAATAAAGGGTCCTATTTTACGTAGCGCAAATGCTGTATTCACCAACTCACAGTCTGTTGATTTTAGCTTCCCAGTCTCATCTGGAATCCTGACTGATTGATTCCACTGTTTAGAATCTCACTGACCAGAAGCATTTTCTACGCAAGTTTGTTGCTGATACGACAGGTAACTGGATCATTAAAGGCGTAAGCGATGCCACAGCACTCGTCCATGGCTACGAAGACATCGTTATCGACTCGCATGTTAACGGAGACATTCGTTCTGCCATAATCAAGAAGGTATTATACGTGCCAATTGCCAGAATAACTTTGGCATCAATTGGTGTAGTCACTTCTGCCCTTGGCATGAAAGCCAAATAAGAAGATAACAAAGTCGTGTTTTAACTCAAGGTTATTTTTGAATTGACCGATCAACAAGGCTTTGGCCGGACTTTGTACAAATATAATGCATGTTTGACGTGCACTTTTAAAAATAATATGAACAAAGGCACGGCAATGACTTGGGGAAGAGGAAGCATATAAATTTCAGTTTTCAAAAGCAACAAGACAGCGATGAGTCTTCAGGGAGGAGCGGAACTGTGCTAACGTTGTGGCAGATCTCACGGAAAAGGGCAATGAGGTTCAGATTGCTGGGCTAGCATATGAGAAGGAGGTAGAGCCATACTTCTTTGACTTCTTGGTAAAACAAGCTCAGGACGGGAGGACAAACAGAGAAGAGAACTGGGTGGCTCGTACCGAGTGACAAGGGAAGTCAGATAGCCTGGTGCAGTTCCATTTAGGCAATGAAAAATAAGCATCGATATCTTGAAATCAATGCGTTGACGGGCAGGAAGCCAATGGAGAGATTTAAGATACGGAGTGATGTGGTCTCTCGTCTGTTGCAGCCAGTCACGAGTCGAACAGCCTGAACCTGAACCTTTTGAACCACACATAACTTAGATTCCGGGCAACCAACCAAAAGAGAGTTGTTGCAGTAGAGAGTAGAGAGAAAAAATGCATGAAGCAGTTGAGCCAGGGCAGGTTTCAACAGAAATCTCTTCATCCAGGAAATCCGGCTGAGGTAAAATAGAGACTTCTTCCGGGTCAGTGAGAAACTTTGGACAATTCACTGAGAGCGGTCGATACATAATTGCAATTTTGACAAAAACGGTATTTACTGTCAAGGATATGGATAAGTGCTCAAAAAATAGTGACTCAAAAACGATGGGGAGACGATTGACACAAATCGTTGAACGGTGAATGGCAGCAATCCCACCACCTCGTCTACCAACTCTTGGCACATGGATGCCAGTGTATCCTTCAGGAATGGTATTGGCCAAAATCCCATCTGCATGCTCAGGTGTAAGCAAGGTCTCAAATGGCAAGGGCATAAAGATCAGTAGTGAGAAGATGGTGGTGGATAACGTCAGGTTTTGAGGCAACTGATCTCGCATTAAGTGGACCAATAGGTAGAAACTTCTTTGATGCTCTCAATCTCTTCACACAAACGCCACTCCTGCAGCCATGATAATTACGTGATATGAAACTGGAGCCCTTTTCAAGCCTCAGACGTAAAATAATAGCAGTGGAACTGGGTTACAGCGGAGATAGGAGAGAGTCACGAAGAGAAAAGAACAACAGACGACTTTCTGCCAACCGCATATTGCGAGCACTGACAGTGACAGCCAGCTTAGTAAAGTTAATAATAATTAACAGCAAAAGTCAGCCATCAGGCAGTAGAAAAAGACAGTTACCAGCAAACACGAATTTCCATCCAAACAGACGACACGCTGCTGTTACACAGGAAAAAAGAAAAAAAAAATATTGGGAGCCCGGTTAGAACGCTATTTCTCAGGACGCAGCCCAGCAGACGATAATGATTATAAAATAATCTTCCATCCGTCTGTGAAAGCTGCATACTGGGAAAACTAAAACGCAACGAGTTTCCTACAATCTGATCGTAAACAAGTTACCAAGGTTGGACAACTAATTGCCGTCGCCGCTGGTGGCCCAATGCAAGAATCATCTCTCAGCGGTGCCCGGTACTTTGTCCTTTTCAAAGACAAGTAAAGTGGCTATCGCAAAGTGTATTTCATCAAGAACAACTCTGAAGCATCTGGTAAATTAAAACTCTTCATTCCTCTCTTTCAAAACAAAACGGGAACAATAATAAAGCTCTATTGACAGAAGGAGTAGGAAAGTTCAAAGTAGCTGATTGGATCTTGGTTGACGAGATAGGCATCCAACCACCGTCGCGTACTCCCTGCAACAGGCAGTGCGAAACGAGATAATCGGTCAGTCGTAGAGCTGGCACGAAGCGCGATGTACGGGGTGAAACTTTAAGTGTCACCCAAGTCCTTCTTCGTATTTTGGCTGAGGTAGTTAACTGCAGTGTACACCCTCAACCACACGCTGTCACGCACTCGATCAATCACACTCACCATTTCAAAATACTATGGTATTAAACCACCTCGCACCCTCGCCAATTTGGATGTTTATGTTATGTTAAAATTTCAGATGAAAAACGTCGCAAATGAGACACTAAAGCAGAAGAGGCTCTCTTTCTTAGGTACGACGACACCTCTACCGGTCTTATTCAGTAAAAGAGTCAAATCGTGCTCTCGATATTCCCGTATGCGGCTCAAAAACAAATATCTTGCTCAAACAAAGTTTACGCAGATTCAGTAGCTAGCAATGAAATTCAAGTATTCCAGAACAAAGAAACTGTAGCTAAGAATGGAGCCCAGGCTGTCGGAAACTAATTAAGCTGACGAATGAGTTCAAGTGGTCAAGAACGAAGAATACGCTGTTGATCATGAGAATCAACCACGAAAGGGAATAAAATTTAGTTGAACTTCAAGAACTAGCTCTATACCGATGCAGAAAAAAAACTCTCAAACACGATGGCATTCCAACTTGTGCCAACCGTAAATACCCGCTACGCGATCGTGTCCCTAAAGTCATACAGAGTATGAAGGTCACATATGCTGCTGCCTCCTCAGAACCGTTTGAGCCAACATCATTCAACTAGGCTATGAGCTGTGAAGAAGCCCAGCTATGGTCAACATTGGAACAAGGTGAGTTCGACTCACATCATCAAAACGGCACTCGAGTATTGGAGCAACTACCTTCCGGACGACAAGCCATCGGAACTGGTTGGGTGTTCAAAGTGAAGCCTGGCCCGCTAGACTTATCCACCACATTTCAAGTCACGCTTTGTTGCTAAAGGTTACGCTAAATAAACCAGTCGTTCGATATTAATTGTTTTGGGTTTTTTATCCATGTTTGATGATCTTGACTTAGAAATAGCACAACTCGATATATAGACCGCTTTTATGCATGGGCTCTAAAATAGAGGAAATCTAAATTACTACATCCTGAGGGGTTTGTCGTGCTGGAAATAGAACATCTAGTGTGTAGCCTAATCAAATGCATTTACGGACTAAACTAGGCCTTGTGTGGAATGTGAAATTCAATTATTTAATTCTCAAGTTTGGATTTGTGTGAAGAAAAAACGGCCCTTGTGTCTATTTCGCATATATCACATATTTATCGTATCTTACCAGATGATGGTGATTTGGGTCGACGACAGACTTATATCTGCTGCAACAACAAGGAGGCGATAGCGGATGTGCTTGCTTACCTCTCAGAACATTTTGAAATGAGGACTCAACCAACCAACCGCTTTATAGGTAGGGAAATCTATATGGACAGTGAGGCACGTAAAATCTGCGTTAGTTCATCCGTCTTCATTGAAAAAATTTTTTAGCCGATTCAAGAAGGCTGATTTTAAGCCAAGGGCCATTTTAGCGTATCCTCACGTCCGAATGTTAAATAAATGTCACCTTCTACTAGAACCGAGAAGATGTCGATGGCAAATGTACCCTATCAGGAGTCTTTCGGTTTCCTGAATTATTTGACTCGCGCAACACGACCCGAAAAAAGCATTTGCCTCCAATCAAGTAGACCATTTCTGTCAAAATATCTGACAACAACATTGGACCGGAGTGAAAAACATCCTCGCCAACCTAAAGGGCACTAACAACAACGGTTTGTATTTTGTCAGCATTAGTGGGAACAGTGGGGGCATTCAAGTTGAACTAGTTGGCTACGTCTATTCAGACTTTACTGGTGATCTCGATTCCTGTCGCTCAGCATCAGGATGCCTGTTTTGATGGCAATGGCCCCGTTTCATGATGTAGCAGCCTCCATCACTCAGGACAAGAGAAATGCACTATGTATACCAGTAAGTTCAACCGTAGACACAGTGCATCTAATTATTTTTGAGTGAAACCAAAATAATAGAAAACTATTTTTTCGTGGCGTTGGTGACCTGGTGCTAGACTTACTCAATTGAACTTTCCAGCAGCAAAGGTGACCTTGGAACTCGTCGACGACGATGGTGCGAGCTTCTCGAATCAATTGTCAAAATCTACAAGAAAAAACATGTGTATCTTGCTAATAGAACAGTGTAATTAATTTCCTTCATCTGTAGACTTGTCCGTAACTTCGTCGTGTTTGGCAATAGCTGTCCAGTGATATCATTCAATGCTTTTTGACACTTCCCATTGCCAAAGCGAGCTTCTTTTTGAAATTCCAGTTATATTGTAATAAATTGTGTGTTTATTGAGGAACAATGAAATGAGAAAGAAGGGCAAGGCCCAAAATATAAAGGTTGTTTTAGTATTTGGTACTCTCAAAATTTAGTAACGCAATTTAAATATGCGTTTGGAAGTTTATATAACAGTACGCGTTATCTGCCATGGATAACATAGAATGACAAAGTTAGCATTTATTTTTTTCTATTTAGAACATTTGATGTTTAAGTTACACAAATTACTTTGCTTTATTGGCTCTCGAGATACTCTTAACTTGGTGACATTTTCTATTTTTAACATATGATATATTGTGATTCTGATCCCATAACTTTTCAGAAAAGAACTAGAGATAGCTGTAAAATTCAACCTGTACGTAGTGACGACAGTTACCGACAGCAAGTAAGTTGGTAGTTCTTGTACTTGTCTTTGATGCCGAAAAATCCCCTCTCCGCAGTTTGCATGGAACAGCCCTTGGAGGGGCTTTTTTCCCTTCAACTGTCTCTGAACTATTTGTTTAACTTTTTCTAATAGTACGCTACTATTTGTAGCAGTTGTCTCACATGTGTTTCAAGTGATAATTAACAGTAATGTTTTGCGTTTACTAACGGTACCTGGCACGATTCCAAACTGGATTATAAGACTATTGATTCAACATCAAAACATGGAAATGAGATAGACGTTTTTTTCATAGACAGGATATAACTTCTGTGCCATCCATTTGTCTTTATGCCAATTATTTTTTTACCACTGGATGTAAGCTAAATTGAGCATTTCAAATTGAAAATGTGGAAACACTTTCATCTCCAACAAACCCTCTCCTATTAAAACCTAATACATTTGAAAATGTTTTCAATAATCCCAGGTCAGTGGATTGAAAATCTCAACTGGTGGACAAAATTTGCATGCAAGAAAGCTGCTTATTTGCGTAGCAAGCGACGGCTTTTAACAAATGATGTGTGTAATTTCGGGGTACCGGGGTACCAACGGATACCATCCACTTGGAGGACATCAAGGAAAATGCAGTTAAAGTTGTACTGCAATACATCTTCTGTAAAGTCCTTCCTTATTTGCAGTTAGAACGAGACGCAGAAAAGTGACTGAAGATAACACATAAATTCAATCTAAACACGTTACAGTAAGGAGATAAAATGATTTTAGGTATTCACTTTTACGATTCTTTATTTGCAGATTGATTAGAAATGACAAGAAACAAGAATAAGAGAACAGACACACAATTTTGAAAGTCGAGAGGGGTGAAACAATTTTCCAAGAAAGCCGCCGAAGCATCTAGGTTAATGAGATTTCAAATGAAGGGACAACTGGAACGTCAAGCTGGAAATGAAGAGCCTGGTGTTCTGTAAAAAAATGAACCAATGAATGAATTATTTGATGCTTGCCTATAACTGAAATTTTATTGTGTCATACTGTTCTGGAGCTATAGTTTTAACTCAAGTGAAAACGAGTCTGTTTTTTTTCAGTCAGATAATTTTTACATTGTGGTAGGTAACCACGGAGATGGTGGTGCTAAACAGTATCCTGTGTTTGTGCAACCCACTGGGTTTGGCAACGGAGACCGAAAAGATGCGCATGAACTTTGTGTTACAACAATCCTGACCAGAAAGTGAAGAGAAAATAGCAAAAAAAAATTGTTACTTTTTAAGCTTATGCTATTCTCATCGTCGTGTTGACAGTTAGGTTATCTTCCCTTCTCATTTTCTATCATCTCTTGAGTTTGAAGCAAAAATATTTGTTGGAATTCACAACCGAAAAATTCAGTTGATAAAGCCCCTTGGGCACCTTCGGGATTTAAAATAAGTTTAAGTTTAGTTGAATAAGGTGTTAAGAACATTAGGAAATGTTTCATTAGCAGAAATTCCTTTTATGGAAGCATCTCTTTGTTGCCAAATGGAACCAGCCTTTCCCATCCCCTTTCTCTGACTCATTATAGCCAGAGTACCAAAAGTACAAAGTAGTCACAAAATGTTCCACTTTCCAAAGCTTGTTTCCACCGATTTAAACTAACAATTCACTCTAGTTACTGTTGTTTACTTAAAAAGTGGTGCAATCTATGTTTTAAATGTTGAAATACTGAAAAAAGATACAAAATGGACGATTTTTACTTTTTTTAATGTTAATAAAAAATAACAATGTCACATGGGTTTTTGTTTAATGCATAAAAACCTTTATTAGAACGCGAACCATTATTAGTTACATTTGCCATCATGTAAATCTGTCAGTTTTAGCTTGGAAATATGATTTTTTCGTCGTTACTGACCATTTTAATTTTCCTATTACGATCCTACGATTCCTATTGGTTGAAAAGAATCCCAATAAAGCTTTTCAGGTCGACCGATGGAGGAGAAGCCTATGCTGCCTTGAAGACCTCTAAACCTTCGGTTATTTAGTAAACTAAATCCCTCAGGGATAACCTCTCAGGATGTTTTTTATTGGCAGACGATTCACAATTATTGGAAGAGTTGCATAATTATGTTTAAAAAGAATGCGTACATAGTAAAATATTATTGATATGGAGTTACTGAACTGCTTCGATTTGATGATTAATGGAATTCTTTTGTTGATTTATTGATTTAATACAATTAATACAAAGCTAATTAAATTATATTATATTAATCCCTGAACCCAAGATATGATTCCATGTTGGACGGCGCTGGTACCAGTGCCAGTGAAGAGGGGGCAACGAAATTCTGGTAATAGGTAATCACTTTGGCTGACTACCCTTGTATCTACAACCGGGGTGACTTCCTTGAATGGGTCGCTGCCAACAAGCAGATAAAAGATCTCTGGTTCCTTGCTAGTATTCTAATTCCGCGTAATTATTTGTATTGAATTATAGGAAATCGAAGCTGGAAGCAGATGACGTAATAATGTCAGATTGTGACGTATGGAATACAAGGACTTTGAAAACCAATTGCGAGTGTTGTCAGTGATCTAAGGGAATAAGGAGCAGAAGAGATCAGTGAGAGCCGTAACAATAAAGGTACTGCCAGGTAGAGGTTTAGCTTGGAAAAGTTTTCCCTCTTTATAACTCATTTTGGTACCGGAAAGTTCCTCTGTCATCGTTGGTTTCATTACGAATTTGATGCACGAGTTCCATTTAAGATGCGCTTGAATCTTTGCTTGATTACGACTTTTTTTCGTTAGTTTGTTTTGTGTGTGTTTTGTCCAGTTTACTTTCTTTATCTTTTATCCCGTCCCGTCTTAAGTTTTTGTTTGGTTTTGTTTTTTGGTTGGGATGGAAGCAGGGAAATTTTGTTTTAATTTTCTAAAATGGATACTATACAATTTGACACAGCACCCTGTGTACTGTCTAAAATTGATGTGTCTAAATGGGGGGGGGGCGGGGTAATCTGCATGAATTCTTTTCGTTTTTTTCCGATTCATGCGGCGATTCATGCAGATTACCGTCATGCAGTCATGCAGACTTGTAATGCAGATTACCAACACCCTAATTAATTCATGCCAAGTGAAAAATACCTTTGGGGTTCACATACGTGACGGAGGAGGAACGAAGTCTCTGAAACCTGAAGCTGACTTTCTAAGTGGAGTCTGCGGAGCAACAGCATCCTGTAGCATATTTGGTCAAAGATTTCATTTTTTTCGGTATTCATTTCTAATTTGTATTTTCAGATTTTCAAGAATGAACTCATCAGATCATAAAAATCATAAACAGATCATAAACAGAACATTATCACAAACAAAACTGCAGGCACCAACCTATGTCACTGTTTGAATCCTCTTTCAAGAGCAGTTTAAATGACCAGAATATCCTTTTGAAAAACAAATTGGGTGAACTCAGAGCTTCCGAAAAGCATTTTTTAAGATGAGATTAGTGAATTTATGTGAAAAAGACACTATGTATACCAATAATCCGTTTTCTTCTTTTATGGCTTGATTCATGTTCGAGCCATAAGCAATACTACTGAAACATTGAATAAAACTTACCTTTTTCACTCCTAAGTAGCCTCAACGAAATAATTTCCATCCGCATCATCATGTGTTAGTAAGCCGATTTCCGTCTTAATTATTTAATGCACACATTCCTTTTGGTCTTAACTATAAAGTACATTTTTTATAAATCTTGTTTTCACTTCACATTTATCGTAAACTTAAAAAATTAATAAATTTCTGTGCTTGCTTCGCCATTTTTTTCTTCTTTAGCTTGATTTCCACCTTCATTGGCTCAGCCTAGAACGCGTCTCTCCCCTTCAGCGACTCAGCCTTTAAAGTGTCTGTCTCCTTTACCGATGCCAATGCCAGTTCTATGGTGAAGTAGAAAATGAATTATATTTGATGAAAAACACCTACGGATTTATTTCAATCATTTAAATAAATAATTTCATGTTTTTTTAAGCACGAATCGAAAATGAATTTTAAGTTTTTAGTTTTACGGGTCTAACACGCTGCCCAAGCCGGCCAGAAGAGTCAAGCATACGCATTAGCAAAAAGATGTGTCTTGAGTTTCAGTTTGAATTATCGTTGGTCAGTCTCATAACTTACAGAGAGATGGAGTGCACTCCAAACAGACACAAGCACAAGCACAAGTAAAAGATTTCCTTCCGTATTTTCCAAATTTAAAAGATAGGGCAACAATAGTACTAGAGTGAATGGATCTTAAATTACGTTTGGGTGCGTAGAATTTTGACCTAGCTAGACAGATAAGGGAAGGGGCAGTGTTGTTTAGGCATCGAAAACTCATGAGAGTGGTTTTAAATAAAAAACGCTCCTCAACCAGTATTCAGTGCAAGAGCTTTAGGTGGTCAGATATACGCTCGTACTCGCCAACAACAACAATCAGCCTAGCGGCCGCATTCTGGACCCGTTGAGGTTTCCCCAAAGAGACTTGGGTAAACCAAATAAAAGAGAATTGGAATAGATTATTCTGCTCAGAACAAAGGCATGTACAAGTGACTTCGCAGACCTTACATCAAGATATTTTCTAATTATACCAATATGAGAATAAGGTGGAAAAAAGCATATTTACCCACACTATTGACTTGAAGAACCATAAAAAAGTGCACTATCGAATATAACGCCAAAGTTACGTGCTTAAACTGAGGGAGGGAGAATAGCATCACCTACCACCAATGAAGGAGTCACAAGCTCAGAGGAATGACGTCCAGGGACAATGTAGAGTAAGAGGCTTTTTTCCAAGGTTCACCTTCATGCGATTGTCGTTAAACCAATCCTCAGTGTCAGCAGCACAGTCAGCAAGTGAGCCGAGAGCAACAGACTGACTGTGGGGATCCATGTTGAAATGGACTCTTGGGTATCGTCAGAAAACTGCTTAATACTTTTTCCATGTCTCGAAGCGATGACTGGGGCAGGAATGGTGTAGACGGAAAAAAGAGACGGTCCAAGCACAGATCCCTGTGGAACATCGAAATAAAGCGGAGTGGGCGGCGATGTGACACCCAGAGCTTTGACTGATTGTGTCCGCCCCGATAGAAAGGACTGAAACCAACCGAGACACCGAGACAGAACCAGTGACACCAAGCGTAGAGGCTAGTCTCTTCAATAGTATCTGATGATCAACATTGTCGAACGATGCACTTAGATCCAGAAGCAAGAGTGCGCTGCCCATGCCAGCATCAGCCGCCGACAGTAAATCATTTTTGATGGCCAGAAGAGCGGTCTCAGTTAAATAGTTAACTCGATAGGCCGACTGAATAGGCATTAAAAGTTGGAAGTCCTCGATGTGGGAAGTTAATTGCTTCAGCATCACCCTTTCAATTAATTTGGAGAGAAAGGGAAGACCAGATACCAGACGGTAGTTGAGAAGCCCTGCTGATCCGATGATGATTTCTTAATTAGTGGAGATATCACTGCATGTTTCAACGAATCAGTAACCAGACCAGACGCCAACGAGGCATTAGCAATCCTAGTTATAGGAACTGCCAAAACACTCAAAGAGTTCTTCAATAAAGGAGTCGGGAGTGGGTCGAGACAGCATAACTTTGCCGGAGAGGCAAGAGTAATCATCGTTACTGTCCTAACAGACACCGGCACAAGACGCTCCAAATGACACTGCTTACCATGCAGTGAGAGGACAGATTTCTCTATATCGGCATGATCCAACTTCCTTGATTCCGCACGACCATCGAGAAACGAACCAATGGACGCTATTTTTTATGAAAAAAAAAATCACTGAATTCCACCGCAACACTCTTATCAGCGTACTCTTGTCTCGGTAGAAGAGGCACGTCCGACTTCCCCATCAAATTACAGAAAAGACTGTACAAGGCCCTCGCATCTTTACCATATTTGGAAATCTTCTCACTGTAGAATGCTCACTTTGATGATTTTCCGATATTTTGTATCAACAAATGAAATTAACCAAAACTTTATCAAGGATCACAAATATCAGCTTTTTTCAGCTCCATCATCACTTTTAGGCTCACCACGGTCTCTTCAAACCACTCGTTTCTCTCTCCGGAGCTTAAGGGAATCCAAGATCACATTCTGCTCCTTAAGTATGCCGTTGAGGCCAGACTAGGACATGCAACCTCACCATATGATGGCTGGATCTGGAAAATGCATTCCCATTTAGCTTTCATCAGCAATATTTCCATTTCAATTTTTTTCTCAGTCTGCCTCTGCCTGTTCCGGATACCCTCAGAACATCCACTTCTGGAGCTCGTCAAGGGGACGGTTTGAGCTCCATTATCTCCACCCTCACTGAGAGCCTCTTTTATGATGTGCAAAAGGTTCCAGAAACACTGGCTACACCCTTTTCTGCTCCTTCCTCAAAGTTAAGGGTTAAAAATTTTACTAAAGGTACAAAACGATGAGCAAGAAATTAACTTGAATTTATCCAGTAAAAGTGTAGCAAAAAGATACTTAGCGTTACATATTCACAACGGGCGTGCAACAGTTCTTTTGTAAATGTGACTGCCTATCCAGTTTCCTGTACCTCAGAAAATGTAAAGAGAAAAATTAATGGTATGTGTTAACAGTTATTGTTATTTTAACAGTTATCTAAATTAATTATTTAACACCATTTCAGATGATTTCAGATTCATTCAGATGAATTTGCCTGCTGAGAGACCAAATGATCCCCTACCAAAACCAAAACGGTTTGCCTACTTCACAATGTAAAGACATCAGGTTGTTTTAAAACAGTAATGTTGCAAGGAGTTTTCATCAGCACGTTCCGTGTTCATGGCGAGTAATTATCATTGCTGTAACCCTTACCTATTATATGATAATTTTATTTTTACCCATAATGCGATATCATGCCATTTCTGGAAGCTTCCATCCTCATACTGTACGCCTGCTCCTTGAACGCACAAAAAAAACTTTTCTTTGCAAGAAATAACAAACGGATCAATTCAAATTCGAGCAACGTGACACGACATTTCTTTGATTGGTACCTGAGCGATCTTCAATCCACTCTCGGCGGCATGCTGCTGGTGGCCTCTGCGCTTGGTCTGCGGTTCAATGCTGCCAAGTGCTCTGCCCTCATCATATAGTTCAGGAAAAAAACTTAATTTGGATAAGAATCAGAATAAATTGAAGGCAGTTAGTGTCGGATAGCCAAAGTTGGAGTAGCCATTCCGGCCAAATACGGATAGCCATAGGGTGTTCCATTTCCGGTGATAGTCGGAACGTTCGTACCAATTTGTTTTACCGACTAAAATGTTGTTTAAATTATGCTGATTTATTTTTTTATTTTTAAAATGAAATCTATTATTGCAGCAAATGAAAAAATCACCTTCTTATTTTAACTGCAGATAGGTTTTAATTTACTATTTCTGGAAATTTTGACTCTTTTCCAATTAATTTACTATAAATAGAAAAAAAATGTTTGCTTAAAAAAGCTGCGAAAATTAATTTGGTTTGAAAGCATTCTTATCTGCTACGTCAGTCTTTTCTCCAAAATTATCAATAGAAGGTGTTGATAATTAGTCTTTTAATTTCATTTAAGATGAACCTTAAGGTCTGATTATCATCTAGTCTTTCATAGCCAAAAAAGTTATGGTAATGGTAAGGGGACATTCCACGCCAAAAAAACCAATCGATGGCGCGTCAAAATTTAGATTATGATAAAAATTGGAATGTGTATTTAAAAATACACCAAAAATTTATTGTACAATTTTTGGATTTTTCATTTTATTAGTTTAAGAAATATGGCGATTTAAAAATCGCATTTTTTCATTTTACCGTGAAGGCAGAAAAATTTTAACTTTCTTTTTTTCTATTTCTTGCCTCTATTTTTCAATCGATTGCGATTTAAAAAAAGTATCATGGATTGCTTAATGTATTTCATAATTTCCCCTTTCCTACACCTAAAAAAATATAAACTTTTGCCTAAAGGGATGGGAGATATGAGGGAAAACCGGGACTGTCCAAGCATCTGTTATCTCCCTTGGATGTATCTGTTTGTATAATGTACATAAAAATTATCCTTAAATTGCATCCATTTCCGGATACAATTTCCTTTAGAAATAAAAGATACGGTCCACCCCCGGATCGAAATAGTGACCTTCAATTCTGTAGCTAAGAACTCTCACTAATCAACCAACTCTTCTTGTTAATATAAGCTATCGGCTTTGTTACGACTATCGTGGTTGGTCCTAGTTTCCATTCGTAGTCTGTGCATTGCGTTTTCCCCCTTATTCTCGGTAGTATTCAAACCTCTAAAATAAGAAAGTCTATAAATCTCCCAAACCTCAGATTCAGATTTAAAAACAGAAAAACCACATTTAGTTTTTCACTTTTTCTCTTCTGTGTTTTTGCTTAAAATTATGCCCAATAAAGTGGAGCAAGGTTATCTGTAGAGGCAAGTTCCTTTCAGTTACTTGTTGTCCTTTTTAGTATTTTGTTCATTTTTCGCACTTGCAAACTTGAGAGAGGAAACATAAAAGATCGATAAACAACGTCAATTAAAGCCCTACTGCCCAAGCCCCCAGTACAGTACGGTACTAGTATAAAATGTACCACAAACAAGAATTTTCTAAAAATCAAAACAAAATGGGTTAGAAGTAAACTAACGTACTTCAAAGATTCACACTCTTTTCCACCAAACAGCTGTGAGGTTAGTTTTCTCAGTGAAATGACAAGAAAAATTGTAAAACTGTTCTTCTTTAAAGTATTTTGTGGAACTTTACCGATTTATGATCAATACCAAGATGACTTGTTACTTATGCTCGAAATTACGGGTCTGCTGTTCTTTGGTTGATAAATTTAACCAATTTTAATTAAAAATATGTCTTCGTGAGCTATACTTCAAGTTAAGCAGCTCAAGAAGCCTTGGGTAAGGTATTATAACAAAGATTTGCTTGTTTATTGTACAAAGAATGAGACTGTTGCTACCTTTTTCTAGCTAAATGCTCTATATTAGGCGCCATTTTTTTAGCAACATCACCATGCACACTCGTTAAACGGCAATTCGCTGAATCAAAAATAACCCAATTTTTTTATATTGCCGAATTATTTTGTCGATTCGGTAAACATTGCCGAATTATTTTTTTCGATTCGGTAAACATTGCCGAATTGACACATACAAATTTGTAGAAACGTCTTTGCCAAATTGACGGATATTCATCTTCGCAATTTCCAAAACAAATTCTCTTACTACGGCTCATGGATAAGGTCCAACGCTACCAAATCCAATGACTGGACTAATCCGGGATTTAATTATGCTATCAGGGTATTTAACAAAAGGAAACTATTAATTGCGTCCTTTTATATTCGATTTCTAAGTGAACGCAAGATATAACCTGAGATCAATTGATATATTTCATTTCTTCCGTTACGTTATTATTGTTGAGAAAATTTCAATATTAATCTGTGATTCCGTTTTTCGAAAAAAGAATATTAGAAGATGTAACAGTTGAAACTAATTTGGTTTTAATGAAACTCAAGAAACCAAGAACCAACAATAATCATTCAATGCAAAACAATGAAATTGAAATTGATAAAAAATGGTTTGGAATAATGGCCAAAAAGATAAACTGCAGCTTGAAATGGCCCATACTGCAAATCCAATTTTTCTTGGTAATTTTTTTTAAATATTGTATCGATACATTAAATAATGTTTCGTAATCAAAACCTTATCACCACAATATATTTAATGAAACAGAATTACAATAAGTTGTGTGAAAAATCACACAGAACACTGAATGTGTTTGTAGCAATCGCTAATGAGATGGAACTGCTGGGTTACAATTTTGCTCCAACAAGTGAGGCAGCACTAAAAAAAGGAGAGGAGGGGTGGAGAAATTTGTGTTCCATTCGTAAAGCCTATATTGCTAAAATATCAGCTACGGGATCCCAGATAGGAATTTTTGTCCCAAGGCGGGACCAAAGCCGTGCGGCTGGTGCGGTGGGCACAGGGGAATCTCTAAGATGTCCCATTGCGAGCCCTTATTTGGATACGTCACTCATTTTTCATCTTGTCGGATACGTCATTTTTTACTCCCTCTCGTAGAAGTCTCTGATGCGTCCCGTTTTTATTTTTTGGCTCCTTCTCGACACTTAGAAAATTTCGGAGAATTTGTCTTTGTCTTTTCGCGGCAAAGTTTGATTCTAAAATCTTATTATTACCTTTATCTTCGAAATTGTATATATGAATTCGTGGCCCATCTGTACAGTACTGGCTTCTCACCACGACGATCCGAGTTCGATCCCCGGTTCAGGTTGCATATTTCTTCAACAATGCTGTTAGTACGCTGTCGATTTATGTAGTGTTTCCGGTAACACTTTGCATACTTTGACAAATAAACTTGTCGTCCGGATATCCGGTTCAGCGTTCGTGAAAAGATGTCGGCACAGCAAACAGTCATAACAAAAAGAAGAGGAAAGAAAAAAGGAACGAAATTCAGAGTCCAGAAAAATATTTATTATTAATGACATCTTGAGATCCTTTTTCCGTCCCAAGTACGTCTAAAGTCCATCCAATGGGACGGGATAAGGACCGCTATGAGATCTCGGCGAAGCGGACATTGGCCATACGTAAAAGACGTCCTTGGAATGTAAACTTGGGAATCTGCTATGTGCCAAGTACATCTCAGACGTCTCAAAGTGACGTATTTTGGACGTCTATGGGACTGCACTGTGCTATCTGGGATCTAACATATATGTTTTGAAGAGAAAACCATACTATGATGAAATGGAACAGATATTAGGTAGGCTGATTAAAGATTTATCTCTCCGTTTGTGTTTAAATAACATATATGATATAATATAATCCGATGAAAGCTACGATTAAATAAAACCTGAAACGATATTCTCCTGTTTAGTTGGTTTGATTTTTAAAGTTTTTGTTATGTTAGGAAAAAAAAGTCTGCTCAAAAGGGGGAAGAGCTGAATATTGGTGGAAAAAAAATTTAGCAAAAATTACGTTTTCGCGTCCTTTGTTCCTTTCCCCACACTTCACTTCACTGAAGTAAAGTGTATTTCACCTTTTTCTAAATTTTCTTCAGCTTTTGGCGTGGCCATTTTGGCGTCAATTTCACTTCCGCTGAAGTGTAGCACAATCTAATTTACGCGCCAAAATGTGCCTTTAAAAACTTGGTTTTTATATATTCTGATACAGATTCTCTTGCGATGGGGTGAGAGTTTTGGACCTATTTTGAAAGGTCGAGTGGTCCAGTCAGCCAAGGCATCTATCGAGGAACATACATGATGCTTGAGTTTGATTCCCCTGGTAAGTAAGCAACGCGGGCATGAACCACAAGTTTATTTGTGAATGTTATATCTAAATGTTTCCCCTTTGTATTATACCACAGCCTATAATTACAAACGCAGCAATCATCATTTGTACTGTAATTTATCTTGTAAGATCATCATAAAAACTTGTGAATAGCTGCGTTTTGCTCTACGATGCATGAATGTAATGTAGTTGCCGGCAGTGTCTTCATGCAACAAAAAAGAAATAAGTAATTCACTAAGTTAAATGCATTATATTTATATCCATAAACCCTTTCCCAAGCTGTGTTAGCTAGGGTTTTATAGTCCCTAGCAATTTTCACAAAATCAAAAACCCCTAAAATGGTTTCAATGAGTGGTGGACGGCATGTGAAATCGACAGCCTTAATGGACTTTTGGTGCTAACTTGTCTCTTCTCTGAAACTCCACAAACACCAATTGCAGTGGCGCAATTTCGGCTAAATAACAAATAAATTGCTTCGGGAATAATGGGCAGTTGGGCAAAATAAAGCTATTATAGAAGTTATTAACAGTAACATTTTTCTTGGTGAGGCGTATTTGTATTTGCGTATTTGTATTTGTATGGTGAGGCGTCGCCCCACCATACAAGACCAATTTTTCGTCCCCGTGATAAATCGAAGTACCGTTCAACATCCCTACGACCAGATTAACCTTCGAAATAATTGAAGGAAGCAGAGTAGGTACTCAAGGACCTCAAGCCCATTGGAAAAGAGAGCGAAGGTTAGTAGACAAATTGCCAACGGGCAGATATTGACCGATTGTGACAGGAGAAACGAAAGGAACGCGAAAACGGGTACTAAGACGAACTGGCTCCTGGCGGATGGATCAACGTCTATCAGAATCGGTTACAACTCCCGCGCTGGACAAGCGGTGGCGTGAGATCAACTATCAAGGTAGGGCTGGGAGACTTCAACGGACAAGCACTGCAGTGGTTAACCTAGATCAACCTTTCAGGGCTTTAATCCACGTCACTTGACGGGCCGCAGCAGAGAAGCTTGTCATACTGTGACGCCACTTGCGTGGAGACTGTCCAGATATTGTATACGGTCTAGGTGGAGGTGAATCGGCATTTAAGGAGGTCCTCTGTTGGTTTTAAGAATCTGCGGTGGGAGGGACATTATGAGAGCAGCCATTCTTCAAGCACTTGACAAATTGGAGATTGGAAAAGGATATTTGAGTTCCTTCCACCGTTTTGCAGAGAAGGGCCAAACCTACCTTTTTGACCACAATCGGATTGATCTTACGCGGGTGTAATCGAGCGCGTGTGTTTAAAACTTAAGCTTCCGGGTCGTCTTGCGTGGAATGAAGTCCGTGGCAGTGGGGTGGAGAAGAGAAGTCTCCTCACTTTTTTTTTACGATGGATTTTCAGTCGTTCTGCCTCATACCAAAGCGCACACAGTCTTTCCACGAAGCAGATCAGCCAATTTCCAGGAAAACAGCAATATCGGCTGTTCGTGACAGCCCACTCAACTAGTACCGAAGTTGACCAAAGAAAAGTGATATTCAAGTTGAATGGTGGCGGCGGAAGCTCGGGAGGAGTAAAAAACACGTTCTGCTTCAGATGCAAAGTCATGCATCGTCTATACCTGCGAAGAATTCAAGAGATTGAGTACTAAGGATTGACTTGATTTTTGTATCCGGCGGTGTTTTTACATATGATATGTACATACGTATATAGATACATAAATACGTGTATTATGTGTTTTGGAGTCATTTATTTTTCGCGTGATTATAATTTGAAGAAACCGTGCCCTTTCCCGGATGCAAGCATAGGCATCTTCTTCGCAAAGCTTTTTTACGAAGAAGTTGATGTTCCAACGACAGAAGCGCGACTCACCACGGTGTTAGTCAACTCGTCTGCTGGGATGACCGCAGTAGCCATGATTCATCTGACGGTTTTGGATGCGGACGGACAGGACGTTCAGGGAAATGTCTTCGTGAATGACGGTAGTGACAACACACTATTCCGTGAAGGATTTATACGACGCTCTCGACAAGTCGGATAGATTCAAACACTTGCAGTAGATGGAGCCAGTGCCACCAAAAACAAATATTTATCTCAGCATGTCCAGCTCCAGTGTAGATATATCTGTGGGCTATGGCGACATCGTGACTCTAGTAGCCGAATGCGACGAGTTTAGTGCCCATGGTCGATTAGGTTTAACTGAAGGCGAGATTTAAGCATCTTCAAGACCTGTTGATCGAAGCTAGTGGGGTAAGTTGATTGTTGGTTTGTACAGGCCAGGGGTTTCATTGACAGCCGTGATAATTCGAGAGTCGTTTGCAGCCACACTATCTCTTACGCTATCTATCGACAAATGACGACGTAGGCCTTTTGTCCCATCAGACGAAGAGGTTCTGCGATACCGAAGAATTCGGCACTTAACACCAACAACCCGGTTTGTTGGAAGCAGATCGCCAAGCTGTGCAAATCCTGGAGGTTGGCACGCGGAAGTTGGAGGTTGGATATGAAGTTCCGATTTTATGGAACCTTGTGAGCCGTCACTACCAAACAACCGCTTTCTGACAGAGCACCATTTTAATAGTTTACTACATACTACATGTTCTCTTTAATGTAGTTTAGCTTTGCTACTCAAATAACTCGTTTCCATGTTGGATAATTTGATCGTGACCGAACAATGACATCAACTTACTTAGAGAATGATGAGTATGTTCTTAACTATTTGTTATTCCCTTATTATTTTGAAATAAAACCAAAGTTTTGCAATAAAATGAGAAGAAGATGTTTCTCCGTTATTCGAAATCCATCTTCTTTGACTGCCATTTACTAAAGTTATGCCAAATTTAGGAATTGATACTGTGACGAAATCACTTCGCCAATTGACAAACGCAATAGATATAGATATCTTATTTATAAAAGGGTTGTTGCATAATCCTTAACATTCACGTTTGGAGGGAGAGACAACCCGGATTTGATCTTTGGAGATTGAGGATTTTAAACTTTGCCCAATTGTAGATGACTAAGTCATCTACTGTTAGAGCCAGTTTCAAGTAACAATGGACAAATTTCAATTTTTGGCAATTTTTTAAGTGCCACACCCTATCGTATGGAAACATATGGCGGAAGCGTCAATGTTTCCAAACTTTAAATCTATGGATTTGTGGATAAAGAAACTATTCACAAAAATTTCAAAAAAAATCATGGTGAAAGCCTGTCATTCCCTCTACAAGGGGATTTTTTTAGTTTTTCTTTGCAATTATTCAAACGTGAGTTATCGCGAGAAAAGGAGAACACTTTGGCCCGTAAGCCGCCGTGTCAAAAGCGCGAAAACACTCGTCGTGTTTCCAAACTTTGTGTGGGTACTATACCTATTCGAATCTGTACTGTACATGCTGGTCTACTGCGAATCGACACAAATTGAGCCGGTGGATATTGAAGATATGTATCACTCACCGAAAAAAATATTTTGGTAGATTTTTCGTGTCCAGATCAAAGAACTGGTCCTTAGGATGTTTCGGTCGAGACTAAGAGCGTATTCTATTGCCAGAAGCGGCAGCGGCATGAAGGCCAGGTAATGGGCACCAGGATTCACTTTGAAAGCTTTCAGTAGCAGTGGCTCAGCAATCGATGCTGCAGATGCAAAGTTATTGGCTTTTCATTGTTGTTTGGCTTCACCCAATATATTCAGTCGAATTTTCTAATGGAACTTATTTTGGCAGGTTTGATTCTTCACAATGTGATCATTCTGACCAGATTGCTGCCTTGCAATTGCTGGAACGGGATCCTTTTTAGGCCTAACTGTGCAACGCCACACAACTGTACCATCCCGTTTGATATTTTTTATGGTGAATTATCTCCACGGTGGATCAAATAGATAGCGTGACATTCTATGAAATGAATCTATAATCATTAACATTTCACTTGGTTTTTTGTCAAATTTTACTTATTACCTTTTCTCCAGCGCTTCATGGAATTCCCAACCCAACCACCAACTCCAGAGTTCGTTTTGTCAGATTCCGAAGCATCTTCAAGGATAGATTTCACTATTGGAACCGGCCTCACAAAGTAGCTAGTTTGATCTCCGTTTTCTTCGCTGTCCGGAGTGACTATAATTTGCTGCTCCAGCTCGTCCATCGGAGAAATGGTCAATTTGGTATACAAGCGAGCGACACATCTGGGATGGACCGAACTGTTAAGCTTTAAATAAAAACATCAATTAATAAAAATTCTTGACTAATTGTTAATCTCTTTACTGGTCCGAGGCAGAGTTGAGCTCTAGAAACATTTTTAGCTTTTCTATATTTCGCCATTATTTCGAAAAAACGAGATAGGGCAAGCAGAATTCCGAATGACAGTTTTTTTGGCTGGAGTTGGAATATTGTTAGCCGGAATATCGTTTTCGATGGCTGGAGTTGGAATATCGTTAGTCGGCACGATAATCTGGACGGGCAAAATGTATGACTCGACGTTCAAATGGACATTCTCAACGTCCAAAGAAGATGTCTTGACAGGATAAAACCTAAGTAGAGACACAATCAACGAATGTTATTCACAACATCAATACTTGACGGAAAATAAAAATGTGTATGAATTGGCCAATTTTTTTACTTAATCAGTAAATGAAACACTAACCTTGGGCTGCATTCTTGGCAAGTGTTGATCTGCAAAATATAAAACAATCTATGACAGGTAGAAAAAATTTCTGGGTTCGAACTAGGGGGCTACTCTCTATGAGTCGGGCGTCTTAGCTAGTTGGCTACCAGAGTACACTAGCGGGTTTCTCGACTATATTACATACATTTATGTCTCTATTTAGGCCTAGCCGCCAACGATTGGGCAGCTACGTGTGACGTTTTAGTGAATTTGACCAACAATCCCGAAAATCTGGTCAACGTAATCTCCGATGAACAAGGCGACGTCACATGCATCTTCGTGCAGTTAGCTGCGCAAATAGCTGAAATACCATTCGAATACCGACAGTCTGTCGGTGCAATAGATTTCTCGACAGATTACATTGTGGTACAGATTTAGCTTATCCAAAGCTGTAAATCGTGTTATTTCACTGGGTAGTTCTGACAGCTTGTTTTTCGACAAATCTATAAACAAAAATTAAATAAACATCAAGCAAGAGCATACATTGAACAATTGACAATGAGCATGCAAGAATGACAGCAGAGCCAAACTTCCAATTTCCAAGTCCAACTATGGCCTACTGAACCCTAGGCCGGTCCAGTAGGTTAGTTAGGTTAGTTCAGAGTTCAGTTCAGTTTAGTTTAGTTTAGGCCATGTTCCAACACGAGAAAGGGGGATGTTAGTTTCAATCGAAGTAACAACAATCTCATTACTCAAGTGGTAGTTTTCACAGGTTCCCGAAAATTTCGTGGCGGCTGGTTTAGCAGCAGCTTGTGCAGCGAAGCAACGCTGCTTGGATACTCAGAAATTTCTATGCCATTTCTGAAAAGGAATAATGGCGGATTTTCTACTTGTTATCACCTAGCGGAGAGGTCACTTTAGTAAACTGAAATAAGTTTTTTTTTTACCAAGAGTTTCGACACATATGCCTAAAGCTAAACATTCCTTTCGCCAATCACAGATATAGCACACCGAGTTTCCGTACACTAACCAGCCCGAGCACACAAAAATTTATGACTACAGGACGGGTTCGTGAATCAGTGATTCTTTTTTAATCTTTTTCTTTATTTTAAAGTCTTCCTCAGTGTTTCTCCCCGCCAAGTGTGTTTGAGCTAGTCACGTTCCCCTCCTTCCGTACGCTCGTTGCGAATTACGCAATTTGGTTCTAGGATTAGCAATTTTCAAATTTATGCTACTCGATAATGTTAAACAATTTTAATATGATGTAGAATAATGTAAATATTTTGTAAAATTAATCAAATTTGTTTGGTTTTCTTAAACAAAATCTCACAAGTAGACGATGATTCGGGCTCTGCATCCACTCAGTGCATCGGTACAGATACCAAGAAAGACGAAAGTGCAGATCTTAATGAAATTTCAACCGAAATCTTGCAGCACAACAAGAAGGGTAAAGGTTTGTGGCAAGCCACTTGGGAAGGAGAGATAACCAGCTCGACGTTTGGGAAACTGAGAGTAAAAGCTTCCAAGGTCTGTACAAGATTATGATGTAAAAGCAACAGTACACTAGTTTCTAAATTTTTATAACGTTCTAGATACAAAAAAATTCCGAGCTTCTTAGCGTTATGATACCTGTTGTATTAAAGGAATGGATATTAGTAGAACAAAAAACAGTTTGGGATACTATCGGAATATTTAAGACGACGGATATTTCGGTTGTTAAAATCATTCCAGTGACCGAAAGCGATGAGATGAAATATTTCAGCTTCATAAAAAGAATGCAAGACAGCAAACATTTTGTCGAACTTCGGCCTTTGTCAATGCTAAATGAGCAACTGTTTTTAATTTCGATGCCAAAAGGGAGTTCAATTCCACAAGTGCTGTCCTCTATTTCGGAAGCGACTCAGAGTAAGTCTATTTCTATAATTTTGAAGTTGTTTCCTTAGTAAATTTTTCTTCTATTTTGCAGATCTTTGCACTAAAAAATCCGGACTGATGGTCGGTATCTTGCTTCGAAAAGGGACAAACAGTAAACCCATTGTCGGCTCCGCTGCAGCTGTTCATAATCCTACCGTTAGCGCAAAAGCTACTAAAGACGTCACAGTTACCGTAAAAGAAAGCTGCCGAATAACGAAAACACTCAACGACGTTCTTGACAGGTGTCCGTCTTACCAAGAAATGACTCCTATGCCAAAAATTATGACAACCAAACTCTATGACTACCAACCGTGGGGACTTTGTTGGCTGTTGTGGCGTGAAACTGAATCGCCTAAAGGTGATTGTGGTTGTGATTTCAATGCATCCAATTACCCTAATCAATCATATTTTGTAGGAGGAATTTTAGCAGACGACATGGGTTTGGGGAAAACACTGAGTATGATTTCTTTAATCGCTTATCAAAAAGAAAACCAGCCCATACTGCCTTCTGACTCGGATATTCACGATCCCAATGGCGGAACGCTCATCATATGCCCGTCTGGTGTTCTTGGTAATTTAATCTTATATTAATATTTTTAAGACGTGCATGGGCAACCACCAGTTTTTCGAGATTATTTTTTTTTTCAGGGCAGTGGGAGCAAGAGATTCGGAAACATTGTGGGTCCCTAAGCGTGGCAGTTTATCATGGAGCTTTAAAACAGCGAAAAGAAATGCATCTTACTCTACACACATACGACATCGTGTTGACTTCATATGGGGTAAAAATTATTCTTACGAAATACATTGCATTTACCTAAAATTTTATTTTAAATTGTGTAGATTATTAAAAGTGAACTGTCGGGTGAGGAGAACTCATTTAGCGTGACAAATCACAAAACTCAGTCTATACTGGTTCGAATTACATTCTTCCGCGTTATTTTGGACGAAGCTAATTTTATTCGGAACCCCTAACTAAATTTTCCAACGCAGTTTTGCAAACTTAGAACTTCCCGCCGATGGGCCGTGGCAGGGACGCCAGTTCAAAACAGAGAGTTGGACCTCTACCCCATTATACGTTTTCTACGCGTAACGTCTTCCAACAAGCAAGCTGTAGGCCTGAAATATGTTTCTTTGTTTCAAAAATAATTTGAAATTATTTTAACAGAAATGGGATCGTTTGGTTGGTGAGGAATCTGAAGGGTTTGGGATGAAACGTCTGCAACTCCTAGTTCGAAGCATACTACTACGGCGCACAAAAAATCAAAAGATCACAGGAAGTAAAACTCCACTTGTAGTTATGCCCACTAAGTATGGCAACAGATCTTTCTCTCCCCCCCCCCCCCCCTGCTCAATTTAACCAATGTATTTTTTAGACTGGTTTATCTGCACCAAGCAAAGCTTTCTGAGGAGGAACAAACTCTTTACGATAAACTGCTGTCGCTCTCAAGAAAAGCGTTAAAAAAACATCTGAATTGGAAAGAAAACTCAAAAAAGAAGGATTGGGATCGTAAGGTAACTTACGAAAATAAATTTTAACCTTACATCTATTTCCAATAGTTATTTTTGTAAATTTCTCTTTTGTTTACAAACGAAAAGGACCCAAAAGTTACGCAACAGGCCATCCTAGTGATGATATTACGACTAAGACAGGTCTTCTCGCATCCGGCTCTGGTTCTAACGATGTTTGAAGACGCCGATTCGGAATTCACGGGTTTTGACGCCGAGAGTTGGAGCGACAATTACTTCCATAAACAAAACCCTGTTTTCCGAAGGGAAAAAATGAGCACAAAACTGAAATACATTCTAGATGAAGTACAGGGGATTCTTTCGGTCAAAGAGAAAATTGTGATCGTCTCTCAATGGACAGCAATGCTGGATCTCATAGCTATTCAACTCGATAATCTTTCTATCGCTTATCAAGTCATAAACAGAAACATATCTGCCAACAAACGCACAGATATAGTAGATGATTTTAACGGAAACGAAACCGGTTCACCAGTAACGTCATATATATTATCTACAAATGAATGATTAAAAACAATTTTTGTTTTAAATAGATTTTGCTACTGTCATTATTGGCCGGTGGTACGGGGCTCAATCTAATTGGTGGAAGACCAGACAGAACCATCTCTTCCTTGTAGATCCCCACTGCAATCCTCAATTAGAGGCACAAGCTACAAATCGGATCTTTAGAATCGGCCAGACAAAAATCGTTTCTGTTCACCGGATCGTGATTCAAGAATCGATGGAAGAAAAAGTGTTGGCACTGCAGTTAAACAAGATAGCCACTGCCGACACTATCATCACGGGAGCAATGAATAACTCCAACGCGAATTTAAGTCTGGAAGACATTCAAGACATGATCGAAAACACTGAGGAGAGCGAATAAAAATTCTAAAAATGGATTTTTTTAAATTCCTCTACTATTGAATACTGAAAACAACAAAAAATTGCTACCCTTTTTTCCTCTTTTTTACGAAACTTTTCTTGAATACGAACTTGCTTTTGAATGTAACACACACACTTCGAATGTCTCATTCTCGCTCAAAACTTAAGCAACTATTAACCTTTAAAAATTGACTGCAAATTGTTTGTTCCTCTCGTCTCTCTAAACACATCATTCTTCGTCTCGTTCGTTCGTCGCCAAAACAAAATTGATATACTCAAATGTTATTGATTCGAAGAATAAATAACAATCCATTTCGCTTATTGAATAAATGGCCAGTAAAAATACGTCATCCGGTATATTTTGATTGAGCTGATTTGGTTGTTCAACTGTTCCCCTGCCATATGTACGAACAAGTCATAACAAAAAGTGAAGAGAGAAATTCCCCAAAAAAGCGAGAAGAATGAAGCATATATCTACAATACGTTATGACAAATAAAAAGGTGAATTCACGTCTGACTGAAGATAGCTTGATGGGATACAGGAGAAAAACATTCACTTGCACTCCTCGCTATTTCTCAAATTTCATTTTTAATAAGCAGAAAAAAAGACCGGAACGCAAGTGAGAGAGGTCCCCGGAGAGAGGTCGTCGGTAAAAAGTGGTTGCCGTTGGACAAAGGTCGCTGTCACGCGGACTCCTAGGCTCCAGCTTCTTCCAATTCAGATCAAACAGCTTAGCAAAGAGTATGGCCAAACATAGGCTACGCATATTGTCCGTCGTGATTTGAGACTGCAAACAGGTGAATGAACACCATATGCTGTCTCACACGACGGAAAAAACAGCGCAACAAACAGTTGTGGCCACACACTTGCTGAGCATATGATCCGAGATCAGGTTTCATACGGGAGCTTCGGAACACGATGTCAGCTTCTAACTTGAAGAATATATAAAAATCAATTAAAGTGACTAAACGAAACAATAACATCTTACAATTCTTACTTTTTGTCACCTGTAAGGCCCATCATTCAGGAATAAGATCGGTTGATCATCGCCTCGATTAGCGCCGAATGGGGCGAGACACCAACAGCTGTGAGGATTATCTCACTTCGTTGTTGCAAGGAGTTTTGTAATATTCCAAGTAAATATGATCATGATGCCCCATTGCCAGTCAAGATATCCTCCCAGGTGCACAGTGAGTTCTGCTTTGTAGTAAAAACATAATCAAACCGGGTCCAAGAGGAATAGAGAATAAGAAAAGGCGAAATAAGGTGAAGAGAAATTATAGAGAAAGATGGGGTAAACAAGAGAAAAAAAGTAAATTGGAACAGTGGATTAAAATAATGAATTTTTGTTTCACCACTTTCTCGATTATAAAATATTAATTGTCCCTCGTTTTAGTTCATGATCTTAACATGCAAGTGCAGTGACCAGACAGCAAGCACAGCATGCTATATGTTCTGTCGTGAAAAAGTTGGATTCGAAAGAAAGGTAAGGTCAAGGGCGAGTTGGACACTGGATGTATGGGAAGAGATGTATGATAGATTTGTCCAAAGTATACCAACAAGAAAACCGAACCCCAAAACAAGAAGACAAGCTGGCTAGGTATAGGAACCAAGAAGATAACAAAATAATTCCAAAACTAGCCAGCCGTTGTGAACATTCATCAATACCAAAGTTGTGGCCACCAAAAACAAAAAGAATCCCATTTTTTCTTTGAACAAGCGAATTGGGTTCAAGGGAGAAAAGGCGGAAAGATGTTTGCACATATTTAAATACTGGAATTTGCTGAACTCACCTCAGAAACTCCGATCCTTCGACAAGCTTCGATAAAGTTCTCAACGTTCCGGCGGCATTTTGCCACAGTTAGTTTGGGCACAGCTGAAGACGGCACATGAATGCTTGCCACAGAACGAGCGCGGACGTGATTGGCCAGATGTCATAAAACGACTCCATCTTGCAGTGCAGATGACAAGTCATCAGGTAAGGTCATTTTGAGCCTCATCTCTATACACTGCTCAATTAATGAAATTATTAGGTAATTTTATTAAAAGAGAAGCTAAAGGATTATTACTTGACGCAAATGTTGAATTTGTTCCATTTCCTCTCTTTGTCTCTCCATCTCTCGGCGTACAGTGAAACTGGCAGTAACAGCCGTGTGAGAGGAGTGATTGGATGGCGGGGGAGTTTGATTGCCATTGGTAGAATTCGTTAATGAATTTTGTCCACTAAGTATGGAAGGCCCGGTTTTGACAGCAGCTACTTTACGACTTCCGGTAAGTGGTTCAGGTGGAGGTGGGCGGTATGGGGGCGCCAGTTTGTTTGACTCAGCTGTAGGACTGGGAACGACGGGTATCGAACGATAGGGTAAAGCAGGACTGAGCAATTCGGTCGTTGGTGAGCGGAAGGGCGGTGGCTGAGTTACTGACGACGGACAAGTTTTGGCCTACATAAATTCTATCAAAGGATGATTGAATTTAGCTATTTTTTAAAGTAATTTTTTAAGTGATTGAAATAATACCTCTTGGCAATTCAACCAGAAAGTTTTTGCGCAGATTGAGGGCTTCTAAGTGTTGGAGGTAACCTAACTGGATGGGAAGGTGACTGAGCTGGTTGCATGAAGCATCTAGCTCTATCAACTGGCATAACTGGTTGATTTCTTCTGGTAGACTCACCAACCGATTGTGACTGACCAGTAGAACTTGTAATGATAACTTTCAATGATAAGCTGGTAGCACACTTAACTGATTGCGGCTGTAGGAAAAGCATGTTTATTAGAGAAATTCTCAAAAAAAATGTAAAATAGGGATTGATAGCAGTACCTGATATCTAAATATGTTAGACATTGCAGGAACGTGACAGTTTCTGGAATGAAACAGATTACATTGTGGTACAGATTTAGCTTCTCCAAAGCTGTAAATCGTGTTATTTCACTGGTTAGTTCTGACAGCTTGTTTTTTGACAAATCTATAAACAAAAATTCAATAAATATCAAGCAAGAGCATACATTGAACAATTGACAATGAGCATGCAAGTATGGCAGCAGAGCCAAACTGACAACAAATGCATAAAGAAACACTGGTTCATTGCCAACAGTATGATGAATGTAGAGATAACAGTGTCAAAGGTAGTCACCAAAAATGCGATCTACTTACCACTGTAAACGGTGTCATTTAGATTGTATTTATTAGCAACCTTAGGGAATTCTCTTTAACGACGGTTACTAACACGCAGTTCACCACTTATTTGAGCTTCTTCTTAAAGTCGTTCAAGATTGCGATTAAGTGGGCTCTGAGGCCCAACGGTTGCATTAATGGCTTCCTGACGCCGAGTCGCATCGGAACAAGCCTGAGTGACTTCACAAATAGCTGGGCATTTCCAGATTTACTATTTTCTGAAATAATTTATTAACACAAAAAGAAAACAGCGAATCAGCCAGGGGTATAGAAATATTTATTACGATAGCGTATGCCAATTCTCCGATCCTTTTTTTTCCCTTGCACCAACAGATCATCGTACTTAATTACTTGTAGGGTAAAGTACCTAATTCGGGACAGGCCCGAAAATTTCTTATTTTGGACGAAATAACATTTTTCAGTTTGATAGAAAACCTAACCCGATTTTTGAAAGGGAAATTTGCTGAAATTAAAGAAAATGAACGGATCTACGTTTATATACAACTATGTCAATGTAGCTGTACAAATTGTAAAGATATGACAAAAAATATATTATGAAAAAGGACTTAGAAAAAAGCTAGATTTGGGACGTTTGAAATCCATCCATATTAAGGTATTTAGGGGTTATTTTGAGCTGAATTTAGTCTTAAATTAAAGAGCTCAACAGAATCTCTAGATTCCATTCATAGAAATAGAAGAAAAAAAAGAAATTTCCATAAAATCAATCGTGAAGGTTGCTGTTGATAAAACCCATAACACAAAATCGGGACAACCAAGTACACAAAATCGGGATAGTATATAATGTACGCAAGATGGCACTAGTTGAAGTGTCAATATCTGGGATTTACTAACTTCTTTTAAGTTACGTGCAGTTTGACGACACTTATTTTGAGGTGGAATGTTGATCATGCTGAAAGATTTTTCATTGCGTCTTTATTGATGATTTTGTAAAATAGTCTTGCATTCCCTTATAGTTAATTCCATTTTATTTTGTTATGACATACTCCCAAACAAAGTTCAGGTGGCACAGTGGGTTAAGTGACTCTCAGCAACTTGTGTATCTTTTAGTCGTTGGTTCAAATCCAAAAAAATATTAAAATTACTTCAAAAATCGCCTTAGGGCTGTCCCGAATTTATAACACAGTGAAGATACCCGTAAAATTTATTCTGTGGTCACATCTCTTTGGTCTGCATCATACGTTGAAGAGATCTAAAATGGAAGATATATTCCGATGGTACAGTGGGTTCAGTCTCCGCCTGGGAGCTCGAATATTTATATTGGTCCTTGGTTCAAATCCCATGAGATTCATTTTTGAAAATTATTTCGAAAATTGCCTGAGGGCTGTCCCGAAATTATAACACAGTTAGGATACCCGTAAAATAAATTCGACGTCCACTTCCCTTTGGTTTTCATCATCTGTTGAAGAGTGCATAACAAATTGGCGCATTCCGATGGCACAGTGGGTTAGTCGCTGGCTGAGAACCACGTTATACTTTTGAATTCTTGTTCAAATCCCAAGATAGGTATTTTTTAAATTATTTCGAAAAACGCCTCAGGGCTGTCCCGAATTTATAACACAGCAAGGATACCCGCAAAATTAATTCGACGGCCACTTCTCATTGGTTTTTATCTGCAATAAAAGAGTTTGAACAATATTGACATGTTGTATTGGCACAGTGGTTAAGTGCCTACTACTTAAGAAAGATGCAGTTATCGGTTCTGTGTTCAAATCTTACTATGGTTGTTTTTTCGAAAAATATTTCAATCTGAAGTCTATCAAAATTATCTTCTGAATTCGAACACGGGGCTGAAAATGACATTAAATGAAAATGATTTCCATGTCATCACTTAACCCATTGCGCCATAAGAACACCGAATGTTCTCTACATCGGGGAAATTATGTTGCCTGTCGAATTATTTTTACGGGTACACTACTGTGTTATAAATTTGGGACACCCCTTAGGCGATTTCCGAAATAATATAAAATGCTGGTATCAGGATTCGAACCCATAATCGATTATTAAAACTTTCGTTAGAAGCAGCCACTAATCCATAGTGCCAGTACAACTTATCAGTCTTGTTCGAACTCTTTAATTATTGATAAAAACCAATGAGAAGTGGCCGTCAAATTTATTTTACGGGTATCCTTACTGTGTTATAAATTCGGGACAGCCCTGAGGCGTTTTTCGAAATAATTTCAAAGATACCTATCCCGGGATTTGAACCAATAATCAAAAGTATAATATGGTTCTCAGCCAGTGACTAACCCACTGTGCCATCGGAATCCGTCAATACGTTATGAACTTTTCAACAGATGATGAAAACCAATGGGAAGTGGCCGTCGAATTTATTTTACGGGTATCCTTACTGTGTTATAAATTCGGGACAGCCCTCAGGCAATTTTCTAAATGATTTTCAAAATGCCGTTCCCGGGATTTGAAACATGAACGAAAAACGATAATCTATTTCGTTATCTGTCGCTCAATCCACCGTGCCATGAGACACTTTCGAAAATGAACCTTTATGACTTATGTATAATACTATTAACAATAGTGGTGCAATTTGGAATAAGAGGGATGCTAACTGTTAAAATTTTTTGATAACGATTATCCCTATGTATAATAATACGAATTGATATGAAGGGACTCGAATCCGGATCTTGGTGCACAATGGTCTGGTAGCTTAACATGCTATCCATTAGACCAATTATGTGTGTTGAATCCTATTTTCATTACTGTCAAAAAGTGATTGTTACTACAAAACCAAAGGTAGATGGCGCTGGCGACTGTCCCGCATTTTGTTTCTTTGTCCCATACTTTTTTTCGATGTCCCGACTTAGGAAGGTGTTCGGCCTATACTAAAGCATGCAAAACGGTAATAGCCAAAAAGTGTCCCGAATTAGAAACAATACCTACGTCTTTAGAGTCGTTTTTTTGTGATCAACTTTTATTTTTTCAAAACCATCATCCTTGGATGTGATTTCTTTTTAATGAAAAATAACTACAAAAAATACACTTCGAATAGTTGAAAAAAGGTCCAGACTGTAATCAAGAATCTGCAGAAAATGGATTGGTCTCCTGTCTTCTGATCATTTCATTTTTGGCATCAAGTTTCATATGGATGACAATACATTTTACTTTAAGCCATCGGATTCTACAACAACAAATTGTGGTAGGGTTCTTTTCAGTTTGCTGTGCTAAGGTTGACAAGTTTTCAGGTGCTAACTGCTGGGGAAATTTGTTAGTGAGTTCTTTGTGCTAGTTGCCCTACCCCCCCCCCCCCCATAAAAAAAGGAAAAAAACCTAAAAATAATTGTTTAACTTACAAAAGTTGTATTTTATCAATTCATACAAATTTCCATGGAAGTATAACCCACTTTAATCCCACATTGCCAATGGAATATCATTGGGAGATGGATTAATCTGTAATACCGAGTCCTGAAATACATCCCCCTATAACGGAAAATCATGTTTAATGATTTTCACACCTTTCAAACGAATCACCGTTTTCCCTTTCTCACAAGAATTTGGATCAATATCTGACATCAGATAAGCCAATTTTCCAACTGTCATTATTTGACTTTCGATTTCATTTCTCAATACTATCTGCATATCAGATTGACTATCAGCAACTATACCATCACTAGATTCAATTGACTCATTCGATTTGTCAAAGGAGGAATTGATTAGAAGTCCAATAAGATTAACAACAGCAATAATTGTCTGAGATCCCCTGTAGTAATATCCTCAAATGATTTTACGTTCCAATTCAAATAAGGACAATCATTGATGCTTTTCCCTTGACACCATTTCACACTTTCAATCTTAAAAAATTGATCCAATAATACTTGCACATTACCAGGCATTACTCGACTAAATCGAGAATCAGAAGTATTCATTTTGAAATTAGAAATCGTGTAAACTTCATTCAGTTTCAATTGAGACATCCATTGGGTGACCATTTTAACACCCTAACCTATAGCTTTGATTTCTCCACTGCCATCCGTTTCAGCACTTTTCTTCGGCACTTCAATTTTATCGTTTTTGGCACCGATTTTGTCCGTTTCGGCACTGTGTTTTTCTTATTCGGCACCGCCGCAGATTGAGTATCAGATTATTTTTTTTCTTTTAGTGTTTTTTTTTTGTTTTTGCGCTATGTTTGTTCATTTCATTTCGGCACCACCGCCAAATTCCTAATTCACAATGTTTCTTTGGGTAAATTTAACATGAATACGTGTTGTATTCATGTTTTGTGTTGTATTCATGTTTCATGTGTTGTATTCACGACGATTAACACTTTATTTGGTACGCCGCTGACACCCACAGATCCTGCACACCTAACTTGTCGGATGCAAATACACCCCATTTTTAAAGCCTAGTTCTGGCTTGATATGCCAGCGACCCCTTCATTTCCACATGCACATGCTGGGAATTGAACCCTTTCTGGAAATTTTCTCGAACGCTGAGACAACAGTTTGGCAAATCTGGATATCGACTTAAACCCGCTCGAGCCATATCTACACACACCAGAATCTGCACGGCAATTAAAAACAATTTCACCGTCACCAGATAATGACAACGACTTTACCATCACAAGAAAACGGAGGGATTTCCCAGACGCCTTTGAGACGCCACAGACGACAGACCAGCCGTGAAGATTGCTCGGACCATTTTTGTCTAAGTGCCTAGTTCATCCAATCCAAGTGTAATGACTTACCCTCTGACACGAGATGTCCTGATTGACTACCTAACTTGAACCCGGGCCAACTACATGTGTAATCAGACTGCTATCAGTTACATGACACATAATTTAAACACCACCATCGAACCATATCCATATACTGGCATCACCTCCAAAAAATAGTTGTTCGCCTTGAGCCTTGACACGAGTCCAGAACACTAAAGACTGTGTTAAAATACATATCGACCACTAAAGCTACCAGTAAAGACTATTATAACAGATCAATGCGCTAAATCTATATGCAAATATGGAAGTGTGATTAATTGGGAATGATGTCATGCTGACTTCATATTTCATTATTTGAAACGTTCTTTATTGAATTTTTGGCGTTCTTTTAATGCACATATAGAGGATCAATGATTTTATAGTAATTGATTAAAGAGTTATTGTATTTCCGTGTCTGAAGTCTGTGTATCAATTGTAACTTGAACTTTTCTAATACTGCACAGTTAGACGTCAACTGCGCAGTAATGGAAACGTTTCGGCTTGTATAAGATGATGTTGACTAGTTAGTTTAGCCGTTGTATAGCATTGCTACTCGAGAGACAAGACCAGAATTTAGTTTAAGTTAGTCAGAGCTGTTAGTTGAGAGTAGCCATTTTAGTCCAATTGCTGTTCTTCCCTTTTTCTGTGGTTATTTCAGTATGTCAACACTTCGCTTCCTGGCGTTTCATTTAAATTGTTTAGTGTAGAGTCTTTTTTTTCAAATCTCTTGTGTGGAAACGAAACTTACACTATATTAGACCTCCTCATAATTTTCCGCAACCACCTGCAGCAGTTAGCAACCAGATTAGGACCAGTTCCCAGAATTTTTTAGAACTTCCCAGACATTCAAGGCAATCAACCCCTTCTGTTGGTACAATAAATGTACTTATAAATAATTATTTGTTTTATTGGTGCCGAAACCAACACAACCGATGCCAAAAACCGTGAAAATGGTTCCGAAATGGTCAAATTTGGTGCCAAAACGGGCCATTTTTCACGTGCGAGGAAATGTGGGGTACCGAAAACGTGTTTGCCTGGGGTTCCGAAAACGACGAAAGCGAAGTGCCGAAAAAAATTGCCAAAACGGGTGGAAACCGGCTTAACTACAGCGGGCCGATAAATATTGTCAGACATTAATAGAAAGAATAGGTAAAAGAAAAAAAGCAGAAAATACAGAAGGAATAAGAAACGAAGCCTGACAAAGGGCTGGGGACCGATATAAAAACGAAGCTGACCAAAGGGTCAGGGACCGCAATAGATTAGATAGATTTAGAAAGACAATGATAAATGTAAAGAAGACGTGGAAATAGAAGCAGATACAATCATCGTCGAAAGATATAGATACAATGACAATGGAAAAATAATTGACATAAGTAACAGATTAATAGTACCAAAATACAGTACAAATTGCCCCAAATAAAACAACACGTCGCGCTACATGTGAACAACTGTTTGATGTGTGCAGGAATAAAATCATTTGTAGCTACAAAAGCACCTTTGCAGTCTCTTCCACCCGTTGTAGGGGTTTAGGAAAGGATTGCAATGGAAATAGTAGGACATATTCAAGAAAGTAACAAAGGTTACCGATACATATTAGAGATATCAGATTACGCCACTCGATTTGTCTTTACAATCCCAATCAAAAATCAAACAGCACCAACAAAAGCCAGATGTCTCGTAAATCAAACTTATCACAAAATAAAGTACTCACCAAGCCGTTCTAACAGACAGAGGAACCAATTTCTTATCAGTATAAGTGAACGAATTTTGTGTACTTTTCAAAATACGGCAAATGAGGACAACATCATACCATCCACAGACAGACGGCCTGTTTGAGATATTTAACAGGACCCTCTGTGACATGCTTATATGCTACGTAAATAATGAACCAAAAGAATGGGACAAATATACTTATCTTTTGTCTTATTTGCATATAATAACACCATCAATCAACATTAAAAGAATGTCCCTTCTACTTATTCTTTGGTAGAGAATCCCTCTTACCAAACGATAAAACAATCAACCCTAGATACAACACCAGATTTGACGATCATAATGTCGATGCAGAAAAATGGGAAAAGGACATAAAAACAAAAATTCTATGTCAATAAAGAAACAAAGAGTAAGACTATACGAGCACCCTCATCAGCAAGGGAATTCATAAACCAATTGAACGTACCTTTTATAACCACCAAGAGCTACTCTAACGCGTCAATTAAGAAATATAAAGTTTCCCAAAAACTAAACAGCGACGGTTAATAGTTCACACCAACCGGTTGAAAACATACATAGACCGAGTATCCGATATCCCATCACCAGAGATACAAAAGAGAAAGAATGATGCAACCAGTGAACAAATATCATCCACCAGCAGCACCGAATATCTCGTTTGGAATATCATCTCGCGAAGAATCGTTCCATTGTGACAAACCCGTAAAACGAGAAAGAGGAATAACCGAAAACAAATATCACCAAACACCATCCCTACCACTAATCCCATGAATCAGACCAACCCAAGGACACCAGACTATCCAAATACCTTACGTCACAATCTTTCATGGATAAAAAATACGCGCGATCTTTAATATGCCCGTATGCTACCGCGAAGAGATAACACTCAAAAGTATAAATACCCAAACGAAGTGACCAACCCCAGTGGAGATCAAAGTATTCTTATCAAAGTACTCAAAATCAAGCCAAGATTATCACAACACATATACACAAACCGTACCTAAAAAAGTAAAGGACTTCCCAGTGACACGAAACGATGACGGACAGTAATTTTTATTACATAGGGTAGACCGGACTCATATGGGACAGGAGGCAAATTTGAACCATTCGATTACACCTAGTCTAATTATTGTTTCAGATCGGTATTTTGGGTATGATTTCGTAGCTTGTAAAATTCTCCTTCAGTTTTCATTCAAAATTCCGATTTCAAACAATAATCCTAACGCTTCACCCGTAGAAGGAAAATGTTACGTAAGTGCCTTACAGAAGAAACAAACTCCGGCAAGATAGCGTAAAAGGACCAGTTGAAAGTCTCGAAATGCTTAACGCAACCCAGTTACACCAACAAATAGTCCATAAGCACAACACCATAGTATGGGGAGAGATTTCATCAATTGATGCTGAAACTACACCACTTCTATACGGACAAGCTTACATTTAATTAACACAGACGGACGACTGTAATAGTCTCAGTCACCTAATAGATAATACGCGTCAGATTGAAATAATCTTCTTCAACAATCCAGACATCAGCGAGGCAAAACAACCTATATTCCCAGTAGAAGGAATGCCTAAAACCTTTTTACAGTTCCCAAGAAACACCAACACCACCTTTTTCACATTTATACAGCCGTATTCCTCCCATGTAAGCATTGAAATAACACAAAAGCACTACTATGCAGGACCCTACTCAAAGAACCTGAATGGCGTGAAGCACACCAACAAACAAGATCAATAACATCATAAACTATATTCATTTTAAACCACGAGGACATGGAAGCAGCCTCCGGGTAACGACTATACTGCATCTCTTACGCATGGACAACAATTCAACTTGGAACCCCTAGGATGATAACCGAATCGGACAAAAAAACCAAAATCGAAAAAGAAGTGCAAGTATTCATGACTTATGACATCAACAACGTCAGTAATGGAAAACAGCCTATGAAATAAGCCATTTATTCATTTTGATTCCGAAACAACTCTACCAAACGGACGACATTTTGAATATATAGGGTGGATCACTCTACCCGAATTAAACAGACACCTTTTGCTTGGTAGCAGTCAACAACCCATTTTATATCTTTTAAAAACTGTTTCAAAAACGTATCACACTGGATTTATGACCAACAAACAAACCAAATAATCTGTGAAGAAAACCATTTAGGCTTGACGGCAATTGAACTAATAAACAAACTTGATATGTTGTTAATCCTGACTACTTCTAGTCAAGGGAATGACACCCTGACAGCACAACAATGAGTTTTTGAACAAATCAACGCAAACCCAGGTATATACTACCAAGAAAACCACTTTAGAAGAAATTTAAACTTTCCACCTAGAATAGTGACGACTGGTTACCACCTCGTCTACTACTACTCACCAATCTTTGGAGACCTTTTTATGGTCAACGAAGTTCAAGGAAACATAGTAAGGTACCTAATCAACTGGGTACTCTTAAAGACAGGAGAGGACAAAAACAAAAAATGTGTAACTTATCACGGATAAGTAAATCTTCTTGTATAGAGACATGTAACCCAAATTGGATTCGTTTCCAGGAATGTTTAAATAATCATTTATAAAAAGTAACGACTCGTTAGTACAAACGCAAACATTCGTAGCTAGGTGAAGCAACGATACGACCGTTGAACAATAAGCGTTGCAATATTCGCCAGATTTCACCATTCGACCATTTAATACAAAAAATTGCATAAAAGGCAATAGCACAATATTAATCCTAGAACATTTACGTGGATACCAGTTCAATCTGGAAAACTTTTGACCATAGAGGACAATTTATGGCATCAGACAGAAACAGCCTAGAAATACAAGGTACGAATAGGAAAGGCCTAACCATTTGGAATGGAAGGCTGGGTCACTGTCACGACAAAATAAGGATTCAAGGTATAAGCTTCGCCACAAATAACATAAAAAACGACGGAAACACCATGAACGAGTACAAAAAGAACAACATAAAACAATGCCGAAAACTACCAGAAAACCAGCATGGATCCACCAGAAAAAAATTCATCAATCACCTCACAAAAAAATTGAATTGAATATTTTTTATAGGCCTATAAATAGTAAAGTAAATAAACAGACGTAAAAACCAACAAGGACCAAAACATCGGTTCCACTGAGCCAAAAACTTGATATATCTGCGTCAATCGAGACAGACACGCAATCAGACAGCTCGGAACAAATAATAGATTTACCAAAAAGTATCAAAGAATTGACCAATTACTGAAATATCAAATCAAGAAAATGCGCGAGAAATATAAAGTAAGAATTTAATCGAAACACGAAAAAAATTAGAAAAAAAATATGAGTTATTTCTCAAACATAAAAAAACCCAAGCAATAATCCTTTCCCAAGCTAACGGAATCCTAGCAGCAGCAGTGCTAGGCCTACCCGTTTGTAGCAGGATACATGGATTTGGACCAACAATGGTACTACAGCAATGTGCATTCAAAACAATATCTTTAACTGTTGTAGAGAAGCAATTTGAATCCCAGCCATATTTCACATATGCTGAAGAAATCTTTACAATTGGTATGGACGGACGGTGTATCCATCCATACTTTGATTGTTTCTGTAAATCACACTATATGAATTTTAATAACTTCTTAAATAATGCTACTAATAGTAGCGTACTAAAAGGACTAGAAAAAAAAAACAAAAAAAATATTCAGACACAGTTGAAGGGACAACAGGGTTATTCCATGGGAACTGCAGAAAGGGGATTATTCATCAAAGATAAGTATAAGAACTAACAACTTACTTGCTTTCGGTAACTGTCGTTACAACGTAAAGGGTAAATTTTACAGCTATCTCTAGTTTTATTTACTGAAACATTATGGGATCAGAATCACAAAATGTCACGTTAATAATACAAAACATCACTAAGTTAAGTTTTGGGTTTCTCGATAACCAAAGCAACATAATTTGTGTAACATAACTTTAACATTGATTTTTCTGAATAGAAACAATTAATGCTTAATCTTTCTCATTCCATGTTGCCCATTTCAGAAAACGTGTAATGTTATCTACAAATTCCAATCTCATATTTAAAATCGGTTTTTCTATCACATTTTGGATTTGATTGAATGAAAAATTTGATCCATTTCCTGCCCTACTATGTTTTTTATGGTTTCTCATCTATCTGGTTACTGTCTCAATTTTGGTTAAACAAATGTCTGTGATGAAAAAGACGAAAGAAAATGCCGGTATAATTTTTTTCCCGCAAGTCATTTGCTAATTTTTAAAACATTGATCAAATGTTTTTAGTTTTTCCAGTAAAAGTGAAGTATGACGTCAGGATGAGTCGGTTTGAAAGGTAGATGAAACTTATTTTGTTTTGAACTAATTTTGAGTTAATCGAGAGATAAAATGGCAATGTCCATATCAAATTTTCGTTTTTCACTACCCCGATAAAAAGCAAACATTAAAAAATCATCCAATTTCAAGATTTCAAATTTCAAACCATGAATCACAGTGTGTGAGAAACAAAACAGAAAGTCGAGAAAATACCCAAATACAAAAAAAAAAATATTTCTGGGCCTTGCCCTTCTTTCTCATTTCATTCTTCCTCGAGAAATTAACACACAACTTATTGCAACACAGCAGAAATTACAGGAAAAAACTTGCAGCAGCGAGGAGTTTCAATAAGCACAGAAATATCTTATCGTTACTGCACTATAAACAGCAGGCGTTACTACTGATATATTGTCAAATTTTGTAAAGTAACGGTCAAAGCACCGTATGATCGAGAGTTGACCTCAAGTTGGATCGTGTGCCTGTTAAGGATGCTATCCATTCCGTTAAACGAATATACTCAAGAAGTTCAGAATCTATCAACAAGTTTTTTTTTCCAGAAGGCTTGCAATTTTGCTAGTTGATCAAGCACAATTAGAAACCACTTAATAGCTACAATGACCGACCATGATGTGCAGTAAGGTATGATCAAAGCACACACCAGGACTAACACCAATGAGTTTTTTTATTACTCTTAATGTGGTAATTTTACTTGATGGTTTTTACTCAATATAGAATACAAATTCTCGATCAGAAAGGATTGTCTGCTACAAGACGACCGTTTCACCGTTACACAAAGAAAAGTATGCAGTGGAATACTATAGTGTTGAAGTAACATTCGACAACCTGATTCGGACTGGTTGCGGAAACCGAGGGTTGCTAGGCAACCGTTGGGCAGACGCAGGGATTTGTCTGCACTGGCAACCGACAGCGTGGTTCTTTCTGATCGACGCCGTGACGCGCGTCTCACGTAGCAAACTTAGTTGCTTCCAACGATTCGTATTTGATTCTATTGTGTCGATTAATATTGTGATCAATTGTGTGGGTGAGTTATGATACCTGTACTACCTATGATCAAACCGGAATCTTACAAATAAAACTTATGTGTTCTAACATATTGATCAAGAAAAATTAGCAACAACTAGTTACAATCCTAAGCACGATGCCCACTAGGTATACACTAGCCGCATACCTTTTCGCTTTATGTAACCTTAGTAACTTTTCAAATGGCATTACTAGCGCTTTCAAAATTCATTTAAGGTAGAAAAAATAAACAAAAACACTTTTTTGCACAATATAAAAAAATGTATTGATGCGATAGAGCTGTTTTCTATTTAAGCGGATAAATAATCCCCCAAACTGTGGTGATGATCAACCAAAAAACGAATTCTTATTTGACTGGTGATGAAATTTATCGCTTCGTTAGAAATATCATTGCAGTTACTACAGGGTTGGGCAACTTTTACACCATACAAAAGGCATCGAAATGATCTAATTACGTTATCAGGATGGGTAATAAATTCAACGTTTTTTAAAGCGGGAACGTTTTTTGCAATTAGACCGCCGACCCGGGCAAATGGACAAAAATTGGTCATTCCAGCAGTTTTTCAGAACTTCAATCACAAATTTATGTACATTGCCTACATTCAATTTATGTCCATCGAACAAGGAACGCTTTTGTCCATAAAAATAGCCCAAACACTCAAACCAATACAATCCATTTTCAAAAACGATTATTCTAGACAAACACATCCCACAATCTTCCGATTCCGGATAGTAATTTCTATGTGATTTCCCATAAATCTCAACCCAAAACTTATTTTCAGTGTCCTGATATCTTAAGGCAGCTAGACCGGCGGTTCGCACAATTTCGATCAATCGTACAATAAATTCTATATAACAATACAATATATTATTAATTACTATACAAGGCAATGCAACGTTGCGTTTTTACCTGGTACTGTTAGTAACGTAAGAGAAATACGACGAGCACCGGCAGGTAGGCTTTGTTCTTCAGAAGACGAGGTGGAAATGTTTCCTGACTAGAATAGATCAAATAAATGTTTTAAAAAATAAACTCCTTGTTCCTACAATTAAAAAGATCTTACTAATTCTCGTTGCCTCTTTTTAACATTTTTGGCATGTGGCAAATCCATTATGGGAGAAACTTTACCGGTCGATAAACATGCAGTGCAAACATCTCCTCCATCAACTAGTTTACAATTAAAGGACCTCACGTGGTAGTCTGGAACAGTCCAAAAACTTCCATCCTCACACGAATGGTCATTCTTGTGATGGCCTTCGGAATAACTACCATGCCCCCGACAAACAACGCCAACATTTAACTTAGAAAAAAAAACAGTTTCTAACATTGCTTCATCGATAGATGACAGTTGAATTGCCGGATTCAAAAAGAATGCCAAGAACAAACAGATGGAATTTTTCTGTGATAATGCTGCAGAACAGATGAATAAGGGAGCAGCATAGTAGGGCGCTTGAATGGACTTTGGCTTCAACTATTGAAAAGCTATAAAATTGTCTAGGGTATCAACAGACATTTCACAAGTTTCTGCAAATTTTATCACCTAAGCCTGTGTTTCTCTTGAAACTAATAAAATTAATACAAATTTTCAAGTTGATAAAGGCAACCACAAGATTAAAAAAAATCACCTTGTCCATAAGCACGTGACGCAATTGACGCATAGCCGGTAGTCGGGATCAAATTCGATTGTTCAGCAGCCATCTTCTTTACACGTATTCTGAGACGAGCGTTAAACCTTCACGAGTAGATTTAGACTATAAGGCGACATTGGTCACATCACAAGAAATGAATTAATAATAAAACAAAATACTTTGAAATGGCAGTGAACTTCGGTGATTGCAATTATGAAGGATGGAGATAATATAGGAATGAAAATTAGAACGGACTTCAAAAAATCTGTTTATATTCCCGATCAGCAACCAAAATAAACTAGACAGCAATCATTGTAAAGGGTGATGCAATAGGGGGACAATGCGAAGGGATTCCCGCTTCTGAAAGACAATCGAACCTACAGTATGGCAGCACACAAAAATCTAAGTAGGCATATTTTGGGAGAAGAAGAGCCTACCCATTTAGCAAGAAACTACTTCATGGCTCATGGGCTAGGAAGAAAGCGAAAGGTAGGAAGAAAAGAAAAGAAGGAAGAAAACATATTTTTTATTGCGAAATAATGAATGGAACCAGACAGGCAGTCTAGAAATTTTGTGGCGGGAAATAAGTAATAGCCGATATGCAATAGCCTTCGGCTTAAAGGAGGGGTGTCATCATGAAAACGGATCAAGCGCCAAAAGCCAGGTAAAGCAACGAGATCTGTTTCAGCAGACGGATTCTACCCTAAACTGCTGCGTTTCGCGATTTAAAAAATGCATGCATGCAAATTAAAACAAATGTCGAACAGCCCTATGCCGTGAATTAACTAATCAAGGTTGCTTGAAATTGAAATGATTTAGAACTAAATTTAGAACAATTTTGTATCTACTTTCTTGTGTTTCTTCCTTTTTTAGTTGTTGATTTGATCTGTTGTTTTAAGATAAAACGAAGTTGGAATTAATTAACCGAGGTTCATATTGTTGCATACCAAATCTAACTAAACTATTATGACATGCCCCGGGAACAATTCTTTCTTTATATTTATATGCTTTAATTTTAGCCTTAAATATTTAAGAATATGCTTAATTACACGCAATTCACTTATCTTTTTTTAATTTGTTGTAGCCTTTAATAAGTTGTAGTCTAAAGTTAAAAGAGAGTTTTGAAATGTTGAACGTTAAATTTTGAAGTATTAACTATGAATTTGGTGTCTACTGCCGACACCTATCACTGTATATGCATAGAACTGGGCAATAAGTGTCTTTTATAAGTCTTTAGGTATTGTTTACACTATTCTGGGGAATGTATCCAAAAGTAATTTGAAAATATAATTATAAATTGGGTATTGAATTAAGGCTGTAATCACATTTCATAAATTCTTTCGTATAAAAGCTCGGGTATCCAAAAAATTTGTACTTTTTACTACAAAATTACACTGTCGCCACCAGACTAGACTCCTATGCCTCTAGTCACTAGAGGCATTACAAATTTCGACAAATTTTGAAGTGGAACCCTTTGAGGTACAGGGAAGGGTTCTCTGAGTTAACTTTATTGTAAATCATTCTTTATTTTCTTTTGGAGTGAATAATTGTGCATCTTTTGGCACAAAGAAAAAGATTTTAGCTTGATTTTTAATATTTTTTTTTATTTTTGAAAACGCCGTATTTAACACGGCGCATATGAGTACCTTATAAAGTGAACGATACCGTAGTGCCCTGGGGGTTAATCCTACGACAACTTTGTGTGTGTAAAAAGATTTAGATCACCATAAGATCTACTCAGGAAAAGAAAGAAAAAAAATCTAGCCCAAGCTGTTCAAGAGTAATTGCACTCTTTCTAAGACACGTACAGTACCTACCGGCGAAGTTGGTAGGGGAGACTGGAGTAAAATGGGACACCGGGTCAAAAGGGACAGTGGGGGGAAAAATAGTAGATGTTAATAAAATTTTAAAATTTTTTAGTATGTTATGTAAATCTGTATAATCTACTTCGGCATGAAATTTTGTTGATTTTTGTCAATAACTGCATGAGTTATTGACAAAACTAAAAAAACGGTTTTTATTTATAAATTTTTGTCTCCGCCATTTTATGTTTATAGAAACAAATAAACGGTAATGGCATGTAAATTTAATATTGAAATGAAGCTGATTCATTTCTTGATCGTTTAAAACAAAAATTTGAATTTTAGACCAATTTGTTTAGACGGTATGAACTTTTTAAAAAAAGAGTCATAATCGGGTTGTTTGGGACAGCCGTTTTTGCCTAAAATGGGACAGTTACGGACCAATCAGCGTACAGCATTTTTAAGAGGCTCGATTTCCTGACCTAGCAACGCAGGATGTCCTACAGCTCCATAAGGGTTTTTGTATATATAAGAAAAAAGGTTCATTAACACAATAATTTAATTGAAACGTTTATAAACTCAAAGAGTCTATACAGTGGAACACTTTTTCAATTTTTTTCAATTTTATTAATGAATTTTAAGGCGAAAAAGGAGGACGTCCCTTACCACCCACCCCAGTGTCCTCACTTACCCCCAAAAATAGGCTCCTCCCATAAATCTGAGTAAACTTTAAAGGTCTTTTATGGGGAAATGGTTTATTATAAAATTATAAAAAAAATATGGGGGGTACATTACAATAAAGAATACATAAAAAAAATTTTTAACGAAATTAAAGAATTAGTTGGGGAGATATAGGGGGCAAACGAAAACCGTCCCATTTTACTCCAGTCTCCCCTACTGCGTACCAACTTCGCCCGTTTTTACATGGCGTCTTATGGCACTACGCAACTTTAGTTTTTATTTTTTTATGAGCAACCTAGTTGCTGTAGTGTTGAGATTTTTGGGGAGGGGGGTCACTACATAACTGTTAACATGAAAAAAAATACGCCCCCCCCCTTTTTGTACATTTCCCTACCCCCTGGAACTGGCGCCATGCGTAACCGCTTCGCCGAGCGAAACTTTGGGCAGTTGCCGTGCTTTTCTTATGGCGCTACCAAAAAAAAGGCCCTGTTTTTCAAAAATCATTAAAAAAGAACCGCTATACTTACGCACTTCTAGCTTTTACTAAAAGATGAAGAATAAGCCAATCTTCATTTTAGGTAATTCAATTTATTTTTTTGTTAAAGTTTAGGGGTGTAAAAGAAAGAAAAAGAAAAAAACGGCAAAATTTCTCGTCTCTGAACAAGAAGTTGCTATGCCTACCACTAATGAGACTCATCATTCGGGGAAAATTTTGCCGTTTTTTTCTTTAGGAAAACTAACTTTGAAATTTTTGAAAAATTACTCTTAAAAAGCTTTCGGAGGTAAATTGAAGTGGAAGATCGGTGGTAACTTTTCACGACCGCAAGAAGATCTTATTTTACTTGGACAACCAAATTTATTAAAATAAAGAAAAAAATAGTAAACAAAAAGAGGTAATAATAAAACAAAAAGGGTTAAAAAAATAAGAGTGGGAAAATACAAAGTAAAAAGAAGAATAAAGACGAAATCGAAATCGAACATAAAAACCAAATCAAATCAAATAATTAATACTCTCCACTCCCATAGCAGAAAACTTGTCTTGCTAGGGAAGATCCAAACTTTTTTTTTTCTTTTTGTTTACACTGCTGAGCATGCACCGACATTTGGAAGGTTACGCAAAAAAAGCGAATTCACTGCCTAGGATTCGGCAACCAGCTAGGTAACAAATACGCAAATTAAATTTCTAAAACAGTATTAAAAACCGATGAAAACCCCATTCCGCAATGTATCAAATTTTGACAGAATTATGTAAAAAATTTGGTGACGATTGGTCATTCAGGGAAGAAACGTATAAAGGAATACATAATGGACATTAAACCCTCTGAATTTCACTACTAGCTACTACTACCCTACCCCCTATACCCCACACCCTATATTGTTAAGGACCTTCGTATATAAATATACCTCAGGGATAACTTGCATATAATCCCATGGGAATTGATAGGTTTCCTATCGAATCCGCGTACAGGCAACTCATCCGCAAATAACGGGTTGATCTGTTAGAATTCTTCACCGTTAGTATGTGTACATTTTTTTTTCAATTAAATTGCAATCAATATTCAGTTAACGAAATATTCAATTGTTAGGCCTATAATAATAATAATAATGTACGTATTTATATGGCGCCTTTCCATTATATGCTCAAAGCGCCTTCAGTTTCCAATTTAGATGTGATTGAACACACCGCAGTATATTTAACGTCATATCCTTGAAAGCAATCAAGAATCCTGTGTTATGCATACTCTTAAAGTTTCAACTTTCAAAGTCCGCGGGTCAAAAGTTCCGCTTTAACCATTCACGTTCATATAGCTATTTACCATTAGATTTAACATTACTTCTTGTCTTACCATAACCTTTAGATTTACAGTATAAAATGTTACACGCGAACGGCTTGCCATAGAGTCTTAGTGATGGCACTTCCAATATCAAGCCCATTTTAGAAAGTTTTCAACTTTTCATTATTAACGTTTTCATTTTTAAATAGGCTTGTTGCCCACTTTATTGGCTATTTATTGAACAATTATGGAAAAAAAAACATGGAGATTAAAGTTGCATTTGCGCAATATCTGCTAAATAACAAATAAATTGCTTTGGGAATAATGGGCAGTTGGGTCAAATAAAGCTATAAGATATAACAGTAAAATTTTTTAATCGAAAATTGGCAGCTCGTTTAGCACTTGATCTGGTGTTCCCTGTAACACTAGTTGTCCACTTTCAATGACGCAAATCCAGTCACATTTCTTCAAGCTCGACACGCGATGCTGAAAAAATAGTATAGAAAACGAATTGGATTCAATTTTGTAGCACAATATTTTTAATAAAATGCCGTACCGCCACAAGAATAACTGTTCGGTCTTTAAATAAATTGTCCAGGCAATGATGTAGTGTTTGTTCTGCCTCTGTGTCCAAGGCACTACTTGGTTCGTCTAGAACGAGAACTGGTGATGGTCGAAGAGCAGCCCGGGCCAAACTAAATAGCTGCTGTTGCCCTACACTCAAACTGCAACTTCCTCCTTTAAATAATTCTCCGTCCAATCCGGTGTTTCGGAAGGTGTCTTTGAGGTTTACTGCCTCTAAAGCGGCCCATAATTCTTCGTCGGCTATTTTATTTTCCGGATCCAAGTTATCTCTATAATACGTAACTGAATTTTATATTTGTGCTTAAAACAACAATTTTAGAACGAATACCTGAGAGTACCGGCAAAAATGAGTGTGTCTTGCGGAACAGCTGTTAACCGAGATCTTAGAAAATGGGGTTCTAGCGAAGCAATATCAATTCCGTTTAATTTGATATGACCCGAAGCTGTGTCGGCAAGTCGAAAAATGGCGTTGACCAGCGTCGATTTTCCGCTGCCTGTTCGTCCGCAAATGCCGATCTTTTGACCGTGCGCGATAGTCAAAGTGAGGTCCCGCAACACTGGCTCTAGACTGCGGTGATAGGTAACAGACAGATGCACAATTTCTATGTCACCTTTGCTCGGCCATTGGCTGTCAACAACGGCGCTTTCACTTGTCGATTCACTTTCGGGTTGCAAATGAGAGTAGTGCAATACTCGCTCGACCGCATTGAAATACATTTCTAGTTCTGACCAAAAACGAACGACCCACTGAAGATAGATCGGCGTCATTAGCGTGTAACTGATGGCGAGGCCAACTTGACCGGGAGTTAGATATTCCGGTTGGTTTTTGTGAACAAACAACGCCAGCAGCATGGCAACCAATACCACCGCCGCACCTAGCGAATCCTGACGGTCAAACAAGTCTTTTCAATATTGAACAAAAATTGTGTGCATAAAAATGAATTATCGTCTAGTGTACCAGAGCAAAACCAAGCCAGCGGTTGGTCGAATTGAGGACTAGAACTGCTGCCGAATGGGTATCCATATGTTCGTACATGGTTTGTAAGAATCGCCGCTGCTGGCCAAATGCTCGTACGGTCGACAAACCGGAAAGTGTTTCAGTCAGATGAGATACTACGGGCCCCTTAGACAGGCTTTCCAAACGCTGTAGTTCTCTACAGTAGACATAACCAAATTATTAATTCGAACTCCTTATTGCAATTTATTTTTTAAAAAAAAAGAAACTAATGATAAATGGAATCAAGGATTAATTATGATGACTGTACAGTATGTTGTACCTGGCAGATGTGCGGAAGAATCTTTGGAGCAAGTAGAATATGATGACAATCAATAGGGCTAGTAGAAGGGACCACGGACTAATGGCAACGTTGATAACGATGGCTGACAAACACATGAGCACGAATTGAACAAGTCGTTGAACAGTTGTTGCCAGTTTCTTGTCAATCATAGACATATCGCTGCTAAATCGATTCAATATACGACCGGTTGGTTCGACGTCAAACAGGTGTGTGTGACACCGTGACAGACTGGTTAACAAATCGTCGTGCAACCGCTTCCTACCCTGATTCCCGGCCGCCTAATAAGTTCAAACGGTAAACACATGTTAAAATATACTTAAATAAAACTATTTAGTACGCCTATTTTTACCTGTCCGAGGATGTTTGTCATGAGGGCCGCTACGACAGATACGACAGACAGCAAGACGTAAATTCCGAGGTAGAAATAAGAACTGCTGTTCTTCTCCGTCTGGTCGGAGATTTCTAGCGGCTGTTGATCTTCGTACGGCAAGTTATCTGCCGAGGACGACGAATCGTGTGCTTCGATCTGGTAAACTACTAGCCAGTAATCGGTTGCAAGACGAGCGCATTGCCAACCGATAGAGCCGCAAAAGTAGCTCAATGTTAAGATGAGCCCGCAAGCGCGCGCATAAAGCCAGTAAAGTCGGCGGGGTATGCGACCGTATTGCCGCTCTTCGTCGACAGCTGCAGGATCCCGTAAAAGTCCTCGTTCTTGATCTGAATCTTCCGGATCGGCGTTGATTTCTTCGGAGAAACCCGAGGCAGTAGACAGCAACCTCTGCACGCCCTGTTGCTGGTGTGCTGATTCTTGTTCCGGCTGTGATCGCCTAACGGTTAACAACGAATGTTCGCTATCGACGCTGATTCTTCTCTCAACGCCGTCGACTTCCGATGAATGTTTACCCACCGGAGTGGAGTAAAGCCGGAACAAAGACGGTCTGTAGTTGTTGGAATTACTCGACGTTGTTCGACTGCTGTTACTGCTGCTGGTTCCCTGCGGATTCCAAGAGGAATCAGCCAGCGGATGAAGCGAGACAACTGGTTGATTGATCGATCGTTGGGAAAATCGATCCCTCGATCTCGTCCGCCTCCGATTAACGAACGAAGAAAAGGCGGCCGACGATCCTTTCAACGAAAAGGAAATTGAGCGAGGTTGCGACGGTGCGGTCGGAAGGGCTTCCGGCAACGGCCCGTTGAGTGAGCTGAGATGGCGAGTTCGCAAATGTTTCGATCCGTAAGGGCAGGACATTCCGGCATCCGGCAAAAGTTCGTCGATTGTCATCTCGTCCGTCAGTAGCGGAAGATCGTGCGACATGTGAATGGACAAGGCATTCAAACGGCTGGAGCGTCGCTTCCATCGCTGCCCGTGTTCAGAATCCGTCGGCTGGATCGTGATTTCGTCCTCCTTCCGGCTGCCACCCGCCTTAAAAACGTAACCAGTTTTTGTGACCAATCGGAGCATGTTCCACCTGTCCTTGGCATTTCCTTTAGACAAACTCGAGTCTTGGTCCGACTGGCTCGACTGGTTCAATAATTCCGGCCAGACAGACGCTACTTTTTCTGGTGGGCCCTGGACGAAAATGTTGCCGGAATCCAGGACGATGACGTGATCCGCCTGCAAAGCGTATTCCATGTGATGCGTTGCCATAATGACATTCCTTCCTTGGCGCAAGAGAACCCGCTGGATAGCCTCCGAAAAAACGTGTTGCGCCACGGCTAGATCCAGGGCGGCGAAAGGATCGTCCAGCAGCAACGTGGACGCGGGCGAGTAAATGGCTCTGGCCAACGAAATGCGGGCCTTCTGACCGCCGGAGACGTTTTGTCCTTTGGATCCGATCAGTGTCGTATCCCTCTGTTGAAACAATTCCACATCTTGCGTCAGAGCGCAGGCTTCCAGCACTTTGCTGTAGCGTTTGGCGTAGAGAGCGTTGCCGAAAAGGATGTTGTCCCGCAGAGATGCGTGCATCAACCACGGCCGCTGAGCCACGTAACCGATTTGGCTGCTGGCCGATGAGGACCATGTCAAACTTCCGGTTTTCATTTCCAACTCTCCCAGGAGGGCCATCAGCAAAGACGATTTACCACTGCCAACGTGGCCGACGATAGCCGTCAGCTTGCCTCGCTTGATATTCAAATTTATGTCGGACAATTTGAAATCGCTTTGGTTGGTGTCAACGTCCATGGGATGCCAACTGAACGTCGCGTGACTGATCCTAATGGCCACCTCTTCCTGTTGGTCCAAACAGGCCGATTTCTCCGATTCGGAGCAGCTCTCCAAGCTGCTGGATTGCTGGTGTTCTTCGTCTTCGACAATGTTTTCCAGCGTGCGGACAGAAAGCGATTCGGTGGTGGTGGAAGGATTCGACTGGACGCTGTTGGATTCCATCAACGGATTCGGATGATGATGGCGCTGGACGTTAATGTCCGACTTCCTGAAGAATTCGTTCAGTCGGAATGTGCTGTTGCAAGCGGCAATCAGCTCCGGAACAATAACGGGAATGATGGTTAGTGGAACGGTAAATTGATTGATCAGTGCCAATCCCGAGAGAGCTTGAGCGGCCGAAGGGGACGTTCCGGAAGCAGAGAGGAAAGGATGAAGAACGAACGTGAGCAAAGTCAGCGCTACAGTCGAGGCTTGCGTCAGAAAAGTCGCCCACGCCCACTGGATGGAATAGGACCAAAGGTGTTGCAATTCCTTACGCCTGACGGCCCGGATTCGACTCAATCCGGAGCGTTCCCAAGCGTAAAGCCGGAAGAGTTTCATGTTCGACACCCATTCGTGAATTTTGGCCAATCGCCTGCCGGCTTCTCTCATACTCGACTTGTTTTGATGGGAGATATTGCGTCCTAATAGAAATTGAGCTGGAACCATCAGGAGGAGGCAGAGCAGGGCGGCGATGACGCTGCCGACGCCCAGCTTCTGGTGCAGCAAGTACAACAGGATGGCCAATTTGAGCGGGATGGCCCAAAGGTAATGACAGAGGCACAAGAGGACCATGGTGTTATCACAATCTTCCGTCAAGAGTTGACTGAGTGTTCCGGCATCGAGTTGCAGCGTCGCAGAGTCTTCCGTTTTCGGATGCTCTTCATCGTCTGTTTTGTCCGAGTCGACGGTCACTCCACTCAGCGACGAGAGTCGCAGCGATTTCTCGTACATAAAGGACTGAAGGGCCGTCTTAAGCCGGATGCCCTCGACGCAGAGGACGTGACTAGACGCTTGGGAGAGCGTTCCCTGCAAGAAGCTGGACAGGAAGACTATGACGGCCATGATGTAGCCGTTGGACAAAAATTCCGTCACCGTTGGGTAGTCGAAATGAGCGCCAGCAGTCGCGTTGTTCGTACTAGTGGAATTTATTGAGCTGGACGTTGAATTCGTCCCGACGTAGTTGACCATCACTTGAATGCCGAGCGGCGCGACGTAACCGACCAAATCGCCGAGAAATTTGAGCCATCCGCCGAGCAAAATCGCCGGCCACGAAAATGTCCAATAGCATCGCCAGAGGTTCGGAGTCTTGGTGTCGAGCAAACGCCGGATTTGTTGGCTCAGTTGGGAAGCTTTGTAATCATCCGGAATGGGACCGAGATGTTTTTGCTCCAGCGGAGTCCAAAATCCGGCCATCAGGAGTGGATTTAGCCAGAAGAAGGTGGCTTTTGATAGAAGGTTTGACTGGCCGTGAAGGTAGCAGCATGCTGGGCTTTTGTCCGCTTGGCCTGCAAACGCTTGTTGCTGTTGTTTTCCCGTCGAAACACACACCGAATCCAGCGATCTTGTTGACGCCATGTCCTTATTGGGTGGATGCATTTCCTTTTTCTTCGGTTCAGACAGATTTTTGGGTTCTGCCGCTGATCGCCTCCCCTATAAATGGTCAACAAATCACTAATAAAATATTTGTAATCATCTTTAACTCATTTAAGCTGCTGCGAAATAAATAGGTGGGGAAGATTCGAAATAATATACAGCGCACGGAAAGTCAGATTTTTTTTTTTACAGTTAAAAGATTTATTATCTGGATGGACCGTACACAACTATAGTCTTAGTATTGTGTCCCTATTTATCTCAGACATCCTTTTTGGGAGATCCTGTTTGAAGCGATTCGATACTTTTTAAAAGTAGCCAAGTACCTTTAGCAATGGGAAGAGGAAATACTTTGCATATGATCATTCATTCGAGATTTAATTTGTTCCGGAAATTATTGTGACGCAAGGATGCAAGAGAGAAAAGCTATATTGCTTCATGGCGGGGATTTTTTTTTACCTGGAATGCTGTTGAGGCATCGACGATGAGGAGGAAAACGGCCAAGAAAATCTTGATCCAGGTGGTGACTAGCTGCACTTCCACGGATTTGAGGGCGGCCGTTTCTCTGACGTCATTGACACGAAAGTGATGCCAACGAACGAGATTGAGAATGGTTTCGGCTAGCCAATGCGGACATGTCCATAACAAATAGAGACCACGCTGCCATACCTGAGTTGCATGCAAATGAAGTAGTCGATGAATAAACGAGATTATTATTTGTGAACATTTTCTGGCATCCTTAAACAAGTCGAGTTTGATTGTCTGTGATCTCAACAGGTATACTATCTATCACGCAATATTTAGCTCCCGTCATCAAGACGGGTGCTGACTCATACAAGAACTTGTTGTGAAATTATCCCTAGTTTCACTCCGATATGTTCAGAAGATATGCTAGCACTTGATTAAAATGACCCACATACTCTGATGTGGTTAGAGAGAGAGAAAAAAAAAGCGGCTAAGCAGTAGCTCTGCAGTATTAGCAAGACACACGAAACGGATATTATCATTTGAACCGGTTATGATCCAATGAATGTGATATCTCCCAAAGGCAGCCTATAGAAAGCGGGAAAGCGCTTCCTTCTTGAAAAATGACATTTCAAAAGATTACACCATAAAAGTCACGCGGGAAAGAAAGACTCGGGCTCTCTAGCTGACTGATCATTTCCTGCCCGTCACCAATTCGGAAATGAAAGAAGAAAAAACACTTGATCAAGAACTGGCGGCTTGTGGTGAGAGTATCATTAACAGGTCAAGGACTTCATTTCCAGTGTGACTCGTTTAAACCATTTAGACTTCTAGTCGTAGGAAGTTGACAATATTTTTTTTGTTATTTGATGACATATCCTATATGGTGTGGAGTGTTTCACGATAATTATTTGTAGGGTCATGTTTGATTTAAAATTGACACCTCGACATAGTATATACGATCAAATGAAATGCAGGAGAGAGATTAAAAATTGGCACCTCGATACGATCAAAGTAAACGCAGGAGAGAACGACGACCAGGGCGTTGCAGACGGGCAGAACAAGCGACACGATTGCGATTTGCAAAGGGTTGCTCTTCCAAATGAGTAGGGCATCTCCGAGATCAGTTAAATGAGTCAGGAACAGAGCAAAGGCCAGCAGCCAACGGAGGTCGTGCAACGAGTAACGGGACACGACCGCGCTGTGATTCCGAAGGAGTGGGTAGGTTCGTTGAACGTTTTTCGCGACACCGCAAGTATAGATGAGAATTGAAAGCCAAACGAAAGCCACAATTAGGTCTCTGGCCACCACCGATACATCCAACAAACATTGGAACTCGTCCACTTTTTCTTGACCCTGATGGTCGAATCCGTCCGGTTCATCACGCCGTTCACAAAAATATGTTCCGAGCCACTGTGTCCAGTTGTACTCGTTCATCCTTGTATTCACGCGGACAACATTACAGAAGAAACTGACTGATGAACTTGCGCGGTGGACAACAAAAACAAATGTGGCCCACCTCCTGTTTGGCCAACTGCTCAAGAGCAACTGATGCCCTTCTCTTTTTATCCTCGACTTGCCATGCACGAGGCTTTCACAAGCAGTATTGTGACGTTAAGAGGAGAATGAGCACACAGACACCCAATGGATAGAGAAGACGGAAATATGAAAAGATGGAGAATTTATTTTTTTAATAATCCCAGTTGATGTTTTTTAAAAGCACTAAGAGAAAGTTTAGCGTACAAAACCTGGCTGCCGGCCAGATGAGGTTGGAAAAAATAAAAACTTTCGCCGACGCACGTATTACATGTTCTTCTTCCATTATAGATTTATAGGTAAAAACATATCCTCCTCTTCCTAGTTTTCTTTGTACACCCAAAACAAGGGAAACCGACAGACGGATAAATAATGATACTACCCAACGTAACAATAAAAACAACAGAAAACTTTGCGTAATGATTTACATGCGTTTTAAAAAAGGTGTATACATATGTATATATTTATTCTGAAACTGCAATTTTGTTTTCGTTTGTTCTGGTTTTTTATCAATGCATATCGCCAGGTGAAACTGTTTTTATACTACTAAGTTATGTGGTATAATTTTTACTCTGTGATGATATTTCTTATTTCCATTGTTGAGTCGGGTCATTAACCACAAATAGCAACTAAGGAGCGATTACCGAAATTTCTCCTCTGATTTCATCAAAGTACACATTAGAAAGCTTTGTATCTTTTTTTAAAGAATCGCATCATCCAGCAATCAAACTCAAATATTGAATTACATTCTTCTCACTTCTATTAACATTTGACATGTCTAGAGATTAAAAAAGAAAATGACTTAAATTTTGTTGAACCAAAAGTTCCGATAAGAACAAAACATAAGCAAATTGCCGAATATCGGAATACGGAAAACGACTGCGGCTATAAGAAGAATGAATAACAATGAGGCAATAAGATAGTCGTCGACATATACACCGCCCATGGGCAGAGAAAGCTTATTTTACGGACAACATCACGACAAACAATGGAAGAAGGCAGGCGTCAGGAAAGCTTTTGTCATGTAGAAACGCTGACCCGACAAGACGTGACTGCCGTTTTTGCAATTGCTGCACTTCAAATTTAACCGTCATCGTTCATTCAAGATTCAAAGGAAATGACAAAAAAAGACAAAATTGTTGCACATCAACACTTTTTTTGTTTAATTATTTATTTTTATTACAATAACGAAATTCTAATTAAGGCGAAAAGGAAGCTATGCACAGACTAGCGTTAGTTCCACCAAAACCAAAAGAGTTTTTAAGTAGAATCCGACGGTTTTGGCCACTTTCCAACGACCACGGTAATGGATGGCTCGGTGTGAATCTAACTAAATCCACCATGGATGGATCAGGAGTTTCGAGATTGATGTTTGGAGGTAATGTTGAATGATGGATGGACAAGATGGCCAAAATTGTTTCGATGGCTCCGGCTGCTCCTTGCCCGTGGCCGAGTGAACCTTTCATCGAGCTAACCCACGGCTGCTTTTGGCTGGACGACGAGAATACTTTGTTTATGGCACGTACTTCAATCGCATCGCCCAAAGGTGTCGAGGTTGCGTGAGCGTTGACGTAGCCAACTTGTTCAGCGGACAACCTTGCGTCATCCAAAGCATTTTGCATTGCTTGAATGGCACCGGTACCTTCTGAATAAAACCAAAATCGATTAATTTTTTAATCAATAATAATCATTTTTAAAAATACCTTCTGAAGGTGCCGTCAAGTGTGAAGCATCTCCGGAGGTGCCGTAACCCAAGATTTCTGCATAAATCTTGGCTTTCCTCGATAACGCGGAATCCAATTCTTCCAAAAACAGAATACCTATTCAAAACAAATTACATTCGTGACCAACTGTCTTGTAATTGGAAGAAATATATAATTCACCTGCTCCCTCCCCCATAACAAATCCATCTCGTTGCGTATCGAACGGTCTAGATGCTTTTTCGGGACTGTCGTTATGTTTGGTGGATAAAGCTCGTAGACGAGAGAAACCTGCCATGCTCAGCGGTGAAATACACGATTCTGTCCCTCCGCAAACCATTGCAGTAGCAGCTCCGTGACGGATAAAATTTGTGGCATCTCCTAGAAAGAGCAATTGGGCTTGGCTGATTTCTTAAATGGTAGACACAAAGCATATGTATATACCTATAGAATGAGCACCAGTAGCACATGCTGTGGAAACTGAATGGTTCGGGCCGTGAAACCCATGCTTGATGCTTATTATGCCTGCAGCCATGTTGGTTAATATTCGTGGAACAAAGTAAGGGCTAATTTTGGATGGGCCTTTGTTCTTGAGAATGTTGGCAGTTTCAATTATGTATTCTAAATCAGACATCCCCATACCTACGGCAACACCTGTTCTCTTTCGAATAGTAGAAAAATCTACGATGCCAGTATCTTTAACTGCTTCGATAGAGGCTGCTAACGCAAATAGTGAAGCTGGCGACATGGTGCGAATTTCACTGGCTGCAGTGACGTACTCACTTGCGTTGAATCCAGGTACTCTAGCAGCTACTTTAGATGGAATTTTATCATACTCTGGGCTCTCAAGTTTTCGAACACCACATTTCCCAGCTAATAATGCATTCCAAACATAATTAACTCCGCAACCCAGTGGAGTAACTAGTCCTATCCCGGTCACTACAACACGTTTCATTTTGTTTACTGTCGTCAGTCAAAAATGAAGAATCGTCTGCTAGTGTCACCATAGCAACAAAGAAAAAAAAGGTAAACAAAGAAAAAAAAAGGTAAATAAAGAAAAAAAAGACGTATTTACGACGTGCGACAGTCCTGTAGACAGGATCTGTCTTGTCTCTGCATGTATTGAGGGTGTGCACCGTAATTAGCCCGAAAGCAATCGGTTCCCGCATGATTGCAAATGAACAATCTACGTGAAACATGTATAACAATTATAATAAAGTACTTGTTGGTCGCCTTTCTGTAAAGTGTAAACAAGTTCGACTAAATGGAGATAGGACGAAACGAGAACATTGGGAAATACAAACTATGGTATAGAGTACAAAAAGTTATACCATCTAACATCAATCTGAGGTTAGCTGCTCCATACATATTTCATTGTCTGCATTATTTGCTGCAGTTCCGTGATGAGCTTCGTGTTGCTTGTTCAAAGTTTTGCCACAGCAAGGACATTCACGAATTGGAGATCTAACTGCTGATTTCAGTTTCTAGTGACAAGAAAACCTTTTTGTTAAAATGGATTTCATGATTAGTTTTGTTTAAAGTTACCTCAATTATGTTGTTTCCTTTCGCTTTAACAACTGCAATAACTGCTAGTATAGGAATGGCTAATAGAGACAAGGAGGAAATCGCCCAACCCATCCCTATACTCCACCCAGGGAATATGTACTGACCCTTATTATAAGTTGGAGGTTCATAATCCGCAAGACTAAAAATCCAAATAGCCATAATCAGGCAAGGTGCAGCCACCATCCAACAACCTCTTATATAGAAATTGGGTAGTTCGCCTGTCATATCTCGAACATTGCGGGCTAGCCTATTTGCGCCATACACCCAAACAATTGCTATGACTTCAAAGAAAGCAATGTACATCAAAGAAATTGCGGCAGCGTAGTAATCGATCAGCGTGAAAAAGTATATTCCACCCTAGAAAAATAAACCAAACACACTGATTTAAAAAAAAAGTATCAATAAATCAAATAATAACGACTTATCATACTTGCATAACGTTGGGGAGTCCGCATAAAAATGACACGAAACACACCAGCAATACTAGAACTTCGTGTCGCTTTAAGTGGAGGCGAATCCATCTGCCGTAAGCATCTTTGATTGACGTAATAATTACTTCGACTGTTGAATCGACGAATAAAATAAAAAATTAGCAATTAATTGATTGAAAACAATATTTATAATTAAATTGTTGTAATAAAACGAAAAATTACCCGTTGCGAATTGACTATCAATTCCAAGGCAAAGCAACATGGCAAAGAAAATAACCGACCACACTTGAGGAAACGGCATTTTGGACAATGCGGCAGGATAAGCGACAAACACAAGCCCGGGACCTGGAATGGTGAAACATTCAAAGATTATTTTCCGCTGCTAACAAATCAGAAAATATTTAATCATTTACCACTACTGACAACTTCATCGACGGTTTTCCCTTGTTCGTATGCCAAATTTCCCAGAGTTCCGAACACGCATATTCCGGCTAAAATGCAAGTCACTGCGTCAGTTAGGGAAATAATCAGAGTATCACGCATCAGTCGATTATCGAAGCGATTATAACTCGAAAACGCCATAAGTGAACCGAATGCAATCCCAATCGAATTGAAATTTTGAGCTAGAATAGAGCAACAATAAATTTTTATAAAATTATAAACAACATAACATTTAGAATTTACCAGCTGCGTTGACCCAAACCTTGTGTAAATAATAAAAAAAAGGTATAAATTATGCAATAAAGGTTACCACATATGTTAAATCGAATAAATACTTTTGCTTCTAGAAGTGTTTCCCATTTCGGTGAAAAGAAGTACAGGAGACCTAATTCAGACCCGGGTAATGTGAGTGCTCTGACGATGAATGCCCCTATAAAGAGGTACGGCAAGGTGGCCGTCACGTAGACCACCTTTCCCGAAGATTTAATGCCTTTCCACAAACAAAAGTAGACTAGAACCCAAGCAACTGCGAGGCAGGCTAGAAGTTCCCAGCGCATTGTGCCAAAGTTATCAATTCCTGGTGTCATTTGAAGCAATCGATTGCTACAAGAAAAAGGAAGAATTAAAAATAAATAGTTTGAGTTAATTGTGTTATTTATGGAATAATACTCATAGAATTCTTGTGGTGCGCTTATTTGGTTGGTTTCCATGTGTTCGGAACTGTTAAGTTTGGTCCCATTCCAGCAGTGCTCAGAATTCCAGTCATTGTTACAACTCTCCCAGGGTAAAGGATCCATGAAGGAATTGATTAAGTAATATATTGCCCAGGCAATGATGACATTGTAGTAAGTGGAAAGAAGGAAGGACATGACAACAGTGGCCAAACCAGTTCCTTGATGACCAAAAGATGATAATTAATTTGTAATAAGTTTTTTTCTTCTGTGACCTTGCACAGACCTTTGAAAAATGGGGAGATTTTGTGCATAGCTCCAATTGGTCCTTGTCTTGTGTACTGCCCAACTGCTAGTTCCATGTACAACAATGGGATCCCACATACAATCTATATAAGATAGCTTGCTATAATTCTAGTTTTTAAGAAGATTGTGACTATCAAATATTTGTGCATACCAACATGATGAAATATGGTACCAGAAAAGCACCTCCTCCACTCTTATAACCTGTTCAAATAAATTTTATCTGAATATTTGTTTCAAGTGAGCAGTATCATTGGAATGCAACACTTACAAAGATATGGAAATCTCCACATGTTCCCCAATCCAACAACATTACCAATGCAAGCTAGAATAAATTCTACTTTGTTTGTCCAAGTTTCTCTGACTTCACTAGGTTTTCCATCTTTAGTTTTGGGGTTAATCATGAGGGGATCTTCACACACCATTTTTGTATTTCCCATTTTGTCAGTATGATCCAAAGAACATGCAGTGTGGATCGTCTTAGTATCGCCTTGTCTGTAAAAAACGTTGTAAACACAATATTGTTAACTAAATGCAAACATGTTCTAGTTTACCGGGCGATAATGATCAAGTCTACGATATTACAGATGCGGCGATTGTGATTGTTATGTGCTGAGACGAATCCTTTTTTTGTACTCCATATAACAAACAATAAAGGTAACCGCGGGTGTTACATAACCTGTAACATGTTTCTTGCCGACTTATCTCTGAGAGACGTGAGTCGCAACTCCGGCACACACGTCAGGAAGCGGGTAAAAGCAGAAGACTGAAAACAACACCAACTGTCAGTTATCGCTGAACATTGTTGCCTTGGTTACCTGCTGGAGCCCCCTTTTCCCACTTAAGTTGGGTATGTAATCAATCAGCTGTGAACATACATGTTCCCATTAAGTTATGGCTGTAACTTATATTCGCAGAAGTGCAATAAAATACAATATGCCGTGTCAAATTATGGCTGCAGTTAAAATAATAGAGGAATAGGATCTCCATGCATGTAATGTGAGCCTCATTTCCAAATGGTTTTTGGATCAGCCCGAATGGGAAAAAAACACAAAAACAGTACCGGTCGGGAGATAAAATTTCACAATGTTGTGTTTCTGTGTTTAAATATTAAAGAAATGATTTTGGATTGGTTACACAATCTAACTGATAATTCAATCATTTATACAGTACGTATTAACCTACTCCTGCGGCTCTGATTACAATATTTACGCAAGTGTACCTCAAAGCTCAATACGGACATTACATTTTAGGTCAGAGAAATAGAATTCAACCAACTATTACAACAACAAAAATATTAATTGGACACATTTTTTTCTAGCTTCCGGTCTTCCACCGATATGGAACACAAGACTCCGTAGTATTTATGTAACTTTGTTAACAGCGGCACATTGCTGAAATGCTCACGTGGGTGATGACGCACATCGCTGCCAAAATAATTTTAGTTCGATTGGAATGTGCTGTCGAATTCGAATCCACTCCCTGTCAATTTATATTTGTAAATCTATATTTTTCGTTTTCTGTTAAAAATATAAATTTATTCAACACATTGCCAAATGCATTGTTATCCTAAACTAAGTGGAGATTTTTCCTTCTTGTTAAAAACAAACAAAAAACAGAAATGCGATTCTGTGATTGCGTCATCATTCCTATTCGCAGTTGAAAACAAGCATGTGCTTGACTACATGACATTGAATCCGAAACTGCGTAGACTACACGCATGAAAGCTATGACACCAAAAGCGGATGTCTCAGACATGGCTGATCCTGCGCTCTGCTTCAGACAGGGACAAGCAATTTAACCTTTTTTCGTGGAGTAAAGGTAAATGCTCATGGGTGTAAGACATTTTGATGCGATTTTTCCACCGATAAATATATAAAGTTAACATATTATGCAACAACATATGGATGAGACTTTTATTTACGCCTCTGTGCTCTTACGTTTCAGGTGGTTGGTCCCCGGTGGTATGTTGTGAAGAAGATTTGTAGCTTCCTGTAGCTTCGAATATTTCGTTTACCTCGCCACGACTATCGCACTGCCCTTTATCAATAAGCTCACTCATTTTTTTATAGATATGCGATAGTTTGATAAATTCTTTGATACGTATTAGCTAATGGGATTAATGAGGGAACACACGACAACGAAAACCAACGAAAATCACGATAAACCGAACGAACGAAGTGACACGAGAGCGTTAGTCGGGTGTTCATAGGCCTGAGGCTATTTGAGGTCGACTCGCATGAAAAACTCGCAACGTTACTGACTGAAAAATGGTTTCACCGTTTGTCCTTGGAGATATATTATTGTGGGTTAAAAAAAAACCATTGTTCTTTTGAAGGTTTAAATCACGCATATGTTTGAAAGAATTATACTATACGTGGGCTATGATCGTTTAACCTCTATTCGGGTACCGTTACTACCGCACATTCCTGTGATTTTCTTAAGTTTAAACATTTAGCTTTAACATAATAACAATTATACAGGCGAAACAAAAATGAAGACTTGAAATTTATATACGCCATCTGTGTATTCCACGTCGTTAATTGCAAATCAAACGTCTAATAAATGTCTTAGTCTTTGGGATGTAGTAAATGGGGAGTATCTCATGAATAGAACAATGATACACAATTTGGTTATCCGTTGATGATCCAACAGTTCACTAAAACCTAGAACGTCACTGACACATTGTCTGTGAAGGTAAAGATCGCATCTATGGCCACATTTAATTGAAATGATGCAAATTTTAAATCATGGCGATAAAATGACAGTCGATTTTTATACTAAAATTGCTACGAGAAACTTTGTTCGGCGTGGGATTTTTGGGAAAAACCGATTTACCAACTTTCGGTACTCTTTTGGTCACTGTGGATTCAAAAGTCCCGCACTTGGCAACATAACAAGTTTTTTAAACCTGAAAAAAGAAAGCAATAGAGATTACAAATCAATACTGCCGTTAAGGCTGTCCGGTTAGACCGAACTATATACAAGTTCAATATCACAAGTTGGAAAACGTCAGGTCATTTAGCACCATCTACAGTGCGTGGAGCTAATAAACGAGGGAAAGAAGACAAAGTAGAAAACCTAAAAACAAAAACAAAACAAAAATAGAACTGAAAAAGAAAAAGGAATGCGACAAGCCAAAAGCATAAGATTTTAAGCGGTTCGGAATCCCAATTAACTTACAATTTTCGGATGCTCGAATCCTTTTTTCTCGAGCTGGGACGTTTCCACGGAGCGTCGTCCGGTTCGTAGGGTAAAGGCCCTTGAACGGGAAGGTCGCAGGTAGACTCATCTGCTTCCGACGCAAGAGGGTCACCGGAGGAAGCAGTCGACTCGCTATTCAAAGGCGACATCCTTTCAATACTTCAAAATAGGAGAAACAGAAAATCATTAAATTAAACAGCTTAGCCATAATAATTCTTTTTAATTGCCGAGCTTTTAATTACGTACTTGGAATGGTTTTTACTTGGTCGATAAAGCGCTAATTCATCGACCAGATCACTAACACGAGCTTTGAGTTCATTTCGTTCGCAGAGAATCTCTTTTAGTTCGGCTATGGTGAACCGAGGGCGATTTGGATCATTAATATCGATGACAATTTTATTAGTGAGATCTGGTGCGTCGTTCTATTTTCAAAGAGTGATTAAAATTAAAAAATTTTAAAAATGTATCAAATCAGTGTAGGAATACCTGGCACTGAATCAAATCTTCATTGTCTCGTTGTGCGACACCTAGTCGCTTATTCAGCGCAGCCAAATTCCTCGACTGTTCTTGATGTAGAGCCTGCAAATCTGCTCTCTCTTCAACCAAAGTTCTCATTTGCTGAGACATATGAGTTTGTTTCCTCCGCAATTCCTTGTTGATTTCTGTCAATCGATCCACTTGATTGTGTAGCTAAAAATACCAAATAGGTACTGTAACGTCCAGTAATAATTGCAAAAATTTTAAATGTAAATTTACAGATTCTGATTCACAGAGTTTATCTTGATACTCTTTGTCCCTGCAACGCAACAGATCTCTCTGTTTCTCATTAGCTTCCCTGAGCTTTTCGAATAAATCCCAATCAGGCTCTTTTGGTATGGGATCTAAAATATAATTAGATAAAACATTAATATACATTGCTTGATTGAAATCATAAGGAGAAAACCTTACTTTTAGAAACATTTTTCTCTGTACTTTCTTTTAATGAAGAAGACAATCTCTTGTTTTCTTCTTGAACTCTTGAAATTTTCCCTAATAGTTCTTGTGTTTCTTTTTTCCAGTTTTCTTCTAGCTGCTCAATTTCCTTTTCATATCGTAACCTATCAACAGCTTTCTCCCTTTTCTCACGTTCAAGAAGACTGATGTTATTTTGTAATTCTTCTACAAGTTGCCTTTCTGATTCCTGCCTAAGATTCAAGCACAGAAAATAAATAAGAATACATTATATTGCTCTTTGTAAAATGTTTTCTTCATTTAAGGACTTACCTTCGAGAGGTTTTATCAAGCAGTTCCAATACTCGTATGACTTTCTGCATCAGCCCTTCAACTAGTTCATTTCCATGAATGCTAATAATTTTTTCTAACTCATTACCAACATCAGAGGCAAGATCAAACACATCCACAACAGAAATATCTGGTAGGGAATCATATTCTGAAGAAGAATCTTGCTGATCTTCCACACATCTTGGTGAAGGCAAAGGCATATTGAATCTTGAACTTTGGCACACAAAACTTTCACTGATTTAATACTCCAAGAGCCCAGATCTCAATTGTTGTTTTAAAAAAGGTTTCATGTAGGGATGTCTGCGGTTAAAATGGTGGATAACTAATAAAAAATTTTTCCGATTTGGTCATAAACTTACGAAACAGTTGTTGAAACCAAAGATTTATTTATTCATTCTCTTCACGCAAGAACAAACAACCCCACTCTGTTTTGGGATGTGTGTTTCATAGAAACCCTTCCTACGCACTGACTTTAAAGGGCTCTTTAGGTGATAAACAGCGGAGAGCAAATGAATGACGTCATTGCAGAATTACTCTACCGACTTTGTCGAAAACAGGTTTGAAATATATTTTACATTTTCTGGACATGGTTATAGAAAATAATGCAACGCAATGACATTCGATCTGATAAAAAAATTTATACAATACAAAAATTACGGCAAAAATATTAAAATTTATAATTTATGTATGTTTCAGGTAGTTTCAAGATCTGGCAACACCCATTGCCATGGTGACCAAAATCAGGTTAGTTTTTTCGAATAAACAAGAACAAATCAACTTTCATCACTTTTCCCCTTGAAATAATCGGGAGTGGTTTTATACGATTTCTAAAAATGAGCAATTCATTCAGGCCCAGAAGTGGTTATTCAAACCCTGACAGGTACAGCGCTGCGCTGCCTGTTATGAAAATGCGATTGGAAAACGAAATTATTCGTAAACGTGAAGCAGAAACTCGTCGAAGTGAAACGGCTCGATCGAATGACAGGTATTTTCAAAATTGCAATCTACAAAACGAGAAGTTTGACGATTGGACGTCCCCAAGAAGTGCCCAATTAAGCCACCGTCAATCAAAAATACGTGAAACAGAAATTGATGTGGAAACTCGTAGGAAAAAACTTAAGAAACTGTATCAAGAAGACAGATTAAATGAAGAACAAGCATTGAAAAAAATTAAACAAAAAGAAGAAAACCAGAAGTGGGAAAATATGAAGGATAAAGTGCAGCATTTTAGGCATTCAAAAAGTGTAAAGCTGAATGAGTTTGTCGAGAACAGGGAGCATGAACAGTGGAAATCTACTAGTGCTTCATTCAGGGCATTTGAATCTGAGTTGAAGAAACAGCAACAACAAGAAATGTGGACAATTCAACTGCAGCAGAGAGAAGAAGAGAAGCTAAGATTACTGGAAGAAAAGAAAAGAGAAGCTGTCCAAATGGAACGCTTGGTTCAGGAAGAAAGGAAAAGAGAAGAAATAGAACAGAAGATGGAATTACAAAAGAAACAGCAATGGAGAAAGGATCTAGATGAGCAAGTTGAATTGTTAAGGTTTGTAAAATATTTCTCATGTCTTTTTCCTTATCATCGATTAAACTTAAAAATTCAACACATTATTACATCAAATAATATCATATTCCATCTTAGGTCGAAGGATTTTGAGGCAAATGAAAAACGACGAGAGCACGATAAACTAATGGCAGAAGCTGCTGCATTGGAGGCTATCAAGGAAGAAATGCAAAAGAAAGAAGAAGAAAGAGCAAAACGACAACAGAACGGGTATATTTATATTCTGTGATAATTGTAAAAAAAAAAAATTAAATACCTTGCTTTTCAGGGAGTTCCTTACCAAGCAACATTTAGCGAAGTTAAGGCAACGGTCTAAAGAAGTGGCCGCTGATCTGGAAAGAGAAATGAGCTTTGCCGAAAAACTTTTCCCAAATGAAAGTGATTCTGCTTTAGAAAAAGAAAAAACACGTCAAGACATTCAACGATTTTTACAACTCGTTGAAAACCATCGTCGAATCGAAAAAGAACGCCTGCAGCAGAGCGAGTTTTTATTCCAGTAATTGATTATTCTTTTTTGGATTATTTTAAGTTCATTTGTAAAATAATATGTCGAATATCTGCCTTCACAGGGAGGAGGCTAAGCGAATGTGGGAAAAACGGGAATTAGAGTGGGAAGCCGAAAGGTTGGCTCGAAAAAAATTAATTGAAGAGGTGATAGCCATTCAGGAGAAGCAGGTAAGTCTTTAACAGTTATTTTGAAAACGGTTAAGATGTGATTTTTCATCATGGTTCTTGTTGCTTATTTAGATTGACCAAAAAATAATCGCTGCACGACAAGAAAGACAGCAACTGCTGCGCGATCGAGAAGAGCTGGTTCATTCACTCGAGAGCTATCATAATCAAGCAAAGAAGAAAGAAATGGAAAATAAAGCTAAACAGTTTCAAACGAAAGTAGATCTTCAGGCTCAAATTGATCACAAACAACAAAGAGAAGAAGAGTTTAATAATCTGGAACGGCAGAAGCGCAAACACCAAGAGCTCATGGAAGCTGCTCACAACGAAAAACATTGGAATATAGCCATGGACAAATTGAGACTTTAAAGCGTAAAGTTGACGCACATTTCTTGTCATCAAAATGATTCATATCTCGGCTCTAATTTTCTCGTAATTTTTAAATGTTTACAAAATGTGTATTTTTAAGTTACAGCTTATGTCATTCTATCACAGCTATTTTTCGTACTTTTTCGTATTTCAGGAAATATATGGAGCGATCGCAGAATGCCAGTTTATTTCTTATTGTCAGTGTCTAAATCGTGAATTCCTCATTCATGAAAAATAATTGAAGCTATTATTAGATTTCTACAAAATAACATGGATATACTTCCTGCTTTTGTTCAGTAAACGTGGAACGCGCACATTGCAAAGGAGAAACAGTGGAATTTTCCCTTGTGAATCCGTATCGGTATCACAACATCGCGATATGTTTTACCCTGGTTTGTCTCCCAAAGCAAATTAAATCTGAATCCCAATTTTTCTCTGTTTGCTATCAATTATTAACGCGCTGCGCGCTACCCTCAGAAGTCTTACCAAATCATCCATATGCCAAATCATTCGAGCTGCTAAATCCTGCCACCTAGCGCTACCATCCAAATTCTGGCCAAAATAAAAAACTAAAAAAAGCAATGTTATAATAAATTAATAAGATACTACTGAATTTCTTTTCACATTATTGTTTTTTTTTCTACGTTTTTAAAAATCCAAATCTAATGTTTTACAATGAAATAACAGAAATTGCAATAAACAGCTGCAGTTGACAGGCCTTGAGGTGAGTCAGTTTGACTACATTGTTTTGACTCTCTGACAGGCTTCCCAAATCCCAAGTTCCACTTCCTTTTCTACTGTGGCAGACTGTAGATGGTTAATAGGTGCTAGCAAAATAAATCAACAAGATTTTGTTAGCCTGTCTGTTTCTGTTTCTGATATCGTTCAGTTCCTGTTTACACAAAATACCATTGCTATTATGGATAAAGAAGTTCAAAAATGTGTTGAAGAATTGTAAGTAAATCAGAAATCGTTACATTTAAAAAACTGATTGGAACATAAAATTGTGTCGATTTAGGATGACTTCGCCTGGAGTAGTGGGCGTATTGTGTGCAGACAGACAGGGCATGTGCTTAACGTGTAAGACAAAAGCTTCTTTTTTGAAACACAATTGTTTTTTTATAATTATGAACACATTGTTTATAATATAGCACAAGGTGTTGCCAATTCAAACTACTCCGGCTCATTGACTTCTCTGTCACATTTGGCAACAACATTAGAGCCTGGGAAAGGAGATCCTGTCATTTTGTTTGAAAACCATGAAAGGTATGGTAACAATGTCTTTCTATGTTATTTTTATTTTCTAAGTGCTGATTTATTTTTAACTTTTTCTGTTTCTGCAGTCAGTGTTTGATTCATCAGAATATGGGAATGACTCTTGCCGTCTACAAAACCAATACATAAATGCAAAAAATCTGAGAAATCTAAGTTTTTGTGTAGATATACAAATAGGTTCTCATATATTCTTTATTTTTCTTAGCATTCAAACTTTAAGCCACATGATAAAAAAAATAAATAAGAACCTTTGGTATACGCCTTCGGTTCAAAATTTGTGCTTTAGCTGCAGTGGTGTGCTCGATTTCGTTTGTTTCTGTTTATTTTTTAAAAGATGTGGGCCTATTTTGTGTTACAAATAGTAATTTCCTAATCCAATGGGAAGAAAAAGTGAAAATATATCATTGTGTACATATCAGAAATTCTAGAAATTTTCATGAGCGTATACGTCGTAAACAGCAGAAATTTTTAACTGCGCTAGGGTAAAGTACCTAATTCGGGACAGGCCCGAAAATTTCTTATTTGGGACGAAATAACATTTTTCAGTTTAAAACAAAAACTAACCCGAGTTTCGATAAGAAAAGTTGCTGAAATTAAAGAAAATGAACGGATCTACGTTTATATACAACTATGTCAATGTAGCTGTACAAATTTTAAAGATATGACAAAAAATATATTGGGAAAAAGGACTTAGAAAAAAGCTAGATTTGGGACGTTTGCAATCTTGCAATATTAAGATATTTAGGGGTTATTTTGAGCTGAATTTAGTCTTAAAATAAAGAGCTCGACAGAATCTTTAGATTCAATGCATAGAAATGCAAGAAAAATAAAGAAATTTCCATCAAATCGAACTTGAAGCTTGCTGGCGATAAATCCCATAACACAAAATCGGGACACCCAAGTACACAAAATCGGGACAGTATAATGTACGCAAGATGGCACTAGTTGAACTGTCAAAATCAGGGTTTTACTATCTAACTTCTAAGTTCCGTCCTGGACGACACTTATTGTGAGGTCGAATATTGATGATGAAAGTTTTTTTCATTACGTCTTTTATGATTTTGTATAAGAGTCTTGCCCCTAATTGTTAATTCTATATAATTTTGTTAAGACACTTTCCAAAAAATTCTTGTGGCACAGTGGGTTGAGTGACTCTACTAAGAATCGCATTTATAAACTCTCAGTCGTGGGTTCAAATCCAAGTCATTTTTGATATTATTTCGGAAATCGCCTCAGGGCTGTCCCGAATTTATAGCACAGTAAGGATACCCGTAAAATAAATTTGACGGTCATTTCCCTTTGGTTTTCATCACCTGTTGAAGAGTTCATCAAATATTGTCGTATTCCGATGGCACAGTGGGTTCAGTCATTGGCTGGGAACCACGTTATACTTTTGATTATTGGTTCAAATCCCAGGAAAGGTATTTTTAAAATTATTTCGAAAAACGCCTTAGGGCTGTCCCGAATTTATAGCACAGTAAGGATACCCGTAAAATTAATTCGACGGCCACTTCTCATTGGTTTTTATCTTACATAAAAGAGTTCGAACAATATTGATAAGTTGTATTGGCACAATGGTTTAGTGGCTGGTTCTAACGCAAGATTTATTAATCGATTATGGGTTCGAATCCTGTTACCAGCATTTTTTGAATTATTTCGGATATCGCCCAAGGGGTGTCCCGAATTTATAACACAGGGGTTAGCTAAAAGCCATAGCCATAGCCAGTAGTGTACCCGTATGTAAAAATAATTCGACAGGCAACATAATCTCCCCGATGTAGAAGACTTTCGTTGTTCTCATGGCTCAACGGGTTAATTGCTGACATAGATGACATTTTCATTGAATGTCATTTTCAGCCCCGTGTTCAAATTCAGAAGATAATTTCGATAGACTTCAGATTGAAATATTTTTTAAAAATAACCAAAGTAAGATTCGAACACAGAACCAAACCAAAAATTTCGTAAGAGACAGGCACTAAACCACTGTGTCAATACAACATATCGATATTGTTCGAACTCTTTTATGTAAGATAAAAACCAATGAGAAGTGGCCGTCGAATTAATTTTACGGGTATCCTTACTGTGCTATAAATTCGGGACAGCCCTAAGGCGTTTTTCGAAATAATTTTAAAAATACCTTTCCTGGGATTTGAACCAATAATTAAAAGTATAACGTGGTTCCCATCCAAAGACTGAACCCACTGTGCCATCGGAATTCGACAATATGTGATGAACTCTTCAACAGATGATGAAAACCAAAGGGAAATGACCGTCAAATTTATTTTACGGGTATCCTTACTGTGCTATAAATTCGGGACAGCCCTAAGGCGTTTTTCGAAATAATTTTAAAAATACCTTTCCTGGGATTTGAACCAATAATCAAAAGTATAACGTGGTTCCCAGCCAACGACTGAACCCACTGTGCCATCGGAATACGACAATATTTGATGAACTCTTCAACAGGTGATGAAAACCAAAGGGAAATGACCGTCAAATTTATTTTACGGGTATCCTTACTGTGCTATAAATTCGGGACAGCCCTGAGGCGATATTCGAAATATTTTAAAAAAATGCCTTACCCGAGATTCGAACCAACGACCAAGAAAGATAATCCAATTCTCAGGCAGCCACTTATCCACTGAGTCATGGGAACATACAAAAATAGGGCGATCTCTTCAATGTATGATGCAAATCGTAGGATAGAACACGCAGAATTAATTTTACGGGTATCCTTACTGTGCTATAAATTCGGGACAGCCCTGAGGCGATATTCGAAATATTTTAAAAAATGCCTTTCCTGGGATTTGAAACATGAACAAAAAACGGTAACGGTTTCGTTATCCGTCACTCAATCCAACGTGCCATGAAACACTGTCGAAAATGATCTCTTGTGTAATACCGTTGACAATAGTCGTGCAATTCGGAATAAGAGGGATGCTGACAGTCAAATATGTTGATTAACGTTTATTCATATAAAGACACTTTTAGATGTGAAGGGAGTCGAACCCTAACCTGTTGTACGTGAGATTGATAGGTCAACATGCTATCCGTAAGACCAATCGTGTGTTTTGATTTCTGTTTTCATTACTGTCAAAAAGTGGTTGTTGCTACACAACCAACGGTAGATGGCGCTGGCGACTGTCCCGCATTTGGTTTCTTTGTCCCATACTTTTTATCGGTGTCCCCACTTAGGAAGGTGTTCGGCCTATACTAAAGCATGCGAAACGGCAATAGCCAAAAAGTGTCCCGAATTAGGAACAATACCCTATACCTAATTACCTGTAGCTTTTTTTTTACAGATTGCCTTTTTTTTTTCAAGGTTTTTTAAAAATAAACGATCCGCGGTTATCCCAGCCTATGGGGGGGGGATCCTTATCCGTGTAGTTCATTTTCAGGAATCTGGAAAGGGAGTTGAGAAATAAAGAATAGATATCAAATGCAGAATCGCAAGACGATTAATTATTGCCTGACCGAACTCCGCCTGTCTGGGAAATAGTCTGGGAAATATTATGAAAATAAAATTTTTAACAGTTGACTTCTTGGACGATGCATCACTTTTCTCCATTCCATTCTTACCGTAACACAGAATAAATAAAAACTAAAGAGTGATGACCTGAAAAACTAGGAGAGCAAAACACGCAAAAAGCTAGTTTTTTTTTTGCTCCTTTTTTTCTTCCTTTCTTTGTCGATTTGCCTTGTACGCAATTTATAATATCGATATAAATATATTTGATATAAATAGCCGACGAGTTGTCGTAGATTTTGATATACATTCTTCTTTTGATAGTTCGATTGACACATTATGAATGTGCCTAAGGGAAATGCAATGAATTAATTTTATCATTGTTTTTGTTTCAGCGTATAAATTTTGTATGCACCTTTTTGGCATAGGGATCAGAGGCAAATTTGTGTCCTGAATTTTGTCGTCCTTCATTCGTCGTAAAACAACCGTTTCATCGAGAAGTTTGAGGCGCTCCCCGTCATCGTCAATCCACTGGTTAAAAATCTAAAAAAAAATCTTAAGTTTTTAGGAAGAAAAATTAAAATGTTATTTACTTACACAAAAAACCGTCAAATGGCAAAGCACGTAAAAACCGGAAGTGAGCAAATAGATCTGCCTTGTTATTTTGCAAAGGGGTACCAGTTACGGCCCATCTCCTTTTTGCTCGTAGAAGACAAATAGCGCTACAAAGCTTCGTTTGATGATTTCGAATTGTGTGTGCTTCATCGAGCACAACACGATCGAATTCAATCTGTGTCAATATTGACTGATGAATGAGTTCCGGTCGTGTAAAATCACTAACAGGTTTTGAGTTGGTCGAAGCACTAGCAATATCCTCACGGCCATAATGTTTTATTTCGGCAGCCACGATCTTAAACGATAAATATATAAAAAAAATATTCTTCACTGATCATTCAATCTTTTAATCTGTTTACCCCACAGGTGGTCAGTATCACGTCACACTCGTGTAGTGTCGCTTCAAGCTGTTTTCGTCCTTTCCCGTGGAAAGTAGCAACGGTCGGCGCCTTGCAATGCTTTTCAAGTTCCAGTTTCCGCTGTCCTAAATTTACAGAAGAAAAATTGAAATAAATTAGGATCAATGCCAATCCAATACCATAACGTACCTAGTACACTTGGGGCGGGACATACTATTAGCGTTCCGGATGATTGTTTCATTCATTTAGGAAGCTGAACGGAAGGTGTATTAGATAGAGCTGTCAGGGTCTCTTTATGCTTTGCAATCAAAGCTATAATGCAAAGTGACTTTCCCAGACCCATGTCATCAGCCAAGAGACCACCTATTTATAAATAAGGATTTAATTTAGATTTAATTCAAAATAAAAGTTATGAAAAATTGCCTGATGACGGAGTTTGTTTCTCGCGCCAGAGCAACCCACCGTTAATGGGGAAACAAAGTAGTGGTCAAAAGCGACGGCTTTGTTTGATCCTTAATTTCAGATGAAGCACGACCACGTACGCCCTTCAGTTTATTGACCAATGATCGGATGTTAAGCTCAAGGCGTGCATCACCACCGTTTAGAGGTTTCACTCCTGACGCTGAAGTACCTGGGCCAGTTTCTGTCGACTTGCCGGGATTTGAAGTTATAATTTGACGGCTAGGTTTCTTAGCTAGGTGGCTTGGGCTGGCATGGATTGGATTGCGAGCCCGATTCATCGTCTAATTGTGAGATTTTGTTTCAACAAAATTTGATAAATTGTACAAAATATTTACATTATTCGACATCGACATATTAACATTGTTTAACATTATCGTGTAATATAAATTTCAAAATTGCTAGAAATTTAAATATTTGTTATTCCCTAGAACCAAATTACGTAGCCTAATTCGCAACGAGCTTACGGAAGGAGGGGAACGTGACTAGCCCAAACACACTTGGCGGGGAGAAACACGTACTGAGGAAGACTTTAAAATAATAAAGAAAAAGATTTAAAAAGAACCACTGATTCATAAACCCGTCCTGTAATCATAATTTTTTGTGTGCTCGGGCTGGTCAGTATACGGAAACTCGATTGTCAAAGCACTTTGTGGATTCAGACTAGTTAGTAACTCTTGTTCAATTTTTTCTCATTTACAAAATCAATTGGAATAAGTTTGTGCTTCCAAATTCTGTGTCGATCTAACATGCACATTTTAACTTATCGAAAACAACAAATAAAGGCACGCGAGTTTCAACACAAACACTAATCACGCCGTCGTCGGAAGGAGACTGAGAAAAACAGGAAGGAAGCGACCAGTACCCTTCTTCCCCATCCTCCATAACTGAGAGTAACTGAACAATTTCTTAAAACAAAACTAATTTTTGGTCTCCTCATAAACATCCTGACTGACACTGACTGTGTAATGTATGAATAACATGAATAGAAAGTTTATATATAATGGTAGAGATTTATTTATTTATTATTTATTTATTAAACCAACAAAAATATATTTGGACTAGATTGCAACTTGTTACACAGTACTGATCTACCTTATGGAATAAATAAATTGTAACATGGATTAAAATTACCTGACGGAGTTTGTGTCTCGCGCCACAGCAACCAATTTAGGCCACTCCGTTGATGTAGAAATAAAGTTGTGGTCAACAGCGAAGGCTTTGTTTGATCCTTAATATCAGATGAAGCTCGACCAGCACGTACGCCCTTCAGTTTATTGACCAATGATCGGATGTAAAGCTTATGGCGTGCCTCACCACCGTTCAGAGGTTTCACTCCTGACGCTGAAGGAGCTGGGCCAGTTTCTGTCGACTTGCCGGGATTTGAAGTTATAACTTGACGGCTAGGCTTTTCCCCTTGATGATGCAAAATTGTTTCTATAGGCGGCTTGGGCTGGCCTGGATTGGATTGCGAGCCCGATTCATTGTCTACTTGTGAGATTTTGTTTAAGAAAACCAACAAAATTTGATTAATTGTACGCCCTCCTCCCTCCAATTCGTCCCATTCTCCCTCTTCTCCCCGTTCTTCCCTCAAAAAACGTAAACAACGCGTTTAATTCATTTTTAACAAATAAATGGGAATTCAAAAAAATAAAATAATTACATAAAAAAATTTCCTGTTCAATTCTCTATTTCTCTGTTGCAACAAAGTTTTACCATTCTAAACTGGAGTAAAACTACAGACTAAAATCTAAGGGACCCACCAAAACCCATAAGAACTCCTCATCGCCCAAAGTGAAAGCAGAGCCATAGAATGTACTGGTAGCGGTAGCGCCACTGCCATGTTAACTCTTCCTCTCGGAAATTTTCTCTGGGGCTGAAGCCAACTTTAGCAATCGATAGTGAAAATCGGAGCTAAGATATCGATCTCGCTCCTTGCCACTCCTCCACTTTTCCCTCCATTCCTATTACCATGCCTATACCCTACTTCCCCACACACCCGCCGTGGCGCTTATAGCTAAGGAGCAGGGCAGGCAAGCAGGCTTCACTTCCAGAGAAAAAAAGCAATGGAAGTGTTCGTCATATGAGTGGCGGTACCAGTATTCTATAGCTCTGGTGAAAGTCAATATAATATGGCCGCCGCGAGGTTGCCATGGTGGGGTACGCGTCATTGGTTTGCTCTATCATGGACTACTTAAGCTAGAGGACGGGTCACTTCGACAAATCCTATGTCGGCTACCATTTTTTTTTGTTGCTTTAATGAATCGAGCTTCAAAAATGAGCTAGAGTCTATTAAATTATCCCTATGCGGGAATTATTTAATTTCGGTGATATTTAGAAATTGACGTAGGTGTTCGTTGGTTTTCGCCGCCGAGCGGTGATTGTTGGTTGACCACTCTGCGATTCTCTGGTTTTGGTTTGGTATGATTAGGTGCGTCTGCTATATGGGATTCTCTGGTGATTCTCTGGATTCTGTTTGTTTTCTTTCTAAAAACCATGGAAGAGTTTAGAATTCTTAGCGCTAGGTGGAGACAACCAACGAACACCTCTTCCGTCCTCTCAAAATTAAAACGCAAATTTCTTTTAATTTAATATCTTCACAAGAAATGTGCATTGGAGACTTATATAATAGCTTTTTAAATCTCTATCGATCGAGCCGTGACGCCGAGCGGGGTTGTTAGTAACTAAAACCAAATTCGTAATTATATTTTATCTATTTTCTTCTTGTGTAAAACCCATGAGGAAAATTATGGAGTTCAAAGAAAAAAATAAAACATGACAGTGTGTTTGGCCAAAAAGCCAATAATGACTGTAGTAATACTGTACTACGCGAAAGATAACATCCGAATTCCGAATTTCCGATCTCATCTTGTCTTAAGTTTTACACGTAGCACAGCAGCCGAAATTACAGGATAGTAGCAAGATAGTAGCAGCTGTAACAGCATTGGAAAACGTCACAAATTTTTCTACAAATTTCGATGGCCAATTTAACTGAAGCTTTGCGTCTTAAACTGCAAACTACATTGGGAACTGTTCACTGCGTAAGATTAACTTTTTTCATTTTAACCCATAAGTCTGTTCTTCAAGAAACACTCTTTATCATAGACATTATAAGAGTCACTGACCATCTTGCCGCTCGCCTTTCAAAAAAGCATTCGCTATGGATGTCCCCTTCAAATTAGAAGTGATTGCTTTGACTACGGTCATAATTAAACTGGGTGTCTCGCTCTTTCCGTATTCTGGCAAGAATAATCCTCCAATGTTTGGTGACTATGAAGCACAGAGACACTGGATGGAGATCACTGTTAACTTGCCCATTCAGGATTGGTAGGTTTGATGTCGAAAGAGGTTAGCTGAAATGATTCTTAGGATATCCATCTTATCAGGTATAGAAATACAACAGACAATGATTTGCTGTACTGGGGCCTGGACTATCCACCTTTGACAGCCTACCACAGCTATTTAACTGGATTGATGGCTAAGAAAATCAACCCAGATTATGTTAACCTCCTTGCATCCCGTGGATTCGAGAGTCCCAATCACCAGTTTTTCATGAGAATGAGTGTTCTAGTTTCTGATTGCCTTTTTTTTATTAGTGCACTCTATTTTTACATCAAAAACTTAAAAATGGATAACAAGTACAAATGGGTTTTCTTTGCTTTATGCTCCCATCCTGGCCTCACACTTATAGATTATGGTCACTTCCAGTACAACTGTGTTTCCCTGGGTCTGGCACTGTGGGCAATTATTTTTGTTTCCAAAGAGAGAAATCTGTGGGCTGCAGTTGCTTTTTCAGCTGCACTCAATTTTAAGCAGATGGAGCTTTATCATGCCATACCCATGTTCTTCTATTTGCTGGCTTCTTGTCATCGCAAAGGTTCCACCTTAATATCTCAATTGGTAAATTTGATCAAAATTGGGGTTGTTACATTGGCCACATTTGCCCTCATTTGGTATCCATTTCTACAACTTCATGATGGTCTTTTACAACAAGTTCTCTCCAGAGTCTTTCCTTTTAACCGTGGGATTTTCGAAGATTATGTTGCCAATTTTTGGTGCACCTTGAATGTTCTGGTCAAAATCCGACGAATATTGGAACCCACCTCTATTGCTAGCTATTGTTTACTGCTGACTGCTCTGTTCAGTTTCCCTTGTGGACTTCATCTATACTTTAAGAATAGTTTGCGCAATTTACATCTCTGTTTGATCAACGTGTCTCTGGCTTTTTTCCTGTTCTCCTATCACGTTCATGAGAAATCAATCCTTTTAGTAACGTTGCCTGTTTCCATAGCGAGTCCTTATTTCCCGTTCACTGCCTTCTGGTTTCTCTCCATTTCTCATTTCTCCATGTTACCACTGTACGCCAAAGACGATTTGATTCTCCCTGCCGTGGCCGTACTCGCCCTGTATTGTTTGTTGGCTAATAGCAGCTTGAAACTTGAGATGGGTAGATCCATGCAGTTCAAATGTCTAGCTGGCATTTCGGCGATTGGAAGTGCCGTTTTGGCTTTACTATTTCTTATTTGTCCCAATCCGCCAGCCTATCCCTATTTGTGGACACTCTTGGTTTCTGTTTGGAGTTTTGCACATTTTTCAGTTTTTTTCGCCTATTTTCTTTATGTTCAATTTTGGGTCGGCTCTCAGTCCTTGAAGTTAAAAATGCAGTGAAGAAATAAATAGGAATACAATTGGACACACAAACTTGTTGCTTTATGCATTATCTAGACAACACGTTATTCAATCTGTGACAAGAAATTCAGGTTTTCTTTTTCTTTTCCATAGGAGGTAGAAGACCTTTCAGACGGCTGCGGGGCAAAAATCTCAGTCATTGTTGTATCCAAGCAGTTTGAAGGCAAACCTCTTCTCCAACGCCATAGGTAAAGATACTGTTGATTATATTTAGTACGGTAAAATGTGATAGCTGATAGTAATTTTTTCAATTGTAGGTTGGTGAATTCTGTACTTGAAGAAGAACTGAAATCCATTCACGCCTTCAGTCAGAAAACATTGACTCCAGAGCAATGGGAGAAACTCAAGAATCAACCGTCCGAAAGTTCGTAATTAAAACACCGGGAAAGCTCATCCTTACTGGTGAACATGCGGTGGTGTATGGCAAGTTGGCATTAGCTGCAAGTGTGGACCTGACCACTGAATTTTTTTTGACATTACACACCCATCGTGAACGTTCATCGTCTATTTCCGTGTTTTTGGAAGATTTGAAATTTGATTGGTCCCTACCCCTAGCTGAACTGCCTGTTTCGTGTGTTAAAACGACCCCTGAAATGGATGTAGAATTGCTAGAACGTTTAAAATTGCTAATAACCGATAAGGTCCCATCTGATACTAGTCATACTGTCCAAATGGCCTTGGTGGCCCTGTGCTTCCTGTACTGTTCAGTGGTCGACAGCTCACAAATGGGTTTCGAAATACGAGTGAAATCAACTATACCCATCGGAGGTATGGTTGGAACTACATGTGAATTTATTAATCATTATAATTGATCAACCGTTGGTAATTATGTTTTGTTTTAATTCAGCCGGTTTAGGAAGTTCTGCCGCTTTTTCCGTTGGGTCTTCTACCGTTTGTCATCTCCTCCGTCATCTACAGTCCAATCACAATCAATTCGTCCCGAATTTGGATTTAATCAATAGTTGGGCTTTTCAGTGTGAAAAAATGTTTCATGCTACTCCCTCAGGAATTGATAATGCAGTCTGCACTCATGGTGGTGTTGTCCAGTATAGAAAGACAGTCATAGGTTCAGTATCTATTCCGGAAGCTCGTGTCTTGCTAGTGAATACAGGAGTAGGTCGACAAACCAAGTTATTAGTAGAAGCTGTTCGTAAACGACGAGATAATTTTCCAGCTATTATTGACCACATCCTAGATGCGATTGATCAAATAAGCTGCAAAATGGTTGAAGTAATTCAGCAGCCGTCGGATGCCAACTATTCGGTTATTCAGGTAAATTGTGCCATAATTGTAACATATGTAGTTCACCCGAGACGTTAATGATGTTTCAGGATTTGCTGTCGACGAATCATTGGCTGTTGTCATCGGTGAGATTTCCCACGATAACTAATCTGAGTAGCCTATCAAATAATTTTTGAAATCAATTATTGTATAGCTGGGAGTATCTCATGATTCATTGGACGAGATTCATCGATTGGCGAGAGCTCACGATCAGGCTGGCAAACTTACTGGTGCCGGAGGAGGTGGTCTAGCTTTCGTCTGGATCAGTCCCACATGCTCGGATGAGCAAATGAATGCCTTGCAGCGTCAACTCACGCTGAGAAACTACACTTGTTGGCCTACCCGTTTAGGAGTCAAAGGAGTACAAATTGAAGAGATAGCAGATTAAAATACTATTTGGCCTTGAAAAAAAAAAACATTTTTGTGAATTTCCAATGTATTAGTCAAACTTGTAGCAAACTAGGAATGAGTAAATTGTTTCCAGAGATAATCTAAAATTTATTTTGACAAATATAATTCTAAAAAACTTGGTAAATTTGATTCTGAAACCACCCAAGGTCATTGCCAAATACGCATGTTTGTGAAATTTGGAAAAAAAAATGATATGAATCTTGGTAACGAAACTCATCCGAGCATGAAACCTCATTCTGAATGACGAAGCTTGAAAAATAGAAGGAGAACAAACAACTTGTGAACGTTAAGGCATGAGCAATTTTATGTTTGTTACCCATCAGTAATCAACGACAAAAATCACGGTGATTCAAACATCTGTTCTGTTCAGATTTCAGTTTGCCCGCCCTTGAAAAATAAAACCGCGCGGTGGCGCACCAATCGCACCACCAGAATATTTTTTACATATCCTTTGGGCATATGAGAATGCACTCGGGGAAAAAAGATCAAACGAAATAGAATAACGAAGAGAAAATAGCTGTGGTACTCACTACTCAGGGTCAAGTTCTGTTTAGGTTCTCCCCCAAGGCAATCAGTGGGTTTCAGTTCCGACTTCCGACATCTCCCTGAATTTTTAGGGTACCAACAACTCAGTTCTGTTGTCTGAATAAAGGATGTTGCTGCACGGATAATGTGCAATGGCCGGCGCTTGACATGGCCGGAACTGTTGGTGCAACCGTTGGGCCTCAGAGCCCACTTAATCGCAATCTTGAACGACTTTTAGAAGAAGCTCAAATAAGTGGTGAACTGCGTGTTAGTAGCCGTCGTTTAAGAGAATTCCCCAAGGTGGCTAATAAATACAATCTAAATGACACCGTTTACAGTGGTAAGTAGATCGCATTTCTGGTGACTACCTTTGACACTGTTATCTCTACATTCATCATACTGTTGGCAATGAGCCATAAGTACTCTGTTTCTTTATGCATTTGTTGTCAGTTTGGCTCTGCTGTCATTCTTGCATACTCATTGTCAATTGTTCAATGTATGCTCTTGCTTGATGTTTATTGAATTTTTGTTTATAGATTTGTCGAAAAACAAGCTGTCAGAACTACCCAGTGAAATAACACGATTTACAGCTTTGGAGAAGCTAAATCTGTACCACAATGTAATCCGTTTCATTCCAGATACTGTCACGTTCCTGCAATGTCTAACATATTTAGATATCAGGTACTGTTATTAATCCTTATTATACATTTTTATTGAGAATTTCTCTAATAAACATGCTTTTCCTACAGCCGCAATCAGTTAAGTGTGCTACCAGCTTATCTTTGCAAGTTACCATTGCAAGTTCTACTGGTCAGTCACAATCGGTTGGTGAGTCTACCAGAAGAAATCAACCAGTTATGCCAGTTGATAGAGCTAGATGCTTCATGCAACCAGCTCAGTCACCTTCCCATCCAGTTAGGTGACCTCCAACACTTAGAAGCCCTTAATCTGCGCAAAAACTTTCTGGTTGAATTGCCAAGAGGTATTATTTCAATCACTTAAAAAATTACTTAAAAAAATAACTAAATTCAATTATTCTTTGACAGAACTTATGTTCCTTCGGCTGGTCACACTTGATATCAGCATGAATAGGATCTCAGCCATACCAGTGGAATTACGATTTATGGTATCGTTGGTTGACCTGTGTGTTGATCACAATCCTTTGACATCCCCTCCAACCCATGTATGTATTGATTATTATTTATCTGGTATTTTAAAGTTGGTAGTTTACTAATATTATTACTATGTTTCAGTTGTGCACACGAGGGCGAATCCACATATTCAAGTATCTGGAAATCGAAGCAATTAAAGAGGACAGAAAACGAGGCATTTTGGAAGGAGGGGATTGTCGAAGATTGCCTCGAAAACCATCAACATTACCGGATTCTCGTTTTTCAGCCAACGATCCCCGTCGCAAAAGATACACGATTGATAACAGTAATGGCTTCGGTAGTTGTGGTAACAGTAACAGCCAACCCGTTGTGGTCGATGGACCCGATATGCGCTGGCCGCAACAGAACAATCAACATAATAATGGGCACGTTTCTTCTACGGAAACAACACCGTTATTTATATCCAATCCCGTCAATCATAATCAAACGTTAAAGGTATTTTTTTGTTGTTGCTTTGACCACATTTTTCCCACTGTTATTTTCAATTACCCTCTTTTCCTAGCCTGAAGACGAAGACGAAGATGAACAAGGAAATGAGGAAAGGCGAAGAGCTGCTCGGAAAATTTTGGAACACCAAATGTATAATACATTTTTGTATTCATTTCATACAGTTTCATTAATTTTAGCATTGCTTAATTAGGGCATCGCAAGACGAACAGAGACTTCCAAACCACGCCCAAACCTACAGAGAATACAAGGAAGCTTTACGGCAACAGCGAAATAATGTTTACAAAGTGAGGGATAACAATAGCCACACTCCTAGTCCTGATACCCCACCTTTGTCTGGAAACCAGACGATGGAATTCGGCCGACAGTTATTAGTTCAGGTGCCACCACCACAACCACAGCAACGGTCGGATGGAACGGCGCTTTACAAACCATGGGAAAACAGTCCGAACCACACAACGATTTCAGATCCTCCTTCTCAACCCCATCCATCATCATTCGCTGTGATTGGTGATTTTAGTCGTCCTCTGAGTTTAAATCTCAGTCACGACGAGAACAACAAAGTGAATGTCAAAGCCGTTCAGAAAGAAGCTGTCCTTTCCTATGTCAAGGCCAAAACTAGTCCGTCGTCAGTAACTCAGCCACCGCCCTTCCGCTCACCAACGACCGAATTGCTCAGCCCTGCTTTACCCTATCGTTCGGTACCCGTCGTTCCCAGTTCTACAGCTGAGTCAAACAATCTGGCGCCCCCCTACCGCCCACCTCCACCTGAACCACTTACCGGAAGTCGTAAGGTAGCTGCTGTCAAAGCCGGGCCTTCCATACTTAGTCGACAAAATTCATTAACGAATTCTACCAATGGCAATCAAACTCCCCCGCCATCCAATCACTCCTCTCACACGGCTGTTACTGCCAGTTTCACTGTACGCCGAGAGATGGAGAGACAAAGAGAGGAAATGGAACAAATTCAACATTTGCGCCAAGTAATAATCCTTTAGCTTCTCTTTTAATAAAATTACCTAATAATTTCATTAATTGAGCAGTGTATAGAGATGAGGCTCAAAATGACCTTACCTGATGACTTGTCATCTGCACTGCAAGATGGAGTCGTTTTATGCCATCTGGCCAATCACGTCCGCGCTCGTTCTGTGGCCAGCATTCATGTGCCGTCTCCAGCTGTGCCCAAACTAACTGTGGCAAAATGCCGCCGGAACGTTGAGAACTTTATCGAAGCTTGTCGAAGGATCGGAGTTTCTGAGGTGAGTCCAGAAAATTCCAGTATTTAAATATGTGCACACATCTTTCTACCTTTTCTCCCTTGAACCCAATTCGCTTGTTTAAAGAAAAAATGGGATTCTTTTTGTTTTGGTGGCCACAACTTTGGAGTTGATGAATGGTCACAAGGGCTGGCTAGTTTTGGAATAATTTTGTTATCTTCTTGGTTCCTATACCTAGCCAGCTTGTCTTCTTGTTTCGGGGTTCGGTTTTCTTGTTGGTATACTTTGGACAAATCTATCATACATCTCTTCCCATACATCCAGTGTCCAACTCGCCCTTGACCTTACCTTTCTTTCGAATCCAACTTTTTCACGACCGAACATATAGCATGCTATGCTTGCTGTCTGGTCACTGCACGTGCATGTTAAGATCATGAACTAAAACGAGGGACAATTAATATTTTATAATCGAGAAAGTGGTGAAAAAAAAAATTCATTATTTTAATCCACTGTTCCAATTTACTTTTTTTTTCTCTTGTTTACCCCATCTTTCTCTATAATTTCTCTTCAACTTATTTCGCCTCTTCTTATTCTCTATTCCTCTTGGGCCCGGTTTGGTTATCTTTTTACTACAAAGCAGAACTCACTGTGCACCTGGGAGGACATCTCGACGGCATCAAACATTAGTCGACTGCTTGAAACTGTGCGGGTCTTACTAGATCCCGCTACTTTGTCAAATACCCGGTTGGATACCTTGCTATCCTCATCTCCGGCGCCTTCTAATCCGCCTACACCGCCGCTAACTCCAACTCCGTCCCCTTCAGGATCATTCCCAATCCCGTTCGAGCTGATCAACCCGTTGTCAATAGATGTCAATGAGAATGATCAAGCCGGCAAACCAAGTCCACTGTCCAAATCGAAACGAGTCACTTTTGCTCCAGAAATCGTTGTGCAAGATGTTGAGATAGAAGAGTCTCCTCTCCAGCCTCCTCCAGATCTTTTACCCACCACAATGAACACTGACTTGAAAGATCTAGTCAAAGTATCATGGACTGAGTTGTGGCTCTCACATTCCGCGCTGGCACTGGTCCTTATGGCCGCCACCGCTTTCTACCATTGGCTCCCTGCTGGGCAGTAATTCCACTCTAATTTCCATCCCTCCAGAGACTAGTCTAGATGGTAAAAAAAAAAAAAATACAGAAGACATTTAACGAGCAAAACTTAGATTGAGAGACATTTAAACGAACATTCCTGTGACCTTATAGATTCGCTTTCATTCAAATAGAATCTGCTAATCGCATGGGTGCCTCAATGTTTCCTCCTCCCCCCCAAAAAAGTGATACGAATCTTCGTAATTTTTGTTTCAACCTTTCGTATGTTTTTCCCATCTTTTCCTATCGCATTCCTGTGTTTTGCTTCTCTTGGGATTTTGTGCTAATTCCCAATTGGAAACTCTTTTTTCTTTCATGATGAAATACCGGCCACTACGACTAAAAGTAGCCGGAATTTCGAGCTACTAAACAGCCTTCCTCAGTTATTCCATTTTTTGTTTGTTTGTTTTGTATGTCATAAGCTAAGAATTTTGTGAGGCAGCCTTTTATTTTAAAGTAAATTATTGGCCGACGTCCAATTTGTTCAGTCTAAAACACCGTATCGTAGTAATTTTGTCAGCCAGCGTCAGGTGCTATTATTTCTTAAATCGTTTGCCTTAATCCGCTAATGATTATTCGAATAGTATTTATCTGGAGCATGCAAGCGAATGGGGCTTGTGATATTTGAGAGGAAATTAAATATGAGTTACAACGGTGGTTGTACATTAGTACTGTGGGATGGTTCTGCCAGTGCCTGTTCAACGTTTGCCTAACGAGCTTACTGTCAAATGCATAGTGTTAACTAAATAAGAAGCCGGTAGTTTATGATAGCATTTCTCAACAGTTGATTAGCTCGTGATCTTATTTCGTTTGCATTGTAGTTTTCCTATTTTTTTGGTTGTGTAGTATAATAGCCAAGCTGGCTAGAATAAAATCTGTATCAGTTTTCTCAGAAGCAGTAAAAATTGAATTACACTATATTTAAGATCCCGCCCGTTAACTTGTGTCGTGCGCTTTCCCAATTTGCAGCTTGTTTTTGTTTATTTTGTTTTTTTCTTTTCCTACTTCCTCCTTTTTTTTTAGTTTGTCGTTATTTCTTTTATTCTTTTATTCGGTTTATTTTAATTTTCTGTCTTTCCTTACCCGACGCCACCGTCTTTTTTTTTTCTTTTCCCGCGTGTTTTCTTCAACCATTTCGTATACAGGATCGCTTGTGCACATCTTCTGACGTTCTGGAGCGGCGAAATGTGGCTCGTGTTGCTATGACCGTTGCCACTCTAATGGCCTTTCACCGTGGTCGACCCGCTGCAGCCCAGCACTACACTGGCGTCTGAGCCCTTTTGTCCTAGGTGCTACCTCGTAACACAAGGAAATGTTTTTAACAAAATACTGTGACCATTGGTTGTATACACACCCGCTACTACTTAACTTCAACAAACAATTTGTGTGCAAAATAGTTGTCATGCCATTTTGGTCTCTTCTATATCTGGTTTTAATTTGACCTCTCAATCCACCAACGATATTCCCCGTCACCTTAATAATTACTTGTACAGTTTAATGCAATTACTTCTTTTAGCCTTGAAGCTCTATGTCAGCTTCTTTGTACTCTTTGTGTCTTGATATTCGAAATTTGCCTGTGCCAAAGACTTTTGCGTTTTGATGGACATCTTTCTGACTACACCGATGGGAACATCGCGTTGCGAATTCCACCTTTTTTTAATGTCTACCTAATTCCATTTATACATTTTGTGAATTTAAGTGAATATAATTTCTTTGCGGACACCATTTTAAAGCGACTGATTCACTTAACAGCCTTTAGAAAACAAGGTTCTCTCTAATCAAGATTCTCCTTAGAAAAATTGATTTTTTGTTAACTCATCGTTTGACCATGTAAACCAGCACGTTTCATTTCTTCATCCAGTTACGATGCAAGATTTTCAGGTTTACGTGAACTAAAACTAAATTATTCAGAACAGCTTACAGGTAAGTTAGCAACGGAGAGAAATGTCTAAATGTTGCTATATTGACCAAAATCTAGTGCACGTCCAAATAATATGGACGCTAGAAATTCCAATTGTGGAAAAATCGTGACTTGGACTTCACTTCAAAGTATTCATATATGTATGAATAAACAATCGTTTATTGGCATGGTCTTGAATTTCTTGTCCGTAATAAGAATGCCGTAACTTCCAGTCTGCCTTGAATTGTTATAGACAATGTTGTACCTTTTCATAACAATTTCCTTGGATGCAGTTACGGTAATTACGGTGTCGTGATAAGAGGTCACAATTTTTATTGGTATCCTAAAAATTAATGTTTCGTTTAAGGTGGATGATCGAATTCAAACGTAACACGATATACCGCGTTAATGATTGGACGTGAAGAAAGAAATGCAGAGTCATGATGACAGAAAATCACTCAGTCATTCCGGCATTTGGCCTTGGGGTGAATACAGCTTATGAAAATAAGATTTTCTATACAAATTTTGAAAGCTTCAAAGTTGGATGGGGTCTGACAACCAAGACATGCATCAAATTAAGTGCTACCCTTTAATCTTATCTTGTATCAGTCATTTGAGAATTCGAGCTTTACTCGATAACTCTTTTGTTTGACTATCTCAGCATCCGGAGAAACCTACTGAAAAAGACGCCTCTCATATTTATGTCTACCTCATCCGCCCATGATATCGGAGTGGATCCAACGATCAAGGCCATTTCAAAACGTGTGTAGCTATAGGTCAACCAATAGGCCTATTTAACATTGAAGCAATCTGATTTTTTTTTCTTACCTACGCACATGAAGCTAATGCACTATGCAATTATGAATGGATTAATTTTATTAGGCCGGAAACTAACACTGATAGGTGATAGCCAAGAAAACTAATAAAGTTCTGATTAATCATGGCCGTGAAAAACCCAATGTACATTGCACATGCGGTGCGAATAAAAAGTAAAAATAACGATACAATTTGTAAAATGTATTTCATTTTTAATTAAGAAATCTTGCTTATTAATTAACTGAATATTAATGAAATATTAATTTTAATTTCGTGGTATTGCAAAACGACAGATCATTTCTGATTTCCCAAAAATTGGTTGGCCAGTCCCAGTAGTCGCAATAAATAGGTAGAAAGGTGTAACGTAGCCTGGTGTTATATATGTATCACGGTGCGGTCGGTCGTTACACCTCGAGGTATAAAAAGAGGAGGAGAAAGCAACACATGTGCTGAAGGCTGAAAGGAATAAGGAGAGTCTGCACTCTGCGGCCGGCAGTGGCGAACAACGGCGAAGCATTTCAGTCAGGGAACGAAGTTCAAGAGAGAAGGTCGTCTTCCAATTCTCAGATTTCAGTTTCACATTGCTATCACATTCTTGGGCAGTGTTTGACTACTGTGATAACAGAAGAATTCCCTCAATGGCCGGCGAATTGGTACAACTTTACAATTCAATATTGAGGGAAAGAACGTCAAGTTAAAGAAAAAGTGATTCGTCCAAAGTCTGATTTTTGACCGGTTTTGCCCTCGAGCACTTACATAATCAGTCAAGGTTACACTTTCTTTCTTCAGCCATGGAATTGAATCGAAACAAGAAATTGAATCCAAACCCCAGACTTAAAGCCAATTTTCTTTCTGCCCTCATATTTTGGTAAGTAGCTATATTTCATTCGAGCATTTCTTCTCGGTAACAGCTGATTCGGCAGCCGGATCGATGTCGTGAACACGTGACTAGTTATTTACGTTGTCATAGCAACAACAAAGCGCGCGAAATCTTGAAACATCTTTTATAGTTGTTAAAATCACAGTAAAAAGCAAATAATGTTTTGCTTCATGCAAGAAAAATCCATTTATTATTTTTACAAAGTGTTGTGTCGAAAAGGTCAGTAATCTTTTGAAAAGACGAAATTTTGTAATGCAAGATTTATGTGCTGGTTTTTATTATCATTAATTCCTTATCGGTTGCATCGTCGAATTAAACTTACTTTATGCTAAATCCGTATTGGTGTTTTTTTTAAAAGGTGGGTGAACCCTTTCATGGGTTATGGAGCAAAGAAAGATCTTGAAGTTGGCGATCTGTATGATGTTATGCCAGGTGATCATTCTGAAGAACTTGGGCTGAAGTTGCAAAAGTAAGAAAGAATTTACTACTACTTGTGTCATTTAAAAGCTAAATGCTGCTCATTCATGTTAAAGTTTAAACAATTTTGAAAATTAAGTATTTCCCTTTTACTTCAATGAAAAAGTTGTTGATGAAGAGTTCATTTTTTCTTTGTTTAATTTATAAGAAAAAACTTGTCCATACCAGTAGTTAATTGCTTAATCGAATTTGCATGGCTGTTTTATAATAACAGTCAGCGCTTTCCTGGAACGAGTAATTAAAATTTTTTCTAGTTTTCTCACTTGATAAATTAAAGAAATCCAATTGGTGCGTTAAATTACTCATGTAATGTGCGACCATAATTAAAGTGAACTTACCGATTAAATCTAATTTGTTTCTTTTGATTTTTTTTTGTGTGCGTCTTCAGAGAATGGGACAATCAACTTGCAAAATGCAATTCAGACGGAAACAAATCGAAGAAGCTCAGACCAAGCCTTACAAAAGCTTTGATTAAAACATTTGGACTAAAATTTATGTTAGTGGGCATTCTAGTATTTCTCGAAGAATGTATTTTTAAGTACGTATATGTTTTAGATTCTTTTATTAACAGTTTAACTTGTTGAGACTGAAGAAAGTACTTAACAAACAATCGTAAAAACATTTGATGTAGGATTGGGCAACCTCTTTGTTTAGGTCAACTTGTTCATTATTTCGGGAGTGATAACAGCACTATTACCACAACGCAAGCTTATCTTTATGCGACGGGAGTAGTTCTGGGCTCTGCTCTCTACACCACCACCCATCACCCTTTCTTTTTTTCCTGCCAACATACTGGAATGCAAATCCGTGTGGCAGCATGTTCACTTGTCTACAAAAAGGTTACATATATTTAACATTTATTCATTTAAATATTTGTTAATGATACTTAATAAATTTTTTTTGCGAATAGTGTCTTCTGCTAAGCCAAAAGGCCCTAGGTCAAACAACCATTGGTCAAATGGTGAACATCATGTCTAATGACGTCAATCGCTACGATTTTTCCGTCATCTTCCTTCACTATCTTTGGGTACATTGTAATCTTTCTTGGGATACTTAATTACTGATATGCTAACAATATTTTGTTTGATTAGGTCGGGCCATTGCAGACGTTAATAAGCATGGCTATTCTGCTTCATGTCATCGGACCTTCGTGCCTAGTTGGACTGGCCGTGTTGATCCTTTTCGTACCATTACAAAGTAGCTAAATCGATCAATATCAATTTATTACCCTGGTGTTTCTATAGAAAATATTTGTTTCACGTTAGGTTGGATGGGTAAAGTGTTTTCGAAGCTCCGACTTGAAACTGCCAAACGAACGGATGAAAGGATCCGGACAATGAACGAAATTATCTCTGCAATGAGAGTGATCAAAATGTACACTTGGGAAAAACCTTTTGCTAAATTGATTTCCGATTGTCGCCGGTATTCCTTTGACAAGCTTTAACGGATGATTAATTTCGTTGATGTTAACTTTAGTATATTTTTGATTTTAGAAAGGAGATTAACGTTATTAGGAGAACTAATTATTTCCGTGCACTTAATATGAGTCTCTTCTTTACTTCGTCGAAGCTCATTATATTCTTGACTTTCTTGGTATTTATTTTCACCGGGAACCATTTGACCTCCGAAAAGGTACAAATTTATTTTTCGATTTTATGAATGTTTGATTCTTAATTAAAAATTTTATAGGTCTTTGTGACTGTTTCCTTATTCAATAACATTCGTCTTATCATGACGCTTTTTTTCCCCGGGGCAATAACTATGTCTGCCGAAGCTAGAGTCTCGACCAAACGCATAGAAGTATATTTGTTTCTAATTTAGCATTTTTATTTTGAAAAATGAGTTTATCTAATGCTAATTCATTTGGCTTTGACACAAAGAATTTCTTGTTGTTGGACGAAATCGAAAAAAGTTCAAAGGCAAAACTCCGGCCAGCACTATCTGAGTGTCTCATTGAGTTGAATCAGTTGACAGTCAAATGGCCAGCTGCAGGGGAAAAAGAAGACAACACATTAACTGATATTTCGTTCAATGTCAGACCGGGTCAGGTTTTTGCCATCGTCGGCCAAGTCGGTTGCGGCAAGGTATGTCTTTGGAAATTGTAGTTTTGTTTTATGTCGTACATTTTTTTTTAAATTTGCTATTACTTAATATTTATAGAGTTCATTATTGAATGTCATCTTGGGTGAGCTGTCTCCTACGAAAGGAACCTGTCGAATTGCTGGTAAAGTCGCTTACGCTTCTCAAGAATCTTGGATCTTTTCTGGAACGGTGCGGCAGAACATTCTTTGCGGATTGGAGTACGATCTCAAACGCTACAAAAAAGTCATCAAAGCCTGGTATTATTCTTTCTATTTTACTCTTATTTTAGCAATTATATCATGATATTACGTTTGAATAGTGCTTTGGACAAGGATTTTAACCTTTTTCCCAACGGCGACCAAACGACAGTGGGTGAACGAGGGGTCTCTCTCAGCGGCGGTCAAAAGGCGCGAGTCAACCTTGCTAGATCGTTGTACGTGGATGCCGATATTTATCTTATGGACGATCCACTAAGTGCTGTAGATACACACGTTGGTCGTCATCTCTTTGACAAAGCCATTAATGGATTCCTTCGTGATAAAATTCGAGTTTTAGTCACCCACCAGCTTCAATATCTAAAAGATGTAGACCAGATTCTAATTCTCAAAGCGGTAAGAATTCGTCTAAAATCCCTGGTGTTGCTGAGCGGGTGTCATTTTGTCTGCATTTTTCAAATTCAGGGTCGTGTAGAAGCAATGGGATCCTATAAAGAAATCAGCAACAGCGGATTGGACATTGCAAAAACAATTGAAGACGAAGAACCAGATCAAGAAGAAGACTTAACGCGATCCTTTTCCGAATGTGAAATTGAAAGTTCAATTTCAAGATGTGGATCAATTTCGAACTCTATACGTCAACGTGGAGGATCTGTTGCTTCAAGGTCTTCCGCCAAAGAGGTATGATTTGAACTTTTTCTTTACTGTCACTTCTTAATCAATGATATTATATTCAATTTCCTGACGTTTTTTTTTTAATCAGAAAAAAGAAGAGAAACCAGCATTTGCTGAAGAATCTCGCTCCTCTGGCAGTGTGTCATTAAAAGTCTATTGGGAATATTTCCGATCAGGTGGCAGCTGCATTTATCTCCTCTTGTTTACTTTCACATGCCTCCTCACCCAAATCCTCTTTAGCGGGTCTGATTATTGGTAATTACAATTCACTTATTATTATCAAATTGATTGATAGTTATTGAGTTTACAATTAACATTGGTAGGCTAACTTTATGGACAAATGCAGAGGAACTTCGTACAAGGCAAGGAAATGTATCCGAAAACTTGTCGTTCTCAAATATTACGGAAGCAGATTTTTCCAACGTTACCGACGAAATAAAAGAAAATGGCCCTTTTTCTGGTGAATGGTGGAAGGAGCCAGATACGTACACTGGCATTTACGTTTTTACTATTCTCATCGTCGGCGTATTCATATTCTCAATGATTCGCACGATTCATTACTTCCTAATGTGCATGATCTCGTCTATCCATCTTCACAATCGTATGTTTGAATCGATCATCCGTGCACCGCTACTTTTCTTTGATCAAAATCCCGTCGGTATGAATCTTATTTCTTTCTTAAATTAAATTCCGTGCTTCACATTAATTATTCATTTCAACATTTAGGACGTATTTTAAATCGTTTCGCTAAAGACATCGGATGTATGGATGAAATGTTGCCTTCAGCATTCTTCGACGTCATTACTGTAAATAATTTTGCAGTCTTGAATGAGAGACATATTTTAATTATTGTGGGTTTTTTTGTTTTGTTTTCGATGTCGTAGATTGCGTTGACAGCCATTGGTATTCTGTTCCTAGTTGGCCTGGTCAACCCATGGTTATTACTACCAATTCTATTTCTTTCCGTAATTTTCGTCAAATTTAGGCAATTCTACTTAAAAACAGCCCGTGACGTCAAGCGTCTCGAGTCTACAAGTAAATCTATAATTTGAAATAATTATTTCTTCTTCTAAGGTTATCACTTTGCTTAATTACAGCTCGGAGTCCTGTATTTACTCATTTATCCTCATCATTGGTTGGATTAACAACCTTAAGAGCTCACCAGTGTGAAGTTGTCTTTCAACAAATATTTGATGAATGTCAAGACGTTCACAGTTCAGCCTGGTATATGTTTTTAGCCACCACCCGATGGTTTGGCATTTGGCTGGATTGGATTTGCGTCACTTACGTTGCCTGTGTTACCTATGCGTGCTTGGGACTTAGTACCTGTACGTTATCTCTTTACAAACTTCCATAAAAAAAAAATATATATATATTTTATAATTTTATTTGCGTTTTAGCTATGACCGGAAGCGAAGCTGGGCTTGCCATTTCTTCCGCAATGGCTCTGACGGGTATGTTCCAGTGGGGCGTAAGGTAAAGTAACATTTGATTTTTTTTTATGCAAATGCTTAAAATAATAAAGCCGTCCGTGAATTTTAGGCAATCAGCTGAAGTGGAAAATCAAATGACTTCAGTCGAGCGTGTGATTGAATATAGTAAATTGCCCTCCGAGGCTGCTTTGGATTCGATCACAGGTGGGTTTCGAATTTTACTACATTTTTCTTTTTCGAAAAACAATTTCTTAATTATTTCATTTTAGGTAAGAAACCTCCAGATACGTGGCCTTCGAGTGGTAACATCCAATTCGACGACATGTCCCTTCGTTACACTGAAGTTGATCAACCTGTTTTGAAGAACATAACCTGTTTTGTTCGAGCCAACGAAAAGGTTTTATAGAAATAATGTGCTAAGAAAGAAAAAGACGTTATTTAGAAATTTCGCATTTAGATTGGCATTGTCGGTCGGACCGGAGCAGGCAAATCATCGCTGATCGCCTCTTTATTTAGACTGGCAGAGCCAGAAGGACGTATCATAATTGACGGCATCGATAGCAAATCCATTGGCCTACATGATTTACGGTCTAAGATAGCAATCATTCCTCAAGATCCTGTTTTGTTTTCGGGTTCCCTTCGTAAAAATCTGGATCCTTTCGGGCAGTACAGTGATGAAGCACTCTGGAACTCGCTCGAAGGAGCTAAACTCAAGGACACAGTGAAAGAATTATCTGCAGGCTTAGAAGCAAATATGACGGAAGGAGGTGCGAACTTCTCCGTTGGTCAAAGGCAACTCATTTGTTTAGCACGAGCCATTTTAAGACAGAATCGCATTCTTGTTTTAGATGAAGCCACCGCTAACGTTGATCAAAAGTAAGGCATCCGCTTTCGTCTGATTGTGACGTAATACTATTTTTTATTTTATTTTGCAGAACCGATTCGCTAATCCAGCTAACAATTCGAGAAAGGTTCCGAGACTGTACTGTCATGACGATTGCTCATCGTTTGAATACAATCATGGATTCCGACAGGATAATGCTGCTGGATGCGGGTTACTTGAAGGTATTGAAATATTTTAAAAATGAAAACAGCGTAATTGAAATAAGTATTATTTAAGGAATTTGGTGAGCCTGCTGTTTTATTGGAAAACCCCAAAAGCATGTTTTATAGCCTAGTAGAGCAAACAGGACCTATTGTTGCCTCTCAATTAACAGAGCTGGCCAAGCAGGTGAAAGCAATAATTCCCTATTCTTTGGAGAACGTGTTATAAAGTCGTCGCTTTCAATTATAGGCTGCAGAAAGTAGGCGCCAGAACGGGATAGACAACGTGAATCAAACGAACGGAATTAATGGAAACTCAATCCATTACCTTTTGTGCCCTAAAGCTTCTCAAGAACAGGGATTGGATGAATTAGACATTGAATTTACTGAGAATTGCAAGTTGTGACCTACTTTTCCGTGTCTTTCTAGAATAATTGGCCGTTAAAGCCGCCAGTCTATCGTTTATAAAAATTGATAATGGAAACCAGATTAAAATACATTTATGCTCGGTTTTAAAATTATAAAAAACTGAATAGTTCTCGGCCTTTATTATCATCTTCATCTTTCATCGTCAAGGAGCGCGAGGGGGCATTGGGAAAGGTAAAATCTATGAGAATCCTTATTACGGACTCTTCATTCAACATGTCAACAACGTCAATTACACACTGCCTCTCTAAAACTGCTGACGTAATTTTAAGTATTCGAATTTCTAATGCTACACGATATAACTTCCCAATTTTAAAACATTGAAAGAGCCTATGACTAAATAATAAAAAAAAAAACTACCAAGTCACAGAGTAAATTCAAGCGTTGCCAATTTGTTACTAACGTTTTTCCGGTTTCCGTTGGAAATGAATAATTAGTTTTTTTTTTAAATCTATCTATAAATATCAACACCTACATTTTTCATCAGTGATACCAGACACACTACAGTGCCCTAATGAAATATATTTGAGATCACCGCGTACGTATTGCAGCGTTGCCGTATGGGAAATCTATGGCGTATCTGTCAAACTGAACAACAAAATAACGTCTGGTTTGATTAAAAAGACTTTTAATGACGTCTGGTCTTACACCATTGTGTTCATCATGATTTGAACTATTTCTTGGTATGTTTATGATACATGCCAACAAATATGTAAAATTTCACCAAAACCTCCTATCTTTAACCATGGTCTATGAGGAGGTGGTACCGTCACCATGTAGGAATTGGCCGTAAGGCCTCGTCACAGCTTTTTGAGGGGGTGTTTCAAAGTGAGATCCCCCGGGTGGGTCAAAGAGGGGAGAGGGGGAGGAGGGAACGTGCGGACGTCCAGAGTACAGCATACATATCGCCGCTACTGCCACCACGCGTAGCGTTACTGAATTAGGCCAGAGAACAGTTTTTAATTTAAATATTTTTTAAATATTTGTTATTCCCTAGAACCAAATTATGTAATTCGCAACTTACGGAAGGAGGGGAACGTGACTAGCCCAAACACACTTGGCAGGGAGAAACACTGCAGGACTTTAAAATAAACCAAAAGATTTAAAAAGAACCACTGATTCACGAACCCGTCTTGTAGTCATAAATTTGTGTATGCTCGGGCTGGTCAGTGTACGGAAACTCGATTGTCAACGCACTTAGTGGATTCAAACTAGTTAGTAACTCTTGATCAATTTGTTTTCTCATTTTTAACATCAATTGGAATAAGTTTGTGCTTTAACCCATTTTAACTTATCAAAAACAGCAAATAAAAGCACGCGAGTTTCGACGCCAGCACTGATCACGCCGCTTTGACGCCTGTCGTCGGAAGGAGACTGTGAAAAACAGGAAGGAAGCGACCAGTTACCAGTACCCTTCTTCCCCATCCCCATAACTGAGAGAAACTGAACAATTTCTTTGAAAAAAAAACTATTTTTTTGTTTTCACATTCAACTGACACTGACTGTGTAATATGTATGAATAAAAAGTTTATAAATATTGGTAGAGGTTTATATTAAATAATAATGCAAACAATAATACATTTCAATTTTTCCAACCAGTGTGCATAAAGAAAACGGCACTAAGAAATGTGACTTGCAAACTGAGGGAAGAGAGCTTATCGGGGTCTTAGCTAATATGTGCCAAATAAAACAAGAGGATCAAACCGCGCTGGGCTTACAACCAGACTGGACGTGGTGGAATTTATACCACACACTTATTTCTGCTTAAAAAGATCTAAAAATAGTATTTTGCAACAAACTGATAACAGGGTTAACACTGTTGTACAAAAATAGGTGAGAACAGAAGAATGAGGCCACTGACAGATCGTGAGAATGAAGGGAAAGGGAAGCTAAACAAGGGTAATCCGTAATTATGGAATTGAAAAACGAGAGGCAAAAGAAAATTTCCTATACTTTTTACGACTTTTTATAATTAAAAAAAATGTTCCGCAAAATTTAGATATGCTAGTCCATCATTTATGTATCCATTTTTAAGGGGGGGGGGCAAACCATAATAATTACTCTAAAAGAGGGCAATCACAAAATAATAACACGTGATGCAGTAACCATCACCTGTAAGTGTAAGAAAATGTAAAACAAAACAAAAAAAAAAAACAAAAAAAACACTGAAACCCCTACTCGTCAAACAGCTAAGATGTAATTAATTCCTTTACCTGAGATGAACTGTTGGATTCCTTTATTTTCAGGTTTATTTAGCTCTTAGATTATCATAATCACGCTGTATATCAAAGTTGGTGCAGCGTCTGTTAAAGTAGCCTAAACGATGGTATATACATATGGTACTATCAACATTATCCAACGTGGCAAACAATTTGGTACCTAAAAATATATCTTTTCTGGGATAAAAAAAGGCCTATTGAATGATGTCACGTTGACCTGTGGGTTCATCATCTAAACCGCAGTTATGCTATTAGGTGTGATCAGAGAGCCGGGCAAAAGGCAGAGGAAGCGCGAGGAGAGGAAGCAGACGACGACAGAGCAAATACCTGGAAGAAAAGATCAAGCCTGTGTAATTTTGCACATAGAACATTTACTTATAGTGGTATTGCAGTTCGTACTTACTCTCGAATTTAACAGTGACAACCTGGAGAAAAAATCTAATGGATTTCGTCAAGCCAAAGACGGTAATAACAACATGAAATTGAGGGCTGCGATCTTTGGTCTAGAAAAAATTTTCCGAACTAGTATCAAATATTTTGCCATAAACATCAACATTGCATTAAGGACGGAAAAAAGGGTTACTGGTAGTTTAATCCAGGTGACTTCCGTGCCAAAGTAAGAGCTCGTGACATTTTTTCCAAATTCGATGAGAAAGATCTCGCTGTCTTAGAGGACTTGAAAAACCCTGCAGATAGCCCTGAAAATAAAAGTTATAGTTATAACTGATGAATTACTAAACTTTTATTTAGTTTACCAGGGAAATTGCGATTAAAAATTATTTACAGTTGCAGATTTTCTTTAACGGACCACAAGGAAAGATAAATATGCTTGGAGCAATTAGAATTCCAAGATCTACAAGCAAAGAATTAAATATGCTCAATGAATACCAGGATGATTACAATAAAAACCTCAATATTATATAAGTAAAAATGTGAATAGAGGAGGCTTAAAAAACTGTTCAAAAGAATTTAAAAAAATGCTGTTTATAGTATAAAAGTGTGTTGTATTCGCACTGTTCATGTTCCCAACACCATATCTATAAGGAATTGTTGGACATTGTGTTGCAGCAGGGGTAAAAAATAGCCAAATCCACAAAAATATAATGAATAGTTAGTGATATTCTTACTCTGGAAATTTCTAAAACAATAATAAGAATATACGGAAAGACACAATATCCAGTCAAAGAAAAATAGAGAAAACTGATCTTAAAACTGATCAGAAAATCTTAAATACAGTAGCTTTCTAATAAATATTTTTTTCTTGAACAACTTGTGTTTATAAGCTATAACTGAACGCTTTCACGACGTTGTTGTAACGAGTGTTGTGCATTCTACTTCAACCAAAAAGAATTAAGCGTTCTTAGCGCTATGTCGATATATTAACATTGAACCTTCTTCCCTTAATAGCCGGCACATCAAACAGAACTAGATAACCACCTATAACAAGTTTAAGTAATTATGGTTTGTTTTTTTGGTTGCAAGTTTTATTCAAGCAAATAAAAAAAATATTTTTATGAAAATGTCATTTCAATTGCTTGAGTCTTGACTTAAATAAAAGAACTTTGGCCCGAAAAAGAAAATGACAGGTGTATAAGCAAATAAATGTGTATCTATTCTTGACACGTATTATAAAATTTTAGACGAAGAAGTCATTGAGAAGAGTATTTTACATGAAATAAATTTTGTAGTCCTATCTGAAGTTGCTTATTCTCATTTCGCTACAAAAAAAAAAGTAGTTTTCATTTTTTTATGAATACAACGTATAAAACAACAAACGAAATAACCTAATTTTCAAGTTTTTATTAATACAACATACAACAACATAAAAACTTGGACAAATGGAAAAATTAAAAGGAAACTGATTCTATTCATTAAAAAAGACAACTAAAAGGTAGCAGCTTATATAACTCATCTAGGGAAGTGTGGTGTTTATTTTAAGAACCGTTTTTTAAACAAAAAACTTTAATAGGGTATTAAAACTAGGTGAAGATGAGTAACCCGTTGAGTGTCAAAGGTTTTTAATTACAGCCGGGGCCTTTCCATCTCCCTTTTCGTGGGAAAAAGGGCTATCCCCTCCCTATTTTTATCTCGACACACTCAAAATAATCCACTTCTTTTTTAATTTACCATGGGTTAACGAATAGAAACAGATTTTAAATTTAAGATAGGTTTTATATTAGTATGTCCCTTTCAATATTGCCAAAATCTGTTTGAAAGAATTGAAAGAGATTTGCGCTACTTATTTTAAAGTTGGGGACTTAAATATTTATTTCAAATTAATACAGGATTTTATTTAATTAAAAAAAATTTTAATTGTACATGAGCATTATTTACAAGCTTTGGAGGGATCAATTAGTTTTTACTTTAGCCTAAAATAATTAAAACGAAATACTCTATTGAAAAAAAAACAATTGAATTTTATGATCAGCCAAGCGGCAAAATAAAAAAATAATTTAAATTTACGATAACTCAATAACCATTTTTTTTTAAATTTTTTTTCACAATTACTTTAACTTTCTAATTCTAAATTTTTCTCTGAATTTGAGGAAATATATTGTTTGAATTGTCAACAGCAAACAACTTCAATCGGCCAGCAGCAATTTTAAAATTTTGAAAGTCTATTGAGAAAAAAGACTAAAAATACCGGATCAAACCAGCAGGGTAATTCAATTCAAGCCGAATTGACTGATGTAAATACGAAGATTTTTTGGGTTGCTGCTGATTTCAATAGAAACCCATGTATCAAATCCAGACATTCTTTTATCAATTCTGTCAAATCCAGAAATTTTTGGATATAACTTACATTATAATTTACACCCAAGCCTCGTTTTTACTAAAAGTCCTTGCAGTCCGTTTGTTACTTTTTGTTATATTTCATAAGAGACATCTTCTTACTTAAATTAGTTTTTTTGGGTTTTTCTTATTTATACATTGCGTTGTTTGCACCAATGTTTGAGTAAAACAAGCACATATTAACGGATGGAGTAAACAGAAGAAAAAGAGACAGTTTTTTGTTTTTATATAAAGTAAAATCAGAGTGTATTTTTTTGTCTGTTTCATCAATTTTAATAGAAACAAAATAATATGAAACTATATTTTGGGGAATTTCTTGAGATACTACGGTGCCTACCGTACCCCCGGTATTTTACGCCTTTTTCTTTTTTTCTTTTCTAGGTAAAGGAAGAGAAGAATAGAAAGAAAAACAGAAAAGGGTGTAAAATCAAGGGGGTACGGTAGGCACCGTAGTATCCCTTTCGTCACATTTAACTTAAAGCAGAGAGAGCCATTTGCCTGTATGGTGTGTCTATGCGTGGATTATTCATCGCATAGTCACTGCGAACCCACAGTAAGAACGCCACCGCACCACTTTAGGCGTCTTTTCTTTCACTTGGTTTTCCGGTGTCTTTTTTTCATAATTGAAACTGGTGTCTTGACAACAGGTTATTTTACACTCACTTTTCCACTCGACGCACTATGCCTAAACTGCTTTAGATGAGACACATGATAAAAATCTTGATTCTTCTTTCTTCCGTACAACGGCTCCACGATATAGTTGAGGTCGCTTACTCGACCTAATATACGGTAGGGGCCGAAATAACGATGTAGAAACTTTGTCGTGCGTCTTTTTTTTCCGAATGGGGTGATAAACAAGCACCGGATGGCCTACAACAAACTTCACTCGCCGGTGGCGGCGATCATACTGTTTCTTCTGCTTTGACCGAACAATCGCCATTCGTTTCTTCACCTTTTCACGGATAGCGGAGAGCTTCGTCGTCAGCGTACCGACACGGTCACTGGAATTACCAACACCTGAATATTTTTCTGGATTTTTTCCCAACGCAACGTCAGTTGGTAGTACGGCCTCCTGCCAATATAAGAGGAGGAATGGACAAAACCCTGTCGACTCGTATTTTAGGCGAAAGTAACGAAATCAATGAACCCATCCCAATCATTATGAAGTGAATTTACGTACATCGAGAGCATTTCCACAAAGGTATGATTGTACCGCTTGACCAACCCACCACACTGAGGATGATACGCAGCCATAACCAAATGATTGGTTTGCAAGGCTTTGAAAAGCTCCTCAGAGAAGCTGGACGTCAAACACTTTCCGTGATCGGAGATTAGGAACACAGGCGCACCATGTTGGAGGACTAAATTTCGCTATCCGGGTCACGTACCGGGTAAAAATCGTGTCAAACACACTTTTTTTTACAAACTTTAAAAAATTCCCTAAATTTTTAAATTATCTTCTTCTTCCAACATTGATACGTCAATACTGTATTCTGAACACCCGTGAACGCTCTTTTCTACCACTTATCCTACTTTTAATGCTACGAAATTTTCGTAGAGCATTTGGCGTCAATATTTTTAGGTTTTTCTTGAGGCCACAGGCATAGTGAATAACGAGCTTCTATATGTGACTACTAGATGGCACCACCGCTCGGGTTGGCCCTCGGACTCGGCGGTTCAACCCGTTACCAGCGCCGCACAAAAACTGCCTCGGTGGGTTGATATTTTTTGTTTTTTTTTCTTTAGCCCGAACAATGGCCCGGGTTTTCCAGGCCCGGGCTACAGCCCTAGCACCCCTCCATAACGGGTGGATTTTACCACCATAGCTGACCCCTTTTCGCGCACTGTCATTGGCTGGCAGTTTCGCTCTGTGACATCGACTGATCATCAGTAAGTATCACGATTAGATTTTGACAAAAATCCTGGAGTGCAAACAAATTGAAAACCCCCTGACAAAAAAGCATTATTTATCGCTTAAAAAGATATGGGGAGTCAAAAATTTTTGCGAAATTTGCGACTTACACTAATGTGCGCGCATTTCAGAATTGCGCTTTCTAAAATTTCATCATTTCTTTCTTTCTTTAGCTGTTGGGAAGTTATTATGAAATTCATTTGATAATAATATCTTTTGTGATGAGGTTTGTTTTCGGGTTAGTTATTTGTTTTAAGTCAAATTATAAATTCAGGGCTGCCAATTTTATTTGAATTGAGCCATTTGTTTCAGGATTATTACAGATGGAAATATGACGAAAATCTTTTGGAAATGTATAGGGCTGTTCGACATCTTTTTTGACATTTGTTGCCATCGTAGCAACGCAGCATTTAAGTCAAGATGATGTCTGCTACAATTGTCCGCCCCACCTTGTCTGGCTTTGTCTGACCAACTGACGAAGGTCAGATGACGTCAGACAAAATCTGACATCATTTGACCCACGTCAAATGCAATTTTTGCAAAGCCATTTAACTCCACACGTTTTTTCTGGCCAAATTTCGCATTGGAGATGGAACCACCCTTGAAACTTTCCACATTAGATCATTTGTCATTGGGCTCCCATTTTCGTAATCAATTTTTGCTGAAATCGTCCACAGTGACAGTTGACTTTCGTCCTGAGTTGTTCTCAATTTCTTTGGGGAAACGGCTCAATCTCGTTGTTTTAAAAGACATGCTTGAAGATGTTTATGCATTTTTTCATATTGTAAAGTAGATCAAATGGGTTGACGTTGCCCGTCACTGAAACAGCGTTTAGAACGGCAAACACTCCACATGTCTATTTCTCTTTTTAAGACTTTTTTTTCTGATACAGGCTAAGCTTTTTTCAGATTGTCTCACACTTCAAGGACGTAGGCTAATACGACCAAGGACATGGTTGTTTGGCAACCCACCCAAACAACCATAAATTTTGACAATTTTCTTACCCGCAGTATTAGCTGCGACTAACCAATGCTTTTCTCCGTATTTTAATCCATTGCTGATCATTCTGCTTCGGAAAGTAAATGTTGGCACGGTGTATTGCTCTCGGAAGGAGACTGTGAAAAACAGGAAGGAAGCGACCAGTTACCAGTACCCTTCTTCCCCATCCCCATAACTGAGAGAAACTGAACAATTTCTTTGAAAAAAAAACTATTTTTTTGTTTTCACATTCAACTGACACTGACTGTGTAATATGTATGAATAAAAAGTTTATAAATATTGGTAGAGGTTTATATTAAATAATAATGCAAACAATAATACATTTCAATTTTTCCAACCAGTGTGCATAAAGAAAACGGCACTAAGAAATGTGACTTGCAAACTGAGGGAAGAGAGCTTATCGGGGTCTTAGCTAATATGTGCCAAATAAAACAAGAGGATCAAACCGCGCTGGGCTTACAACCAGACTGGACGTGGTGGAATTTATACCACACACTTATTTCTGCTTAAAAAGATCTAAAAATAGTATTTTGCAACAAACTGATAACAGGGTTAACACTGTTGTACAAAAATAGGTGAGAACAGAAGAATGAGGCCACTGACAGATCGTGAGAATGAAGGGAAAGGGAAGCTAAACAAGGGTAATCCGTAATTATGGAATTGAAAAACGAGAGGCAAAAGAAAATTTCCTATACTTTTTACGACTTTTTATAATTAAAAAAAATGTTCCGCAAAATTTAGATATGCTAGTCCATCATTTATGTATCCATTTTTAAGGGGGGGGGCAAACCATAATAATTACTCTAAAAGAGGGCAATCACAAAATAATAACACGTGATGCAGTAACCATCACCTGTAAGTGTAAGAAAATGTAAAACAAAACAAAAAAAAAAACAAAAAAAACACTGAAACCCCTACTCGTCAAACAGCTAAGATGTAATTAATTCCTTTACCTGAGATGAACTGTTGGATTCCTTTATTTTCAGGTTTATTTAGCTCTTAGATTATCATAATCACGCTGTATATCAAAGTTGGTGCAGCGTCTGTTAAAGTAGCCTAAACGATGGTATATACATATGGTACTATCAACATTATCCAACGTGGCAAACAATTTGGTACCTAAAAATATATCTTTTCTGGGATAAAAAAAGGCCTATTGAATGATGTCACGTTGACCTGTGGGTTCATCATCTAAACCGCAGTTATGCTATTAGGTGTGATCAGAGAGCCGGGCAAAAGGCAGAGGAAGCGCGAGGAGAGGAAGCAGACGACGACAGAGCAAATACCTGGAAGAAAAGATCAAGCCTGTGTAATTTTGCACATAGAACATTTACTTATAGTGGTATTGCAGTTCGTACTTACTCTCGAATTTAACAGTGACAACCTGGAGAAAAAATCTAATGGATTTCGTCAAGCCAAAGACGGTAATAACAACATGAAATTGAGGGCTGCGATCTTTGGTCTAGAAAAAATTTTCCGAACTAGTATCAAATATTTTGCCATAAACATCAACATTGCATTAAGGACGGAAAAAAGGGTTACTGGTAGTTTAATCCAGGTGACTTCCGTGCCAAAGTAAGAGCTCGTGACATTTTTTCCAAATTCGATGAGAAAGATCTCGCTGTCTTAGAGGACTTGAAAAACCCTGCAGATAGCCCTGAAAATAAAAGTTATAGTTATAACTGATGAATTACTAAACTTTTATTTAGTTTACCAGGGAAATTGCGATTAAAAATTATTTACAGTTGCAGATTTTCTTTAACGGACCACAAGGAAAGATAAATATGCTTGGAGCAATTAGAATTCCAAGATCTACAAGCAAAGAATTAAATATGCTCAATGAATACCAGGATGATTACAATAAAAACCTCAATATTATATAAGTAAAAATGTGAATAGAGGAGGCTTAAAAAACTGTTCAAAAGAATTTAAAAAAATGCTGTTTATAGTATAAAAGTGTGTTGTATTCGCACTGTTCATGTTCCCAACACCATATCTATAAGGAATTGTTGGACATTGTGTTGCAGCAGGGGTAAAAAATAGCCAAATCCACAAAAATATAATGAATAGTTAGTGATATTCTTACTCTGGAAATTTCTAAAACAATAATAAGAATATACGGAAAGACACAATATCCAGTCAAAGAAAAATAGAGAAAACTGATCTTAAAACTGATCAGAAAATCTTAAATACAGTAGCTTTCTAATAAATATTTTTTTCTTGAACAACTTGTGTTTATAAGCTATAACTGAACGCTTTCACGACGTTGTTGTAACGAGTGTTGTGCATTCTACTTCAACCAAAAAGAATTAAGCGTTCTTAGCGCTATGTCGATATATTAACATTGAACCTTCTTCCCTTAATAGCCGGCACATCAAACAGAACTAGATAACCACCTATAACAAGTTTAAGTAATTATGGTTTGTTTTTTTGGTTGCAAGTTTTATTCAAGCAAATAAAAAAAATATTTTTATGAAAATGTCATTTCAATTGCTTGAGTCTTGACTTAAATAAAAGAACTTTGGCCCGAAAAAGAAAATGACAGGTGTATAAGCAAATAAATGTGTATCTATTCTTGACACGTATTATAAAATTTTAGACGAAGAAGTCATTGAGAAGAGTATTTTACATGAAATAAATTTTGTAGTCCTATCTGAAGTTGCTTATTCTCATTTCGCTACAAAAAAAAAAGTAGTTTTCAATTTTTTATGAATACAACGTATAAAACAACAAACGAAATAACCTAATTTTCAAGTTTTTATTAATACAACATACAACAACATAAAAACTTGGACAAATGGAAAAATTAAAAGGAAGCTGATTCTATTCATTAAAAAAGACAACTAAAAGGTAGCAGCTTACATAACTCATCTAGGGAAGTGTGGTGTTTATTTTAAGAACCGTTTTTTAAACAAAAAACTTTAATAGGGTATTAAAACTAGGTGAAGATGAGTAACCCGTTGAGTGTCAAAGGTTTTTAATTACAGCCGGGGCCTTTCCATCTCCCTTTTCGTGGGAAAAAGGGCTATCCCCTCCCTATTTTTATCTCGACACACTCAAAATAATCCACTTCTTTTTTAATTTACCATGGGTTAACGAATAGAAACAGATTTTAAATTTAAGATAGGTTTTATATTAGTATGTCCCTTTCAATATTGCCAAAATCTGTTTGAAAGAATTGAAAGAGATTTGCGCTACTTATTTTAAAGTTGGGGACTTAAATATTTATTTCAAATTAATACAGGATTTTATTTAATTAAAAAAAATTTTAATTGTACATGAGCATTATTTACAAGCTTTGGAGGGATCAATTAGTTTTTACTTTAGCCTAAAATAATTAAAACGAAATACTCTATTGAAAAAAAAACAATTGAATTTTATGATCAGCCAAGCGGCAAAATAAAAAAATAATTTAAATTTACGATAACTCAATAACCATTTTTTTTTAAATTTTTTTTCACAATTACTTTAACTTTCTAATTCTAAATTTTTCTCTGAATTTGAGGAAATATATTGTTTGAATTGTCAACAGCAAACAACTTCAATCGGCCAGCAGCAATTTTAAAATTTTGAAAGTCTATTGAGAAAAAAGACTAAAAATACCGGATCAAACCAGCAGGGTAATTCAATTCAAGCCGAATTGACTGATGTAAATACGAAGATTTTTTGGGTTGCTGCTGATTTCAATAGAAACCCATGTATCAAATCCAGACATTCTTTTATCAATTCTGTCAAATCCAGAAATTTTTGGATATAACTTACATTATAATTTACACCCAAGCCTCGTTTTTACTAAAAGTCCTTGCAGTCCGTTTGTTACTTTTTGTTATATTTCATAAGAGACATCTTCTTACTTAAATTAGTTTTTTTGGGTTTTTCTTATTTATACATTGCGTTGTTTGCACCAATGTTTGAGTAAAACAAGCACATATTAACGGATGGAGTAAACAGAAGAAAAAGAGACAGTTTTTTGTTTTTATATAAAGTAAAATCAGAGTGTATTTTTTTGTCTGTTTCATCAATTTTAATAGAAACAAAATAATATGAAACTATATTTTGGGGAATTTCTTGAGATACTACGGTGCCTACCGTACCCCCGGTATTTTACGCCTTTTTCTTTTTTTCTTTTCTAGGTAAAGGAAGAGAAGAATAGAAAGAAAAACAGAAAAGGGTGTAAAATCAAGGGGGTACGGTAGGCACCGTAGTATCCCTTTCGTCACATTTAACTTAAAGCAGAGAGAGCCATTTGCCTGTATGGTGTGTCTATGCGTGGATTATTCATCGCATAGTCACTGCGAACCCACAGTAAGAACGCCACCGCACCACTTTAGGCGTCTTTTCTTTCACTTGGTTTTCCGGTGTCTTTTTTTCATAATTGAAACTGGTGTCTTGACAACAGGTTATTTTACACTCACTTTTCCACTCGACGCACTATGCCTAAACTGCTTTAGATGAGACACATGATAAAAATCTTGATTCTTCTTTCTTCCGTACAACGGCTCCACGATATAGTTGAGGTCGCTTACTCGACCTAATATACGGTAGGGGCCGAAATAACGATGTAGAAACTTTGTCGTGCGTCTTTTTTTTCCGAATGGGGTGATAAACAAGCACCGGATGGCCTACAACAAACTTCACTCGCCGGTGGCGGCGATCATACTGTTTCTTCTGCTTTGACCGAACAATCGCCATTCGTTTCTTCACCTTTTCACGGATAGCGGAGAGCTTCGTCGTCAGCGTACCGACACGGTCACTGGAATTACCAACACCTGAATATTTTTCTGGATTTTTTCCCAACGCAACGTCAGTTGGTAGTACGGCCTCCTGCCAATATAAGAGGAGGAATGGACAAAACCCTGTCGACTCGTATTTTAGGCGAAAGTAACGAAATCAATGAACCCATCCCAATCATTATGAAGTGAATTTACGTACATCGAGAGCATTTCCACAAAGGTATGATTGTACCGCTTGACCAACCCACCACACTGAGGATGATACGCAGCCATAACCAAATGATTGGTTTGCAAGGCTTTGAAAAGCTCCTCAGAGAAGCTGGACGTCAAACACTTTCCGTGATCGGAGATTAGGAACACAGGCGCACCATGTTGGAGGACTAAATTTCGCTATCCGGGTCACGTACCGGGTAAAAATCGTGTCAAACACACTTTTTTTTACAAACTTTAAAAAATTCCCTAAATTTTTAAATTATCTTCTTCTTCCAACATTGATACGTCAATACTGTATTCTGAACACCCGTGAACGCTCTTTTCTACCACTTATCCTACTTTTAATGCTACGAAATTTTCGTAGAGCATTTGGCGTCAATATTTTTAGGTTTTTCTTGAGGCCACAGGCATAGTGAATAACGAGCTTCTATATGTGACTACTAGATGGCACCACCGCTCGGGTTGGCCCTCGGACTCGGCGGTTCAACCCGTTACCAGCGCCGCACAAAAACTGCCTCGGTGGGTTGATATTTTTTGTTTTTTTTTCTTTAGCCCGAACAATGGCCCGGGTTTTCCAGGCCCGGGCTACAGCCCTAGCACCCCTCCATAACGGGTGGATTTTACCACCATAGCTGACCCCTTTTCGCGCACTGTCATTGGCTGGCAGTTTCGCTCTGTGACATCGACTGATCATCAGTAAGTATCACGATTAGATTTTGACAAAAATCCTGGAGTGCAAACAAATTGAAAACCCCCTGACAAAAAAGCATTATTTATCGCTTAAAAAGATATGGGGAGTCAAAAATTTTTGCGAAATTTGCGACTTACACTAATGTGCGCGCATTTCAGAATTGCGCTTTCTAAAATTTCATCATTTCTTTCTTTCTTTAGCTGTTGGGAAGTTATTATGAAATTCATTTGATAATAATATCTTTTGTGATGAGGTTTGTTTTCGGGTTAGTTATTTGTTTTAAGTCAAATTATAAATTCAGGGCTGCCAATTTTATTTGAATTGAGCCATTTGTTTCAGGATTATTACAGATGGAAATATGACGAAAATCTTTTGGAAATGTATAGGGCTGTTCGACATCTTTTTTGACATTTGTTGCCATCGTAGCAACGCAGCATTTAAGTCAAGATGATGTCTGCTACAATTGTCCGCCCCACCTTGTCTGGCTTTGTCTGACCAACTGACGAAGGTCAGATGACGTCAGACAAAATCTGACATCATTTGACCCACGTCAAATGCAATTTTTGCAAAGCCATTTAACTCCACACGTTTTTTCTGGCCAAATTTCGCATTGGAGATGGAACCACCCTTGACACTTTCCACATTAGATCATTTGTCATTGGGCTCCCATTTTCGTAATCAATTTTTGCTGAAATCGTCCACAGTGACAGTTGACTTTCGTCCTGAGTTGTTCTCAATTTCTTTGGGGAAACGGCTCAATCTCGTTGTTTTAAAAGACATGCTTGAAGATGTTTATGCATTTTTTCATATTGTAAAGTAGATCAAATGGGTTGACGTTGCCCGTCACTGAAACAGCGTTTAGAACGGCAAACACTCCACATGTCTATTTCTCTTTTTAAGACTTTTTTTTCTGATACAGGCTAAGCTTTTTTCAGATTGTCTCACACTTCAAGGACGTAGGCTAATACGACCAAGGACATGGTTGTTTGGCAACCCACCCAAACAACCATAAATTTTGACAATTTTCTTACCCGCAGTATTAGCTGCGACTAACCAATGCTTTTCTCCGTATTTTAATCCATTGCTGATCATTCTGCTTCGGAAAGTAAATGTTGGCACGGTGTATTGCAGTCCACGGACTAGTGGATTTCTTTGAGGTTCATTGCCGCGCCAATCTGTAGGTCATCACTCATCAAACCTGGTGGATGGATGGATCAGTAATTCTTTTCAAATCCATTTTGTCTGGTTCATCCGATGGTTCATCAATCATCAGTGATTTTCTCTATCTATAAAATATTTTAAATTAATTGGTTTTTCAATAAATACAGCCCAAACGTTTTTGTGTAGATATTAACCTTGCAATCATCATTAAGTAAATCATTGTAAATCGCGTTGGTCTTGATGAAAGCTTCATCACCTTCAGCCTTCTGTAGCTATTCATCTGCTGGATCGAGATCTTCAGCCGAAGACTGCTTCTTCAACTTTTTATCTGCTGTGCCCAGATATTTCGCTCTTTGCAGTTTACAACCGCTCTGTTTATCAGCTCCCTTTTTTCAATTTCCCTCGTTATTGTCGAGTTGGCTGCTCGTTTAGATAAATGGTAGGAGCAATTAGACATAATTTGGGCTGCTATGATATAGTTTTTGACGTACGGAGAGACCGTAATTTGAAAGGTAATGCCCAATTTTACCAGTTTAAACTTTGCGTTGACAAGAAGATGGTTCCAACAACAAGTAAGTGTCTGTATCAGGAAGGGGCGTGATAATTACATTAAGGAATCTTTTCTTCGTCAGTGAAAATGTAGATGTTGTTGGCTGTCACCAGTTCGGAAAAGTGCAACGCAACTTTGCGAAAAAAAGTCATGCGTTTCATTAATTTTAGGTCCATGCATCATTCACATGATTGGAATGACGGGAACACTTTCCATCTTCTCAAACCGAACGAATAGAACGAATACATAAACATCAGCGAAATTAAATGTGGTATTGTATTGAAAACCAAAGTGTGGAATATCTTTTCTGTTTAACAGCCCCCTTTTTCCTACAGTTAATCTTAGAAAATTATGCAGATAAGGTCTGGGTACGAAACATTTTCCTAAATGAAATATGTGGTGGAGCCATTAAATAGAAGTTGTAGAGCGCATCCCGAGAAATTCATAATTTTTTTCATTCAGCAGCTTGGAAATTCTTCATGTTTCTAGCCACTGATACCTCGTGATAATCAATAAATCTTGGTGCCACAGCAGCAACTGTATAAATTCGATGGCGCACCAGACTCCGTCTTCATTTTGTCCCTTGTAGACTTTTTTGTGGACACATAACTTCTTGCTTTTTTCCGTAAGATTTTGCGTTTTCGTGGCAAAATTCGTTTTGAATCATCGATTTCCCACACGTAACGAACAAGAACACGAAGTGGAAAATCAGGATGCTCTTGGTCACATCTGGTCACCTTATTTAACGACCATCCACGCTACTGTAAAGCGCTGGTTTACGCATGTGTAAAAACTTTCGTTGACTTATATACGAATAATTTATAATTGCTCGGATTAAGCTATGACCATAGCGTATTATTATGAGACTGTTAATCAGAACTAAACAGTAGCAGAAACAGTCGGATCGTGGGAAAGAGTAACAGCGCAAATTTTTTGTGTTACCCGTCCCTTGGTTTTGATTATCTCGAGGCTTACAAAAAAATTGCTGCAGAGCCTTCGTCTACGGCTACTGGAAAAAAGACTTAACTGTAGGTCAGTTTCTCAGTTTTTACGTGTTTTTCTTTTGATTTCGTAAGAATTTATTTGAAGCCGATCAATTTCTCAGTTGGCTTTCTGGAAAATTGAGTTGTGCGTAAATAAGTTTCTTACTGTAAGATTATTAGAATTAAAAATGCATAGGCGTACCGTATCATCTTGTAATTTAGAAAATTCTTTGGATTTTCTTGTTAACAACCGTTCATATATCTTTTTAACACGAAGCATAACACATTATAGCGCGGTATTCAGTTTTCAAAAAAATTGTTTGTCATTGCAATGTCAGTGCAGTTTAATCGCTGCAAGAGGCAATTTTTTTATTGAACATACCTTATTGACTGTTTATTAGTTGACAGAACAAGTATGCAAGAAGATATGAATTAAGTTTACTTTTTTGAAATATTTGCAAGAAATAAATCGTTTTATATTTTAAAATTTTTTACGTTCAACCCACTACCGGTTACTTGGGTGTTAAACAGGGTAGGGGTGTATACAATCAATCAGCTATCCAGCTGATAAAGAATTCCGTATTGCATCAGAGAACGAAACATATTGATGTCCGCTACCATTGATTCATGAGAATCAAGAAATTGGGAAAATAAACGTCAATGTTGTACCAACTGAAAATCAACTGGCTGACTCCCAAGAGAACTGCAATCAAGCAGTCAACATATTAAAAATACTGGTAGAGTGATGTCAAACTAAACATAATCCTGAATTATCTTATACTTCTAAGTCTCTTAAAATTTAATGTTGGCTCGCACACTCATTACGTTGTATATTTATTATATTACTTTGTGTTTCCAATAAGGAATCACACAAAAAATTGTATTTGTGTACGGTTACAAGAAGAGAATATCTAAGGATAGATGAAGTTGACAGTTATTTTGCTGAGGCAAATGAGAACGTCACATCAGTAGATAAAAGAATAGTCCCCCCTTTCGGCCTATAATTTAATAGTGTTTTACGTTTGAAATTTGCAGGCCGCGTTGGCTCAATTTGTTTCAATTCGCTTTACCATGCACCGTGCGGATTTGAAAGGGGTAAATCTGTTTTTCTTCGTACGAGTGATTTTGGGGTTGTGGTTTCGATCAAATACTCGGCCAGATTGTCGCACATGGTGGGGAGTGGTTTTAGCGATCCAAGGTTCATGTCTATTAAAAGACGCTGAAGACAAACTCCTTCTTGTGCGGCTTCACGTGCGGACACGTACTCCGACTTGGTTGTGAAGAGAGTGAGACCCATGACTGGCGGTGGCTACTCCAGCCGACAGGTTCTCAATGAAGAAGAAAAGGAAACCAGTCGTTGAACGGCGAGAGTTGACGTCCCCAGTGCAGTCAGAGTCTGTGAAACTCTTAAGTCCATCTGTTTCTGGAGAAAAACGAATGCAGTGATTTTGGGTTCCACGAAGATAAAACAAAATCTGCTTTACTGCCTACAAGTGATTCGGCTCTTGATACTCGCGAAACTGCGAGAATTGCCCTATAGCAAAAGAAATGATGGGCCTAACCATTAAATACATGCGAGAGCCAACGAGACAACAAAGAGAGTAAGGCATCGCCTCTTCTTGTTTCTTTTTATCTGCGCTCCTATGTGGTGGTGTCCTGGTTCCGCCGGAAGATTTTTTGCACGACATTCAAGTATGTTGAAGCACTCCAAATTTTCAGCAGAATTAATAGCGTTTTCATTGACGATCTCGATGGATGGAAAGTCCAGCATAATGATTAGCAATTGTGACCTCATATCAAAACACTTTCTCAGATGTTAAATGGTATCCAAGATGAGGTTTCCGTTGTTTCTATATATCAAGCTATCATCTACCCAGATGATGACGATGAAAAATTCCCTTTGGTTCTGACGAAGGTAAAGGCATGGGTCCTCAGAACTTGCACGCAGACCAAACTTCTGGAGAAAATGATCGAAGTGACGGTTCCAAACGCGTGATGCTTGTTTCAAACCTTAAATGCACTCATGCAGGCTGCAAACAGAATTTTCTTTCCCGGTAACGACGTATCCTTCTGGTTGTTGTAAATATTTTCCCTCGTCAAGCATCCCGTATAAGAAGGCTGTTTTGATGTCTGATTGAGACATTTCCATATCGTGATCGTCACGAAAGATAAAAAAACTCAGAGCGTGTCGTGTTTGATGACAGACGAAAATGTTTCTATAAAGTCGACGCCCATCCGATGGTAAAAGCCTTTGTGATCCAGCGTGATCCAGCGTGATTTGATGTATGTTCTTCCAAGTGGTAGATATGAGAATAAGGAACAGGGTTAATTGGTCATCAGAGAGTTGAATTTGTCCTGTATAGCTACTTTACAAAGCTTGGCATCTGGTGAATTCATCGCATCGGCGTAGCTGGTTTGCTCGTCGATCTCAACTTACTCTGAGAGGCCGTTTACATACTAAACCACGTGATTTTGACGCTTTTTTACCCCCTCCCCCTCTTGGTCACAGCCCGTAACGTCACAAAATGCTTGACCCCCACGATTTTGAATACAAATTTTCTTCTAGGTTAATAAAAAAATATCCGGATTCATAATCCTGAGAAAATGGCAAATCATTCGCAAGGCAAACTTTTCAATGAAGACGGGCCTATTCAATAACATAAAAATGGTTAGAAATTAGTATTTTTGCGCAATATTTTACAAAATAATTTATAGCATGTTAAAATTACCATATGCTGACGTTTCCATTAGTACTTCCACGTTTAATTTTCTACTTCTTATGGTTGAGCTAAATGTTTCTCTATTGTAATGATGGAATTCGAGTATCCGGATTCTCGGTTGGCATTTCGATTTGATTAAGATCCAAATCAAATTCTTCAAACCACTCAGCATCTGTTGACCCACTTTCTTCGGACACAATGATCACCATCAGCTCACGCTGTCTTCGAGCTGCAATTTTTTGTGGTCTAACTTTTGGTATTTGTTGAACAGGTGTCTTTTGGGGCAATAAGAAATGAGCCTTAAACATCACTATCGAGGAAAAATATGGCAGACCTTACAAGTAAGATCTAAAAATGACGACTGCACAGAGGGACAAAATAAGTTATTGGGTAGAACTTTGAATGAGCGAGTTGACTTTGGCAAAGTAGTATCGTCCCACTTGATTGTTTAAACAACGAAGGAAAAATGTGTCTTTCTCTATGTGCTCTGTCAGGAGCTTTCAAGCCGCCAGATGATTGTTCCAAAGGGATAGGCAAAAGAAAAAAAACAGGCAGGAATCACTGAAAAGTATGAACTTATTGGTTTCATACAACAATCCAAGTCGGCACAATTCACAATTTTGAGGAAATATTTGCTGGTTCTCACGTGACCAGAAAAACATTTCTCGTCTTTTTTTAATAAAGCTTCGTCATCCAGTTCAGACTTCTCAGGCAGAATGTATCCCGAAACCGTTGGAAATCTGTCGATGTTGACTGCCGACCACGCATACTTTGGCAAGCATTCTTCCAGCGAACTCAAAGTTTCGTTTTCCAAGTTATGTGTCAATAGTTTTTCCTTTTCCATCAAGGTGTCTCTCAAAATGATCGTAGTAATCCAGCTAATTCTTTACTCAATGGAGCCATCTTGCGTTCAACTGTATTAAAGGCACTGCGGCCAGGGGTATGAGTCACCATGAAGAGAGCGTCCAAATTATATTTAAAAAAATTATAAACATCAATGTCTATCACTTTTAGGAATCGTGGATTTTCATCTGGCAAGCCATCAACGGAGAATATGATTATTGGCTTAACTGTTTTGTCAACCGCATTAGTCTTCGCAATCTTTTCTAATTCCGGAAGATCAAGCAATCTTTCCAAGTTTAATCCATGGGCGAAATCGGTTTATGATGAATGTTTGCGTGATCTTACACCTATATGTTGGGCCAGAATATTCAACAGCTGCCGGATTCCCGATGATGGAGGGTATAGATTTATGCTTCTCAGCAACAACCCAGTCATGATCTTGTAAAGAAACTCAGTACTCCATGTGCATCCAAAATGGAGTCTGTTTGTTGGCTGCGGCTGCGGCTTTGTCATCTTGTAACAAGAAAAAAACTTCTTTTGGCCCCAGAATTGACGAAATCTCATCAAAAAATTTGATGTTTCTCTCTAAAAAATCGAGTAACGTAAAAGCTATGTTGAACTGTTACTTGTTTGTATAGTTAATTTTTTGTACATTGTTTGCATAAAATGTAAGGATACATCCGGTACGGATACATCCGTGTACATAGGAAAGAGGAAAAAAGTATTTAATGGCGGCCATCATGTTAAAATGCAAATAAGAATTGTGGAAATGAAGCCAAAAAGGGGATTAAAAGAAGTAGGATTGGAGAGAGGAGAAAGGGGGTTATGGGAAGAGAAATGGAAGAAGCAAATATGTCCTTCACCGCGTTATTTTCAAGGTATTTTCACCAAAAAATTGTCCTTATTTCTTAAGCAAGCTCATCCTGTACGGTGCTGGGACGTGATTGATGGTGAACTGCAAAGAGTATAATTTTAACATTTCTATTTTTATTTCTTATTGATTACATGTTGGTGCTTGATAAACATTTACTTGAGTTCGATTTGATTACCAGGAGAAAATAATTTTACCCAAGTCCAGAAGAATTACTGAAACTAGCAAAATCGATCGCTAAGTTTTTTCCTAGTACAGGAAATATGGCGGATGAAAAAGAACCTTGGGTGGTCCATAACTTTTCCTCTTTAACAGAATAAAATCAAATGTTTCTAATTAATTTTCGTTTTGACTCATAGAACATTCTTTATGACTATAACACTCGACGTGGGCTACTAGAGTTTTACATCTGACAGAAAAGATTGAGAGAAGGGAAATCTCTCAAAAGACAACCCGGCCCACCTAGGAAAAAGTAAATTTTTTATTTAATCAAACTTTTAGCTTAATTAAATCTTGATTCAATAAAATTCAATATTTAAATGCTACTGTGTGTTATTGGGCTTTTGCCTATTTATATGTTTCAGACAACGCATATTAAAACCAACGGACACATTTTCAGAGGCCGAAAAAGAAGACGCTGAAAAATTCATGAGACAGAATGTGGTTGACAAATCAAACGTACAGTTGATGCTGTACAAACTTCAAGTCACTCATGAAAGCCGAAGAAAGCTTGTTATGTCTAAGGAAAAACACCATAAGTTTAACTCAACTTTCATTCTCAACAAGTATCCTCTTCTTTACCGCCTCAACCAAGCTGTTAGTTTAGGAGTTATTTCATAGTATCATATCACAGCAGTAAACTAGGGTGTCCAGACGTTTTGGCCCTAAAATATGTGTTTACTACAAAACGAGTGATTCGGCACTAAATTAAACAAATTCGGCACCAAGTAGTTTTTAGGACTGATTCGGCGCCGTTTCATTGAGTGTTGGGCATAGCCGTTGCATACGTGAAATTGCTAACCGTGACGCATAAAAGCTGTTTTAAAATGGTTCGGATATGCCATTAAACACGTGGTTGAATTCATCTACATGGCCGATTGCAACTGTGTGTCAACATCCCCATAAAATCCGTACAAATAATGATGTCGAGGGATAGCATACGAGGCTTAATGTACATTGTGGAATCCGCCATCGTAATGGATTGCCTCTGTATCTCCTTATCGATGTCGTTTTTAAAGAATCTCAAATTTCTGAAATGTAAAAAGAAATGCTCCTTCAAGGACACAAACTAAGAAAAGAGCGCAAGACGTATACCGTATTAATTTTCGAAGCTTTTTCAATTGTGGAATGGTCATAAAAGAAAAGAAATTTTGTCTGAGTCTCTTTTAATTTCCCTTACAAAATTGTACTCTGATTTTAATGCCAAGAAATTTAAAGCCTTTCTTTATTATGATCGCTGCTGTGAACTTGATGATTAATATTTACATTCATTTTTCAAATAAAATTCTACTTCTTTTGATAAAAAATTTAGTTTTCTGGCTCGTTTTTTTGTCTTTGACTTTAACAATCAGTTTCAGTGACGAATTTGTAGTTTGCGCCATCAGTGCCGATTGTGCATACTCAGTACAATACGGTATGTCGCTGAATTTGTTTCAAATTTCCAAATTTTTGTCCAAAAATGGAATGATTGTCGTCTGACATTGGTAGAAGTTGCATCAATAAAAAAAGAAGAAAACCGAAAAATTATACTTGATGCTAAGGTGACTGCATTAAACTTTGGTACTTAAACTTAAACGTTGGATAAAGTCCTTCAAACGTACTAACGACGTTGTCTTATTCAGAGACCGATAAAGAAAATATATTAATATTATAACTTCTTCTACGTCTTCTCCCGAAAATAAACTCTAGATAAATGGTGAGAAATGTGAAAACCTGAAATTGTCTTTCCCTTTTACTTCATCAATTTGAATTAATTGCATCATTTAAATTTTAGAAGTAAATCACCTGCTCAGGACAATCTTATATGTTTTTATTACGCAGGCTGGGCTTTTCTTGGCTTTCTTGCAGAGTCATGTTTTTAGGGAGTTGCATGTATGTTCGCCGCCATTGTCCATGTTTAATATACGACCTGGATGTCCAGTCTTGCTCCAATACTATGTGCGAAGCACTAAGTGCCTTGTAGTTGGTCATTATCATGTGCTGAATATTCAATATCCTGTTCCGCTTAGATTTGTGTTTGTTTTTTTAGACCTTGTCTGGTATGCCACCTTCGATCAAAAGTACTTGTGTGTAAAATTTACAAAACCATTTGGTTGCTCGAAAAGTCTAAATACAACTCACTTGAATAATAAGATATGTTGGATCAAAGGGATTATATTTTTTCATTTAAAGTAGTTGTTCTCTATGAGAATAATTATGGATGACGAGGAAGTGCATAAAGAATGGCTAATCCGCATAAATTAGCTTGTTATCTAAAGACAACGTAGATTACTTTTTGAATAAAGGCGCCTGTGCCTGCGCGTAAATTACGAATGAGATACGTAGCAGTATACTGATGGATCAACCTTAAATTAATGTAATAAGATTTAATATGATATCAAGCCATCATAATATCAATAAAATTTAAACGTAATTCAATAAAAGCCAATTTCATATCAGCCTTCGTCACGATTATTGAATAAATTCTTATAAAATTATACATAAATGATGTGAAGATGTTATTGCATTACAAAACGCAATCACGGTTATATAAGAAACAACTCAAGGTTGTTTCAGCTACTCTTCTGTTTTTTTTTTTTTTGGGGGGGGGGGGACATGATGCGATCAAGGAAATTTTAAATCAAGTTTATTACCTATGTAACCGCTTACTTCTAGGGACAAAACCAGACCAAGTATAATTTTTTCCCTGCAGTATAGTGGAATGTATACAGTCATCCGTGAAAGTTTCTTGAACAGGAAAATTGGCTCTCTATGTTTTAAGTTTAATTTGACGGAAGGGATACTACGGTGCCTACCGTACCCCCGGTATTTTACGCCCTTTTCTCTTTTTCGTTATATTCTTCTCTTCTTTTACCTACGAAAGAAAAAGAGAAAAAGGCGCAAAATACTGGGGGTATGGTAGGCACTAAGAATCGCCAAACTTATCTTCAGTGGCATTTTGCTTCAGTGCTGTGGTACCTGCGAGAGGCAATGGCGATGGCAAAATGACGTGCTATTTCTGCTAACCCCCATGTCACTTAGAGTCACAATTTTGCCACCCCCCCCCCTTGGAAGAGTTACGTAGTATGCTACGATTCTCCTTTGTTGTACGATTACGTAGGGGATACGGCGAATCACGTATAGATGGTGCTGATGAGGCTGAGTCTTTTTCTTTTGTTGAATTGGTTGCGTTGCTAAGTTCTTGTTGCGAATCAATGGCTCCTGATGATGAATCTAGATTCGGGGCACGTGATGGCTCCTGTTGGGTTTCGAAAGACTCCCCAGCAACTGGAGGAATCAAGTTGATAGCACTGACTTGGTCGGGTAGTTGTCGTGATTCCGGAATCACAATGGACAGCTTTGCCAAAATTTTGAAAAAGTTGTCGCGTTCTAGATTGTGTGAGAAATCTGGTATAGCTTTAAAAAGTTCATCTAAAATAACGTCTCTTAGTTTGGATTTTCCTACTGACTGCTTCCCAGAGCCGGTATGCTTTTTGAGAGAGAGATTAACCAATGAAAACGAATTTGAGAATATTAGAGTCTAGCTTTCGTCCCTCTAAAGCCGGATGGCTTTCTTGGAAAGCCATGTTTTTAGGGAGTTGCATGTAAATTCGCCGCCATTGTTCATTTTTAATGTACGATCTTGATGTCCAGTCTTGCTCCGTAGGTTGTTGAAGTACTCTTTAAAACTTTCATATTCGTCAGATTTTTGTTTCAGGAAATATACGGCTCGCCATCCGCTATAGTCATGTGTGAAAAGCACAAATTTCTTGCCGCGGGATTTAACACTCCTTGGCCAAGTGTACGGGAGTCAAAATGGGACTTTTTTGTGATTTTCCCGGATTTTCCAATCAAAAGGTGACTTTTTTAAATTTCCCAATCAAAAAGTGACTTTTTGAAATTTCCCAACCAAAAGGAGATTTTTTGTTGATTTCCCAATCAAAAAATGACTTTTCAGCGAATATTGATGGTTTTATCTCGGTTGTAGAGAGAAGGTTAGGATAGAAAAAGGTAGCGGGAAATAATTGATTTCGAATTGGTAGCTTTATATTGGGGGCATATGAATACTACAGGACATTAGTGGCCTTTGTGTGAAAATCAAATCAAACTAGCCACAAACTTCTGCAAATCCGCTACAACATGAGGAGGAACTATGACGTGTTCATTTTCATAATGAGGTGGTGGAATGCTACATATATATGTGTCATTACGGCAAGGATAAAAGCGGTGAGAAAAAATTTCAATCTGTTCTACGTTCCCCGTTAATTCTTTCTCATTTCGTTCAAAAATATACCAATGGCACAACACACCTACATTTTTAGTGCCTTCGTCCCATTCCCATAAAACTTTTGCCATTTATTTTTTTGTTCCTTGTAAAAGAGACAACTACATTAACCTGCCTAACAAAAACTTTTCAGCAATTTCTTTTTCTTTTGGGTCTGTTTTGAACACTATCCAATCACCAATTCTTATTTTCCTCTGCTCGAAAACTTTTACGATCAATTTTGCACGCTCAACATACGGTGCACTGTGTCGAACTCGAATATTTCGATCATTACTTTAGCGGCGCACCCCTTCTTCTAAAAACCATAAAATCGAACTGTTTTAGACAATCCTAATGTTACCATAAGCATCAGGTATTTGTACGAAAACAGTAGATTCGATGGATGTGCGAGATTGCTCAGAATTTGGCCTTTCTTCAGATGATTTTGATTGCCACCTACGAAACTCAAGAAAATCTGCATCGTGAACGGTACGCAGAACATCCATGTCATGTCGGTCATGCTCATCGTCCTCCTCATTATCACTGGATAACGGCTCGCATCCTTCACATTCGTCGACCATTTCTTCTTCGTTGCTATTAACAATTCTTCTGACTAACTTGCTGTCAAAATCAAAACACTTTTCACCGTCTACAGCTACTCCGAGTTGATTCAAGTCCTTTTCTGCATCTCCTTTGGCTTTCATCACCATCTCTTCGATATCTTCAGCGGAGGGAAGAGTAAAGTTCTCGAGTGCCTCTTTTGTACCGCTAAAGCGCTTCAAGTGTGCTTCGTATCGCGGGTTTTTAATGTTCTCTTCACATAGTTGAGCTGTTGTGTAATGTAAACGTCTACTCTCTACTCATAAATACTCATAAAAGCTGTAATTAAAATTTAAAACAAAATTATACAGAGAAGAGTATTACCTTGGCAGCTCGTCCCATAAACTCTGATAAAGTACAATTTGTTTGAGTACTAGCAACCGGTGACATTGATCTTATCGACTTGAAGAAAGACTCACAAGGCTGACTACTATAAAGCCAAGGCAGTAGTAAATGAGGAGTTCCGTCTTTTCGTAGTTGAAGAATTATTAATATTATTGAGTGTGCATTTATTTATGCACACAAGTAGGAATTCAGAGAGATGAAGTTATCGGCCATGGAATACTCTTCGTCGAGGCTGATCCAAAATCTCCAATATCGTAAACTAAAAACCGCAAACCAAATACGTTACAGCCTTTCAAGGGGAAGCAAGTTTTTTTCAATAAAGCATGACGTGATGTAATCCATGAGTTTTAGATAGAAGCATGTTGCTTCTGATCCAGGAACATGCAAGGTTAACACCTCTCTCACTTCAGGACAGTATAATCTTTCCACTGCGTCGTAATTCATTTTGTCCTGTAAATGAAGGTCGCTTGCTCGTAGTGAATGTTTTTTCTTCGTTTAAACGGCTTCGAGATCAGTAGGAGATGCGATGTGGCTTCCGAAATCCGAAGGGCAAAATTTTTCCTATTTTAAAGAATCTTGTTCTCAATTTTGCTCCTTCATGGATGGTGTCTTGAAATGGGATTTGTGTTTTCAAAAACGACGCACAAAACCATGTTGATTTTTCTCCAAAGATCCGAGACTTGGTTTCAAGCTGTAAAAGCTCCATCATAACCTTTCCCTTGAGTCTCCATCGGCGCTATAACCCAAAACTTCTATTCCTTCTGAAAAAATATTCTGGGATATAAATTTCAGGCGATTCTTCACGTCGTTGGAGTTGAATCTATTGTCACTACCAAAGGATAATAATCGTAAAGGTGATATTCCATCCACGAGGGGTTGGACCATAACAACCATAGCCACAGTGGCCCTCTGGAATTCTTTGAACATCCGGACGATATCATGAGCATTATTTGCAACAGAATTTTTCTGATCCGGAAGTCCAGTTCAAGTAGACAAGGGAAGACCAAATCCAGTCACTGAATTGGACTTTTTGGCATACGTTCTCTTCCCAACGACTGATGTAGCGTCTTCGGACAAGATAACTTTCATTGGTAGATTATGCTCTTTGAAATAGTCTTTTATAGCTTTACCATTTAAAAGTTTGCCATCTAAAAGACCTGAAAAATGAAAAACATATTATTATATTGCATTTAAGATTCATTAAAAAAATGTGTACAATCTACAACAGGCATTTTATATTTCGCCATTTCCCTGATAACATTTTGAGAAGACGGGAACACACCCAGGAGATTGCTTTGAAGAATTGCATAGCATCTTCGTCCTCCAACAATCCATAGATTCATGGCGAATTTCCTTAAAACCTCATCTCCATATTGCCGACCGTTTGAATTTTTCCTGACTTGAGAACTTGCTTGCTTCATCATTCTCGATAGCAATTTTCCGGAACTGTTTGTTGAATGGTCAGTGTTCATTATAATTTTAAGGTATTTGTTTAGCATTTCGTCTAAAGCCGAACGCAACAAATTATTTTCCTTTTCCAATTTCGTTATCTCGTCGAGGATTTCGAAATAATTTTAAATCTTTTGCTGGCCCATGTAAGCCGCTACTTTTTATAGTCCTTTCCTCCGTCTTTTAATCCGGGAGTTCAAAATTTTTTCTTTCTCCTGATTGTGATCATTACATTCATGATTCCTGATTGACACCTTAACACAGAACTTACAGAAAAAGAATTCTCAAATATCATCTTTCCTTTTATTTTGCCTTTTATTCCTTAAAATAAACAAGTGAATTAAAGGTGAGCGTCGTCAGAACTAATTTGTTTCAGTACCGCCATTGTTTTCTTCACTTGAATCTGAATCGGCTTTGCTATTAGTGTCTTCGTCGCTTGAATGGATCGTTGAATTGTGTTGAACTCCAGATCTTGAAGAGCCATCTATATTGGTGTCAGACGAGCCCGCAGCCAATGCCTCACCATTCTTTCCAGTGCTAACACTAGTTTTACTCCCGGTTGTAGATTTTTTCAGTTTGTGAGTTGTCTAAAATTAATGTGCATTGATTACAAGAAACTAAAATAAAAAACAATCATGAACGAACCTTCACATGACGAGTCAAATTTTAAATGGTATAATTCCCTTTGGAATCCCTAGCAAGTTTAATACTGTATCTTTTGCGTCCAGCAAGTATTTTGCACTTTTGACATACAATTGTTTCCTTTCCGTCGTCTACAATACAGTCATTGAAAGTCCAATCGTACTTTTTTCCTTTTTTTCTATCCAATCTTTTACGTACTGGCTGAGTGATTTTTTGGTCTTATTTGCATTCTTTGATAGCATTTGAGCTCGCATTTGAGGTATTAGAAGTTGTTGGCTTGTTGAGGCCACTGCGTTGGCAGTTTCAGGAGCAGTTGGTAAAATTTGTTGGCTCGTTGACTTCACAGTGGCACTATCCACAGCATTTGGTTGTATGAGTGTAGCTGAGGTTCCATTTTTAGCAACAGCTTTGGTGGCACACTTTTTTGCACGAGTCAAAACTGGGTTTGATTGATGAACCTAAATATAATTTACAAATCAGTTGATGAACATTGAACAAGTTAATGTGATAATTGTTCAAGATAATAATACCTGCAACAAAGGAATTCTGTTTTCTACAACGATCTTTGAGCAAACTTCAACTGCACATTCCAATGTGGCTGTTTTCCTGGCAGGAGTATAAAGCCAGCAGGATTTTTGCATAAAAATGGTCAAAATTTTCTACTTTCTCATCCTCATCCATCGTGTCAAACTATTTGGGTTCCCCATATAATGACCTAATGGTAGTTTCGATTGTGTTTATAGTTTTTGTGTCAATTTTTGAAATTGCTCTGAAGCATGTAAATCCCAAAGACTTCATAAAAAATATTAAGTGGGGAGGAAAAGAAATGCCACACTTATTAAGTGTATCAAATATATCATCGTTGATTTCCATATCTTTATTCATTTTCTTTTGATTATTTGGCTACGTCATCAAATGTCATCTCTTATTTGAAAAGTGAGAAGGCCGGAAAGTGTAGTGTCGTGTCACTTGTCTTTTTTTACCCCATCTTGCAACCCCATCTAGTGGCCACTCTACTTACAGTAGAGAGAAAATATGAATTTCATAGTTGATTCTTGAAAAACTTCGTGATTTTCCATTCAATTTTTGCTTAAATATGACTTTTTTTTAACTGACTTTTTCTTCAAAAATGGCACTTTTTTCTAGAAAATGAGACTTTTTCTTTAAAACTGAGACTTTTTGTTGAAACTAGTACTTTTTCCCTAAAAAAGTGATTTTATTTTCTTAAAAAGTGATTTTTTACCCAAGTGTACGAGACTTTTTTGAGTGTTCAACCCCTCGTTTCTTGCTCCTCCTGGAGATTGCACGATCATAGGCCAGTTGACGTCTGCGTGGATGAGCTGGTGAATTTCGTCTGCTTTGGTTCTTCCAGGTGGGAAGGGAGATCGCTGCATCTTTCCTGATGGACATCATGCGCATGGATGAGTGGGGATATCAAAAGCAAATTGAAGCTTTAAACCTTCCACTAATTGGGTTGATGCCATCTTCAGAATTCTTTTGTGGCTTATGTGTGCCAGTATTTCGTTCCAGACAGCAATTCATGTTGGTTTTGGTGTACCAAAACAGGCTAAATCTTCAGATAGGATATCGGTTGAGGCGCCGAGATGGATTTCAAGGTGATAAAGGTTTCTCCCAATTCGCTCGCCCACTATAACGACAGTTGATTTCTTGCAAAAGTTACCTGGGTTTGGATGAAATATACAGAAAGCACAGCATCAGTCACATCAGTGATTGTTTGCAGTGGACGGGTCATATTAGTGATAGAATTTATAACACTGTTCACACTTAAAATGTAAAGAGAGATTTACACCGTTATATTCGTCACTTCTACCAATACGCATTTTACGATATCAAAGTACGCAAAATAAGTGAATAAGCCAAGAGTCTTAATTTAAGTTCTCAGCGTAAATTGACGATACCTATCACACTTCGGCGAATAACGCCAAAGCAATGCAGTGCGCTATTTAAACCAAAGCTTTGTTCTTGTGCAGAACCTTTATTGGGAGTGGTTTATTTTGTTGTTTTATGAGTAAGGGTGGGCTGCTGTGTTGCCAAGTATTCGGTAAATTACTGCCCCGAATGCCCAAATAGAGCTCTTCGCGTACCATAGTGTGGTGTACGCTATGGTAGTGTACGCATATGTACGCGACACTTGGCCTCTGTTGCCCCTGTTCCTGACACTGACAGAAGGATGTACACAATTTAGATTTCCAAATAGGGGGAGGGGGCTATCAGTATCACTTTACAGCCGTGAAAACCAGGAATTTAATAGGAAACTAGGAAACTAACTAGGAAATTTAATATTGTTACATAAGAATCCCCAAAACAGAAATCACAAAATGTAACATCATTTCTAAATAATAAATGAAACATTCAACATAAGATGACTTGTTTTTATGTTTGTCAACTCATTTTCACTTTTATGACTTGCCCAGTTTCACAACTGGTAAAAATGAAAAATTCTTCAGGCGTATTGCTCTTCCGTATAGCAGTAACGTAAAATATATTTCCCCTTCAAGTTCGTTGACATCCTCTTCATTAAATTTGTGACCTTTTTTAGCAGAAATTTCTAATGAATCTGGAATATTTTGGACCACAAACTTTATGAAAAATTAAGGAAAAACAAAAAAGGTCAGCTATTGGTAGTAATGAGGAATGGGAAGAGACTTACAATTCTTATGGCCTTTGATTAATTTTGAACTGTTACAATTGTTTGGACAAGTCTGTATTTGCTGTAGGGAAGATGAATAGCCAGAGGTATTACGACTATTTCACTAACACTAAAAACAAATTAGAAAGAACATACAAGTGGTTTTATGTGATTTACCTCGTGTTATTGTCCCGCAATAGTCCAGGTTCTGCAGAATCTTGGCAGATTAATTGTTCCTTTTGAACTATAGCCGTTGCATTGGCCATCAAAATGTCCTTTTCCTTTTCAGTTTCTAAAGCATGTTGGCAGATTACTTTTTCACTTTAAATTTTTTCATCTACTACTGTGATTACTGCAGGTTTTTCATTTACTACTACATAACTAGTCCTGTAAAAAATTAGAAACTTAAAATACAACAGTTTTATAAATTAATTTACCTCATATTAAGAATGTCTTCACTTTCATTTGCTTCATCAGCCACTGCTTTTGCTGCAGGTCTTTCAGTTACCATTACGTAACTAGAACTATAAAACAAAATTAGTTACAGACTTGGTTCATTCATAAACCCGGAACATCACTCAATGCTTCCGTATCCACGTACCAATAACAGAAAAGTGCCCATTCCTCTTTCAATCCAGGTGTTTGAGAAAAATGTTGTAAAAGTAGAGAAGATTTTTCCTTCGTTATGTCATGGTTTGGGTGCAGCCTGAGTCTGTAAACCGATCTTGGGCTGGTGAAGCATGTGAACGAGAGGTAGGCATCGTCCACTTGAACTTTTTCTTTGGTTGCTGTGTCTGGTGTATCATTGAGATTCTTATCCTTTTTTGCCTTTGATGTGCCCAGGTATCTTGCATTTATGATAGCTGCAGAATCTGTATGGTCGCCGCTTGTTGTTGAGATGCCACAATGTACAACATCTCGAGCGCAGGGGAAAATAGGAAGAAAAATGCAAATTTAGCTATTTTCTCACGGCTGGCAGGGTCAAATATTTCTTTAAAAATCTGAAATTTGGTAGTTATCATTATTTTACTACTGGGCACCCCAATTTAAAAGGCTGCCTTGAATTTCAAAAATTTTTGCAAAATGAAACACTCTAATGTACCTTAAGCGTGGACAGGCATTTCCCAAAATATACAAGTAAAATTCACAAGCAAAAGTCGATGAAAAATCCACTAACGTGAGTTAATGTCCAATGTAATTGAAAATAAAACAAAATATGATAATTCAATTGTAATTTAAATTGGAGCTATTATCAATCCGAATTGGCCTGTTTTTACATACATAAATAAATAAAAAAAACAGAATGGAGTTAAAGAAAAAAATGAAGAGAATGGCACAATAGTGGGAGAATTATTGGAAACCCGCAAAAGCAAAACCTCCACGAACTATCACTAGCACTAGCGAAGATTGCGTTATGACTCGCGAAAAAGAAAGACGGACACCTATGGTGCGTCCGTAAATTTTTGCAAGTATATGCATGCATTGATGTAACTGTAAGGTAGAGCATAATAGTAAGCCTTGAATACATAGTATGCATAGGAAAGAGGTAGACTGTGAAGGTCATAGGCTAATAGATTTAATGTGAGACGGTGTTGAAGTATTCAAACCAAATCGTGCCTCAAAGAAATCTCCGCTGCCAACTAAGTTGCCGAACCCCAGCGAAGGCACGATTCCAGAAAGGTTGCTGTTTAACCCTAACCCCCTGTGTCTGTCAGCTGAGAGCCTCGTTTCATGTTCCAAGACTCTCTTACTTTCCTGACTTGTTCAAGAGAAGACTATCTCTGTTTCGTTAACTGAATAAGTGCATTATTCCACACACTTGATAAAAGGTAACTTGTCCTTCCATCCATGTGCTAAATACAATGCATTTATTTCTGACCCCAATCTGACAGTCATTTTACATCAACAGACGGGACTCGTTATATCATGACGTATCATCACATCACATAACAAAAAGTGATGCATTTGTAAACTCTTACATTTAGACTAACCAAATAGAGACACAATTTTTGAAAAACTGAAGCCGGCTTAAAGAACGAAACAAAAGAAAAAAAAACTATCGAGAGGACTCCAAAGAACCAGGATACGCGAATTTATTGAAAAATCAGCCATGACGGCATCTTGGGCACCTACAATTCTTTGTGACGAAAATAATAATTTTTTTTAATTCTTCAAAATTTTACTGTGTTTTCAACATTATTATATAAAAATACCTCTCAGTTTATTGCATAACTCTGTCGTAAAGATTTAGTTTAATGTTTTACTTGTTAACTAGTAATGTAATAATTATTTTAAAGATCGGATGAGACGAGGGATTTGCGACATTTAGGCACAGGCCTGAACGTCACACACCCTAGAAGAGACCACACAACAGGATTAAACTTAAACTGTTTGAAAACATCGCGCAATGCGGAGCTTTTGGTCTCTATATTATTTATAACAACTAAATTGTGTATATTGTTTAAATATTCAAGCTAGCAACATTGAATCTTTATCAAACTCATTTTCGAACCGTTATTGATATTCAACAGTACCGTCGATGTATAAGATATATCGATAACCAACTTGGGATACAGCCATCATTACCCACTCCCTCAAAGTTCATTACACTCCCACCCTTTATTGATGTAGTCAATTCGGTTTCTTCCAAGTAAATATAATATTTTAAGTAGCTAAGTAAATAGTAAAATTAGTGATGGCGATTTATCGGTATCCATTTATTGTGATGCACCTTACCTCATTCAGTAAAAAATTCTACAAATACTAATGCGTATAGAGATTAATATGAATTGGATTAAGAATAATAAGTAATGAATTAATTTAAAAGCAAATATGATGATTGATTCACTGTTTATTGTAAATTGGCGGAAAAAAAGATGAGATCACCTTCTGTAGAAAAATCCCTTGGGAAGGAACGGATGTAGCAGCGATTACAAAAAAAGGAAACAACATCAAAGAAAGGAAGTAAACAACCTTTTCTTTATGTTTGATAGAAGAAATTGAGACAGGATTCCGGGGTAGGTAAGGCTTCGATAAACATTGCCTTATGTTTACGATGATGCTCCATGCTTTATTGGAGGAATCGCCAGTCCTTTTAGCATTAGCTTCGTTGATATTAATATTATGAAATGAGGCGATTTGTAGCAATTTTCATACAGCAACGTTTCTGATTAAATTGACGTATATGCGGCCCTTTGATTTGAGATCCGCTTCCTGAACTTGACTTCAACGATTACAGATTTTTTTTTAACTTTCAGCCATTTTCCCTGTGCCACCAGCGTCTCGCTAGACATAGGTTTACAGCAGAGTTGGACACGATCACGTTTTTTTGTTGTCGCGCTCCAATCCCGCTCTTTCCCCAATTTTGTCACCCCGCTCCGATAACCGATCGAATCTTTGTCAAAAAATCCGATCAAATCCTGATCACCGATCCGATCAAAATACATGCTTTAGAAAACAAAAAAAAATCCATTTTTTCAAATGATTGCTGTATTAGAGAGGGAATGACAATTATATTTTATAGATAGGGTCCACTAAACATTTTGACTCATTGTGAGAAATCTAACATTTCGAACCTTTCGTCACTAAGACGACTTCTTGTTGGTTTAAATATTTGCCCACCAAGGCTGAACAGTCTTTCAACTGACGCTGATGATGGCAAAGCCTTGTTGTAGCGTAAAAACATATTTTTTAGTTTTTGATATTTCAAAACAGATCGATTCAGTTGTGGTAAGTTCATCTATCAGAAAATGTTCGACTTCTAAATCGATCGGTTTGTTACGGTTTGAAGATACGTTTGTCTAAAGCATTTAAGAAAATCAAAGAGGCAATGAAAAAAACAACTTACAATGCCGCTGACTGTTCACTTCGATCCTGGTCTGCATTAAATTCTTCACGAAAAAATTCTTCGTGACTTGCTTTTTGATCATCTGTTAACCAATGTAACTTAAATCTTGGATGGAGAATAGCAGCAAACTTTAACTCTCTATCATTGAAATAAGATCCAAATCTTTTTCTATGCTTTTCAGTATTTCACGGAGCATTGTTCGACAATGTTTGGGATGAAGACCGTCGATATTTTGCAATTTTGTTTTGAGAATACTTAATGTTGGCAATAAATATCCGACACTAATTTTTTTATCTGCCTGTAACGTATCTAATGCCTCGGCAATAGGCCTCAATATCTTGACATACTTCAAAAGAAATTCTTCTTCTGCTGATTGAAAGTAATTGACGCCAAAATGAGAAACAACTTGGTTCAAAACAGATGGTTTGCGAACTAAAAAACTAGCGCAGTGAGCAGCAGAATTAAAAAAAGAATTCCACCTGGTAACATTAGGAGTGATAAATAATGAGCCGAGTGTATCACTAATATAATCAGATGCTTTAGAACTTCTTTTTTGTTTGTTCCACAAAGCACTCATTTTTGGTTTTCAAACTCCTAAAAAGTCTGATGAAAGATCTATCCGAAATGTTGCCTAAATATGAACTGGCAATAAGATTTAAAAAGTGGCAAACACAGCGTCGATGATAAGGAACGCAATATGTTTCCAAATAACAACATATTGCTTCTTTTTTCTTTCGGTTACGAAGTAAATTGGGAATGGGGTTGAATTCAAGTTCGTCGTCCTCGCTTTCTACTTCGGAATCGGACATGTTGCCATAAATTTCTTCGTTTAATTCTTCATCAGATATTTCGGATTGTAAGCAGTCGCGAATGGTAGACGCATCGCTTATGTCTGCTAGTGTGTCGTTTTCAGACAATGGCTTAGCATCAAAAAGCCGGAAACATTTCACGAAGTTTGAACCAAAATCAGTAACACAAGCGGTAGTTTTGTTTGGTATACCGAATTCTTCATGAATATCTTCCACATGAACGCCTTTCATGCGACGTACAGCCAGGCATCCACTTTTCCGAAGAAAGTCCTCCGTAAGTCAATGAACCGTGACTGCAATGAAAAATCTTCTTCTGCTGGTCCAGTAGTCGGCGGTGGTGCACACGTACTTAGCGGTCTTCAATTTTTCTTTTAGTTCTTCTTTATTTGTGATGAAACGGGTGAGAGCAATTTGTTGTAATATCTTTTGTCTTTCAATTTGAAATTATTGTTGATTTTTTCCATGAATAATTTAAATCCCTCTTTTAGCACTGTTGTGTTTTTTCAATTCAAGCGTTACCCCAACTCTGTTGCTGAACCCCATTGTTGCTTAAACCTATCTCTCCCAATTCTTGTCAAAGTTTCCTTCGTCTGCTATGTGACGTTCTACACTTTCTTCTTGTTTCTACTTCAACCGCGTTTCGACGTATAAGTATTGTCTCAAGTGATCATTTGTGAAGTGTGTGTTACTTTGGTATTAAACTCCCTTTTCTATCAAATGCATGCGTTCATTATTCTTAGTTCTAATATATATATTCTACAGGTTATGGGCCCAGGTACATTGTGCTGCATCCAAATTTAGAATGGCAGAGCATGCTGTACCAGATAATTCCACGAGAGCAGTGTCCCACGTACCCAAGTTTGATGGGACGAACCATCGTGAATGGAATTATGAGATTGACCTGTGTTTTCAGAATCTGGACATTGCTGACGTGGTGTTAGGACTAGAACTATGTCCAGATGAGGTAAACTCTCACAGAAACATTTTTATTTTCTTTCTCGCAGACAACCCTCATTCCAGAGCACATGGTTGCTCATCGTTCACATATGCATTTAAGTTGTATGCTTTTATCCTGCAAGTGTGGACCAATCTCACATGTGAGAGCGTCTACTGCATACATTGCTCACGCAATCCTTTTTCTTTGGAAAGGATTATTTCCTTTTTTATTTTGTACTATTCATTGCTCACGCAATCCAAGGAGAATCATTCATGATTGATTATCTCTTATTCACTCTAACATTGCTCACGCAATCCCTTTTTATTGGGAAAGGATTTTTTCCTTTTATTTTATTTTTTTTTATTATTCATTGCTCACGCAATTGAAGGAGAAACATTCATGATTGATTATCTCTTATTTACTCTTACATTGCTCACGCAAATATATTGGTTTAGAACATAGGTTCATTAGACTCCCCTCATTGCCTAAGCAATTGATTTTTTTTTATGTTATTACTTAACTACCAATGTCTACCTAAGATAACCAACAGCACTCATTTATTTTTCCTTATTTCTTTTTATACAGGACTATGATGATGATGGAGATATCACAAATGAGACGGAGATAAGACAATGGAAAAAGAAGGACGTGCTAGCTCGCAATTGCATTATGGCAACTATTACAAGGGAGATGAAGCAAAACCTGTACACTCCCGGTTTGAATGCAGCCCAGATGTGGACAAAACTTAATCTGCATTATCAGCTACACACAGAAGAGCATCTACACCTACTGTGGCAAAATTACTATGACTTCTCATACACTGCAGGTGATGACATGCGTACTCACATACAAAAGCTATCCAACACTGCTGACAAACTGAAAGAGCGAGATCAGCCCCTCAGCGACATCCAACTAGTGTCAAAAGCTTTAGCGACACTGCCAGAAACCTATCGCATTGTAAGATCAGTATGGGCTGCCGTTCCAGCAGCAGATCGAACACTCGACCACTTACTTCAACGTCTCCTATGTGAAGAAAGCGTGGTTAAGTCCTATCAAAGGACAGAAACCCCAACTGAAGAAGCATTTGCCGCCGGTGGTGGTGGAAGAGGTCGAGGAAGAGGTCGAGGAAGAGGATATCTACATGGAACGCGAGGAGGCTATGTCGACAAAAGGTCAAAGGGCCAGTATGGGGCCGATTACGACTCACGTCCACGATGTGGTTTTTGCAATAAACCAGGACATGAAGTGAAAAACTGCTACAAGAAGCACGGGTATCCATGCCCCAAAGGTGACAACACACCTGGTCAAGCGCTCATGTCGTCATCTAAATCTGATCCAAGAAGCGTGCATGCCTTCTTCGCTGACTCTGGTGCTACAAGGCACATGTGTGATCAAAAAGTTTTCTTTGTCACATTCACACCAATTGAACCCGGAAATCGGACCGTATCAGGTAAATATCTTGCACGTACCACTTTATTGTGTTCTCTAAATATGTAATCAAATGTCCGTTGTCTTTCTCAGGCATCGGTGGTACCAAACTAGATGTACTAGGATCCGGTAGCATCTCAATCTCAGTTAATGTGAATCAGAAGGTGAATGCAAGGATTCTAACGGAAGTTCTCTACGTTCCCGGCCTTGGCGTAAACCTCTTCTCAATTGGAGCTGCAACTGCCAGCGGGCTAATAGCAGAATTCAAAGATGACAAGGTATAATTTTTTTTTAATTACAAATAAAGACATATAATTGACCCAGCTATTATTATCCAATCTTAAGGTCTTATTCACTAGAGATGAAGAGATAGTCCTCACTGGCGAACGTAAGGAGAACACGCTGTATCAACTTAATCTGAAGCCTGAAATCCAACAGAATCAGATTGAAGCTGCTCATTTGTCTCTCGATACGGCGCTCAATGCCGATCTCCGATCATCAATTGCCGTTTGGCACGAACGCCTGGGACACATTGGGTACCACACACTGAAGAAGATGATTCAACAAGACCTAGTGATCGGCTTGAACATCTCTGGGGAACTCGACATCCCAACGACACTATGCGCGGGTTGTGAATTAGGAAAGTTCACTAGATCACCACTCAAAATCGGCAGGAATAGAGCCAGTAGAATTGGTGAGCTCATCCACTCAGATGTATGGGGACCAATCGCAACGCCAAGCCTTGGAGGCGCGCGCTACTACGTAACATTTAAGGACGACTTCAGCGGATACCTAACCGTGTACTTCATGAAAAAGAAGTCAGAAGTCCCTTCCCTTCTTCGTCTGTACGCAGCGATGTTATTAAACGAAACCGGCAACTACATCCTCACTATTCGATCAGACAACGGTCGAGCCGAGTACATCAATAATGAGAATAGAGTTCAACTCAACTAATAAAATATATGTATATGTATCACTGAAAGTTTCTTTTTGAACGTTATAGCCTGGTTTGAAAAATGTGGCATCCACCACGAGACAAGTGCTCCCCACACGCCTGAGCAGAACGGCGTAGCCGAGCGAACCAATCGAACGCTACTAAATTCCGTACGCTGCATGCTTATCTCAAGTGGCCTTCCACCCACACTATGGGCTGAGGCCGTCACCTATACGACATACATTCGCAACAGAGTCCTCTCTAGAACAATCAAGATTACTCCATTCGAGAGCTGGAATGGTAGAAAACCGAACATGTCGGACTTACGCATTTTTGGAACTAGAGCTTTTGTACGAATTCCCGACACAACAACAAAACTGGGAGCTAGAAGCCAAGAAGGTGTATTCGTTGGACGATGCAATACTCAGAACGCATTCCGAATCTACATCCCGAAAACAAGGAAAATTGTAGTCAGCAAAGACGTGAAGATTGATGAACAAATTCTATATCGTGACACGAACATTTCATCGCCACTAACGGTAAATTTATTTTTTTTTCTCTTTCTCTCTCCTTTGGAGATGGATCACAAGTTTTTTTTTCGCAGTCAATATATATTTATATATTTTTTTTATTTTAAAAAAAAAGGATGAACTAGATATCGTTGATACCGACGATCACGCAATGGACGTGGATAAAGATCAACCATCCGTTGATCAAACACCGGAAAACAACGAGCATCAAACGAATGAGACTGAAACTCCCCCTGCTGGTGCAAATCTCAACGAAATCACCATTCCTCTCGACGACTCAAATCACGATGTTGATGACGAAAATCTTCCCAGGAAATCTACTCGCGTCAATGAAGTCCCTTCTGATGACCCAATTCACCAAAGGGACGTTGATTGTGCCCCCCAACAAACGCGCAGATCAACTCGTTCACCGAAATACAGCGAGAGATACATTCAATGGCAACAGTCTCTAGCCAAAATAGCAAACCTCTCTAGCATGTCAGCTAAAGTCCAAGACGCGAACAATCACTCCCCACTACTGGAGCCCTCGAGTTATCTCGAAGCCATATCCTGTGCTGACTCCAAGTTTTGTATACCCGCCATATTTGAAGAGTACGACTCACTCGTACAAAATGGCACCTGGACACTCTGCCCACTTCCACCAGACCGGAAGGCTATCCCAGGCAAATGGGCGATGACATTCAAACCTGGATTCAAGACCACAGCTCCTAGATATAAAGCCCGATTCGTCATCAAAGGGTACTCGCAAGTGTTCGGACTGGACTACACCGACACCTACGCACCCGTAGCCAAGAACTATTCACTACGTCTTATCCTGTCCATCGCCGCAGCAAAAAATCTAGAGATGACCCAACTTGATGTGAAAACAGCGTTCTTGTATGGCAAACTAGACGAAGAAATCTACATGCAGCAGCCCGAAGGTTTCGTAGTCCCAGGTAGGGAACAAGAAGTTTGCCGCCTTAATAAAAGCATTTATGGTCTGAAACAAGCTTCGAGGGTCTGGAACATCAAGTTCAACGAATTCCTCATCAAATTTGGATTGAAAAGAAGTCAAGCGGACCCCTGCGTATATTACCGTCACCTCCGTCCGGGGGAGACCGATGAAGAACTTACCATATTCATCCTATACGTTGATGACGGACTCATCTTAAGCAACATCCAATCAGCCCTCACAGACATAGTGGAATTTCTGGGCAAAGAGTTTGAAGTACGATCCCTCCCCGCAGATCGCTTCATAGGAATCGACATGAATCGCAACCGATCCCTAGGAACCATTCATCTCTCCCAACCAGAGTATGTCAAGAAAATCCTAGAACGATTCAACATGAGCAGCTGTAACCCTCTTGCAATCCCTGCGGACCCATGTGTCAAACTATCGCCACAAATGAGTCCAAAAAACGAAGAGGAGAAGGAAGAAATGGCCAACATTCCCTTCATGGAATGCATTGGATCAGTAATGCATCTCACACATCTCACAAGGCCTGATATCGCTTACGCGGTTGGCCAGGTCTCCAGATACTCACAGAATCCTGGCCTGGAACACTGGAAGGCCTTGAAGCGCATTCTAGCTTACCTCAAAAAGACAATCAACTTCGGACTACTATTCGGCGGTGGGAGCAGCGAGTTATGTGGTTACTGTGACTCGGACTATGCTGGCGACCTGGAAAGTAGAAAATCTACGTCAGGAGCCGTCTTCCTTCTCTACAATGGCGCCGTCTCATGGTTCAGTCGACGCCAAACGTGCGTAGCCCTTTCTACCACAGAAGCAGAATTCATCTCAGCGGCGGAAAGTACAAAAGAAGGAATCTGGCTCAAACGCCTCCACCTAGAACTAGGAGCCATCGAATCAGCAACACCCTTGCGGTGTGACAATCAAGGTGCAATCGCACTAATCCACGATCCTGTCTTTCACCAGCGCACGAAACACATGGATGTGCGTTTCTTCTTCGTACGAGATGCTCAGCAGGAAGGACGGATCAACATCTCCTACATCGAGACTGAATCCCAACTTGCGGATATTTTCACAAAGGCCCTCGCTGTCCCGAGATTCGAAAAATTGCGGAACGATCTCAACATTCGTGAGCTACCAGAGTAGTGCACTCGAGGGACGCAGTTCTTTGCCTTAGTTGCTGCACGCTTGACTTGAGGGACGTGTTGTGTTTTTCAATTCAAGCGTTACCCCAACTCTGTTGCTGAACCCCATTGTTGCTTAAACCTATCTCTCCCAATTCTTGTCAAAGTTTCCTTCGTCTGCTATGTGACGTTCTACACTTTCTTCTTGTTTCTACTTCAACCGCGTTTCGACGTATAAGTATTGTCTCAAGTGATCATTTGTGAAGTGTGTGTTACTTTGGTATTAAACTCCCTTTTCTATCAAATGCATGCGTTCATTATTCTTAGTTCTAATATATATATTCTACAAGCACCATAGAAATTGGCAAAACATCGGAAATTAGATAATCCTGTAATTAAATATAAATGATTACAATAATGAATTACAAAACACAAAAACATATTTTCTTACCAGAACAGCGTTATCATATTCTTCTTGGGTATTAACGAGGGAAGGAGACTGATACCCATTAAAATGTTGAGGTTGCTGACGAAACCATTCTGGGGCCGGCCCACATTTCTTTTTGTTCAATCCTTTGCAAGCTGCATCAAATGTTTTCAGCAGGGTTGGATGAAAATTATATACATAAAAATGAATATCAGTTGATGTAAATTAAATCAGAGAAAAATTCTAAAATGCTTTGACATGGCGACGAATGTTGAATCTAGAATCCTTGGCACAGGAGACATGTCGTTTGAGAGTACATCCAGGCAAAAAACAATTAAACAGAAGCATGTTATTTGATTCCTTGCCTTTTAAAACTACGTTCTGTTCGGCGAACCTATAAGATGTTTTTAACTCGTATAGCTCCATTGCTTCATTTTTGTTCAAGCTAACTGTTGGCCTTTTTTTATTTTATTACAAATACTTGGATATTACCTATGTCCAAATGATAACGAAGAAGAAGTATACGCAAAAACATGATGAAAACCCAGGGGAAATCGATTTCTGTTATGGAAAACTGTTTTCGTCAAAACACCCTGAAACCGCTATGGTAGTTGGTAGAACTTTTTGTTGAAAATGAATTCGATCTCAAATCTAAACAAGACGCAAGGATTTTTACTACATATTCAGAAAACTATCAACCTATACATATTCTTAAAGCTTATAATCAGGCGAATCGTTTGGTCTTAAAACAAATCATTTTAGACAAAACTTTTGAAACTGGTGAGAATTAAATGAAATTAATTGAACTTTATTTTATGTCTTAATATCGGCGTTATGGATCTAAGTCGCATATGTCATAGATATTTCGAATCGCTAGATTGTAGCGCAGTAACCTTGTAAAATTTGTAGTAATTGTTTCATTTCTGACCGAGTAATTAATTGAAAACGGATTTCACTTATTACGTTTCTTTATTTCTTTACATAGTTCTACTTAGAATTTTCTAGCGCACACAATGGCTTATTTGAAATTTCGTTTATCTTGTTCTGTTCACTTTCTCAAGATAAATAGCTACATAGTTCATTTGGCAGCGGTTGTGCGAAATGCGTAAAGAAAATTTCCGGGAGATGCTGTTCATCCTCTTTCCGGCTATTTCCAAGTTTTCTGACACCGTGTTTCGTTTTTTTCCTCTTGTGTCCACGGAGGAAGAGATGAAGGAGGAACATCGACTAGTTACAAAAGTAACTACCCCAGTGTCCCTTTCTAAAAAGTTGCCAGATTTCGGGAATTGGACCTGAGACCCCACATTTCCAATTCTAAGAAAAAACAGCAGAAAATTGTTTTTTTGAGTTGGATCCCATGCTTTGAACATCACAAAGCAGACGACTGTCGTCATGGAAACAAAAATTTGCGGGACTTTCACCAACACGTCGTTTCTTAGAACTGGCAATGTGGGTTCTCAGGTCCAGTTCTCGAAATCTGGCAACTTTTCAGAAAGGTACACTGGGGTAGTCACTTTTTCCTGTAGATGCTTATGGAGCGATGTTCCTCCTTCTTCTCATCCTCCGTGTTGTGTCTAAATCGTCTAAATGTCCATATAATAACATTTTACTTTCAGTTTATAAATAAATCACGCACATTATATTCCAAAAACTTTGAGCAGTTGACTTTTTTTCATGTTATTAGTACCTAAGTAGTAGGCCTAAGTACGCAACAACTGCTGACATGCAAAAATTTTAATTGATTTCCAAATGCAAATTCTTTTTGCGTGAAGTGTAAAAAACTTAGTGTACTTTTGGACTGTGCATACAATTATTTGGAAAGCTTACTTTGTATTTTTCATGTTCTTATTTAGTACTTGAAGTACTCAAAACCAAACTTGAGACCAAAGACATAAAAAGACATAACAAGATCTAGATTCTCCCATGCAGTGGGGGTATGTTGCTTTCTCAGCCATGAGAATAAAATCAGGGTTATTATTTGTTTGGAAAAGAAAGCTTTGTGCTCTAGCAGTTGTTGATTGAGTCGCACCATGAGATCATGTAGTATCAGGGTAACTTAACCATATGCTGCATATCAATACAGTGACACATGTATGGAGACACACAGAGAATTTGCAATCTATATCAAGACAGCCATGAAAATGTATTAGCTACTTGACTGAGTTTTTCTTCAAATCTACTTCTTTATCTGAATAGACCATTTGGCAGTACATGATCCAGAATTTTTTATTCTCATGAAGTGAATTTTCTGTAAAAAAAAGAAAAGATTAAAATCATTAAAAATGTTAACTATAAATAACAAGCTATACTTTTTGCAATCCATCTCGTGGGCCCATTAAACGGTAACGACCCAAAGCAGCAGGATCAAAACTTGCCATAACCTACAACATAACACAAAATTATATGGATCTTTAAAAGACAAACATTTAAAACGCTTACTTAATCCGAGATGTCTCCATTGTCGTTTTGGCACTCCAGTATCCATGGAATTGTATTTTTTGGAGTTGCAGAAGGAGCAGTAGTCACTTTATTTGCCACAGTAGTGTGAGCTACATTAGGAGCAATCACTTTTTTAGCCCCAGCGATAGCGATAGCTGTAATAGGTGCAGTAGCGGTAGTCACTTTACAGGCTTCAGGAACAGGACTTGCCGGAACAGGAGCTGCTTTAGCAGTAACAGCTTTAACAGGAGCTACTTTAGCAGGAAGAGGAGCTACTCTAGCAGGAAGAGGAGCTATTCTAGCAGGAACAGGAGCTGCTATAGCAGGAACAGGAGCTGCTTTAGCAGGAACAGGAGATGCTTTAGCAGAAGCATTAAGCGAATTCACAGAAGAAACTGTCGATTTTGTAGGTCCTGCTACAAAGCCACCGGATCCTTAGCCGGTAGCTGTTGTAGCTTCAATGGCTAAGTATTGCCCAGCTGATGAAGGAGGCGATGGCCAAGAATTGAGCAATCCCATGTTGTCTTCTGGACAATTTTCAACGTCCATGACATCCGTTATTTGAGAAAGGCTTGCAGCACTTCTTTGTGCTGTTTGAGATTTGCTTGCCAAACGTTTTTCTTCTCTCTTTTTGGGGGTTTTTTTTTTCTCCTCTACCACAGTAATCCAGTGGGGGTCTATTTGTCCTTTGGCTGAAACTAAAATTTAAAAAAATACAATTAAATACACAAAATATCGTTAAACACAAAATGCAAAATTATTTTTTCCTTGTTCTTCCTTTATCATGCTAACCCAGGTTGTGACAGCAGCACGAAACTCTGTGGTTTTCCTAAATTTTCGTCGTCCATATTCTGGGTTGTAAACACAAAACTGTCATGAAGAGACCAAGTTTTTGGTTTTCACCGAGAGAGGAGCAGTGCAATGGAGGGATACCAATCAGAAAATTGGAAGGTGCATCGCGCCTTACAAAAAAGTGCATCGTGCTGTAAGCTACCATCGCTCAGAATCACCACCGAGCGTCTCTGAAAGCCGTCGCGATGATCGATATCTAGTTGGAATTTCGCGACCACAAAGATTCAGTTAACAAGGAGGCAACAGTTTAGGTAAAAAGATCGAGGAAACATTTCAGTTAAAAAGATCGAGGAAGTTAAAGTCGATATTTAAGTACGTTTTCGCAACTAAAAATGTGTTTGTTAAGTTTGTCGCCCCTCTCTTACTGATTGTCAGTTATGTTAGCAACTGTCTCATCTCGCTTTCATCCGGTAGGTCTGGGTTGATCTGAAATGAGAAACCACTAGAAAAAAATCCCGCTGAAAATAGTTGTTGAAGAAATCTTTTTCAGTTTAAACTTTACCATAATAACCGAATCATCGAAGGAGTCGAGTAAAATTTTTTCAATATCCCGTGCAAGCGCTGAAACCTTTAAACCATCAAATGCAACAATGGGATCATCCAGATTTGAAATGTCGACGGTAAATTTTTATGCTGTTTCGTTCCACATTGTAACGGTTGCCTTTAACCATCATTAATTCTATTAATTACTTGTATAATTACGTGCACATACCATGTTGTTCCATTTGTCTGTTATTTGGATTTCCCTCTTGCATGATTGCTTGACTGTTTATATCGAGATAACCTCTCCTATGTGGTACACAACACCTATGAAATCTAAAATGGAAATTTTTTTAGAAGTAACCATTTATGGTATATGTAAGTGCACATAAACGTACCAACTACTTTTCCTGATTCCACTCATTCTTCCAATTTTGTGAATTTAAGATGATGTTGGCCTGTTGGGGTATGTCTTCAGAATCATCTGATTCTTCAACAGACAGAACATTCATTTCCCAATCGTGAAGCTGTAGGCGCTCTTCTCTACCTGGCATTCCGCACCCGACCCAATTTCTCATATGCAGTGGACCAAGTAAAAAAACACTGCCGTGATCCAAACACGATACACTGGGAGGCCGTTCCAAAAATATTCACCTACCTAAACGGAACAATAAGTTTCGGCATTTGGCTTGACGGAAATCTAAACGGATTAAAACTCACTCACTTAACTGGAAAAAAACTTAACTCAATGAATCACCAGATTCTCCGACGCCGACTTTGCTGGAGACATCGATGACAGGAGCTCAACGTCCGGCAACATATTTTTCTTTCGAGGCGGGTCTATCACCTGGTCTAGCAAAAAGCAGACGTGCATCGCCCTATCAACCACGGAAGCCATTATTGCGGCCTGTGTGGCAGCCAAAACGGCGGTATGACAGGACTTCAGGACTTCACCGAAGAAAAAAAGCAACAAGTTCCAATATTTTTCGACAACCAAGGTACCATTTAACTAGTCCACAACCCAGAATTCCACCCTAAAACAAAGCACATCGCGATGACGTACCACTTTCTTTGCCGTGCAGCCGAAGAAAAGAAAATTGACGTTAGCTTCGTAAGCTCAGCGACGTAGCTTGCTGACATATTCACGAAGGCGCTTCCCAATCCAGCGTTTACGGCAATGAGACGAGGAATTTGTGTAGGGGGAGTGGTGGACGGAGCTAGAGACTTTACCTCAGACAGTCGATGCATAAGAAGGTACTGATGGATTAGAGCAAAGAGAAGCGATGGGTCTTTGCATGTTGAAGACTGTATCCGCAAAGAAAAAATTCATCCGTATGGCTTTACTTTCAAGACGTTCATCCTGATTATCTTGCTCTTCCTAGATCTCACTTAAATTGTCGACTTTTAAATCTAGGGATAACATGATCGAGTTGGCCTTCAAGTAGAGAAATGGCCATGCATAAACGGGAAATGTGTTTATACTTTTTTAAAGCATTGAAGTGGCCAGGTCCATTTCTGAAAAAAAATTAGAGATGCATTCGTTCTTCTTTACACTACAGTACTTTCTTTTTTACAATAGGATCAGTTCGATTGGGGATTATTCATCTTTTTTCCGTTTTTGAGTGACGGAAAGATCTTTGCGACTTTGGAGTGAAGCTACTCCTTTGGCCTTAGCTGCTGTTTGCCAAGTTGCAGAAAAACAGCGGTGACCTTATTGAATAACCAAAGTCTTGTCGCATTTACGAAGCTGAACAAACATTTACGAGGGCTGCCCGGTGTGCCGTTAAGGGCATCACTGTCAGACTTCTCCATTGCCTTGGCCAATAAACCAAGAAAGAAACAGACTTCAAAAGAGTAAAAAAAAAAGTTTCTAGTGGCGAAAACACCGTGTGAATATCTTCTTTGACACTTGCTGTCTAACAAAACAGGGGAAAGACAAAAAGACGACCTTCCTCAGAGCCAGAACCAAGATCTCTCGTCGTCCAAGGTCTCTCCCAATAAAACTGGTTTCTGGGTTTACACTTTCTCGAAGCCCACGACACGAGAACAGCATAGAGAAATTTGGTCTGCTACTTGCTAGCTGAGGAAAGAAGGAGTTAAGCAGAATCTATATGCTCATCAGTACTATATAAAACTAAGGGACTATGCCTTTTTACAGTTGGGCTTACAACCAGACCGGACGGGGTGGAATCTATACCACACATTCCCTGATTTAAAAAATCTTAAAATAGTATTACGCAACTTACAGGTAACACGGCTAATACTGCTGTTCAAAATATTCCAGTATACAGCGCAAAAATAATAACCCAATAATTTAGTGTTTGGGAGAAAAGAAAAGACAAATTCTGAAACTGGTATATGTCTTATTGGGACAGTACAAGAGAAATACTGGGCCACTGACAGATCAAGGGATGTGGGTAGTGGAATATATGCAAGGCGGATGGAGGAATTGATAAAAATTGAAAACTTGCGATACTTAGTATAATTTTGGTGTTCCACTGAGTCTAGATATACTAATCAATGAGATGAATCAGAGGCTTTTTAGGAACAAAAACCAGAAAAATTTAAATATCCAAAATAGTGGGAGCATATAATCAAAATATGTCCAGATATTAGCAAACAATAAGTCCTTTTGGTAAATATCATCGTAAATTTGTTTTTCCATCAAATTTGAAATGCTGCTGTTCTCTTTTTACTTATATGGAGATAAATTTATAATATACGTACACCTGAAATTTATAGGCTATAAATAGAAAGCATTTCTTTAAGAAGTTGGAACCTCCGGGAGATGAAAAGTACTTATGTGTAAACGATACAAGTGAAATAATGTAGTATGCTATAGTCTTCCATAGACTAGGGGACTCTTTACCCCTTTCAACGTGCGACCAGGTTAGGCGAAAGCATAAAAAACAACAAGCTGGTTATTATGTTGAATGGGTTTAATTTTTTTTCAATTAGGGTACTGGAGGGCACTCCTGGTGGTCAGGGATATCTCCAGCTTTTGCGTGCTTATTAGGTAACCTTCTTTTCCGCTTGTTTTTGTCTTGTTTTGGTGGCTTCTGTAACGTCGGTCGCAATTTTTTTTGCCTTGGATTGGAGTTTGTGGAGTTTAGTTTTGGTTTGGTGTTTTCTTTGTTGGGGCTTTGCGTGGTTTTCTTTTTGTTTTTGTTTTGGACGTACTTGTTTGTTGGGGATGGCGCTCTGCTGGATTTTGTCTTTTATTGGTGCGGGAGTTCTGGCTTTGTTTTCCTTGGTGAGTGGGATGTTGGAGCTTCGATTTTTCGATTTTATATTCTGTTTATAATTCTGGTTTCTTTTAGGTAATTGATTAGCAATTTGGTGATCTGATGATGGATGTTGCTGTTGTAGGATGGATTGATACCTACTAAGTTGGATAATTCATGTTCTATATTGTGCTTTTGGAAGTAACGTCTAATTTGTCCTATCTTAGGTTTCGCGGTGGAGAATCTGAGCAGGGCATGTTCTGTTGTTTCTTCTTCTCCTTCGTTGCAGTCCTTGCATATATTGGGTCGATGTTGGGATTGAATCTTGCCTGTTGGCCATTTAGTCTGTTGTGGCCAGTCCGTAGCCTGGAGAGGATCCTGGATAGTTCTCTTGAATTGTGGTTATGCCATTTTAGCAGACCGATCTTGTTTAGTTTGAGATTGGGTTTATTGTTTTCTTTTTTCAATTCTTCTAGGAATTTGGTTTGGAGGTGTATCTTGAGCTTAATACATTGCTCGTTCACTGATAATTTGTTGTATATCTTGTAGATGGGCTCGTTGCTTGAGCTTTCTGTGGCTGCCAGTATATCTGCCTTTTCGTTGCCGTCGATTCCGACGTGGCTTGGTATCCAGTATACTGTTGCTTTGGTGCCTGTGCTTCTTAGTCCTTCAGCTGCCTGCATGATCAAGTTGATAATTTGATGCTTTTCTTTGCTTGGTGAGTTAATAGCCTGGGTGATTGATTTCGAGTCAGAAAAGATAATTATTTCACTGATTGGGTCGTTGTGTTGTAGAATTATTTCCTTGGCTTTGACGATGCCGTGTCCTTCGGCTGGGAATATTGAGGATTTTTCTTCGAGTGTGTACGCTTCTTCGATAGAGAGGCTGGGAACGACGACCGCACAGGTTGTCGTTTTTGTTGATGGATTTAGCGATCCGTCTGTGTTTTTATTTCTGTTTCTGGAAGGCGGTGGGTGATCTCGTAGAATAGTAACCTGGCTGCTGACTGGTTTAGCATTGCGTGTTTTTTCGATATTGGTAGGCGGCCGATGTTGATGTTTGATTCTATCCATGGCGGTGGCTCTTGGCATTGGCTCCTGTAGTCTGGTAGGTTGTTGAAGAGTCTGCAAAATTGTTTGGTTGATGGCGGATGTCAGTGATTGGACTTTCTGTTATTTCCATGGTCTCGGCTATCTCCTCATGTTGTAGCAATTTAGGTACAGTGGATGTTGCGTCTGCTTGTCGATTCTTATTATGAATCTTCCTGAGAGCCATGTTCTTCGAATCTCGATTGAAGTGAGTCCTAGTTCACATTGGAGTTCTTTGATTGGTGTTGTTGATAATAATTCAAAATATGCAGTTTTGGATTGTTTCTAATCTTTTTTGTCGGGTTTTCCTCGAACATCCATATAGGACATGATCCAATATTCTATTCTGCTCGTAGAAGTGCCTTGTACATGATGCAGAGGGAGTCTACTTTTGGGCCGTGCTTTGTTTTGGTGAGTATCTCGAATAAGTTTCTGAGCTTGATTGTTTTGTTTGTAGTTTCTTCTGTTTGTTTTTTCCATCGTAGACCGCTTTCGAAGTGGACGCCCAGGTGCTTTGCCTCTTTGGATTAGGGATTTTAGTCCCGAACAGGAACAGGAGTGGGACCAACTGTTTTCTTCTCTGTGTGGAAAAGTTTATTAGTACTGACTTTGCTGCTGAGAATTTAATTCTCAATTTTCTTCTCCATTTGCTGATTCTGTTTAGGTAGGGGATGAGCTTCGTCTCTGCGTATACGTGGAATTCTACATAGTTTGAAAACAGCAACGTCGGTCCTGGATTGCTGAGGATTGGGAAGTCGTTTACCATCACCATGAACAGGAACGGGCTGAGGGGTGATCCTTGTGGGACTCCTACGTTAATTGGCCGTTCTTTGGAGAAGTGGCTGCTTACCCTTACGCATTAAGTTATTTTTCTTAGTTGATTGTTGAGCCACCCTAGAGTTTTATCTCTAACTCCTTTTTTGCTTAGCTTGTATAGTATTCCTTGTATCCAGCAGGTGGTGTGGAAGGCCTTTGCAAGGTCTGATGTTCTGTGGCTGGATTTTGTTGAAGCCTGTGCTTAAAAAGTGTTCCAGGGCTATGACGTTGTCCATCGTGCCCCTTCCTTTCCTGAATCCGGATTGGTTCTTGAGGTATAGTCCTTTCTTTTCAAATTTCCATGTTAATCTTCTGTTAATTATTTTTCCATCACTTTTCCTAAGCACGATGTAAGAGAAATGGGTCGATACGAGTCTGGATCGTTTGCTGGTTTGTCTTGCTTGTGAATTGGTATGATGACGGCTATCTTCCAACTGTCTGGTACGTATGAAGATTCTGGTAGAGTGTTAAACAGGTGGAGCATGTGGTTTTTGTTTTGATCGTTTAGGTTTTTGAGCATGTTGTTGTGAACGCGTCCCATTGCCTGGCTTTTGAGATTGCTCATACCAAATTCTAGTTCCATAGTTTTTATTTTTGAGTTGAGGCCGCAGGGTCCTTCCGATCATATTTTTGAGTTGAGAGTTAATAGTTGTTTGAGAGTTGTTTGTTTGAGTATTGTGTTAGGAGTTTGAGAGTTGTTTGTTTTGAGTTGAGAGTTGAGAGTTAAGAGATGTTTGAGAGCTTCAAATTCTAGGGTGACTGTGATAGAGGGTGATTTGACAGTACCTTTGAGGATGGAGAATTGATTCAGAGTTCTTGTCTTGTAACCATTTTTGGTGAGAGCTAGGCTGATTTCTTCATTGGTGTCTCCTGTAGTAACCTACCAGATCACCACTGAATGATAGGTGTAGTTTTTTTTTTAAGTGAGCAGGTGACTGGTAGTGTACCTTTTAAGACCGTTGTTAATGAGAATAGATGCTCCTGCTGAAGGATCGAAATTGGCTGGATTAAGATGTCGCCGCCTGCTGCGATAGCGACTCCTCCTTTTGCGAACGATCCTAGCTCACTTTTTAATTCCTGTATTATTTAACTTATTTCTTTTGTTTTTCACTGCTTGAAGGATTCTCCATTGTTGAGCTTGATGAATACATGGATTGGCTGTGAGGCTTCATTGTCGGCCATCTTGTGATTAGCTTGGGGTTTGGGATGGGGTAGCCTTAGGTGTTCTTGGGATTCACAGGTAGGCATTGCTGCTTTGTGGTAGTGGGAAAGTAATTTAAGTGTGATAGATCGTCTGTTCGCTACGGTGGTTGAAACCAACCCCAACGGGTTTCAATTCCGCATCTCCGCAATGCCTAATTTCGAAGGGCAATCAAACTTGTCGCTCTCGTATAATTAAAAGTCGACAAGAAAAATAAAAACAGCACATACAAAATATCCACAAAATATCCGGGAAGTTGAGCAATCGCCATGGTGGTCATTTATGGTCAATGAGCCGTGCTGTGCAAGTTTCTTTTGCATCCGATCAACGGGAACAGCAACCCTGAAGTATTATCACTCGAGGAAATTTTGGCCGAAGGTGCTTTCCATTTGAATTCTGATCGCCGTCCGGCTGTCATTTTTCTTGAATCTAGATATACAAAAATGGATAATAAATTTCTCTAAAAAAATTTCTTGAATGTATCGTTTTTTCATTATAAATATTTAATTAAATTAGATTTGAAAATAGGCCTTATTTTACTTGAAAAGACCCGTTCTAGAAAAATTTATGGTATTTTTAACATTGACTAGTTTATAAAAGTTTGCAGACCGAAGCGGATGTTTAAACAGGGAGCTACGGAAGAAAGAAGTTATGGTAAAAATAAAATGATACGTTACCCATAAGAAAATGCTCCCAAAATTGCATAATATTCACAAAAAAAACACAAAAGAAACGAAAAAAAAACAAGAAAAAACTCATAACTGTTTTAATTCAATGTTGTTGTTAATTTGTTGACTGTGTATGAATTATGAAATGTCATTAATTTGAGAATCACAATCATAGTCCCATTATTTGTTTTTTTTTTCACCCGAAGGAAACGTAGCGCCCGATGTTAGCAGCTGTTTAACCAAAATCGGTTCAGACAGCTTTAAAGGCTATCTCGCCTTGAGGGGTAGGAGGGGAGTCCCTTAAATCATAATTGCATTTCAAATTATTTTCGAAGGAAACAACTATAGGATGACACAATGTAATTTCTTTTGCGGCGATGGTCTTCTTGGACATTACTGGCATGTCAAACAATATCAATATTAAATGTTGGACTGATGGGTCTGATGCTTCTTCCACTGCAAACGAGAGAAAACTCCCCGGGATGTGTCTCCATGGAGGGACTTAACAATAAACAATTTTTCCTCTTCGATATTTGGATTGGAACACTATTTTATGAAATTTGCTATCAACACCGTTTGATTTTTGTGGAAAATTTTGTCGAATAAATCCTCTTTGTATTAGGTAAGGTTTCTGTTTCGGTTGGTATAGAACGTTTTATGTGCTGCCAGAACCAGCGCGTATTTCAAGGGTCAACGCAAGCTTCCAAATTACTTATTTTACTTCAATGTAAACATTTATTATTTAAAAGTTGTAAGTCTGACTTAAATACTTTTACGACTGAACTTCTGACTTTTAGGATTGATGTTTTAATGCGTCCTGGGTAATCGAGTCTTTTTGAAACATTTTCTGTCGTGCAGTAAGACCACGCTTTAATTTCTTTGTGGTCATTTTATGAGAAATGGGTATTTGCGCCTGTGCGACACAGGTACTAAATTCTATAATATCTTACACACTTTAAAGTTACTTCACAGACCCTTGGTTATAAGGTTACAAATCACAAGCCCTTAAACAATTTTGGCCAGACTTCAGTGACAAAATCTGCCATTCATGATGCATGCATGCAGGAGGTGGGCCAAGTATCTTGATTTTGGAGCTTCTGACTTGCCCACTCATTATTTATGGTTTGCCACAAACCTTTCAGTGGATTAAACAAAGTTACGTCTCATGGCTACAAACAATTTGTAGTATTCGGATCAAATCATATTAGAACAACATCATTTTGAGAGCAAATTTTGGAAATTTTGATGTTGATGTGGCTGCGATGACCAAAAAGAAAGAATTGATTGAGCAGTCTAAAGAAAAATACTACAAAAGTCTTCCACACTTTTTTGGTAATAAAAGTTTGCAAACCAGGGGCATTTTATCTTTATCCGTCCATGGCTGAAACCGTTTTTCTAGGTAAGCTTAGGCAACAAACGGGGGCAAAGTTAATTCAAAAGCAGCCATGGTAATGGCCAAAGCCAAACACATGACTTTGATAAGCTTCAGTGGATTAAAATTATGCCCCTTCTTTCCATTATAGCCAATAGTTCTTTTATCGCAAGAAATAAAAAAGGAAATTTTATTCCTTATTAAAAAAATATGTTGATAAAAAGAGAAAATTTCAAAAGAGTAAAAGAAACGAACGGTGTGCTGTTACTCCTTCGATACCTCGGATAGATAAATCGGATTTTTCTTGAACCTAAACAAAAACAATTCATTAGTCTAATCCTTTTACTGAATCATTCGTTATTATTACCTTGAATCGAGAAAATTAGAAACCAAATGTGCAATGCTAGATACCGTGGTTATGTGAAATCGATGATTGATGTTAGTGTACAGATCCAAGGAGAAACAGATCCGATATCGTATACCAAGTCCAAAAATTAGTTTAACCATGCACTACAGACACGAACTCTTTCCCTCATAAGCAGGATGCTGCCGGTAGACTTGCCAATGCAGATGCAGTCAGGCTATATATCTTGTCTACTGTCGAGATACCACAGCAAAGGATTCTCGTAGACTGCACGTCAGCATACCAGATGTGGCAAGCACTCTCTGCACAGCACCTTGAACAAGCGTCAGACAACTTGTATTATCTTCAAGCCAGATTCTATCAATACCAGTACAAGGAGGGTAATGATATGAAGACGCATATTGCTGACATCAAGGCAATTGCACACCATCTCACTGAAGTTTATAAGGCTATAGAAGAAAGAGAGCTTATCACGAAGATTTTCTGCACTCTTTTGGCCCCTTATCGAAACTTCGTTTCATTGTGGCGACACAACCCGATGGACAGACAGACAATGGTATCACTAACCTCACTTCTCCTATATGAAGAAAGAAAAATTGGCAGATGGACCCCAAAAGGGGCTAACAACCAAGAGACAGCCTTTCATGCCTCAAAGTCCACCACATTCGATGGTGGAAACGATCAACCGAACCGTGACAAGAGCTCAGAGAGACGTATGAACCAATTTTCTGCACGTTATACACAAATGAATTATTCCACTAAAAAGTTAATCTTTCCAAACAGATAACGAAAAGAGTGCCCCTTATGCTCACTAGTCAGCCGGCACATCATACGGTCGTGGTAAGTCCAGAAGAGGGGGACGTGGAAATTATCGTTACCAATACGACAAAAACCGCCAGGGTGGCCATGACGAAAACCAGCACAACAAGAAATGCACCTATTGCAATTCTACGGGAACTCACAACACGGCCATTTGCAATACTAAGAAGCGCCACAACCACACCGATAGAGAGAGAGAGCAGATGGTCAAGCGAGTAAAGAAGGAACATGGGCAACAAGAAATTATAACCCCAGTCATTGACATCACTCTGGAGAACCAGGACTACAGTCTGATATCGACAACTCCTCGTTTTGACACACGAAACAACTGCGACTGGTTCACCGACTCCGGCACCACTCAACATATGACGGACCAGCGAGAGTGGCTGATTAATTTCGTCGACGTGCCCGATGGATCCTGGGCCGTCAAAGGAATAGGCTTCTCGAGCTATGCAGTCAAAGGCTCTGGAGACGCTTCGATATGGATCACCAAAACCAACGAGGGAAAAAAATCAGCTACAATTAAAGGAGTCCTCTACGTTCCAGGCCTCGGAACAAATCTGTTTTCGATCGCCGCGGCCACGGAACTAGGATAGGTCGAAACTTTCACCGGGACCCACGTCCACTTCTCATCTTCAGACGGCAACTGTCAAATGTTGAGGGAGCGTGTTGGGCGAACACTCTACCTCCTCGCCATCAATCCACGTCACAATATTGAAGCTGAACAGAGTGTAGCTCTCCCCTCATCAATCTCGCCAAGTCTCTCAACATGGCATCGACGCCTTGCTCATGTCAGTTACAACACCATAATCAAGATGGCCTCTAGTGGAGCAGTCGACGGACTGGATCTTGCCAACACTGTGGTTCCATCTGAGCCGTGCACTGGATGTGCATATGGAAACCACCAACGGCAGCAATTTCCATTGGGTCTCATCCGAGCCACATACACAGGTCAGCTGATCAGGTCAGCCAATGGAGAGAGCCACACCAAATGGAGCGCTGTATTTCGTTCTATTTATAGACGATTATAGCGGATGGAGGTTCATCTATTTTCTCAAGTACAAGTACTGGTATTAGAAATTTTGTGAATTTCATCGAACGAGACTTGTTTGACATGCTACAAGTGCCTCTATACCATGCGTGGATACCAAACAACCCAGCAACCGCATCGCTACTGGGTAGTTCAAGTTATTCTCAGCTACACGAAGAGATGTGTTTCCTGAAATGTTTTGGTGATGATGACCACTCTCAAAAAATCGAAGCCCTTGATGTCTTTTTGAAATCTCCAAAGGTAACCGAGAATGGATGGCAGAAAATTGGGGAAACAATGCGAAATGGAGAAGCTGGTGTCTTTCTCTCTGATCACCTATTTCGCACCGCTTACAAAGTCAGTATCCATTGTTTTTTTTAAATTTGTTTTAAATAATCATGTGGCATCCTCGACATGTTTTATGTTTGAAATAATTTGTAGCACGCGGACAAAGTATTCCAGCTGGTGACTGAGACAAAGTACATGAGTTTCCATGACGTTGTCTGGGAGACCGTTGCCAACTTTCGTGCAAGCACCTATTTTGATGAAACTTTTCAGACAGTGGGAATGGATGCGGTAAAATAAAAAGAAAGAAAAAAAAATAAAAAACATAAATAAAACAACGTTGTTAAATGTTGATACCTAACAGTTTTTTGTTTGTAAATTATATTTTAGGTGGAAGCAGAGTTGGTTGTGAAAGACATACCGATAGGTAATACGTCAACCACCGTCACAATTCCAAATGGCAATGAACGAGTACTGGAATCTTGGCGTCAGATGTCTCTCGAAGTAATGCTCAAATTAGCAAAAACAGAACCGGCTGCTGCTGCAGCATTAAAAGACGCCACCATATTTAAAAGGAGAGTGGTTGTGGTGTCTCCCAACGTAAGTGGAATAATTTTATTTTATTGATATCAGTTTTAATTCAAATGTTTCTTTGATTAGGTGGAAATTGTCAGAAAATGTGCTGAAAAATTCTACAAGCAAAGACTTTTTGCATTCCTCACCCATTACGCAAGTACTTCCTGTACTCTAAAGTGTGAGAAATTAAATGGCCAGTACCGCGCTACTCTAACTGAATACGGAGAGGAGCCTACTATAGCCGTGGCAAGTCATCGCGGCGCTGCTGAAATCAACGCATGCATACGATACATCAACGCCCAAGTTGTCAACGGTTACATGACATGGTACATTTAAATTTTATTTTTTTAATTATTCAAATATATGAATATATCAACAACTGCCCTGGAAGAAGAGATATTCAAAAAAATTGAAAAGGCATCGCGAACGACGCTCACATTTAACGGAAATGCGTTGACCATAACGGGAACGCCTCACAATGTGGAACACACCAAAGTAATGGTGGAAGTAATCGCTCACAACCTCAACCCAGTCGTTCCAGATCGGTTGTTGCCGTTCCGGCTGTTGGACGAGTCCATCAAAATCCGCAACTAGCTGCTGCTGCTGTTGCCGTTCCGGCTGTTGGACAAGGCCATCAAAATCCGCAACCAGCTGCTGCTGCTGTTGCCGTTCCGGCTGTTGGACGAGTCCATCAAAATCCGCAACCAGCTGCTGCTGCTGTTGCCGTTCCGGCTGTTGGACGAGGCCATCAAAATCCGCAACCAGCTGCTGCTGCTGCCATTCCGGCACTCGGACGAGGCCATCAAAATCCGCAACTAGCTGCTGCTGCTGCCGTTCCGGCTGTTGGACGAGTCCATCAAACTCCGCAGCCAGCTGCTGCTGCTGTTGCTGTTCCGGCTGTTGGACGAGGCCATCAAAATCCGCAACCAGCTGCTGCTGCTATTGCCCCACCTGTCGGTGGGTATTTGTCAACTCATATGCAGGTGACAAATGATTTGTTTGTTTTCCTAACCGGAACCATCGGGACGGCGGCCATTACCCGGAGTTTCGAGGTCGAAAATGGTTACTTAACTACAGTGGAAGTACCAGGTGACGACTTCGTGGCTGAATATCATACTGCCGACAATTACGTCGACAGTAACAAGCGCGAGGCATCCACCATTTTCGTGAATCATCTAATAGATTTAGGCGTGGTGATCCTAAACGGGCGTAGGATCACCACAGGCCCAAATTTGCCAGATTACGTGAGAAACCTGGATATGGAGAGCAGAGGATTTTACAACGTGCACAATGCACGTTGTGCAGTAGAAAGGAAACTTGGTCGCAAAAATTTTTACTGTTCCGAAACTGGATCACCCGGAATATACCGGTGCAGCTTGCAATTTCCGAATTATGGAAGAGACAAGATTTGCGTCGACAGGTTGGAAACAAGAAAGCAAGATGCAGCCAACTTTGCGTTTTACGAATTTTCCCCAAAAACTGTTTGCTGCTGGGAAAATTTCGTCATTACGTCCTTAATATAATAATTTCCAATTTTTTACAACATTTACCATATTGGCATCACTTCTGCTCGTATTTCCATGTTGCACAGTCCATGAATGTTGAATTTCTTGAAAATGGAGGTTGAAATGCTTGTAATTTTCTTTGGGCGGCTCGGCACGTTCTGTTTTCAAGACGTCACCTCCGTCGACGGTTACTCATTGTCCGGAGTCACAGCTACGGAAACAGAAAATCTTTTCCGAGCAGTTTTAATTGGCGATCAACCCAAAACGGGACACATTACCGTTGTGCTTCAGCGAAACTCTTTTCGGACTGACGAACGTGTGCAAAGCAGCGCGTTGAGTAACACATCTAGCGTCCATTCCGAAATTGGACGGGAATCTCCAATGTCGTGCGTAATGATTGACACATCTTGTGCACCTTCGGAAACTCGACGTGAAGCTTCAATGTCATGCGTAGTGAATGACACATTCAGCGCCCCTTCCGTAACTCTAGGGGAATCATCAATTTCGGCCTGTGCCACGGCATTGGCATTCACCCAAAACTGCCGTTTTTAAAAAAAAAAAGAGTTACGCTGAGAGAGAACCTTCTTTTTTTCGCAAAGTTCTGGTCATACATAACAAGCTAGATACAAGGTCGAGAAGACCCATGGGAGTTGTTAACGATGAGGCGGTTCGCGCGCGGCTCCCCTTTTTCGGCGAATTCTGAGGGACGGTGCCGCCTGTGTTAAAAGATAGGGAGTTCGCAAAAATTTTAAAAATTCATAACTAGAATGTTAAGACCGGAAGGACGAAAATTATTACAATATCAATAAAAATAAAGACGGTCTATCGAATGTCGCAAGTCGCGACCCGCTCCGCCTGTCGAGAACGGAGATATTTGCCATCAAAGTTTTTTTTTAAATGAAGATTGTGTAATCTTGCAAATGACTAATTAAACTCGGACGAAAACAAAAAATAGCATTTTTTTTCTCTTTTTTTTGGTTTTTGTCCGATCTCAATCGCTAAATCCTCCGCCGTTTTATTAGTGTTTTAGTGCAAATTCCGCACTACGCTCCCGCAAAAAACCGAAAATCGGAACGAGAATTCCCACCCAACCACTGATCCAAAAAATCTGAAATTTTTGCAGTGTAATATAATCATTACAGGCAACACACAGTATTTAAAAAAAAATCAGCGAGGTACCGCGACAAAAAAAATTGAAATACCATGGAATGGCCCTAGTTCTTCATAACCCCACCAAATACAAAGGGGTAATGTTGAATATTTAATCATTAAGCTTTTCAATTTTAACGACTAAATTTATCCTTCAGGAAACCCCCATTTCTGAAGGAGATTGGGACGTGGTTAAATTCAGACTGATTGCCAAGCAAAATTCAATCAAGAGGCTACGGTACAACAAAGGGAAAAAGAAAAAGAATTCCGTCAAACCATTTGGAAAAAAAAAGGCAATGGCCAACAAGAGAGGATCTAAGAACAGGAGGCCCATTAAAAACACTGTCGACTCAGTAATTGAGGATGTGGTAATGGCCTTCCTCAATTAATTAACAAAACCAGGCCCAATTGGATAAAATAATGAAAATTTTGTACATAATCTAAAATTTATTGACATTAAAAAAACAACAGCTATCAACAAACCCAAACATAACAAGGTTATAAACATGTTGAATATTCCCCTCCCCCCTCCTGATTATAGAATTTAAAACAAATAACAACAGTGAACTGTGAATATCATATATAATTTGATATATGAATATCATATATCATAGTTTCAGTGGCGAAACTTTTTAAAAGCTAGGAGACTATCTGAATGAGAAAGAATCTTTAAAATTTGCGACTCAATAATTTAAAATTACTGACTCACAGTCTAAATTGACACACTATACTTTGAGTAAATAAACAGCTGATCTATATCGCGGCTACTGAAAATTGAAAAATGAAAAATACTGCTTAGTACTGTGCAATGGCGACTATTCCAGAAGGAGGCGAGTCTCTGAATGAGAAAGAAGAATCTAGAAAAAGGGAACCTCTGGAAACACATCGTTGCCAGATTAATTTATAAAATTAATTTTTTAAATTAATTTAATTAATTAATTTGGCATTAAATTAATTTGATAAATTCATTTGGCATCAAATTAATTTTTTTTATTAATTTTATAAATTTATCTGGCATTGCAACATAATATTGAAAATATTTATACAATATATTAAAATCAGCGCTACATTGCCAACGTGTATTGCGTGTGTCCAGTGTATTGAGAGCATGTAGCATGTGTTGAATTTGTTTTTTGATTTTGAATTTGTAATTTTTGTTGAATTTTTGTAATTTAAATTTGTTTTTCACAGCATGTGTTGTAAGCGGTGATTCCCTAGAGTAGACAGTAAAGAATGGAAGCTGTCAAACTTCTCCCCCCCCCCCAAAAAAAAAACCCAAAGAACCGAGGTACGTTCTGGATCGTCTGGAGACTTTCCGAATGTACAGTTCAAATTTAAAAACAAAATGTTCACTTGAAATCTTGCAGCATATTTATTAATGTCTACCAGAAAAAGGAGCACTTCGGGTTCCAAAAAAACAACTGAAAGAAAAAATTGTCCAAATTTATGAAGCTTTTTTTCGCGTGAGAACTTATATGATAAACGTAACAAATTAAACTTGTGTTGTCAGTGTTGTGTTATTGACTTCTTAATTAATTTTTTTTTTAATATTTTTTTTTGCTGTGATAGGGAGATCAGTCTAGTGGAAAAGCAGAGCTGGTGAAACTCAACACTGAATAGTTGCTAATATTGAAAGAGAACTTAAATACCTTGTTTTCCAAATGTATCTCTATGCTAGGACATGACCATCAGATACGAGTGGCTTATTCATTGCAGGTAGTTTGTCATTTTAAAATAATGTTAACTACAGATGATATCTTTCATCATCTTTTTCAGACATTGTGTGCCTTAATAAAAGCTGGTTTTGCTCGAACTGCAATTGATGTAAACAGTGACATCATTGAGCTTTTGATTGGTGGGGGCTGCTGATATGCAAATGCAATTGCTAATAGAACATTGCTCGGACATTTTGACAAGTTTGACCAATAATTTTAAGATTTTACGTACTTTAATTTAATGCAAACCGCTAGATTGTGCCGTCTGTTCAGAATCGTGCGCGTATTCAGAAGTTTTACTATGCATAGGCGCTTGGCCAATGCTGCTAGGCTAATGGTCTCTAGAAACAAGCGCAGGTTAGACATGCGAAACGAAAATTAATTGGCTCATTGATTCACGCTTATTATTCCGAGTAAATATACCAGTACGACAGATTTGATTTAGATTTAACATATGTCACAGGTAACTCTAATGAGTTTGGAAATATATGATTATTTAAGTTCTGTTCATGAAAATTTTTCATTACACATAAAATAATTGCGATAAGCTTCCCATCTTCAGGAAAAATGTCCTTTTATCAGAACCCAATGTCTGTATGTCAAAACATACTGTGGTTGTGTCTAATTGCGGAGTTATTAAATATTTTAATTTTTCAACAATTACACACTGATGTTCTTCAATAGGAAGTCGTCCGACTTTTGGACAAAACATATACAAATCGCAACAAGGTTTACAATTTCTGCAGTGAGCATAGCTACAGTCCGTCCTATTTTCATGGCAGAGTTGCAAATTTTCCGATTGACGATCACAATGTGCCAACTTGTAGGTAAATACGACTAGTTATACAACGAAAGTAACTACTTTCGACCCTAAGGGTGTAGACGATATATTTAGCTCTTCAAAGCTCTTTTTCCTCGCTACATACAACGCCCCTTTTTCCTCAGACTTTTTCTAGCTCTTATACGGTTATGTTGTCGCAAAATTTTCCTCGCGCCCCGAGGAATCCACGTGTCGAACACGTTCGCGTCGACAGGTTAACAAATGGGCTTATTCGTGAAGCAGAAGGTTGGAATAATTCCCGTGTGTTCTTTGACCCCAATCGTTACGTCCCAGACGAAAGAGAGAGATTTGACCGTCCCATCTATCGTGAAAGATCGCCCTTGAGACGCGCATTCGAAACCGCCTACCCACGTAACGAAAATCCGTATCTCCAGTATTTTAACGATGACGACGCGTGGGGCCAACCACCAATTCAAGATTCTTACGTTCGTGATCACGCCAGAACGTACGGCGCTTATTTCGAGTGCAAGCAGGATCCCCGGTCTTACCCAACTCATCGTGAATTCGTGCCAGAAGATGAATTTTATGAAGATACGCCAAGAGATGACGACGGGGCAGAATACGAAGACGAAGAGGGAAAAATTGACCATGGTCGCCCTTGGCGGCCACAGAGTAGCGTCCGTTTTGCCACTGAGGAGCCATCGTTACCCGTTAGAAAAATAGCGACGGCAAGCGGTGTACCAACCGCCTTGGAAGGGGCTCAGGCAAGAGCAGGCCCATCTAAAGCAGGCCAGAGTGTGGAACCCAGACAAGAAATAGAAGTGGTTGCCGTCGTCGACGTCCCGTCCCCACCAGCGTCCCGTCCAGTACCCAAAGCGATCTGCGAGGAAATAGCGTCACTTTTATCGGTTGGCGTTTCAACTGAGCAGTCGAAGTTAAATTCTAAAGAATTTCAGTTAGCGTATGAGGTTACGGACTTTTCTCTTATGCCTCCCAAGCTAGACGCATAAATGAGCCGTCGGTCCAAGGATAAAGGCGTTCTTAAATCGGTCAGTGCTAGGGAAGAAGCGTTAGTTCGAACCCAGCTCAAAATTATGGACATCGGTCCCCCGTTGATCGACCTTTATTCACGGCTCGCAACGTTGGAAGAAGCCACGGCGTCGCTCAGTCCAGGCAGCCCTGCAGCAGTGGGGCCGTGCGTTCGTCCACATCTCCAAGAAACGCCGTGAGTCCGTCGTACACTTCACGGACCCCAGAGTTGATTATCTGCTGAAAGATGACAACTGCTTTGCAACCGGTAAGGAGACCCGCGAGCTCCTTTTCACCGGCCGTTTCCTTGAAAAGATGCTGACCGAGGCCAATCAAGACGAGACGCTAGCTAGAAGAGACAAGGCGGTGGCTGCCACAGACCGAAGGAATCCAGTTCGGTCGACCAGACGTGACCAACAGATACCTCCGGAAACACGCCATACTCACTACGGCGTGCCACATTTTTATCGTGGTGGTAGACCGAGAGGACGGAGATGAGGTGGCGATCCCAGAGGCGGTCGTGGACGCGGGAATCCCAACCCAAGAAGGTATGAGTTATCTCGCCCATTTATAAATGTAACATCTTCAATAGACATCAAAGTCGGTGCCAGATTGAGCTCGTTCGCTGATCATTGGCTAGCGGTGACTGACGACCCCTGGGTTTTAGACACAGTAGCGGAGGGTCTTAGAATCAATTTTATTTCCGAACCTTTGCAAAGCTCATCACCTCGTGACGTTTCCATGTCTGAGGAAATGCAAGCTGCGTGTAAGACGGAAGTAGAAAGTCTTTTAAAAAAAGGGGCAATTGAGGAAAGCACGGATGGATCGGCCGGTTTTGTCTGTTCTTTCTTTTGTGTACCAAAAAAGACGAGAGGGCATAGGCCAATCGTCAATCTTAAACCGCTCAACAAATTTATTGTTTATGAGCACTTTAAGATGGAAAATTTAGAAACTGTCCGTTTTTTAGATAGAAAAGGGGACTGGTTTATAAAATTAGATCTCAAAGACGCGTATTTGACCGTGCCTGTTCATAACTCCCTCCAAAGATATCTACGTTTTCAATGGGAAGGGCGTGTTTTTCAGTTTAAATGCATGGCCTTTGGTCTTGCCCCAGCCCCTAGAATCTTCACAAAGCTTTTGAAAGTTGTCGTTGCCTTTTTGAGGAAAAGAGGGATCAGACTAGTACTCTACCTTGACGATTTCCTGATTATGAATGAGACTGAGGAGGGGTTGCGCTCCGATTTAAAAACCACTCTAGGCATTTTAGAATCTTTAGGTTTCCTTATCAATTGGGACAAGTCCACCACCATTCCCTCAAAATGTATCGAATATCTAGGGATGATTGAAGATTCAGAAAGACTGTTCTTTTCATTACCCGCGGCCAAGGTGCAAGATGTGATGGACATGTGTAAAAAAGCATTAGCCGACGGTGAGGTTTCATTACGCAAGGTAACGGCTATTCTCGGGAACTTTACTTGGGCTATTCCAACAATTCCCTTCGCACAATTCCATTACAGAAGTATGCAAAACTTCTATATTACAGAGTCAAAGAGGGTGGGAGGTGACCTGAATGTTAAATGTACTCTCTCTTCTGGTTCAGTACTAGATTTGGAGTGGTGGGTATCAAATCTGAGCGCGTTGAATGGCAAAGATTTTTCCCAACAATCCCTGACATTGAGATTTGTTCGGATGCGTCTATGTCCGGCTGGGGTGCAGTTTGTGATGACGTTGCGACACGCGGTCCTTGGACAACTGCACAGACTTCCTTACATTAATCAGTAGGAGCTCACTGGAGCTCTCTACGCTTTACAATCATTCGCCGGGGAAGCGCAGGGCCTTTCCATTCGAATGTACCTTGAAACTCAACGGCCGTGTGTTACATAAACAAGGGAGGGGGAACCAGGTCAAGCGAATTGACGACCACAGCTAAGAAATTAACCGAATTCTGTGAGATGCGAAATATCTCAATAGAAGCTGTCCACCTTCCTGGAGTAATGAATGTGGAAGCCGATAGAAATTCACGTTCTGAGTGCGATTCCAGCGATTGGTTATTGGATCGCTCGGTCTTCAGGAATTTGAGTTGCGTTTGGCCGTCTGACATTGAACTTTTCAGTTCTCACTGGAACGCGCAGCTTCCATCTTTTGTATCTTGGCGTCCACAACCGGGCGCGAGCGCGGTTAATGCCTTCTCATTGAATGGGTCCAATCATGCCGGGTATGCATTTCTCCCCTTTTCATTAATACCTAAATGCCTAGAAAAGCTCAGGAGAGAAAAGGCTAATTTGGTTCTCATTTGTCCAGTCTGACCAGGTCAACCGTGGTTCCCGATTCTCCTGGAGTTGGCATGCGATGTGCCGCTTCTCCTCCACTCATCTCACAATCTGCTGGTATCAGCGACAGGCGTAGCCCATCCACTGCTTCAAACCGTCTCCCTCCAGTTAGCCACGTGGAAGTTATCCGGCAAGATTTCCGAAGGGAGGGATTTTCGGAATCTTTGGTCAGCCTACTTTTGGCCGGAAACCGTGCCTCAACATACTCGACATATAAATCGGCGTGGAGAAATTGGGTTTATTGGTGTTCTCGACGGAACGAGAATCCCCTGTCAGTCCCTATAGCGTCAGCCTTAGAGTTTATAGCGGGGTTGTACCGGGAGGGAAGATCTTATAGTTCGCTTAATGCCCATAGGCATTTATAGGCATTACGTCAATCAATCTTAATTATGATTTGTGAATTGAGATTAACATATGTTATTGGTGATTTAGAAATATAAAAGCCACAACAGGCGGAAGTGATTGATGCTGTATGAACTGGCAAAGATTGCCTAGCAGTGATGCCTACCGGCGGCGGAAAATCCGCGTGTTATTTCATTCCGGGTCTCCTACAAATTGGAGTTACAATGCATTGATTGCCGATCAAATCCATTCTCTGGTTTCATTTGGAGTCATTAAAATAGTGTATTTAATTCAATTAATGTAGTTTCTAACATTACTTATTATTTTCAAGGTTAAAGCAACTTGCGACCCTTTTGAAAATGAAAACTTAGTGATGAAATTCTTTATGAACAACACTCGTCGCGATATTGGTAGTTCTTCAGTCAAGTTATAAATGTTAATTGCAATAAATATTTCTGATTGCAATACTTTTCATATATGTAAAATTCTTGTTTTTCACACCTGAAAAATTGTGTAAGGCACTCAACGATCCAAGCCAACACAACAGGTTGAAGAATTTATTGATTAATCTCTACCAAAAGGGTGAAGTGTTGCGGATAGTGATCGATGAAGCCCATTGCATAACGAAGTGGGGCTTGGACTTAAGGTTTTGGTTCTTAATTAAAAAAATTTCTAGCTCCAGTTTTAATTTTAATTAGGAAGGAGTATGGCAATCTATTATTGTTACGTCACTTGTTTCGTACCCTGCCAATAGTTGCGCTAACCGTAGCTGCCAAAGCAAGGACACAAAGCGAAATCATTTCGACACTGCAGTTGATGGATCCGTTCGTGAAAATATGTTTTATTGGAATTCTAATTATTTTCAATAATTGAAATTTTTTATTTCTTGATTTATATCTGTATGCTAGTGTGTCCGTGATAACTTGAAATTGTCATTGATAAGCCAAACATTCAACGAAAAAGTCATTGATGTTGAAGGTGAAGCCAGCAAGGCGTTGATGAAATGTTCAGTGAGGATTATTCAAATCAATGTGGTATCATTTATTGTATCACGCAAAAGAACTGTGTAGAGCTTGCTGATTTTTTTGTTAAGTTTGGGTTTTCGGCAACCTACTTATCACGGTGGTCTAGAGGAAGAGACACGAAAAGTCCGTCACGTGAATTGGATGTCAGGCAAAGTCAATGTTTGTTGTGTAATTATTGTAATTCTTACTGTGAATTCATTTCAAATTTTTTTAAATTGGAAATGTCTGCGAATAACTTGTTATCTAAGATGTTTATTTTTATATAATCTAAAAATTCTACTTGAAACTTTTTTTTCGATTAAGTGTGCCACCGTTGGATTCGGTTTGGGTATAAATAAGCCTGGTAAACGTGCTTTTAAGTTCAATTTCACATCCGATAGTAATCCCTTCTTTTTTTAGATGTCCAATTTGTTTTCCACTTTTCAATGCCAAAATCGATAGAATCTTACTATCAGGAATGTGGCAGAGGTTGCCGGGATGGACAATTGGATAATTGCATATTATTTTATAAATATGCAGATTACTATGTTCAACAGAAACTCATTTTCTACGGTAAATATAAATTACTGCAATGGGATGTAATTTAAGAACAAAAATTTACACAACAGAACCCGATGGAAAAAAACTCGCTATATGGATATGTCAGCTCTTAAAGACGTGGTTTCATTTTGTGAAAACCGCACCGTTTGCCGCAATGTCAAAATTGCAAGTTTCCTTAATGAATTACCCATTAGCTGCAGTCGTGATTCGCCAAGTTGCTGCGCCGTTTGCGGCTCCAATGTATGCATAACTATTGTTTCGTTAGAACAAATTAAAATTTTAACTTTTTTAAATTTTAATTTAGGCAAGATATGACGAAATTGATGTAATCGAATATGTTCGTGATATCAGAGATTCAATTTCGTCTTGCAGCTTCACCAGCTTCACCATTAAATACATCGTGGATGTCTGTCTCTCTGAAAAAAAGTAAGTTGTATTCTGGCGGTAATTTAATGTGTAGATGTGCTAGACAAATTAAATTAGTTCTCTTTTATTAGTTTTTAGAAGTTAATGACTATGCCATGTCTGGCAAAGGACAGGGTTGGATAACGGACAATGCTTATAGATTGATTCAACAACTTGTTCTGGACGAAGAATTACCTGTGCGGAAGGACGACAAGCATACGCCAAGATTCACCTTGGAAATAATTGGTCATTGCAAAAGTTTTTTTATTTGATTAATAAAAAATAATCTAAGTCTTTAAAAAAAACTTATTTTCTGGTTTATTTCAGTATCCGTTTTTTATGTTACAAGATTTTGGCGTAGAGTAAAGGACTGAAATATAGTCAATATTTCAGTCCCAGAAATTTCGCTTGGTTTCGCAAAATTCGTTTCCCATTTTTTTTTCTGTGTCGACTAGGCCAAGGCTAGCCCACCCCCCTCTGAATATAATAGATTCCCCCTTTTTTGGGTTGTCTTCCCTTTATTCTGACTTGGCCAAGGTTATCCCCTACCCTAGCATTAACAACTTCCCCCTTGTTTGTTGTCTCCCCTCTGTTCTGGCTGAGCCAAGGCTATCCCCCCTTGGCGTTAACCTCTTTCCTTTTTTTAGTCACCCCTTTCCCTCGTTCCTATAGATGTTTATGCCCTCTGGCGATTTATAAAGTAATTTATTGCCTCACTATCAGCAATTTATCGCATTCTCTATAGACTGTTTATAGATCTTAATAATATTGTTGGCTTTTGAAATCAGAAAAATCCAATTAAACAAATGACTAACCTGAAAGATTCATGATTTCATGATCAATATTCGAATTTCTTCTTTCAATTTTTCTTTAAGACATAAAAGATTTTTTGACACGTGCAGCTTTTTTTTAGTTCACTTTTCCAGGATGCTATCAATTTGACTAGGATAACCATCAAAGGCACAACTCCTAGCGATTTATACGGATTCTTTTGACGTGTAGCTCTTATTGTCTCTAATTGTCTCAACTTAGTCTAGAAATTTACCGTGCATCTTTCATTAGTTTAGTTCGTATAGATTGTGGGAGAAAAAGCGAGTTGGTGGGTTGTGGGTGGGCATGTGATTGAAGTTGACGTGACGGAACAGAATACGTTGCAGTGGCTATCGAAGATGAAGAATGTGATTCATCACCTCCAGTTCGGGGTATATTTCCGCGGATTACAGAATGACGATACAGATTACAGAATGATATTACAGATCATTACATTTCAAAATTAATTAAATTTTGGAATAAATAGTGAACACTTGCCGTTTTTTGCTGTTTTTTTCTGGCACCACCAATAATTTTTTTCTGCATTAAATACAGCAGGTGGGTTGCCTTGGCAGTGGCAACGAATTTACCACATACATCAACCCAATAGTAAGGTTTAGACTCTTGCTGTTGGTTGTTTCGGAGGAATGAATTTATCTTTTCGTCACCACCCGACGAAAGAATCACGGGATTTGGGTTGTTTCGTACCGCTTCCAAATTTTTCGACTTGTAATCCTCTTGTAATAGGATTTTTGGATTAAATCTTTCTGACTGCTGCTGCAACTACAATTCAAGATACTGGACTCTTTCTTCGAGTTTTCTTCTTTTTTCCTTTCTTCAAACTTCTCCATCTCTTCGGCAATTCTTTTTCTGTTTTCTTCTTGTTCCTTCTGAAAAATATCTCGATCCTGTAAAAGTTTCTGGTAGTATTCAATAATTGTTTTTGAAGGACAAACAATTTCTTCCATTGAAAGATGTTGGGATAAAGATAACGATTCAGTGATGCCGTCGGTGTTCGCTCGTGACGGAACAGATGATGTTGTAGCGGCTATCAAAGATGAAGAATCAAGGACGTTGTCAACACCACCGACCGGAAAATGGTTGGTGCTCACACGTGACGGAACAGATGATGTTGTAGCGGCTATCAAAGATGAAGAGTTAAGGACGTTGTCAACACCACCGAATCATCACCACCGAATATCCATGGTTGCCTTTTTGGCGATCGCCAAAGTCCACCTTTAGAGCTCACGCGATCGCGCGCATATTTCGTTACATGTGTGCAAAATAACTGATTTCCGTAGAGTAACGTGTAATCTATTTTCAGAACATATATGAGGAACAACTGTATGAAATAAAAGTAACTTAATTAAATAAGAGTTTTTTTTAAGTAATTAAGAGTTAATTCAATAAAATAAGAGTTACCTTAACAAAATAAGTGCTATTCAAAATAAATGCTACATAAAAAGTTACCGTCATAATTTAAGAGTAAAATTAACCAATCAAGAGTTACTTTACTGAAATAATAGTGACCAAATAAAATTAAAAGAATAAAATTAATTATTTAAGAGTTAAAGTAAATAGAAGAACTTCATACAACTAAGTTACTCTCGTCAATATGAAGTTAACCTATTCACCAAGACTTTAGTGGGAACGAGACAGTGGAACTCCTGTGTTTGTTAATCTCCTGTCCATTTAGATGTCATGGAAAATATTTCTCCTAGGAATTTTTTTTCGAAATTCCAGGACAATAGAACTCCATTAAAATTAAAATCACTCTAAATACTAGACAATAGCATCCCCCGAATAATATTATTTAAAAAATATTAGACAGTAGTTTATTCGCTACAAATTAAATTAAATTACATTAAATTAATTGACAATGGATCTCCTAGACAATAGATATCCCAACGTACCAGCGTTTAACAAGGTGAAATAGATAGTGTTGAGCAGAGCCTGTTGAGTAGAGTGTCCCGTTTTTCTTTTCGCCTTGAATTCGATTAACGGTGGTCACTAATGGTCACTACATGTTAAGCAAACCGCCAAAATTATATAATTCAATGACGATTGTCGATGACAATAGTCTCCGACAATTTCGGGAAAGGAAGAAACCAATGGTGTCCGACAATTAAGGGAAACAGTAGTGTCAGCTCTTGTAGACTGCTTAGCAAGTAATAACCAACCTGAGAGCCCACGTAGTCTAAACAAAGGAATACACTGAGACAACAAAAATTTAAAACAGAGCATGAACATTTGTTTGCAAATATTTTACAATATAGTCTTATAAATGGTATCCGACCATTATAGAGAAGAAACAGGAGTGCCAACCTCGGAGTCTAGAGAAAAATACACTTATTGAGACTGCAAGGAAAGAGAGAATGTAGATAACAGTTAGAAAATCACACAATCAGGTCTTACTAATTGAATCGGAGAATATTTCAAGCGTGCAGATATTAGATAAAAAGATGAGTCAATGAATTCTCAAAAGGTGAAGTCTATTACCACAAAGGGTTTCGTTGCCTGGCGTTGTAAGTCGATTATATCCACGATGTCTTTTCTTATCAATAAAAGCATAGCCCACTGTATTTCAACATAGCCTTCTTTATTTAAGCAATCAACTGGCTGTATGGGCAGCAGTTTTAGGCTGTAGAACACCTGGGCAGGGCTCTATGTCTGTTTAACATCTTGGGAACACGTACTGGTGTGTTGTATTACGGTTACTGTACAGCAACAAATAAAATGCAATTGTTGCTTATTCTTATTTTCAAAATGTTTTCAGTTTGAACATCTTATTGAATAATTACAATTAATTAATTTATTATTGCTTGTCTTTATTGCTACGCTAGTGCTATTTTGCCAGCTACGGAAACTTAATTCTCTTCTAAACGATCTATCAAGCGAGAAAAATGTTATAAATTTTCTTATTTAATCATTTCTGCATAAATTGCTTGTACCTTGATTCGTGTGATAACCAAGAGTATCTGTTGACGGGGCGCTAAAACTGTTGTTGCTGTCAAGCATCTGATTCGCTTCTTGCATGCGCTCTAATTCAACGTTGACAATTTCCATTTTCTTGATTTCCCACGCGGCCATAGCTTGATCGATTTTAAGTCGAGTTAAACCTTTGAACAAATCTAAAAGGAGAAAATGTTACTGAAACACGAATTATTTTACAAAAGTAATAGGAATCCCCTTTAAACCTGGTACCAAGACATTCTGGAAAAGAAGGAATTTAAGCAAGAGATTCTTTGCCGGCCGGCTCAAGATTTTCCACATCAGGAACTCGTTCACAATAAATCAATTCGTTCTCTAACTGAGCTTCGGCTAGTGCTTCCACAGTTACATTCACATAGTATTGGTAACTAGTGTCATCATTGAAATGGAGTTGAGCTGACTAGAAATTTTCAATGGCGTCCTAAATAAGGATTACAAATTATTGAAATAATTTGCATGTTCAACAACATTAAGAACCTGCCAGGGTTTGGAATGTCAATGTAATTTCGTGACGTATGACGTTAAGGCAAACGTCACCGTCAATCGAAAAGTATTACGTCAAACGTAAAATAAAAATAAGTCAACGTAGCGTCAAATTTTTAAACCGTCAAATATGACGTTCAACGTCATAAATTGATTCAAAATGTTTTTTTTTTTACTTCGGAGTTATCTTAAAACGTTTACAAAGTCTTATCTATCAAAATAACCTATCTATCCTAATACTAGCCATTCGGTATCAGTAAAATGACCAAGTAGAATGCACCGAAAAATTGTTTTGTTTCAAGGAATGACGTTGCTGAATTTCTTGAGTAACGTCAAGCGTCACCATTAAACTTCAAGGTAAAATTTGTCTTACGTCAAACCTCACGGCCTAATCTTGATTACAAATATCTCTATAGCGCTTCTGCCAACATCAGTGAGGAAAGGGTACTAAGTACCTCTGGATTCAAATCTGGAGTTGGCGAAGCGTTTCCATATTTGCCTGCAGATAAGAAAAAATTCCATTGGCTGATTGCAGGTGATTTGCTGCCAGTTCAAGTCCCTTATTATTTTCTTGACTCTATACATTTGCAACTTGAGACCGGAAGGCAGCAAGATTAGAGAGGCAACTCATCCGATCATAACAAATTGAATTTGCAGCTGTAATGGAAAAAGGATGTTTATTTATATGAAACAATAATTATCACAATAAACTTATTCAGACTTGTATTTTCACTAAACAATTAAGCTTTATTAAATGCGGCTCTCCATTTAAACGGTATTCGCAAATCTTGGGTTGGAATTTTTCCTTCTAGAGAAGCAAGTTGGTAACAGTACCTAAATGTTTAATGAAATCTATATAATATTTTTAAAGTATAAAAGTATACAGCATTCATATCCTAGAAAAGCTGTGTTTTGAACTGACGAACGAGAGCGCCCTAGAGCCGAGGAACAACTCCTCGAAGAGGAGAGACAGAGGCAAGAAGAACTCGAGCAAAAGTTGTTCGATGAAGAAATGGACCGGTTGGCGCTAGAAGCCCTTCAAGCCGAAGAGGAACGTCTCCAAAAGTATTTTAAAAAATATCAAATTGTTTTTATTACTAGTTTTTGTTATCAATATCAATTCTCTTTTGTCAGATCCATTGAGGAAACGCAGCGCCATAATGAGGAAGAGCGCATCCGTTTCATGACGTCATCGACGAATGATTGTTCATGCAGATCCTTTGGCCACCAAGCCCTAAAACTTCTGGCAATTAGAGCCTGTTTAATGCAAAATGTAGCCCTACTTGCAAATAATTTCTGTCAATATATTCTTAATGTAAATAATTTTGTTTTTAGGCATTTAAACTGCAAAGCCACAATTTAAATGATATAACGGATGGAAATCCCCATGATACTCATGGTACAACTTGTCATGCCCCTGCAGCAACTGCAGTAATTCAACCTTCTTTTGCCACCCAAGAAAGTTCATCCATAGTATGAGTACTATTCCCAGTCCTTATTTGTATCAATCACCAACATGCCCATGTGGGATCAAAGATTGTTTGGATTTTCAAAAACATTCCCATTAAAATTTCAACAACTCGCATTTTCCTTTGGAACAAATGATACAGTACAAATGTAAGGATTTAAACAGGTTGTGAAACACGCTATAAACACACGACATAGTGAGTCATTCTCTGTCAGGTGTTACCATTTATAGGACAATATTTTAAAATTATCACGGAAGATAATTCTCCAAGTCATAATGTAGAAATTTAAGTTTGAAATGTCGACGATCGGGGCAGTAAATGAATGAATGCTGTTTAGAAACCATCGAATCACCTAAGTTTGGTTTTCTCTGCCCCTTTTTTGTTTCATCAGCTGTCAGTTTTCCTTGTTCCTAAACAGCATCCCTTCAATTACTGCCTCCAAAGTCTTTTACATTTAACATGCGTTCAAAATCCTAAATATTTTCTATTGTATTCATTTTTTTAGTTCTGCATACATAATTTGCCTATTTTGTCTAGTTATAATTTGCCTTGTTTGTGTAGTGGTTATAGCATTGGATTGACGATTCAAAAGTTGATGATTCTAACCCACACTCGGCCAATAAAAGTATAAAATCATTAACGATTTTGAACGCGTAGTAAATTTAAAAGACTGTTGCTTTTTTAGAAAAACCATTTATTCCTTAAAATGATCCGTTATGGGAAAAATAAAAAAATAAAATATTGATTTATTCATTTGTGATAATAGCCATTTATTGGGAAAGCAACAAAACAATTTAACAGCCACCTTGTCGCAACAAAGTAATAATCTAATATTGTACCAATATGTGGGTTATCGAACGAAGAACATTGTCGGAAAACAATATTTTACCAATAAAGACATGCTAGCTGGGGAAAATCAAACTTAATTCACAACACAGACAACATAAATTAACAATAAAGAACACTAATATATTATTGGATATGTATAACACAACAAAAAAATATGTAAAAATCATACCTAGTAATGATTCCAATCGACGACTCAAACGTGTCCAACGCAGAAACACAGTCGTGGCTTCTCAGTTTATTTAGCTCGTATATGGCACCGTTAAATTTTTCTGAATGAACTGCTTTGATTTTATGCTTCTCGTTTTCAATTACTATGTTACACTTACTTTTCCTTGCCCCTTGCCCCCGATCTCATTTTCACACGATCGTCAGTGGTCCGACATTTCTCTACTTTTTCTCAAATATCAGTTTCCTATATTTTTTCTCCCAAATAATAGAAATTGTTTTGTCTTGCCTGCTGGATAATGTTTCTACAACAGAGTTATCCCTAAATTCAGTAAGTTGTGAAGTACTATTTTCAGATCTCTTAAAGCAGAAATTGTGTGGTATAAATTCCACCGCGACCGGTCTAGTTGTAACTCACAACTATAAAAAGGTTTGTCCCTCTTGTTTTTTTTATACAGATTAGCCAATATTCCGTTAAGCTCTCTTAAGAAATCTGTTGGCGGAGATCTGAGTGGAGTCCGAGAAAATCGCGAGATTGATCGAATATTTTTTTGTTGGAATAATGACATTTTATTCTGGCGGACGTCTTCTGTTTTTCCCAGTTTTTTTTAGACAGCAAGCGATTAGGACGATAGCCTCATTCTCCATAATTTGAGTTTTCCTAACCCAATTGAAATCTGAACTTTTTTGTTTTTTGAAACGCCTTGGAAGCGATGCTATCCGGATAAAAGTTATTTTGTGGATATCGTCTTTAATATTCAAAGAATTTTTTCCCTCTACTGTTCTAATACATCATGACAGGTTACAAACTTGTCAAAAATACGTTCACACTCAGAACGTTTGTAAAGCGAAATATTTAACACGTAGCATGATAGCCACCGCACGTATGAATTCCTCGCGGATGCTTAATATTTGACGTGCATGAACTGTATTGGCAACCATCAATCTGGTAACACGTCGTGCCTTGAACAAATCAAAGCTTTTGCTCGTTTATAGCTCTTTTAGACAAATATCTTTAACACGCCCTACTCATCACGAAGTGTTAATTTGTGACACTCAATACGATCGTGTAATGAAAGGAACCTAATTAGTTATATATTTTTTATTGAGATGTAGAATAACACACGTGAATCAATTCGAATACACAGTAGGGAAGCAAGTGAGAAAAGACAAAGAGAAGACAAGCAATTCGAACAGAGAACGTTTCCTTTTAAGAAACAACAAGTTCAATAGCGGATGTTTTGAACGGGAACGGAGACAGAAAAACTAATTTGGACTTCGTATCTGATATTGTAGTTGGACCGTTCAATGGAAAAAAACTCAACACCCCCCCTCCTCGCCAAACGAAAATGTATATGAATCCAAGAAGAAATCAGATTCTACTCTTTAGTCAGCGAATCACAAGTGTGATCTAATATATGCCAATAAAATGAATTGAGCTGGCAATGGAAAAGTAAAAATATTTGCGATTTGATGAGTGGTGGTAACATAAGCAATGGCGATGTCATCAATGTCTTATTGCTATTGGATTAAATGATAATGAATGTCAATGCGTCTGTTGCGTTGATGATGGATATAGTGTTATAAACCAAACAGATTGCACTCTGGTTGTCACACATGTCACACAATCATATATGCAACCCTTTCAAACTCATGTGACATGTCACATGAATCTGACAGGCGTCTTAGAAAAAAATGTATTTCTTCACGTTATAAATGTGTTTTCTTATCAAAAAGATTGAGTTCCCCCTTTCCTCCCTAACAGTAGATGCTAGTTCATTTCAGTATTGCCTAACTTGTTTCTAGCCGCAACTCAATCTAGTTTTTTTTAAATTTAATTATTGTTGACGAGTTGCTGTTTTGGCTCGTCTCTTGTTGCAGAAGAATTTCGTTTTAGTGTATTTCATCGTCTCGTCAAACTTGTCTCAGTTTTTCATTAAATGAAAACTACAAGAATTAATGTTAGAGTTAGTAAAAAAAAAATGTTTTCTATAAGTAAATATTCAGGTTTAAATTATTTGCAAGTCAAATTTGTTCATTATTTCACAATATAGCTATTAGGTCATTGAAGATACTGATGATGTTATTGTGTGTCAAATTGGATTTTTCACCGAGGAATCAAGGAACATGCAAGATATCATATTTATTCATATCATATTTTATTCAATGGTTCTATTCATTCTTCTTTCATTTATTAAACAATGTATATAATTTTGAATGATCATAATAATATAATTGAAGTACCACTGGTAAGGTTTTGTAGAGCAGATTTAAAAATTTTCTTTCGATGTGCAAGCGGTGGCTAACAAGTGAATGATAATGTAAAGGAGACAACTACTACGAGTACACACTCCACATATGTGAAATTTCTTTAAATACAAATTTTGTTGTTGATCATAATAAAATATTTTGCTCAATTGTGAAATTGGAAAAGGAAAAGTTATCCAACAGTACGTATGACTCAGTGTGCAATGTCCTGCCGTAACAGTTGAATCTTCAATTCTGCATGGACTGCTCATATTCCAACTCATGGAATGTCAAGCATTGGCTTTAAATATTACAGAACCATGTCTAAGCCAGAATAATAGAAACACGTTTTGTTTGGAATTTTGATGCTTAACCTGAGTTCCTTAAAGCAAACTTTTGAAAACTGCCGCCCATCATTGGACCATGGTCATGTTCACAAAGGAGTTTAATGATGCTTGGATTTTTCGTTACCCAGATCTCGATTGATCGATTGAATAGCTGTTGAAAAGGTATTTCACTCTTGCGAACCAGGTTTTTTAACTTTCCAATGTGATTTTCAAACGTAAAACAGCAGCTATACATTTCAAGTGAACCAAATCATTTGCATTCCTCTCCTAAATGTTGAAAATTATGAATATTATAAGTTACAAATTGGTCTCCGTAAGGACTTTTTGAAAAAAAATAAGACTAACAGACTACTGCATAAACTGCATTTGCTTCATCTTTGAAACTTACTTCGCATACAAAATTCTAATTTTCACGTGAAGCAAAAGGAAGTGCTGATAAAGTTCATCTGGAAGTCCATTCTTTAAAATGATTGGCAAAATGTATAAAAGAAGTGGCATGGGGACTCCTGCTACTCTCGACACTGGTTACCTTGGAACTGGGTACCCGACACTGGCTACCCATCCCGCCGACAATTATACAATCGACAAATTTTTAACTCTTGAAATTTACCCAATATCCAGGCAATAGGTGGAGTTTTACGTGCATGGATCCAGCTCAACACGCAATAGACCAATCATTGATAAGATCATGTAATGCAACGTAGTTTTTCCAAATATATTAAAGCTTACAAAACCATAGCATATTTCAATGTAGGAGTTTTATGGATTCACCTCCCTTGTAAATAAAATAGAAAAACTACGTTGCTTCGCATGATCTAATCGTAAAAAAACTGCAAAAAATTTCTTGTCTGTAAAATCTTTCTTATTTCGGCAATGCGACTTTTGCCCCAAAACCACCTGCCCCATGGCCACACTCACCGAAGGCTAGGCTATACTAGGTTAGGTACAATATCACAGGCTGGTATCATGGGTGCTGGTGTGGACCAGCACGTATCATGAGCTGGTATCATGGGTGCTGGTGTGAAGTGTGGCCATGAGAATGGTTACTGGGGGGCCAATGATCGCATGCCTTTTATTCTCCTTCTTCAATTTTCAGAGATAAATGATTGATATACATCGCACATATCCATATTTCGTGTTAATCAGGATCCATGCACCTAAAATTCAAGCTAAGAAATGTTGCCTAGAAATTGGGTACATTTTTAGAGGTAGTAAATCAGGAGGTAGCCAGTTTCGGGGTAGCCAGTGTCGAGGTAGCCAGTGTCGAGGTTAGCAGGTGTCGTTTTCGAAAATAGGCAAACAAAATTCAGTCGCTTTAAACCGTGAAAGTTTATCAAGTTTTCATGTTTTCCTTTGAAACTCCACACTTATGAATTTTTTGATTTGCACAAAAATGTCTGAAACTTCCTTCATCATTTTCCACGACAGTTTTACTTTCATAATTCTTCTGGCTTGAACCAAAATAAAAAGCAATTTCAGCATTGCTCTCATGTAAACTAGATGCATAGGATCAATACAGAATGTTTCGATCATATCTATAGGTAATGTTTCCAAAAGAGATGATCCGGCATGATATTGGACTTGATTTCTGATCGTGAAACGAATCATCAGTTCTCATCATAGCATCAATCCTTGGATGTGTGACTCTTCCCCTTTTCCCGGGTATGTTGACAACATAGTCACCCTTTGTTTCAAATTTTCTACATCCATATATGTAACAAGGTTTGAAATTATTTAGAAAACTGCATGCCGGTACATCACCAAGAAAAAGCTTAGATCTTCATCTTAATATGGCAGCCATTATAGTGAAACCCGTCATTGATCAAGTCTTTTAACATTCTGTCACAGAAATGTGTGAGATAAATGTTGACATTATGAAGCTTTGCGTTACCTTGATCAATTCTATGTCAAAGGGTTCTGTTCCATCAAGACGAAGTTTCCCAATGATAGGCCAAAATTGACTGTTAGAACTCCTACCCACATTTGTAACATCACAACCTACTAATAAGCCGAGTTCACAGCGTTGAGATATAAATTTTGCATTTACTGAATTAAGAGAAGCGACAATAGCATCTTCAATGCTAAAACAATGATACCAACCAGGGCTTACAGCAATAAAATCAACCTTTCCAGGAGTAGCCACCCAAAAATGTTTTGTACGTTTTCGGCAGGACCTACTACCTCCAAGTCATTACTTAAGACCAACACAACAGCGAGTAAAGGAAAAGGTTTGTAATAAACCGTTTGAATGTAAGCATTATAGAGAACTGGTAATAGCAATATATATTTTAAATTTTTGTATAGAAATTGCTAAAAAATCAGAACCTGGACCAAGTAAAAGCAGTTTACTACCTCTTAAACCAGCTGGACTTCAGAAAAGTTGAGTGTCTTGTGTGCTGTTCAGGAGTGTGACTTTATTTTTTAAATAATAATATTCTGATGGACAGAAAAGAAGAAGGAAAAGCAGATCGACAATAAAAACACAATTAAACGATACAACGAGCAAACAATAAATAAACAAACAAAAATAAATAAAAATAAAGCCTGAGAAAAGCGTGTGACGTGTTTACTTTCTCAGATCTGTGCTGGATTACTTTTGTGTCAGATTCTGAAATGAATAGAAATCAGCGGCAGCTGCCAATCGGAAAATTCAGGAAAAACTGATTCATTATTGTGACTGATAATTTTTTTTAATTTTTATCTCAACAGAAAAATCTTTGAACCTGATGACCAGTGGAGTCTGCGACAGTCTTTTATGGAAAGTATGAGAGGAAAAATGCTTTCAAACAAAAGTCTTCTGAGAATGGCTGACAATCTAGTTAACATGGAATTCGTAGGAAAGGAGTAAGTATCTCTATAGTATAGGCTATTGTATCCGACTCGTGACTTAACTTTCTGATAACAATTAAACTTAAGATACCGTATGCAAGCTCTACAAAAAGTCAAAAAGTCAGCTGGAAGCTTATTGACCCAATTCAGAAAGGAGAAAAGTATTGCAATGCAAACTAATCGAGGTATAGTAAAAAGAAAAATTAAGCAATTAAAGATCAGGTATTCTCAAAATGTCATCTTTATCGTTCTAGAATATTGGTCATTATTGGATTAGGAAACTTTGTTCTCCTGATGATGCAAAACACCATGAAGATATTGAATCTGGTCTTGGTTTAGAGCCAAGTCGCAATTAAAAAATTATCCAAGATTCAGCAAGGATGTGTGGAGTCTACCTGGAAGTTAATTCCACATTTTCTCTGACGAAATGGTAAGATTTTAAATACAAATGGTTTAACAACATCAGATAATTATAAAATTTAGGACAACCGATGTTATTTTGGATTGCACACTTATTAAGTATGCCCAGAATAATTTTCGGAAATTGTCCAGAGAACGGGCTTGCGAACTCGCATTTTACAATTTGCTAAGGTCTCAATACCTGATCATTCTCATTAAAGAATCCTATTTTTCTGAGGAATTTGTGTTGAAACACACCACCAGCTGTATCGTTGACCACCACTTCACTGAGTAATTCTAATATAATGCTATTTTTGATTATTACATCAAATTTTGATACGTTTTGTTTCCTCCTTCAGGCTATGTTGTATTAAAAAAAAATTGGATTTGGAGATGCAAAGTTTGTTTAATCTGCCGGTTTCTTTTACACTCCAAGTGAAAAACTTTTTGGAGAATTTTATTTCTCAAAGTTCAACTGACCTGCTCGTTTTCTCTAAGGATCTATCTGGGAATAAAAAAAAACATCGTTTACAAGTAAATGTAAAATATTTATTGTAGAAATTTATTTTTAATTTTTTACTTTTTAATTTTAGGCTGGCTTATTCACATAATTTGTATGCATCTAACATCGGCAAGGGGCAAGATATTTGTGTTAACGTAAAGCAGATGCGATGTCCCGCAAAACTTTTGGAACTGTTCGATCTATAATGTATGAAACTATTGAACAAGAAGACGACCACATTATCTTCAGAGAAGCCCCTTGGTTTCATCCTGGGAATTGCTAAACTGATTATATCACTAACTTCAATTTGTCATTTGAATTCTTAAGTAAGCTGGTATCCCCTTTTAGACTCATTATTAACCCCGAACAGTTTTCCTTTTAACACCCGCTCTTACAGTGAACAGTGTTCAAGCTGCAATACTCCCATCTCTAAAGGAAAAGAAAAGACTCACTCAACCTGGATGCCACTAAAATCGGCCAGGGTACAGATGTACATGTTCACGTAAAGTGGATGCAATGTCCCGCTAAACTTATGGATCTGATGTACGGGGTGATTTAAGAACAAGGCGACCATGTCACTTTTCAATGAGCAAAGAAGCCTTGTTTAATCCTAACAGTTGTTAGTTTCTGTCTTCCGTGTACTGTGGAGAATTCGGAAGGTGATTATCTTTGTGTTCCAAGGTTTGTCGTCACGAAGTGGTATGGCAACAGCACCCTATTATTTTTCGAACAGTTTCGAAATGTGGTGACCACAAGTCTCGCTAGCCACTGTTAAGAGCAATTTCCATCGTAACAACGTCAAATTGGTTCTCCTAATCTTCTTGTTTCCTTCTTGTGTGTGTTTGCATTATAAGTGTCATTCACAATTTTGTGTCACATATTTTTTGTGCTTGACAGAAACAATGACTGACGCCGGAAGGACGCATCAAAGCTTTGCATCTGACGTCCATTGCATATTCTCTAAAATGAAAGCATCATTTTCATATACGTACAGTATCCTTAAAAAAAACAGTCAAAATAAAAAAAAACAGACACCTATCCATATTGCGGGGAACTGTGTTCGGCTTCTAGCCTAAATTTTGGGTAAGGAACGAAGAAAAATGTTGGAAGAAAGACCCCCCACCTCTTCGAAATAAAAAAGATGGATGAAACCAAACAGGCTGTCAGGAATAGCATTAGGCTCACTGTCAATTTTTCGAAAAGTGACAAGAAAATGGGGTGTTATTAGTATGGTGCGCCCACTGCACTGTTTGTAGCGAACGTAACGAAAAACAGACACTTTTTTCGTCATCACCAACCGTTGTCTGCTATCGTCGACTGCTTCGCATCATTGCCATGTTAGCTTTTTGTGACGATCCTTTTTATTCAATATAAAATGCTACCATTAAATTAAAAAATAAATCAACTAACACTTAGAATTATTCTTTCATGTTTTTTGCATTGCCCACTTTTGAAGTAAATTATTTCAACTGACAATAATTAAATGGAAAGCCACCTAGCGGTCGAAAACATAACCCTATGCAAAATTCACTCTCCCGCTTTATAGCCCAATCATCTTAAAAGAAGTGAGGACGTTCTCGCCCGGCTCCTTCTATTGCAACTGTAAAGAAAAATATTAAGAACGGGAGGCAGATGAATGCGGCAACGGCCACTGCATCCAGCGCAACAGAACATGTCCCACGATTACGATTGCGAAGACGGATCGAAACGTAGGGTCGGAATGCAACGGCAAATTTTGCACCTTCTAACCGACGGAACTCGCCTGCCAAAACGCCGCATTCACAGCCAAATCATATAACTGAGACAAAAAAAACGATTGCGGCGACTGGATGAACGAGTATTGGATGGAAAGTCGCCGTCGTCTAAAAATACCTTCTTCAAAGCGCTCTGACTGACATTTTGGAGTATTCTCCTTCCCTGAAATTTCGCAGATTTCTCCTCAAAATGATTACATTGCCATTACATTTGTTTCATTATAAACTGACTGCAATGGCAGTGATATTTCTTTTTCGTTCGCTTTTCTTTTGTGCAGAACGAGCAAAGTCCGCAGCCAGACTTTCACTTTGAATACAGTGCGTGCAAAAGAGTTCACTTTTACATTTATAAAAGAGAGAGTAAGCCATTACCTTTAAGTTATTCATAAGCCATATGTTATTTGAATATTGTAGAATTATTTGATGTCTTTCTTTTTTCATATTCCTTAAGATAGCACACATCCAGCAATTTCTCGATAGGTAAGAAAGCCCCAGGCAATTACCCCATTACTTATTACACACATTATGCAAAATCCAATTCTGTTAATGGATACCAGAAATATCTTTATTCTTTTTTTAACGTTTATATGAAAGCTGGATCTAATGATCAAAGAAAGAAAGAACGGCTTCTTTTACAACAATTACATTGGCGCAAGGAATGGATATGAGTACTAGCAAATTTTAGACCATATATTATACAATAAGAAAAATGTCACGGGAGTGAGAAACCCCCCACAGACTCAGTTGAGTTCGTAATCGGTCAGATCGGTCGGATACTGTACAACCCAAAGCGTACTTCCTGAATTGGATTTGGCATTTTCTTGGTTGGTAATTTATTCTAAAGAAAATTTCATATTAAACAAATTTAAAATTTGGGGCAACTGACTTCTTAGAAACTTACAATAACAGATGAACTGGCCATTGCAACTTCACTTCTTACTTGAACTTTTAACCCACCACAAGAATCACACACCAACGCTGCTTCCTTTCTCTTTCGAAAAATACGAGCTATGTTTTTTTTTTGTACAAATCATTGCTCTTTCAGCGATTGTTGGCTTTCTTTTTGGAGTGGTTCCTGACATTTTGGAAAGAGAAAGAGCCGTCTTGAATGGAAACGAATAACTAACACAGAATAAAAGAACAAATTTTGTCCACATTACTTATTACACACATACCAGAAAAATCTTTATTCTTTTTTTAACGTTTATATGAAAGCTGGATCTAATGATCAAAGAAAGAAAGAAAGGCTTCTTTTACAACAATTACATTGGCGCAAGGAATGGATATGAGCACTAGCAAATTTTAGACCATATATTATACAATAAGAAAAAAGTCACGGGAGTGAGAAACCCCCCACAGACTCAGTTGAGTTCGTAATCGGTCGGATCGGTCGGATACTGTACAACCCAAAGCGTACTTCCTGAATTGGATTTGGCATTTTCTTGGTTTGTAATTTATTCTAAAGAAAAATTTCATATTAAACAAATTTAAAATTTGGGGCAACTGACTTCTTAGAAACTTACCATAACAGATGAACTGGCCATTGCAACTTCACTTCTTACTTGAACTTTTAATCCACCACAAGAATCACACACCAACGCTGCTTCCTTTCTCTTTCGCAAATTACGAGCTATGTTTTTTTTTTGTACAAATCATTGCTCTTTCAGCGATTGTTGGCTTTCTTTTTGGAGTGGTTGCTGACATTTTGGAAAGAGAAAGAGCCGTCTTGAATAGAAACGAATAACTAACACAGAATAAAAGAACACATTTTGTCCACAATACTTATTACACACATTATGAAAAATCTCATTCTGTTAAAGGATACCAGAAAAATCTTTATTCTTGTTTTAACGTTTATATGAAAGCTGGATCTAATGATGAAAGAAAGAAAGAACGGCTTCTTTTACAACAATTACATTGGCGTAAGGAATGGATATGAGCACTAGCAAATTTTAGACCATATATTATACAATAAGAAAAATGTCACGGGAGTGAGTAACCCCCCACAGACTTAGTTGAGTTCGTAAAATAATTGTGTTCAAAATTAATTAAAGTATAGAAACGCTAAACGGGACGATCTATTTCTGCAAAATCCGAGTTTCAAGTGCCACAGGTGTAAACTTTTGCAGAGTAGTCCATGCTTTCTTTTGACAGAACTTTTGTTTTTGGCAGAAATTCAAGTTAGTGGGCGAGCGCATTTCAAGACGATGTTTAAAAGCTTGCAGAAGTTGGGATCAGGCTACCAAAAGTTTGAATCTTAGCTAAGGAAACACTCCGATAGGCTACTAATTTTCCACTGCTGTAAAATAGTTCGTAATAATATCATCCATTTGTTACTAATCTGACGATCGCATTAAAGGAAGGTAAATGGGGTATAAATAAGTACTCCTTGTTCCCATTCCAATGCAAGCGCATCATGCCCTGTGCCAGCAGCTGGTTCTAGAAGGTTGTATCCAGAGTAGCGTTCGGTGGTTGGATCCTATCCTGTCTTAAGCAATAGTCGACGTATATTGAAGTCTTTTTTGGTCCCAATGTAATTTGTGGTTACACTTATTGTCCACAGACTTGAATTGTTTTTCTTTCTCTTCAGTTTGAGGTTCGAATTTACCATTCAAAATGGCTTTGTCTCATTGATGTTGGAGTGAAGATCATTATTTCCAAAATTATAAGAATAGTGACTGGGATGGAAAAAGACATTATTAATTTTGTCGACGAATTTGGGCAGCTAATGTGGACCTTAATAATTTGGTAACTGAAACAAAACGACAAAAACATCATATCAGATGGTTAAATTGGATTTCATTGTCACTTGAGGTTAATAGATTTTAAATGAGCCCGGGGTACTGGAGTACATCTCGCATGCTGTGGAACGCAACGACATCGAAGGCAAGACTCAATAATATCGCTGAAAAAGTCTTCATAATTGGCTGCAGATACGTTGAAGAGCTTAATATTGTAGACTGCTATTTTAAAAGCGCGATTAATATCGATATCTTTCCTATCTTTATTAAGACAGCTGTACAAATTCAGCAAAATAAAATGATTGGGAAAGGATTCATATTTCTTTAAAATATGTAGTTTAATTAATTTGTTTTGGTTCTGGAATAAAAATTGTTGACGAATCTGACATGTGCGGTGTTGGATGTGGGAACACAGCATACAATGTTCATGCAAATGGAGGTTTTTCTAACTTGATTTAAGATAATGAATGGTCCAATTTTTATGAAATTTTTGTTGATCTATGACTACAATTTGTCAATATGTACAACAAAATTGTTTGTGTTTGTGTTTTAAAAAATGTGTGCCCAATTGTATACAAAAAACAGACTATACAAAAAAATGTCAAAATCGAGCTAGGTATTCTTCATTGAAAGTGGTTTTCATTTAGCACTTTTCAAGATCTGCAATCCAGGCCAAATAATAGGGTGCTGTTGCCATACCACTTCGTGACGACAAACCTTGGAACACAAAGATAATCACCTTCCGAATTCTCCACAGTACACGGAAGACAGAAACTAACAACTGTTAGGATTAAACAAGGCTTCTTTGCTTCTTGAAAAGTGACATGGTCGCCTTGTTCTTAAATCACCCCGTACATCAGATCCATAAGTTTAGCGGGACATTGCATCCACTTTACGTGAACACGTACATCTGTACCCTGGCCGATTTTAGTGGCATCCAGGTTGAGTGAGTCTTTTCTTTTCCTTTAGAGATAGGAGTATTGCAGCTTGAACACTGTTCACTGTAATTCCTTTTACAAAACCTCTAGCTAGTGCATCACAAATAAAAGCAATTGATTTTACCACAATCAATGAAATCAACGATATCTGTCGTTGACATCAACTTCATTTTCTTCTAAAAGTTTATTTCAAAAGGGTTCAAGATAAAGATTTAGATCTGATGGTTTCTCCCCGTCTGCACAAAAAATTGACACAGGGAATGGACGAATCATTCGCATTCTAGACTCGATAAAGAATTGGCCAGAAAGCTTTTGTTCCTTTTTTATAAAGATTAGACCCGTCAATACTGAATTGTAATGTAAATCCGTTCCCACCATCAGTAATACCACATTTCAGATTGAAAAGAAGCCCTTTGATAAGTCCAAAATGTTGAAAAGAATCGGAATTTATTTTTTTCCTAGGGGTTTTTACAAATTGTGCGTGCATCAGTATGGATGTTATGACCGGTTATGGCCACGACCAACAAAAAGATTAGTAAAGTCTTTAAAAGCCGGCCGTATAAGTCTGTGTTCAGTAACAATAGCTCCAAATCGTCCGTCAGAAAAGGCTGATTGGTCACTACTTGAAATATTACTTGATGACATTTCTTTGCTGTTTCTGTAGTTGTCTTCAGGTGGTTGTGTTAGAAGTGGAATTTCATCCTCTTCAATTGTCGAATCTAAAGCGCCGAACAATTTTGCAGCCCGTAACATACACAACATACGTACATTCCACTGACTAAAGTATTAACGTGGTTTTCCATGATCAAAAACTAATGCAATTGATGGTATTATTGACAAAGAGCTTTCTCATGTGAACCAAAATAAACATGCTGTTACTTTACTTATCAGTTAAATGGTTTTCATTCCAGTTCTCGGCTAGCCCAGTTCTCTTCGGGATTTCGATCAATTATCAAATTCATTCATACATAATTATCAATCACTGATCACACATTTCTTATAACAGTGAAAATCATTCATAAATTATACAGAAAACAAAACTATTAACTTCAAAACACTCTTCCGGGCGGTTTGAACCATTATCTAATTTAACCATCTAATTTGGAATAACCACTGGAAGCTAAGATCATAGTATCTGAGCCCGGCTGTTACAGACCTGTTTCATTGCTGTGAAACGTACTCTGTAAACCAAGGGTAGTACAGACTATTTAAAAAAAAACCTGTACCTGGTACTCGGAGTACGTTACCCAAAGTTGTTGCGTCCCTGATCAAGTGCTGGGAAACTTATTCTGTGAACCAAAAGCAATCCAGACTTTTTTTAAATACTCATTTTAAAGTCTGTGTCACCGAGTATGTTATCAAAAAATGTTACAGCCCTGATCCAGTGCTGTGAAACTTACTTTGTGAAACAGGTGTAAAACAGAATATTTTCAATACCCTGAATGAAGTCTGTAAGCCAAAGTATAGAAATATTAGTAAAAACAGAGGTGTTACTTGTCTGTTTTAAGTCGGTAATACAAAGAAAATATGTTCAATGTATTACAATGAATAACCAGTGAACGCGCGTACAGGCAAGTTTTACATGCAGATTACAGACATTGAAAATCATACCTAATTCAGAGTCGTTACAGATCTGTTTTCAATATGTTTCCCGGAAAACGGAAAAACATAGCTGAAACACAGTCTGCTACAGGGATGTATGCAACCTGGGATAGTGGCGTTGGGTTTTCCTTATCAATTTCATATTTCACAATTGGTTGACATGACTAGTAACCTCACACATTTCACTTTCTAAATCTATCTCAACAAAGTAATTAATATCTTGATTGTGATGACGAGTTACAGTCCATGCAGTACTTAGACAACAGTGGAATGCAAATGAAATGCCCAATGTGAGAACACGTAAATCATAATCTAAATAAAAGCACAGCAAATTATTAATAAACATTTCTTAAAACATTAAATGATAAACCCATTTGAAAATTACGGTATGCAAAAATTACACCACCTGTGCCTTATCACGAGAAATTCAAATATGAAAGGGTCAAAATGATATAGACATACCCTAATGAAATAATGGTATTCCTTTCCCTACACGATGACACACTCACTAGTTAGAGTAACCCAGTTTCCTTTTCAGGACTTCAAGTTTAGATATTGGAATAAATCGGTAATATAAAAAATATGAACTATAGCAAATATGTTTTACATTTGTAACATTATCATATAGCTACATGGAAATCTTACCAATTTATCAGAAACATGATTTATAAAATTATCTTCAATTTAAGATACCAGACAAAAATAAACAAATTTAAATGAACATTTTGAAATTAGCTTACTCATATCCCCCAGTCTTTATTCCTTATAGACTTATCCGTTAGTGTTTATGATGATTCATTTCCTGGTCTTCTGAGTCTTACTGTTCAGAAGTGCCATGTTATTAATCTTTGGATTTTTACAGAATCAAACTGCATTACATTTTTTATTTACTGGTTTTCATTACAGCTTTTCAAATCTTAAGCATTGGAAGATTTACAAACTTTGTAAATGAGTCTCGATCAATATTTTCCTAAATGAACCCATTTGAAAGTTTAGACATTGTTGCTTACTGACCGGCCTTTGATTTTGTCTTACCTTGTCATTTTCTTTTGCCTCTTGTTGTGAGATACTGTGAAGACCTCAGGTAGCACAACACACTTAATGCTTTCTAATATGTAAAAAAAAAATAATTTATGTGTTTGATATATTTACAGAGAGTTACAAATTAATGATAGTATAGTATTAGATATAGATATCCAATGCGTAATTGAAAAAAAATGCAAGGCTATCGAGTTGCTAAATGTAACTAAAACTAGGGTTGACTAAAAAACGTGGGGGTCTCATCGCCCCGATTAAACAACCTGCCTGCGTTGAGGAAACTTCGGCACAATCCATCGTTGAAGAGGAGAAGCCTGACGTAGAAGATCTTCAAGAGTTCGAGAGGTTTGAGAATACCCCACCCCTCCAAAAATACCAAAAAACCTTGCAACTTTGAACTTGTATTCCTGTTATTGTCCCAATTTATAGTTGCTTTTATCGTCCCCTGCTCTAATGTCTAAAAACCTCAGTAACTTTCTTTGCTTAACAGACCATGTTTTTCAAAATCTCACCAAATTCAATGCTTTCCCAAATCTTGGGTATTTTGAAGTAAAAAAATTGTAAACTTTTTATCTCAACAGAAAAATATTCCAACCAGATGATCAGTGGAGTCTAAGACAATCTTTTATGGAAAGAAATAGAGAGAGAATGCTGTCTAACAAGAGTCTTCTTAGAATTTCAGATAAGCTTGTTAACATGGCATTTATGGGACAGTAGTAAGTATCTTTATAGTATAGACTATTGCATCTGACTACTAAAGGTTCTTATAACAATTAAACTTTAGATACCTTTTATCGAAGATCTCCAAAAAATCACTAAGTTATCTGTAAACTTATTGGTGCAGTTCAGAGACGAGAAAAGACTAATGCGAAGCAACGGAGGTAAAAAGAAAAATTAAGCAATTGAATATCAAGTATTATCAAAATGTTATCTTTATCGTACTAGAATACTTGGTCAACAGTGGACTAGATAACCTTGTTCTCCTAATTTTTCAAAAAGATTGCGATAATATTGAATCTGGTCTTGGTTTGGAACATGATCTCTATAAAAACAAATATTCAAGATTCAGCCAGGCTGTGTGGAGTCTATCTACAACTGAATTTCTCCTCGTCCCCTGCTCTAATGATGTCTATTGTCTTTGCTTTTGAGACCATGCTTTTGAAAATCTCGCCAAATTCAATGCTTTCCTATATCTTCGGTATTTGGAAGTAATTTCAAATTCCAGGATAACTAATGAATGTGTAGGGGAGACCGGACCCACCATGGACTGCCTACCAAATTAGAAAGCGTTAAACACACTATTCTAGATATTTAAAATCAAATATAAAAAATACATAAATTTTGTATAGAATTTAATTCTACGTCTAATAGACTAAGTAAAAATGATTGTATTCAATTTTTTCATAGAATTTTTTTAAAATGTAAAAATTCGTAAATTTGTTCCTATTGATTTGGTCAATTGCGAGTTAAGAGCGTCCTAAAAGAAACCTTGTCTGGCACCATTCACGGACGGCAAATGATACCATGCCAGAATCGTCACCTTCAGTGGTTCCACAGCCCAAGTCCACTATTTCGATTATGCTAATCATTACACAGTCAACACGAATGGCCTGCGAACACTACCGCTGAAGTTTATTGAACACCCGCCCCTTGCATTCAAGTGTCGCGTTGATGGAATTAACGAATTGTCGAGGCCTTGTTATCAGCTTGCGGGAAGCGAGTGTTTGACCGTTTTTGCCTCAAGGTCGTCTGTGGAGTAATTTATGTCCGATTCTTATACCCGGGTGACGTCAATTTGGTCGAGAAACTATGCGTGGATCGAATCCCTAAAAGACCTTGTTTAAAAGAACTGCTCTGAACCTCCGGAAGATCTTAAAGAGAGAGTGAAAAAAGTGTGAAGAAAAATAGTTTTCAATTGGAACTCTATGTGGAAAGCTTCCACCATGGGTGATGAGAAGAATGGTGAAGTCACGCCATACAACAGAACTGAAGCGTATGCTGAGGCAGGCCACTACGGTGCTACCGTCGTTTCTCCCGGTTTCAAGAGCTCTTATGGCACATTTACATGTAACGGGATTTGAAACATTTATTTTTAATACTTAGACAGGTATAATGGTAAATTTACTTAATAAAAAGTAAGTTTATTTATAGTACAATATTTAAAAATTATCAAGATATTCTCCAAGTCATAATGTTGAATTTAAGTTTGAATTTGATGATTTGATGAAATCCGAAATCAATGTCATTTTGGTTATTTCAGATTGGATTAAAGCAAGAAATGTGGCATCTAACCAATCAACATAATCGGAAGATTTATAAATTCATGAAGGAGATATTAATTCAGATAACGATAACGAAATGCAAGATAATCAATTTCATTTGAAGGAGGATGAATTGTTTTCAATGATGCGTGGTAATAGGGCATCCCGTAATTAGAGTACAGAGAATAAAACTGAAGAGGAAAATTATAATGAAACATCCTAGTTTTAATTTAATGGTTACATAAACAACGATAAATGGAAATCACCTGTTATACAATTTTATAGCGGGTTATCTTTCCATGGTGTTATTATGATTGCAACATGTGTCGCTTGATACTCTTTCACAAATAATGCTTTGCAAAATTTATTAAATATATTAGGATAAATTTTTCCCAAGGATTCACAACTTTCGCGCCTACAACCTAATTGTTAAAACAAAATTCCAAAATGCTATATTGAAAAAAGTTCTTTTGCCCATCGGAATCATTGATTCATTGTCATGAACAAATTATGGAAGAAAATAAAATGTTTAAGTGGCCATTCATTGGGGTGAAGGAACATACAAAATTTTACTTGGCCCTCAACAGATGTTTATATTTCTTCATGTCTGTGGCTGATCAACTGAATAGGAATTTTTTGGACTTGGGAAGCATATAAAAAGTATTGCAGGAAAAAATAATCCTGCGAACGTAATATCTGACGTCTATGATGGCTTGATAATGTATGCCCAGTATTCTGAAAGGCAAAGGGGCAGTACAGAACTTGGGATCCACTGATCCACCGATGGGGTTGTCAGTTTTAAGACAACTAATACGGCAATTTGGCCGGTTCAATTCATCATTCTCTTACTTCCTCCCTCAAAAAGAAAAAAAATCCCTGTTTGAGTAGTGGTTTGCCAAAGGTTAACCTAATTGCAATGCGCTTTTAAGAGGATTTTGCGAAGAAATAAAAAATCTCCATTGCCGTTTTCCATGGAAAAGCAATAATCAAATTATGACTTCAAGTCTTCAACAGTTTAACTGTTAGGCTTTTGCTGTGATTGTTCGTGCCTCAGTTCAAAACTCTGTGAAATTTAGTGGCTTTTTTGGATGCAGTCGTTGTGAAAATAGTGGGACGAGGGTAGAAAATAAAACAATTTACAATTAAGAAGAAATTTTAGTATTAAGGGATAAAAATTATGTTGAAGAGTGTGCAAGAAGAGCAAATGAATGTTAATACCCAGTAAAAGGGGTAAATGTAAATTCTGTTTTGAGTCTTCTTCTAGCTCAGTTTGACATAATACTTAGAATACTTTTTGATTCTATGCATTGTCTAGACCTTGGGGTTATGAAGCAACTGACATCACTTTGGTTCGATTCCAAAAATTGTGATGAACCGTGGTACATGGTATTATCAATAAAAGATATTAACAATAAATTGTCTAATGTATTTCCGTCTTTAAATGTGTCCCGATTACCTACCAGCCTAAGTCTACGTCCAAGTTAGAAGTTCTCAGAATGGAGAAATGAACTGCTGTCGACAATTTATTTTCAAATGATTTCTTCCAGAACCGTTTTACAATAATTTTTTTTTTATTCAGTACCTCCATTTACCTACTAAATCAGAAATCTGTTATCCTTTATGAGTTAAATATCCCCCCACTAAATTATTTACTTATTCGTCAAGGATTTCCAAAAATTATAGGGCCTCGGTAATATGAGTTTGAATGTCCATCCCAGAGATAAGGAGATGGGGTCACTCTGTGTAAAGTTCTTTTCCCCCCTTCTCCTCCCTAGCCGACGAATTCGACTGCCCTGCTCCTTTCGGCGAGCTCCGGAAGCATTTCCCAGTAGTTCTCCCCCTTCAGGACCGCCCCTACCGCCAAGTAAGGTAAAGCTTCCGGAACTATCAACCAACTAACTATCAAGCAATCAACAATCCGAAAAACAAACTTTGTCTATTCAAAAATTTAAACTAAACAAATCAATCTAACTTTTTTTCTCCCAAACACTCAAGATGGTTCTCCCAACAAACGAAGCCTCTTGAAGAGGTGTCAAAGCACACGTCACATGATGGGTCAACCAAATCAATGACGACGCTCCAGTCCCAGCTTCCTCTACAAAGTTGCCAAAACGACAAATCAAGCTCCATTTAAAGGAGATGTACTTGAACGGACGTCCTTTTGGGAAGGGTACAACGCCACTGTCCATAGATCAACAATTCCGGTCAGCAACAAGCCCACTCCTCAATATAAATCTCTTAGCAAAACCAGAAGAAAAGACAGCTCACCTCCGAGGAGAGAAGCAGTATCATCTCCAAGAAAGCCAGCGCTGCCCCGTGTGTTCTGCAAAGAAATGCATTGGACAACAAATTTCCCAATGAAGCTAAAAGAGTAGAAGGCAATCATTACCAATCAGAAAAAGATGCTCCAACTGCTTCGGTCAACACGAAACAATTGAAGGCAGGCAGTTGAAGGCAGGCTTCAGAAGATAGGCAGGAGCCTAGCTTCAACAGAAGAATAGAGCTCTTCGGGGTAGGGCTGTGGCCCGGGCGATGAAAACCCGGGCCACCGCCCGGGCTGAACGAAAAAAAAAACCAGCCCGACTCGACCCACCGAGGCATTTTTTTTAACGGGGCGGGCGACGGGTTGAACCCCCGGATCCGCGGGCCAACCCAGCGGTGGCGCCATCTAGTAGTCACATAGAGAAGCTCGTTATTCTCTATGCCTGCGGCCTCAAGAAAGACCTAAAAATATTGCCACCAAATGCTCTACAAGAATTTCGTAGCATGAAAAGTAGGATAAGTGGTAGAAAAGGGCGTTCAGGGGTGTTCAGAAGACAGAATTGACGTGTCACGGTTGGAAGAAGAAGATAATTAAGAAATTTAGAGAATTTTTTAAAGTTTGTAAAAAAAAAGTGTGTTTGACCCGATTTTTTACCCGGGCCGTTACCCGGCCGGTAAAAATTTTTTGACCCATGGGTTGGCCCAGGCCAAACCCGTTCACTCAGTTGGCCCAACCCGCTCCGACCCGCGGAAGAAGAAAAACCCATCTAAAAAACCCATAAACGTTTGTAAAGCGAAATATTTAACACGTAGCATGATAGCCACCGCACGTATGAATTCCTCGCGGATGCTTAATATTTGACGTGCATGAACTGTATTGGCAACCATCAATCTGGTAACACGTCGTGCCTTGAACAAATCAAAGCTTTTGCTCGTTTATAGCTCTTTTAGACAAATATCTTTAACACGCCTTACTCATCACGAAGTGTTAATTTGTGACACTCAATACGATCGTGTAATGAAAGGAACCTAATTAGTTATATATTTTTATTGAGATGTAGAATAACACACGTGAATCAATTCGAATACACAGTAGGGAAGCAAGTGAGAAAAGACAAAGAGAAGACAAGCAATTCGAACAGAGAACGTTTCCTTTTAAGAAACAACAAGTTCAATAGCGGATGTTTTGAACGGGAACGGAGACAGAAAAACTAATTTGGACTTCGTATCTGATATTGTAGTTGGACCGTTCAATGGAAAAAAACTCAACACCCCCCCTCCTCGCCAAACGAAAATGTATATGAATCCAAGAAGAAATCAGATTCTACTCTTTAGTCAGCGAATCACAAGTGTGATCTAATATATGCCAATAAAATGAATTGAGCTGGCAATGGAAAAGTAAAAATATTTGCGATTTGATGAGTGGTGGTAACATAAGCAATGGCAATGTCATCAATGTCTTATTGCTATTGGATTAAATGATAATGAATGTCAATGCGTCTGTTGCGTTGATGATGGATATAGTGTTATAAACCAAACAGATTGCACTCTGGTTGTCACACATGTCACACACTCATATATGCAACCCTTTCAAACTCATGTGACATGTCACATGAATCTGACAGGCGTCTTAGAAAAAAATGTATTTCTTCACGTTATAAATGTGTTTTCTTATCAAAAAGATTGAGTTCCCCCTTTCCTCCCTAACAGTAGATGCTAGTTCATTTCAGTATTGCCTAACTTGTTTCTAGCCGCAACTCAATCTAGTTTTTTTTTAAATTTAATTATTGTTGACGAGTTGCTGTTTTGGCTCGTCTCTTGTTGCAGAAGAATTTCGTTTTAGTGTATTTCATCGTCTCGTCAAACTTGTCTCAGTTTTTCATTAAATGAAAACTACAAGAATTAATGTTAGAGTTAGTAAAAATAAATTGTTTTCTATAAGTAAATATTCAGGTTTAAATTATTTGCAAGTCAAATTTGTTCATTATTTCACAATATAGCTATTAGGTCATTGAAGATACTGATGATGTTATTGTGTGTCAAATTGGATTTTTCACCGAGGAATCAAGGAACATGCAAGATATCATATTTATTCATATCATATTTTATTCAATGGTTCTATTCATTCTTCTTTCATTTATTAAACAATGTATATAATTTTGAATGATCATAATAATATAATTGAAGTACCACTGGTAAGGTTTTGTAGAGCAGATTTAAAAATTTTCTTTCGATGTGCAAGCGGTGGCTAACAAGTGAATGATAATGTAAAGGAGACAACTACTACGAGTACACACTCCACATATGTGAAATTTCTTTAAATACAAATTTTGTTGTTGATCATAATAAAATATTTTGCTCAATTGTGAAATTGGAAAAGGAAAAGTTATCCAACAGTACGTATGACTCAGTGTGCAATGTCCTGCCGTAACAGTTGAATCTTCAATTCTGCATGGACTGCTCATATTCCAACTCATGGAATGTCAAGCATTGGCTTTAAATATTACAGAACCATGTCTAAGCCAGAATAATAGAAACACGTTTTGTTTGGAATTTTGATGCTTAACCTGAGTTCCTTAAAGCAAACTTTTGAAAACTGCCGCCCATCATTGGACCATGGTCATGTTCACAAAGGAGTTTAATGATGCTTGGATTTTTCGTTACCCAGATCTCGATTGATCGATTGAATAGCTGTTGAAAAGGTATTTCACTCTTGCGAACCAGGTTTTTTAACTTTCCAATGTGATTTTCAAACGTAAAACAGCAGCTATACATTTCAAGTGAACCAAATCGTTTGCATTCCTCTCCTAAATGTTGAAAATTATGAATATTACTTTTTGAAAAAAAATAAGACTAACAGACTACTGCATAAACTGCATTTGCTTCATCTTTGAAACTTACTTCGCATACAAAATTCTAATTTTCACGTGAAGCAAAAGGAAGTGCTGATAAAGTTCATCTGGAAGTCCATTCTTTAAAACGATTGGCAAAATGTATAAAAGAAGTGGCATGGGGACTCCTGCTACTCTCGACACTGGTTACCTTGGAACTGGGTACCCGACACTGGCTACCCATCCCGCCGACAATTATACAATCGACAAATTTTTAACTCTTGAAATTTACCCAATATCCAGGCAATAGGTGGAGTTTTACGTGCATGGATCCAGCTCAACACGCAATAGATCAATCATTGATAAGATCATGTAATGCAACGTAGTTTTTCCAAATATATTAAAGCTTACAAGACCATAGCATATTTCAATGTAGGAGTTTTATGGATTCACCTCCCTTGTAAATAAAATAGAAAAACTACGTTGCTTCGCATGATCTAATCGTAAAAAAACTGCAAAAAATTTCTTGTCTGTAAAATCTTTCTTATTTCGGCAATGCGACTTTTGCCCCAAAACCACCTGCCCCATGGCCACACTCACCGAAGGCTAGGCTATACTAGGTTAGGTACAATATCACAGGCTGGTATCATGGGTGCTGGTGTGGACCAGCACGTATCATGAGCTGGTATCATGGGTGCTGGTGTGAAGTGTGGCCATGAGAATGGTTACTGGGGGGCCAATGATCGCATGCCTTTTATTCTCCTTCTTCAATTTTCAGAGATAAATGATTGATATACATCGCACATATCCATATTTCGTGTTAAACAGGATCCATGCACCTAAAATTCAAGCTAAGAAATTTTGCCTAGAAATTGGGTACATTTTTAGAGGTAGTAAATCAGGAGGTAGCCAGTTTCGGGGTAGCCAGTGTCGAGGTAGCCAGTGTCGAGGTTAGCAGGTGTCGTTTTCGAAAATAGGCAAACAAAATTCAGTCGCTTTAAACCGTGAAAGTTTATCAAGTTTTCATGTTTTCCTTTGAAACTCCACACTTATGAATTTTTTGATTTGCACAAAAATGTCTGAAACTTCCTTCATCATTTTCCACGACAGTTTTACTTTCATAATTCTTCTGGCTTGAACCAAAATAAAAAGCAATTTCAGCATTGCTCTCATGTAAACTAGATGCATAGGATCAATACAGAATGTTTCGATCATATCTATAGGTAATGTTTCCAAAAGAGATGATCCGGCATGATATTGGACTTGATTTCTGATCGTGAAACGAATCATCAGTTCTCATCATAGCATCAATCCTTGGATGTGTGACTCTTCCCCTTTTCCCGGGTATGTTGACAACATAGTCACCCTTTGTTTCAAATTTTCTACATCCATATATGTAACAAGGTTTGAAATTATTTAGAAAACTGCATGCCGGTACATCACCAAGAAAAAGCTTAGATCTTCATCTTAATATGGCAGCCATTATAGTGAAACCCGTCATTGATCAAGTCTTTTAACATTCTGTCACAGAAATGTGTGAGATAAATGTTGACATTATGAAGCTTTGCGTTACCTTGATCAATTCTATGTCAAAGGGTTCTGTTCCATCAAGACGAAGTTTCCCAATGATAGGCCAAAATTGACTGTTAGAACTCCTACTCACATTTGTAACATCACAACCTACTAATAAGCCGAGTTCACAGCGTTGAGATATAAATTTTGCATTTACTGAATTAAGAGAAGCGACAATAGCATCTTCAATGCTAAAACAATGATACCAACCAGGGCTTACAGCAATAAAATCAACCTTTCCAGGAGTAGCCACCCAAAAATGTTTTGTACGTTTTCGGCAGGACCTACTACCTCCAAGTCATTACTTAAGACCAACACAACAGCGAGTAAAGGAAAAGGTTTGTAATAAACCGTTTGAATGTAAGCATTATAGAGAACTGGTAATAGCAATATATATTTTAAATTTTTGTATAGAAATTGCTAAAAAATCAGAACCTGGACCAAGTAAAAGCAGTTTACTACCTCTTAAACCAGCTGGACTTCAGAAAAGTTGAGTGTCTTGTGTGCTGTTCAGGAGTGTGACTTTATTTTTTAAATAATAATATTCTGATGGACAGAAAAGAAGAAGGAAAAGCAGATCGACAATAAAAACACAATTAAACGATACAACGAGCAAACAATAAATAAACAAACAAAAATAAATAAAAATAAAGCCTGAGAAAAGCGTGTGACGTGTTTACTTTCTCAGATCTGTGCTGGATTACTTTTGTGTCAGATTCTGAAATGAATAGAAATCAGCGGCAGCTGCCAATCGGAAAATTCAGGAAAAACTGATTCATTATTGTGACTGATAATTTTTTTTAATTTTTATCTCAACAGAAAAATCTTTGAACCTGATGACCAGTGGAGTCTGCGACAGTCTTTTATGGAAAGTATGAGAGGAAAAATGCTTTCAAACAAAAGTCTTCTGAGAATGGCTGACAATCTAGTTAACATGGAATTCGTAGGAAAGGAGTAAGTATCTCTATAGTATAGGCTATTGTATCCGACTCGTGACTTAACTTTCTGATAACAATTAAACTTAAGATACCGTATGCAAGCTCTACAAAAAGTCAAAAAGTCAGCTGGAAGCTTATTGACCCAATTCAGAAAGGAGAAAAGTATTGCAATGCAAACTAATCGAGGTATAGTAAAAAGAAAAATTAAGCAATTAAAGATCAGGTATTCTCAAAATGTCATCTTTATCGTTCTAGAATATTGGTCATTATTGGATTAGGAAACTTTGTTCTCCTGATGATGCAAAACACCATGAAGATATTGAATCTGGTCTTGGTTTAGAGCCAAGTCGCAATTAAAAAATTATCCAAGATTCAGCAAGGATGTGTGGAGTCTACCTGGAAGTTAATTCCACATTTTCTCTGACGAAATGGTAAGATTTTAAATACAAATGGTTTAACAACATCAGATAATTATAAAATTTAGGACAACCGATGTTATTTTGGATTGCACACTTATTAAGTATGCCCAGAATAATTTTCGGAAATTGTCCAGAGAACGGGCTTGCGAACTCGCATTTTACAATTTGCTAAGGTCTCAATACCTGATCATTCTCATTAAAGAATCCTATTTTTCTGAGGAATTTGTGTTGAAACACACCACCAGCTGTATCGTTGACCACCACTTCACTGAGTAATTCTAATATAATGCTATTTTTGATTATTACATCAAATTTTGATACGTTTTGTTTCCTCCTTCAGGCTATGTTGTATTTAAAAAAAATTGGATTTGGAGATGCAAAGTTTGTTTAATCTGCCGGTTTCTTTTACACTCCAAGTGAAAAACTTTTTGGAGAATTTTATTTCTCAAAGTTCAACTGACCTGCTCGTTTTCTCTAAGGATCTATCTGGGAATAAAAAAAACATCGTTTACAAGTAAATGTAAAATATTTATTGTAGAAATTTATTTTTAATTTTTTACTTTTTAATTTTAGGCTGGCTTATTCACATAATTTGTATGCATCTAACATCGGCAAGGGGCAAGATATTTGTGTTAACGTAAAGCAGATGCGATGTCCCGCAAAACTTTTGGAACTGTTCGATCTATAATGTATGAAACTATTGAACAAGAAGACGACCACATTATCTTCAGAGAAGCCCCTTGGTTTCATCCTGGGAATTGCTAAACTGATTATATCACTAACTTCAATTTGTCATTTGAATTCTTAAGTAAGCTGGTATCCCCTTTTAGACTCATTATTAACCCCGAACAGTTTTCCTTTTAACACCCGCTCTTACAGTGAACAGTGTTCAAGCTGCAATACTCCCATCTCTAAAGGAAAAGAAAAGACTCACTCAACCTGAATGCCACTAAAATCGGCCAGGGTACAGATGTACGTGTTCACGTAAAGTGGATGCAATGTCCCGCTAAACTTATGGATCTGATGTACGGGGTGATTTAAGAACAAGGCGACCATGTCACTTTTCAATGAGCAAAGAAGCCTTGTTTAATCCTAACAGTTGTTAGTTTCTGTCTTCCGTGTACTGTGGAGAATTCGGAAGGTGATTATCTTTGTGTTCCAAGGTTTGTCGTCACGAAGTGGTATGGCAACAGCACCCTATTATTTTTCGAACAGTTTCGAAATGTGGTGACCACAAGTCTCGCTAGCCACTGTTAAGAGCAATTTCCATCGTAACAACGTCAAATTGGTTCTCCTAATCTTCTTGTTTCCTTCTTGTGTGTGTTTGCATTATAAGTGTCATTCACAATTTTGTGTCACATATTTTTTGTGCTTGACAGAAACAATGGCTGACGCCGGAAGGACGCATCAAAGCTTTGCATCTGACGTCCATTGCATATTCTCTAAAATGAAAGCATCATTTTCATATACGTACAGTATCCTTAAAAAAAACAGTCAAAATAAAAAAAAACAGACACCTATCCATATTGCGGGGAACTGTGTTCGGCTTCTAGCCTAAATTTTGGGTAAGGAACGAAGAAAAATGTTGGAAGAAAGACCCCCCACCTCTTCGAAATAAAAAAGATGGATGAAACCAAACAGGCTGTCAGGAATAGCATTAGGCTCACTGTCAATTTTTCGAAAAGTGACAAGAAAATGGGGTGTTATTAGTATGGTGCGCCCACTGCACTGTTTGTAGCGAACGTAACGAAAAACAGACACTTTTTTCGTCATCACCAACCGTTGTCTGCTATCGTCGACTGCTTCGCATCATTGCCATGTTAGCTTTTTGTGACGATCCTTTTTATTCAATATAAAATGCTACCATTAAATTAAAAAATAAATCAACTAACACTTAGAATTATTCTTTCATGTTTTTTGCATTGCCCACTTTTGAAGTAAATTATTTCAACTGACAATAATTAAATGGAAAGCCACCTAGCGGTCGAAAACATAACCCTATGCAAAATTCACTCTCCCGCTTTATAGCCCAATCATCTTAAAAGAAGTGAGGACGTTCTCGCCCGGCTCCTTCTATTGCAACTGTAAAGAAAAATATTAAGAACGGGAGGCAGATGAATGCGGCAACGGCCACTGCATCCAGCGCAACAGAACATGTCCCACGATTACGATTGCGAAGACGGATCGAAACGTAGGGTCGGAATGCAACGGCAAATTTTGCACCTTCTAACCGACGGAACTCGCCTGCCAAAACGCCGCATTCACAGCCAAATCATATAACTGAGACAAAAAAAACGATTGCGGCGACTGGATGAACGAGTATTGGATGGAAAGTCGCCGTCGTCTAAAAATACCTTCTTCAAAGCGCTCTGACTGACATTTTGGAGTATTCTCCTTCCCTGAAATTTCGCAGATTTCTCCTCAAAATGATTACATTGCCATTACATTTGTTTCATTATAAACTGACTGCAATGGCAGTGATATTTCTTTTTCGTTCGCTTTTCTTTTGTGCAGAACGAGCAAAGTCCGCAGCCAGACTTTCACTTTGAATACAGTGCGTGCAAAAGAGTTCACTTTTACATTTATAAAAGAGAGAGTAAGCCATTACCTTTAAGTTATTCATAAGCCATATGTTATTTGAATATTGTAGAATTATTTGATGTCTTTCTTTTTTCATATTCCTTAAGATAGCACACATCCAGCAATTTCTCGATAGGTAAGAAAGCCCCAGGCAATTACCCCATTACTTATTACACACATTATGCAAAATCCAATTCTGTTAATGGATACCAGAAATATCTTTATTCTTTTTTTAACGTTTATATGAAAGCTGGATCTAATGATCAAAGAAAGAAAGAACGGCTTCTTTTACAACAATTACATTGGCGCAAGGAATGGATATGAGTACTAGCAAATTTTAGACCATATATTATACAATAAGAAAAATGTCACGGGAGTGAGAAACCCCCCACAGACTCAGTTGAGTTCGTAATCGGTCAGATCGGTCGGATACTGTACAACCCAAAGCGTACTTCCTGAATTGGATTTGGCATTTTCTTGGTTGGTAATTTATTCTAAAGAAAATTTCATATTAAACAAATTTAAAATTTGGGGCAACTGACTTCTTAGAAACTTACAATAACAGATGAACTGGCCATTGCAACTTCACTTCTTACTTGAACTTTTAACCCACCACAAGAATCACACACCAACGCTGCTTCCTTTCTCTTTCGAAAAATACGAGCTATGTTTTTTTTTTGTACAAATCATTGCTCTTTCAGCGATTGTTGGCTTTCTTTTTGGAGTGGTTCCTGACATTTTGGAAAGAGAAAGAGCCGTCTTGAATGGAAACGAATAACTAACACAGAATAAAAGAACAAATTTTGTCCACATTACTTATTACACACATACCAGAAAAATCTTTATTCTTTTTTTAACGTTTATATGAAAGCTGGATCTAATGATCAAAGAAAGAAAGAACGGCTTCTTTTACAACAATTACATTGGCGCAAGGAATGGATATGAGTACTAGCAAATTTTAGACCATATATTATACAATAAGAAAAATGTCACGGGAGTGAGAAACCCCCCACAGACTCAGTTGAGTTCGTAATCGGTCGGATCGGTCGGATACTGTACAACCCAAAGCGTACTTCCTGAATTGGATTTGGCATTTTCTTGGTTGGTAATTTATTCTAAAGAAAAATTTCATATTAAACAAATTTAAAATTTGGGGCAACTGACTTCTTAGAAACTTACCATAACAGATGAACTGGCCATTGCAACTTCACTTCTTACTTGAACTTTTAATCCACCACAAGAATCACACACCAACGCTGCTTCCTTTCTCTTTCGCAAATTACGAGCTATGTTTTTTTTTGTACAAATCATTGCTCTTTCAGCGATTGTTGGCTTTCTTTTTGGAGTGGTTCCTGACATTTTGGAAAGAGAAAGAGCCGTCTTGAATAGAAACGAATAACTAACACAGAATAAAAGAACACATTTTGTCCACATTACTTATTACACACATTATGAAAAATCTCATTCTGTTAAAGGATACCAGAAAAATCTTTATTCTTTTTTTAACGTTTATATGAAAGCTGGATCTAATGATCAAAGAAAGAAAGAAAGGCTTCTTTTACAACAATTACATTGGCGCAAGGAATGGATATGAGCACTAGCAAATTTTAGACCATATATTATACAATAAGAAAAAAGTCACGGGAGTGAGAAACCCCCCACAGACTCAGTTGAGTTCGTAATCGGTCGGATCGGTCGGATACTGTACAACCCAAAGCGTACTTCCTGAATTGGATTTGGCATTTCCTTGGTTGGTAATTTATTCTAAAGAAAAATTTCATATTAAACAAATTTAAAATTTGGGGCAACTGACTTCTTAGAAACTTACCATAACAGATGAACTGGCCATTGCAACTTCACTTCTTACTTGAACTTTTAATCCACCACAAGAATCACACACCAACGCTGCTTCCTTTCTCTTTCGCAAATTACGAGCTATGTTTTTTTTTGTACAAATCATTGCTCTTTCAGCGATTGTTGGCTTTCTTTTTGGAGTGGTTCCTGACATTTTGGAAAGAGAAAGAGCCGTCTTGAATAGAAACGAATAACTAACACAGAATAAAAGAACACATTTTGTCCACATTACTTATTACACACATTATGAAAAATCTCATTCTGTTAAAGGATACCAGAAAAATCTTTATTCTTTTTTTAACGTTTATATGAAAGCTGGATCTAATGATCAAAGAAAGAAAGAAAGGCTTCTTTTACAACAATTACATTGGCGCAAGGAATGGATATGAGCACTAGCAAATTTTAGACCATATATTATACAATAAGAAAAAAGTCACGGGAGTGAGAAACCCCCCACAGACTCAGTTGAGTTCGTAATCGGTCGGATCGGTCGGATACTGTACAACCCAAAGCGTACTTCCTGAATTGGATTTGGCATTTCCTTGGTTGGTAATTTATTCTAAAGAAAAATTTCATATTAAACAAATTTAAAATTTGGGGCAACTGACTTCTTAGAAACTTACCATAACAGATGAACTGGCCATTGCAACTTCACTTCTTACTTGAACTTTTAATCCACCACAAGAATCACACACCAACGCTGCTTCCTTTCTCTTTCGCAAATTACGAGCTATGTTTTTTTTTTGTACAAATCATTGCTCTTTCAGCGATTGTTGGCTTTCTTTTTGGAGTGGTTCCTGACATTTTGGAAAGAGAAAGAGCCGTCTTGAATAGAAACGAATAACTAACACAGAATAAAAGAACACATTTTGTCCACAATACTTATTACACACATTATGAAAAATCTCATTCTGTTAAAGGATACCAGAAAAATCTTTATTCTTGTTTTAACGTTTATATGAAAGCTGGATCTAATGATCAAAGAAAGAAAGAACGGCTTCTTTTACAACAATTACATTGGCGCAAGGAATGGATATGAGCAAATTTTAGACCATATATTATACAATAAGAAAAATGTCACGGGAGTGAGAAACCCCCCACAGACTCAGTTGAATTCGTAAAATAATTGTGTTCAAAATTAATTAAAGTATAGAAACGCTAAACGGGACGATCTATTTCTGCAAAATCCGAGTTTCAAGTGCCACAGGTGTAAACTTCTGCAGAGTAGTCCATGCTTTCTTTTGACAGAACTTTTGTTTTTGGCAGAAATTCAAGTTAGTGGGCGAGCGCTTTTCAAGACGATGTTTAAAAGCTTGCAGAAGTTGGGATCAGGCTACCAAAAGTTTGAATCTTAGCTAAGGAAACACTCCGATAGGCTACTAATTTTCCACTGCTGTAAAATAGTTCGTAATAATATCATCCATTTGTTACTAATCTGACGATCGCATTAAAGGAAGGTAAATGGGGTATAAATAAGTACTCCTTGTTCCCATTCCAATGCAAGCGCATCATGCCCTGTGCCAGCAGCTGGTTCTAGAAGGTTGTATCCAGAGTAGCGTTCGGTGGTTGGATCCTATCCTGTCTTAAGCAATAGTCGACGTATATTGAAGTCTTTTTTGGTCCCAATGTAATTTGTGGTTACACTTATTGTCCACAGACTTGAATTGTTTTTCTTTCTCTTCAGTTCGAGGTTCGAATTTACCATGCAAAATGGCTTTGTCTCATTGATGTTGGAGTGAAGATCATTATTTCCAAAATTATAAGAATAGTGACTGGGATGGAAAAAGACATTATTAATTTTGTCGACGAATTTGGGCAGCTAATGTGGACCTTAATAATTTGGTAACTGAAACAAAACGACAAAAACATCATATCAGATGGTTAAATTGGATTTCATTGTCACTTGAGGTTAATAGATTTTAAATGAGCCCGGGGTACTGGAGTACATCTCGCATGCTGTGGAACGCAACGACATCGAAGGCAAGACTCAATAATATCGCTGAAAAAGTCTTCATAATTGGCTGCAGATACGTTGAAGAGCTTAATATTGTAGACTGCTATTTTAAAAGCGCGATTAATATCGATATCTTTCCTATCTTTATTAAGACAGCTGTACAAATTCAGCAAAATAAAATGATTGGTAAAGGATTCATATTTCTTTAAAATATGTAGTTTAATTAATTTGTTTTGGTTCTGGAATAAAAATTGTTGACGAATCTGACATGTGCGGTGTTGGATGTGGGAACACAGCATACAATGTTCATGCAAATGGAGGTTTTTCTAACTTGATTTAAGATAATGAATGGTCCAATTTTTATGAAATTTTTGTTGATCTATGACTACAATTTGTCAATATGTACAACAAAATTGTTTGTGTTTGTGTTTTAAAAAATGTGTGCCCAATTGTATACAAAAAACAGACTATACAAAAAATGTCAAAATCGAGCTAGGTATTCTTTATTGAAAGTGGTTTTCATTTAGCACTTTTCAAGATCTGCAATCCAGGCCAAATAATAGGGTGCTGTTGCCATACCACTTCGTGACGACAAACCTTGGAACACAAAGATAATCACCTTCCGAATTCTCCACAGTACACGGAAGACAGAAACTAACAACTGTTAGGATTAAACAAGGCTTCTTTGCTTCTTGAAAAGTGACATGGTCGCCTTGTTCTTAAATCACCCCGTACATCAGATCCATAAGTTTAGCGGGACATTGCATCCACTTTACGTGAACACGTACATCTGTACCCTGGCCGATTTTAGTGGCATCCAGGTTGAGTGAGTCTTTTCTTTTCCTTTAGAGATAGGAGTATTGCAGCTTGAACACTGTTCACTGTAATTCCTTTTACAAAACCTCTAGCTAGTGCATCACAAATAAAAGCAATTGATTTTACCACAATCAATGAAATCAACGATATCTGTCGTTGACATCAACTTCATTTTCTTCTAAAAGTTTATTTCAAAAGGGTTCAAGATAAAGATTTAGATCTGATGGTTTCTCCCCGTCTGCACAAAAAATTGACACAGGGAATGGACGAATCATTCGCATTCTAGACTCGATAAAGAATTGGCCAGAAAGCTTTTGTTCCTTTTTTATAAAGATTAGACCCGTCAATACTGAATTGTAATGTAAATCCGTTCCCACCATCAGTAATACCACATTTCAGTTTGAAAAGAAGCCCTTTGATAAGTCCAAAATGTTGAAAAGAATCGGAATTTATTTTTTTCCTAGGGGTTTTTACAAATTGTGCGTGCATCAGTATGGATGTTATGACCGGTTATGGCCACAACCAACAAAAAGATTAGTAAAGTCTTTAAAAGCCGGCCGTATAAGTCTGTGTTCAGTAACAATAGCTCCAAATCGTCCGTCAGAAAAGGCTGATTGGTCACTACTTGAAATATTACTTGATGACATTTCTTTGCTGTTTCTGTAGTTGTCTTCAGGTGGTTGTGTTAGAAGTGGAATTTCATCCTCTTCAATTGTTGAATCTAAAGCGCCGAACAATTTTGCAGCCCGTAACATACACAACATACGTACATTCCACTGACTAAAGTATTGACGTGGTTTTCCATGATCAAAAACTAATGCAATTGATGGTATTATTGACAAAGAGCTTTCTCATGTGAACCAAAATAAACATGCTGTTACTTTACTTATCAGTTAAATGGTTTTCATTCCAGTTCTCGGCTAGCCCAGTTCTCTTCGGGATTTCGATCAATTATCAAATTCATTCATACATAATTATCAATCACTGATCACACATTTCTTATAACAGTGAAAATCATTCATAAATTATACAGAAAACAAAACTATTAACTTCAAAATACTCTTCCGGGCGGTTTGAACCATTATCTAATTTAACCATCTAATTTGGAATAACCACTGGAAGCTAAGATCATAGTATCTGAGCCCGGCTGTTACAGACCTGTTTCATTGCTGTGAAACGTACATTGTAAACCAAGGGTAGTACAGACTATTTAAAAAAAAACCTGTACCTGGTACTCGGAGTACGTTACCCAAAGTTGTTGCGTCCCTGATCAAGTGCTGGGAAACTTATTCTGTGAACCAAAAGCAATCCAGACTTTTTTTAAATACTCATTTTAAAGTCTGTGTCACCGAGTATGTTATCAAAAAATGTTACAGCCCTGATCCAGTGCTGTGAAACTTACTTTGTGAAACAGGTGTAAAACAGAATATTTTCAATACCCTGAATGAAGTCTGTAAGCCAAAGTATAGAAATATTAGTAAAAACAGAGGTGTTACTTGTCTGTTTTAAGTCGGTAATACAAAGAAAATATGTTCAATGTATTACAATGAATAACCAGTGAACGCGCGTACAGGCAAGTTTTACATGCAGATTACAGACATTGAAAATCATACCTAATTCAGAGTCGTTACAGATCTGTTTTCAATATGTTTCCCGGAAAACGGAAAAACATAGCTGAAACACAGTCTGCTACAGGGATGTATGCAACCTGGGATAGTGGCGTTGGGTTTTCCTTATCAATTTCATATTTCACAATTGGTTGACATGACTAGTAACCTCACACATTTCACTTTCTAAATCTATCTCAACAAAGTAATTAATATCTTGATTGTGATGACGAGTTACAGTCCATGCAGTACTTAGACAACAGTGGAATGCAAATGAAATGCCCAATGTGAGAACACGTAAATCATAATCTAAATAAAAGCACAGCAAATTATTAATAAACATTTCTTAAAACATTAAATGATAAACCCATTTGAAAATTACGGTATGCAAAAATTACACCACCTGTGCCTTATCACGAGAAATTCAAATATGAAAGGGTCAAAATGATATAGACATACCCTAATGAAATAATGGTATTCCTTTCCCTACACGATGACACACTCACTAGTTAGAGTAACCCAGTTTCCTTTTCAGGACTTCAAGTTTAGATATTGGAATAAATCGGTAATATAAAAAATATGAACTATAGCAAATATGTTTTACATTTGTAACATTATCATATAGCTACATGGAAATCTTACCAATTTATCAGAAACATGATTTATAAAATTATCTTCAATTTAAGATACCAGACAAAAATAAACAAATTTAAATGAACATTTTGAAATTAGCTTACTCATATCCCCCAGTCTTTATTCCTTATAGACTTATCCGTTAGTGTTTATGATGATTCATTTCCTGGTCTTCTGAGTCTTACTGTTCAGAAGTGCCATGTTATTAATCTTTGGATTTTTACAGAATCAAACTGCATTACATTTTTTATTTACTGGTTTTCATTACAGCTTTTCAAATCTTAAGCATTGGAAGATTTACAAACTTTGTAAATGAGTCTCGATCAATATTTTCCTAAATGAACCCATTTGAAAGTTTAGACATTGTTGCTTACTGACCGGCCTTTGATTTTGTCTTACCTTGTCATTTTCTTTTGCCTCTTGTTGTGAGATACTGTGAAGACCTCAGGTAGCACAACACACTTAATGCTTTCTAATATGTAAAAAAAAAATAATTTATGTGTTTGATATATTTACAGAGAGTTACAAATTAATGATAGTATAGTATTAGATATAGATATCCAATGCGTAATTGAAAAAAAATGCAAGGCTATCGAGTTGCTAAATGTAACTAAAACTAGGGTTGACTAAAAAACGTGGGGGTCTCATCGCCCCGATTAAACAACCTGCCTGCGTTGAGGAAACTTCGGCACAATCCATCGTTGAAGAGGAGAAGCCTGACGTAGAAGATCTTCAAGAGTTCGAGAGGTTTGAGAATACCCCACCCCTCCAAAAATACCAAAAAACCTTGCAACTTTGAACTTGTATTCCTGTTATTGTCCCAATTTATAGTTGCTTTTATCGTCCCCTGCTCTAATGTCTAAAAACCTCAGTAACTTTCTTTGCTTAACAGACCATGTTTTTCAAAATCTCACCAAATTCAATGCTTTCCCAAATCTTGGGTATTTTGAAGTAAAAAAATTGTAAACTTTTTATCTCAACAGAAAAATATTCCAACCAGATGATCAGTGGAGTCTAAGACAATCTTTTATGGAAAGAAATAGAGAGAGAATGCTGTCTAACAAGAGTCTTCTTAGAATTTCAGATAAGCTTGTTAACATGGCATTTATGGGACAGTAGTAAGTATCTTTATAGTATAGACTATTGCATCTGACTTCTAAAGGTTCTTATAACAATTAAACTTTAGATACCTTTTATCGAAGATCTCCAAAAAATCACTAAGTTATCTGTAAACTTATTGGTGCAGTTCAGAGACGAGAAAAGACTAATGCGAAGCAACGGAGGTAAAAAGAAAAATTAAGCAATTGAATATCAAGTATTATCAAAATGTTATCTTTATCGTACTAGAATACTTGGTCAACAGTGGACTAGATAACCTTGTTCTCCTAATTTTTCAAAAAGATTGCGATAATATTGAATCTGGTCTTGGTTTGGAACATGATCTCTATAAAAACAAATATTCAAGATTCAGCCAGGCTGTGTGGAGTCTATCTACAACTGAATTTCTCCTCGTCCCCTGCTCTAATGATGTCTATTGTCTTTGCTTTTGAGACCATGCTTTTGAAAATCTCGCCAAATTCAATGCTTTCCTATATCTTCGGTATTTGGAAGTAATTTCAAATTCCAGGATAACTAATGAATGTGTAGGGGAGACCGGACCCACCATGGACTGCCTACCAAATTAGAAAGCGTTAAACACACTATTCTAGATATTTAAAATCAAATATAAAAAATACATAAATTTTGTATAGAATTTAATTCTACGTCTAATAGACTAAGTAAAAATGATTGTATTCAATTTTTTCATAGAATTTTTTTAAAATGTAAAAATTCGTAAATTTGTTCCTATTGATTTGGTCAATTGCGAGTTAAGAGCGTCCTAAAAGAAACCTTGTCTGGCACCATTCACGGACGGCAAATGATACCATGCCAGAATCGTCACCTTCAGTGGTTCCACAGCCCAAGTCCACTATTTCGATTATGCTAATCATTACACAGTCAACACGAATGGCCTGCGAACACTACCGCTGAAGTTTATTGAACACCCGCCCCTTGCATTCAAGTGTCGCGTTGATGGAATTAACGAATTGTCGAGGCCTTGTTATCAGCTTGCGGGAAGCGAGTGTTTGACCGTTTTTGCCTCAAGGTCGTCTGTGGAGTAATTTATGTCCGATTCTTATACCCGGGTGACGTCAATTTGGTCGAGAAACTATGCGTGGATCGAATCCCTAAAAGACCTTGTTTAAAAGAACTGCTCTGAACCTCCGGAAGATCTTAAAGAGAGAGTGAAAAAAGTGTGAAGAAAAATAGTTTTCAATTGGAACTCTATGTGGAAAGCTTCCACCATGGGTGATGAGAAGAATGGTGAAGTCACGCCATACAACAGAACTGAAGCGTATGCTGAGGCAGGCCACTACGGTGCTACCGTCGTTTCTCCCGGTTTCAAGAGCTCTTATGGCACATTTACATGTAACGGGATTTGAAACATTTATTTTTAATACTTAGACAGGTATAATGGTAAATTTACTTAATAAAAAGTAAGTTTATTTATAGTACAATATTTAAAAATTATCAAGATATTCTCCAAGTCATAATGTTGAATTTAAGTTTGAATTTGATGATTTGATGAAATCCGAAATCAATGTCATTTTGGTTATTTCAGATTGGATTAAAGCAAGAAATGTGGCATCTAACCAATCAACATAATCGGAAGATTTATAAATTCATGAAGGAGATATTAATTCAGATAACGATAACGAAATGCAAGATAATCAATTTCATTTGAAGGAGGATGAATTGTTTTCAATGATGCGTGGTAATAGGGCATCCCGTAATTAGAGTACAGAGAATAAAACTGAAGAGGAAAATTATAATGAAACATCCTAGTTTTAATTTAATGGTTACATAAACAACGATAAATGGAAATCACCTGTTATACAATTTTATAGCGGGTTATCTTTCCATGGTGTTATTATGATTGCAACATGTGTCGCTTGATACTCTTTCACAAATAATGCTTTGCAAAATTTATTAAATATATTAGGATAAATTTTTCCCAAGGATTCACAACTTTCGCGCCTACAACCTAATTGTTAAAACAAAATTCCAAAATGCTATATTGAAAAAAGTTCTTTTGCCCATCGGAATCATTGATTCATTGTCATGAACAAATTATGGAAGAAAATAAAATGTTTAAGTGGCCATTCATTGGGGTGAAGGAACATACAAAATCTTACTTGGCCCTCAACAGATGTTTATATTTCTTCATGTCTGTGGCTGATCAACTGAATAGGAATTTTTTGGACTTGGGAAGCATATAAAAAGTATTGCAGGAAAAAATAATCCTGCGAACGTAATATCTGACGTCTATGATGGCTTGATAATGTATGCCCAGTATTCTGAAAGGCAAAGGGGCAGTACAGAACTTGGGATCCACTGATCCACCGATGGGGTTGTCAGTTTTAAGACAACTAATACGGCAATTTGGCCGGTTCAATTCATCATTCTCTTACTTCCTCCCTCAAAAAGAAAAAAAATCCCTGTTTGAGTAGTGGTTTGCCAAAGGTTAACCTAATTGCAATGCGCTTTTAAGAGGATTTTGCGAAGAAATAAAAAATCTCCATTGCCGTTTTCCATGGAAAAGCAATAATCAAATTATGACTTCAAGTCTTCAACAGTTTAACTGTTAGGCTTTTGCTGTGATTGTTCGTGCCTCAGTTCAAAACTCTGTGAAATTTAGTGGCTTTTTTGGATGCAGTCGTTGTGAAAATAGTGGGACGAGGGTAGAAAATAAAACAATTTACAATTAAGAAGAAATTTTAGTATTAAGGGATAAAAATTATGTTGAAGAGTGTGCAAGAAGAGCAAATGAATGTTAATACCCAGTAAAAGGGGTAAATGTAAATTCTGTTTTGAGTCTTCTTCTAGCTCAGTTTGACATAATACTTAGAATACTTTTTGATTCTATGCATTGTCTAGACCTTGGGGTTATGAAGCAACTGACATCACTTTGGTTCGATTCCAAAAATTGTGATGAACCGTGGTACATGGTATTATCAATAAAAGATATTAACAATAAATTGTCTAATGTATTTCCGTCTTTAAATGTGTCCCGATTACCTACCAGCCTAAGTCTACGTCCAAGTTAGAAGTTCTCAGAATGGAGAAATGAACTGCTGTCGACAATTTATTTTCAAATGATTTCTTCCAGAACCGTTTTACAATATTTTTTTTTATTCAGTACCTCCATTTACCTACTAAATAAGAAATCTGTTATCCTTTATGAGTTAAATATCCCCCCACTAAATTATTTACTTATTCGTCAAGGATTTCCAAAAATTATAGGGCCTCGGTAATATGAGTTTGAATGTCCATCCCAGAGATAAGGAGATGGGGTCACTCTGTGTAAAGTTCTTTTCCCCCCTTCTCCTCCCTAGCCGACGAATTCGACTGCCCTGCTCCTTTCGGCGAGCTCCGGAAGCATTTCCCAGTAGTTCTCCCCCTTCAGGACCGCCAAGTAAGGTAAAGCTTCCGGAACTATCAACCAACTAACTATCAAGCAATCAACAATCCGAAAAACAAACTTTGTCTATTCAAAAATTTAAACTAACCAAATCAATCTAACTTTTTTTCTCCCAAACACTCAAGATGGTTCTCCCAACAAACGAAGCCTCTTGAAGAGGTGTCAAAGCACACGTCACATGATGGGTCAACCAAATCAATGACGACGCTCCAGTCCCAGCTTCCTCTACAAAGTTGCCAAAACGACAAATCAAGCTCCATTTAAAGGAGATGTACTTGAACGGACGTCCTTCTGGGAAGGGTACAACGCCACTGTCCATAGATCAACAATTCCGGTCAGCAACAAGCCCACTCCTCAATATAAATCTCTTAGCAAAACCAGAAGAAAAGACAGCTCACCTCCGAGGAGAGAAGCAGTATCATCTCCAAGAAAGCCAGCGCTGCCCCGTGTGTTCTGCAAAGAAATGCATTGGACAACAAATTTCCCAATGAAGCTAAAAGAGTAGAAGGCAATCATTACCAATCAGAAAAAGATGCTCCAACTGCTTCGGTCAACACGAAACAATTGAAGGCAGGCAGTTGAAGGCAGGCTTCAGAAGATAGGCAGGAGCCTAGCTTCAACAGAAGAATAGAGCTCTTCGGGGTAGGGCTGTGGCCCGGGCGATGAAAACCCGGGCCACCGCCCGGGCTGAACGAAAAAAAAAACCAGCCCGACTCGACCCACCGAGGCATTTTTTTTAACGGGGCGGGCGACGGGTTGAACCCACGGATCCGCGGGCCAACCCAGCGGTGGCGCCATCTAGTAGTCACATAGAGAAGCTCGTTATTCTCTATGCCTGCGGCCTCAAGAAAGACCTAAAAATATTGCCACCAAATGCTCTACGAGAATTTCGTAGCATGAAAAGTAGAATAAGTGGTAGAAAAGGGCGTTCAGGGGTGTTCAGAAGGCAGAATTGACGTGTCACGGTTGGAAGAAGAAGATAATTAAGAAATTTAGAGAATTTTTTAAAGTTTGTAAAAAAAAAGTGTGTTTGACCCGATTTTTTACCCGGGCCGTTACCCGGCCGGTAAAAATTTTTTGACCCATGGGTTGGCCCAGGCCAAACCCGTTCACTCAGTTGGCCCAACCCGCTCCGACCCGCGGAAGAAGAAAAACCCATCTAAAAAACCCATAAACGTTTGTAAAGCGAAATATTTAACACGTAGCATGATAGCCACCGCACGTATGAATTCCTCGCGGATGCTTAATATTTGACGTGCATGAACTGTATTGGCAACCATCAATCTGGTAACACGTCGTGCCTTGAACAAATCAAAGCTTTTGCTCGTTTATAGCTCTTTTAGACAAATATCTTTAACACGCCTTACTCATCACGAAGTGTTAATTTGTGACACTCAATACGATCGTGTAATGAAAGGAACCTAATTAGTTATATATTTTTATTGAGATGTAGAATAACACACGTGAATCAATTCGAATACACAGTAGGGAAGCAAGTGAGAAAAGACAAAGAGAAGACAAGCAATTCGAACAGAGAACGTTTCCTTTTAAGAAACAACAAGTTCAATAGCGGATGTTTTGAACGGGAACGGAGACAGAAAAACTAATTTGGACTTCGTATCTGATATTGTAGTTGGACCGTTCAATGGAAAAAAACTCAACACCCCCCTCCTCGCCAAACGAAAATGTATATGAATCCAAGAAGAAATCAGATTCTACTCTTTAGTCAGCGAATCACAAGTGTGATCTAATATATGCCAATAAAATGAATTGAGCTGGCAATGGAAAAGTAAAAATATTTGCGATTTGATGAGTGGTGGTAACATAAGCAATGGCAATGTCATCAATGTCTTATTGCTATTGGATTAAATGATAATGAATGTCAATGCGTCTGTTGCGTTGATGATGGATATAGTGTTATAAACCAAACAGATTGCACTCTGGTTGTCACACATGTCACACACTCATATATGCAACCCTTTCAAACTCATGTGACATGTCACATGAATCTGACAGGCGTCTTAGAAAAAAATGTATTTCTTCACGTTATAAATGTGTTTTCTTATCAAAAAGATTGAGTTCCCCCTTTCCTCCCTAACAGTAGATGCTAGTTCATTTCAGTATTGCCTAACTTGTTTCTAGCCGCAACTCAATCTAGTTTTTTTTTAAATTTAATTATTGTTGACGAGTTGCTGTTTTGGCTCGTCTCTTGTTGCAGAAGAATTTCGTTTTAGTGTATTTCATCGTCTCGTCAAACTTGTCTCAGTTTTTCATTAAATGAAAACTACAAGAATTAATGTTAGAGTTAGTAAAAAAAAAATTGTTTTCTATAAGTAAATATTCAGGTTTAAATTATTTGCAAGTCAAATTTGTTCATTATTTCACAATATAGCTATTAGGTCATTGAAGATACTGATGATGTTATTGTGTGTCAAATTGGATTTTTCACCGAGGAATCAAGGAACATGCAAGATATCATATTTATTCATATCATATTTTATTCAATGGTTCTATTCATTCTTCTTTCATTTATTAAACAATGTATATAATTTTGAATGATCATAATAATATAATTGAAGTACCACTGGTAAGGTTTTGTAGAGCAGATTTAAAAATTTTCTTTCGATGTGCAAGCGGTGGCTAACAAGTGAATGATAATGTAAAGGAGACAACTACTACGAGTACACACTCCACATATGTGAAATTTCTTTAAATACAAATTTTGTTGTTGATCATAATAAAATATTTTGCTCAATTGTGAAATTGGAAAAGGAAAAGTTATCCAACAGTACGTATGACTCAGTGTGCAATGTCCTGCCGTAACAGTTGAATCTTCAATTCTGCATGGACTGCTCATATTCCAACTCATGGAATGTCAAGCATTGGCTTTAAATATTACAGAACCATGTCTAAGCCAGAATAATAGAAACACGTTTTGTTTGGAATTTTGATGCTTAACCTGAGTTCCTTAAAGCAAACTTTTGAAAACTGCCGCCCATCATTGGACCATGGTCATGTTCACAAAGGAGTTTAATGATGCTTGGATTTTTCGTTACCCAGATCTCGATTGATCGATTGAATAGCTGTTGAAAAGGTATTTCACTCTTGCGAACCAGGTTTTTTAACTTTCCAATGTGATTTTCAAACGTAAAACAGCAGCTATACATTTCAAGTGAACCAAATCGTTTGCATTCCTCTCCTAAATGTTGAAAATTATGAATATTATAAGTTACAAATTGGTCTCCGTAAGGACTTTTTGAAAAAAAATAAGACTAACAGACTACTGCATAAACTGCATTTGCTTCATCTTTGAAACTTACTTCGCATACAAAATTCTAATTTTCACGTGAAGCAAAAGGAAGTGCTGATAAAGTTCATCTGGAAGTCCATTCTTTAAAATGATTGGCAAAATGTATAAAAGAAGTGGCATGGGGACTCCTGCTACTCTCGACACTGGTTACCTTGGAACTGGGTACCCGACACTGGCTACCCATCCCGCCGACAATTATACAATCGACAAATTTTTAACTCTTGAAATTTACCCAATATCCAGGCAATAGGTGGAGTTTTACGTGCATGGATCCAGCTCAACACGCAATAGACCAATCATTGATAAGATCATGTAATGCAACGTAGTTTTTCCAAATATATTAAAGCTTACAAAACCATAGCATATTTCAATGTAGGAGTTTTATGGATTCACCTCCCTTGTAAATAAAATAGAAAAACTACGTTGCTTCGCATGATCTAATCGTAAAAAAACTGCAAAAAATGTCTTGTCTGTAAAATCTTTCTTATTTCGGCAATGCGACTTTTGCCCCAAAACCACCTGCCCCATGGCCACACTCACCGAAGGCTAGGCTATACTAGGTTAGGTACAATATCACAGGCTGGTATCATGGGTGCTGGTGTGGACCAGCACGTATCATGAGCTGGTATCATGGGTGCTGGTGTGAAGTGTGGCCATGAGAATGGTTACTGGGGGGCCAATGATCGCATGCCTTTTATTCTCCTTCTTCAATTTTCAGAGATAAATGATTGATATACATCGCACAAATCCATATTTCGTGTTAATCAGGATCCATGCACCTAAAATTCAAGCTAAGAAATTTTGCCTAGAAATTGGGTACATTTTTAGAGGTAGTAAATCAGGAGGTAGCCAGTTTCGGGGTAGCCAGTGTCGAGGTAGCCAGTGTCGAGGTTAGCAGGTGTCGTTTTCGAAAATAGGCAAACAAAATTCAGTCGCTTTAAACCGTGAAAGTTTATCAAGTTTTCATGTTTTCCTTTGAAACTCCACACTTATGAATTTTTTGATTTGCACAAAAATGTCTGAAACTTCCTTCATCATTTTCCACGACAGTTTTACTTTCATAATTCTTCTGGCTTGAACCAAAATAAAAAGCAATTTCAGCATTGCTCTCATGTAAACTAGATGCATAGGATCAATACAGAATGTTTCGATCATATCTATAGGTAATGTTTCCAAAAGAGATGATCCGGCATGATATTGGACTTGATTTCTGATCGTGAAACGAATCATCAGTTCTCATCATAGCATCAATCCTTGGATGTGTGACTCTTCCCCTTTTCCCGGGTATGTTGACAACATAGTCACCCTTTGTTTCAAATTTTCTACATCCATATATGTAACAAGGTTTGAAATTATTTAGAAAACTGCATGCCGGTACATCACCAAGAAAAAGCTTAGATCTTCATCTTAATATGGCAGCCATTATAGTGAAACCCGTCATTGATCAAGTCTTTTAACATTCTGTCACAGAAATGTGTGAGATAAATGTTGACATTATGAAGCTTTGCGTTACCTTGATCAATTCTATGTCAAAGGGTTCTGTTCCATCAAGACGAAGTTTCCCAATGATAGGCCAAAATTGACTGTTAGAACTCCTACCCACATTTGTAACATCACAACCTACTAATAAGCCGAGTTCACAGCGTTGAGATATAAATTTTGCATTTACTGAATTAAGAGAAGCGACAATAGCATCTTCAATGCTAAAACAATGATACCAACCAGGGCTTACAGCAATAAAATCAACCTTTCCAGGAGTAGCCACCCAAAAATGTTTTGTACGTTTTCGGCAGGACCTACTACCTCCAAGTCATTACTTAAGACCAACACAACAGCGAGTAAAGGAAAAGGTTTGTAATAAACCGTTTGAATGTAAGCATTATAGAAAACTGGTAATAGCAATATATATTTTAAATTTTTGTATAGAAATTGCTAAAAAATCAGAACCTGGACCAAGTAAAAGCAGTTTACTACCTCTTAAACCAGCTGGACTTCAGAAAAGTTGAGTGTCTTGTGTGCTGTTCAGGAGTGTGACTTTATTTTTTAAATAATAATATTTTGATGGACAGAAAAGAAGAAGGAAAAGCAGATCGACAATAAAAACACAATTAAACGATACAACGAGCAAACAATAAATAAACAAACAAAAATAAATAAAAATAAAGCCTGAGAAAAGCGTGTGACGTGTTTACTTTCTCAGATCTGTGCTGGATTACTTTTGTGTCAGATTCTGAAATGAATAGAAATCAGCGGCAGCTGCCAATCGGAAAATTCAGGAAAAACTGATTCATTATTGTGACTGATAATTTTTTTCAATTTTTATCTCAACAGAAAAATCTTTGAACCTGATGACCAGTGGAGTCTGCGACAGTCTTTTATGGAAAGTATGAGAGGAAAAATGCTTTCAAACAAAAGTCTTCTGAGAATGGCTGACAATCTAGTTAACATGGAATTCGTAGGAAAGGAGTAAGTATCTCTATAGTATAGGCTATTGTATCCGACTCGTGACTTAACTTTCTGATAACAATTAAACTTAAGATACCGTATGCAAGCTCTACAAAAAGTCAAAAAGTCAGCTGGAAGCTTATTGACCCAATTCAGAAAGGAGAAAAGTATTGCAATGCAAACTAATCGAGGTATAGTAAAAAGAAAAATTAAGCAATTAAAGATCAGGTATTCTCAAAATGTCATCTTTATCGTTCTAGAATATTGGTCATTATTGGATTAGGAAACTTTGTTCTCCTGATGATGCAAAACACCATGAAGATATTGAATCTGGTCTTGGTTTAGAGCCAAGTCGCAATTAAAAAATTATCCAAGATTCAGCAAGGATGTGTGGAGTCTACCTGGAAGTTAATTCCACATTTTCTCTGACGAAATGGTAAGATTTTAAATACAAATGGTTTAACAACATCAGATAATTATAAAATTTAGGACAACCGATGTTATTTTGGATTGCACACTTATTAAGTATGCCCAGAATAATTTTCGGAAATTGTCCAGAGAACGGGCTTGCGAACTCGCATTTTACAATTTGCTAAGGTCTCAATACCTGATCATTCTCATTAAAGAATCCTATTTTTCTGAGGAATTTGTGTTGAAACACACCACCAGCTGTATCGTTGACCACCACTTCACTGAGTAATTCTAATATAATGCTATTTTTGATTATTACATCAAATTTTGATACGTTTTTTTTTCCTCCTTCAGGCTATGTTGTATTTAAAAAAAATTGGATTTGGAGATGCAAAGTTTGTTTAATCTGCCGGTTTCTTTTACACTCCAAGTGAAAAACTTTTTGGAGAATTTTATTTCTCAAAGTTCAACTGACCTGCTCGTTTTCTCTAAGGATCTATCTGGGAATAAAAAAAACATCGTTTACAAGTAAATGTAAAATATTTATTGTAGAAATTTATTTTTAATTTTTTACTTTTTAATTTTAGGCTGGCTTATTCACATAATTTGTATGCATCTAACATCGGCAAGGGGCAAGATATTTGTGTTAACGTAAAGCAGATGCGATGTCCCGCAAAACTTTTGGAACTGTTCGATCTATAATGTATGAAACTATTGAACAAGAAGACGACCACATTATCTTCAGAGAAGCCCCTTGGTTTCATCCTGGGAATTGCTAAACTGATTATATCACTAACTTCAATTTGTCATTTGAATTCTTAAGTAAGCTGGTATCCCCTTTTAGACTCATTATTAACCCCGAACAGTTTTCCTTTTAACACCCGCTCTTACAGTGAACAGTGTTCAAGCTGCAATACTCCCATCTCTAAAGGAAAAGAAAAGACTCACTCAACCTGAATGCCACTAAAATCGGCCAGGGTACAGATGTACGTGTTCACGTAAAGTGGATGCAATGTCCCGCTAAACTTATGGATCTGATGTACGGGGTGATTTAAGAACAAGGCGACCATGTCACTTTTCAATGAGCAAAGAAGCCTTGTTTAATCCTAACAGTTGTTAGTTTCTGTCTTCCGTGTACTGTGGAGAATTCGGAAGGTGATTATCTTTGTGTTCCAAGGTTTGTCGTCACGAAGTGGTATGGCAACAGCACCCTATTATTTTTCGAACAGTTTCGAAATGTGGTGACCACAAGTCTCGCTAGCCACTGTTAAGAGCAATTTCCATCGTAACAACGTCAAATTGGTTCTCCTAATCTTCTTGTTTCCTTCTTGTGTGTGTTTGCATTATAAGTGTCATTCACAATTTTGTGTCACATATTTTTTGTGCTTGACAGAAACAATGGCTGACGCCGGAAGGACGCATCAAAGCTTTGCATCTGACGTCCATTGCATATTCTCTAAAATGAAAGCATCATTTTCATATACGTACAGTATCCTTAAAAAAAAACAGTCAAAATAAAAAAAAACAGACACCTATCCATATTGCGGGGAACTGTGTTCGGCTTCTAGCCTAAATTTTGGGTAAGGAACGAAGAAAAATGTTGGAAGAAAGACCCCCCACCTCTTCGAAATAAAAAAGATGGATGAAACCAAACAGGCTGTCAGGAATAGCATTAGGCTCACTGTCAATTTTTCGAAAAGTGACAAGAAAATGGGGTGTTATTAGTATGGTGCGCCCACTGCACTGTTTGTAGCGAACGTAACGAAAAACAGACACTTTTTTCGTCATCACCAACCGTTGTCTGCTATCGTCGACTGCTTCGCATCATTGCCATGTTAGCTTTTTGTGACGATCCTTTTTATTCAATATAAAATGCTACCATTAAATTAAAAAATAAATCAACTAACACTTAGAATTATTCTTTCATGTTTTTTGCATTGCCCACTTTTGAAGTAAATTATTTCAACTGACAATAATTAAATGGAAAGCCACCTAGCGGTCGAAAACATAACCCTATGCAAAATTCACTCTCCCGCTTTATAGCCCAATCATCTTAAAAGAAGTGAGGACGTTCTCGCCCGGCTCCTTCTATTGCAACTGTAAAGAAACATATTAAGAACGGGAGGCAGATGAATGCGGCAACGGCCACTGCATCCAGCGCAACAGAACATGTCCCACGATTACGATTGCGAAGACGGATCGAAACGTAGGGTCGGAATGCAACGGCAAATTTTGCACCTTCTAACCGACGGAACTCGCCTGCCAAAACGCCGCATTCACAGCCAAATCATATAACTGAGACAAAAAAAAACGATTGCGGCGACTGGATGAACGAGTATTGGATGGAAAGTCGCCGTCGTCTAAAAATACCTTCTTCAAAGCGCTCTGACTGACATTTTGGAGTGTTCTCCTTCCCTGAAATTTCGCAGATTTCTCCTCAAAATGATTACATTGCCATTACATTTGTTTCATTATAAACTGACTGCAATGGCAGTGATATTTCTTTTTCGTTCGCTTTTCTTTTGTGCAGAACGAGCAAAGTCCGCAGCCAGACTTTCACTTTGAATACAGTGCGTGCAAAAGAGTTCACTTTTACATTTATAAAAGAGAGAGTAAGCCATTACCTTTAAGTTATTCATAAGCCATATGTTATTTGAATATTGTAGAATTATTTGATGTCTTTCTTTTTTCATATTCCTTAAGATAGCACACATCCAGCAATTTCTCGATAGGTAAGAAAGCCCCAGGCAATTACCCCATTACTTATTACACACATTATGCAAAATCCAATTCTGTTAATGGATACCAGAAATATCTTTATTCTTTTTTTAACGTTTATATGAAAGCTGGATCTAATGATCAAAGAAAGAAAGAACGGCTTCTTTTACAACAATTACATTGGCGCAAGGAATGGATATGAGTACTAGCAAATTTTAGACCATATATTATACAATAAGAAAAATGTCACGGGAGTGAGAAACCCCCCACAGACTAAAGTAATTGTGTTCAAAATTAATTAAAGTATAGAAACGCTAAACGGGACGATCTATTTCTGCAAAATCCGAGTTTCAAGTGCCACAGGTGTAAACTTCTGCAGAGTAGTCCATGCTTTCTTTTGACAGAACTTTTGTTTTTGGCAGAAATTCAAGTTAGTGGGCGAGCGCATTTCAAGACGATGTTTAAAAGCTTGCAGAAGTTGGGATCAGGCTACCAAAAGTTTGAATCTTAGCTAAGGAAACACTCCGATAGGCTACTAATTTTCCACTGCTGTAAAATAGTTCGTAATAATATCATCCATTTGTTACTAATCTGACGATCGCATTAAAGGAAGGTAAATGGGGTATAAATAAGTACTCCTTGTTCCCATTCCAATGCAAGCGCATCATGCCCTGTGCCAGCAGCTAGTTCTAGAAGGTTGTATCCAGAGTAGCGTTCGGTGGTTGGATCCTATCCTGTCTTAAGCAATAGTCGACGTATATTGAAGTCTTTTTTGGTCCCAATGTAATTTGTGGTTACACTTATTGTCCACAGACTTGAATTGTTTTTCTTTCTCTTCAGTTCGAGGTTCGAATTTACCATGCAAAATGGCTTTGTCTCATTGATGTTGGAGTGAAGATCATTATTTCCAAAATTATAAGAATAGTGACTGGGATGGAAAAAGACATTATTAATTTTGTCGACGAATTTGGGCAGCTAATGTGGACCTTAATAATTTGGTAACTGAAACAAAACGACAAAAACATCATATCAGATGGTTAAATTGGATTTCATTGTCACTTGAGGTTAATAGATTTTAAATGAGCCCGGGGTACTGGAGTACATCTCGCATGCTGTGGAACGCAACGACATCGAAGGCAAGACTCAATAATATCGCTGAAAAAGTCTTCATAATTGGCTGCAGATACGTTGAAGAGCTCAATATTGTAGACTGCTATTTTAAAAGCGCGATTAATATCGATATCTTTCCTATCTTTATTAAGACAGCTGTACAAATTCAGCAAAATAAAATGATTGGGAAAGGATTCATATTTCTTTAAAATATGTAGTTTAATTAATTTGTTTTTGTTCTGGAATAAAAATTGTTGACGAATCTGACATGTGCGGTGTTGGATGTGGGAACACAGCATACAATGTTCATGCAAATGGAGGTTTTTCTAACTTGATTTAAGATAATGAATGGTCCAATTTTTATAAAATTTTTGTTGATCTATGACTACAATTTGTCAATATGTACAACAAAATTGTTTGTGTTTGTGTTTTAAAAAATGTGTGCCCAATTGTATACAAAAAACAGACTATACAAAAAAATGTCAAAATCGAGCTAGGTATTCTTTATTGAAAGTGGTTTTCATTTAGCACTTTTCAAGATCTGCAATCCAGGCCAAATAATAGGGTGCTGTTGCCATACCACTTCGTGACGACAAACCTTGGAACACAAAGATAATCACCTTCCGAATTCTCCACAGTACACGGAAGACAGAAACTAACAACTGTTAGGATTAAACAAGGCTTCTTTGCTTCTTGAAAAGTGACATGGTCGCCTTGTTCTTAAATCACCCCGTACATCAGATCCATAAGTTTAGCGGGACATTGCATCCACTTTACGTGAACACGTACATCTGTACCCTGGCCGATTTTAGTGGCATCCAGGTTGAGTGAGTCTTTTCTTTTCCTTTAGAGATAGGAGTATTGCAGCTTGAACACTGTTCACTGTAATTCCTTTTACAAAACCTCTAGCTAGTGCATCACAAATAAAAGCAATTGATTTTACCACAATCAATGAAATCAACGATATCTGTCGTTGACATCAACTTCATTTTCTTCTAAAAGTTTATTTCAAAAGGGTTCAAGATAAAGATTTAGATCTGATGGTTTCTCCCCGTCTGCACAAAAAATTGACACAGGGAATGGACGAATCATTCGCATTCTAGACTCGATAAAGAATTGGCCAGAAAGCTTTTGTTCCTTTTTTATAAAGATTAGACCCGTCAATACTGAATTGTAATGTAAATCCGTTCCCACCATCAGTAATACCACATTTCAGTTTGAAGAGAAGCCCTTTGATAAGTCCAAAATGTTGAAAAGAATCGGAATTTATTTTTTTCCTAGGGGTTTTTACAAATTGTGCGTGCATCAGTATGGATGTTATGACCGGTTATGGCCACGACCAACAAAAAGATTAGTAAAGTCTTTAAAAGCCGGCCGTATAAGTCTGTGTTCAGTAACAATAGCTCCAAATCGTCCGTCAGAAAAGGCTGATTGGTCACTACTTGAAATATTACTTGATGACATTTCTTTGCTGTTTCTGTAGTTGTCTTCAGGTGGTTGTGTTAGAAGTGGAATTTCATCCTCTTCAATTGTCGAATCTAAAGCGCCGAACAATTTTGCAGCCCGTAACATACACAACATACGTACATTCCACTGACTAAAGTATTGACGTGGTTTTCCATGATCAAAAACTAATGCAATTGATGGTATTATTGACAAAGAGCTTTCTCATGTGAACCAAAATAAACATGCTGTTACTTTACTTATCAGTTAAATGGTTTTCATTCCAGTTCTCGGCTAGCCCAGTTCTCTTCGGGATTTCGATCAATTATCAAATTCATTCATACATAATTATCAATCACTGATCACACATTTCTTATAACAGTGAAAATCATTCATAAATTATACAGAAAACAAAACTATTAACTTCAAAACACTCTTCCGGGCGGTTTGAACCATTATCTAATTTAACCATCTAATTTGGAATAACCACTGGAAGCTAAGATCATAGTATCTGAGCCCGGCTGTTACAGACCTGTTTCATTGCTGTGAAACGTACTCTGTAAACCAAGGGTAGTACAGACTATTAAAAAAAAAACCTGTACCTGGTACTCGGAGTACGTTACCCAAAGTTGTTGCGTCCCTGATCAAGTGCTGGGAAACTTATTCTGTGAACCAAAAGCAATCCAGACTTTTTTTAAATACTCATTTTAAAGTCTGTGTCACCGAGTATGTTATCAAAAAATGTTACAGCCCTGATCCAGTGCTGTGAAACTTACTTTGTGAAACAGGTGTAAAACAGAATATTTTCAATACCCTGAATGAAGTCTGTAAGCCAAAGTATAGAAATATAAGTAAAAACAGAGGTGTTACTTGTCTGTTTTAAGTCGGTAATACAAAGAAAATATGTTCAATGTATTACAATGAATAACCAGTGAACGCGCGTACAGGCAAGTTTTACATGCAGATTACAGACATTGAAAATCACACCTAATTCAGAGTCGTTACAGATCTGTTTTCAATATGTTTCCCGGAAAACGGAAAAACATGAGAACACGTAAATCATAATCTAAATAAAAGCACAGCAAATTATTAATAAACATTTCTTAAAACATTAAATGATAAACCCATTTGAAAATTACGGTATGCAAAAATTACACCACCTGTGCCTTATCACGAGAAATTCAAATATGAAAGGGTCAAAATGATATAGACATACCCTAATGAAATAATGGTATTCCTTTCCCTACACGATGACACACTCACTAGTTAGAGTAACCCAGTTTCCTTTTCAGGACTTCAAGTTTAGATATTGGAATAAATCGGTAATATAAAAAATATGAACTATAACAAATATGTTTTACATTTGTAACATTATCATATAGCTACATGGAAATCTTACCAATTTATCAGAAACATGATCTATAAAATTATCTTCAATTTAAGATACCAGACAAAAATAAACAAATTTAAATGAACATTTTGAAATTAGCTTACTCATATCCCCCAGTCTTTATTCCTTATAGACTTATCCGTTAGTGTTTATGATGATTCATTTCCTGGTCTTCTGAGTCTTACTGTTCAGAAGTGCCATGTTATTAATCTTTGGATTTTTACAGAATCAAACTGCATTACATTTTTTATTTACTGGTTTTCATTACAGCTTTTCAAATCTTAAGCATTGGAAGATTTACAAACTTTGTAAATGAGTCTCGATCAATATTTTCCTAAATGAACCCATTTGAAAGTATAGACATTGTTGCTTACTGACCGGCCTTTGATTTTGTCTTACCTTGTCATTTTCTTTTGCCTCTTGTTGTGAGATACTGTGAAGACCTCAGGTAGCACAACACACTTAATGCTTTCTAATATGTAAAAAAAAATAATTTATGTGTTTGATATATTTACAGAGAGTTACAAATTAATGATAGTATAGTATTAGATATAGATATCCAATGCGTAATTGAAAAAAAATGCAAGGCTATCGAGTTGCTAAATGTAACTAAAACTAGGGTTGACTAAAAAACGTGGGGGTCTCATCGCCCCGATTAAACAACCTGCCTGCGTTGAGGAAACTTCGGCACAATCCATCGTTGAAGAGGAGAAGCCTGACGTAGAAGATCTTCAAGAGTTCGAGAGGTTTGAGAATACCCCACCCCTCCAAAAATACCAAAAAACCTTGCAACTTTGAACTTGTATTCCTGTTATTGTCCCAATTTATAGTTGCTTTTATCGTCCCCTGCTCTAATGTCTAAAAACCTCAGTAACTTTCTTTGCTTAACAGACCATGTTTTTCAAAATCTCACCAAATTCAATGCTTTCCCAAATCTTGGGTATTTTGAAGTAAAAAAATTGTAAACTTTTTATCTCAACAGAAAAATATTCCAACCAGATGATCAGTGGAGTCTAAGACAATCTTTTATGGAAAGAAATAGAGAGAGAATGCTGTCTAACAAGAGTCTTCTTAGAATTTCAGATAAGCTTGTTAACATGGCATTTATGGGACAGTAGTAAGTATCTTTATAGTATAGACTATTGCATCTGACTACTAAAGGTTCTTATAACAATTAAACTTTAGATACCTTTTATCGAAGATCTCCAAAAAATCACTAAGTTATCTGTAAACTTATTGGTGCAGTTCAGAGACGAGAAAAGACTAATGCGAAGCAACGGAGGTAAAAAGAAAAATTAAGCAATTGAATATCAAGTATTATCAAAATGTTATCTTTATCGTACTAGAATACTTGGTCAACAGTGGACTAGATAACCTTGTTCTCCTAATTTTTCAAAAAGATTGCGATAATATTGAATCTGGTCTTGGTTTGGAACATGATCTCTATAAAAACAAATATTCAAGATTCAGCCAGGCTGTGTGGAGTCTATCTACAACTGAATTTCTCCTCGTCCCCTGCTCTAATGATGTCTATTGTCTTTGCTTTTGAGACCATGCTTTTGAAAATCTCGCCAAATTCAATGCTTTCCTATATCTTCGGTATTTGGAAGTAATTTCAAATTCCAGGATAACTAATGAATGTGTAGGGGAGACCGGACCCACCATGGACTGCCTACCAAATTAGAAAGCGTTAAACACACTATTCTAGATATTTAAAATCAAATATAAAAAATACATAAATTTTGTATAGAATTTAATTCTACGTCTAATAGACTAAGTAAAAATGATTGTATTCAATTTTTTCATAGAATTTTTTTAAAATGTAAAAATTCGTAAATTTGTTCCTATTGATTTGGTCAATTGCGAGTTAAGAGCGTCCTAAAAGAAACCTTGTCTGGCACCATTCACGGACGGCAAATGATACCATGCCAGAATCGTCACCTTCAGTGGTTCCACAGCCCAAGTCCACTATTTCGATTATGCTAATCATTACACAGTCAACACGAATGGCCTGCGAACAGTACCGCTGAAGTTTATTGAACACCCGCCCCTTGCTTTCAAGTGTCGCGTTGATGGAATTAACGAATTGTCGAGGCCTTCTTATCAGCTTGCGGGAAGCGAGTGTTTGACCGTTTTTGCCTCAAGGTCGTCTGTGGAGTAATTTATGTCCGATTCTTATACCCGGGTGACATCAATTTGGTCGAGAAACTATGCGTGGATCGAATCCCTAAAAGACCTTGTTTAAAAGAACTGCTCTGAAACTCCGGAAGATCTTAAAGAGAGAGTGAAAAAAGTGTGAAGAAAAATAGTTTTCAATTGGAACTCTATGTGGAAAGCTTCCACCATGGGTGATGAGAAGAATGGTGAAGTCACGCCATACAACAGAACTGAAGCGTATGCTGAGGCAGGCCACTACGGTGCTACCGTCGTTTCTCCCGGTTTCAAGAGCTCTTATGGCACATTTACATGTAACGGGATTTGAAACATTTATTTTTAATACTTAGACAGGTATAATGGTAAATTTACTTAATAAAAAGTAAGTTTATTTATAGTACAATATTTAAAAATTATCAAGATATTCTCCAAGTCATAATGTTGAATTTAAGTTTGAATTTGATGATTTGATGAAATCCGAAATCAATGTCATTTTGGTTATTTCAGATTGGATTAAAGCAAGAAATGTGGCATCTAACCAATCAACATAATCGGAAGATTTATAAATTCATGAAGGAGATATTAATTCAGATAACGATAACGAAATGCAAGATAATCAATTTCATTTGAAGGAGGATGAATTGTTTTCAATGATGCGTGGTAATAGGGCATCCCGTAATTAGAGTACAGAGAATAAAACTGAAGAGGAAAATTATAATGAAACATCCTAGTTTTAATTTAATGGTTACATAAACAACGATAAATGGAAATCACCTGTTATACAATTTTATAGCGGGTTATCTTTCCATGGTGTTATTATGATTGCAACATGTGTCGCTTGATACTCTTTCACAAATAATGCTTTGCAAAATTTATTAAATATATTAGGATAAATTTTTCCCAAGGATTCACAACTTTCGCGCCTACAACCTAATTGTTAAAACAAAATTCCAAAATGCTATATTGAAAAAAGTTCTTTTGCCCATCGGAATCATTGATTCATTGTCATGAACAAATTATGGAAGAAAATAAAATGTTTAAGTGGCCATTCATTGGGGTGAAGGAACATACAAAATCTTACTTGGCCCTCAACAGATGTTTATATTTCTTCATGTCTGTGGCTGATCAACTGAATAGGAATTTTTTGGACTTGGGAAGCATATAAAAAGTATTGCAGGAAAAAATAATCCTGCGAACGTAATATCTGACGTCTATGATGGCTTGATAATGTATGCCCAGTATTCTGAAAGACAAAGGGGCAGTACAGAACTTGGGATCCACTGATCCACCGATGGGGTTGTCAGTTTTAAGACAACTAATACGGCAATTTGGCCGGTTCAATTCATCATTCTCTTACTTCCTCCCTCAAAAAGAAAAAAAATCCCTGTTTGAGTAGTGGTTTGCCAAAGGTTAACCTAATTGCAATGCGCTTTTAAGAGGATTTTGCGAAGAAATAAAAAATCTCCATTGCCGTTTTCCATGGAAAAGCAATAATCAAATTATGACTTCAAGTCTTCAACAGTTTAACTGTTAGGCTTTTGCTGTGATTGTTCGTGCCTCAGTTCAAAACTCTGTGAAATTTAGTGGCTTTTTTGGATGCAGTCGTTGTGAAAATAGTGGGACGAGGGTAGAAAATAAAACAATTTACAATTAAGAAGAAATTTTAGTATTAAGGGATAAAAATTATGTTGAAGAGTGTGCAAGAAGAGCAAATGAATGTTAATACCCAGTAAAAGGGGTAAATGTAAATTCTGTTTTGAGTCTTCTTCTATCTCAGTTTGACATAATACTTAGAATACTTTTTGATTCTATGCATTGTCTAGACCTTGGGGTTATGAAGCAACTGACATCACTTTGGTTCGATTCCAAAAATTGTGATGAACCGTGGTACATGGTATTATCAATAAAAGATATTAACAATAAATTGTCTAATGTATTTCCGTCTTTAAATGTGTCCCGATTACCTACCAGCCTAAGTCTACGTCCAAGTTAGAAGTTCTCAGAATGGAGAAATGAACTGCTGTCGACAATCTATTTTCAAATGATTTCTTCCAGAACCGTTTTACAATAATTTTTTTTTATTCAGTACCTCCATTTACCTACTAAATCAGAAATCTGTTATCCTTTATGAGTTAAATATCCCCCCACTAAATTATTTACTTATTCGTCAAGGATTTCCAAAAATTATAGGGCCTCGGTAATATGAGTTTGAATGTCCATCCCAGAGATAAGGAGATGGGGTCACTCTGTGTAAAGTTCTTTTCCCCCCTTCTCCTCCCTAGCTGACGAATTCGACTGCCCTGCTCCTTTCGGCGAGCTCCGGAAGCATTTCCCAGTAGTTCTCCCCCTTCAGGACCGCCCCTACCGCCAAGTAAGGTAAAGCTTCCGGAACTATCAACCAACTAACTATCAAGCAATCAACAATCCGAAAAACAAACTTTGTCTATTCAAAAATTTAAACTAAACAAATCAATCTAACTTTTTTTCTCCCAAACACTCAAGATGGTTCTCCCAACAAACGAAGCCTCTTGAAGAGGTGTCAAAGCACACGTCACATGATGGGTCAACCAAATCAATGACGACGCTCCAGTCCCAGCTTCCTCTACAAAGTTGCCAAAACGACAAATCAAGCTCCATTTAAAGGAGATGTACTTGAACGGACGTCCTTCTGGGAAGGGTACAACGCCACTGTCCATAGATCAACAATTCCGGTCAGCAACAAGCCCACTCCTCAATATAAATCTCTTAGCAAAACCAGAAGAAAAGACAGCTCACCTCCGAGGAGAGAAGCAGTATCATCTCCAAGAAAGCCAGCGCTGCCCCGTGTGTTCTGCAAAGAAATGCATTGGACAACAAATTTCCCAATGAAGCTAAAAGAGTAGAAGGCAATCATTACCAATCAGAAAAAGATGCTCCAACTGCTTCGGTCAACACGAAACAATTGAAGGCAGGCAGTTGAAGGCAGGCTTCAGAAGATAGGCAGGAGCCTAGCTTCAACAGAAGAATAGAGCTCTTCGGGGTAGGGCTGTGGCCCGGGCGATGAAAACCCGGGCCACCGCCCGGGCTGAACGAAAAAAAAACCAGCCCGACTCGACCCACCGAGGCATTTTTTTTAACGGGGCGGGCGACGGGTTGAACCCCCGGATCCGCGGGCCAACCCAGTGGTGGCGCCATCTAGTAGTCACATAGAGAAGCTCGTTATTCTCTATGCCTGCGGCCTCAAGAAAGACCTAAAAATATTGCCACCAAATGCTCTACGAGAATTTCGTAGCATGAAAAGTAGGATAAGTGGTAGAAAAGGGCGTTCAGGGGTATTCAGAAGAAATGTCTGTATTCAAAGACGTGTCACGGTTGGAAGAAGAAGATAATTAAGAAATTTAGAGAATTTTTTAAAGTTTGTAAAAAAAAGTGTGTTTGACCCGATTTTTTACCCGGGCCGTTACCCGGCCGGTAAAAATTTTTTGACCCATGGGTTGGCCCAGGCCAAACCCGTTCACTCAGTTGGCCCAACCCGCTCCGACCCGCGGAAGAAGAAAAACCCATCTAAAAAACCCATAAAAAAAACCGCTAAAAACATCCCGGGCCACAGCCCTACTTCGGGGTTGCCTTTTCACTTACCGAGTACTTGGCAACGCAGCTGCCAATGTCACAGCGCGAAAGCTGCTAGCCAATGAAAAGAGCGCGAAAGGGGGGTCAGCTATGGTGGCAAAATCCACCCGTTAGGGAGGAAGTGTTAGGTTAAGCTTCAAGTGACTTCGCGCACTTCTCTCTTTGTCTCGCGTTGTGACATTGGCTACCGCGTTGCCAAGTATTCGCAAAAGAAAAGGCATAAGGGCTCTTCGTGGTGTGTTTTATTTAGCGAAGCAGATACGGCATGTGTTAGGGATACCAAGGGCATGAAGTATAAATAAAGAAGTTCTCTTGCTTCTTTATTCCATAAAGAAAGGAGTACTCTTGCTCCCTTATATCCCTTATATGCCCTTGGCCTAACGGCTAAGGCCTAACGGCTAACACATGCCGCATCTGCTTCGCCACGCTGCGTTGCCAGATAAAACGGCTAGATAAAACAGACCCCGAAGAGCCCTATATGCAGAGCCATTAACTATGGTTACCCGACTCAACGTTAAAGGCTTCCATAAAATTTCTGACGACAATCACTGCCACCTGGTGGGTGTCTTACACAAACACTACGTGCCAGGTGCCACTGCAACCATTTGAACTACCATTTGAAATTTCTAAGTTCTAACAACGCTGATACGTTTTGGGAAACTATTGCTTTACTACTTAGTCTTTATAGGTTTGATTTACTGTCTTAATTGGTTTCCTTTCAATATTTTGCAAGCTAATTAAAATTAGGTAGCTTTAAATTTAAAATAATAAATTTGCCCTCGCTCCCAGCGAAGACAGCACCGTCCACTATCGATAAGTAGAGTTTTATTATGTACAAACATAACGAACATTTACTTTAAAACGCTTTTATACATCCATACGCAACGCAACTATATAATATATTTCAAAAAAAATTAAACTTGTAGATTTTCCGAAGAAACTGCAGAAATTGGTGTAGTCGGTGCTGTTGGTACATTTAGTCTGTCGACGCCGTTATCCACGACACGGAATACAGGAAAGAAAATGACAGCAAATATTAGAGCCTCGACCAAACAAAGTGCTGCCTCAATAGCTGTAAAAAAAATAACCATTAACATCAGCTTATAACGTCTAACTTAATGTTTTTTTTTGTTTTTTTTTTTGTTTGGTTTTTTTTAAGAGAGTGCATACATTTTCTCATGACGACCGGAGAAATATAAGGTTCAATACAGGGAATAGATCCACCGACTCCCAGGAGCAGCAAAATAAGTGTTTGCACCTTCAAGAGGACCACACAAAGGAACAACACTCTGGCTTTCAACTGACGAATAAAAAATTTTATAACATTAATGTTAAGACTATAGAATTGGCTAACGTCCGAAGTTGCCAGTTCGACTTGGACGAATGGACGTTGACGATTGGACGGTTGACGTCCAAAATCCAAAAATTGGACGTCAACCGTCCAATCGTTAACGTCCACTGAACTGGCAACTTCGGACGTTAGCCAACTCTATTAATTTGTTTCAGTAAACATTCTAACACTCATTTACCGGATAGTTTTTCCATTCCGACAGCTGAGCAAAGCCTACATTTTTTTCAAATAAAAATATTTCATTTCTTGTTGAATCTGTTAAAAATAAAACTAACCAGTAGTCAGAACATTGTAGCCATACATTCCGATAGTAAAAAAAATAATATTGGTTACTCCGAGGACGGCAAAAGCTACATTTCGAATCTAATTGAGAAAATTTCAAAAGCCATTCTTATAAATCTTACAAATAATTAAAACCTTAAAAGTAATCCAAATAGGCCTAGGCTAAATCTATTATAAAATACTCACTACTCTCTCGAGAACACCAGCTGACTCTAGAATAGCCATAATCAAATTAATAACCAATTGAAATAGTGGTGTCTGGTACACCAAGCCCTTCATAATGCGCAGATTTTTTCTTTAAAAAAATTTAAAGGGTTATTTTTTTTTAATAAAGAAAACGACATGTTTATACTTGTTATAGGTAATGTTCTTATAGCACAGGCCTATGCAGCACCATGGTGGTCTACAAAAATTTATTGGAATATCTTTATTGGTTAAATCCTGAATGGTATCCCTGTGTCCTCCTTCCATTAGCAGTGACAGGTCGATGAAATGCATCAACACAAATGGCAAATATCTTTTGAAAATAAAAAAAAAATACAAATGTAATTCGAAAAATAAATAGAAATTAGCTTAAAAAGCCTCATAGAAAAAATTAGCAATACAGAGCGCATAAAAATCTTACGATTGTTTGACTGTTTCACACAATATAGCTGCTCCAGGTACAATGAATGTTATCAAAGACAAGATGGAGACAATCATGGGCATCGAAACAATCCAGGTAAGGAGTCGCCTAATAATTATTTGTACCGGTTTTTAGTTACAACGCTAATAAGAGAGCTAGCTAAATAATCATCTGAACGTTACCTCCACTGCGGTGTACTTTTTTTAACCACATGAAAGATGCTTAACACGAAAATGGCCGATACCATTAGCGTTGAGACGATTCCAAAAACACTAAAAGCGGTACCGAATGCTCCCAACGCTGCGAATAAATTTCGATCAGTTAAACAATTTGCTAATTTGGTAGTCAGAACATATGTGAAGGATACCTGCGAGATGATCTGACACCGAGACTGGCCCATCGATATTGCTCTGCATAAAATACGAGCAATTGTGTGGCATTGTGTTTTCGGTTAGTGTAGTTCAGGTCTCGGTTCAGAATTTAAAAAAATGGGACTCGCCAACTTCTGTTAGCAACAGTCAAGGCAACAGTGGTTTGGTGAAACACACTTGGTAACAAGTGAACCGTGTCCGCACCATGGTCTTGGCTTTTATATAATTTATTCTTTTTTTTTTCGCTTGTGTGTGGTAAATGTGCAATAGTATATCTATTGTATACACCATATACTCTAATCCACAGTCGGATATTCACTTTGTTCAGGCGCCGAAACGAGAATTTATTTTATGAAGAGGCCAATCAACGCTCGGCTCATAAGCTCCTTTAATTAGGTTCTTTGTCTAGTGACCTTTCTCCTCGAGAATACAGACAGAATTAATGGCACAATGATACAGAGGTAGACGTTATCGCAGATGTCGTAAAACTCGGTGAAACTGTGTGGGAAATCTGTTGATTAATGGCAGCTATAACTTACTTTTGGGCTCGTAATAATTAAACTATGTGCAATTGTCATGGTTGAAACATGGAATTCTCATGTCACAATAGTCTAGTGTCCATAAACAAACTTTTTATTAGCTAGAACAACGGTCGACACAATAGAGAGATTCAGCCGCCTTGTTGCTTCTCCGTTTATTTCTTTTATTTCGATATTTATTGGACCCTATGCATTTAAGCCGATTGAACTTAGACCGAGGGACGGCACGTGTCAACATCCTTTATTATGATGCTCGACCATGTAGCCATGTAGGGCTGAATAATTTACCGCATTCCGACAAAGAAAGGGTGTCGCAATCAGCCGATCGATCGTATAATGGTCAACACCTTTGCATTCTTTTGTTATTCGGAAATGGTTTTTTTTTAGTGAGAAGCTTCCGTCAGTCGATTGCCATAGCTACGAAAAGAAAACAAGACACACTTAGACAAATGAGAACTCTGCTGAAAAGAAATGACACGACGTTGTTCAGCAAAAGCCGGAAGTTCGTATGCGTGGGACGTTGCGGATATTTTTACAAAATTACTATTCGTATAATTTGTATTTGGTTATTCTGTTACAGGCACTGACTGCAGTAGCGGGAAACATGTCCGAGTCAAAGGATCGTCTCCGGGTCGCTGTTCGCGTCCGACCTTTCATATCCTTTTCTAAACTAATTCTAATTGTTTGCATGTATTGAATTAAATAGTTTTTGGCCTTAACTTAATTTCTGTGCACAGTCAACGAGAAGTTGCTAGGGGATGTAAGAGAATCGTCGACATGGATGGCGTGACAACGTCTCTGACTCATCCGACAGACCTGGCCGACCGTAAGAATTTCTCATTCGATCATTCCTATTGGTCGTTCGACGGATTCAGTGAAGACCGGACTAGCGGCAGGAACGTTGCCGATCCTAGTCATCCTAGAGGCCATCAGTACTGCGACCAGGTAAATAATATATACTCTAATTTTAGATATACGTAGGCTAGTTTATTTCTTTTGTTTGCTAGGCTTTATACATATGTGTTTTTGTTTATGCAAAGATTATCCACGTGAACGCAGTGAAGGATATTTCTTTTGTTGTCGGGTATTTACTTTCTGATAAAGGAGCGTTTGTTTGGCGATTTGGGACGGGTAATGCTGGCCGACACTTTTGAAGGTTACAACACCACTTTGTTTTCGTATGGGCAGACGGGATCTGGGAAATCCTACTCGGTTATTGGGTACGGCTCCAATGAAGGTGATTTAATGTCTTTAAAAAATTCCCCATTTCTTTTTCAAGTTTGATAGTTCCGGAATATACTAGTATTTTATGGGGGTACCTACTGTGAAACACAAATTTAGGTATTATTCCACAGTTCTGCCACGAGATTTTCCGTGCCATCGATGAAAACTCGTATACTTCGCCTGTTGATCCTATTCAATTTGAAGTCCATCTCTCTATGCTGGTAGGAAAACACTTTTAATATTTTATTTCTCTTCGTTTGACGCGAATTTTCCATCTCTTAAGGAAATTTACAATGAAAATGTGTACGACTTACTCACACCATCGAAAACCGATAGGGGACTGAAAGTGCGTGAACATCCCAAAAAAGGATTTTATGGTATTTATCTTTTCGTATTTATTTTTTTTTTTTTTATGTATGTTCCTTAGAATTCTTAAATTTTTATGTCAAGCTGATGGGCTCTCGAATTTCGTGGTGACCAGTTATGCAGACATAGAACGGCTAATAAAACACGGCACGCTCAACCGGTTAGTCCAAAATTGCGTAAATTTATGTTTAAGGATATAACTGTAAACCGAATGAAGTCTAATTTACGGTTAAGAAAATATTGTGAGCTTTTGGAAACTATTGCTGTAGAAAATCTGATAAAAGTGAATTTGAAAAATTAAATTTTCTGTTAAATAGTACTGTGGTAGCGACAAACATGAATGCTACCAGCAGCCGATCGCACACCATCGTTTCCATTGGCCTCGACCAGAAAAGAACGACTCAAATTGGCGAGGTTACTATTACATCCGTCGTCAACATTGTTGATTTAGCCGGAAGGTACGTCACTATTCCAAAAACTCACTTCCACGTTCTGAAAATCAAATGACAAAATCGAATATTAGTTTACTTGTAACCAACTTAGTGATAACTAGTAGTAACTAACCGGTAAAATAAGCATGCACAAATGATGTGGTAGGATAGTTCTGCTTGAAACTGGAACGTATGCGCCTCCTTTAATTTAAGATATATTGTTCCCTTATCATTTAAAGCTTTATTCACACCAAGCTTATTTTCGTTTTTATGCTTTCTTATGCAAATAGGATCTATTTTGTACCAGCTATTTACAAACAGTCTATTCTTCTCAACCATTCTCAACTGTAGTGTGTTGCACAACTATTATTACCTTATCTAACGGGGAACATTTATAACACCTAGCTTGTGTGCTATTGCGTGGTTATGTCTGGGTGTGACGTGTTTGGAATAGCGGAAAATAGATTGTCTTTTTCCCCGCACTTAGCAACAGATAACCAATGCGGAGAATTTTTGGCTTCATTAATTTTAAGTAATAATGATACCTAATGTTTAGTACAAATATTACATTTTTATACCGAGTCTAATTTTATAGTTACTCGCTCGTTAAAAAAACGGAGGATTCACTGGAACAGCATGTATTGAAAAAGACAGTATTTAAACGCCATCAGTAAAATGTTTTGAGAAAAGTTGACTTGATAATGTAAAATTATGTTAACAAAAATAATGGTTGTTATTTGTAGCGAGAGGGTTAGCAAAGCTGGGACTGGAAACACGAGCGGGGAACGTTTCAGAGAGGGTGTGGCCATTAACCAGTCACTTCAATGTCTTGGCCATTGCATTCACGCTCTAGCGGAATCGTCGTCGGCGTCATCATCTAATTTTCCAATGAATAGCCACAGCAAGAACCAACGAATCCCTTTTCGCGATTCTGTGCTCACAAAGTTGCTGATGAACGCTTTGGGAGGTAACAGCAAAACTATCATGGTAATAAAATTAAATTCTAAAATTGTATTTTTAAAAAATATTTATCTCAAAATAATTATTTGAAAAAACTATTTCATTATTAATTATTATTTAGGTGGCATCGATTAGTCCCGCTGATATTCATTATGAGGAGACGTTGTCAACGTTACGCTACGGTACGATGTTTATTGATTTATAATTTCTATTTATTATTTATTGTATACTTTTTTTTTTTAATTCAACGATATAAGCTGATCGAGCCAAGCAAATTCGAACGCGGGCTACTGTCAATGAGAAACCAATCGAAAAAATAGTTCGTGAGCTGAAAGGAGAAAACCAGCGCATAAAAGCTGCATTGACACGCGGTAATATTGATCCTCAGTGGGTAAAAACTGTGGTAAATGGTCGACAGAGCAATCCCAAAAGTATGTGAAATCATCTGCACACATCTCCATTTATGTTTACATTTCCATTAATAAACAAAAAATAAATGTTTGAATTATTTTCAATATAGCTCTGAAAGATACGAAAAAGAAGTGGGAAGACGAACTTCGAGCTCAAGTAACGGAGAATGAACGTGAAATACAACGTATTCGATCACCGAAACCAAAGGAATTACCAAAAGCAGATGAAGTCGTGACTGATATGGTATACTGCTGCATGATGCTATTTTTTTTTATATATTTATAAATGTTTATTTATATAGATTCATGACGTGTTAATTCAATATTTTTAGTTGTTCGAAAGTAAACGAAATCACGAAGGTGGCGGACCATATTTACAAAATGTCAACATGGATCCTTTATTGGACGGACGATGGATACATTATCTCAAACGAGGCACTACTTTAATCGGAAAAGCGCAGCCCAGCATATCGGGTATCGAAATGATCGGCCCGGGGTATTAATTATTTTTCAATCGATTCATTAGTGTTTAATAGCCAACAATGCGTGATTTTCCCATGGAACTATGCACGCACTTAGGATGCAGCAGAATCACGCAGAAATATCATTCCACGAGAACAATGACGTGACTCTTCGCTCGTTGACGGAAAATGGACGAGTTTTGGTTAACGGTGTACCAATCAAACCGCGGGTCGAAACGGTTCTGCAGCCCAACGATCGGCTGGTTTTCGGTGCCACGCAAATGTGGCTATTCCGGAATCCAGCACTGGTGGACCAAGCGGGTGTCTCTGACAGTCCAATGATAAATTATGATTTCATTTTACATGAAATGGCAACCAAATCAGGGCTGGATATCCTTTCCAGTTCCTCGGACGGTAAAGGTGAGCTTTCGTTTTTCCATACTAAATAATAATAAAAAACAAATGTTATAGCACCTAATTTTCTTGGGTTTCAGACTCACTACAGGAAGAGCTCGTGGCCGTATTGCCGTCGGTTGAAGAGGCTAATGAGATCAGCGCTGAACTGAACAAGCCAGTCAAGTTTGAGATTGTTCTTGTCGCACCACAAATCTACAATAATCCAGCCGAAAAAATGGTTCCTAGTCAAGTAAGTCGTTTTCAATCAGGCATTTCAAACGCATAAAATAAATTTGCGATTTTTATTCACTCAGGTGTACGTCAAGATGAAGAACTTGGACCACGGAACTGAATACATTTGGTCCAAAGAGAAATTTTTCACGCGTTTTGATTTCATGCGAGAACTCTACAGGCATCACCAAATGGAAATCAATGGAGAAGAAGAAGACGGCAGAGAAATCAGGATAACAGACGTAACAAAAAAATCCTCATTAAAAATAAATCAATTTAAACTTTTCATTCGTGTAGGATCGTGATCCATTTTCTGAATCATCTGATGCTGTCGTAATAATAGGGATGACAAGAATAGTTCTGCGATCGCTTGCCTATTTGGTAATAAAAAGAATTACTAGAGACCAGTTTTTTTTTTTATTATTCATTAAAAATTTCAAAAATAATTCCATGTAACATAGGCTACATTGAGAAACATATTTTAAATTCGAGTTTATGTTCTTCCTGGGATAAGGTGGAGATGCAGGATCACGTTCCCATCACTGATTTACGCGGCATTAAGATCGGAGTAATGAAAATTGCGCTGGTTCCTTGCGCCGATAGTTTGGGTCATCAACTTCAAGAGGACGATTTGGTCGATTCATCAGACCAATTGATCGGAAAAAATCTTTTCTTTAAATTCCACATTATTGGTTGTCGCAACCTACCTCCTAAATTTAGAGTTGTATTTGAAATTACTGAGGCTCATTAAGATATGTGTTAATCTTCGAATGGTTTATTAAAAAAAACAACAGGATCTTCACTGCAAGTACAGATTTTACGGCGACAAAGATGACAGTAAGACAAAGATGTATCCTTACTCGTCTAATTTACAATTCAACCACAGTCGGATCTTGAGCTACGAACCAGTAACGAGAGAGGTTAGTTTCCCATTAAATTGTCACCAGTAACTGTTTAATATTGATATCTGTCATTATTCTAACGATGGCACCTGCTTATCGCCTATATTAATTGCTAATTTTCCTAGTTCGTAGATTACCTGAATCACGGGTCGGTAGTAGTAGAAGTCCTTGGGAGACACATCATTGAGCAGAATCATTCTTTTAATAATTCCTATCCTACACCTCACCTCGTGGATAGTAGAGAATTCCTCCACGAAGAAGATCAAGGAGTCTTGTCAAGGTGATAGTATCATTATTACGATGCAGTATTTGTTAAATGTCATTTCGACTAACTAATTATTGAACGCTACTCAGGACGGGCGAAATAATGGCACAGAAGCCCTCCATAAACAATTTCGAATTAAGTGCATTCAAATCAGTGGACGGAAGAAAACAGGAATTGCTAGCCGAACTGCAACTAGTGAAACGCACACACGTGAGACTTCAACAGCGATTGGATTTCATCCGCCAGATGACCGACCGTTGTCTTCTCACCGGGCAGGAAAGCATTCCAACGGCGTTGCTGGATGCGATGCTTAACGCCAACGGATCGGAACAGGCTCGACGCATCGTTCAACAACTAGAAACCGGAGAAGGTACCACATCTTAATTCATACATTTTCTTTTATTGCCGGAATTTAGTTAATTATTTTAGTTTTATTTGGTCCCCAGATGGTGACGAATGGGTGGACTGGAGCGTAACGAATCAACAAAAAGAACACAGAAGCAGCGTTTGCGTCATATCATAAAACAAAATGAACACAATTGCTGCCCACCCATATACATAGACTAAATTAAACAACTTCTATTACGTGTTAATACATTTCTTAGTAATTCAATTGCCCATGATCAATAAGATTAAGATGGAGACTGACCACATTATCCGTCACATTTATTTTTTCTTAAAGACAGGACATTTAAACATCACAAACGTGAAAAGATGATTGAAAAAAAAAGAATGGATATTTACAAGTCCGCGTTCTTAGGCCTATGGCAGAAAAAAAGGTCAATCGTTATCTAATAAGGGAGCAGGTTCCAACATTTGGCTTGTATTTTTAGACGATCCTAATTAGCTAATACGCGATCCTTCAACAACAAATCAACAGATGATTTGTATAAGCTCAAATCGTCATCGCAATATTCGATCACTAACTCGCGGACAGGTAAATTGCACAGACTCCTCCTGAAGAAATAACAAAAAAGTTAACCAGTATTCTGAGTAATCATTGATTGGGTATATATCTAACCTGAAAGAGAGATCCATTCGAGCAGAAAGGGCACGTCGAAAAAGTGTTGAGCAGTCGAACAAGGGTTTCCTGTCTACCACAACATTTGTCGACGTCGGCGACTGAGCCTCTCTAGAAGTAATTCCTAGACGAGCTAAGACAGCTTTACCCTCCCAACGCTGGCGTGCTCTGGCAGCTCCAGATTCTACTTTCTTCTCCCGTTTGCACGCCAAACTTGTCCAGTCGACTTCAAGGGCATCTATAGGGGCTGTAAATCGATTCGACACAAATTATAAACTTATTTGTCAAAATGGTCAACTAAAATCAAATACCGCTTCTAGCCTCATCCTCGAGTTCTTCGTCAGAGATTTGTTCGATATCCATCCCGCCTAGCAAATCTTCGTCCGTACTACGACTCTCAATGGCCGAGACAACAGGAGACACCATTTTTGGCGAAGGCTGAATGTCGAGTACTTGAACAACTGGTTCTACGTTTACATTCAATTCTATTTCGGTTGGGGTTTTTACTGGTTCGGACTCCGGCTCCACCGGCACGGCTTCTTCCGTTTTCACACTTTCAGTATCCTGTCAATTTTATTCAACCATGCAAATATTAAATATATTGACTAAGCTAAAGTTTTTTTAAATAAACGGTCAAATTTCACTAACCTGAAGATCACGATTGAGAATTTCGTCAACATCATCACTGAAATCGCTGAAATTTTCTTCGGCTTCTACTTCTACAGCAGACGAAGACGGCCGAGTTTCTTCTATTTCTTCTACCTTCGGTGCGACAATAGCAGTAGGTGGTTCACTCGCAACCGGTGAACGCAATTCCTCCGTGCGAGTTGCCGGTGTTGGAGGCTTGACAACGGGATCAGCAACTCGGCGGTTTGAGTCACGCGAACGTCGGCCATCTCCGCCGATACGCCTTTCCCGATCTCTTTTGTTATCATCCGTTCTAGAAGATGATTTTGATAAAGGATCCCACGTCGTATTTCGGTTTGAATGGATCTGCTCAGGATAAGAATGGTTGCCTAGAGGCGGTGGTGAGTATGACTTCTTCCATGACATTTCTGTAGAGCTCAAGGTTCTGTTCCAACTGATATCTACATTTTATAACAGAATAAAGGAACTTTTACATAAAAGCTTCAAGCATAAAAATGATTAAAGTAAACAAACCGTCAATAGGTCGATTGCGTCGTCGAAATTCAGGATGATCCCAGTCGGGGATTTTGGTTTGATCAGAGGCTGGCCAATCATGTTCGTAATCAGGGTAATCTTTTGCACGGCCACTAATTGGCCGTCTAACTGGTTCCGGAGAAGCCGGTCGCCGAAGCCTACTATCATACAAATCCTCTTTTCTTTCAAGTTTGGACAAGATAGGTTGGGGACTATAAACACGTCTTGGAGGCTCGTATGGCTCAGCTCGTGCTCGTTCCCTGTAGGACGAGCCGGTTGGAGAGAGATCACGAACTGGATAAGGTTCACGATAGACCGGAACTGGTGATCGGGGACGGACAAGATATCCGGGTTCCAACAATCTGTCGCGAGGCTTATCGCCTTTCCCTCGCACGTCGTAAGTGCTGCTACTTGTTGCGGGCTTGCGTTCACGTGATCTACCTCGCAGAGGCGAATGATCATCAGTTCTGCGTCGAACTACTGGGGTAGTTAATTTTCGTTTTGCTTCGGTAGGAGAAGACTCGGGAGATCGTCGCTGCCTGCGATCCCTGCTAGGAGGTTCTGGATCTTTGACACGCGGAGAACGGCTGCGGATCATTGTTGAATATGTGGGAGAATCTCGTGAATGTTTTGCGCTGGTGCTCGGAACTATAGAGAAAACGAGGAGAAAAATTAAAACTTTACCAGAAAAAAATTAGTTTAATGAATTACCATGCTGACGTTTGGGCGAGACATTATTTCTGATTTGTTTCTTATTGGCAGAAGAAGGATCCTTCTTTCTGGTGACTTGACCAACAGGGGAGAGTTTAGCAATTTTCCTGGCCTTGGCTTTGGCCTTTTCTTTGGCTCCCTGATTCCTGCTAGAAGAACTTTGACTTCTTTTGGTAACCTGATTCACTTTCTTTTTGGTTTTCTTCTCCTTCACCTAAAAAATAAACAATTCTAGTTCAGATTCAAGTTCATTTGTGAATATACTTAAAATTACTTCGCCATCAGAATCTGAAGAGGAGGAAGAACTGCTTGAGGAAGTGACACTAGATGTTGATGATGAATCTGATGATTCTGAAGAAGTTTCTGAAGAGGAGCTACTAGAAGTTGATGAAGAACTTGAGCTTCTTTCTCTTTTCTTAGCTACTGGTTTCTTTGCTTTTCCTTTATGTTCCTGTTCTTCCTGCTTTGCCAGTTCTCTCTGCAGCATTTGTAGTTTTCGTTCTAAGGCCATCTCATCTTCATGCTCAAGTGATTTCTCCCACTCTCCACTGTCAGCTGATTTAGAGCTCGGTTTTGTGCCAGCTTTGAATTTATTGCTGGCCAAATCTTTCCGGTTAGGTGGGCTCCGGCTTCGACTTTTCTTCCTGCCTTCTTTCCCAGATGAGGTTACTGGTTTAAAGTTCTTACTATTGTGTGTATCGAGAAATTTACACTTATTTGAATAGGAGCAAGTACCTTTGTGAGCCCATTGCTTACAATAGTCCTCCGTCACCGATGACGGTTTTGATCCCAATCTTTCGAAAACACTGGGCTTTTTACCACCATCACGATTTTTCTTGCTAGATGAAGACATCAAGAGTTCAAAACAAACTGGATATATATCGCTAGGAGTGTGTGTGCGTGGGTTAACTGTGGTTCTCTTATATTATTGTTGCAACCTAAAAGCTAACTCAAATCTTAATACCTGATAAAACTTCCAATCATCAATCTGAAACTAAACAATTAGGTCCCTAGCTAGAAAAGCTGAAAAAAATCATAACAAGCGTGGAAAATGGCAACGTTCATTTCATCGATTCAAAAATCTTATTTACTGTTTATTGCGTAAACCGATATTTAACTCATTATTATTATTCTTCATTTGGAAAAAAAATATATAAAAAAACTTGAAATATATTTTCCAATAACAAAAGGACAAAATCATTGTTTTAAATAAGTATCCGCTATTTCATCCGGCACCTCTGCAACATTGCGTTAAGATTGTTGAGGGAAGGGATAATCAGTAATCACAGCTGTTTATTATTTCGACTGTTTCTTTTCAGGTTCAGGTGTAAAACAATATTTTCCATTAATTTTTAAAATTGTTTGATTAATTGTATGTATTCAATATTAGGGTGAAGAATGTGGTACGAAGCAATGACTAGTTTGCTGTTGACGACAGTTTTTGTTGGCCTTCCGTACGGAATTATTCCGTTAGTTCATAAGCTGGCGAACAACGGGAATGTAATTTGCAAATCTAGTTATTCATAAATGGAATACACAATTTTAGATATTAAAGAATTTTCTCTTTTAAAGGCTTTCTCGAGGCTGCAAAACTCGACACATCAAAGATTTCTTTACAGAAGAGACACTCGATTGACTGGTAACCCATATGTCTTGAAGGTAACATTGCAAACAACATTTACATGTTTTACAAAAATATATCTAAAATATTTATATCCTAGGGTTTGGAATCTATCCCTGATTAGACAAATCACTCTTGAATTATCAGTATGATGTCTTAGAGGAATTTGAAGAAATAAATTGTATAGTGGAAGTAATTCAGTTCTTTGTCCTTTTACATCTTATATTAGTAGGGATCTAAACAACATGAGAATTATCCTGTCCCTAACTATGTGTCTACTGTCTAGGAATTTTATGGAAATATCCCATGAGGCATCAGCAGTAAAAATTATGTATGGATAAATGTAAATCCTACAACTTGTATATGATGTAGGACTTATATATGTAAGTCCTACCTATATAATCCTTATTATAAGTAAGTGATTTCTTCCCATTAAAACATTCAACCTGATGGTCTTCTATTAAAATTTTATGGCCTACTTTAAAAAAAAAAAGTAATAGGGAAGTAAGGGAACAGTGTTATTGGTGGATGTAAACGGTGTAATTTTAATAACATAGAGATACATAACAAGATAGTGTAGGTTTACAAAATTACATAAGTTCAATTAATTCCAGATTATTTGGGGAAAACACAGTTATTTCATGATTTTGGAAGACAAATTTGTTTCAATTAGCCTGCTTACTTTTATCTTTGATTATAATTGATATAAGTCTGACTGGCGACACATGAAGTTACTATAGTTCTACATACGCCCATATTATAAATCTATGTAACGTTAAGCAAACAACTGGGTGATTTTTTCTATATACCGTCAATTTGGTCTTCGTTTTCATTTCCACTTACAAGTTGGATGAGACCATCAGCCTGTTTGACGATGTAGTTATGCTCAGCGCCGAGTATTAAAACTAGGCACGGGATTAATAGATGCGTATTATGCTTTTCATTCATTGTTTCGCAATTCTCGCAAATATGAACATTGTTACAATCAAGACACTTGTAGCCAAGTCCCATCGTCACCATCTGTCCGCAACCATCACATTCACAAGTGACTAGATCTTTATTAGTTGCGCATTCCTCTTTTACAAACGGTTCCGTGGCTTCCGGTAGCGAAGAAGACGAAGAATTCTCTATGATCTCAAGTTTCAGTTGTAAAGGCAACGAACTTACCGGTTCAATTGAACATTTCTGTTTGTGTAATTTTAAAACAGTTTCAATTTTTTCGTCTGAATCTAAGATTGATGAGCTCCCTTCAACATCTATCGTTCATAAAGTTTAAAAAGAAAGTTTTTTAGTGTGCATCGTAAATTGGAAATAAGTGAGAATTATACCGGCAAAGGAAAAGAAGAACGGTTTGTCCTGAAGGAATCGATGAAAAACAACACCGGCTGTTTCCTTCCAGTCGTCCAACTTATTCAAATCGGAATTGAATGGGAGACGGCGAATAACTGTTGTGCCATTCGTCGAAAGAGATCCAATCACATCGAATTCATTTGTAGATGTTACTGTCGAAGCACTGCCAATTCTCATGGCTTCTTTGTCCTCTATCGGCAGAGAATTCAGTATTCGGAGCAGACTCGAATCCACCGCCATGGTGGAACGTCGTTTGATTAATGTGAGCGCGCGCTATCAAGAATAACCGAGATTATATTATCTCGACGGAAGCGTAGCCCCGTTGACGTTAAGAGTCGGACTGAACTTTGATCGTCTGTTAAATTGACACAACTCCACTTGTATTGCCACCCATTCTGATACACACGATCAAGTCTGATTACAATGATACGCACACTCACACACACACAAGAAAAAGTGAATAGTGGGAGGGACACAGGGGCTGGCACGGTGTTGATACACTATGTATAAAAGGGAATATACGGCTCCTGGAACCTTAAATTAGACTAAATCAGAAAAAAACAAAACAGCACACATGCCGGGCACCTTGTTGACGAGGGGAATGTAAAGGAAGCAAACAAAAATTGGCGGGAGAACAAAAGACGTTTGTTTGTTTTTCTAACTAGGCCCAAAAATGCTGAGGGGAAAAAAATACTCACTAAATCTTCCCTTTTTCATAAGATTAGAAACAGGAAGGCCAGGGGTAGCAAACTCTTGGAACAAGAGTACGAGAATCTAGCGGGATGATGAATCACTCGATTCTAGAAAATTTAATTTAATAGACGGGGGATTCTTGGGATTTTATTCAAGTTTATGATTCTTGGGCAAGTGTACCGAGATTCTTCGAGTTTTCCACCCCTCGCATGAAGGTCGGTCATCTGAGTAAATCATTGTCAGAAACACTATTATCTACTTAAATCAATACACTTTAAAAGATAGCAAAATGGTTGGCAAAACGTCAATTTAAGCTTGTTTTGCAATTGTCGCCTGACTTTTAATGCGGTTCTTGATGGCTTGGCGAGGAGTCGCAGAAGCCAAATGTTGCTTGCGTGATTGCAATCGTTGATGATAACTTTGAGCTAGTGAATTGACGATTGAAATGACGAAATATATCACCATAACCATCACGAGCTTTTCGAAAAGTGAAGCCAGCAGGCTTCCTCCTTCAGAAGGTACCACACCTTCCTTAACATGTAATTTGGCTTTTTGGCTCTTGAACAATTGCTCCAAGGGCTCCTGTAAGCGCGATCCTATTAAAGGAACCTAAACAAAATACCCGAAATTCATCTTTTAAAAAATTTGTATTGTCAAAGAATTAAAAGTTAGTACTCACATTTGCCAAAGAAGTGAGCAGTTTGTTCACCAGGCTCTCGTTGAATGCTACGATTACAGTCAGTTGTTGCAAATGCGTTTTGACGATGGCCTTGCCGATAAGCGTGGCTCCAAAAAATGTCCAAAACGGCACTAAAAAGTGACCACAAGTAATTCCAGCAAGATCAAAGAGAGGATTGGGAATCTGGTAAGACAAATTGAGAAAACCAAAATTTAGTACGCAACCAGTTGGTCAATTATTTGCTTTCTCACCGATGCACAAGCCAAAATCCCAAAAAAGCCAACTTTTTCTACCAGGCGCTCCACGCCTAATTTAAGGCGATCAAGAAAAGTCTGTAAGAAAAACAAACCATACAAATTAGTTAATTATCAACAAATAGAGAAAGTGAAACTATACCATCTGTTCTGGATGTTGTTGTTTGAGTTGCAGGGCTTCAAACTCGATTAATTTTTCGATGTCGTCACCCAATTCGAGACTGGATCTCCTCCGGCCGCGTTTACCTTTAGTGCCCAATGTGGACAGCCGCGCAGCCCTGGCCATGAAATAAGGTGGAAGCTCGCCCAGAGCTGTTCCAGCACCCCACATCATTGCTTCTAGTCGGACTTTCGCCATTATGGACCAAAGGGTCACAGGTAGCTGTGATGAACTCAGTGCATCATCTTCCGGACAAACAATGCTGCAAACAAATTGATTCGTAATTAAGATAGAGGAATTTTAACGCAAGAAATGTATGCGGTTACCTGTCTGGATACGGCGGAGAGGGAAAGTTTAATGTACCACACTCATACGCGGCAAGCGTAACTGCCGCAATATGAGGACCTAAATACAACAAGAATGTGTGTAACCCTGTACCAAGGCCAACAGAGCTGAGAACACCAAGTCCCAGCCAATAAAGGCACCATATGACTTGCTTCTCAACCGAGACAATAAGTTCTTGATGAGGTCCAGGAGTATGATATGCTACAATACTCAGCATCAAAAAGACTATGCTGAATAATACTGTGATTTTATAACCCCACAACCTATTAGAACAGAGGATTAACATTTTAATTCAAATGGAACATATCACAAAAGGTCTTCATTTACTTTTGGGCATATTCTTGAATATTCAGGCACAGCTCCACAGAAAAATAGTGAAGAGTTGTGAGTGGTTTCTTCCAAACCACGATTCCTTCCCTCTCTTGGCGCTCTTCATCTCTCATTTTCTTTAACTGCATCAACTCAGGACTGAGGGATGCCACACCATTTCTTTCGTTACCAGATTTGGGAATTTTACGAAGTCCTCCTTGGGCCTGCATTAGATATAGGATGAAAATGTACACTACTTGACTAAGTTGGTGTTCACTTGGGTTAGCAAGCGAACTAGCTAAGGTGCTGCTTATGAAGAGGATGGCTTACCTCGTTCTCTCCTCCACTCTGAACTGAAGCACTAGTCCTGTGTTTGACTTTTCCGTTTGAAGTGTTGCTCAATGATCTGTCGTTGCTGGTACTATCACCTTTGCCCTTTTTATCGGCTTTTTTCTTGGTAGAAGTTGGAGCATTCGAGGAGACTGTTTTCGTCTGTCCGTTACGCGACTTGGCTGATTTCGTCATTGCTTGTTTACGATCCAACAGACGAAAGAAGAGATAACCTTGATGGAAGTATAATTTTCTAATAAATAGCTTTCTAAAATGATACAAAAAATCCCACACATGTGAAGGAGATACTGATAGATTATAAAAGCCGGCCAAAAAATCACCATGCAAAATGGTAGTCCACTCTGCCCTCTATCGGCAATAATTTCACTACGACTCGGTGGCTGCTCTAACACCATGAATTGAAATTTTACAAGGCTTCCATATCCTGCCATATCTAAAAAAAAGTCAATGCCTCCTCAATCCTCAGTGGTTATAGGGTTCTATGACTCTGCTTTGACTTTTAAAACTGTTATTGCATTTAGGATTGATATCGCCTATGATAAAAAAATAAATTTCGAGCACGATTGGAATATCTATTTTCAGACTGCTGCAATCCTCTAGCCAACATAAACCGTTTATTACAACGTGCCATGGGAAAAACACATGCAATATTAATTCTTGAGCGCTAGGTTCTAAAGGAAGTAGAAAATCGTCGTGTCAATTGACCGCTTAACCGTTTTTCTAGAGAGAAAAACCAAACGTGCCAGAGGCATAGAACGAATGTCTCTAGCGCGTTTTATAAATTGCTTCTTATTACACCAACAAAATTTAAGTTGCCTGTTTCCTTTCCCATTGGGGTTAGTGTGGGGTGTAACAGCCCTGATTCTTCGTTTTTTTTCTTAATTGGCAGTGCCCTAAATCCATCTCCATAATGAAATAGTTTAAATTTTTATTGCTGGTCTAAGATGTTTGAAAGAAATGTAGCTATTCGTTTCATGTTATACAAACAATCAAACATGTATAATAATATTTCACGAGTTGATGACGACGAAGATCAAAAGACAAGTAAATCTGTTCTGACGTACGTAGTGAGAAATATTCCAGAGTTGAACACGACCGACGTGGAGATAATTGAAACAATACTGTGTGCGTGCATCTTCATATTTTGTTTGGAAAACGGACAACGGAAGTAAAGACGGGCAGAATAAACGCGTGCATAATGTATAAATCAATATTAGCTGGCCAGAGAAGAAGTACACACACACACATGTAGGGCTTACGCATTTTTCTTTGGATGAGCTGTGAACTTTTGCATTTTATACCAACAACACATTATTCAGAATTTCAATTCATTTACAAACGAACTTCCTGGGATTTGTCTATGTTCATCAAACTAAATTCGTGTTTTAACTGAGCTTCTCCCAATGATCTGGATCGTTGTTGGACTTGCAGTTGATGCTGCATTTTCGACAACAAATCCTGCATCTTTCGAATTTCGTCCTCTTTTTGTTGCAGGATCAAATCCGCAGCGTTGTCGTCGTCCGGCAATTCGACCAACATTGAATCCCGTTTGAGCTTACTGAAGAAATAAAAGAGAAAAAAATATTTCAGGTTCCAAGTTCAATTTGGTTGAAATAAGCAAAGGAAAACGAAGGTATATTACATACCTTCGTTCTCTGTGAGGTTGTTGAATGGTCAGATTATGAGTGAGTCTGGTTATGCATGCCGAACGGAAGGCTTCATAATGGATTTCGTGGGTTTGATCCCGGAGATCGCTATTAAAAAATTGGATTATTAGTTTCGTCTCGGCATATATTTACTAATTTAAACTTACGCTAAATGAGTTTCTATCAGCATGGATCGAAGTTTTTGTAGGTCGCTGTGCAAGGGGCTCTCCACTGTTCAACAACATTTCCAATTCAAAATGATTAGACATTCACGTGGCTGGCATTCGTTATAAATTATAATCCTGTTTTATGTACACACGCACACACTGAAACAAGCTAGGTGTACATAATATGAATACCTTCGACGACGCCCCACGGGTATATCCTTCCCCGGAACCTGCGACCGTTGACCTCTAGAATTTGACACGAGCCCGAGACAGCAAAAGGGACAGCGTCCTTTAATTCCTTGTCCTGCTTCTTGAAAGCTTCGTCCTCGTCGGGATCGCACTCGGGGAACTGGTAAATCTAAAAAAAAACAAAAACAAACAAAAAAAGAAGACCTCATTTTTCAGTTCTTTTTTGTTTTTAATTGAGAAAACAGACAAACCTGAATTTCGTATTGTTTCAGTTCCTGGAGAACTTGTGATTTGAAGCGACCGAGTTCTGCTGTCGTGAGACTATCTGCTTTTCCTATTACGGGGACTAAGTTGACCTTTTTGTGTAGCTTTCTCATGGCTGCGACATCCAACATTCGTAATCTGGCAGCAGAGATTATTAAGGCCATGGAAACATAAGAAAAAACAGGTTGCAAAGACTTGTTTGGTTTGAACTTTAAACCGATCATGATTGTTATTACCCACGACCGTACGGAGGAATAAAGTAGAGGCAACAATGAACACGGTTGTCGACAATTGATTTGCGGTGGAGTCCGCTTTCGTCTTGAAAATATTTCTTGAATTGGACGTCGATGTAGTCGGAAAGCGCCTGGCAAGTTTCTTCAGAGTTAAGGGCATCTCCGAAACCTAGAGTCAATTATTTCGAAGCCAATAGGAAACGTCATTCATCTTGTTTAACTACCAAGAAAGAAATAAAGGAAAAACATATCAGGAAGAAGCAAGTATTACCAGGAGTGTCGACAATTGTGAGCCTCAATTTAATTCCCATTTCCTCAATGTCAGCCGTCCGCACTTGAATGGCAGTCGTCTTTGTCAGTCGTTCTGAAACCATCACGATAATCATCATCATCTTTATGATTGCAGTTATTTCACGTTGGTCACGTCTGGCTGACGGGGAAAATGACACACGGTACGTACCTTCAACAGGAGGAATCACACGATCTTGGTAGAGGTCTGCCAGGAAAAGTGTGTTGACGAGAGTAGATTTTCCCAGTCCCGATTCTCCAGCCACCATCAGCGTGAATTCAAAACCTTTTTTAATCGTTTTCCGGTGAATCTGATCCGGCAAACTGGCGAATCCAATGTACTCGCGGTCCATTTTTGCTTTTTCTCTTCTTCACATCAGCCCTTTAAATATAAAACGAAGAGATAAAAGTTTTCAAGTGTCTTGGTCTCGTACTCGTCCGAGAACTACTGCAGGCGTAGAAAATATGCGCGTTCGGCAGCTGTGGGAAAAAAAACGAAAAAAAAAACGAGGCACACCGTTCCACTAAGTGATTTTGTTGTAAAGTCCAAAAATTCCGATTGTACTATTTTGGGTTCTCGTTTTTCTTCCTTATGTTTCTCTTCTTTTTTACCCACAGGAAACGAATGTTGCCGAGTGTAAACAAAACAATGACGTTATATACACTACGACAATAAGACAATTGACGACGGGTTTTGAAAATTGTTGGCTGAAACATTCACGTTCGTTTCACAAGGGCTGTGGAAAACAACGGAGAAGCGACAAAGTATGACGATTTAAACTTTTTCGTACTCGAAAAGTGTCTTTGACACACAATAGATCGCTTTAAAGTGAATTCTACATACCTGATGAGATTATGAGAAGTGCTGGAGAGGGTCGTCGATCAAGCAGCCTTCTCCCAAGTCTGCATGCGGTTGTGTGAACAAGTGCCGTATGGTCTACTGAGCTCTTCTACAGGAAAACCAAACAATCGACACGGTTACACATTCTCGTTTTTTTTTTTTTTTTTCGTTTTTCACCGTGCTGAATCGTGAGTTGAGAACCCGAGTGGACGGAGGCGGTGCCTATGCAGTTAGAGATGGGCGGGATCGGAGATGGTGCAGTGTTCGCGGGAACCGAATGCTGCCCCCATGAATATGGGTGAAAAAACACAGACAAAAAATTCAAACGAACTTGATATCTAGCGTTGAGTTTCCGATTACCAGCACTTTTCAACTGAGCTAACGAGTTTGACAGATGACGCCCCTAAAGAAAACGTCCGACGGAAAATCAACATGTATAGAAATAATCTAGCGAGTCTCAGCTACTGCATTGACTACCGTATGAAAGCACTACCCTTTTTTTTCTCGATTTTCATTCGAAACCGAATGTCTATCCCCCTTTAAATCCACGCACGCATAGCCGCGAGGGCAGGGGAGAGAAAAAAAAACATTTAAGTAAGTAAGCTTTATTCGTCGATCGATATCGTGAGCGCGCAGGCGCTGTTTTGATTGCCCTCGGGCTTTGTGTTCAAATTATTCATAGATGGCGCCCAAATCACAAATTCAGTAAATATTATTGATATTATTTGATGATTGTTATAAATTCTGTTATTTTTTTTATTAGATTTAATGATTAAAACGCATATATATTTTGATTTCAGTTTCAATTAAATTTATCAATAATTGTTTGGCAACCCAGGCTGGCCGATAGCAGAACGGGAATTCTCTAGAAGTTTCGGAAATTTCAGCAGATTGCACATCCCTGATCACGTTGGTAGGTTGCGTAATTCTCTTTCTAATATTTACTCACGCCAGAAACTGCGAATTAGATCATTCGATTTTTGCTAAGCGTCCAGTGTTCTTCAGTGCATGTGCATCTGGTAAATTCAACAAAGATTGAGAACTTTTAAACCATTACAATTCTGATATAAAGTGACGAGTCTCGATAGTAATAACTCTCTGTTAGCCATTGCGTCATTCTTATCGTCAACCCTTCACATTTTCAAGGACGTTTTTATTGAATTGAAATAATTAGTTTTCTTAATTTTCTTTCCATTAAATAGTTTTAAATTCTACTGCCTAAACAATGCCTCGTCAAGGAAGATCACGTGCTGCTCCTGCCAGGGCAGCACCTGCTAGAGCTTCTCCTCCTCCTGCTGCCAGGTAATCACAAATGGTTTAGAGAAATTATTGTTGCAATTACATAATTTGTTTAAATCAGGGCTGCTCCTCCTCCGAGTGTTCCAGCTCATGCGCCCCAAGCCCACCCCCCTGCACCTATGCAGCAAATGCCCCAACAACCATCAATGTTTGCCCAGATGGCAGCCACCGCTGGAGGTGTTGCTGTTGGTTCAGCTATTGGACATGTTGCAGGACATGCTCTCACTGGCATGTTCAGCGGAGGATCATCTTCTGAAGCTGCCCAGCCTGTACAGCAACAAGCAGCTGCTCCTCAACAATATGGAGCTGCTCAGCCTCAAGAGCCCACTGGACCTTGTGCATGGGAAATTAAACAGTTTCTTGCATGCTCACAAAACCAGAGTGATTTGACTTTGTGTGAAGGATTTAATGAGGCACTTCGGCAGTGCAGACAGAGCCAAAGTATAAATTTTTCTTTATAACTTTTCTTTTAATTTTTTTGTTATTAATTGTATTCCTTATTGCTTTTAGGTACCTACATGTAAAAAGGAAAAACCAACCCATGGGCCATGATCCTGAAAATGAATTAAAGTAGACTAATAGTAGATCACATAACGATCTCCGTTAGTAATAAAATTGGTGGTTTCACAATTGAAATTTATTGCTTAAATTTTTTTTCAGAAGTATTTATTGATTTTGTATGTTTATACATATTTCTAGCCAGAATATAGGATTATCCAATGCAAATTCTACTCAACGGCTAATGATCAGAAACGGGTAGTTCATGATATTCAATCAATGAGGGCCAGTAAAGCCAATTGATAGGATCCGGAAGTATCGTCCTTGAAAAAAAAAATTATCGTTAGAATTTCTTTATGCTGTGATTCTCCAGTAAACTCAGAGTATTTGCGCCAAACAACATACCGTGACAGCAGTACTCAGTGACATTCCGTAGAGTGACTGATATGCAATCTTAATGTTCCCAAGATCAGTCTCGCAACGACTAATAGTTAAGCGCATCAAGTCGCGATCAGCAGTGCCAGCTCCAGCGATAGTCGTGTAAAAACGTGAAGAAAAGTAAACCGCTTTATCGCGACTATATTGCACTAGTTCAACGTGAATCGTAGGTAAGTCGTCGTCTATCATGAAATTTAAAATATTTTAAAACAAAGTTCTTACGAATGGATGCAAGGGCACTTCCCATTTCGTTCGCAAACTCTGTGGTGACTACATCACTGAGCGGTGTTCCGTACGTAGCCTCGTAAAGGTTTGCAACTTCATTCAAGTGAACGAAATTGCGATTGGAAAAGATGATGATGTAAGTGCTCTCAAGTGTTCCTTCCATAGCTGGGCCTGTTTATTAATAGTTTAAAGTGAGTCCACATAAAAAAAAAATTATGAATCGCCATTACCTCCTTCGTACAAACTGATAACATCGCTTTGGACTAAAGTTTGATCGACCACATTGCTTTCGTCTCTGTGTCCCTATCAATGTTATAGGTTAGATTTGGTTGATGTTGAAGGGGTTAAATTAAATACCAATGCCATCTCAAGCAAAAATGTCTGGTAAGGAGCAACAGTGTCTGACTCAATCTCAGATATTAGTGTGTGTCCATAATCTAAAATCGATAATGGATAGGATGAAGTATTACGTCGAATCATTTTTGACAAAAAAAAACTACATTAAGTTATACTTACAAGCAGAGAAGAAGGTGTCAATTTCTGACAGTTCTTGATTGGTTCTACTCATTAATATTTCAGTTAATGAATCTTCTTCTGTCCCTGGTCGAGCCATTGTTTCATGGAGTTCAATGGATAGGAATTTTGTCATGCTGTGTGTTAGCATAGTGGAGAGAATTAAAAAGTTTCCAGACAAGTCGTCCTCTAAATCTGCGACCAAGCTCTAACCAAAAAATAATTGTACATTTTAACACATGCTGATTCTTAAATTTTGTTTCGAAAAGCGCTCTGGATCTTTACCCCGTGTTGATTGTTGTATGTTGTCGTGATAATATCTCGTTGGAAGGCAGTTCGATAACAAAGAACACTGATGATTTTATCTTCTTTCGTTCCCAATCCGTCTATAGCATCAAATAGTCTAGCGGCGTCATTATTTGGATCGAATGGATCAACCGGTAACAAAGTCGGTATATCCTGTTGTCGATTAGAAAATTTCGGTACATTATGGCATTATCAAGAGAAAGAAAAGTGAGAACGAATTTGTTATTTACTTGTCCTGAAGCAATAGAGCCAGCTGATAAAATTGTGAAAATTAGTAGAAACCTCATCTTTAAAACAATGAGTAGCGCGGACCTTCTAAACGTTGCTTGCTTCACGCTTGCTGTAGTGCGTTGGCTGATATTGACGGCAAATTTATATCAGATCGTTATCATTAGTTTTCATAAACGTCCAGTAGCTTAGTTCCATTGGCTTAAATAATCACCTAATGGTGGGCCTTTACAATTTATTATGGCAATAAACTAATAAACGCCGCCAGTTACAGATATATATTCTAAAACTAATCTGTAAACCGGCATTTATAGCCTCGCTCTATGTGACCGAAATTCTGTTGTTAGCCGGGGTTTAATTCGGCCATATTAAATTTGGATCTAGAGTTGGGAATAATCCAGCTTTGTCTGATCGTTTTTAGCTCTGAACTTAGAAATTTCAAGTTGGGATCCCATTTTTTTTAATCAGGTGAATATCTCTCTTGCGTTTAAGATGTCTCTTTTTATTTTGGCACCATGAATTCGCCGTGAAAGATTTTCATAATTTTTATGCGCATGCTATTGGGGTCCAGCAATGTCGCGCTCTAATTATGTTAATCCTTAACAAATAATAAAATATATTTTTTTCAAATAAACAAGCGAGTAAAACCATTATGGAAAATACGAATTGCACAAAAAAAAAATTATTATTAATATTAAATTATTATTATTATTAAACAATAAAAAATTAAACCTGAGATTAAATCGAGTTTTATACAGTTTTGCCTGTCTAAGGTTTTGAACCACTGACCCGGACGAACATCTCTGATTCGTCCCCATCCCAAGTCGTTCAAGTTCAGATCCAGTATGTCCCATATCCTGCATTGCAAATAAATTGTATTTAACTGCAATTTTCATAGCTACTTTCGATAACTTAACATGATAGCCAACACACGAACGAGCTTTCACTCGTTACACAGTATCAAGCACGTGCCTGTAGAACACATACCATCAACTGCTGTGCGGCAGGACACACATCTGCACTCACTGTACCAGTCCCTCAAACATTCAGACGCTTTACCCACAAGGCTACGAGGGTTTGACAATGTGTCACTTTGAAGTCCAATATTCAATGTAATATGTAGGAAAAAGGTTAGGTTAGATTACGCACATCAGATTATAGAGCTGGCTGCTTGTTTGTTTATTTATAGTCCTCAAACAAATACCAACGGCCTTTTTTAGAAGTTTTTTTCGACCTTCCTCACGTCCGTTCATAATCGTCTCAACTGAACAGATTTAGACTCGCCCGTACGAAAGTTTTAGCTAGTCGGTTTTGCTACTAGCGAATCACAAGCTAAATTCCAGCAAGAAATATTCAAGTTACAAATTCTAGTTAATTTTTACCTAGAGTTAAGCTAAGATATCGTAGTTAAGCTTTGCGGGTTCGTAACTAGCCACTTGCAAGTTATTTTTCAGCAAGAAATATTTTTGTTAAAAATTCTTGCTCATTCTCAACAAGATTTAAGCGGAGATATTTCAGTTGGTTTTGTGTTACCTAATTTTAGGTGGTAATCAGCTTAGATTATTTTCCTAGTACTAGCTTCTCATCAGTAGCTATATTTTTATTGCTTAAAAGTTAAAATACATAAAGACTTAATTATCGATAAAAGTGCAATATTATCTCGCGTCAATCGATAAATAAATATATAGCGTTTGACAGCTCGCGTCAAGTTTATTTATCTCTCGTCTGCTATATTTTGTTATCTCTGTAATAAGAGTTGAAGTTCCCCTTAAACATTTTATACTAAATGGCGTCTAACGAGGGCCATTGCTATTGATGTAGATTTCAAACTGAATAATTTAAGAAAAGTTATAGAAAGTGATGACATCAATGCAGTGGAAGAAACAAGTCCAGAACATTTGGGCCTCAGTGTTATACATCCTCATGAGGTATTCAATCAAATCCTACAGCTTCATTTTACATAGTAAATTAATAATTTTATACTTTAGTTGCTTTCAGCTAAGGACTCACTCTGCAACATGAGTTAATGGAAGTTGTAGTCAAGCTACACCTTCAAAAGTTGTAGTCAAACTACACCTTCGGAAGTTGTTGTACATGCAGACCAGCATGAGTCAACAAATAACACTGAGGTTAGTTAACGATAAGTCATAATCATGCTCAAAAGAATCATTTTCTAAAGTTCTTCTCTTACGTCAAAATCTAGAATCATTTCCAGCTCCCACAGCTAATGAGTGTGAGTGGTGGTGGGATAACGCTGCTGATGCTGATTCAGATGCTGAATCTCTTACATGTTAATGATGGTGTAAGTTTTAATAACATTTATTCACCAACACAGCATTATCTCATTTCTTGTTTATTTTTTTTTTATTAGATGCATCAGTTGCACCAGTTATAGTTTATCTCCCATTTCTCAGTACATCATTCTACTTTTAAAAACTGGACTTAAAAATTCGAAATAAATTTTTTTGAATAAATCGTAAAGATATATTAAATGGCTTATTATTATGGTTATTATTCATTATTATTTTATTTTCAATATCACTGAAACGTTATTCATCCAAATTGGCAACAAAATGCAAAATCGCCGAATTGGCAACGTTTATATTGTTCCCTGTTTTTTTTCCCGCTCATTCCATGTCAGTTCCACATGACGCTCATCGCCTTTACGCAGTCAGTTGCGTTTTGCTGATGAAGTATCATTCTTATAAAGTTAAATGTGTGAAAACTTGAATAGACAAAACCTCTTATAATGGTAACAATTTGGATCTTATCGTGCATATTATCGTAACATAACGGTGGTACCTTTGACATTTAGACAGGCTAATCATTCTTAACATCAAAGTTGCTACTTGGCATAGCCGGCACTTGCCACCAAAATCAGTCAATGAGGACTTGGTAACACATTATTGTCACTAATTGGAAACTAAAATCTTGATAGATTCAAAGAAAGCTGTATTGGAAAGGTAAGTTTTTATCTGTTGAAGCATATAGTTCATACGTTAATGTTTTCATGTCCTCTGTATCTTCACATACAGGTGGCTGGAGATGGAATTTACAATAACGCTTGATGGAATTTGTGCGACTATGAAGCACAAGATTGAAATGAGAAGGCCAAGGGTTAGCATCAGTGCTTTTTAAGTCTGGTATTGTGATTCAGGTACGCTATACTACATATAGCTTGTTTATAGCTAATCTCTTTCACATTTTGTTAACATATTCTGTTTATTTTCTAGAAAGTATTGATGGGAACAGAACAGAGCGAGACGCAGAAGGAGAGGAAAAGTTTGGATAACCAACTACAAATCCACCAAACCAACACCCGAGAAACAAGTGAAACAGAAAAAGCAGCTGATTTTTGGAAAAAAACAGTAGGCTCATGCAATTTTAACATTCTTTTTTCAACTTCATTTGTTCATGTAAATTTGGGACGATGCTGTCATTATATTGGAAAATTATTCTAACAGTCATGTAGTAATAACATTACCATTATTTGAACATATTGTTGTTAATGAAACATAACTGTTTTGTGTATGTAAAATACAAAGATTGATTGAACCCAGACATTTAATCGTCAGCAGCTTCAAATTTATATTATAGGCTAATATTAATGGTAACTTTATTTAAGGTGTTAATGATAAGCATGAAAACAGTGAGCTCAAAGCTTTTTTCTAACTACAAAACAGCTATATAATGTAAGCTTTCCATTAGCAACGTAAAACCAATAAGAAAAATTTAGCGTAATTCGAACTGGCTACTAGCTGAATATAAACGCCCTATTTAGGTGAATTTTTCTAGGTTGAATATGGACAAAAGAACCTAGCTTTCAGCCTAGTTATTTTTAGCTAGTAGGTTCAACTTAACTAGCTAGCTTCTAGCTATTGACTACCCACCATTTTCGTACGGGATCCCGCTCGATTCTTCTCCAAGATTTCATTTATTTCATTTCAAAACGATAAGCAGCGCAGCGCATCAGTTAACAATGACACAAAAGAATAATAATAAAAAATAAGATTCCCATTTTGATGAGAGAAGCGATGCGGCGGATTTGTTCCGGAAATTCGAGCCATTCGCCGTCCGTCTCGGAGGGGTTAATGCATTAATTATTAGCGCCATCTTACATATTCCGAGCGATTCTTGGCACGCGGAGTGACGTCACAGCCATCATCTCGAAGCGCACAGTTAATAATAAATCGGCTAAGAATGTCCTGGGGAGTATAGGTTCCTCAGCAATGGATGCAGTTTAGATCATTCAACTTTCTCCCTCCCGAGTCGGATTACACGCAATGAATGCCTATGACAAGTTACAACTAGTCGTAACGAGAAACAGCTATCCAATTGTAGAAATATTGATGTAGATCGACCGAAGCAACAACAGCAGGGACCTGAACAGGAGCTGCGTATAAAGCGGCAGCCACGTTAGCTGAAGCGGGGGCGTACATGGTGCATGATGCAGCTGGAGGAGGTTGAAGGTACATGGCGGAATAGTCGACGGCCATTGGCTGTTGGCGTCCATCCGTCACAGTTCCATCAGAAGGTGTCAGAGCGGGAGAGATGGGCAGAAGTCGGTTGGCAACTGCTGAGGCTGTGTCGTCAGACGCGTACATCGGAACGTAGACCTTCTTGGCTACCAGAATCACTTTTCGGGAATTCGGTGATGACTCTGCTGGATCATCGAGGCGAAAACAGGGCTGCCAGACATGACGATCGGACTGTGAGCGCCCATCAGCTCACCCTGAACGTTGAATTCGACGTCAGTGTTTTCCTGCTTGATGAGTTGGCTGGCCCACTGGTTCAGGACCTTGTTCTCTCCCAGTGTCTCCGTCCCGAAATCGATCCACAGGTCGAAAAGATTGTCACGTGGACAAATGGCCGGCCCCCAGATTCTTTTCATTTGGCTCATCATCAGGTCCTCGCTGGAATCGTGGAGATTTAAATGGGTTATCTTTCTCTTTTCCTGCTTCTCCCCGTTTGGCACGATCCAGACAAACCGGGGCTGATCGTCCTGCGGTTGGTTTATCTCTTGCTGGTTATTGGCTTCGGCAAAATCAAGATTATCGCTGCCTACCGGCAAGGTTTTCAATTTTTTTGACTGGGTCTTGATTAACGAAAGCAGCAATGGAGTGCCCTGGTTGGCTTCGGGGCACGGCTGGAACACCAACGTGTAAGGCAAGTAATCGTTGTTCCGTAGGTAAAAGGTGTACTGGCCAATTGCAATGTCATCTGGGGCGAACTGTATGAGGTACAGTATCCTCCAAAAAAATCCGAATGGATTTTCTTTCAAAAAGCCCCCTATCCATATTGCGGGGAACTGCGTTGGGCTTTTAATCCAAATTGAGGGGGTAAGGAACAAAGCGAAAGGTGGGAAGAAAGAACCCTTTCCCCCAATAGGGAATAGCCTTAGGCCCACTGTCCATTTTTTGAACAAGTGACGAGAAACCCCAAAAGCTTCCAAATCTTCCATCACAAACCGGGGAAAACTGGAAAAACTCAAAGGAACCGCCTTAAGTCGGTTCAATCAGTTTTTCGCGCCATGAAAATTCCAGACAGTCTGTCTGATTTCATTCATATTTAGGGGTGAAGGGAGGGGGAAGACATGGCCAGTGGCTAATTCATTCTTTTCCTTTCTTCCCACCTTTCGCTTTCTTTCTAGCCCCCCAAATTTGGGCTAAAAGTCCATCACAGTTCCCTGCAATATGGATAGGGGGCTTTTTGACAATAAATCGCATTCGGATTTTTTTGGAGGATACTGTACAACCCAAAGCGTACTTCCTGAATTGGATTTGGCATTTTCTTGGTTGGTAATTTATTCTAAAGAAAAATTTCATATTAAACAAATTTAAAATTTGGGGCAACTGACTTCTTAGAAACTTACCATAACAGATGAACTGGCCATTGCAACTTCACTTCTTACTTGAACTTTTAACCCACCACAAGAATCACACACCAACGCTGCTTCCTTTCTCTTTCGCAAAATACGAGCTATGTTTTTTTTTGTACAAATCATTGCTCTTTCAGCGATTGTTGGCTTTCTTTTTGGAGTGGTTCCTGACATTTTGGAAAGAGAAAGAGCCGTCTTGAATCTTAGCTAAGGAAACTCTCCGATAGGCTACTAATTTTCCACTGCTGTAAAATAGTTCGTAATAATATCTGCCATTTTTTACTAATCTGACGATCGCATTAAAGGACGGTACATGGGGTATAAATAAGTACTCCTTGTTCCCATTCCAATGCAAGCGCATCATGCCCTGTGCCAGCAGCAGGTTCTAGAAGGTTGTATCCAGAGTAGCGTTCGGTGCTTGGATCCTATCCCGCTTTAAGCAATAGTCGACGTATATTGAAGTCTTTTTTTGGTCCCAATGTAATTTGTGGATACCCTTATTGTCCACAGACTTGAATTGTTTTTCTTTCTCTTCAGTTCGAGGTTCGAATTTACCATGCAAAATGGCTCTTTAGTCATGGCTTTGATGTTAGTCTTCTCATTGATGTTGGAGTGAAGATCATGATTTCCAAAATTATAAGAATGGTGACTGGGATGTAAAAAGACATTTTAATTTTGTCGACGAATTTGGGCAGCTGGTGTGGATCTTAATAATTTGGTAACTGAAACAAAACGACAAAAACATCATATCAGATGGTTAAATTGGATTTCATTGTCACTTGAGGTTGATAGACTTTTAATGAGCCTGGGGTACTGGAGTAAATCTCGCATGCTGTGGAACGGAACGACATCGAAGGCAAGACTCAATTATATCGCTGAAAAAGTCTTCATAATTGACTGCAGATACGTTGAAGAGCTCAGTATTGTAGACTGCTATTTTAAAAGCACGATTAATATCGATATCTTTCCTATCTTTAAGAAGACAGCTGTACAAATTCAACAAAATAAAATGACTGGGAAAGGATTCATATTTCTTTAAAATAAGTAGTTTAATAAATTTGTTTTGGTTCTGGAATAAAAATTGTTGACGAATCTGACATGTGCGGCGTTGGATGTGGTAACACAGTATACAATGTTCATGCAAATGAAGTTTTTCTTGATTTAAGATAATGAATGGTCCAATTTTTATGAGATTTACGTTGATCTATGACTACAATTTGTCAATATGTACAATAAAATTGTTTGTGTTTGTGTTTAAAAAAATTTGTGCCCAATTGTGTACAAAAAACAGACCATACAAAAAATGTCAAAATCGAGCTAGGTATTCTTTATTGAAATTGGTTTTCATTTAGCACTTTTCAAGCAACTTTCACATTACACAAGTTCTGTTTTTGAAATGGAACTTTTCCACAAGACATATAGAATACTTTAATAATATCAGCAGAACTGTAATCTTTTATTCACTATTATACGTTGCACCATTACAGAAACAAGGATACACAAAACTTATTGATAGTGGCGTCGGGATTTCCTGATCAATTTCATATATCACAATTGGTTGACATTAACTAGTAACCTCACACATTTCGCTTTCTAAATCTATATCAACCAAGGTATCGTTATCTTCATTGTCATGATGAGTTACAGTCCAGTACTTCGACAACAGTGGAATACAAATGAAATGCCCCAATGTGAGAACACGTAAAGCATAATCTAAATAAATACACAACAAATTATTAATAAAAATTTCTTAAAACATTAAATGATATACCCATTTGGAAAATTAATCACAATATACAGAAATTAGAAACACCTGCCTTATCACGAGAAATTCAAAGATGGAAGGGTCAAAATATGATATTGACATTGATCTCAACACCTGTGGAATACAATTGACGTATGATTCTTGCTATTAACTGTTTACTGTCTACTTCTAATGAATAAATGGTATAATCCTTTCCCAACACGATGACACACTCACTATTCGTTCAAGTTCAAGTTTAGATATTGTAATAATAATACTAAAAATTATAAACTAGTAAATATTTTTTACATTTGTAACATTATCATAAAGCTAACATGGAAATCTTACCAATTTATCAGTGAACATGATCTATAAAATTATCTTTAATTAAAAATACCAGACAAAAATCAAACAAATTTAAATGAAAATTTTGAAATTACTTATAAACCCCCAGTCTTCATTAGACTTTATTATTTATGATGATCATTCAGTTCCTGGTCTTCTGAATCGTTAACAGTTCTACTTTGGAATTTTCACAGAATCAAACTGCATTAGATTTTTTATTTTCTTGTTTCCATTACAGCTTCTCAAATCTTTGGCATTAGAAGATTTGCGAACATCATAAATGATTCTCGATCAATATCTTCAAAAATTAACCCATTTGAAAGTTTGGACATCGTTTGTTACCGAGCAAAACTTTATGTCTTTTGTCTTGTCTTGCCTTGTCATTGTCTTTGCCTCTTATTGTGAGCTACAGTGAAAACCTCATTTAGCAGAACTCACTTAATGCTTTCTAATATGTAAAAAAAAACTAATTTATGTGTTTGATATATTTACAGGGAGTTACAAATTGATGATAGTATAGTATAAGGAACAGATATCCAACGCGTAATTTAAAAATGAAAAGCTATCGAGTTGCTAAATGAAAACTAGGGTTTACGTGGAAGAAATTCAAGAGGTCGAGAGGTTTGAGAATACCCCACCCCTCCAAAAAATACCAAAAAACCATGCAACTCTGAACTTGGATTCCTGTTACTGTCCCGATAATTTAATGTTCTTTTATCGTCCCATGTTCTAATGTTTAAAACCCTCAGTAATTTTCTTTGCTTAACAGACCATGTTTTCAAAATCTCACCGAATTCAATGCTTTCCCAAATCTCGGGTATTTTAAAGTAAAAAAATTGTAAACTTTTTATCTGAACAGAAAAATGTTCGAACTCGATGATCAGTGGAGTCTTAGGCAATCTTTTATGGAAAGAAATAAAGAGAGAACGCTGTCTAACAAGATTCTTCTTAGAATTTCTAATATGCTTGAGTTGCTTGTTATCATGGCGTTTAGTGGAAAGGAGTAAGTATCTTTATAGTATATATAGACTTTATTGTTTTATAGTACATACAGTGCCGGTCCACTTATCAGACCGCCTACTCATACGACCAATCCAGTTATACGACCTCCCTTTTGCTTGCAACACTTTCTGGCGTGAGATTCCCCTAGTTCAAACTGTTCTGCCGCTAAAAATGCCACCACTTGGATTATTTTAATCCATTTTTTAGGTCTTTTCTTTTTTTAACCACCATTGACCTTCATTATGGGAATAGGGCTGGACTTTTTCGAACAAAGATGAATTACCTCAGTCGTTTTTCTGATGTCTCAAGCTGAACACCAGAGATCTCTTGATCGCAAAAATGGGAAAAACACAAGAAAATGTAGATCCAAAAACAATACTCTTAGTGTGAAACCAACTGACGCGTTTAAAATTAAAAGAGTTAGAGCTCCGCTAACTTTAAAGGAGAAACTAAAGGTGATTGTTATGTTAAAGAGTAGCCTAGTAATTCCCAACGTAAGATTGCGATCGAGTTTGGCATTTCAAAGTCCCAGGTGCAACATATTTAAAAGAACCAAGAAGAAATTTTGAAAGGCGTTGATATTGGTGATTTAAAATTGTCAGCCAAGGTTACGAAGAATATGTCAGAAAATAAGGAACTTGACGATGCAGTTTATGATTGGTTTTTAGAGATGCGCAATCCAAAGTTTCGGTGAAAACCTTTGTCAATTTCACGTGCACATATTCAAGCTCGTGCGTTACGTGAAGCTGAAATTCCTGGGATTTCCGGTTTTTCCACATCTGATGGTTGGTTCCGAAACTGGAGAAGGCGCTATGAAATTAGTGCGAGCATCTGCCTTTACGGAGAGGCTGGCGATGACAACGTTGGTGCTATTGAACCGGCTATGCGTGACTTGCGTGTTGAGTTGGTCAATTATCATTTGAAAAACATTTTTAACACGGACAAGACAGGACTTTTTTAACGTGCAATGCCTGCGCGAACTTATCTGGCCTACAACGAGAGCCGTAAAACAGTTAGGGGGACCAAATCGTTGAAGGCCAAATATCGTTTTACGCTAGTGTTGTGCGGAAATGTTGATGGTAAGTTAAATTGCATTCTATTTCGATGGATGTACATTGTTACCATTCAACTTTAAATGTTTAAGGGAGCTGCAAAATTGAACCTCTGATTGTCGGTAAGGCAGCGAAACCTCACTGTTTCCGGGATTCTCCTTGCCCAGTCCCTTACATTCACAAAAAAATGCTTGGGTTGATTCGGCTATCTACCGACACTGGTGGTAAAATATTTTTTTGGCCGCCGTTCGTGCCTGGACAGACGAACCCGTTGCTCTTGTTATGGATAACTTCTCGGGTCATGATGTGAATTGTGTAGATTCTACGGGGCAGGTAAAGTTACATTTTTCTCTCTTTTTGCATTTTGTTCTTTGATTTCTAAAACATTTTCCCTTCTTTCAGGTTTCCATCTTTTTCTTTCCACCCAATTCGACATCCGTTCATCAGCCTCTAGATCAGGGAATCATCTCCGCTGTTAAGATCAATTATACAAATTTGATGCTTTCGAAGTTCATCGATGCGTATGAAGACATTGAACGCATGCAACAGTTAGCCAATCAAGCAAAAAAAGAAGAAAAGGTCTCAATCTAAGTTATCCAGCGAATATTTTAGACGCAGGCCAGATTATTCGCCAATCATGGGACAATCTTTCCGCATCTACCATTTTAAATTGTTGGCATCATTCTAAATGCCTTTCGCATTTGCCCCAGTCTTCGACACCGGAACCTTGACCAGCCGCAGGAGATAAGCAGGTTGAATCGATTGTGCGTGAATTGACCGAAGCAATTTCAAATGTCCATATTTCAGCTGGTTTTTCCGATCTTATTGACGGCAATGAGGCCCATCTAGTTAAACGGTGGATCAGTCTCGAGGATGATCCTGAAATTGTTGCAAGTGATGATTTGCTGATAGCTTCGGAGGTGGATGAATTTTTAAATGCATCCTTTGCAGAATCCTTCATTTCAATCAGCCCTTGCGATAGTCATCTCATTAGTCAGGGAGATTGGGATATAACTGAGGATATTACGATATCGATCGATCACATCTCTGATCCCGAAACGGAATTGCGTCTTAATTTGTTGAAATATGCTTCTGAAGCATATATGCTACTCGTTCAGAACGAGTAGCAAATAATAAAGACAAATCTTGAAGCTAAAGAAAAACTTGTTTGCCATTTTTATGACACTGAAGGCAGTCTGCACTACAGCTGATTGCTTTCAGCAAGAGGGAAGTCTTATGTTGGTGTGACATGCCATTGGATTGATCCCAAAAAGCTCAAGAGAATCAGTGTTTGTTTAGCCATTCGTAGAATCTTTGGTCGGCACACATATGCTCTGCTGGGGAAAACTTTAGAGTCCATCAATATGGAGTTTGGAATAGACGATGTTACTGATGTGCTAACTCTCACGGATTCTGGATCGAATTTTTTAAAGGCATTCAGACTTTTTGGTGCTCATGGGACTGAGAAACAATTGGAAACGGACGAAGAAGAGGACGATGACGCTGTGGTATTTTATTTGAAAATATAATAAGAGCATCAATTTTAATGTTTTCTAATTTTCAAGGTTGGAACTGATCTCGAATTTTTGTTACTTGATTACGATGATGCCGACGATCGGTACAAATTAACGTGGCATTGTAAATGTGTTGCCCATTTTTTGAACTTGCTTGCTCGCAAAGACGCAGAAAAGGCTTTAGAAACTCCTGCTTTCAAGCTAGCATCTGATTCAGCATTAACAAAGCTCCAGTCTTTGTTTAATAAACAAAGTAGGTCGGACCAGCAAAGTGAAAAAGTGAAAGAGTTACTTGGTACCTAGACAAAAACATGCAATTTTATTTCAAGCAGTAATTGTAATTTTCACCCAGGTGTTTTGTTTGTCATTCCAAATGCCACCCGTTGGAATGCGTGGTATGATGCCATTTGTCACGTGAAAAAAATTAACGAGGGTAAGAACGGAAGGAAAAATTTAAAATCTGTTTGCGAAGCATTGAAAGTCACACCCCTCAATTCTACGGATTACCAATTTATTCCGGAATATGTTGAGGTGATGAAGCCCATTGCTATCGGTCTAGATCTATTGCAGGAAGAACACAGCGTTTCTTCTGGAAATGTTTTGCCATCAATCGTTGTCATTAGAAACTCGTTAAATTCCCTAAAACGTACTCATTTGGAAGGTGGTAACCAACTTTTAGTAGCTCTTCCTCTTGTTGACGCACTATTGGCTGGATTAGAAAAGAGATTTGGTAATTTTTTCAATTAGCTGCCGTGCTGCATCCCCAATTTAAATTTAATTGGCTTGGGAAAAGCGAAAAGGATCTGAAGCTTCGAAAACAAATAGTATCTAAAGTAGAAGTCCTTTTACAAGATCTAACTGTGCCTACCAACACCAAAGAAACCACTCCTACCGAGCCTCATGACTTTTACGCATCTCGCAGCTGATTATCAGCAGCCACTCTCTAATGGAAACATTGAATTAACAAAGTATCTAAATGAAAAAACGACATCTGATATACAAAGTCTCAACTCCTTCCCAAACTTAAAAACATTGTTTTGTAAATATAATGCCGGAATTCCATCTTCCGCTGCTGTTGAGAGATTGTTTTCTCTTGGTGGTCGTGTATTGACCCCTACCCGAACTCTTTTAAGTGATACTCATTTTGAACTGATCGTGTTTTTAAAATCAAATTATTCTTTTCTGTCGAGCTTGTAAAATAAAAACTTACAAATATAGCTTTTCTGCTTTTGAAAAAAATTGTTAATAAAAATATTTGAATTTTGTTTTTATTGCAATTTTGCAACGTTGTAAAAAGTATCGGCGACTATCGGTGATTATCGCACCGATACTTTTTTGAAACTTCATCGTTCGTTAGTCGGCAATAAAAAAAACAACAGTATTGCTATTGTAATCGGAAATACTTTTTTTTAAGATATTAACAACCCTGCTCGTTCTTAGTAGTAAATATAAAATTGGTTTTCTTAAAGCAAAGTGTTAATAAGATTCAGTCATCACCTTCTACTTATTACTAATTCATTTGACCGGTTATGCGACCATCCAATTATACGACCGCCGCACCAAGTGGTCGTTTAAGTGGATCGGCACTGTATTGTATCTGACTAATTAACGTTCTGATAACAATTAAACTTTAAATACATTAAGATCTCAAAAAATCACTAAGTTATCTGCATTTCAGAGAAGAGAAAAGACTTGTCTTGCAAAGCAACGGAGGTAAAAATAAAAATTAGGCAATCGAATATCAAGTATTCTCAAACTGTCATCGAAATAGTGAATCAGTTTTTCTTGAAGTTTCCGATTGGCAGCTGCCGCTGATTTCTATTTATTTCAGAATCTGACACAAAAATAATTCAGCACAGATATGAGAAAGTAAACACGTCACACGCTTTTCACTGGCTTTATGTTTATTTATTTTTGTTTGTTTATTTATTGTTTGCTCGTTGTATCGTTTTATTGTGTTTGTATTGTTGATCTGCTTTTTCTTCTTCTTTTCTGTCAATCAAAATATTATTATTTAAAAAGTCAGTTTCAGTTTTAAGTCACACACCTGAACAGCACACAAGACAATCAACTCTTGTTAAGTCCAGCGGGTTGAATAGGTAGTAAACTGCTTTTACTTGTTCCAGGTGCTGATTGTTTAGCAATTCCTATACATAAATTTTAAATATATATTGCTATTACCAGTTCTCTATGATGCTTACATTCAAACGGTTTATTACAAACCTTTTCCTTTACTCGCTGTTGTGTTGGTCTTAAGTAATGACTTGGAGGTAGTAGGTCCTGCCGAAAACGTACAAAACATTTTTGGGTAGCTACTCCTGGAAAGGTTGATTTTATTGCTGTAAGCCCTAGTTGGTATCATTGTTTTAGCATTGAAGATGCTATTGTCGCTTCTCTTAATCAGTAAATGCAAAATTTATATCTCAACGTTGTGAACTCGGCTTATTAGTAGGTTGTGATGTTACAAATGTGGGTAGGAGTTCTAACAGTCAATTTTGGCCTATCATTGGGAAACTTCGTCTTGATGGAACAGAACCCTTTGACATAGAATTGATCAAGGTAACGCAAAGCTTCATAATGTCAACATTTATCTCACACATTTCCGTGACGGAATGTTAATAGACCTGATCAATGACGGGTTTCACTATAATGGATGCCATATTAAGATGAAGATCTAAGCTTCTTCTTTGTGATGTACCGGCGTGCAGTTTTATAAAAAAAATTAAACCTTGTTACATATATGGATGTAGAAAATTTGAAACAAAGGGTGACTATGTTGTCAACATACCCGGGAAAAGGGGAAGAGTCACATATTCAAGGATTGATGCTATGATGAGAACTGATGATTTATTTCGCGATCAGGAACAAAGTCCACCATCATGCCGGATCATCTCTTTTGGAAACATTACCTATAGATATGATCGAAACATTCTGTATTGATCCTATGCATCTAGTTCACATGAGAGCAATGCTGAAATTGCTTTTTATTTTAGTTCATAACAGAAGAATTATGAAAGTAAAACTGTCGTGGCAAATGATGAATGAAGTTTCAGACATTCTTGTGCAAATAAAAAAATTCATAAGTGTGGAGTTTCATCGGAAAACATGAAAACTTGATGAACTTTCACGGTTTAAAGCGACTTAATTTTGTTTGCCTTTTTTTTTAAACGACGCCTGATCTTTATCGTACTGGAATACTTGGTCAACAATGGACTAGATAACATTGTTCTCCTCATGTTGCAAAAAGACAGTGGTGATATTGAATCTGGTCTTGGTTTGAAACATGATAAACAAATCATTCAAGATTCAGCGTGTTTGGAGTCTATCTAGGCCTACAAAAGTGGATTCCATATATTCCCAGAAATAGTAAAATATTAAATACAAATGGTTTAACTACACAAAATAATTATTAAATTTAGCACAACCGATATTATTCTTGATGGAAAACTTATTGTGTCTTCCTAGCATAAGTTGTCCAGAGAACTGGCTTGCAAAAGGACATTTTCCAATCTGCTAAGGTACCAATACAGGATTATACTCAAATAACCACCTTTCTAACGAGGAATTCGTAATGATGAAGCACAACAGCAGCTGCATCGTTAACGAACACTTCACTGAGTAATTCTACTATGACGCTATTTTAGATTATTATATCAAAATTTGATACGTTTTGTTTCTTCCTTCAGGTGCCATGTTGTATTTTTTAAATGGGATTTGGATGTGCAAAGTTTGCCTGGTTATCTGCCGGTTACTTTTACACTCCAAGTGAAAAACTTTTTGGAGAATTTTATTTCTTAAAGTTAAACTTACCTGCTCGTTTTCTCCAAGGATCTATTTGGGAAAAAAAAACATCGTTTACAAGTAAATGTAAAATATTTCTTGTAGAAATTTATTTTAAAATTTTTACTTCTTGAATACAGGTTAATGTAACATAACATTTCACACATCCTGGATGCCACTAAAATCGGCCAGGGTTGATGTACGTGTTCACGTAAAGCGGATGAAATGTCCCGCTAAATTTATGGATATGTTAAATCTAATGATCCGAGGAAGACGGTCGTGTCATTTTTCAAAAAGCCTCTTTGTTTAATCCTAAAAGCTTTAGTTTCCGACTTCTGTGCATTAAATTGTACTGTTGAGAATTCGGAAGGTGATTAAGTCACTTTGTGCTCCAAGGTTTGTCGTCACGAAGTGGTAAGGCAACAGCACCCTATGTTTCGAACAGTTCCGAAATGTGGTGACAACAATGTTTATCGTGACAACGTCAAATTGGTTCTCCTTGCTTCCTTCTTCAGTGTGTTTGCATAAGTGTCATTCATAATTTTGCGTAAAATCTTTTTTTGTGCTTGACTGAAGCAACGACCGATGCCAGAAGGACCCATCAAAGCTTTGAATCCGACGTCCATTAATTTCATATTCGCTACATTTAATCATATACGTACGTATCTGAAAATGATGTTTTCATTACTGTACCCACTACTGGTAAAATGAATGAATGAATCAGATTCAGATTTCAATTCTCTATGAATTGATCGTATTTGTTTCAATGTTCATCTACACGAAATTGTGAAATTGAGAAAAACTGCAAAAAAAAGTCTGCCAACTTACCCCATCTACAGGGTAAGTTGGTTGCTGACGATTCTCCATTGCTCCTAAATTTGTAGTTTGAATTTTGAAAACTTGAACCTCAGTATCTGGTGAGAAATCCGTATGACAACATGCCCCTCAAAATTTCTGACAATTAACCCCACAGGGTGCTTTTCGAACAAAGAAATTAATAACTAAATAACTTTTTGATGTATAAATGTCGGGTTTCTTTAAAAATTAAGACAAATTCTATTTGGCTAATGGGTTTTCTGACACTCTTAGAGTTTTATACTATGAGAAAAATAAAAAGTGCTGAGAGGCCAAAAAGAAACTTTTTGAGGGTTTTTTTTTTCTTTTTGCTATAACTCCTGTTTGGGAACTCGTGAACTTTTGAAATTTTGTATGAGCAATCTGGGTGTTGTCTTTCATATTTGGTGTAAAAGACTTGATTTATTTTGATCTGCAAGGGATCTCATTAGCAAAATTTCCCCACCCGCCATCTAGCACCGCTCTCCCTAGTCACGTGGAAAGTGTTTAAATCCTAAAGGAGAGCTATGGGAATATCAAGTCCTTAAGGTAAGAATATAATAATTTCATTCACACATTATTTGACGATACTAATATTTTTTATTTGTTATGGCAATCAAATTTGTGATTCTGCTGAAGCTGGATGAAACTAACAAGGATTGAGAAATTCAACACAGTCAAATGGATGCCTGCACTCAAGTCTAAACAGTAGGGAAGTGTGATGCATTATTGTAAATATAAGGAGGTGATGCTACTCATGTAGCTGGAATTCAGGTACAAAAAATGTTTTCTATATTATTGGTTCATGGCTGATGTGTAATTTCTTTTATTTTTCAGGAGATCATCGATGTTTAACCTGAACAGAATAAGTTGAACTGAAGAAAAGTATTGGGTGAACACAAGCATTTCTTCAATTTGTTAAGGTATTTTTCAATGCATTAACGATATTCAATGAATGCTGATAATTCAAATAACATTGTGTTTTTTTAATGCAGACAACTGATATGCTACAGATTTTGAATCAAAAATCTCTATAGCCACATACAACCGTTTTAGGCTACAACAATTAATGAAACATTGTTATTCACCTGATTTCCTGAAGCAAACATTTCTTAAATTTGTTTTTGTATCGTTGTTAGAATGGTTTAAATGTGTAGCCCTATGTTTGTATTTGTATGTCTCCTTTTTGTATTTGTTCAATTAGTGTCAAATACAATGTTTTTGAAACGTTAAAGTGAGATCATTTTCCAATTCAAAATTCCATAGTTTATTACCCCACTCATTGCCCACGAATAGGTGTAAGTTTGGGTAAACTGAACCCCACTAATTCCCGGTAAATTTCTGAAAAATTGGGAACACTTAGATCATATCCACTTAAACCCCACTTTTTTCCCATGAATTAGTGTATAATTCTTGGTACACTTGAACCCCACTAAATCCCTAAGAGGAAGGGTCCACTTAAGTTTAAGTGGACCTATAAGTGTATCACTACACCAAATAGTGTAGTACCCCACTGAATTAGTGGGGAATTACAATTTCCCAATTTTCAGTAGGGCTAAGTGGGGTATACATTTTTTACTGTGTAACTATAAGGTAAGACCCCTACTTTTCTCTTTTATTCGACTGAACGGTATATCTGAAAGTATACATGTCTTGTTGAACGCAACCCCTTCCTTGTGTTCATTTGTAATTAGTATGGTTTCGGTGCTTGCCAGCCTTAATAGAGGAGTACCGATTGTCGTTCCATTTTGCATTAACGAGCCACGAAAAATGCATTCAGCATCATTTGCAGCTAATCCACGGCGACATATTTTCAGAGCTGTTTATAAGACGAGATACAAATCAGCCAAATCAGCTTCCATTGTAGAAGAGCTCAAAGGGCATTCCGCTTTGTATGTTTATATCAATTCAAGGTTCTGTTTACGTAGGATCCAAATGTGGTGTCGAAACTGGTTTGTGTAGCAAATTGAATTGAACGAACTGGTCTTCCTTCACAGTCATGATGGGCAGACATGCGGAAACTTTCACTTTCTTTGGTTTGAACCATAAAAATTAAAATTTTAGAATTTTAGTGTGGACGGGCAAGACTGAAGAAGAATACGTTCTATTTTGTGTGCTACACAAAATGTGGTATATTTTTGATTTTTGGATTTGTCTCTAGTCGCAAGTATTTAACAAGCGATCCACGAATCAAGTAGACCAAAATCCCGGAGCGGCTTTCCTGATCTAAATCCGGAAAAGGCATTAAAAATCTAAAAAAAATATAGCCATGTTTGTCTTCGCACGCCGGATTTACCTGCGTTTGCAGAATGACGATTTCCCCCCCCCCGTTTAGAAGTTATTTAGCTCTAAAGTTTGGTTTTTTTGAATTTTGTCAGAAAGTGGGGGGGCTTTGACATCCATTTTCGAAAAAGTGGGGGAGCTAGGGAAAAAACTAATTTTTTGAAAAGGTTTATTGCAATCTCAACCACCAAAATCCAAAAGGAATTTCCTTTCCGGATTTTATTGGTTGAGATATTACCAATTTAGTGAAAGGATTATTTAGCTAGTTTCCCTCCCTGGCTTGCAGCCATTTTTTCGTACGGTCCGCTGCGCTCCTGGCGGAAGCCAGCAGAAGGTCTTTTATATCGGCCTTCACATTAGACCCATTGCATTTATACAGGCCTTCATATATAGTGAACCCAGATTTCTTATTGGCCGATGTATAAGACCTTCTGCTGGCTTCCGCCAGGAGCGCAGCGGACCGTACGAAAAAATGGCTGCAAGCCAGGGAGGGAAACCAGCTAAATAATCCTTTCACTAAATTGGTAATATCTCAACCAATAAAATCCGGAAAGGAAATTCCTTTTGGATTTTGGTGGTTGAGATTGCAATAAACCTTTTCAAACAATTAGTTTTTTCCCTAGCTCCCCCACTTTTTCGAAAATGGATGTCAAAGCCCCCCCACTTTCTGACAAAATTCAAAAAAACCAAACTTTAGAGCTAAATAACTCCTAAATGGGGGGGAAAATCGTCATTCTGCAAACGCAGGTAAATCCGGCGTGCGAAGACGAACATGGCTATATTTTTTTTAGATTTTTAATGCCTTTTCCGAATTTAGATCAGGAAACCCGCTCCGGGATTTTGGTCTACTTGATTCGTGGATCGCTTGTTAAAATAATTAAATTTAAATGAAATGAGTTGAAAAATGCGCCGACAAAAATGAGAACAATTTTCTTTAAACCACTTGTCTTAATATAGAGTCTACCTATGTTTATAAAATATACTGAAATATATAAATAAGTGTAAAAACAAAAACAAGTTAGTCTACACTACACTTTACGCTTTCATATTGAGAACTAGTATTCACGCGTCACGTTGGAAAAGACGACTGGATGTAGAAATATTTCCATCTACCGGGAACTATAGTTTTTAAAGTCTAGGAATTCAAAGTCGCTCTGATATACCCATCAATCAGGTTATTCGTTCACCTTCTATTTAGTCAATCTAGTTTCCACTTTGTGTCAACCACTAATAGTACATTTTCTTGTTCTTCGTATAGCCTAGGGTCTCAGATAACACCCATCACCGCATTGAAGATTTTACTTCATCAAACGCACAACTTTGTCATCGCAGATCATCCCATACAATGTAAGTGTTCCAACATTTTATAATTGCTACATTTTAAATTGGTTTAGACTGGACCTTGCTCCCTTCCATTGGTTCAAGATGGTTTGAATTGTGACTCGTGAAAAAGAGAAATTTGATTCTCACTTGATTTCACCATACCATATGATCATATGAATTCAAAATACTTGAACTAAGTTTTAAGTCGCTAGTCGCTACTCATCATTAGTACCCCTTGCCTTTTTCCGACCCTTTTTCATGGTTGTCGTGATGCTCGTCATGTTTAAGAAGTAACAACAGTGAAACCTTTTCTTGAAATTTTTTTTATTCCCAATTCAGTTTGACAAAACCTTCACCATGTGTGAAATATAAGGTACTGAGAAACGGCTAAGAAGCTAGTCCGTAAAATTAATAAGAAAGTCAAGTTGTTTTTTTTTTTGCCAGAGATAATTTGAATCTTTAAAATCAAAGGGTTTGATGGATTTGATTGTTTAAAAATTATTGGATAATTTTTTCCTCGAGCAACTGGCCAACATGATTGGTATAACGACTTACGTCATCATATATTGCGCCTTCTGCTAATAGAAGTCTAATTTGGTCACCTTTTGCAAGTTCCAAATTGGCTTGCAGTGAAAGGGTTTGAAATGTGGCTGTACCGTAACCTTGCCCAATCTTTACCCAATTCGCTGTATTAGCAGTCTGTAATTGCATCTCTGCTCTTCCAAGTGCATTGCTTAAGCTAAGACCAGAGTAAGAGAAGAAGTATTTGCCGGATGTAGGAGCGACGAATATTCCGGAAGTGTTCATGGTATTTCCCAAGTTCAATCTCAGCAAATCAAAAGGAATAACGGTTTTCAGAATTCGGTACCCCGAGCTTCGTTGGGCGTGAAAATAAACTGGCGATGTTTGGACGTCGATGTAGCCGATCATTTTTTGAAATCCTAACCAACGAAGTTGTGAATTATTTCGTGTGAAAGGAATTGGGCAGTTTTGTTAGTCGGTACCTGCATCGTTGATTGGTTTCGTAAAATCGCAGTAGACGTTGTCGACCGTTTTTTTGCCCATAAAAGAAAGCAATCCGCTTTTCGTGTGACCGATTTTCTGCAGATCGTCACAAGATTTCGGCATTCAACCAATACTTGAAGCAGTGCTTGATGATGGAAAACAAATCAAAATACAGTTTTTTTCTCTCCACAATGACAGTGAAAAATAAAATGCAGGGAGATTGAATTTACTGTTAGCATCTTTTTTCAAATTTTCAACTGTAGTCGTCACGTCATCCAAAAGTTGCGTAGTCTGTGCCAAATCGGTTTTGGTGATCATCTCTTTTTTCATATTTTCAACCGTAGCCATAACACTAGCCAACATTTGAGCTGATGTTGAATTCAATTGAGTATTCTCTAAGAAATCAATGAGGTTATTTCAAATTTTCAGTTATAATTCTTTTATAAATTAATATAATAAAAAATTACCTTTCAACTCATTCAACTCTTTCTTAACATTTTCAACCTCTGTATGCGTTTGTACCAAATCGGCTTTCGGGCTGAAAATAGTTTTGAATTGAACTTATCCGAATTACCATTACAAACAAATTTTAAGCTTGTTTTAAACTTACTTATTAGCTCCCTTAGACATGTTTTTAGCAGTACGACATGAGATCTTAGCGTGTTTTAGATGCTGTGATCGTCTTCGTAGTCGGATAATTGTTTTTCATCGCCTGCCATTCCGCTGGTCGAGACGATCTGGCCGGGCAACGCTAGTGGGGTGTTGTAATGATAGTAAAAGTAAGGGTTGGTCCAGGTGGTCAGTTGCTGGGCAGAGGAGGTCAAACCGTAGACCGTCAAGAAGACAATGATCAAAATAATCTAAACATACGATTGAGTAATTCAAACAAAGTCATTTACGAATAGAACCAATATTATTTAACCAGCTTAATAAATAAGTGAATATTTTTTAAATTTAATGTTTGCTTCATGGCTGCGATGCTTAAAGTGGATCGTAGATTAGATGGCGACGAATGATGGGAAACTGAGTAAAATGGTCGTACTTTATATAGTGCGGATTTTGTATTGCCATTTGGTTTCCTTCTTGTGATAATTCAAGGTGTCTGATCAATTGCAGAAATGGAAGAAGAAACGCCCTGACCAAATGTGTCACAATAATACTTTTCTAAATGGCTGTGGTTATATGCGTTTCTCTTTACGTTTTTCTCTGACGTGAATTGATTTGTCTTGTCAATTCTTCTGCTCACGCATCAGCAGCAGGTACTGTGAATCTGATGGTCGTATCTGTTGTATCGTCGAAATTTTCATTTCAAGTTGCAAAAAACTTTGTTACCTTTTTGGATAACCTGTTTTTGAAATTCACGAAATCTGTTCGTTGCTAAATGAGTTAAAAAGGCGTTACAAAGCTATTTTTCTATCAAGTTCGTTGTATTTTAGCTTGTAATATTTTATTTTCCATTGTGGAGCAGGGAAACGGTCTACAAAACGTCTTGCCGATTGAGGGATTTGAAGAAAAACTTTATTCGATAAAGATTGAGAGCTGTGAGGAAATCATTGCGAATTGAGAGGAAAGGCTTTTTTGGAAAAATAGATATAGAATCTTTTTTTGTAAAGGAAAAAAGAAATACTTTTTAATTTAATTTGCAAGGGCGTTGGTAAATAATGAACTTAATAAGGATGCGTTTCTTGATTAGAAATGTCAACGAAATGCGAATGGACTGCACATGTGTACACTTCTGAATTTGGAATAGATGAGCTGCTGAAATATTTCCAACCGTTTTTTGCATATCGTGAGCGATATAACTGGTTCCAGTAAGTGCAGAATTTCAAGATCGTGTAACATAGGGAAATGATGAGCATATTGAATCAAGGTTTTGATGAATTGATGCTAGCAAAATTCATGCGCATTGCCATTGCATCTTATTATTTATTCATTTACCTTGCATTATAGTCTTTACATCTTCCTCCCTCTTTTAGCATCTTGTGTTTTTCTTATCTCCAAATTTGAAATCCATCTAATACTACAGTTTGTACATTTCCATCTTGTGATTTCTACTCCGGATTTTATTATTTCAAATCTTTCCTTTTTCACGTTTTTCATGAAGTCAAATTGCCTTTTTAATTGTGTTCCTCATGATCACATGATTTTTCATATGAAATCACATTTTCTCTTTCTTACCCCAAAAAATGCTACATTATCTCATAGGCCTATCTCAGTCCGAAATTCTCACAGGAGAACAGATGATTGGAACGTGTGAGATCATACGAGAAATAAAAGATCGCATGTGTTTTTTTCCGCTGGGAAGTGACCGGAAGTGGCTACTGTGTACTGTTTCCTGCATTGAAAGAACGGCGTATAAATGGGAGTTTGCAACGATCAGATTTTAGCGGATATTAATTTATCGTTAAACTCATCAAATCGTTTCAGACCTTTGAGTTTCTTTCACGCAATTTTAATTTGATTACGTACAGGGAGAACGCTCCCTCCCCCCTTATCCAAACTAGGGAAAGATAACCTGCTCACTTTCAAACATCATCTCCATGAACTCGACGGTATTTTCGTGCGACGTCTGTGACTTTACATGGTCGTAAGCCAATTGAAACCTTTGATATTGTTGCTACAGAAAAAGCTTATTTCTCGTTCTGATTAGGCAGCAAATATATTCCATATTCATCTCCCCAGCATCTCCTACCGGCACACCAAATGCGGTTTATTATTATCATTTTATTTTATTTTATTTTATTTATTTATTCATTTATTTTTTTACCTGCGTTTTGGAATTGGCAGATTGGTGTTGTACACTATCTTTGACACATCACCCGCTGGAGCCAAGAGTCATGTTGGAGCAGACAGGCTTGAATTTCCCTTCTGAGGAAGATTTAATTGCTGTTGAAAGGTAGACATTTAACTTCTGTTTCTTCTGATCTTAAACGTTTTGGAATATTTTAGAACTGGAATTTACATTATTTCTCTCTGGTATTCAATGCAAACTTGTTGTTTCCCAAAAGGAAAAATTTCAGTTAACGGCAATGAAGTTTCCGTATAGTCAGTGACCAAATGAGGAAAACGGCTTCTCTAATATTATTTTTGATTTCACTAGGCCTATATAGTTTCAATAGCTATACGTTATATATTTACTGAAGCCTATGGTCAGTGACCCGATTGGTCAACCAGCCACTTGAAAATGACTCGGCAGTAGCGCATCGGATCGTGGTTTATAAGACCGAATCTAGTCAAAATGACACATGCACCTTTTTCGGTACCTTAATATTAGTTACGCAAACTAAATTCGTGTTTTTATATTCACTTATTTAAGGTTCTGCTAACTTTAACAGCTAAGCGCCGAGAAACAACTTTTATACTGCCAGTGATGCCAACACACAAAAAAAGTAAAAGCAAATTTTGATTTCTATTAGCCTATGGTTTCATCTCACTGGAAAAACTGGTTTTGCTACTCTTCATACCAATTCCGTCTGGATTCATCGTATAACAATATCGTCCTTCAATGTGAGTTTCTTTATAAAAATCTAAATTTCACTCAAACAGCCAGCGGCCTCAACGCGCAGTTTTCCATCCCGATCCTTTTCCTTTTTGGCTGTGACATTTTTTTCTTACAGCAGGTTAAAGCAAAATATGACGTAGAGTAAACAAGAGAATTAAATAAGAATATCAGAAGAAGATAACAAAGAGACAAAATGGTGCGATGGTCTTCTTTTCTTCCCCTCTTTTTAGTTTGTTTTTTTTTCGTTTCATATTCCGTCCACTTTTGTTTCTTTCATAAATAGGGATATAAATAGGGTATCAAAATGAAATTTGCGCCTATCCCTCCTACATGCTAAATGCTTTTCTTTATCGTAAAAAAGGTAACGGTTACTCTATTAATGACCAGCGGCCAACTTTTTCTTCGAAGGTTTTGGGTCTACATACTGACACGACTACACTTACTGCTATCATTTTCCTTCATTTACTAGTTTGGTCTTTAATCACTCCTAAAAGCGCTTTTGCGAGAGGTTGGTAAAGGTTTTCTGCTCTTTTTGTTAGTTATTGAATGAGTCGAGTTCTCAAAATGGTATATGCTGGTTTGTAATAGACGAGGTTTGTTTGCTGTTCCAATTTTTGGTTTTGTTAAAAGAAAGGGGTCGTTATCAGAGATCGTAGTTTAAGATATTCCCAAGCAACCTGCTATAGTTGATAAGTAATTAATTCAGCACGATTTCTCAGGAAACATTTGAAAGCTTCATTTATCTGGTCTTTTGTTTATGTGTTGTCCATTTGTTCGTAGTCTGGACGCAGCAACTTTTTCCCATTTTTGTATAACATGTTTTTGATAATCATGAAATCTTTTCGTTGCTTAATGAGTTGCAAGGGAACGCACATAAACAAGCGTATAAATGCTTATTATTATCTGTTAAGTTCGTGAACTTATAATATTCGACTATTTGTTGTGGAGAAGGGAAATGGTCTACAAAATATTTTGCCGGCTGAGGGATTCGTAAGTGTACAATTCCTTATTGAGAGAAATAACGATCACGTCTGAAGTTAGAAGAGACGAGTGATAAATATTGCCAACCAGTTTAGGGTATCTAGAGCAGTAACTCGTTCCAGGGAGAACAGAATTTTAAGATCGTGTTTGAGCTCAGGGCATTGACCATTGAGTATATTGAATTCCGCTTTTGGTTGAAAATTGATGCAAGCCAAAGTCAGATAACGAATTCTTTTGTAAAAACACTGATTAATCCATTATCATTCATTTTCAACGATTGGTGGTGATAGAGGACTACTCAAACTTTGAATTTTTCCCGCTTTCTGGTGCAGGATTTGGACAGCTTTTCCTTTTCTCGTCACTTGTCGAAAGATTGACGGTGAGCCTAAGGCTTTTGCAATGCGGTTATTCGTTTTTACCCGCAAAGGAAATTCTAGACAGCCTGTCTGGTTTCATTCATAATTTTTTGGGGGGAAAGGCATGACCATTGGCTACTCCTTTTTCTTTCTTTCCACCTTTCTCTTTGTTCCTAGGCCCCCAAATTTAGGACCAAAAGTTAAACATAGTTTCCAGCAATGTGGGTAGGTGGCTTTCAAAATAAAATCGCTGTTTGGATTTTTTTGGACCATACTGTACGTCCAGTATCCTTTTAAAAAAATCCCAACAGCGATTTTTTTTCAAACAGCCACCTATCCATATTGCGGGGAACTGTGTTCGGCTTTTAGCGAATATTTGGGGTAAGAAACCAAGAAAAAGGTTGAAGAAGAAAGAACCCCCCTCCTTCTCCGAAAAAAAGATGAATGAACCCAAACAGGCTGTCTGGAATAGCCTTAGCCTCGCTGTCAATTTTTCGACAAGCGACATGAAAACCAAAAGCTGCCAAATCTTGCATCAAAACAAATTCAAAGGAATCGCAATTTTTAATTATTCATTAATTTTTTTTTAATTCATTTTTTTTTGCGCCATCAAAATTACAGTCAGCCTGTCTAATTTCATTCGTCTTTCTTTTGTTTGGGGGAGGGGATTTTGTTTGGAAACCCAGTACCCCGAAATATGGATAGGTGGCTATTTGAAAACAAAAACATCGTTATGTTCACCACAGGAGCGCTAATTTAGTCATTGAACGCCAGTGGAGACCTCAAGCCCAACGCAAACGCTACCTGGAAAGGCGAAGCGAATTCCTCTGGCTGCAGGATCTGATGAAGGTCAACTGTCGCCTCTTTGAAAAAGGAATTTTTAGACGACTGTGACTTCCCATCCAGTACTTATTTCTAATGACATTTTTGGGGGTATTCTCAGAGCTTTTCCATTAAAGAGTAAGTTCTTTCTAGTCGGTACAAGTAGGAGATTGTTCATTATTCTAAGCTTATATAGTCGCTACTCTTTTCTCGCTTTTACAAGGCTTTCATCTCTTCGGGTACAATTCAATCGTTTCTCGTCCCTTATCAGCATCTTTTTGAACCCGTTCCCGTCGTTTTTGAACCAGTTGTTTAGGTCCCTGGTGAAGAACGACATGATTATAGCTGTCAATTAGACGGGAGTGTACGTCGTTGACGATCAATGGCAAGTGCTACTTGAACTTCCCTTCCCTGAAATTTCGCCAATTTCTCCTCAAAATGATTCCGTTGCCATTATCGTTTGTCTCATTATCAACAGACTGCAATAACAGCTATATTCCTTTTTTCGTTCGTCATTCTTTCGTGCAGAACGAGCAAAGTCTTCAGCTAGACTTCAGCTGTACTTTAATCACAGTGAGCCTTGAACGTTACCTTGAGGAACATAAAAATTCTTTTCCAACTGATAAATATGCTGGTAAGGAATCACATGATAAAACGGCTGGTCCAGGCGGTATCCGTTCGTAACGGGTTCAAAAGAAAGTCCCCATTTCTGGCGTGATACTTCCGCACGAAAACACTTGTCCCACGAAAGAATAATGCAATCATGGCCTATTTGACGTCTTGGCCCTAGCGCTTCTCTTTGTAAGCGGATCATCACAAGTCCGACGGCGTTATTGATCGATGGCCCCCGATTACGGACAACTTTCTAACAGGCAAATAGAATTTGCAATCGGGTTAAAAAAAATTGCATAAAACTGATTAGTAAGAAAACAAGATTCTTACCGCCTCATTAATTTGAGATTGCTGCGAATTTAATTTCTGGGCACAGCTTATCATTACTGGTTCATCTCTATCAACTTCAGCCAACTAGATCAATAATTTTTTAAACATAATTAAATAAGATTTAAAGATGCTGTTACTAGGAATACCTGTAAAAGACGGTATGCATCTTTCACCCGATCGTCGATTTCGTGGTAAAGTTGGTCGTTTTGTATGACGTTGACCTTTACGGGCCACAAGGCGCAGACCAATCGTACTGACGAGCGTAAATTAGTCTTAAACAAATCAGGTCGCTTCAAGCATTTCTGTTCACGGGCAACCACCAACTCTAACATCTGCCCATGTTTTAATGCCAACGCATCATGCCCTGTGCCAGCAGGGCAGTACAACCTTTTAGAAGGTTGTATCCAGAGTAGAACAGGGTGCTTGGATCCGATCCCGCCTTAAGAAATAGTCGAAGCATCTTGAAGTCTTTTACGGTCCCAATGTAATTTGTGGATACCCATGTCAACAGACAGGAATTGTTTTTCTTTCTCTTCAGTTCGTAGGTAGAAATGCACGATGCCAAATGGCTTTTCAGATGCTTTGTCTCTTTGATGTAGGATGCAGATCATTGCTTCCAAAATTATAAGAATGGTAACTGGGATGGAAAAATTAATTATTAATTTAGATGGATTTATTGGACGACTTTGGCTATCAATTCTTCCGGTTTTAGGCGTTCCTTCTAATGGCCTTCCTCTTCCTCTGGCAAATACTCTTCCGCTGCCTCAATCGAACGTGGTAAGTATGAAGATCAAGTCAAATTTTCTTGGCTGCTGCTAGATGATAAGAACGAATCTTTTAAGGGGATTGTTTTGCGCCACTGTCACTGCTCTGTGACTCGTCCGAATCGGTAGAATTTTCCGAATCATTCATGATATCTAGATTGAATGTAAAATGTAACTTATTATTGAAAGTTTTTCACCAAATACCGGTTTACCTTTTGTGTACACTGGCTCTTCTGGAATTGATTTTCTTGGTCGACGGCTTTTAGTAGAAGTAGGAGCTTCTGGAGTAAAACTTTTCGCAGGAACTGCAGCGTTACATCGCCTTCTACGTTCAGCCATGGCGGTCAAAGAAGTCTATACTAGACACAAATATATCAAATCCACATTAAAGAAATGTACGTGGCGCATCCGGAATAAAGTTCGATGCCATAAAATATGCCACCGTGTTAGGAATTTTGCTATTTTTCCTTTCTTAGAAAAATGCACATTGCTCGGCTTTTTACATTGAGTTCCGTTAACAAATCTGCTGATTATTTCGCCCCGAAATTAATAACAAACGGTGTAAGTTTTCTGAAATTTCAGAATCATTATTCAAGATATTTAGCAATGCATCGTGCTTTTGGATATGTGACTACTAGATTTTTACGCCGCAACCTGGCCGCCGCAACTATACGCAAAAGCATTTTATTCCCTCTCTACAAGAGGTTTTTTTTTGTTTTTCTTTGCGATAACTCAAACGTGATTTATCGTGAAAAAAAGGGGAACACTTTAGCCCGTAAGCCGCTGTGTTAAAATTGCGGAAACACTCGTCGTGTTTCCAAACTTAGGGTGGGTACTGTACGTATTTTTTTACATAGTTAATTACCTTTCAGTCAGATTTTCAAATCAGTCCAACACAATTTCTACCGTTCTACATTGTATGAAGTAAAGGAACAACCAACAATTTATCTTCGTTTTCAGAGTCTTGAAAAGCAAGGACATCGTATTTTCTGCTGCGGGCTGCGGGCTGTTTCAACCACCGTTATTGGAAAAGTTTTTTTTTTCAACTTATTAGTCCATCGCAAAAATATATTCCGAGATCGATGGCTGGCATAGGGAATGGGAAAAAGTAAAATTTTGATCCATCTTCGTCTTCAGTTATATAAAGTTTCTGGGCTACAATAACTTGACAGCTTTTTTTTCGTTGTGGCAATTTTATAAATTGAACTGTTAGATATCAATAATAAAAGATCTGCTGTTGAATCCTCTAGCAAGGAATCAAAACTACTAGTGTTATTAGCCTGATAAGTATTTGATTCCTCAAAGTGTTGTTCCGTCTGTAATATTGAGCCAAAGGTTTGATGGTTCCTTTTGATTCCTTCTTCATTTCTCCTAGATAAGACGCAAATGGGAAAGCACTAATATCATTAAGTGATGATTTATAGAAGCTAAAGTTATCTGCGAGGTGAATTAAAATTGTGAAAATTGTAAACAAGATGGTGAGCGCCATAAATAACACCAAAATCGTAGACATATTTCCTAAGACACTGGTTAGCGAAAACAATCTGTCTTTTATTTGGAGAACGTAACAGTAAAAGTCGCAAAGCAACAAATAAATTATTATACTCAACTTCTGGCAATAAACTTCTTTTAAAATAATTAAACCTGTATACAATAAAATGTACGAAAATCAGTTGATTTCCAGCGTCCCAACTTCTTTTATGGTTGTCCTTTGCGGTTGAATTCATTTGAAAGATATTTACAAAATAATGTGACTAATTCATCAAACCTTTTTAAATAAGATGATTACTTAACTTGTGAATTCGATCCTCTTCGGAAACGTTGCCCTGTAAAATAATTCGTAAATATTGCTTAAATGTACCCAGCACAGTCAAATGCATATAGTCAATCGGAAAACATTTAATAATATCCATTCTTTCACGTAAAAGAGGCGTTGGTTCATTGTGATGTTGTCGATCTCGACCTGATCGGAAACTGTCATTGGTCCGAGGTCTAGAGCTCATCACTGTAAATGTCATGCGGTTATTTACAGTCTCTCCAATTACTGTACACCTTTCACATGCATGTTTACCAGAATGACCAATATAATTCCTTTTACAAAACCTCTAGATAGTGCATCACAAATAAAAGCAATTGATTTTACCACAATCAATGAAATCAACGATATCTGTCGTTGACATCAATTTCATTTTCTTCTAAAAGTTTAGTTCATTTCTAAAGGGTTCAAGATAAAGATTCATGTCTGATGGTTTCTCCCCGTCTGCACAAAAAATTGACGCAGGGAATGGACGATCCAATCGCATTCTAGGCTCGATAAAGAATTGACCAGAAAGCTTTTGTTCCACTTTTATAAAGATTAGACCCGTCAATACTGAATTGTAATGTAAATCCGTTCCCACCATCAGTAATACCACATTTCAGTTTGAGGAGAAGCCCTTTGATAAGTCCAAAATGTTGAAAAGAATCGGAATTAATTTTTGTCCTAGGGGTTTTACAAATTAAGCGTGCATCAGTATGGATGTTATGACCGGTTATGGCCACGACCAACAAAAAGAATAAAAAGGTCTTTAAAAGCCGAACGTATAAGTCTGTGTTCAGTAACAATAGCTCCTAATCGCCCGTCAGAAAAGGTTGATTGGTCACTACTTGAAATATTACTTGATGACATTTCTTTGCTGTTTCTGTAGTTGTTCAGATGGTTGTGTTAGAAGTGGAATTTCATCCTCTTCAATTGTCGAATCTAAAGCACCGAAAAATTTTGCAGCCCTTAACATACACAACATACGTACATTCCACTGACTAAAGTATTGACGTGGTTTTCCATGATAAAAAACACATGCAATTAATGGTATTATTGACAAAGAGCTTTCTCATGTAAACCAAAATAAACATGCTGTTACTTTACTTATCAGTTAGACATTTTTGATGCACCCAAAAGAATAATTTATTATTCTGACCTATACTGAATGGTTTTCATTCAAGGTTCTCGGCTAGCCCAGTTCTCTTCGGGATTTCTATCAATTATCAAATTCATTCATACATAATTATCGATTACTGATCACACATTTTTCATAACAGTGAAAATCATTCGTAAATTATACAGAAAACAAAACTATCAACTTCAAAACACTCTTCCGGGTGGTGTGAACCATTATCTAATTTAACCATCTAATTTGGAATAACCACTGGAAGCTAAGATCATAGTACCTGAGCCCGGCTGTTACAGACCTGTTTCATTGCTGTGAAACGTACCCTGTAAACCAAGGGTAATACAGACTATTAAAAAAAACCTGTATGATTTCTGGTAGTGTTCTGGAGTACGTTACCCTAAGTTGTTGCGTCCCTGATCAAGTGATGGGAAACTCATTCTGTGAACCAAGAGCAATCCAGACTGTTTTAAAATACTCATTTTAAAGTCTATGTCACCGAGTATGTTATCAAAAAATGTTGCAGCCCTGATCCAGTGCTGTGAAACTTACTTTGTGAAACAGGTGTAAAACAGAATATTTTCAATACCCTGAATGAAGTCTGTAAGCCAAAGCATAGAAATATTAGTAAAAACAGAGGTGTTACTTGTCTGTTTTAAGTCGGTAATACAAAGAAAATATGTTCAATGTATTACAATGAATAACCAGTGAACGCGCGTACAGGCAAGTGTTACATGCAGATTGCAGACATTGAAAATCACACCTAATTCAGAGTCGTTGCAGATCTGTTTTCAGTATGTTTCCCGGAAAACGGAAAAATATAGCTGAAACACAGTCTGCTACTGGGATGTATGCAACCTGGGATAGTGGCGTTGGTTTTCCTTATCAATTTCATATTTCACAATTGGTTGACATGACTAGTAACCTCACACATTTCACTTTCTAAATCTTTCTCAACAAAGGCATTATTATCTTCATTGTGATGACGAGTTACAGTCCATGCAGTACTTAGACAACAGTGGAATGCAAATGAAATGCCCAATGTGAGAACACGTAACGCATAATCTAAATAAAAACACAACAAATTGTAAATACACATTTCTTAAAACATTAAATGATAAACCCATTTAGAAAATCACGGTATGCAAAAATTACACCACCTGTGCCTTATCACGAACAATTTAAATATGAGAGGGTCAAAATGATATGGCCATACCCTTATTAAATAATGGTATTCCTTTCCCAACACGATGACACACTCACTAGTTAGAGTAACCCAGTACGTTTTTTTTTCAGGACTTCAAGTTTAGATATTGGAATAAATAGGTAATATAAAAAATATAAACTATAGCAAATATGTTTTACATTTGTAACATTATCATATAGCTACATGGAAATCTTACCAATTTATCAGGGAACATGATCTCTAAAATTATCTTCAATTTAAGATACCAGACAAAAATAAACAAATTTAAATGAACATTTTGAAATTAGCTTACTCATAACCCCCCAGTCTTTATTTCTTATAGACTTATCCGCTAGTGTTTATGATGATTCATTTCCTGGTCTTCTGAGTTCTACTGTTAAGAAGTTCCATGTAATTAATCTTTGGATTTTTACAGAATCAAATTGCATTACATTTTTTATTTACTTGTTTCCATTACAGCTTCTCAAATCTTAAGCATTGGAAGATTTACAAACTTTGTAAATGAGTCTCTATCAATATTTTCCTAAATGAACCCATTTGAAAGTTTAGACATTGTTGCTTACCGACCGGTCCATTATGCCTTTTGTTTTGTCTTGCCTTGTCATTTTCTTTTGCCTCTTGTTGTGAGCTACTGTGAAGACCTCAGGTAGCACAACACACTTAATGCTTTCTAATATGTAAAAAAAAATTAATTTATGTGTTTGATATATTTACAGAGAGTGACAAATTAATGATAGCATAGTATTAGATATAGATATCCAATGCGTAATTGAAAAAAAAATGCAAGGCTATCGAGTTGCTAAATGTAACTAAAACTAGGGTTGACTAAAAACCTGGGGGTCTCATCGCCCTTATTAAACAACCTGCTCGCGTTGAGGAAACTTCGTTACGATCCATCGTTGAAGAGGAGAAGCCTGACGTGGAAGATCTTCAAGAGTTCGAGAGGTTTTAGAATACCCCACCCCTCCAAAAATACCAAAAAACCTTGCAACTTTGAACTTGTATTCCTGCTATTGTCCCAATTTATAGTTGCTTTTATCGTCCCCTGCTCTAATGTCTAAAAACCTCAGTAACTTTCTTTGCTTAACAGACCATGTTTTTCAAAATCTCACCAAATTCAATGCTTTCCCAAATCTCGGGTATTTTGAAGTAAAAAATTGTAAACTTTTTATCTCAACAGAAAAATATTCGAACCAGATGATCAGTGGAGTCTAAGACAATCTTTTATGGAAGGAAATAGAGCGAGAATGCTGTCTAACAAGAGTCTTTTTAGAATTTCTGATAAGCTTGTTAACATGGCATTTATGGGACAGTAGTAAGTATCTTTATAGTATAGACTATTGCATCTGACTACTTAACGTTCTGATAACAATTAAACTTTAGATACCTTTTATCGAAGATCTCCAAAAAATCACTAAGTTATCTGTAAACTTATTGGTGCAGTTCAGAGACGAGAAAAGACTAATGCGAAGCAACGGAGGTAAAAAGAAAAATTAAGCAATTGAATATCAAGTATTCTCAAAATATCATCTTTATCGTACTAGAATACTTGGTCAACAGTGGACTAGATAACCCTGTTCTCCTAATGTTTCAAAAAGGTTGCGATGATATTGAATCTGGTCTTGGTTTGGAACATGATCTCTGTAAAAAAAATATTCAAGATTCAGCCAGGCTGTGTGGAGTCTATCTACAACTGAATTTCTCCTCGTCCCCTGCTCTAATGATGTCTATTGTCTTTGCTTTTGAGACCATGCTTTTCAAAATCTCGCCAAATTCAAAGCTTTCCCATATCTTCGGTATTTGGAAGTAATTTCAAATTCCAGGATAACAAATGAATGTGTAGGGAAGACCATACCCACCTTGGACGGCGTACCAAGTTAGAAAGCGTTAAAAACACTATTCTAGATATTTAAAATCAAATATTAAAATACATAAATTTTGTATAGAATTTGATTCTACGTCTAATGGATTAAGTAAAAATGATTGCATTCAATTTTTTCATAGAATTTTTTGAAAATGTAAAAATTCGTAAATTTGTTCCTATTGATTTCGTCAATTGCGAGTTAAGAGCGTCCTAAAAGAAACCTTGTAATATTCACGGACGGCAAATGGTACCATGCCAGAATCGTCACCTTCAGTGGTTCCACAGCCCAAGTCCACTTTTTCGATTATGCTAATCATTACACAGTCAACACGAATGACCTGCGAACACTACCGCTGAAGTTTATTGAACACCCGCCCCTTGCATTCAAGTGTCGCGTTGATGGAATTGATGAATTGTCGAGGCCTTGCTATCAGCTTGCAGAAAGCGAGTGTTTGACCGTTTTTGCCTCAAGGTTGTCTGTGGAGTAATTTATGTCCGATTCTTATACCCCGGTGACGTCAATTTGGTCGAGAAACTATGCGTGGATCGAATCCCTAAAAGACCTTGTTTAAAAGAACTGCTCTGAAACTCCGTAATCTCTTAAAGAGAGAGCGAAAAAAGTTTGAAGAAAATTGGGACTCTATGTGGAAAGCTTCCACCATGGGTGATGAGAAGAATGGTGAAGTCACGCCATACAACGGAACTGAAGCGTATGCTGAGGCAGGCCACTACGGTGCTACCGTCGCTTCTCCCGGTTTCAAGAGCTCTTATGGCACATTTACATGTAACGGGATTTGAAACATTTATTTTTAATACTTAGACAGGTATAATGGTAAATTTACTTAATAAAAAGTAAGTTTATTTATAGTACAATATTTTAAAATTATCAAGATATTCTCCAAGTCATAATGTAGACATTTAAGTTTGAAATGTCGACGTTCAAGGCAGTAATTGAAGGGATTCTGTTTAGAAACATAGGGAACTGACAGCTGATGAAAACAAAAAAAAAGGGCAGAGAAAACCAAAACATATCTGATTATATGGTTTCTAAACAGCATCCCTTCAAATACTGCCTCGAACATTCGCGTTATTGGCCTTCACTTTAGACCGAGGGACTTGCTATTGGCCTTCTCATATAGTCTAGTGGCCAGCAATATGAAGCACGAGGTGCAGAGAACTCGTATGCTTCGGCTGTCATCTGCCAGGAACGCGAGAGAGAATGATAAAAAATGGCAACTAGGCTGGGTGGGAAACTGGTCAAAAGTGCCCTTTACTAGATTGCTAATACTCGGCCAATCTAATCCGGAATGTAAATTCCCTTTGGATTTATATTGAGGGATAACCAAGAAAACTTTTGGGAAATTAGTTTTTTTATGTATGTTCGCTTTTTCCCAGAAAGCGATACCAAAGACCTCTCTAAATTGGAGAAATTAAAAAAAACCCGAACTCTATATTAAAATATCTCTCGAACGGCAGGGAATTTTTCAAGTCTGAAAACACAGGCGAATCTGGAGTAAAAAACTGGATGGGCCCCCTAATGAAGTTTTGAAACACGTCGAGTATTTCCGCGCTTCTAACACGGCGGCTTACGGGCCAAAGTGTCTTCTTTTTTACGCAATAACTCAAGCTTGAGTTATCGCAAAGCAAATCTTTAAAAATCCTCTTGTTGAGGAAAAAATTACATTTCACTATGATTTTTTGTAAATCAAGGTGAAAAGTAGTTTAGCCCCAAAGTCCTAGATATAAAGTTTGGAAACATCGGTGCATTCGCCATATGTTTCCAAACTAAAGTGTATGTTACTTAAAAAATAAAAAAATATTAAAATATGTCAATTTATACTTGAAACTTGCACAAACGGTAGACGACATAGTCGTCTAAATTTGGACAAAGTTTAAAATTTTTTAATGAAACGCTGATTATTGCCGATTTTTTAATTAAATTTTGTTTTTTTCTTCTCACGTCGCGTGGAGCGTATCCTGCCCCGAGGGAAGAATAGATGAGGTAAAACCACCGGACCCCTTTGTTCTCTCCTATTCTCTTCCCTCTATTCTTCCCCCGGGCTAGGATTTCGTCCCTGCGCCACGAAAATTAATCGGCATTTTTTCTTTATATTCTTTATATTCTTCGGCAAAGCCGAGAGGCTACTACGCTCTACGAGGCTATTACGTCGGTTGTATCTGCACACAGCATCTGGCTTAGACTCTACAATATCTATGCCAGGTAGATCGAACAGCCCTTAGTTGGGCTGTTTTGGTAAGATAAGCGGGCATTTCAAAAAAGATAGATCTAAAGCACAAGTAATAGATTTAGAGGCAAATAGGTTCGGATAATTGCGACTGATTTGATGTCAACGGCCATACCTCAACATAATGTGCAAACCGTTTTCCGGCATTTCGCTGGTTCCTCACACATGAGTGTCGGGGTCGACGACGGCGACGGTGTCGGCGAGTCAAGTTGTAGCAAGTGTGGAATAATGGATTCCTCAGATGATGTGAAATCCCTCTTTTCTTTTCTTGAGGACTGACGCCTATGTTACAAGCCTATATATTCATAGATTCCGATGGCAACTGCTACAACTACTATAACAAGCTGGCAACTTTTACCACTAAAGTTTCTGGCTACTGCTGCCTCGGTTTGTTCTCACGAACAGCGGGGTGAATTAACACACACACACACACGCCGAGCGCGTTCTATGCAGACGCCCGTGCAACAACTGAAACGCACGAAACAATAACGTTAGGTCAATCCGCGCCAACTCTACAAATCGGTGGCGCGATGAAACCTCCGATTTTCTTCAAATTTTTACAGTAGGTTAAGAACTACTGTGCAATCACAACCCTTAAAGGAATTTTAAAAATATGTAGCCGTTAAAAAGTTATGGTGTTTTTAGTTTTGATTTTTGACACTTTCCCGTGGGCCGCTTTTGAATTCATTTTTTTTTAATTTTCATTATGTCTCGTCCCCTTATTCATTAAACATACAACATTATAACTATTCGATAGAAAATTTGATTTGCTTTCGAATGCTTGTTTAATTTTAAAAATTTATTCACAAATCGAGTTATGTGAAAAAAGTGTTCAAATGTTTGACCACTTTAAAAATTAATTGTAATTAAAGCACCGATTTTTATAATTTTTTTTATAACAGAACGTTTTTTGAACTGTTAGCTGTGTTTTTTTTTAATGTGTTTTTCGTTGTTGAGTTGTAATAATTCTTCAAACGCAAACCGTTTTCCGGCTTTTCGCTGGTTCCTCATCCATGAGTGTCTGGGTCAGCGACGGCGACGGTGTCGGTCAGTCAAGTCGTAGCAAGTGTGGAATAATGGATTCCTCAAATGATGTGAAATTCCTCTTTTCTTTTCTTGAGGACCGACGCCTATGTTACAAGCCTATATATTCATAGATACCGATGGCAACTACTACACCTGCTACAACTGCTAAAACTACTACCACAAAACGTGTTTCCCCAACCATTTGTTGTTTATTTCCCAACCAATTAACTGAACGGATGGTTGCATAGTTTTGGCAGTTCTTGTAATTTCATGAAAAAAAAAACGATTACAGACGAAATTCTCTTACTACAATTGACGAGCAAAAAACGACCCATAAAAACAATAAATAAAAATAACATGGAGTTATGGCTAAAAAAATAGGTTAATGACGAAATAATAAATGAGATTTTCGCATTTAGAAAGAAGTCGCAACACGGGATGTCTTACTAATCTATATAAATGTAAATCAAAATTTGTAACTTAAAATCAGTTCTAGACTCTGCTATTCTACATTGCATTCAATTTAAATATCAAATATTTTTTAGCTTTGGCATTGCAATAATTTTAATGGTTAACTGTTTATTTTCCGGTTAACCGTTTTGTTCCAAGTTAACTGTTTCAACCGGTTTGTTAGTGGTTAACCGGTTAACTGGTTAAACGGTAATAGTTCAAACAGTCCTAGATCACAATATGAAATACGGTGGTACCAGCCGCCAACGTCAAGTCTAAAGATGTCAAAATAATTTGTATTAATTAATTTAAAATAAAATCCTAAAAAATGAAATCAAAATGATGACTAAAATTTCTGGCGTTATTCCTACGTCATCCCGTTCGTACCTTATCGAATAGTAATAACGATAGCTCGTGTTCTCGAGGTTAGGTGTTAGCGATAGATCAGGCTGTCAGCGGTCGATTTAGAAAGTCATTCGGGGTAACCTGGCGGAAATCCAACGGATCAGAAGTGGCGTATGTAAGCGGCCGAGTATTTAGTAACCCGGTTTAATTCATACAATAATGTGCGAAGCAAATTCGCCGTCAGATGACGGAAACTGCTCTTTTCTTGTTCCAGAGTGTTGTATGTTTCTTGGTGGAAACACCAGTGACTTGTGGGCGCCTCCCAAATGTGGTGTCCGAAGTGGTTGAAAGGTTCATTTGATGCTAAATTTCTTCATGAAATCTGGAATTTCCTCGGACGGGTACATGTCTTCTACGGCTTCGCTTAGCTCCTTTTCGGCGCCGATAAAGTTAGTCCCATTATCGGGATGAATTATTTCGGGTTTTCTGTATAAAGAAATAAATTTTCGTAGAGCCAACTTTCTCTCGATTTTTGAAATCAATTGTCGAGAGCGAGGGGACTAGGAAGACCGCGCGTGTGGCCAAGCAGGTAAATAAGACGTCCCAGTGCTGATTTGGTTCCGGAAAAGACCAACTTCAAACGGCCAAAATAAGTCGACAGTAGTTCGGGTAAACGGGAGCGAACCGGAATCAAAGCCGGGAATCAGCTCCCATTGATTGTTCGCCAGGTTTGGCCCGATTACGCCGACAGATGGTGCAATATTACGACAGACTCTTTTTTTCTGCTTCTCTTTCACTGGTCATCCAAACAAATGTGGCGGATGTAAGTGAGGAGAAAGTCCGTGCCGACGTGTTTGAGATGCTCGTAGAAAGCGCGAGTGATCTTTTCTGAGAACTAGTGACTTCCAGGAAGAAGAGGAGGGTGAAGCTGGCCGTGCGATGATTTCACGCGTCCAGCTCGCCCTCCAAGTCGTATTACATCATCAGAAACTAAAAAATGGGCTTAAGCCAGCCAACTAGATGTTGAATTAAGATGTTTGCCTCTTTTGAGTCGTCGTAATTCTTTTTCGTAAACTTCGGATGGTCTTCCGACTGGAGTAAGAAGCTCGGCCAATTTTACCAAGTTGGGATAGGCTGCTCCTCCAACGAGGAGCAGGTGGCAAGGTCGGCTGGGTTCAATTTTCCCGGGATAAAACGCCATTTTTCCGGTTGCGTGCTGGTCTGAATTTCACACACTCGGATACTTACAAAAATTTGGTAATAAGCCGCGGTGGCCCAAATGCAATTTTGGAAAGTGCTGCTGTCCGTCACAAGTTTCCGTCGCCGGATATTTGCTTCAAGGGTCGAATGGACAACCCCTAGAAGTCGGGCGCACAACAAAGTGGCATTGAGCTCAAGCTTGAAAATTGAAATCGTTTTCTGTGCGTTTGCTGATGCGAGTTTGTTTGTCTCCCGCACCTAACGAAAAAAAACGCGACCATCGGAGTAGTTGACACGGATATAAACTACTGAGGCAAAGGGTTCTTCTGAAGCGTCACAGAAGGTGTGTAGCTCCCCATCGACGATCTGGGCTTCTTCAGGAAATAAGCATCTCGGAATTTTCAGCGTATTAAGTTGGTCCAAATCGAGAAACCAGCATCGTCACCAGGTTTCATCGTCGCCAATAATCACGTCGTTCCATTCGAGTCCTTTGAGTCCATCTAATGATCTTAAAGGAATCTTGGCCCTGACGAATAAAGGTGAAGTAGTTCCCAGCGGGTCGAACACACTGGCCACCTCGCTGACTAAATTCACTCGGGTCAGAGCATTATCATATGATTCGGTCACTTTAAATCCTATAGAGTCAGAACTGGTGTCTGAACTGAAAGACAACGCTAAGTACCTTTTTGGTATTTTCACTGGTGAGCGGTTGGGCGGAAAGAGAAGTTGGTACCGGTCAATCGGTTTTCAACACCTCTTTCCCTTCCACGTAGGAATTCCAGAGAATTCAAAATTCAACTTTGGAGATTGAGATCGGAGGCAAATTAGGAGACCATAATGGTTATGGTTTCTTTTATCCTCCACTCATGTATCCTTTACGATGCGACGCACTGCGTAAATGGCCAGAGATGGGAGGAAGCTGGCTCCGAAAGGAAGTTGGTCCATCCGACAAACTATTGGTTTGGTGTCGTTCTTTTCCTGCCCCAAGAAACATAAAAAATCAAGGTCTTTAATGGACAACCAGAAGCGGCTGAACATGGCCTTAAAGTCGGAGGCCCATGCGATGTACCCTTCTCTAAAGCGGGTAAGAACTGCTAGCAAGCGGGTAAGAGCTGGACCTCTGATGATTGAATCGTTGAGAAATTTTCCTTTAAAGAAAGCGGCGGCGTAGTAGACTGCATGCAGCTTCCTTTCTTTACAAATTCCATGGCGAGCTAAAAAATATCTTGTGTTGGCGTGATCGGCAACACCGGAAGCGTAGCCTTGGTCGAAATACTTCTGGACAGCTTTTTATAACCCCCTTCAAATTCTGGCTGGCGATTGAATCGATTCAGCAGACTACGGAACCTATTTTTGGCCATCGGACGATTGTTGACCAAACCGGATTCACATTCTCGCCAAATGATCGGCACTTCATATCCGACTTCTAACCTTCTGGTTTCTTTTGACCGATCACGAGAGCGCGTTTGTTCTCGGGTGACACAAAGCCAACCTGACGCTCCATCCCATAATCTTTATGTCACAAAACCGGCGTAATTGACTAGCGAGATTGGCTAAGGAAGTAAATCCTTAGTTCTTGCAGCTACGGTCGGCAGCGGAATTTACTCGACCGCTGACGACTTCTCTCATGACCCATCCGAAAGTGGTTTTGGAATCAATAGGTTCCTTTTCTTCGCCAACTCTCGAATCTCGGATGACCAGTGGGTGGGCGTGATCCAGCCCAATCAAGACGACAGAGCTCTTCATTCACCCTTAGTCAACGGCCTTTCCTTGTCAGCATCGTGTAACAGTGGGTGATGAAAATATCCGCAATCGGAATGTTTGCACGGTCTACGTTTTTCACACTAGTGAACTGAATGTTTGGTTGATAACCAACTAAAACATAAGCGACGACGCATACAGAAAGTAAGACGCTCCCCGATGGAAAATAATCTTAAATCGTCACAATTCGGTAATCTGTGCTCATTCTCGCAAAACAGACTGGTTTTCCAGATAATCGTAAAGAGACTTGTTTCTGTTCACCTGCCATCTTTGCTGATTTTTTGTGTGTCCGGGCTTGGCGTACTTGATCGGTCGGTTTGGACAAAGTTGGATTAAATTCAAACGCGGAATCACGGAAACACAGCCGAATTCAGAAGGCTTCAATCTTCGATTATACCTACGAAAGTAACTCTTTCGACCCTAAGGGTGTAAACGATATTTATTTTAGCTATTTAAAGTTTTAAGGTTACTTCAACCCTTACGACGCCCCTTTCCGATCAGACTTTTTAAGCTCTCGCAGAATAAGTCGTCACCTAAATTTGTGTCGTTAAAAAAAGTTTCTTTCGTCAACCCTTATTTCCTTGCAGTTATTCAATTCAAGTTTATTCAACGTTTTTTGCTTCTCGCTTTCCGTGATTTCGTAGTAGAATACCAAGACACCCGCGTGATAGGTTTGAGTTTCCAAATGGCCTTGATGGCCATCGTTTTGCCTATCGCTTTGACAGTCCAGGCTCATTATATGACTCTTGATCTCGTCCTGTCTCGTCAGCGCAATTATCTTGTCTCCAAAGTGTGTGTTGGTCCCCGCGTTATCAGCGATCACCATCCAGTGTTGTGTGTCCTCGACCTTCATCCTCCTCGGTGGCTCACCAAGAAGCTCCTGACTCGCTCGCTGAAATCTATCGATTGGGATAAATTTGCTACTGCGATCGCCAACCTGCCTCTTCTCTCTGCGCCTTCCGACAACCTCGACAGAATTGTTGAGCAATACAACAATGGTTTACTTGCAGTGCTTGATCTTCATGCTCCTGTCTGGACCCGAACTGTAACTCTTCGGCCTGTCAACCGCTGGATGACGACTGAGATTCTTGACACTAAGACGAAGCTTCGTCATTTTGAGTGCTGTTGGCGTTCTCGGCAGCTGGCGATTGATTTTGAAATTTTCCAGACTCATCTGCTCACCTACTCGGAGATGCTCAAGGCTGTTCGAACTCTTTTTTTCTCCACTGAAGTCCGTCAGTGTCGAGGTGACATGCGCGCATTATATCGTCTCGTCGGTGACCTCATGGGATCAACGACCAAGCCATCACTTCCCACTCGCTCGAGTGACCAAGAAGTTGCAGATGACCTGAACCAGTTTTCTGCTCCAAGGTCTCTGCTCTCACATCGCGCTTTCACTCCGACACCGATTCTCCTCGTTGCTCACCACGACCAGCTACCAGCTCCTTCGTCTCCACTCATGGATACGACATGCAGCTGCTCCGCTTTGTCCCGGTTTCGAGAGACGATGTTACTAAACTCATCAACTCTTCCAAAACGACGTCCTGCAGCCTTGATCCTCTTCCCACACAACTGGTGAAAAAATTTGTCCACCTTCTCGCCGGTCCGATCTCTCTCATCATCAACTTATCCATCACTACTGGCTGCTTTCCTTCCACCTTGAAGCATGCAGTCATCACACCCCTCATCAAGAAGCCTGGACTTGACCCTGAGGATCTCGCCAACCATCGACCGATTGCTGGACTCTCCTTTCTTTCGAAGTTGATTGAACGTGTAGTCCACCGCCAACTCTCTACTCATCTCGGGGCTTTCAACCTTCTTCCTGATCTTCAGTCTGCCTATCGCACAAATTACTCCACTGAGACTGCGCTTCTTGGACTCTACAATGACCTTCTCTGCACTGTCGATGCCGATCAGGCCACTGCCGTTTGCTTCCTTGATCTGACAGCTGCCTTTGATACCATCGATCACACCATTCTTCTCGACTCTCTTTCAACTCGTTGTGGCGTTGCTGCTGATGCCCTACTCTGGTTTTCATCTTACCTTTCTGGTCGCACCCAGTGTGTTCGTGTTGGTGACTGCTTGTCCTCGAGTGTTCCAGTTCCTTATGGTGTTCCTCAAGGCTCCGTCAATGGTGCAATCCTTTTTATTCTTCTGGTCTCTGCCCTTCCTGACCAAACCGAAACCGATGGTGTCATCATTGATCAGTATTCTGATGACATAAATGGCCGAATCACTTTCCAACTACACTCTAAAACCAACCACTCTGACCAACAGGCTGCTATTGCAAACCTTAGTCACTGGACTTGGCGCACTGATCGATGGCTTTTTGATCAACACGTCATCCTCAACCTTTCTAAAGTCTCTTCTACGCCGTCTCCCCTCATCAAGACCACAAACTTGCCCCTCTACCGTTGGAAATGGGCTCCAGCATTCTTCAACCGTCCGCTGAAGTCAAACACCTTGGCGTCACTTTTGATTCTCATCTTTCGATGTCCTCCCACATTCGCAATGTTTGTCGGTCCTCCTTCTTTCACTTGTGGCGTATTGGCAAAGTTCGGCGCTTTCTTGATCCTCTTACTACTAAGTGCCTTGTTCAGTCTCTCGTCCTCTCTCGCGTTGACTATGCCTGTTCTCTCTTCGTTGGTCTTCCTAGCACTTTGCTCTCTAAGCTGCAGCGCGTGATAAACGCTTCCGCTCGTCTCATTCTTCGTGTGAGGAAGAGAGACAGCATTCGTTCCCATCTGCGCTACCTTAATTGGCTCTGTGTTAACGACAGAATCACTTTTCGTATTGCCACCCTGACCTATCACTGTTTAAATGGCTCCACACCTTCTTACCTGTCTCGTCTAATCATTCCTCTAGAAAACTCACGCAGCCTACGTTCATCTTCATCTGCTCTACTTCGCGTTCCTCGCACTCGCCATGTTAATCTTGGTGATTGTTAGAATTCAAACATCAAAACCATACCTACGCATCCCGATCGTCTTTTGTTTTCCCATCTCTCCTTGACGACACAAACGTCATCTGTTCGTCTCTAGCGTCGTCATCGACCCTGCATCCTTTCTGTGTGTCTCACATCAAGAAACGTTTCTATATATTTTCTCTCTCTCTCTCCCCGTCTCATGTTGGAAGACATTCGTCTCGTTTTACTCTCCCTCATACTTTCTCATCTTGGTATATTCCAAACCGTGAGTTCAATTCTTTATCTGTGTATGCTAATGTTCTCAAGTAGTGTTTTGACATTACTATTATTGTAATCAGGTCACACTGTATTCGAGCCATAAGAGCATCTTGCCCTCGCTGTATCGAGACGGCACAAAGAGACCCTCTGAACGACAAGAGACGGTATATTCAATACAATCATTATATTGCCCTAATTGAAGGCTAATCCCTTGTACGTGTCAATTATATTCAACGGTGATCGATCTTTTGCAAAGGTCGCTCCATCCATCTGAAACCGACTCCCTCTTGCTGTTCGTAATGCCACCACACTCCCCAAGTTTCGTTCTCTTTTATTCGAGCACCTTTTCGATTGATGTTTCTTATGCTTTTTCTGTGACTTTTTACCCTGACTGTACTTTCCGCGTCATTAGAACTTAATTTGGATAATGCGCGTTATAAATAAATCAAATCAAATCAAATCAATTAGGTTACGATCAGGGTCGAGAGCGTCCTTAGAGCATCCTTAGAGCTGGTTCGATCCTTACTACCCGGAAACTAGAGATGAATTCAGTTATCGAGAGAGATCTCCGTTGAGAAGGTACAGCAATTCCCCGTATCTTTATCAATATGGGGGTAACTGCGGACCGTACGATTACACCAACGTCTACAAGAGGCTTACGATCTTCAATCCTACCTAACGCATGGCTATTTTCTGCAGGACGATGCGGAAAATGTAGAGGACGTAGCACTGGAAAAGAATCAGGAAGATGAATGAGAAGGCGATGATGAGGCTCTTGTTGAAATCGGGCGTCTGTGGTGACCACATGGTATAAATTCGCATACTGACGGCAAGACGAATGTGACTAAGACTTCTCGCTTTTTTCATCGTTTCGCAAAGTTGGATGGTTGGATGAGCCGCCGGACGAAAGAGAAAGATATTTTCAAACTCGTTAGCGTTAGAGAAGTGCCCTTACATCTACTAAGGTCCAAGAAGTCAAGAATATGGGCGAAAAAGTTCTGAATACGGGACAAGTCTCTCTTTAGATGTTGCGTCCATTTGGGGCAACTTTACGTGGGCAATCCTCATCATACCCGTTGCCCAATCGCACTATCAGAGCGTGCAGTGAATCTATATAACCTAATCTCAGAAAGAGCTGAGAGACCTCAACGTTAACGTCGTTCTCTCGGTGGGGTCTAGATCTGACTTGGAATGGTATCTTGAAGAAGCAAACGGGAAAAAAATTATTTCCGAAAATAGCGGACATTTACTCAGACGCGTCGCGCTCAGGTTGTGGTCCGTCTGTGATGGTATAACAACGCGGGGGCCTGGATTAATCTACTTTGCACATAAATTGTCTTTAGCTACTGTGCGCTTTACAGCTCATTTGCAAAGGAAGCACACGGCCTACCTATCAAAATACAATTAGGCGAGGAGCGAGCTACAAACAAGAATGACGATATCTATTTTTTTCCTTCCAATTCAACCTAAAGTCGTGAACGGATTGGGAGCTTTTTTCCGGTTTGTACCACCACGTTTTCGCCTCGATGTTGTAGCAGCAGCCGACCTCCCAAAAAGCTGGCAAGCCTTCCAAAGCTAGCAAGTCTGCAGCAGGAGCTGCCAAAGTCATTCAGATCAGCGATATCGAGCCGCAAGTGTTCCAGCAGCTCCTTCACTTCTTTTACTCGGGTCAAATTCCGCTGATGGAAGAGGACGGTATTGCCGATACACATTTCTCCTTTCTTTCATTGCCAATTAAAAGATGAATCGCAGAATAACCAAGAACTGCAAAGGATTTTTAGTGAATCGAAAATCAATGAAATCCGAAATCAATGTCATTTTTGGTTATTTCAGATTGGATTAAAGCAAGAAATGTGGCATCTAACCAATCAACATAATCGGAAGATTTATAAATTCATGAAGGAGATATTAATTCAGATAACGATAACGAAATCCAAGATAATCAATTTCATTTGAAAAAGGATAAACTGTTTTCAATGATGCGTGATAATTAGAGTACGGAGAATAAAACTGAAGAGGAGAATTATAATGAAACATCCTAGTTTAAATTTAATGGTTACATAAACAACGATAAATGGAAATCACCTGTTATACAACTTTATAGCGGGTTATCTTTCCATGCTGTTATTATGATTGCAACATGTGTCGCTTGATACTCTTTCACAAATAATGCTTTGCAAAATTTATTAAATATATTAGGATAAATTTATCCCAAGGATTCACAACTTTCGCGCCTACAACCTAATTGTTTAAACAAAATTCCAAAATGCTTAAATAAAATATATTTTTTTCAAATAAACTTTATTTATATTATAATTTTTTTCAGTAAGCGAGTAAAACCTTTATGGAAAATACGAATTGCAAAAAAAAAATTTTATTACAAATTTGTTTAGTATAGGGCTTATTCACATCGCGAAAATCCGACTTCCAGAAATCTGGCAACGCATGCGTTTTGTAGTTTTTTCCGTTTACATGGCAAAGGCCATAAGAAATCTAAGTGGCTTCAATAAAAAAAATCTAGTGTTTTTAATTCGGAATATTTCTTCAAAAGAATTACACAGTGCTCTAGGTAAGATATCGGTCGTTAATTTGATGTATAATTTACTAGGACTTAAAAATTGTTTTGGGCTAAAAATTTAAATGTAAAACTTGGTTTTGGTTTTTTTGAGGGAAGAACGGGGAGAAGAGGGAGAATATGAGGGAGGAGGGCGTACGAAAAAAAAGGGGACCCACGTTTTCTCTTCTCCCCCATTCGTCCTATTCTCTCTCTTCTCCCCGTTCTTCCCTCAAAAAAACAAAAGCAAAGTTTTACATTTAAATTTTTAGCCCAAAACAATTTTTAAGTCCTAGTAAATTATACATCAAATTAACGACCGATATCTTACCTAGAGCACTGTGTAATTCTTTTGAAGAAATATTCCGAATTAAAAACACTAGATTTTTTTTATTGAAGCCACTTAGATTTCTTATGGCCTTTGCCATGTAAACGGAAAAAACTAGAAATATCATGCGTTGCCAGATTTCTGGAAGTTGGATTTTCACGATGTGAATAAGCCCTATAAAAAATTATATATATTTATTTAAATATTTGGATTTAAAAAATATGTGCTAATAGAAGATGCCTTAATCCATACGTATATCAAGTTTTGTATATTTTGGTTAATAATTAAATTTAAAAAAAATTTAAATTGTTGGAAAAATCTGCACGGCCGAGTTATTCGACAAATATTCGAGCCGTGTCTCGTGGCGATTGGTGATGGTGGAAACCGCAAATTATTATTTTTCAAAAATTCCTATTTCTTAACAAAACAACCCGCCGAATCGCCGACCTCCAATGAGTTTTATTTTAAAGGTAATTATATTTATATCTACTATATTAAAATATTTGTACCTATCATATGATAGTTGATAGTAATATACACCCGCTTGGTTGGCCGGCGGCTTGGCGTATAGCTTTGCAGTAAATTGCAGCGGCTAGAAAAAAGTTGCACGTTATTAATCAATAAAAGTTACAACACAGTTTTTATGAAATTTTTTATACATACTGTAGCTAGGCTATTTTCACTATCGTGACTCGTGTGAGGCTTTGAGTGTTTTGAGGACGTTTTAGTTTTATTATGACTTTCAATCTTAATCGTACCTAATCTAATCTATAGCCATCATAATAATTAATTAATTACTCTATTTCACATTCTAACGGACAGGAACAAGTCTCTCATCTTCTTTACTACCCCAATGCCCAATTCCAGGCCGACACCTAGTTGGCGTATAAAATCCTCATGATTAATAAATTTTTGTTTGATTGTAAATCAAAAGGAAAGATAAATTCGGACAAATTCTTTATTACGACAGTTAATTCCAGACAGCCAAAACAATTCCCAAAATAATTCTTGTTATACCTGAATTTATAATTTCTTCTTACAGAAAACAAAAGGCGTAGAAGATATGGCAGGCCACTTATATATGTTATATAATGTCTTTATATACTGTACGTATGAAACTTGTATATTAAGATAAGATTTGATTGATGCGTTTTTAATCTATCAATGCCAGCAAAGCTGTACGATAAGATCCAGAAGTATCATCCTGCAGTTACAAAAAAAAGCCAAGCCAAGAAACATAATCAAACTTAATTCACGCTATAAAAATGAAACAAAATGTACTTACCGATACAGCGGTACTTAACGATACGCCATAGATGTTTTGATATGCAATTTTTATGTTTCCAAGATCTGTCTCGCAACGACTGACTGTTAAACGCATCAGGTCGCGATCAGCCGTGCCAGCTCCAGCTATAGTCGTGTGAAAACGTGAGGAAAAATAAAGTGCTTTATCGGCACTATATTGTACTGCAAACGAAGACAACATACGCAGTTCGTGAACATTGATACAGTAACTATTATTTAATTGATCTCAAACTTACAAATAGAAACGAGCGCGTTTCCCATGTCCTTTGTAAACTCGGTCGTCACAACCGTATTAAGCGACGTTCCGTAAGTTGCCTCGTAAAGAATGCTAACTTTGTTTAAATGGACAAAGTTCCGCAAGGTAAAAATATTTATGTATAAATTTTCGTCTGTTCCATCTATTGCTGGACCTTAACGGAAGTGTTTAAATACGGAAGCAGTTTTTTTTTTAACAATTCGTAAAAAAATATTATATGTAGCTATTTGACTACTGTGTATACCTCCTTCATATAAATCGACGACGTCTATCTGGACTGCAGTCATATTTACAAGCATGGTTTCGTCCCTGCGTCCCTGCACATCAATCAAATAGAAAAAAAAATTAGATTTTTGTATGGGAAATAAAAATTAGGCAGTTTTTAATAAACGTTTATTATATTTACCTCTGCCATCTGAATCAAAAGTTGACGGTAAGAGCCGGTGGTATCTGCCTCAATCTCTGACACAAGAGAGTGTCCATAATCTAAAATTATGCTGTGTTATTAAATGCTATAAAATACTTTTACGGAGCACCCACTTACAATTGTTAAAGAATGTTTCAATTTCGTCTAATTCTTGATTAGACCTACTCATTATTACTTCAGTCAACGAAGGCTCGTCTGTCCCTGGTCGAGCCATTGTTTCATGCAGTTCAATGGAGAGGAACTTAATCATTCCATGAGTTAACATGATGGATAGCGTTTGGAAGCTACCAGTTAATTCTGACTGGAGATCTTTGGCCAAACTCTAAAAAAAAAAGTTGCCTTGAAAATTGCGCACGTGCATAACAGTCACTGTTTAATATTGATTTAATAGAAATTATTCTTCTCTACGCCGTGCTGATTGTTGTATGTTGTTGTAATGACATCTCGTTGCGAGGCAGTTCGATAACAAAGAACGCTGATGATTTTGTTCTCGTCAGTTCCCAAACCGTTCATTGCGTCGAACAATCGAGCGGCATCGCTGTTTGGATCAAACGGAGCGGCCGGTACCAACGTTGGTAAATCCTACAGTTGGTTGAAATAAAACAACAACAAAAATTACAAATATTATCTAAAAACCCGTTACCCACACGAGAAAATCGTAATCAAACTCAACCTACTTGTCCAAAGATGGTTCCAAAGCACAAAACAAAGAAAATGAATAAGAATCCCATGGCAGTGAGTTTCACTTTTATAGTATATTCCTACTTGTGCCGTTGTGTCCGTTTCACTATAAGACTACCTAAACGGATCACGCTGCAATTAAATTTATGTGATTCATATCATCGTGACTTATCTATGATGTTTTGCATATCATGATTCATGACATACATTTTTTTATCTCGTATGAGTAATAACACACTGATTTGGAAATGATCACCAGAGATCGTCAGCATTTAGGAAGATAAGAAGTCCATATGATGACTGTGTTGACTTCCCTATCCCGGTTTCAGGGTAAACGTAAGCCGCTTTTCAGAGATTTTAGGGGGAGCCTGTCAGAATTGTGATTTGGAAACATTAAAAAGAGCCATCAAGGCTCTCAAAAGTAGCTGAGCGTAGTAGCTGACACACTCACTAGAGGCGCTTTTTAAAGTTTCCAAATTGGCTTACTTTTACCCTGAAACCGGGATAGGGAAGCCAACACAGCCGTGAAGTGACCAGTAGTCTATAGCTCTGCTCTCGGAAATTTTCTCTGGGGCTGAAGCCAACTTTAACAATCGATAGTGAAAATCGGAGCTAAGATAGCGATCTCGCTCCTTGCCACTCCTCCACTTTTCCCTCCATTCCTATTACCATGCCTATACCCTACTTCCCCACACACCCGCCGTGGCGCTTATAGCTAAGGAGCAGGGTAGGCAAGCAGGCTTCACTTCCGGAGAAAAAAAGCAATGGAAGAGCTCGCTGCTCGCCATATGAGTGGCGGTACCAGTATTCTATAGCTCTGCCTATAGGTATATAGGGCTCTTCGGGATCTGTTTTCTTTTTCCGTTTTATCTGGCAACGCAACATGGCTTTGCACTTTTGTAGCGCGAGAACGGGGAGAAGAGGGAGAATGGGACCTTCCCTCTGGGGTTCTGATGAGCATTGGCCATCCCAACTATTTACAACTATTTTAAAATATTAAATTGAATTTTAAAATATTAAAAATGAATTTTAAAATTCATTCAAATAGAATAAACAAAAATTAGTAATAAAAAATAAAGCCCGTTGGGCGCCTTCGGAATTTAGAGTTAGTTAAATTTTAGATGTAAGTTTGTAATTTAAGATGTGGGTGGGATTGACCTAACGTTGAAAAAGGCCCCTCTATTTTAACCGATTCTTACTATGGCTTTTTGAGGGGTTTGATATTTACTAAATGTAGCGCCATCTGTTATCAGATCTGGGAAAATCACAGCCGTCAAAAAGTAAATGGACGCTACTCACTTTTTAAATGCATCGAAAAGGTGAAAAGAATCACATAGTTTCCTTTTTTAGGCTCAGGAACGTCTAAAAAGCTCTATACCTAACTTTGTCATGGGTTATAATTAAAAACTTTACCTTAAAAAACCGGCTCTTCCCTACCAAGACAAGTTTTTTGCTATCGAAAAACGATTAATACAGGGTTGTAGATCTTTTTATGCTGATCATTTTTCATATATGGTTTAGGGTGTGCAAATGAGCGGGAGTGCCCGTAAAACGCGTTCAAAGTTTCGAGTTTTACGGGGCTGACGCGCAGCCCACGCCGGCCAGAAAGGGGGTCGAGCGGGGGGGGGGGGGGTGGCGCGTACCCATGGGAGAGGGGTGAGTGAAGGGGGGTATACCTGGGCCATACTATACTAACCCATGTTTCCCCATCTACTCCTATGTCACCAGTGGTCTAATGGTCAGCATCCCGGGCTGATAGGTCGAAGGACCGAGGTTCGAATCTTGGCCCAATCGAAAAGAGAAATTTAAAACAATTGAATTTTTAAAATGGCAAACAAAAAAAAATGGCAAACAAAAATTTTAAAATGGGAATAGCATCAGTCACTGCTATATCATGCGGTCATATGTTGCATTACATAAAGACGTTGTTGATGGAAGTGGAAGATCGGAGTAACATGTCGAAGTACCGAGGATCGAATCACGACCAAGTCGAAAAATAAATTTTTAAAAAATTTAAATTTTAAAATTTTAAAAAGACAATAGCACCTGTCACTGCTATATCGTGCGGTCACATGTTCAATTGCATAAGTCAATGTCTTAGGTAATGGACGGCTAGCTATCATATGGCTCATGCTTTCCGTTTCGATATGTCACTGGTAGTCTATTGGTCAGCAACCCGGGTTGATGTTCCAAAGGATCGAGGTTCGTATCCCGGTCAAGTCGATTAGGAAAACTAAATTCAATTTTTGAAAAATTTAACTTGAAAAGCTTCCGGAGTTGGTGAAGATAGATTGGTGAAGATAGGTATCTTCCACTTCCATTAACTCCGGTATCATGGTAACTCATGGTAACTCATCTGCATGGTGTATCATGCATCATGGTAACTCGTCACGACCGCGAAAATATCGTGATGACTGTGGAGAGGACAATGGAAGAAGGTAGAAATGACGAAGAGCTTTTTAAGTTAAATTTGCCAAAAATAGATCATCTCCCATGGGTACGCGCCACCCCCCCGCTCGACCCCCATTCTGGCCGGCGTGGGCTGCGCGTCAGCCCCGTAAAACTCGAAACTTTGAAAACTTTTTAAGGGCACTCCCGCTCATTTGCACACCCTAAACCATATATGAAAAATGATCAGCATAAAAAGATCTACAACCCTGTATTAATCGTTTTTCGATAGCAAAAAACTTGTCTTGGTAGGGAAGAGCCAAAAAACCCTAAATCGTGTTTTTCGGATTTCCTCGATTCTGATTGGTCGAGAAAATGTCCAATAAAGACTTTCGGGGTGCCTCTCTCAGCAGACTACTGTAACTTGTGCGGCATTAAAGGCCCCTAAACCTTCGGTAATTTAGTCAACTAAATTCCTCAGGGATACATTTGATTTGATTTTTTTGGCGCAATTTTCAAAAAATTGTGATTTTCAATCACAAATTAGACATATAAAAATTGCCTAATCTACATGAATTCGGTATTAAAGTATAGGGAATGAAATAAAGCTTAAATGAAATCAATTTCTGGCTACATTGATTAATAATTTTATATGATTAAGAATGAAAAACCCCTATTTTTGCTATACCCCCGAGAGGCGAGGGGCCTCCTAACCTAGCAAACCTGGTGGGGAATTTTGGAACCCTTTACTAAACACCCGCTGGTCTTGGGGATAGCCGAGAGTGTACCTTTCATTTTATATCGTGATTATAGCATTAGAAAATAATAATTTACATCTTCAGTTTTAGTCTTTTTGGGTGGATAAACGAAACGATGATCAACGAAACAGGACATCGCCAAGGATTTACAAATATTTCTCATACGTGAATTTGCCGTGGATACGGACTGATTAAGATTTGGTTTTCAAGTAATTTTTTAATTTGTGGTTAGGAGTCGAATAAATCGGGGTGTAATTTCCATCAATTTTTGTAATAAAGTTTCTTTAATAAGGGACTAAAGAAATTTAGAGTTAGGTTAAGAATGTATTGAATAGTGGATCCCTTGAAGGATTGCAAAATATTTTAAGGATTCATACGTTGAGGGGCATAGAGAAGGCCAGGTTGTGGGTTATTCCAAGAAGTAGTGACTACTGCCGAATTCCATTGAATCTGTTGTGGAGGCAGGACTTGTTGTTGGGGTAGAACCTGCGTAGGAGGCAGGATTTGTTGCTGCTGAGGCACGTAATATTGTTGTGGAAAGACCATTTGAGGCTGCATCACTGGTGGCGTAGTATAGAGGATCGTCGTTCAGGCGATCGTGATCGGGATTTGCGTCGTTAAAGCGGCCATGCTCACGTAATTCGTATCTTACTTTGTTGGCAATTGTGTTTCGAATATTACGTAGTTGAGTAGTAATAGTTTGGCGAACCAAATGTTCCATACGAGATGATAAGTTTCCCAAGGCAGGTTGCGTAGATGAGAGTTGATCAGCCCAAAGAGAAAGCTGGAGATGAGCAGGGATTCCAGTCTTAGTTTCAGGATTCCCCAATATTTCTTCGGGGTCACCACGGAATTTTAAGGTTTTAATTCTCCTTCACCTTTGATTGGCCGGACAGTCGACCAGGTAAACCAAGAGCTGCAGTCATCTTCACTCAGATGGAAAGGTGCATGCAGGGATGGGAAAAATGGCGACCGTTCAGGCCCAAATCAAGAATGTAGAAATTCTTCGGTGCTTGTACATCCTTGTTCCAGTGAACACGGTAAAAGAAGTGAGACTAGAACTCTAGAGTGAACTAGAACCGGAGTTTTTCAAAATGATGAAAGAAAGACTGTAGAAATTTTGGTTGATTTCGACGAAGTCCATGTTAACGTGGAAACTCATGGTCTAAGGAAAAAAGAAGGAAAGAATTTTCTTTTTAGAATAAGTTTGCTTTATTCAATTTGTTTTTGCAAGATTGGAGAAGAATGGAGGGGTATGGGCGGAATTCAAAAATTGAGGGCAATCGACAATAATACAGGGCCAGTGGTTATCGAAAGAAATGGGTCGTGACATAGTATTGGTAGTGGGGCAAAGATAAAATAGCCAACAGGGCAAAAATGTGCAATGTTGTGGTGCTGTGGTCGACGAAGAAATATTTCCATTCAAGAAAATCGTGCAATTCGCGAGAATTATAGCCAGGGAAAAAATCCCGGGCAGTAGTAAAGCAGAACTATGCCAGTGAGGATAATTTTCTACATCAATCCAACCCAGTGCGAAGCTATTACGATGGTCGCAGCATAAGTGATGAACAGAATCAATGGAGTGTTAGATGGACTGACCAAAGGACCAAAAGACTGCTGACGTTGGATTTGAGGATACTCGTCCACTACTTCTTCACTAAGCTCAGCTGAACCAGATTTGGAAAGTTGGAAAGATGGTGCAGGTGACGACTGCTGACTTTGATATGGAGAATACTCATTTACTTCAATTTCAGCACATTCTTCATTGGATACAGCAGATTCAGCTTCTTTCATTTTTTAAGGAACTAAAATGGCTACTCGTCAAGCATCGGATAACTTTCAAAGCCGCAACTTTTGCCTTCCGCTGTTGTCTCTCTCCCTAACTCGCAGCCCTGTATATCTCTCTCTTCTTTCAACTTACACCCCAGCCGGATCCTTATGGTCCTCTAGCACTACCTCCCTCCAGGTCCCCCGTGCGAGTCTTGCATAATACGGCGACAGAACATTCTTTTTTCTTGGTCCTACACTTCTCAATTCTCTCCAACCCACCATCACTGACTTGACAAGCCTCGGCTCTTTCAAAGTAAAACTCAAGACTCACCTTCTCCGTACCACGTTTTCCCAATGAAATTGTTTTTCTTTAACCGATAACAGCACTTTCAGCGTCATTTGGAGCATGCTTTCATAATAAGTGCGCTATACAAATAAATTTACATACATACATACATAAGTCAGATTCTAAAAAAATTCGAAGAGCTGTTTCAATGTAACTGTGTACATGAATACCTGGCTCGAGCACTAAGACACATTTTTTAAATAATATCATTCGCCCTGTATACTATACCAAAGATTGGGATAGACTGTTCAGTCAAGTACTCTACCCATAAATTTTGTCACAAATAAATTCTTTCTTGAATTCTTGAAATCAGAAGTTTGTTACACGTGTGTTGCATTCCAATAATTTTTTAATTAAAGAAAATTTGTATAATACTTGGAAAATTCAATTTCGTAACCTAAGGTAATTTTTATTTTGTCGAACGACCAAGCAGTTTAATTCCACAAGGTGTCCCATGAAAACAACCTTCTTCTTCCCCGCCCATTTGCACTGGAATGTTCAGCAAGTCTTGGAGAAGTTTAACTACATTGCTTGGTAAAATATATCGAGGCAAAATTGAAATTGCTTCAGCTCAAATGACGCAAAAATACAAAATGAACTATTTGATCGACAACATACTGTGCTCCGTTTATCATAGCAACTAGTTGTTACATTAAACCATTTCGGAATGAATTTTAGGTCATCAAAAGACACCACCAGTCAACCACACTGTGACGTAGATGAGTTAGGAGATGCATATTACGTGTTTCTCTGTAAGGGACAACAGCTCTGACCACAAAATGCCATAAAACAAACCAAGTTCCTTTTACGAGTTCCAGAGAAACATTTTCATTTCCGTTTCTTGAATAAAAAATCGTAAACCAAATGAAAAAAATTATCGTGAAATTCTTTCAGTAGAAGACCCTAAAAAACAGGGAAATAAAAGGGAGCAACAACTCTACATTCAAATGCTTTTCACGGTGAGATATCTTAAAAAACGACATGTGAGAATAACTTCGCTTGTAGGCTTCATTTCTTTTATTCTTTGATTAAATAGTACTCGCTTCTTAATGTCTAGATACAAAGGCTTCGTTTAGTGTGTAGCACTGATCCGAAGACTAATGAGAATCTTGATGATACCTTCACAAAAACACAGAATGAAGGTGATCCGGAACACAAGCCTTAACGTAGTAAAAAGTGCAAAATTACCATGAGTGGTGACGGTTCTTTTATCTCATTCACAATTTTTCCAGTGCGTAGCAAAATGTATTAGAAAACCTTATATACTTCTAATATTATTAGAAATTACCTTAGAAGTTCATGGGCCTACGGGTATCTAAAAAATTTGGGAATGATTAGCTTGCCATTGCTTATACACTCCAAATCTATGTTGGCCATGGATATGGGCTTTACAGATTTCGTAAAAAACTTTCCGTATTCCGTAAGATTCCTTGCAACCACAATTTACGTAAATTAGCTATCCGCAAATAATAACATGCATTTCAGATTTTCTAATACTATATTGATAAAAGGTTGCAAAAGCTGATAAGTTTATTTGCGATTGCAATAGAAAATTTACGGAAGATGTATAATATACAAATATTCTAGAACGAATTTTCGAGTTAACAGTTGTGATCGAAAATAACTTTACTAGCGGTTGTAATCTCAAATTATCAGGAGATATGATACAACAACTTTTTTTAATACATGTTTAACTTAAAAGTGAATTATAACTCCTTGACGTTTATTCCTGTACATAAAACCTCTTTGGTCGTTGTGGTTCACTCTTTTCGCTTCAGGTAGATAAATTATTATATAATAATTTCCATTATCTGTATGCTGACAAAATTTATGAGCGTAGAGCGAGGTGCTGGACTTGATTAGATTGCCGATCGTCGCGAGCTGGCAGCTCCTGCTTCTGTCACCACCACGGTATTCACCATCACCTCCTCACATACAGCCACTGGTCTTCTAATTTCCAGGGCTTCTAGCTGCACGGCTCCTACTCCAAGGCTTTATGGCCACTCATCTTCTCCCATCAGCAGAAAGGCAGGTCCTACTAGGCTTTGGTGGCCCACCGTCAGCTCGCTCGCTTCTATTTCTCGTCTGAGGTCGTCAGCGGGGTTTAGTTGTGAAGGAACATGACGTCAACTGGACGGTGAGACGGCCAATATCTGTTCCTTGTGGCTGCTGATGAACTGTGCATACAGCGTAGCCTCCAAACACAGCCAGTAAAAAACGTTATTGGAGTGTGACCAACACCAATGCGACTAGCAAGGAAGCTGTAGTTGATGCAGGTACGGTTTGAGGATCCCTGCTCCTAGCAGAGTGGCCATTAGCTCCAACCGAGTCAATGTTTGTTCTTCTACCGGGACCACTCTTGATTGGACTGCAACCAGCCGGAGAGCGATTTTTGCAGCACTCGCTTTGCTGGATCAAGCTGGCTCCAATGTCGGATAGTGAGGCATCGCAGAAGAGGTGGAGGTAATTGTCGTGTAGCTATTGGGAAACGAGGCTGGTCAGAGACAACGTGGTACCCGAAGGCCCTGAAAGCTCTCCAGGCTCTTTGCGAAGCAGAACCGCTCTTGCAAGGCCGGTGGTAGCGGGTGATTCCACTCCAGTTTCTTCGGACGCCGTCCGTCGGGCTGTAAATCATGACCTACATGCCACCCATCTGGCAACAATACCTTGGCGGTAATTGTGACTGCCACCAAAAATACCATCGGTTCGTAGATCGCGGATACGGCGGACAGTACTTGTCATTTCGTCATCGCTGTCGGTATGAAGAGGGGAAAAAGAAATGGTCTCCTTCACCGTTCCATTCTAGTCCGAGGGTTCGGTGAACCGGGAGGGCGTCCAGGTCTACAGTACCTACCTAAAGTTTGGGAACGCACGATAGAACCTTATGGAAAAAGGCGTTTTTCTCGGCGTTCCCAAAAAATGCAATTTTCGTCGAAACACAACGGTTTTTTTCTGGCCGTAGCCATCATGGGTAGGATAATGCTGATTTTTTTTTTTTCCGATCAAGAGATAGGTAAGTTTTTAATCTAGCCGCTATATGCAAATTAGGGTACTTTGATGGGGGATAACTGTAGAACGGGTTAAGGTACTGCGACGCGGAAAACTGTGACATGAAGATAATTACAAACTGAACAACGTTCTTTATTTTCATAAGTCTAACTTGTGGATGCCAGTTTGAAAGAGGGTGAAGTAATAAGACTATTGTGTAGACCTCGTATTATAATGAATTGTCTTCGTTTTCTATTTAGGTTCCAGTCACTGCTGGATCCTTGACAAGTTCCTATTCAAGATCAAAAGATATTCATCGCCTCTCTGTTCCTGGTTGCCCGGTGATGAAGAAGATATCAATCATACCGCGCTTATAGAAAACGTCAAAGTCAAACGTCAAAACGTCAAAGTCAACGTCAAAGCGTCAAACGTCATCGGCAAAATTTTTCATCTTCAAACGTCATGACTTAAGTCAGAAAAATATCACTTTCATTTAATTCATGTATTTCGTTCCTTTTGCCCAGAATTTAGCATTTTCAATGTTTCTTGAAAGACATTTTAAGCAATAGAAATTTTTCTAATAAGATTTCAGGTAGCCTATTCCGTCTCACCGTAATTACTAATGCGGCCTGACTAAATAAACGCTCAACCGGCACACTGGAAGGGATTGCCGGGTTGTATTTATTGAAAAGTTTTTTAATTGTTGGATATTGGTTCAGCATCTTCATGTCAGTTTCTGGATCTCTTCAAAAGAAATCGACGACGACTGGTTTTGTGTGCTCAGAAGACTGGGTGAAATTGAGAAAATTTTCTGTAATAGAAGTAGATCTCTTTTCACTGATTGGAGAAACTGAATCACTGCTGAACAGTTGTTTCAGCTGCATTCTTGCATCTCTTCTCTTACCCTCATCTTCGATCTAGTTAGACTTGGAAATGGGATGAGTGATTGCAGCCAAAACTGCTAATGGATCTTCATACAATTTAAAAAAACTAGATAACAATTCCAAAAAATGTCTGTCAAAATAATGTTACATATATATTACTGGGGAAGACACTATATCTCGCCTCAAGTCAATTGACGAAATAATAAGGTCACGGATAGCTCCTAGATTTGGGAAAACTGTCTGTTTCAGTTGTTTTTAAAGCTTGGTCAGCAGAGGCAGAACTATTCCCAATCATAGGAAACACCCCTTTTTGCCCTAAAAATATCAAGTACTCCTGCAAAGGGCTTCATGACAAGCATATATTTATTTAACAGTTCAATGTCTTCCAATCCAAGTACACTTAATCTCTCCTTTTACTCACTCTTCGCTTCCACTTACTCAAATCTTTGCAATATTTTCAGATAATACTCGTACTAAAATTGATATTCCATATCTTTTTGTTTATAGTCAAAGACAATTCATTGTCAATGCTGCGAAGACAAAATTCATCTTCTGGAGGTGCAGCAGGATGATCTTAATTTGTACATGAACAAGTTTTTGTTTAATTGAATTTAACATCTATAAAAATGAAAAAAAATTATAATTTTTTTTTTTCTTTTTGAGACTTCAACAACCTTAAGGATTATTCATTTCTTGCTGCTCATCTTTATCAAAAGCGAAATTTTTTTTTATCGTTTTGAACTGCTACATCTTCTCTGTAAGAGAATAAGCCGTCAGAAACTTTCATTTACCCTCTCACTGACCGTCTGCTCCTTTATCGATAATTCTTCTTTCTGTTAAACACCTATTCCTTCTGAGACTAACGAGTTCAGCGTAAGTTTACAATTACCATGATTTTTATTGTAAGTATCGAACTATTTTAATATTCATAAAGGATTATGATGGTCTATTTACAGAAGAAAAGATTCCAAACTTGTGTCGGCGTCAAAATGTCCGTTTGGACTGGGAATCTTTTCTCCATAGTGTTCCGAAAAGAATACTTTAAAAAACACAAATGACAAGTAAGGGAGACGGTGATAACGAGCCCATGACTGAACAAGATCTCAATATGATTATACGTAAGTTTAATTTTATTAATATGTTGTGTGCTGCATTCCAACTCTAATTTTTATTTCAGATCGCGTCTATAACAGAAGTGGCCTGATAACCGCCCATCTTCTCAAACTACAAAAATTCTCCAAGCATAATGAATAATAATAATTATCCTTATCATTGTTTATGTTGACAGATCAAGAATATAATCTTGATATAATGCAACTTATCTCGCAAAAATCTCTCTCTTCTTTTTTTTTTTCACTTGTAACTAAATTGGGGAGAAATTAATGAAATCAACTGGACAGGCGAAGGTAGTGTGTTCTTTTTCCATATTTTGTCAAAACATTTGACTTTTTTCACACCTCTTGCATATATTTTGTTTATTTCGTGTAACGATTGGAAACAAATCTACAAAAATTTATTACTGATTAGATTAACCTTAATTTCTGTACGAAATAACCTCGTTTCAGCCAAAATACTTATATTTTGATAGTCATGAAAGAAGAATTAATTAGTGTCCACTTCAACCTGGTGAATATGGTCATTCCAATCCCATCAGAATTGGAACGGAATCGGAAACTTGTTGCCAGCCCAGACAACCACTCTTCGGCGTATCACTAGAACCTTGATCTCTCTCCTAATTGTTTCAACCTCAAATTTTTGCTGTATTATAATCAATGTGTCCAGAATAGACGTTGTGAAAGTACACGGCCAAGCAGTTTCATCGTTATTTTCTTCATCCTCAAGTGTAAGTACGGCCCGACAAGCCGAAAAGAGTATTCATATTTAACACTGGCTATCTATCTGTGTAACTTGTATAGTGGAATCAAATTAAAATTAAGTTCAGTATATGTTTGTGTGATTTCTAAAATTATCCGACGGAGCTCCGGAAGCATTTCACAGTAGTTGCCCCCCCCCCCCTCACGTTTTGAACCATACAACCCATACCACTAAGTAAAGCAAAGTTTCCAGATCTCGCCGAAAGGAGCAGCGCAGTCCAATTCGTCTGCTAGGGAGGGGGGGGGGGAAACGTGATGTGTCGCTTAACACCACGGACTGATGATCCAAAACTGTTGCAGGTTCTTCTTTCTTCATAATCAAAGTTTAAGTCCAACAAATCTAGAAAGTCAATAGAGTAAACATCCGAAGGAAGAATAATGCCTAAAGTGTATTTCTCTTACTATCTTTTGGTAGATATACTCCGCATAACACTTATTAAAACAAAATATATTAGTTAGGTTCATCGAACCGTCTGTGCACTATATCTGTGTGAATTACCCTCCACAGTGGTTTTTTTAAATAATTTGCATTTGCAAAATTCTGCTCCACGGGATTAACGTGTGGTTTTTGCTGAAAAAACTTCGAAAGGTCACCGTATGGTACATGGCCCAAAAGATAGAAGAGCAGATACCAGCGTCTCCATAATGGAATAAATTTCTTGCAAAATCTAGCATTGGAAGTTCACTTAGTAGTTCAGTATACTAAGGAGTTCTAAATGCATAAGAGAGTTAGCGTTAAAGAGTTACGTTGGCTTAAAAAATGTTGCAATACATTGTTGTGCTATTTTTACTCACTAAGGCGTCCTTCTGTAACTCTAATTGGTGCAAAGGTGTAGTGATAAAAATTCAGGGATATTCAGGGGAATTTTCGAGTGTGCAGGTAAACAAGATACAGTTCTGGCAACTAAGATACTTACACGAACGTGTTTCTGCAGTTTCCATTGTTATTGGACGTAAAAATTTCAAATATGGCACACACACACTCACAGATGGGTAAAGATGAAGCAGAATCTTTCAAAATGTTTACCATCTGTTTCAATTCTTCCATGAAATATGGTATATTGAAAAGATTTTTAAGTGTGTCAATCACAAAGCATGTATTTTTTATGCTTCGTAGCATATGAAATTGGAAGTTTCTTTCAAGTGAAATAAATTTTCCATCTTGGAAAACTGTGAACTCATCCATAAGGCGGATACGAGTTACGGTAATTTTTTTATTCTGGTTGACTTTCCATGATTAAATCAACAAAAACAACGCATGGATCTTCTGAAAGTTCATCCTTTAAGAAAATATAGAAAGATTTAGTAAAATTATGTTTTAGGTTTGCACAACAATTAATTAAACGATATTATTAAACATTTCGAGCATGGGTTGCTGCGGGAAGACTCAGGCCCATTACCGGGAATGCAATAAAAATGAATCTAAATCACAAAAAAGATCAAAATTTAGTACAAACAAAACAGATAAAGTAATAAGTTACCAATCGTGACATGTTTTACAACGGATTTAATTAGTCATCCCAGGTTTCGACATTTTTGGGCTTCATTTTTTTTGGGTACCTCATTTGAGCGGAGCAGTTCAAATTTTGAGCATATTACATGCCAATCAGGGTGATAAGTAGTGCTGGCGGCTTCTTTAAATATTTATAAACCAAATCCAATCTTTATATCTAATAGATTCTTTTGTTTTGCTATTTTAAATACCTTCTACTTAAGCTTACTTCACTTATTCTTTTTCTTTAGGTTGATCTACCTGTATAGTCAATTTATCCTGCTGTGGTTCAAAAGATGAGCTGGGAATTTTTTTCAAATTCCACTGTTTCCCCTGAAGAGTCAACTTCAACAGAGTTTTCGGCATAGTTTTTTTTTCTCTTCCGAAGAAGACTCAACTGTCGTTTCAAGTGATTAAGGGTCGTTATTTCAATGTTTATGTGGTATGACTTATATTCTCAATAGCGTAGTAAAGGGGTGAGGCAAAGGTGGTAGAGCTTAAGCCCCTTTTAAGTAAAAAGTTCTCCGAATTGCCATAGAAAAACATTTTTTCCAGTTGCTGAAAAAGGAAGTGTGTGATGAACTGTTTTTATCCAAATCCCACCGGAATTCCTACAGATCCTAAACTCTTCAAGGAAAGTTTGTGGAATTGTAGATTCCATAAGTGCTTTGGCAATAAAAGGTATTGCTTTCTGAAACACCCTGAAAGCGTCATCGACAATTTCTTTCCTCAATTCTCCTTCTCCATCTGTGGAGTTCAATGTGTTGTGGACGTCGTCCATTTCTTCCGTTAACTTTTGTTCCTCCTATAAACACATTGTTTTTCCGTTATTTAAATTAATGCAGTTATGGTGTATTATGCTAGGATGGGCTATCTCATATTGTTCTTCGTTAATTTCTTCTAAGATTTTCTTTTCATGGTCATCAAGAATGGAAAGTCTTGTGGACACACATTTTATAAAGCTTTTGAAACGAAATATGTAATAAAAAACGAAACATGATAATAAAAAACAAGTTGAGTAAAGTAAAAAATGAATTGGTCAAAGCTGATAAATAGATAAATGAGTTGGTAATTTATTTTGACGTTTGCTTGCTCTGGGCTCTATATTAGTTGGTGATGGAAAACGTAGATCATCTGCTTCAGGATACTCAATGGGTAAAACAAGAGCTGTTGGAGAAGTGTTTAACGATCTGTCAGGAATATCATATCTTGGAGTCACGTAGGGAGTCACGCAGATGACTCAATCGGGAGTTATTGGGAGCCTCGTGACAACCAGCCTTCTTGAGTCGGCGTTACCGTTGTTCTTGTAAACGAGATTAAGCTGATCACAGATGTTATGGATCTGGTGGCGTTCGGCTAAACAGGAGGGATCCGGGAAGATGAATTGGCTCGCCAGCCAGCTGCCATTTTAGAATGAAAGTAGCCAGGTATCCGTACATGTATAAATTTGGTCGTCCTCCCTTAATAAAATCCCGTTTAGCGTAAGCACACATGCCGTCCACTGTATTGGTACGAACACCAGTAACTGTATCTTTTTAGAATTGGTAGTGATTTACAGTGTTGCGTTCGTATCCCTCTAGACTGTAAATAAATAAAAGTATAGATAACTGCAATCGAATTTTTAAACTTCCCTCACTTGAACTTGCTATTACCCATCCAGGAATCTGATAAAATAAGCGTGTCGGGCAGATTAAAATAATTAATGATAGGTATAAGAGTTGACGCCTTGCTGTTTTTCACCGAAACTAAAAAACACCGATTGGCCGTGTTGAGTTTTATTTTCTAGAAATCAAACCAAATAAATATATCCAAAACAATAAAATAAACCGGTCCCACGTTCCACAACCCCCAAAACCCAGACACCCTTCCTCATCTTTCTTCTGTTATATTTGCCTCCGAGATTGTTATATTGAGATGCGAAGTTGTCCAAAATTTGTAGCCTTTTACTAATAACAATACTTAAACTAGTTTTATTACACGATTATAAAATTTCACTTTAGTATTTCTTCAAAATTTCTGATTAGACCTCCATGTTCTCAGAAGACAAATGAATCGCAATCACTTTTTCGTTGACAAGGAATTTCGACTACCGCTACTTCTCACGATATGAATTCGGTTAGTTCTATACCTTTTTAAGTTTCTGCTTCTTTAGCTACACCATAAAACGAACTTGACCTTCTGTAATTTAGGGTAGCGATTATTGCACCACTATATTCAGACATTTACAGTACCTAATCTCTCAGTGGATTCGTTGTGATGAACCAAGTCAATCATGCCAAAGTAAATACTGACATTGCTGATGATGTAGCTTCCATATTTAAAGTTTTTGTTTTGCTTTCAAAACTTTCGACAAATCCTTTGTTAGCTCCCACTACTAATTAAGAACACCAACTTATACAAGTTTAGCGATTAAGTATTAGAAGAAATGGCTGATAATGTGTTGAATATGAGGACGTTTTTGATTAAGTAGATCGACAATAGCTTTGAATTATACCTTTGGGTTGATTGCCGTAACGCTACAGTGTTCAGAGGGAGACTTAATATTTTGAAAATTGGACAATTTTTGGACGTTGTGTGTGTATGGGGCAGACGATCAAGACGCGGTTAGCATTTTCAATGGCAGAACATCCGTGTCGACAGCTTGAGTCAATTCAGGATCTTCCTGATTCGGTGAGCAAAGGAGTTAAGGAAGGTGTGGTTGCTGCGTAGTCTGTAGAAGCATGTTGAAGTGGCGTGATCTTTTGCATGGTGCCATGGAATGATTCCTGGTTTGGTTTTTTATTTGTACACATGGTTTTTTGAAGCTCGAGAGGTTGTTAAGGAAGTAATTTTCTCAAGTTAATCTAAGAAATGATGTTATTTCACCCTTGCATAATTTAATTTGGATTTTTTTTTCGGAGATAGAACGAGACTAGGCGTTGACCAGTTTTTCCACAGCATCGTTTTCGTCTATGCCGACATGGCTAGGGAAACAGTAAAGTCTCTTATGCCATTTGAAAATCGGTTGTTAGGTGGTTGAGTGGATGTAAGAGCTGCAATTACTGCACTGGAGTCAGAAAATATGGAGTTCCAGAGGAATTTGGTCAAGGGAATAGATGGTGGTTACGGCTTTGTGGATGCCGTAAAGTTCGGCTAAGAACATGCGGAATCCTTTCGTTAGTTTCCAGTTCTCTGAAACGTCTATGTTGGAGATGTAGGTAGTGCAAGTTGAGATCGATGCCTTCATCGAGACGAAGCCGTAAGTGAAAGTGTTTATGTGGGGTGGGCAAATATTTGCGAGAAGAGAGCTGAAAATGGCCAAAACTGCTAGGTTTTTTTTAAGTAGCTTGAGTTTTGTTGATGGGAAACCATTCAATGTAAAGGAATAGGGGGAAGGCAGGGTAGGGGTTGTGGAAGAGATTGGTCTGGTATTCTTGATGGTAAAGGATTTCAATGGTGGTGGCGGTTGATAAGATACTGGTTCAAACGCTCTTTTCAATTCATGATGGTAGTGTTCACTTAACACCTCTGTCGTAGTTTATCATTCACAAAATTTACTATCATCTTATCTCTGTGTTTCTTAGCAATTGTTCTCCCTTCTTGAATACCTTGCAGTTTCACCAGGCCAACTTCTTATTATTGGTGATCTCGAGTTTTTACGGTTTTTCCATCCAATTTCTATCTTTAATCAAAGTTACCTTGTGTAACATATTTTTGGTTCAACCCACCGTCACGGTCATACTCTTGAACTTGTAATATCCGCGCTACCAAAAATTCCATCTCTGTATTGTTACTGACCGTATGATTGATTATTTTTCTCTCACCCCTCTTGTTTGAGTGCTGCGACCCAACCCCCAAATTAAACCCGTTAAATTTCGCTTCATAACTACAATTTACCTGAAGAATTTATCTGATGACGTTGTCAAGCTGCTACTCATTGCTGATCCCTATGCAACATTGGATTGTCTTCTTCACTAATACAAAAATGGTCTTTTCTTGCTTCTCGACCAACATGCTGCTTTTCCCTAGAATATTATCGCTTTGTGACAGTGCTCTTGACATCGCGGAACTTAGAAACACTAGACGTTGTTCTTTTAGTGTTGAGAGGAGATGGAATGTAAGACACCCTCAACTTGCTTCTATGTCTCTCATTTCTCGTACACTTGCCACTCTCTTTTCTATTTGAGCTGAATGATATTGCATCGCTCCATTCATCGTTTAAATGAAGTCATCTTCCAACAACGAGCATCTTAGATCTGCAGCAATATTTTTGAGTGAGTTGATTGAAGTCCTTCTTGTCATTGGGAATCATCTGCTCATCAAGCCTGTCCCCAAATTGACAACTTTCGACTCCGAAGACTCTCTCTCAACAATTCAACCATTACATTTTGAAGAGATTGGTGGATTCCGTCACATTTTAGAGGAGATCTCTTCGTCTTATTACGTCACAGAAGCCATTTTCATTTAAATTTCTTAATAGATCAGACAATCTTTATATACTTAACTACCCGGCATTACAATAATCCAGCGAATAAATCACATTGCTCCTATCCCAGATAAACTAATGTATATTAACCTTGAGTTATTTAGAGAGACGCTAAGTGTTAAACTATATAAGGGGAAATCTGCTAAGTCCATTAATGGCCCCATCATAGCTGTGCATTTTGCCTCAAACGAACGAGTAAAACTTGTGAATAGAACAAAAGTTTGCAAATCAGTCAAAATTGATTGATTCCATATGAAAACGAACAAAACCTGTGGCGACCATCAAACGGATTTGATCGCCACTAGGCATATTCGATTCATATCAATGAAAAACAAAATCCTAGAGTGATTTTGAAAAAAATGGCGCGTTCGCCAGGCACGAACGTTTGAATTTTTAAGAAGTCTGCTTGACCATTTAATCATTAAAATGTTGTTAAGCCCATTAAAATGCGTAAGTTGGCTGATTTATCTATCAGAACATTTTGTCATAAGAACAAACTATTTTTTTAAATGGAATTGCCAGAAGAAAAGATCTTTTGGCCGAAGAATAGATAAATATTTCTACAACTGGATAGCTGTTTCTCGTTATGACTAGTTGTAACTTGTCATGTGCATTCATTGCGTGTAATCCGACTGGGGAGGGAGGAAGTTGAATGATCTAAACTGCATCTATTGCTGAGGAACCTATACCCCCAGGACATTCTTAGCCAATTTATTATTAACTGCGCGCTTCGAGAATGGCTGTGACGTCACTCCGCGTGCCAAGAATCACTCGGAACATGTAAGATGGCGCTAGTAATTAATGCAATAACCCCTCCGAGACGGAGGTCGAATGGCTCGAATTTCCGGAACAAATCCGCCGCATCGCTTCTCTCATCAAAATGTGAATCTTTTTTTTATTATTATTCTTTTGTGTCATTGTTAACTGATGCGCTGCGCAGCTTATCGTTTTGAAATAAAATAAATGAAATCTTGGAGGAGAATAAAGCGGGAGGCTAAATCTGTTCAGTTGAGACGATTATATCTTGTGAGGAAGGTCGAAAAAAACTTCTAAAAAAGGCCGTTGGTATTTGTTCTGAGGACTATAAATAAACAAACAGCCAGCTCTATGATCTGATGTGCGTAATCTTTGATTGCCCGAGCCCAGGTAACGTTGAAATCTGGTTGAAATCCCGTCGGGGATTCTTCAAAAGTGCCTCCACCCCTCATTAAAACAAAAAAAAAATTTAATTGAAGCCTATTAATAATCTTGCAATTTAAGTATTGCCTTTGCCAGATCAAAAGGTTGAAGTAGCCATCAAGCAATAACTTTCAACAGCAACCCAAAATTTTGGAAAACACAATGGTCCAATTTTATCATTGACTCGACGTTCTCCAATCGTTGGCAGCCTAGAATCACACCGAATCGATTTAGAACTTGTGTATTGTATCAATCACAACTATAGGCCGCATAGGCCTACCGTAAAAAAGTGTTGAGCTTAAAGATGCCAATTAAATATTTGATTACCCCGCCGAGTATACGCTCTTCCGTTCGCTAAATACCACTAGTTTTTTGTTTTTGTTTTTTTAAATACCCATGGAGTGTTATTCATTCAATTTTCCCTTCTACACACTTTGAGCTAGTGAGCCTCCCTGAAAATTGTATGGGTCTGCAATTCTCATCACGTATAGCTTTGATTGATCTGCCTAATGACAAGTGATTCAAGTTGCTGTATAGTCCTTATGTAGCGGCGCTCTACGAGTCGATGCTCTCTTCCGTCCCACACGTGACGGGATGATGTGTGCACTCTTTTTTCCCGAGTCAAAGAAAAGCTCGAACTCTAGACCGATATTAATAAAAGAGACGTTTCTTTTACGCTAACTCATTCCGTCCTTGAATTTTCATCTAGAAACCCTTTTCAGACTTATGAATATACATCCGGAAATATATTTTCACCTTAATACGAAATCTGTTTGTGTTTTTTATTGTTGTTGTTTTTCCTCGGGTGACGTTTAAAGAACAAAACGTAAAAAGTAATCGAGACGGAAAACCCACTTTATTCCATCGCTACTAGTTGAAATAAAAATTATAACGCGTGCGCTCCTATTTCAAGGGAAAACAAAAAAATGTGAACAAAAGAGCGCGCATTCAAAACACTTGTTATGACGAGAATTCGGTGCTCCGTTGAGAAAGTTACACATGTTTAGTCTCCTTCGCCATACATAGGGTATCTTTTGTCAGTTCAAATTGTAGAATGAATGCAAAGAAAAGAAAAACTCGGAAAAAATACATCTTCCTGAGCACCTTGCGTCGCATTTTATTTGTTGAGCCAAGGGAAAATTTATGCGCTGAACCGGTACAAAATATGAAAATAAAATTCAAATATTCAGCTATTATTATTATTATTGTTATTATTATTATTTATTATTATTTTTTATGATACGGTACAAGATTTTTGCAGTGAAAAAGAGGATGGGTTCTATTGTGAAATTTTCCAGCAAGCGGGTAAAAAAAAAATTAAAATTGCGCCACCTTTTAGCTCAAAGGCATTTACCTTTACACAGCATAGAGGCCTGACAAGGCTTCTCACCTGCACCCTCCTGCACCAAATTGACCGTACTAGTATCAACGTAACACACATGCATTTTTTTTCGTCTGTCGTGAGCTCATTGAACTCGGATTAATCAAAATTTTCAAACAAGTCAGCCATTGAGCAATTCGCGAGGTAAAAATAAAATTGGAATTTATTTTCAATTTAGCTATAAATAAAACAAATTCTGGTGATTAATTGTGTTGACGACAAATTGCAGACGTCAGAAGATAGAAAAAGAAAAATGGCCATTCTATAAGCCGGATCTTAATGAGGAATAATCTTAGCTCAGGAATTCCTGAGCCACAGAAGTAAGATAAAAGCAAAGTCTATATATTTTTTCAGACTAAGGAACGTATCAGCTAAAAAAGAAACAATAAAAAATTAAACCTGAGATTAAACCGAGTTTTATACAGTTTTGCCTGTGCAAGGTGCAACCACTGACCCGGACGAACATCTCTGATTCGTCCCCATCCCAAGTCGTTCAAGTTCAGAACCAGTATGTCCCATATCCTGCATTGCAATTAAATGATATTTAACAGCAATTTTCATAGCTACTTTCGATAACTTAACATGATAGCCAACACACGAACGAGCTTTCACTCGTTACACAGTATCAAGCACGTGCCTGTAGAACACATACCATCAACTGCTGCGCGGCAGGACACACCAATGCACTCACTGTACCAGTCCCTCAAATTATCAGACGCTTTACCCACAAGGCTACGAGGGTTTGACAATGTGTCACTTTGAAAGTCTAATACTCAATATAATATGTAGGAAAATGGTTACATGGATCAACTCCACTCTAAGTGTCTGCTCCGTACTTTCTAAGCTCTGAATGAAATTAACATTAGCCTACAACTTTCAATTTAAGTTGGTCATGAATTTTCATTTTGTATGAATTTATTTGTTTAGATTTTATACGTTCGATCGTTTGAAGCCGACTTTTCCTTGCTCAGTTGCTCTCACTTGCCAATCGACCAGACACGCGCCTTATTATTTGATGCCCGTGGATGCCTTAATGAGAGCAGATAGAAAAAAAGAAAACTGGTAGTACTTGTGCATTTGAATAAGCATTGTATTCTTCTTCAATCTTATACAAGGGACATTCCGGTACTGAATCTAAATGAATCCATGGACGATGCGAATGCTCAGCATCTTTTGTTTTTCTTAAGGATTACGACGACATTTTTGGTAGGAACACCCAACGGAGGACGATTGTGTTGTTACGGGCAAACAGCAGTTATTTTAGATTTTTCTTTCTACCTTTCCGTTTATTTTTTTTCCACCTTTTAAAAATCATTTTATTTTTTTGCTGCTGCTTTTGTTGATTTTAATATATACCGGTGTCCACTCGAGCGCGCGTAAAACGAAATTCCCGCGCGTTTCAGCAGGATCTCACTACACGCCTTAATTCTTTAACGGAACGTAATAACAATGTCCGGCTGGAATGCCGTGCGATTTTGCGCCTGTGGAGAGAACTGGAGATCCGACAGGTCAGTCCGGATGCAATAACGCCGATAGAACCACAATCCGAACCGAGTCGTTTATGTAAAAATAAAAAAAATAAAATAAAAGTTCCAACTTTTGTTTTCCCTCTTGAAGAAAAACAACCGAAAATAAACGCAATAATAAAACTAATCATTGAATAAAAATTACAATACAAAAACAAGTCTTCTCACTATACATAATAATATGCTGAACCCAAATGAAAAACTTGGCGTTTTGTGTGTTTTGTTGAATTTTTAGACTGAGAAAAAGATGGAAGAATAATGGACACATGAAAGGCGATTGTTGCAGGATGGCACTGAAAACAACAGCCGGCCCCATGACATTTACGTCATTCCTTTTCTGGGGGAAATTTTGAAATTATTTTTTTCAGCGGAAGGATATAAACGAATGATTCAGTGGAAAAATAAAAGATGGTGTCTAAATGTCGAAAAGTCGCCATGTCGAAATGTAATAAAAAAGGAAACGAATTTATTTAATAATCCATTTTAAAAATTGCCGACTAATAATGAGCTGATCTAATAATCAGATTTCAAAAATTTCAAAAAAAAAATAATAACAGGTAATCTAGCGCGTGGAACATAAAAATATTATTTCTGGAATCATTTAATTATTTTTTAAAAAAGTGTACTGTTGGTATCCAGCCGTAGAATAACACTGACGACGTTTCTAGTAGTCGATTCTTTCATTGGCGGGTGGAAATGTGTAGTAAAGCAGACAAAATAAATTAGGGCATTTTTTGAAATAAAAAGTTTTCTGTTTTTTGTCTTAAGTTCTGATAAAAATTGTATCTTTTTCTAAGGGCTTGTAAACCCAAAATTTTCGCACAAAATGAACTCAGTGAGGCCAGTTTCATCTGCATGGGTTTATCTAAAGTAAACTTTGAACTCTGATGGAAAATGTCAAGTATAAATATTTTGTTTTTATTTGTAGATGTATTTCATTACTCTTGTCTCACGCTCACCCTTTGAATTTTTACATGCAGAAGGAATTAGACAAAAAGGAAATTGAAGGAGGTGCAGAATTCATTGTTAACCATGATTAGTAGACTTAAGCAAGGAATTGGTTTGGCAGAAGCTCTTCAATGACACACGAAATAGAATAACCCCCAATTTGTGGTCAAGATTTGAAGAATTCTGGTTATGAAATTAACTATAGAGAGGCTGTTAAATTTCTGAACACTGACATAAAAAGCCTTCTGCATTACTTCTTCTTGTTGGATCGCCTGTCGGGAAATGCCATGCCAAAATCATTTGACCAATATCTTCAGTGCAATTTTGCTGCCTCGGATTCCACCAAAAATTGAATGCTGTGTGAATTTCTTCTACAGCCAAGCTTTCAGAGCATTCATGTCTTTAGAACAAAGGTATTTTAACTTTGGTATTATTATTGTTCTAAAGTAGGTAGAAGAATTGAATTTTGTAATTACTTCTTTCTACTCAAGATGGAGATGAGTCTGGTGATGTTATCATCACTGTTCAGGGTGTGACCAAGAAATTGATCAGCGTGAATGTAATGTCATTCTAGACAATTGTCATAACAACCACAAGCAGAAAAAAAAATTCTTTTATTATGTTTCAGTACATTTGATTGTATTTATATTTTTTTTTCCCAAAACTGCTAATGGATCTTCATACAATTTTGAAAAACTAGATAACAATTCCAAAAAATGTCTGTCAAAATAATGTTACATATATATTACTGGGGAAGACACTATATCTCACCTCAAGTCAATTGACGAAATAATACGATCACGGATAGCTCCTAGATTTGGGAAAACTCTCTGTTTCAGTTGTTTTTAAAGCTTTGTCAGCAGAGGCAGAATTATTCCCAATCCTAGGAAACACCCCTTTTCGCCCTAAAAATATCAATTACTCCTGCAAAGGGCTTCATGACAAGCATATATTCGTTTAAAAGTTCAATGTCTTCCAATCGAAGTACACTAAATAAAGTGTTAGCTATCTCTAATCTTTTGTAATTACTGATGAATGACCAAAGGCTTTCATAGGTGGTATTCAACCTTGTTGCACATGGAGTCTTGATAGCTACTCCTAAATATATGTATCATATAAGATCAAATATTCACGACATCTTAATATTTACTCGACAAACTAAAAGCTTCGTAGTGAATTCTTCAATCACTTCAGGGCTCATTGGGAAAAATTAAAAAACCCCACCTTCATACCAAGATCCATATATGATAACTCCAAATTTGCGTTAGACATTGTAGCACCAGATTTTTATGTAAGTAGCAGAAAATAGTCTTCTGCTATAGCCCAATACAAATATGCAAGTGTGGTCAGATTTTTTTACGTTGACTGAAAAATTGCGATTTTTCGCTTTATTGAGGTCAAACGTGAACGTCAAAAGTCAGCAAAATTTTTTTTCATACGTCAAGGTCAAAGTCAACGTCAAAATCTAGGAAAAAAATTACTTAAGTCGTGACTTAAGTAAAAAAATTAATAAAGTAAAAAATTGACGTTAACTTCACATTTCATACCAAGAAAAATTTTGTCAACAATTAAAATATCTTCACGCTTAAACCCGTTAAACTTGGCCTCATTGCTGAAAATTGGAATTGACACTAAGAAAAACTTAGTGTTATGACATTTTGGTAAGTTCAGCATTGGCAAACACCTAGCAATGAATTTTCCTCTTAAAAACCATCAAACTCTTGGCTGAGTTTTTCTTGACCGTCTTACCAATCTTTTTAGTCCACTGAACAATAGTTTTTCTATTCAAGTAGTTGTTTTTTTTCTTGTAGTGTTGTTGTCAATTATGTGTGTAAAAATATAGAGTAATAGATTTGACCTGAAACGATGCCATTTCGGATTGCAATCGTGTATTTTTTATTTATTTTTGTGAGCTTCAAAAAAATCTTACACATTCTGATACAATAAAACTTTCATTTGTATGGGTCAAATTCAAAATAACAAAACTACCGAGTACTGAATCATTGTAAAAAGGCAATTAGATCAGAACACCAGGTAATAAGCTTGTAAAAATTCCGATTACTTGTACAACAAGGTTTTCTTTTTTAAATATTTCGATAAGGATAAATTAAAGATATGTTCTTTATAATGTAAGCAACATATTTTGGAGAAGAAAGTATGACAGCTTTTCTCTGTCTCCCTTTTCTCTATTAATATGTTAAGGTCAAGCACAAAGAATCATTGAACCTGTCATACCATTCTTTAAACAGGTTGGGTAAAGAGCCACATTCTCTTGGTTTAAAAAATTCCTATGGCAGCTAGAAACAGAAAATCAAATATTTATTTGGCAATTTTTAGTGTTAATGTAAAGGTTTTGGAATCATTTTCGACAACTGCGGAACTAAATGTACGGTTACCTGTCATATTTTCCTATATGACTGGATTGCCAAATTTGGCATCGGAAGAGGTCTTGTACCAGAAAATGGCAGTGTTGATTGAATCGAGTAGGTTTCTGTAATTTCCATATTGATAGATAAGAGATGATATTATAGATATAACTGATATAGAATTATTTTATGAATTACATAAAGACAAGCATACGAGCAAAATTGAAACGCCGTTAGTGACAATGTTACTTTTGCCACCGATGACCTCCTGTTGGACGAGGATATCTTTTTCGTTTTTTTTTCAGTGCTTGGGAGTGTAGCTGTAGATTGCTACTGCACTTGACACTGTTTGTATTGAACATTTCTGAAGTAAATACCATGAAGCTGGATGTTCATACACAACCGTTGTACTGTGGCATCATTGCTGCGTGATCTATGGAAAATATCCACAATTAACAAGTGTAGACAACAACTAACCGATATTCAAACACAAATGGCTTACCTGCATGAGACACTGAATAATTGCTCTCAAATTGCATGTCCTGCTGCCCCATCATCACCGATGCGTAATGGTTATTATTAACAAAAATTATTTTTTAACAGGATTATTTTTTTAGACAATAAAGACAACCATTAAAAATTAGACGTAAGCCTTTGGACCATGAAGCAAATAAAAGTAAAAGAGCAGCCGAAAGGTAGAAACCACATGGAACATCACAACGAAGAAAAATCTGATAGCAGTTCTGTGTCTGCTTCCATTCAAGATCTTGAAAGCAGCACCAGTGAAGATGAAGGTGAAGACTATTTTGAACACGACAATGTCTTTCCTTCTGACAGCATCAGTACTTTTAATGTTGTGAAATACACTGAACTACAGGTAAAAAAATCTTTGCAATATTTTCAGATAATACTCGTACTAAAATTGATATTCCATATCTTTTTGTTTATAGTCAAAGACAATTCATTGTCAATGCTGCGAAGACAAAATTCATCTTCTGGAGGTGCAGCAGGATGATCTTAATTTGTACATGAACAAGTTTTTGTGAATTTAACATCTATAAAAATGAAAAAAAATTATAATTTTTTTTTCTTTTTGAGACTTCAACAACCTTAAGGATTATTCATTTCTTGCTGCTCATCTTTATCAAAAGCGAAATTTTTTTTTTATCGTTTTGAACTGCTACATCTTCTCTGTAAGAGAATAAGCCGTCAGAAACTTTCATTTACCCTCTCACTGACCGTCTGCTCCTTTATCGATAATTCTTCTTTCTGTTAAACACCTATTCCTTCTGAGACTAACGAGTTCAGCGTAAGTTTACAATTACCATGATTTTTATTGTAAGTATCGAACTATTTTAATATTCATAAAGGATTATGATGGTCTATTTACAGAAGAAAAGATTCCAAACTTGTGTCGGCGTCAAAATGTCCGTTTGGACTGGGAATCTTTTCTCCATAGTGTTCCGAAAAGAATACTTTAAAAAACACAAATGACAAGTAAGGGAGACGGTGATAACGAGCCCATGACTGAACAAGATCTCAATATGATTATACGTAAGTTTAATTTTATTAATATGTTGTGTGCTGCATTCCAACTCTAATTTTTATTTCAGATCGCGTCTATAACAGAAGTGGCCTGATAACCGCCCATCTTCTCAAACTACAAAAATTCTCCAAGCATAATTAATAATAATAATTATCCTTATCATTGTTTATGTTGACAGATCAAGAATATAATCTTGATATAATGCAACTTATCTCGCAAAAATTCTTTTGTATTTTCTTTTCTGTAAGCAGGGTTTTAAAAACTAAAACTATTATGTAGTAACAATGCTCTTTTTTACGTTTGTCACTACACATGTATATGTGTATAATATATGTATCCATGCCTTTGAACCACAACGATAGCAAAGTAGTGTTACTAATATTTGAAGTTTGAAGCGCGTTTGAACGATGTCAAATCGAAAAATGTGTTGGCTTTTTAATCATTTACCTCAAACTCTTCTACAGAGACGATCAGGTGATTGTTTGTCATGTTAAAGCAGTAAAGAACTTGCTCCCTTGAAAAGAGTATCAATGTGTAAATTGGAGCTGACCGTGGCTCGGAATATAAAAACAACTGCAACCTCCAAGTTATTTAGATTCATTCTTTGTTATTTAAGTTTTTCTAATTGACCTAGAATGCCTCTACAATAGATGAAGTCGTTGACGTAACGATGAAGACGTTTGTTTACAGTATTCACTCTGTATTCCATATATTACGACCTTCACGTTGTCAACGGTGATTTCCACACTAGTCCGAACTCGAAATCTTTTTCAGATTCTTTTCTTTTTTTTTCACTTGTAACTAAATTGGGGAGAAATTAATGAAATCAACTGGACAGGCTAAGGTAGTGTGTTCTTTTTCCAAATTTTGTCAAAACATTTGACTTTTTCACACCTCTTGCATATATTTTGTTTATTTCGTGTAACGATTGGAAACAAATCTACAAAATTTTATTACTGATTAGATTAACCTTAATTTCTGTACGAAATAACCTCGTTTCAGCCAAAATACTTATATTTTGATAGTCATGAAAGAAGAATTAATTAGTGTCCACTTCAACGTGGTGAATATTGATGAGCTGGTCAATCCCATCAGAATTGGAACGGAATCGGAATCTTGAAATCAACGGAAACTTGTTGCCGGCCCGGACAACCACTCTTTGGCGTATCACTAGAACCTTGATCTCTCTCCTAATTGTTTCAACCTCTAATTTGTGCTGTATTATAATCAATGTGTCCAGAATAGACGTTGTGAAAGTACACGGCCTAGCAGTTTCATCGTTATTTTCTTCATCCTAAATTGTAAGTACGGCCCGACAAGCCAAAAAGAGTATTCATATTTAACACTGGCTATCTATCTGTGTAACTTGTATAGTGGAATCAAATTAAAATTAAGTTCAGTATATGTTTGTGTGATTTCTAAAATTATCCGACGGAGCTCCGGAAGCATTTTCCAGTAGTTGCCCCCCTCCCCTCACGTTTTGAACCATACCACCCATACCGCTAAGTAAAGCAAAGTTTCCAGATCTCGCCGAAAGGAGCAGCGCAGTCAAATTCGTCTGCTAGGGAGGGGGAGGGGGAGGGGAGGAAACGTGATGCGTCGCTTAACACCACGGACTGATGATCCAAAACTGTTGCATGTTCTTCTTTCTTCATAATCAAAGTTTAAGTCCAACAAATCTAGAAAGTCAATAGAGTGAACATCCGAAGGAAGAATAATGCCTAAAGTGTATTTCTCTTACTATCTTTTGGTAGATATACTCCGCATAACACTTATTAAAACAAAATATATTAGTTAGGTTCATCGAACCGTCTGTGCACTATATCTGTGTGAATTACCCTCCACAGTTAATTATTTTTATAATTTGCATTTGCAAAATTCTGCTCCACGGGATTAACGTGAGGTTTTTGCTGAAAAAACTTCGAAAGGTCACCGTATGCTATATGGCCCAAAAGATAGAAGAGCAGATACCAGCGTCTCCATAATGGAATAAATTTTTTGCAAAATCTAGCATTGGAAGTTCACTTAGTAGTTCAGTATACTAAGGAGTTCTAAATGCATAAGAGAGTTAGCGTTAAAGAGTTACGTTGGCTTAAAACATGTTGCAATACATTGTTGTGCTATTTTTACTCACTAAGGCGTCCTTCTGTAACTCTAATTGGTGCAAAGGTGTAGTGATAAAAATTCAGGGATATTCAGGGGAATTTTCGAGTGTGCAGGTAAACAAGATACAGTTCTGGCAACTAAGATACTTACACGAACGTGTTTCTGCAGTTTCCATTGTTATTGGACGTAAAATTTTCAAATATGGCACACACACACTCACAGATGGGTAAAGATGAAGCAGAATCTTTCAAAATGTTTACCATCTGTTTCAATTCTTCCATGAAATATGGTATATTGAAAAGATTTTTAAGTGTGTCAATCACAAAGCATGTATTTTTTATGCTTCGTAGCATATGAAATTGGAAGTTTCTTTCAAGTGAAATAAATTTTCCATCTTGGAAAACTGTGAACTCATCCATAAGGCGGATACGAGTTACGGTAATTTTTTTATTCTGGTTGACTTTCCATGATTAAATCAACAAAAACAACGCATGGATCTTCTGAAAGTTCATCCTTTAAGAAAATATAGAAAGATTTAGTAAAATTATGTTTTAGGTTTGCACAACAATTAATTAAACGATATTATTAAACATTTCGAGCATGGGTTGCTGCGGGAAGACTCAGGCCCATTACCGGGAATGCAATAAAAATGAATCTAAATCACAAAAAAGATCAAAATTTAGTACAAACAAAACAGATAAAGTAATAAGTTACCAATCGTGACATGTTTTACAACGGATTTCATTAGTCATCCCAGGTTTCGACATTTTTGGGCTTCATCTTTTTTTGGGTACCTCATTTGAGCGGAGCAGTTCAAATTTTGAGCATATTACATGCCAATCAGGGTGATAAGTAGTGCTGGCGGCTTCTTTAAATATTTATAAACCAAATCCAATCTTTATATCTAATAGATTCTTTTGTTTTGCTATTTTAAATACCTTCTACTTAAGCTTACTTCACTTATTCTTTTTCTTTAGGTTGATCTACCTGTATAGTCAATTTATCCTGCTGTGGTTCAAAAAATGAGCTGGGAATTTTTTTCAAATTCCACTGTTTCCCCTGAAGAGTCAACTTCAACAGAGTTTTCGGCATAGTTTTTTTTTTCTCTCCCGAAGAAGACTCAACTGTCGTTTCAAGTGATTAAGGGTCGTTATTTCAATGTTTATGTGGTATGACTTATATTCTCAATAGCGTAGTAAAGGGGTGAGGCAAAGGTGGTAGAGCTTAAGCCCCTTTTAAGTAAAAAGTTCTCCGAATTGCCATAGAAAAACATTTTTTCCAGTTGTTGAAAAAGGAAGTGTGTGATGAACTGCTTTTATCCAAATCCCACCGGAATTCCTACAGATCCTAAACTCTTCAAGGAAAGTTTGTGGAATTGTAGATTCCATAAGTGCTTTGGCGATAAAAGGCATTGCTTTCTGAAACACCCTGAAAGCGTCATCGACAATTTCTTTCCTCAATTCTCCTTCTCCATCTGTGGAGTTCAATGTGTTGTGGACGTCGTCCATTTCTTCCGTTAACTTTTGTTCCTCCTATAAACACATTGTTTTTCCGTTATTTAAATTAATGCAGTTATGGTGTATTATGCTAGGATGGGCTATCTCATATTGTTCTTCGTTAATTTCTTCTAAGATTTTCTTTTCATGGTCATCAAGAATGGAAAGTCTTGTGGACACACATTTTATAAAGCTTTTGAAACGAAATATGTAATAAAAAACGAAACATGATAATAAAAAACAAGTTGAATAAAGTAAAAAATGAATTGGTCAAAGCTGATAAATAGATAAATGAGTTGGTAATTTATTTTGACGTTTGCTTGCTCTGGGCTCTATATTAGTTGGTGATGGAAAACGTAGATCATCTGCTTCAGGATACTCAATGGGTAAAACAAGAGCTGTTGGAGAAGTGTTTAACGATCTGTCAGGAATATCATATCTTGGAGTCACGTAGGGAGTCACGCAGATGACTCAATCGGGAGTTATTGGGAGCCTCGTGACAACCAGCCTTCTTGAGTCGGCGTTACCGTTGTTCTTGTAAACGAGATTAAGCTGATCACAGATGTTATGGATCTGGTGGCGTTCGGCTAAACAGGAGGGATCCGGGAAGATGAATTGGCTCGCCAGCCAGCTGCCGTTTTAGAATGAAAGTAGCCAGGTATCCGTACATGTATAAATTTGGTCGTCCTCCCTTAATAAAATCCCGTTTAGCGTAAGCACACATGCCGTCCACTGTATTAGTACGAACCCCGGTAACTGTATCTTTTTTAAATTGGTAGTGATTTACAGTGTTGCGTTCGTATCCCTCTAGACTGTAAATAAATAAAATTATAGATAACTGCAATCGAATTTTTAAACTTCTCTCACTTGAACTTGCTATTGAACTTGCGTTGAACAACACTTGAACACCGATTGGCCGTATTGAGTTTTATTTTCTAGAAATCAAACCAAATAAATATATCCAAAACAATAAAATAAACCGGTCCCACGTTCCACAACCCCCAAAACCCAGACACCCTTCCTCATCTTTCTTCTGTTATATTTGCCTCCGAGATTGTTATATTGAGATGCGAAGTTGTCCAAAATTTGTAGCCTTTTACTAATAACAATACTTAAACTAGTTTTATTACACGATTATAAAATTTCACTTTAGTATTTCTTCAAAATTTCTGATTAGACCTCCATGTTCTCAGAAGACAAATGAATCGCAATCACTTTTTCGTTGACAAGGAATTTCGACTACCGCTACTTCTCACGATATGAATTCGGTTAGTTCTATACCTTTTTAAGTTTCTGCTTCTTTAGCTACACCATAAAACGAACTTGACCTTCTGAAATTTAGGGTAGCGATTATTGCACCACTATATTCAGACATTTACAGTACCTAATCTCTCAGTGGATTCGTTGTGATGAACCAAGTCAATCATGCCAAAGTAAATACTGACATTGCTGATGATGTAGCTTCCATATTTAAAGTGTTTGTTTTGCTTTCAAAACTTTCGACAAATCCTTTGTTAGCTCCCACTACTAATTAAGAACACCAACTTATACAAGTTTAGCGATTAAGTATTAGAAGAAATGGCTGATAATGTGATGAATCTGAGGACGTTTTTGATTAAGTAGATCGACAATAGCTTTGAATTATACCTTTGGGTTGATTGCCGTAACGCTACAGTGTTCAGAGGGAGACTTAATATTTTGAAAATTGGACAATTTTTGGACGTTGTGTGTGTATGGGGCAGACGATCAAGACGCGGTTAGCATTTTCAATGGCAGAACATCCGTGTCGACAGCTTGAGTCAATTCAGGATCTTCCTGATTCGGTGAGCAAAGGAGTTAAGGAAGGTGTGGTTGCTGCGTAGTCTGTAGAAGCATGTTGAAGTGGCGTGATCTTTTGCATGGTGCCATGGAATGATTCCTGGTTTGGTTTTTTATTTGTACACATGGTTTTTTGAAGCTCGAGAGGTTGTTAAGGAAGTAATTTTCTCAAGTTAATCTAAGAAATGATGTTATTTCACCCTTGCATAATTTAATTTGGATTTTTTTTCCGGAGATAGAACGAGACTAGGCGTTGACCAGTTTTTCCACAGCATCGTTTTCGTCTATGCCGACATGGCTAGGGAAACAGTAAAGTCTCTTATGCCATTTGAAAATCGGTTGTTAGGTGGTTGAGTGGATGTAAGAGCTGCAATTACTGCACTGGAGTCAGAAAATATGGAGTTCCAGAGGAATTTGGTCAAGGGAATAGATGGTGGTTACGGCTTTGTGGATGCCGTAAAGTTCGGCTAAGAACATGCGGAATCCTTTCGTTAGTTTCCAGTTCTCTGAAACGTCTATGTTGGAGATGTAGGTAGCGCAAGTTGAGATCGATGCCTTCATCGAGAGGGAGCCGTAAGTGAAAGTGTTTATATGGGGTGGGCAAATATTTGCGAGAAGAGAGCTGGAAATGGCCAAGACTGCTAAAGTTTTTTAAGTAACTTGAGTTTTGTTGATGGGAAACCATTTAATGTAAAGGAATAGGTGGAAGGCAGGGTGGGGGTTGTGGAAGAGATTGGTCTGGTATTCTTGATGGTAAAGGACTTAACACCTCTGTCGTAGTTTATCATTCACAAAATTTACTATCATCTTATCTCTGTGTTTCTTAGCAATTGTTCTCCCTTCTTTAATACCTTGCAGTTTCACCAGGCCAACTTCTTATTATTGGTGATCTCGAGTTTTTACGGTTTTTCCATCCAATTTCTATCTTTAATCAAAGTTACCTTGTGTAACATATTTTTGGTTCAACCCACCGTCACGGTCATACTCTTGAACTTGTAATATCCGCGCTACCAAAAATTCCATCTCTGTACTGTTACTGACCGTATGATTGATTATTTTTCTCTCACCCCTCTTGTTCGAGTGCTGCGACCCAACCCCCAAATTAAACCCGTTAAATTTCGCTTCATATCTACAATTTACCTGAAGAATTTATCTGATGACGTTGTCAAGCTGCTACTCATTGCTGATCCCTATGCAACATTGGATTGTCTTCTTCACTAATACAAAAATGGTATTTTCTTGCTTCTCGGCCAGCATACTGGTTATCCCGAGAATAGTATCGCTTTGTGACAGTGCTCTTGACATAGCGGAACTTAGTAACACTAAACATCGTTCTCGTAGTGTTGAAAGGAAATGGCATGTAAGACACCCCCAACTTGCTTCTATCTCTCTCATTTCTCGTACACTTGCCACCCTGTTTTCAATTTCAGCTGAATAATATTGCATCGCTCCATCCATCGTTTCAATAAAGTCATCTTCCAACAACAAGCATCTGAGATCTGTAGCAATTTTTCTGAGTTAGCTAATTACCAACAAGTCCTGCTTCCTGTCATTGTGAATCATCTGCTCATCAAGCCTGTACTTGAATTGACGACTTTCGACTCCGAAGACGACTTCTCTCTCAACAATTCAGTCATTACATTTTGAAGAGATTGATTGGATTCCGTCACATTTTAGACGGGATCTCTTCGTCTCATTACGTCTCAGAAGCCATTTTCGTTTAAATTCCTGAATAGATCAGAAAATATTTATACTTAACTCCCCGGCATTACAATAATCCAGCGAATAAATCACATATCTTCCTATCCTAGAAAAACTAATGAATATGAAGCTTGAGTTATTTAGAGAGACGCTAAGTGTTAAACTATATATGGGGAAATCTGCTAAGTCCATTAATGGCCCCATCATGGCTGCACATTTTGCCTCAAACGGATGAGTGAAACTTGTGAATAGAACAGAAGTTTGCAAATCAGTCAAAATGACCAAGTGGTTTTAGTGTTTTCTTGCGTTAGTAGTAGTTACAGACAGAATTTTCACTACAGCTAAGAAGCGTCTGGTCAACCCCAAAACACAGGATTATTCATTTTAAGGTGATTGAATTCGAGGTGATTAATTATATAACATTAATGGCATCATAACTGGAATAAGTAACAAAAATTTAACTATCTCTACTATAACCATAACAATAACTATAGCTAAATTAGCAATTCAACTATCTATAATACCATAAAAATTACAGGGAACATCAGGCGCCGACACATAGTCTGTAATACAAACACTATGTGGTACATAATTATAACTACAAACTATAAGTTTTAGCAGAAAATTTATGTCGGGCTGTCGGCATCAGTGTACCCAATAAGAATTTGGTTTGAGTTTTCGCCAAGAAAGATTCCAAATTCAGTAGTTCCTGAGAGGTACTAAAGAATTTGTTTTACTGCACTCCAGTGTACCCTACAGGGATTTATGAAATTTTTGCGACTTGATTAACAGGATATGAAATGTATGGTCTGCAGGTAATGGACAAATATAGAAGACATCCGAATTCTCCACTATAAGTTACGTGTGGATGGATGGTTTCAAGTTTCTGCTCTTCGAAAGTTGGTGATATCATTGAAGTAAGGCGAGTGCATGATTCAGCAGGAGTGCGGGTGGGGTTGCAACTGTCCATTTTGAACTTGATGAGAACTTTCTTGATGAAATCTGGCTGGTTTAAAAATTTTTCGTTGTTCTTGATCCCGATGGATGTCAAGGCCAAGAAAGTTGGTTGCTGGTAGGCAGCGTATATCAAATTACCTTGAAAGAAAGCTGATGATATGGTTTACAACGGAATGGTTGGATCCACAGACAATACCATCGTCTACAAAGATAGCGACGATGAGTCTCCTCTTCGTCTATAATGCACGCAGGGATTGGATTCACATTTTAAAAGTCCAAACTCGGTAAGGAACAGGTTGAACTTCTCATTCCATACTCTAAGGGCTTGTTTCAAGCCGTAAAGAATTTTCTCCAGCAGGCATACATGATTTTCTTTACCAGCTACTGCATAATCTTTGGGTTGTTCCATGAAAACTTTCTCTTTCAGCTTGCCATAGAGGAAAGAATTTTTTTTGCATCTAACAGAGTGACTTGTCCGAAGAGAATAATTTTTTAGAACAGGAGCAAAAGTTTGACTATAATTAATACCCTAGCTCTGGGCAAAACCTTTTGCCATTAGTCTTGCGCTTTGTATCTTTCAGAATCACGTACCCAGGATACCTATGTTTTATCTTGAACACACATTTGCAGCCAATGATGTTTCTGTTGTCAGGCCATTTTACAAGTATACACGTTCCATTTGACAAAAGTTTTCTTTAAAATTCAATTGTATTCTTCTTCGATAGTCTTGGACCGTAGTTAACCTTCTTCAATTTTCATTGCTTCCTAATTTATAGCTTTTCGGCTCAAGATTTTCAATTTGGGAAAAAGAGGTTGCGCTTCCATCCAAAATTACGATTTCTGATTTTCTGTGTTATGTTCTTTCTCGTCCATTCTAGAAAATCTCTTATTGTGGACTGAAACTGGGGATGACTGACGTCGTCGTGTTGCTTGGTGATAGGCTGGAGTTCTATCTTTCATGTGCTGATTTTTCTGAACTTGAGGTTTGTTCTGTACTTGTGGATTTTTCTGTCTGACATCTCTTTTTTGTAGATTCAATTTCTTCAGTTTGAATTTGTTGTTCGGCAACTTCAGTTGGCTTCTTAGCTGCATTCGATTTCATCCTCTGTTGTTTTGTATTTCAGCTTTTATGTCGTCTTGTGAAACAATAAGAAGGTCAAATGGCGTAGATATTTGTTGTTTGTTTACCTCAAGAATGACTCCATTGAATTCGTCTTATATGACGTTTTGAGTGATTTTGACTTTTCTCTTTGATGGGAGCTATATTCGATAAGCTTTTGTAGACACGCAACAACCAACACAATACCTTACACAGCCTTAAGATCAAGTATCCTTTGTAATGCATGAGGAGTATGTTCAAAAGAAACTTAGCCAAAGATACGTAGGTGTGATGTATCCGGCTTTTCTCCATGTAGTATTTCACAAGGTGTTGTGCTCCCAGTTCTTGTTAAGATCTGGTTTGTACGTAGACTTTGAATAGGCGCCTGACTGCTTCGGCCCATGGGTAATCAGGAACCTTCCATGCAAGATACACACTGCGTGCTGCTTCCATTATGGCACGACTTGCCCTTTTTTAGACACCGTTCTGTTCTGGGGTATATGGGGCACTGAGTTCATGGTTGATTCCCAATTTATCAAGCTATTCTTCAAATTCTTGATTTACTTATTCCCCCAATTGTCTGATCGTGTGCGAAGCTGATGATTATGTTGATTTTTCGTGACAGCCACAAACATTTTTAATTGATGAAGAGCTTCGTTCTTGTGTTGAAGAAAATATAACTCTGACCAGCCACCGAAGTCGTCCTTGAATAAAATGAAGTAACGGGATTTGTTTTTACACATCGTGTACTAAATAACCCTCGGTAAAAACATTGCTTTCTTATCTATGACTCTGATTCCCCCCCCCCCTTTTCTTCCTAACAGTGAATAAATGATTCATTTTTTTATTAACTAATTTTTATTTCTATTCCCAATTCAATCTGGTTATTTTTTAATTAATTTTTGTTTGTCACTGGTTTTTTTTGTTGTCTCCTGTGGCAGAAGAATTTCGTTCGTAGCGTGGACGATTCTGTCTAGAAGAGTCTGGTAGGGGAGACCGGGGCTATGTGGGACATTTTTTTTATTTACGCTGCCTTAAAAAAAAATAAGAATTATGAAAAAATAAAAGTATAGTATATCTATCGTTCGGAACCTCAATTCAACGATAATTCTCATTCAATCACGTGGCTGCATACGCCACTTCCTCGACTTCAACTCGCCCATTCTAATCTACATGGCAGACTCTATTTGTCTCATCGCATCACGTGACGACAAAAACTCTGCTGCTGCTCATCTATTGAAATTATCTTTTTCAAACTGGATGTCTCCTACGTCATCTTTGACGACTATTAACACAATCATAATAACTGGATGTCTGCCCTTCATCTTCCTCAAGACAGCTGTAGCCTCAGTCTGTTCTCATTTTGCTACTCCACACGCTAACCGTTTAATCTACAATAGCTCACAACTAGCGTTCATCACGTCTTGCTTTCGTTGTCATCGATGTCACAAATCATATCTTACCATTCTTCACGACACAAACCCACTGGAATAGATCCGGAATCTATTAGGAAACACAAGAAACTTCCGTCCAAGGAATATGTCGGAAATATCCATTTCGCTCCGAATTTCTTAACATGTTGCAACGTCGCACCTCATTTCGCTACCATCTCTCACCCTTTTTTCTAACCCCCCCCCCCCTTCGTTCTAGAAATCTATAGAAGCGACCTTGGCTCCGCCGAGGTAGGTCGCAGCTTCTCTCGCTCTTGCCCTCTCTTTTCAGACGTCATCTCGCCCGCATCACGGAAGGTTGACTCTCTCTTTCTCTCTCAGTTTTCTCTCTCCGTTATTTTTTTCTAAAGAAAAATGTCATGTTTAAGCGCGTTTAAAATTTGGGGCATCACTTCTTCACTTACGTCGACAGATGAACTGGGCAAAACTTTTTTGTTTGTTACATATAAAAAGAAAAGTGAATATGAATATGAAAGAATGTGTGAACATAAATTATTATAAATTACCGTTGGTAGCTTTACCCCTAACTCGAACTTTCAAAACCAACGCTGGTGCCTTTTTCCTTTGGCAAATGCGAGCAATGATTTGTTTTCAAAAAATCTTTGCTTTTTCAACGGTTGTTGGCTTTGTTTTTTATATTTTATTTTTGCCTGCAATTTTGGACAATTTCTCCGTCTCAACTAACGCGAATCACTATAGAGCAAGACGAACTGAGAGCCGCTCGAACTGCTGAAGAACGACTTCGAACGAACCAATTGAACTTCGAACGACAAACGACTCGTCTCTTATTTCGTTTCATGATGTCAATCACCATTGCTATCCCGATTCAACCGTTATTTTAGGCTTCGTTGTTCGTTCATTAGCTCTTTGTTTTTCTGAATTTTTCGTGAAAAATGGGAAGAAAAATTAAGAATGGTTAGTAGTTGCTTTATTAGCAATTGGGCTTCGTACTAAGAAAATAGAAATTTAGTTTTTTCTCTGTTCCAAAATCCAAATGTTCCAAAATTGAATTGCAAGATGTTTTCCCATAGTCAGCTCTACTTGCTGTGTGAATTTCCGGATTGGTTATAAGTATTTTTAAGATTATATGTTTCAATAGGTAATCTGGTTGAAGATTATTCAATGCTAACAAAAATTGGCAAAAATGCTGGGTAGTGTTCTGATGATGATGTACACTAGCTGCAAATGCCTTTAATGATAATTAGTCAATGTGTTAAGTGCTTGCGTGGGTTTAGAGGGGGAATTTCAAAATTCCAAGAATGAAATCACAGCATCGACCCAATGTCGCATTTAGATTTAAATGTTCAAGACTTCAATCTCGATTTAAGTTGATGTTCAAAATGAATTACGTATGCCAGTGTTCATGTTGCATTTGTACCGTGGGACAGTTCCTTGCGGGAATCCTCTATTTGGTGTCTCTTCACATCTTTTCGCCGGTCCTCGGAAAGCTTGATCCAACTGTAGGATGGCAACATGGGGATGGTAATTGCCAATCTCGGCCAATTCAATTTCCATTCTGTTCTTATACTCATCGAATCTGGCTCCTGGTTTGTATGACCTATAAATCATTCAAATAAAAGATTACTATTTGGATAATACACAAAAAAGAAATTTAAGTTACCATGTCATGTAACGATTTACACAAAGGCCATTTACTTAACGTAATAAAAACTCTTGTTCAGTTCATTTCAGATCTGAATAAAAAAGGAATTCTTAGGGGAATGATGGGGCCTCCACTGAGTCCCGACTTGAACCCCATTAAACTAAAATTAAAGTGTGGAACCTTCTCCATTCAAAAATAAATAAAATACAGAAAACCACCGAACAAGGTTTATGGTGCGCTATGCAACAAGCTCGGAGTGAAATTTCAGTTCAGGAGCTACGAAAATATATAAATACTATGAAAGCAAGATGCCGCGCTGTAATTTTAGCTAAAGGAGGACACACGCGATGTTAAATAAATTGTTATTAGCCCATTGTTCTCCGTTTATTATTTGCAGACTTTAATATTCTTATATGAATCGAGATTCCCACCGGTTCCAAAATTGCCGCGAGCATAAGTGTCCGCGACAAAAAGAGACTGGCGCACCACCGGTTGAGAAACGTACAACTAGTTTTCCCGGGGGTAACTGTGTCGTTGTACCGGATTTATTCACCGTATCTATTCCGTGAATGAAAATTTCTTTTTTCCTGGGAAATAACCAAGGGAGGGGGTGGATGAATCACAATGGATTCACGCTCATGAAATAAAGTGCCCGTTGAGCAGTTTTTTTTATCCCCTCCTTTATATTTTGATCTGTACAAAAGATATGGCCGCAGAAAAATCTCAGCCACCATAAGAAAAGCACGGGGTAAAACAATTTCTAATACTAATGGAAAGTCGTGTACAGCCAGAGTGGAGGGTTTTACAGTTCTGATTTTTTTAAGGAATACATTACCAAAAAATGTATTTGTAAAAAATTTAAAGATCTAGCCCCAGTATATTCCTCGCAAACGACACGGCGTCTTATAGGTATTCGCAAATTTGTGAATACTTGTGTTGCCTATTGTATATCAGAAAAAAACAATGGATTTTTAAGTAACTACGACGAAAACTCTGTAAAATCGAAGAGGGGATTGATACGAAGTGCGCAATTTTTTCTTGGTCGCTAAAAGATCTACTATAAGTTTTTTAATGGATGGTTTTATGTCGGGAATTGTTAACTAGTCTGACGTGATTAAATCCCTCTTGAAGGGCCTTGAAGATTCAATTATCAGGGGGAAGGGGTGGGTTGGAGTTGTCGCGAATGTAGAAGGGGCACGCTGGGCGTGGGACCACATTGTTGCGTAGTTGATTGTGTTGCGAGTTAGTCTCCTTATAATGGTGATGCCCTGGATAGTAGCCGTTCTCCGGATGGCCTTTATTTCCTGGTATGCTGGGCAGTTGTCGTCTGATTCGTGAGATAGGCTGTGGCAATATACACAATTATTGCTGCAGCTGAGGTCTGGGGAATGGGATTGTTGTCATTTTTGCAGCATTGGTTGTTCAATCCGCACCTGATGGGATGGAATGGCAAAGTTGCCAGCATTCTTTTTATCTTCAGGGGTTGTACATGTTTTACGTCGTTTAGATATTTAAAGATTTTTTCGATATCAATGTCCAAATTTGAAAAAAAATTTACATCATAAATGGTATATCTTTGGGGATCTTCAGGTTCTACAGTGCATTAACGCCTTTCCACAGAGAGATTTAAAAAATGTGTCGCAAAACGCCTCTCCTAATAAATTTCAAAAAAAAATATTTCATGACGCACGAAGAAGCGACTGTTGAAATTATGAAGATTTTTGTACATCTTTTATAGGTAAGAAAAAGGTCTGTCTTCAAACAATAAAATATTTTGATAATTAATTGATTTGGATAAGAATCATTTCATGAAGATTACATCAAATAGACGGATATTAGACCAACTGTCCTAGCAGGGTATTCCCTATTTTGTCAGTACTTCATTATCTTTCAATTCCCTCCAAAAGCACACCTTCCGAGAGAGTTTTCTCAGAAAGAAGATTGTGTATTCATTATAATATAGGCTCACGCTGAAAACAAATCGAGCAAAAAACTGGAATAAACATGGTATAATCAATTTGTTTAAATAAAAAAGTTCATATACATTCAATAATTTGTTTCCTTAAAAGAAACCAAATGCAATTTTTTTGTTCAATTTGTGCTAACAGTAACCAAATCAAGTTGAGCCAAGCCAAATTCATAGTTGTATTAACTGCGTCGATTGATATAATTAGTTTTTAAAAATATTTCTGTTTGGAATTCGAAAAAATGTCCAGGGCATTCGCGTTTTGTCCGGAAATTCGCATTTTGGGTTTACACACAAACGCCACAAGTCCGATCACTGTTTGGAATTCACTGTTTTACCCTAAATGTTATTTGAAAAAAAAATACATTAACTACAATGTCGGCACGGGCACCATTTTTGTTGCCTTTTGAATGTTAGACATACTTGGATCTGATACAGCGATGACCGTCGATGATTAGTTAGATGGATTATAAGATAAAATTAAATTTTAGTTCTGCCAAAAACGTTAATGTTCTTTGAAAAACCAATTACAAGAACTGCAATGTTGGCACTTGCATTATCGTTGTCGTCTTTTGAATATTAGACACACTAAAGTTTGATACAGCAAGTGTTGATCAGCTAGAAGGACTTGGAGGATTCTAAAATTAAATGGAATATGAATACTGACAATATCTTAATATTCTTGCAAAATAAAATTACAACAACTACACTGTTGGCACGTGCATCAGATGTTGTCACCTTTAAAATGAGAGACATGTTTTACACACTTGAATTTGATCAAGTGAGCGATTCGGCGAGGCAAAAACTAATACCTAGATCGAACTAGAATAAAAAACTATAGTTAAAGAACAGATACGCAGCAATTACATTTCGTTTAGTTTCCATCGTTGACACCTGCAACTGCCAGACTTTTCTTCGGTGCACAGGAATTTACCATTCTGGTCTTGGATACAGTTGCTTATAAAGAGACAGATACTATTCTTTTTTTTTCAAATATATGCGTATTATTGGACTGTTAACACTTTCTGTAACTGATGTTACGAGGTTTTTCTTTCTGAACAACAGACTTTGGCGCTCCATTGCTTGGCTTTTTTACATTATTGGATGTGACGGAAACCGACGAAAGATTTTAAAAACAAGTCAAAAATAAATGTTTTTACGGGTGTGACTTAACGTGCAAGAGAAAACTATTTACTTTAAAACTGTTGGGAACCACTGGGCTTGTCTTCTGGATCAAACTAGTCTTGTGATAATTGGTGGTTGAACAGTTGCTGTTGGTTACACAGAAATGAATCATTTTCCTAATAAGTAATTTCCGCACAAAACAAGTTACAAATAGTAGCCTTGCATACTTATAATTTTTGTGTTAGATGCAGAAGAATGGTTTACATTTTCTTTATTAGACAGAATAGAAAGCTTTTTACAAACATCTGTCTGGAGATCAGACAAAATTGCCTTAAGCTGGGATAAAGTAGGATCTCGTATCCTTTTTTGGTTAATCTTATCCATGTATTTTTTCCACGACATTCCAAAAAGGTTGCCCAATTTGGAATCCAAGAAAGTCTTGGCAATCAATCCATAATCTTTTGTGTGGGTAGAATAAACAACTTCATTTCAAAATGCCTGTAATACAAGCAGGTGTGCACTGTTTTCATTGGCCAATTGATTGAATAAACAAATTTCATTTGCACTACATATAGTAAAATTAAATCAAAATTGTTTTACCTTGGTTTTCAGGAAAGAAATTCTAGTTATTTGATTGTTAAAAAAGTAGAAGTAGGAGAACCCAAGATTGTTTTCCCCTTCTCTTGTGATTTGAATTCTTATCCTACGATACAGAGAATCAAAATGTTACCTTCAATTTTTTTACAAATTCACAAAAAACAGGGAAATTATGCCCTTATTTCTGGAAAACTTATATTCGGCACATTTCCTTTCTTGCGGTTTTTAAAAGATTCAGCTACCATTGAAGAATGAATGATTTTTTTCATTCACTATATCCACAAAACCTTCTTTATCTTGCTCCTTATCTTCATTTAAAGTACGAACACGAATAACTCGCCATTGCAATATTCACTGAAAAGATAACGAATCACATTTCAAAAGAAATCCGATTCACCCTTTGGCCGATGGGGACTCTAGTTTAACAATGGAAAATGAATGTGGAAAAGGGCAACGCGGTGGATCCTTCAACAGAATGCCTGTGTCGAAGTATGTTAAAGGGTCCACCTCGTTGGCTCATTCCAAGTTTGCAGAAACGGACAAACACATACGAAGAAAAAATGACACATAGTACTAAATCTGGTGAAGGTGTTGAAAAAGACAAACATAGTGCCAAAACGGACAAAGTCTGTGCCGAAAAAGACAAATTTCGAAGTGTCAAAAAAGTGCCGAAACCGGCATTACATTTAGTAAAACCAGGAAACCAGCAAAACCAAACTACGTTGGCTCCATATTTTTTTTAATTCTTTTGTTTACGTCTGAATCCTGTTTTTAAGCTATTTCCAACTTCACTTCCTATTATGGTTTCTTGATCACTTGTTTTATCTTCAGCCATTCTCTCCAATTCAATTATTGCTGTAAATAGTATTAGTTATACTGCTCATGCACGGTGAAAGTTTAAAGACTCTACACCACTTTTACTACAGCAGGCAGCCAAAAAATGTATCCGTCAAGTCCTTAACAATAAGGGTAGGTCTTTAAAGAAATAAAGCCATTGTTAATACAAATATAATTTATATATTAAAATTTGTATAATTGTGTCTTATTGTCCCATGTTGATTTCTGCTTGGACGATATCAATCCAGAATGAATCCATGTTATAGTCATACTTTTGACTATAATATTGACATCATTGACGTATTGACAGGTCAACAGAAAATATTTTTCTTTGTGCTGCACTTCTAACAATAAAATTTTATCGGTAACGACAATTTAAAAAAATTTTATTCTTAAATAAATATAACATCTGAAAAGGGGCATGAACCTAAACTATGAGCATCAAAGCCAAATAATTTCCAGGACCCTGAAATGGGGGCTCACAACACTACAGTGGAGGGTGAAACTTGAATTATATTTTAGTTTTAAATGATAAATGAGGAAAAAAAGAAATTTCTATAACACGCTTGTGGAACTTGGCAAAAATAAAGAATACCAGACAATAGTACAACAACACTTTCTTGGCAATTTTGCCACACATGTGCTTTAAAAAAATGGGGAAAAAACTTTTACGGCTTCAAGAAATTACTGAAATGCGCAGCTAAAATGATCAATTGAGGTTTTTTTTATGGCGCATACTCCTAGAACGGAGTGTTGAGTGCTGCCGTGTATTCATTTAAGGATAATAAGAATCTCAATACAATTTTTGATACGTGAATACATGATATAGTGATATAGACAAATAGGACTGTACAAGAAGGATATACAACATTGAAAATTTATTGGGAACCTGGGCCTGTCGGACGAGAATACTCTGGTGTCGGTTCGGGCAAAAAGAGCCAGCTAGCCTCAACACCCTTCTTGAAGCCTATCCGGTATGGTTGGACCTTCAAGGCCCCACGAGGGGGCCACCGGCATAGCCATGGATAGGAGAGGTAGTTGGTTCCCGCAGTCCCCATACACCACGAAAATTTTACTTTCTTAGTTGGACATTTGGGTGTAAACGTTTGGATTTGAATATGAAATTTGTCATGGCTCTCCACATTACATCGGATTGTGGTATCATAGACAACTCAGGTGGTCAGGTATTACACGCCTCCAGCGAGATGTCTTTCAACTCTTTTCTAATGATGTTATAGGTTGGGCAGAGAGGTTGTAATCCCAAATCAACAACTGTAACTGAACTTCATAAAGTTAACTGTTATGAATGCATTGATGTTACAAAACAAAGAAAAACAAAAGATGGTTTTAAATTTGGCAGCGGACTTGATACTAATATAGTTTTCGTCAAAATGAACAAAGCATATAGGCATTTGCCAATTTTATGGCATCTGGTGAAACTCGTGTTTCTATAACTTTTTTATCCATTCTGTTCAATTAATATCATTATTAATCATTCCTTTAATTCTTAAAAGTTGAAATGTTTACCACCAGTGCCATCTACCCTTGGCTGTGTAGTGAGAATAATTTTTTTTCAACAAATAACAAAAGTAATCACGGCATCTCTGGTCTAAAGGATAACATGATCAATACCATACATAAGATGTAAAAGGTCTGGGTTAGAGTCCAAAGAAAACATTTAAGAACATTATATGGATAAACGTACGAACGTTGCCCGGAATTTTAACACAATCGCCATCCCCCTTAATTAAGTTCTACGATTGGTTTCATTAATTTTTATTATATATAGAAGTTTATCTTATCTTCATCTGGTTCCAGTGGCACGGTGAGTCCAGTGACAACCTGGGTATAAGATTGTCGGTTTTGGTCCTTAGTAAGAATCCCACAGAAGGCATGTTGAAAATTATTTCGAAAATCGCATCAGGGCTTTCCCGAATTCATACACAGTAATAAGGAAATCCGTAAAATTAATTTGACTGCCGCTACTCATTGGTTACCATCATTTATTAAATATTTTGAATTGAACCGACAGATTCTGGTGACAGCGGGGTGGGTTTCGATTGCATTAGCTGCTCGAGTATCTATACTGGTCTTTTTAGTTCGTATCGCCTGAAGGACATTTAAAAATTATTTGAAAATCTCGCTAGTGCTCTCTCAAATTGAAAATACAGCCAGAATACCCGTAAAATTAATTTTTCTAAAAATGTTTGACTATTCATGATACATGTATTGGATTAGATTCCATTCCATACCATGACGATATTACAATGGGCTAAATGTTCGTCTGGAAAACCGAAAAAAAAATATTTTTAAAATTGCCAATGGGGCTCCAAACTTGAAAACCACTCGTCTGCTATTTTCACCACCAAACATGGCGGGGGCCTCTTTTGGAATTGGCTTCAAATTTTAATAATTAATTTATCGAATAAATAATCACTGAAAAAACTCTACCGACTAGAATTAATTTAAACTCAACTTTGTTTCATGTTACTGCCCTATTGACGCATTAGGAAGATTAGTTGGAGTGGAAGTCGGTGTTGCAGGTAATTTTGTGGCCACCAACAAAGTGAACATATTTAAAACGTTAAAAAATTATTTACTGTCAGTTGCAGGTAATGAATGGATAGAAGGCAAAGTTTCCAAATGAGCCATTCTTCTTCTCAGAGCTTATCAACAGGAACAGATATTGGGTAACATTGTGCTCATCTGAATAAATTCATAATGGGATTCGATATAGGATAAAATAATTCCTTCCATATTAGCTAAATAAAGTGAAAATTAAAATTTCTCAAAAAATCCCAGCGATTTCAATGAAAGACACACATGATAACACATAACAGCGGATGATAACACATAACGGATATTCAGCGGATAAAGGCGAGGTAAATGTCGGAAGAAAAATGGTACATTTTATTTTAATGTCTACTAAAAAGATGAGGGGTGTTGAAGATGCTTTGCCGGAAGTTCAATTCTTTGGATGCGCCTCCAATTAGTGCCAGTGTGTTTTTTACAACCTAAAATAAATTGACTTATAATTAAATTCGGAAAAACGAAACGAAATGACGGGTGTGGTTTGCCCAACGGTGACAGCAACAGGTTCTCTGACGGCCTGGAAATGATTAGGATTCCCAAGGCCAATTCCAGAAGTAAATTTAATTTACAGAAATGTCACACATAAACTATTGTTGGGAATAGTTGGATTATAGTTGTTCTAGACGTTACGTTAATCAACAATCCTAGAATGCCTACAACCTTGAACGCCAAGAAATGCCAACTTCAATCCAGGCTTGGTTGTCCAAGTAATAGGAAATGGACTGAGATTTGGTTCAGCTGCAAATCCTGTATCTTCACGGCTCATTCCTTTACCTCGTGGAATACGAGCTACTGATTCACGGCGACTACAGAAAAAGGAAAATGAAAAATTAGTAAGACTATTAGTATAACCAATAATTTAACTTACGCTGGAATAGCTTTAACTGCATCCAACAGGCGTAATTCCTCTTCTAGGGAAGGTCTTAGTAGGCCTCGTCCACGTCCATTGTATTTTATTACTGCTTCAAAATCTTCTTGTTCTACTGCATTTACTGATGGAACGATTGAATTGTCTTTTTCTTGAAATGACGATTCCCTGAAAAGACCAGAAAGGAACTTCTCGTGGGGTGACACTTGCAACGGAGTGCATGGGACCCGAGTTTCTTCCATGACTTGCGATTTCAAATTTACGGAAGAAGGTGCAGGGATCATCACAAACGTCATCTTTTCAATCTTGTTTGAAATTATATTAGCCTTTCTCAACTTATATATTATATTAGCCTTTCTCTGTCAATACAGCCTCAAGAAAATCCTTATGCAGATAAGGATTTTCTTGAGGCTGTATTGGCCATGAATATATGGGTCTATCATTCTTGCACGAAAAAGTAATGTAGAAATCTTCATATGAGCCTCAGTACGAGCAATCACTAGTTTGTGGCTTTTATTTGATGAGAGAAACACTGTAAATGAAAGTATTACTAATGTATTTAAATGTTTGTGACATTACCATATTGCTAACCACGTCCTCTGACGGCGACCGTAATGTTGCGAGTGTACTTTTCGTTTTGATAACACTATTTTCCCTTTGGATTACTCACTGCAAATTAATTTCTATCCAAATTTGTCAATATATACTCGCACAACAATTTGTGGATGAAATCCCCCATCAATTAACAAATTTTTTTGAATATCACTATTGTAAATTGCAAAATCTTCACCAGGACAGAAATTCCTCATGGTTATTGAAAATAACATATAATTTTCAATAACTGAGGTATTCCTGAATGCATAATAGCCTACTTTTATCCCAAATTTTTTTACGAACAATTTTTTATTACAGGATCACCTATATTTTTCCCAAAAATTGTTAAGATACATTTTCAAAAACTTAAATAGTGAAATTACTATGCACACGGCGAAGTTCACTAAGGTATGATTCTGTGTGATTGTTGTTTTTTCATGATGTAGAAGGTTCCCATGAACTCTGTTAGGAAACCAAACACTTGCACCAGGTAGCTGCCTGAAACCGAAGTGTGTTGTCGATGCATTTTTAAAAAAGCTGAAGGGTTTATTAGTCTTCTGCTACTTGGAGCTTTTTAACGATTAGCTTGACTGTACAATTCTGGAACTGAAGAAAAACTAAGTAATCGATTTGCTTCTTCTCAATTGTGAGGGTTAAAAAAAGGATGGTAAAACTAAATTATTTCGATCTAATATGTTGGATCTACCAAAAAGAAATCTATTCGTGATTACCTTAAGTGCAAAACTACTACACTAACTTAAAAACTTAACTGTATTAATAACTAAAATACAAACAACACAAGTTATCGTGACTGATAAAATGAGAAAAAGTAACTATATGATATTTATCAGAATGTGAGCACACCGCATGGACCAGAAATGGCTCGGTCAAAAATAGTCAAACTATAATTAATTCCGATCTCTATTTTCCTATCCTGGAAAGGCAATTCTTTATTTTATAAAAGGGGGTACTTGTAGGCCTCTTAGACCACCGAACTGAATGGAAGGGCATAGGTCTAGCCGCTCCTGGTTGCGGGAACTATCTGAAAATATTTTGTGTCTGCGCGTCCCAAGACGCCACAAAGAGGTCTATGTTTATCTAACATCTTCGTTATGGTCCTGAAGGTCGTATTTGCCAGTGGCCAATCACCTGCATTGCGGATGCGCCTCAACCCCATGTCTGTAATCGAATTAAATGATCCTGTAAGATAAATAGCTTGAAGCGAAATTTATCTTGTCCATCATGAGTTAGGGCCTAAATGGATAGGTTCCTTCTCGATTAGTCTCCTGGGAAACGCTAGAAGTGCACTGGATGGCCCTTGTAACTCTAATTCATTTTTGTGATTCCGACTATCCGTGGGCAACCAAGGTCTATTTCTTGTAACCTCATTAACACAGGACGCTCCCCACCCTAACATAGAGGCGTAGGAGTCATCCACCAATGAGGGTGTGATATGACTCCCTGTGAAAGAGTTACCATCGAATTCTTCTGCATTTTTCAAATTGTTGTTGTATAGGCCTTTTACATCAAGGTAATGGGCTCTGACAAATGGTCAAATTGGTACAGCCCATGAAAAATTCCCCATAACACTGGCGATTTCCCTCAATGAAGACTTTGAAAGATAAATTCGTTTTTTACATATGGCAATTAACGAATGTACTTTGAACTTCGTCGGAAGCGATAAGACATCTTGACTGAGTCGACTGTCAGCCCTAATGAATTAGATCATTTGAGTAGAATCTCCAATTGATTTCTCCTTATTTATAATAAATCCTACCATTTCCAATGCTGATCTGACTAGTGAGACGTCCTTGAACAAGCTTTGGATGAACTAATCCATATACATCACTAATCTGATCCCTCTTCCACAAAAAATCAACGACCATTTCCAGCAAAAAGGTAAAGACCAACATGGCAGATGACTATCTTATGCCAAGGTATTCCGATTCAACACATTGTAGAATTGATTTTCCGCAGCTTTTTTCAAAATTTTGTGTTTATTTAGTAGTGTATTTAGTAGAAGCATTTCGACTCAATTTCTGTAGTCTTTTTTATTGTATAAAAAATGAAAATGTAATACAATGACAAAATAGTGTTGTTCCAGCAGTTATGACCCAGTCATCTACCAAAATCAAATGACTTGAAATAGATTTTCAAGTAATTAAAATTTATGTGATAAACGGATTCAAGAACTGGTTATGAATTCAAAAATTGAAAAAAAAAGTTTTTGCTAATCAAGGAATTACGCATCTGTGGTTTACAATTCCAAACAGAACACTTTAAAATAAGCGGATCGTAAAGGCATTTGTTATGAAGATATAAACCACTCATTCATATTTCCTTGTGTGATGCTGAGCTCAAGTCACACTCAGTCATGAATCAGATTATCATATCACAAAAAACATAAATTCTGTACAAATATTGAAGAATCTCTTCAAGCTGGATCGGCTCATGGCTCAATCGGATTCTAACATTAAAACATTTTGTCATTTCATGACAATTGTTGTTGCTTCTAACCAGAATGTTGATGCTATTGACATTTCGGCTTTTCCATCAAAATGTTGACATCCAGCCATAGACGTTATTATTCAGTTTTTTATCAGCAGTATAATTCAATTGTCTACTTGGATGTGTTTTGGTTAGCATCTTTCGGTATTATTCAATACCGGATAAGTTTTGTACCTTCACGTATCATAGAGACCTAATCAAGTAACTTCCAGCATGATCAATAATATACATAATTTTCAATTTAAACCCATGTGCATCACTCTCAATCTTTCCACACTACTTAACATATTATCAAATTACTTTAAATTATTCGTTCGTTCTATGAGAAGCACACCAAATATCTATAGAGAAAAACAAGTCCTCTAAAACTTGTCCTGAAATATCCTTTTGTTTCATTCCCAGCCATGTTGATGTTGATGGCCATACTTGTTAATAAGCGAAAACTAAAAACACGCGAAAAAGTAACCTGTTAGAATAACAAAACTGAGCAACATAACACAGAAAAGCTACTTCTATTACCACTGAATAAATGATCTTTTCTTCAAGTACCACATAGATAAGAATAATGGAAAATTACCAGAGGGGTTATGGATTTGTTTGGTTAGGTAATTAGAATTGTACATAGATGAATAAGATAAAACAAGATAAACAAGAGATAAAAGATCAAATTCTTCGTATAACCCCAATTGCCCAGGAAGCTATAAACAAAAGAATAATTACGTTAAGCAAATGTTTCCCAGTGGAGTTTTTGCGGAAGGACAAAGTTTGGAGGACATAGAAAATTGGAAATTGGTAGATGTACATTTATTCTATACAGCGGGTTGATAGTCTTCAAAGGTGTTCTCTCTGATGAACAGAACCATCATTTTTGTATTTCCATACAGCTATCCGGATTCTTCTTTCGTCGTCGTCAACAGAAGACGAAATTAACTATGCAAATAAATGTTTAAAATACTTTTCTTATAAATTATAAAAGAAAAAGGTTTTCTAGCCCCAAATTTCCTAAGATTTTGACAGATTAGCCGACGCTTCTGACTTTACCACTGGTGGAATCTGTTGAGCGGCAAAAACCTCGTCAACCCCCACTTGTCAGCTGGGATGCAGTTTAGCAACGCAGCTGAGCCTTTTTCTTCTGTGTTGTCAAGCCTGCTGCGATTCTTCTTCATCAAGTGTGTACCGTGACAGCTATCCTCTGCAACTCAGTAAAACTCACTCAATCTAATTTAACAGAATCAAGCTTTTTGAAAATCGCAAAAGTACTTGTTGGTTTAACCAAACGTGAAACCGATTCAATCGATTGTCTGTACATGAACAGGTCCAAAATCTACATCATCTTTAATGCTGTAGCGTATTCTGGTTGATCGGGAGAGAGATAAAAATCCGTACGTGGCAAGGAATAAGCGATCTTTCCACGGAAGAAGTCGAATACGCCCACAATTTTATCTTAAAACGCATCCAAAGAGACGTTTACTGCGAAGAAGTAGAAGATTTACGAACCAGCCTTCCATCCATTTTTAGATTAACGAAGTCGTGTCCAATCTAATCAAGTTTTCCCCATCTGGATCACAACAGGATTTTACGGGTCAGTGGAATAATTGACAAGGCGCCACTTCCTCTCGATACTCCCCATCCAATTATTTTACCTAGGCGAGGGAGTATTACCGAACTTATTCTGTTCCTTCTCCGCCGTGAACAATCATCAGCTCCATCATGAAGCACGAAAGGAACACTGGATCCCGAAAGGCAGTATAGCAGCCAAACGAGTCTACAATTTATGCTACCAATGCCGAAGGCTGTACACTAAAAATGGCCAACCTCGCGTTTTTCCGTCTAACGTGCGGTCTCCCTCCGTTCACGCATATGAGGTAAGACTACTTCGGGCCTATCAAAGTCACCATCTTTAGGTGAACTGTGAAACGCTGGGGCGTTTTATTTACCAACCTTGCTACCGGCTGCGTCCATCTAGAGATGGCCTATTTGCTCGCCACAAGCTCGTTCATTTCCGCTTTGGGTCGATTCAAAAATCGTTGTGGTGTACCGGCTTCACTTTACAGCGACAATGGGACGATTTTTTAGGTTCCCAGCGACAGTTTGCTAAATGTCTCAATGATTTAAATCAGTCCACAATCATCACCCATCTCAAAAGTCGATTTGAGATATCGTGGGTTGATCCTTTAAAAATCCCCCTCTTAAATCAGATTGATTAGGTTGACGTAACAAAAAACGTAATGCGTTACCCAAGAGTGAATAAGGATATGTCGTAGGCTATTTCCAGACAGGAATTTCGGTTAACGGAGCATTGCGGTATTGCCAAGTTAGAAGAAGGCCGTTAGATATACGCTACACCGAAATGACCGAACGACACGGCATGCGATGGTTATATCTGCCGACATCACGGCTACTATAGTACAGTCAATCTGACCAAAAAAAGCATCAAATTTGAAAATACGTGTTAATTTCAAAATTCTGATATAAAAAAAAGGTAATTTTTAGGAGAATCTGCAGTTCAAAAGCTCCCGAGAAATTCGATGGGAACTTATTTAAATTAATAAAAAACGATAGGATGAAAAAGTAATTTTCATTTAATTGATTGTGTAGATATTTATAGTTTTTCATGAAAACCAATAAATGAGCTTTGTTAATCAACTTATTTCCTACATTATAAAGTTTGTTTTAACTTATAATACCCTGTGGTTTTTAAAATAACAATATCATTTATTTAACACACTGTATCATTGATCAATTCATAACATTTACAAGACATAATAAGTTTTGCCAAATTCTTTTAATCGGTTTGTTGCTCGTACGTAGTTTCATATTTTTTGTCGGATTGACTGTACTACTATGTAATTATCGTCAGCCGAAGCCGAGAGCCACATAAATGACGTAAGATGCCAGCACAATCAACGTCAAGCGGACCAGTAGGAATTTATAATAAAATTTGGCCCTTTGCATTTTTAAACATTTAACTAATAATAATAATAAGTAATCTAACTAACACTTAATAATAAAAACCAAAGGAATAGTCTATTATTAATAGTCTAAATCTGCTTATACAAATTAATTAGGCATTAAGATTTAAATTTGGTGGCTTAGTGCGACGTTGCCATTGTTGATAACGGCATTTGATAGGGTGAAAATCGTTACACACCTGCGTCTGTTCGGTATTAGGAACACGATTTTTTTGTCTGGTCTGGGGGCTATAATTAAACTTTTGGTCCTCTTTTTTTTGTTAAGCTTATCCCTGTTAAAAATTAACCCTTTTGGGAAACTTCGAGAGCCGGTTCCGCCGAGAGGGACCCTTTGCTCCACGGCAGACTTTCATTTCCCCCGATAAAATATTATAACTTTTATATTTTTGGGGGATCTGCCAAATGTTAGAAACCTTACCCCTAAACCCGCGCTGGCTCTCGGACTATCATAGCCCACGATAAGTTACACCAATGGAGGGAAACATTAAAAACATATTGATACTAAGCACATATTTCTTTCAATCATCGCATCTTATTGCTATAAATTGCTGTTAGATTTAGAAAATGGACTGTTCCCTAGCAAGGAAATTTTTATCCTATTGAAATATTTCTATCCTAAATATGAATAATTCAGGGCTGTAGATCTCGTCTCGACGATCACTTTTAACATAGGGTTTTGGGTGTACAAATGAACAGTCATTGAGATATCACGATTCTCGTGACACCCCATTTACAACGATTTCCAAGGTATTTTATTTTGCGTTTTTCGCGAGCCGAATATAAACGACGAAAAGTGATGATGTAGACAAAGGAGAGACCTTCAGTTTTCGTGATTTTAAACGATTTTCATTCCTGATTATCACGGGAACTATAACAGATAAAAATCTGGGGTTGGTGCCATTGGAATTGCCTTGCAATTCTACACAGGATGAACTTAATCCAGAATTTACCAGTCCTTTTCTTTTATCCCTTCCAAAAACAGCCTCCACCAAAATCGGACGCTTTGAAAGGGAGATCGCTTGATAAAGGCCAAAGAAAACAGAACCATGTCGCTATTCAAATTGGCATGCTAAAAATACATTGAAAAAATCCAGCAATATTTTATGGTATCACGGATACAGACTGACGGTGAACAAGTCCTAATTTTTACATTTACCTAGCGAACAGTTGTGAAATATTCAAGACGGGTAATTTATTGGTGTTGTGATTTGCCAACGGCTTGTATTGTGAAATCGAAAATTCCAGGAAATGCCACGTCATGCCAACAAAAGAAACGTAAACAGCTTGAAAAAATTGTTGAACTTATTTAAATCTTCGAAAGTTGTTTTGTTAACTTTGATACAGGGAAATAAAACACGCCAGCGGATTTTTGCAACACTTCATAGGTTCGAGTTACAAGGTTTCAAATGTTTAGGACTTAATTGATCTAGAAATCTTCGAAACCTTCCGGTGGGATCTCGCTGTCGTTGGGGTTGACTCTTGTGGTGTTAGATGATCCACCGAAAGCGCCGAGGATCCCATTACCAGATGTTCTTCGAAATGTGCTGTTGACAGACTGCCCGACAAGCCCGATGGCCGGCTGAATGCCTTGGGCAATACGCTGAGAGTAAAATGTATACATTAATATTTTTTTTTTTTTACAAATTTAAATAATTGAATCGCAAATTTTACTCGTGTTACGTCACGTAAAGTTCCCGGCTCCGGTACGACAGACTGCGTATTATTGAAAAGACGCGTGGAAGATTGCTGAACGCGAGTAAAAGCGCGTGTGACATTCAAAAGTGGTGGAAGAGCCGCCGATCCAACTGCCTGGTTTTCGTATAACAATAAAAATTTTCAGCCACGAATAGACGAAATTGCGTCAGAATATAAATTCAAATGATAGCTACCACGGCCATTTTTTGAGTCGCTTCGTTTCCGGATGTAATCAAGGCCGCAACGCTCCGGAGGCCTGTAATAAATGCCAAAAATCCAAGTCAAACCATCACGTCTTGAAGGTTTATTCTATATCAAGTCTCAATACCCGTGTTTATCACTCCAATTACCAAATCGCCCACGGAATCTAAGAAGAGTGTAGAATCCGACTGCAAACTTTGACGCTTTACCTAAAATTGTCCCAAATACAAAGTGAAATCGGTCAAGCCGTCGCTCGAAAACAGGTTTTCTTGTCTTTGTTAATTTTTTTTACTTACCAGACGTGAATCAGTAGGACTAGGCAACACGAATTGGGCTTGTAGAACAAAAAGCGAAAGAACTGCTATTAACATTTGACGATTAGTCATTCTGGTAAGTTGCTTTCAAGCGGCGAATTCTAGTTCTTTTTCGGAGACTGGCACAATCGAGACTGGTGTGGCCTTAGCCTTACGCACTCACCTGTATGTGTGCGAACCACACGGAAAATTGCCTCCAGCTGGGTTTTCTCCCTTTCCCCGAGACATGATACTGCTCTTCTTGGCAGTCCAAATAACACACTTTTTATGGCTTACATGGGCGAACAAAGAGAAAGTCTGCATAATGTTTTTTTGTTTGTTTTTGAAAAAACCCCAATGAGAATGAAATCGCTCCGTTTACAAACCTCTTCGAGTTTCACTGCTTCGAAAGTAATGTTTGAGTAAGAGATAAAAAGATAAATTCAGCCAATGAATGAATGACCCTATAGCAGATGGATGGCCACAAGAAATTGCGGAAATGAAACAGTAAAATCTACCGGTAGTCAGAGAAGGTAACACAACAGAAACTATGACATTTTTATTGAGAAACTCGTTTAATTCTTCCGAAGAACAGCATAGATAAACAAACTTCTTGGTCTTAAAGACGGATGGATAACTGGTTATTATCAAACAAGGTAATCGCATCAACTATTATACTTGATTTTCAAACGATTCCTTGGATTATTTTAGCATTTTCTTGACTATATTTGTTGACTGGGATCCACCCATGACGTCGTACTGTCGGATTTCGGACAAATTGCTACAAAATAATAAGTAAAATAGCATGTTACCAATCTGGAGATTTTGCCCATAAAGTTTAACGGAACTTACAATCGATTGCGATCAACTCGGTAAAATTTTTCCATCCGTTTATCACGCGACATTCGTTCCAAAAATTTTTCGTCGTGAGTAATAACAATCAGTTGGAATTTTCGCTTCTGACGGGTAATCGCGTTGGATAGCCTAGAAGTGAAATGTTTATATTAACGAAATGGAAAACTAAAACTATGGCAATTAATGCACTTACTCCAAAATAGTATCGCTCAAACTTGCAATGTTATCTTCATCTAAATTAGTTGTAGGCTCGTCCAAAGCTAAAACGCCACATTTTGAACTGAAAGCCTCAGCTAATGCCATTCGAATGATTAATGATGCCAAAACCTTCAAGAGATATGATAAAAGGTAAAAATTCTAAAATTTTAAAGGAATCATAAAATGTGTAATTACCTTTTGTCCGGCACTGCACCTCCCCCTCATATCCATTTCGACCCCATTTTTAACCATGACGACTCTGTAGTTATACTGGCGACGCGAATTAACGCCTAAAAGAATTGGGTTCATTCGTTAAGCAGGCTAACACTAATCCAAAGATATAGATGATGTACCCAATGCACCCGACTCCTCTGCATGAATTTCAACGTAGTCGATATCTTTGCCTTTGTATGTGGAGTGCCACATTTCACGAACCATTCTATTGATGACGCTCATCCTCTCTTTGTGGAATTTCATGAGTGCGGACTCGAGGGCATTATAAAAATTAGCGAGATCCTCGCTGATACCCTGGTGAATTTCAAAATCCTTGACCTGATCCAAGTACCGCTCCTCCGCTGTAGCGAATTCCTCACGCCGCAATTTCACTTCAAGCTCACGAATGCTTTTCTCGATTTCTTGGAATGTTCCATTTAATTCGCCTAACTGAAAGTTCGAAAGGAGTAATGAGAGACATCGCATTAGAGAAAAACAAAATTATTTACTTACCCTGATCTTGCAACGTTCCAAGTGTTCTTCAAGTCTTTGGATCTCTTTTACTAGTTGCTGCAGTTTAAAGGTTTCCAATGTGGCAATGAGTTGATCAAGTTCTTGCTTGACAACCTGCCTGTCGGTCGTATTGACAATTAGTTTGAGATTGTTTCGCAAATTCCTTTCTTCGTTTTCACAGTTGCTTAGAGCTAACTCAATTTTCTTCGCGTTTTCCTGAATTTCCATTTTTCGTTGCTCCAGCGCCAATTTTTCCACTTTTAGCCGTTCGACCTCTTGCTGACTGTGTTGCAGTTGAGCAACTTTGCCGTCTGCACTCCACTTTTCGATTTCCTTATCGAAACTGGCCAGCGCACGAAGTTGGTTCAACAATTCCTCAACCTGTAAAAAAGAATAGCAAAATATATATTTCTTATATTTTGCAATTCGTGACTCTTATAACGACATTTAACCTTTCTTCTTGCTTGCTCAGTTAAGGAATTGCGTTTCTTCTGTGAATCGACATGTGTGGCTTGAGCCGCCAACTGTTTGGCAACCATTGGTTGAAGATTCTGTTTCCATTCTTCGACGTCGAGACGCGCTTTCTCGATATCTGTCTCTAAAGTTGTCTTGCGCTCCAACAGATTACCTCGCTGTTGTAAATTGTTGTTCAACTGAAGCTTGCGCTCCATTAGGCGATTCACGTTTTGCTGCAACTGCGTGAGTTTATTTTGATGTCCATTGTATCTGTCATTCATAGACTCGATGCTTTGCGTTGTCAACCGATAGGACGCCTCGGCCTTTTCTACCTGCTCCTGAACTTCTTCCACCGTTAAACTGCCTTCAGCTCCTGAAAGACCTAGCTGGGCCTGGATATTGTCAACTAGAGACTGCAGCTTCTTTATGTCAGTCTAGAATTGAAACGACAAAACAAATGTTACTTTGAAGTTGTAATTGGAAAATTAGTATGAATAGTAAACCTTGACGGCATCTAGCTGAATGATGTCTGGATGGGCTTTCTTTCCAATATCTTCCTCATTTTTTAGAAACTCAATAGACTCCTCCAGATCTCTCAGATCAACCTGAATGATGCTGGAACGGCTTTCGAGATCTTTCAATCCGGACTCCAGCTTAGGGATTTCTGCTTCGGCCAACTTAGCTATAGATTGTGCGACCGGTCGCAATTGGAGTAGCTGGCCATGCTTACTTTTTTTCTCTGCGATTTTGCGATCTAAATCCGCTTTCTTCAAAATACTTTAGGATTCAACCTTATTAAATCTGTAATTTTATTGCAAATACCTTAGTAGGCATAGCTTCGACTCGGCCTTTCAGTTCATCAACCAGTACTAGTGATTCATCGGCATCATCAAATTCACGATGGCAAAGCGGGCAGTCTGCGTGAGCACGCTGTTTTTCCATTTTTTCAATGAAGTGATTGTACATCTTTTCTGAGCCATGGACTAATCCGCGCTGATCATCCAAATCCTGAATTTCTAGCGCTAGTCGGGCAATGTCATTTTCAAGTTCAGTAGCGCCAGAACTCCCAGCGTTCTTCAATTTTTGTTGGTGGGCTTTTGGGGGGAAAAAATTTTAATGCTAGACTTCTTATCAAACATAAATATTACAAACAACACTAACATTTCAAACATGAAAAAACCGATTACAACGAAAATAAGTGGGACATTCTTACCCGACAACTCGGATTGTTTAGAATCTAACTGACTACGAATGTTTCGTAAGTTGGCTTCGCAAGTTGCTCCTTCTTGACCCAGTTTGGTCAAGTTATGCTGCTTACTTGAAAGCGAAGCAGTTATCGACTTCAAACGACCATTGTAGTAAGAAAGCAAATTGTCCTGATTCGCGTTATTGCCAACAAGAATTTTTATAGCATCTTCCACTGTTTCTCGCGACTGTCAAACAAACATTTAAAATATATATTTAGAAAATTTTTTAATCATTTGTAAAATCTCGCCTACCATCAGCCGACGTTCTTGAGTTCTTTTACTAGACAAATCCTTTTGATGCATTTCAAGTTTCACTCGAATGTCTCTTTGGCCCATTACTTTCTTTAGTTGTGAACGACAATGGTCAAGTTCGGCTTCCTGCATCACTTTTTCAGACCTAAGTTTAAAAATTAAATTCGTGAACTTTCGAATTAACACAAGGTTGAATAATAGTTAGCAAACTTGGCTCGATCAATGTTGCGAATTAATTCATCTTCGTTCAGCTCCTGTTTTGCACGATCAACCAATGTCTGTGCTTCCACTTGCTGACGTTCCAGAATAGTCATTTGACGAGAGTTCTCTTCCATAGCGTCTAGTTTGGCTTCTATCTCGGACAATTCTCTGCAAAACACAAAAAATTGATCAGAATATACTATATACTTCGCAGATGCTAGAATGATGGCTAAAACGTTCATTCTTACCTCTGACAAGTATTCAGAAATGTGTCTTTTGCTTTAATGTCTTGTTCGAGACGCACACACTCTTCTCTTAGTTTGTTAAGGGAATTAAGGAGTCTCCTTTCTTCATTTTCCAATTCTTGTTTCAAGACTGATTCTTTATGCTTTTCTTGTTCAACAGTTTGCTTGAGCAGATCTTGATATTGAGAAACTTGGACAGAGCCTACATTTCGCCAATTAAATTTGTAAATTAGTTAAGCACATCAGAAAAGGGGTAATAAAAAACTAAATTAAAAAGGTGTTGTTTACTGAGTGGCTGGTTTGACGGGAATGCAGAATGGCCAGGCCATTGATAACTGCGAGCCAAATTGCTCAGAAGGCAATCGCGTTCTTTAATACGGTTATTATGCTGCTCCTCTTCAGATTGCAGCTTTCCTAACTGCACAAGCTGTTCTTGTTGTGCTGCAGCGTTTATTTTTCCACTTTGATCCACCCGCTGTAATTCTCTTTGTAGAACATTAAGTTCTTTCTCTCGTTCACCCTATTTGGACAAAAATTAAATTGTACACTAAAGTCAAGAAAAAAACAAAAAATAAAACAATAGAAACCTTGGTCATCTGAAATCGTTGAATTTCTCGTTCCAAATCTTCAACACTGGCTGTGATGACCCGAGTAATATCCGACTCCAAGTCATGCCGATTACGCTCCAGCTCCTCCATACGAACTTTTTTCCTTTGAATTTCCGCTTTCGTCTTTTCGGCTTCCCTATACTGATCCATACTCTGTTTTAACTTGGCGTCAAGTTCAGTTTTGGTCTTTTGGAGTTGTTGCATCTCCGCTTCTAAGATCGCTTTACGTTCAGTATGTCGACGTTGATCATTTTGAAACTCTTCAGCTTGATCCTTTTGCATTTTGTAACGATCCACCATTTTCTCAATATCCTTCATCTCTTCAACGATATTCAAAATGTTGTTGTTAGAAGACAATTGATGATTTCTAATATTTAGCTACACTTACTGGCTTTAACTTCAATCATTTGTTTCCTAATTTCGTCCTGGCATTTGACATACCTGCCCACATAAAAAAATGTGCACAAGGTGTAATCTTATTTAACTGAAGAGCTACTAGGTACATACCTTGTGGTATTGAAAATATCATCAAATTTGTCTTTGACTTTTTTTGCTTCTTCCAATGGCCTGGAGTTAAAACCAAGAAGTATCAATGAAGAAATCCATCAGTAAAATGTTAAACTATTTGAACATTATATACTCACCAATTTGAATCTTCCTGATGGCAGAACAACACATTGTTTAACAGTGCTTTAGAAACACCAAGTGTGTTGCAAACAAATGTATTCAGGTCATTATTTTTGTTCTTGTGGCTTTTTAGCTGAAACCAACAAATATTACTATATAAACAATATCATTTGTTGAAAACAAAATCTGATAACAGACCGTTCCATCAGGCTGGACTATAGAGATGGTACCATCAATTGTTTTGAAATCCATCTTAGATTTCAGTATTCGTGCTTCCATGGAGCGTGTAACAATGAATTTATTGTTGTGCTCATCAAAGAATTGTAGCTTTATAGAACCTATAGACTGTTTTAAAGAGAACAATTTTGAAAAAGTAGTAAATAATATTTAAAAAATATAACTGACAATTTTATTTGTTGATAGGTTAGGATCATGGATAAATGATTGTCCTCTACCAGTTCCAGATGGCACTTCTCCAGTGGTGGCATATTTGAGGGATTCAATAATAGTCTATGAAATGTATTAAGTGAAATCAAGAAAATCTTATTTACTCACAAACACTTCAAACACAACTTCACAAACCATGACTCAAACTTACTGTTTTGCCGCTGCCATTCTTTCCCAAAATAAGTGTTACTGGAGGTTCAAATTTTATGACCTCAGCACTATCAGACGAGAAATTTCGAATTCCTGTAATAGAAAGTTGGTCGATTCTCGACATTTTCAAAATCTGATATCAGTGATATGTACTCCTATTGAAGTATTTTACAATCTTTCTCCTAACACTGAGACTTCACACTTTACTCACAATGAGAATGATTTCATTGATAATAGAGAAAATAATGATTATGGATCGTTATCTGTTGCAAGGGAGTAGAGGTCGTGTTCCTTCTCTCCAGCTTTAAACAACATGCAACAATCTCGCGCCAATGTAACTCTGATACTCAAAGCATGACAGCAGACGATTCAGTTTTGTCTTTTCTCTGTTTTGCTGTCGTTTGAAACGCAGTTGCCACATCTGGATTGCGATTGTGAAAATTTCTTTTCATGTTGCCAAAACTGCCATTTGCTCTACAAGTATAAGTAATTTAGTAACTAATTTACGACGAAGAACGAGCTAAATCACAGGAAAATTTCAAGTACTGTATTTTATTTCTACAATTGCATCTCATTGTGTAGTGAATACAGACATGACTCCGTGGCGCAACGGTAGCGCGTCTGACTCCAGATCAGAAGGTTGCGTGTTCAAATCACGTCGGGGTCAAAGCAACTTTTATTTCATTTTTGACAAAAGAGAAAGAACTAAATGTTAAATTGTAAACAAATATGCACGATTTAATCATTTCTTTATTGTTTATTTCTTTGTCTTTATGTTGCCCAAATGGATAACATTCTTAAACATCATTACGCAACCCAAAACATGTTAGCCTACATTTTTTTTATACATAACACTTGAAGAGACTCGATACGTATATAGAGCATGTGAGGAAGCTCCGTGGAGGATTTTTTTTACCTGTTTCGGAGACATTAAAGGTTGGGGGCACAGATGCTAATTTTGGTATTCCCTTGTATACCTAATAGTTTTTTTTTTAAATCAGAATATGATTTATATTTCACCTCAGATAGGCGAATACTGACAAAGGACTGACGATATACTTGTTAAAAAAAAACTGTACAATCCCACTAAAGATCTGATTAAGTAAAGACAAAACATGGTTATACATCTATTCATTACGTAAATTATTATTATTCGGCTGAATAAATTGTCGAGCTCGTTCTCGATCGCTTACTGGTCTGATTACATGCTAAACAGTCTCGAGTGAGGAGACATGTAAAGAATGCCAAAAGTGGCGGCCACGGTTGAAATGATGAATATCCACAGGAGGAACCTAACGAAGATGCGTCAGATTATACACATTCACATCATTTGTAATTAATTACTATCCAATTTCAAAGTCTACCTGTCGATCACTAGAGCTACTTGCTGCCACTCTAACTTGATGACGTCCTTACGATCTTGATCGGCCAATCGGGCTTCACTGCGCTCAATGTGTTGGTAGACTTTGTTGAGCACCCGCAAGAATTGTCGCTCAAAATTGTCGACGGGCCCAATGTTGGACGGAACGCTGTTTATCAATCCGGCACTGGCGCCAAAACTTGATTCCCGGAAATAAAACCAAGCGGCGGCAACAAAAACAACAACCAGTCTTCATCAGATTGCGGTTATAAATAAACAATAGTAATATATAATAATATACAAAAATAGCAAATAACAAAAATAAAAGAGATGATGGGCGTATGACAATCGCTATAGTGTTATACCGGTGTGGCAAACTGCCGTTGCTGTCGCTCTTGAGACTGTCTCCTACATCGACGTTGAAACGCTCATTCATTTCCATTTGATTTTTCTGCTGGAATTCCTGAATAAGAAATAGGATATATGGTAATAAGTGATGAGAGAGTTGTTGAAAGCCGGCCAAAATATTCCCAATAGAAGATGGGCCATCGATTCAAATGGGGATTGAGAGACTATCATATAGATAGGGATACAATAGAAGACGGGTGACAGTTCAGGAAGTGGGATGAGTGGTAATAAAAGAAAAACGATAGTCTTTTCAAGTCTTTTTTCTTTTCTTCTTTTTTATTGATGCCCATATAATATAGTCTTGTTATTACTATACCTTGGCTTTGGTACTACAGGAACATCCTTCTGAAACGTCCAGATGAATAAAAAGTAATTTCGCCAGAACCCCAAAAACGATTTTTTTCACCAACGGTGGCACCCCTCGACCGCGCATCCCTCTGCGACAAAATTCAGGAGAAATAAAACGAAAGAAAAAATAGACAATCTTTCATTGCTTATGTATGATTGGCCAAATTGATTGAAAAAGACAAATTTTTACCTGTGGTGAATATTGAGCGTTACCACGGACAGGCCAGTGGCAAACGAGACGAGGCTGATGGTCACGCCGTAATATAACCCTAAAAGAAAAAAATTGGGAAATGAATAAGAGATAATCTCTTTCTTTTTTTGTGTGATCATTTGATGCATTTCTCGTTTGGACAATTATCTGTGTGCTCCAATAGGTAAAGAGACCCAGAGAAAAAAAGAAAAAAAAAGGAAAAAAGGGGGTAGTAGGCTATATAACCTCTGTTTTGACGAGTAGTAATAAGAGGCCAGCCGTGAATGAACCACTAAATCACATTGGGACCAAATTGCCCGTGATAAAAATCCCCTCCCGAAACTGAGATAACAAAGGCGGATGGATATGTCCCAGCCTATACGAGGGGGTGAGACGGACTGCTATATATACGTTGCTTCTGTGTATCCTGTGCACTTTCAGTTTTTAAGTCCCTCGGTTTCCTCTTATTTTTTCCCCTTTTTTTTATTTTTTATTTTTGCTATTCTCTCTCTCTCTCTCTGTCTTTATAGCAGCTCGTCTGGCCGTCGTATTCTTTGCATATACTGCGCCGTTATCTGAACAAAACACGCTGTTCCCGACTTGTCCCCCCGCCCCGCTTCCGCCCGCGCTTTCTGCCAGCCCAACAATGAGGATCGGCCGTCTCTTCTTAAGCCGAGAAAAAGCTTCCGCTTTTCTTTTATTAAAAAAAAGAAAAGAAAAGGCATTTATTTTGAAAGAAAATGATAGTTGCGGCCGTGACATTTGTGTAAGGGGAAAAAAGAGAAAAAGAGAAAGGTTGTTATTGTTACGCCGTCTGGTGCGCATTGGCGCACGCCATTGACTTCCTAATACAACCTCGCATCTGCCGACATCTGCTCCACCGAAATGCACACCAACTTCGTGATTCCGTGTCAACACAATATCGGTGGATAATAAGACACCGTCGACTATTTTTCAAGAAACAAATCGATGGAATGCGTAGGATATTTTACCTATAAGTGGAAGTTTCTCCGATGTTGGTGGCATACTCTCGCCGATAACCTGAAAACCCATTTAAAGTGTTAGTTTCTGAATTTTTATAAAATATTTATGTACACGTTCTAATGACCCTGTTAGACCGGTTTATATTTTCATATTACGACTCCGGACAAGATGAATGCTTGTGTGTACCTAATGGCAAACCCCCCAAACTAAAGCCTAGCTGTTATTTTGTTGCTGGATTACTGGTGCGACATGGGCGTACCGACTGGGAAATGGAACAGAGGGTGTCGACACACTGCATGCTAATAAATCTTGGCCGAAGGAGGGGAGAAAGATGTTAGTACGTATAGCAAATATGAGATTCTAAAAACATCCTAGGAGCATTATATACCAAATAATGTACATGAAACACTATTAGTCACGAAAAATCTTACAGGTACTTTTATGTACAGTAAACATACAGACTATATTCCTCGACAGGAAATGGTAAAGACTTAAAATACAGGCGCAAGTCATTTGTATTCTGCTCAGAGCCGTCGCTATAACGGCGGCAAAAATTGACATTCAAATGGGAAACCCCTGGGGTAAAAAAAAACGGACTCACCATAAGGAAAACTGTCATGGAGAGTAGCGTTGTGATGCCGAGAGTCACTTTCTCGCCGGAATCGGAGGGCATGTAAAACGACATCAATGCAATCCCCGTTATCAAAACACATGGCAGGATCAAATTGAATACTGTCAAAGGAGAGAAAAAAACAAAAAAGAACAAATCAAAATAGAATTTTCTTTGAAATTTTTCTATAAGCATCGTTAATGTAAATGTTACCGTAGAAGAGAGGTCTGCGCCTCAGAACAATGTGAAACGTGATATCCGGATAAGGTTCTTCGCAACAGGAATAGAACACTACATTTCGCTCGACCACCAAATCAATGAGATCCCATTCGCCTTTAATGATTTTACGAACAAACAACATCCGATCAAGTGAAAATGACTAAAATTAAACTGAAGTATATTTTAGGCTGTATACCATTTGGAACATAATTGGACAAGTCGCCTTCTTCGGCTTGATTCAACAAATTCACCTAAAGAAAAATGTCATCATTTCAAAATTGGCCAATCGGAATTGGCAAATCAAACATTTATTGAAATGAATAGGAGACTGACTTGCAAGCCGTCGTAGGTCCAACTGGAGAATTTCATGGAGCATTTCTGCTCGTCGAATGGGAAATATTCAACATTGATGCCTGAGGAGAAAACCAACAAGAAACGACGTCAATAGACGCCCCAAAAGCAGAGAATAACCTATGGAGAGGGCTATGCGGTTGGTTTCTATTGAACTGCGAAAATATCCTACCGCAAGATGATTTGAAAATGGCGGACGAGAGCCACGTGAGATTGCCGTCGTGAGTAACGATTACGTTTGTTGACAATAAAGCCGAGTTGTATTCAGAGTCGGCGCTGCATCAAGAAAAAGAAGAAAAATAAAACGCCGAGCGGATCGCGAATAAACGGAGAAAAGAAGAAGAAGAAATACGAAATAAACACTCGGCCATTAAAAGAGCTCACAAAACAAAGATATAGCTCTCCATCATTAAAATCGTGACAAACTAGAATGGCTGGCTGTGCTGTGCAATAGAAGCAGTGCGAGCGCTATAGCTCTCGCGACTATAGCTTAGTGCAGTATTTAATGTTATTTTTGCGGGAGCTGTCGTAAAAAGTGACGTACTTGTTATACAGAATGATATCCGACTTCCACACTTTGTCGGCCGGAATGCGAACCACTCGGATCCCGCCGAACTCGGAGACGTTCCAAACGAGACTGTAATCGGTCCACATCTACAATAAATTAATAATATGCGTTTGACATGTAATACAAAATGACTCTCAATTATTAGGAACGCTTGACTAAATTCTATTTTGTTCAGGGATTTCAAACGGCGAATGATCGACAGAAAATTTTTAAATCTAATCGGCGATAAAGTTGATTGGAAATTCTAATAGTTGTGTAATTAAAAGAATGCCATACCTGATTCATCCAGCAATTTGTAGTCAGAATTTGATTCCGTTCATCCTGTTGAAGAAAACCAAAAAATAGTTGAATCATTTATAAGGGAATGTGTTGGCTGTACACAAATGTTTGCGTTGGCATATTGGTTGTAAAAGCGTAATGGGCTTGGGTATATAGTAGGCTGGTACTCTTCGAAGTAATGCCAACTACGTCGTCCTTTGCTGCGGCGTTATGTGTATAATGAAGTCGGAAAATAGAAGCGCATGCAGCAGGCAACTGAGTCAGAACTGAGTGCAGTAATGCATAAATGTATATAATCCCGATGGGTTGAGCTATTCCGCAGCTATAGCCGTATTATACCGACGTGCTAGATTATATATATGGTAACATTTGATGCTGTAATGTAGTCGACACCATTCGTCTCATCTCATCTAAAGAATTCGCACGGTCTCCCGTCTCCTCCTCCTCCGTCCGCCCACCCCGCCATCCGCCCATGGCTCCCTGACTGGCTCGTTCAACTGCAATAGAGCACTACTAATCCGAGCGGCCCTCCATCTCTGTCGGGAGTGTCAGCCGAACAAAGACTCTGATGGATTTCAACGAATTTTCACCAGCAGAGGATGTGTCTAACCGTCGCCCTGCTTCGCTTGCCACTTGCCAGAGAGCAGACCGCATATGCTGCGGGTGCCCATAAATCTGGCGGGTGGGTCAGCGACATCCACTCACTCTTTCCACCCCCCGATTCCGACGCGCCCACGACTCCGCATTCTCATCCGCCGGGGCCGCACGAGTAAAAAGTCCCGATGGCTGCAGGCGGGAGACATGGAATCAATTAACATCCGTCGAGATCGCTCGTGCCCCACGCTCTCTCCAACAGGAGCGAAAAATAAAGAGCCCGACTTGGCGAAACGGGCGGCAACTTTCGTGTAAGTTAAAAAAAAAGAAAAAGGATGGAAAAATCGAACAAAGTGAAGAAGAAGAAAAGAGAAAAATGAGATATCTGCCACCACTGCTGATGCGCTACACTGCATATAGTGCATACCATCTAAAAGACAACGTCAAGATCTGAGGGGAAAAGGGGCTGCTGGCATTGGAACAAAAAAGGCGGAGATGATAGGACGAGAGCCGGACAAGAGAGCTGGAAGAATCGCTAGCAATCAGCACTCACCACGTCGATGATTTGAGTCAGAGCCAATCCAAATGTGATGTTTAATGGTTCGGCGGCGTTTCGGGAAGGTCGCACCGAACGGTCGTAATTCGCCATCAAATGCTGGATCTGCCGGTGCATACAGTATTATACAGTATATATTTCACATCAATCTCCCAACATTTTTCCATTGAAAAAATTCATCGAACCCCCCAAAAAAAACATTTAATGAAATTCTTAGAATATATTAAATTACATTTAACAGGTTTGAGCTATGAGCCTATGAGAGACATGAAAATTAAAGTTTATATACCAAACGGTACTCGTGAGACACGATGGGGCGAATGTATTCACCGTCATCTCCTTGGTTACCTATTCAAATTCAAATGTAACAAATTAGTAAGCCAAAGATCACTGACGTAATAAGATTTCTGTGTTGGCTCATCTCGCATTTATTCGATGAAGCTCATTTAAAAAAAGAAATCAAGATTTGTTTCCGCTTTTCGTTGCGTAACGCCCGTACAAGACCACTGCTTAACCGTTCATCCTTTTGTCAAGCTTTTTGTATAGAACCAGGCAGACTTGTATTTACGTATCCTTTGATAATGATATTAGAGTCGGAAAAAAGGCAAGGGCCTGAAAGCATTAGATTACAGCGACTCCATTACACGCTTATTTAGAATCTTAAGGAAACAGACTATAGTTATTATAACACCCCTCGCACACACACACACACCGGAAAGAAAAGTATAACCAACAGTCAACCAGTCAGTCATGAGAGCCAATCTGGCGTTTGCCACGTTTGCCACGCTAGTCTGCTGTGTGGGGCCAAATGGAGGAAATCCCTTTTCCAAATCCTTTGGCTCTTCGCCTTAACTAATACCCGAGAAAAAAAAATACCCAAGCGAATCATCCGAAAAGAAATGCAGCAGCCATTTATTTATGTAGGGTGTGTGCTGGCCGCTGGTGGGTATTTATATTGTAATGTGGTCTGTTTTTATTTTATTTTATTTTATTTTATTTTATTTATATTAGTGCGTGCAGTAGTAGTGTGTATGTAATAATATTTCTCAGACTACTACAGGCCCCATGTCGATACTAAACCTGGAATAGCAAGGACCGTCACGAAAGCTATCCAAATCCTTTGCGCCATTTTGCGGGATCTCATCGCATTAGTGCAACTCCATTGGATTGGCGTGTGCTGGTGGCGGACGAAAAATCCTTTCTCGGCTGGCGGGAGCTCTCCACGGCCACTCTTCTTACGTCATCTGAATGGAAAATCAACAATTGAACTTTTTCTCTTTGAAAATAAATAAATCTATACCAAAATATAATCATTAAAACATCGTCGTTTCCCCCCAACTTTTTTTTTTATAGAACAGCATCGTCAAAATCTTCACTGAGATGTTGTGGGAGTCGCTATAGTTTAGTGTTCACACGCTAAATCTTGTTGTTGTTTGTGCACGAAAAATTTGAGACGAAATGGATGTGCTGTGCGCGGATTCAATGTTAAATTGTGCTGTGTGTGAGTGCTGTAGGCCTGCGCTGCATGGGCCTATGCTGTGCATTATTATTTTGGGCCAGCGGGAAAAGAGGATTGAATACAAGTTTATGACTGTGGGAACTCCGTCTGGCACTTTCGCCTCTCGTCTGTATTACAAGTACGTGATCCATCTAAGCTTCTCTGACGGCTTTATTTGTATTAGGCCACCCCAACTGACCGCACAAAACCATATCCCAGACTGTGTAGGGAAAAAGAGTGCTGCCGGCGTGAGAGTGCTGGCGGGGGGTTGACCAGATCGTAGACGATCTGTGCGCTATCTATGATGACGTTTCAACATGTGAGCACCAGCCTGCCTCGAGACCAAATTTGACCTTTTTTTTGGGTTATTTTTACTACGCTCCGCGCAAATGTATAACCCCATTTGGTGTACATCTAGAATTATAGATATGCACTTTTCTATTTAGCTCTTCTATTCGTTTATTTATACCTCAGTTGAGTGCTACAGTCCATCGATCGATAAATACACACCCACAGTTGGAAAAGTGCTCAGTATTTTGTTGAACAATAATTTTGTAGACTGACGTCTATTAATTATCACAGAGACTTTCCAAATGATATTCAGTCACAACAGGAAATTTCCGCGTGATGAAGCAAACGCATTTTTTATTGAAATTTTATGCGATCAAAGAGAAATGATCGATTTTGACTGAATCATTTTAGAATATTTGATGAATCGGAGTCGCATAGTTGGGAAGACACTGTGTATCAGTCACTGCCGCCGAGTTCGACCGAATTTGACCGATCTATGACGTGTGACCGACTGGCGTCAGAATTTCAGAAGGAAAATCGGAACGATTGCTAACCAAGGCGTGAAACAATGTATCCGGCGGGAGGGGTCGATGAGGAGAGGGTGCGATACATATCAGTTGGCCAAGATCAATAGCGCGGATATCCAAAGAATGGAATTTGATTCGGGTGAGGATCCTACAATAACCAATGTATTATGTACGGATGACTGTTGACTGTATACCGTACATGCAAAACTGCTTAGCTTCATTTTTTTGTGCTGCTGTGATGTCGCAATAGCGTTTTCGATTGTGTAATGAGTTAGAAAAACCGCGAGGACAAATGCTATTTGAAACGATGGGAGGTCTTGAGGAACTTCGCTTGGGCAACTCTCCTAGCGCATCTCCCATCGTGTCGTAGCCTACGCCGGGCTGGACTGCGTGCTGCGTGCGCCGTGGCTGCGAAATGCCACGAATGGAGCAACTGGGACGGAGCGGAATAATAAAGATAAAGAAACTCAAACGACTAGGGGAGACGAGAGCAGGAGGGAGAGAAGGATCTATAGGATCCCCCCAAAAAAAGAGAAAAAAAAGAAGAAAAGATAGAGAGGGAGAAAAAAAGACGGTTGTCGGAGAGAATAAAAGACGGGAAAAGAGAATAGCCCCGGCTAAGAAAGACTCCCATCGGACGATGGATCATCAAAATCAACGGTGCCTTACCCGATTTTGACAGCTTGCTTGCGCTATTACCTATATCTCCTCTCTCTCTCTTTCTCTCTCTCTCTCTCTCTCTCTCTGGCCACTTGCTTTTAATAGCCATCAAAGCTGTATCGACCAACGAGAAAGTATAAGGCCAGACTATAGAGTATAGACTCTGGCCGGCCGGCTCGCGAGGCCGACGCCACTGAAGTACACATAATAAGTGAAGAGTCGTCACGAGTTTCATTCTTTCTCCTCCGATTTTATATGCCGAGTAACTTATTCTGATTTGATCTCAAAATAGGAAGACTATCAAGATGTAGGGGCTGCGTCTACGTAGTACAGCAGTCTGGTAACAAAAAAAGTGGGGAGAAAAGTTGTTTGAAATTTCTGTAGAAATCGTATTGCATCAGCCGCTTGGAAGGAATTTTAGAAATAAATTCAACTTGATTTTTTAATCGCCCATTATTTCTAAACGTAATTTTCATCACATCCAAATAATGGACAAGAAAGCCAGCATATATCGCATTATCGCCATAATAATCTGATATCAATTTCTTATTGTAAACTATTGATTTGATTCTTTGTAAACATTTAACGCTTTGCTATGTTTGAATTCACAGTTTTTTAAATTTACAGTCAACAGTATAATTTCAAATGATTCGTTTACATAAGTATAGAGTTGCGGTTCAATTTTCATCTAGAAAATACGGTATACCTATAGGCATAGCTAATCAGATAAATCTTTGTTACTTGACGTTTCCCTTTGCGGTCTCTCCTTCATCTAAACACGAATAAAAGAATCAGCGCAGTATTTTGTTCTTTGCTATTTTTATTTCCTCTTGTAACCGAGTAATAAGGGGGAAAAATAATAAAGACGAATCATACAAAACTCGGCTTTCTTCCTTTTCCGCCAACTCGCTACAACAACAAGGGTCTTCTTCTCTTTCCGGGTCTTTCAATTTTTTTTTATAGACTGAAAAGTCTTGCAGTGCTGCAGCAGCACTCAGCGCTATATGTCCCGACGACCGCCGGCCCATTAAACAACTAAATACGCTACAGTACCCAATTATCGGGTATTTGCGCTGCTTGTTCGGGAGTCACGCTAGCTGATGATGATCGACTGTCAAACTCCCTCTAACTGATTTTCTCTAACCAGGCGTAAAACAACCCCGGCCTCGTTCACATTATTCACCCCTGACATTTTTTTTTTGTTAAATTTCTGGTTGTATAAGATTGAATATTCGATTAAAGGACTGAAGAAAAAAAATACTCTGCTATTTTGGAATCCATTAAAAGTTATGAAATCATTTTATAATTTATTACATATAGATAATAGCTACCGTATCAGAATGATTGATGATTGCTGTTTAGTAACCTGCAGTAACTAATCCGAGTTAAACGTTATTATTTATGCGCAGTGTCCAAACTGTCTGTTATTACTTATTAGTGTGGAATCTAATGTAATTGCAACATCCTGCCAGTTAGTTTGGTGACGATAGAGAGAGGGAGAGATTTACTAAAGGCGGAAAAAGACCTCCGCCGCGTATCCTTGTACAAAACAAAAGAAGAGAGGGAGACTCTTTGGACAATAAATCTCAATCACAACACTGGACTGTTACAGGCGCATCCATTCTATCGTGTTGTGCAGCTTGTGTTCATCCCTCTGTTTTTTGTTTCGATGCTTTTCTCGGTGTAAAAATAGTAGAAATCTATTGGTGATGGGGTACATAGCACTGCAGCAAGGGAGAGGGAGGAACTGAATCATCAATCGAATAGATGTCTATCCGGATTGTCACGAACGACATTAACTTGGGTATACACAGACAACACAAAAAAAAGGGGCGGAAGCGCTTCTGAACGACAGAAAAAAGAAATTAAAAAATAACATGAGGATAAAGATACGTAAAAAGAGAATGAAGCTAACGATGTTATGCCAACTCTATTTAACACTTCATAGCCTAACGCGGTCAGCTTATATTATGATACAAATAACAAGATGAATGTGAAGAATATGAATAAACTAAAGAAACTTTATATATTTTTTTTTTCTATTTAATAAATTAACCCTTAAACACGAGGCCGAGGGTTTCTTTTGAAAAATTGCGGTCGAATGTTTCGCGGGAAAAAAGTGGAAACAAAAATAAATCGACCATCATTGTTTTTTTGTTGGAACGGTGTTTAGCAAACTGCTACTACAAACGAAACACAAGAACCCCCCATCAGTATATTATATAGTTGTCTAGGCTAAACCAATTGAAGAAAAGATTAATGATAACTTGCCTTTTGTCCGTGCCATCGTAATGATCGATGAAGCAGAAATAGTGGAACAAAAAAAAAAAAAAGGTTCTACTGCGTATGATGTAGGTATATTTAATGTAGACTGTATTCGATATTTATAGGCCCATATCTACGGTCTTCATCTCGTATATCAGAAATCTGTATTTGTAAATAAATTCAGAGAGAGCCGATTGCATCGTCTTTTGACATCCCCTGTGTCAATATTTTCTCTCCGCAATCGTTTGGTTGACAATCGCCGCTCGTGTGGACGAAGCGTGAAATCGCGCCGTCAAGAACATCAACCCAGAAAAAGAAACTGTCACCCGTTTTCTGCTGCTGTCGTTCAGGCAACGACTGTCATAGATTTCGCCCGTCTACTATATTTGAAAACAATCGAGCAGAGCATTGCATTGCATCGCATCAAATTTGGATCGAATCACATCACATCGCATATCGAATCTGAATGTTCCGGTGAATAAATTACGAACCCATATCTTAAACGGAGAAGTATTATATAGATATGGGCACTGTTTAGAAGAAAAGATTCTTTTTTTCTACATCGGTGGCGTATAGAACGGGAAGAGCTATAAGTCATATCCAGATCCAGTGAGAAGTGCAGCAACAGTGGCTATATGTAGCACGAGCACGTCTCTTGATTTTTGTTCATTCCATCACTCTCCTATACCCGGGTTAGCTTATGGTATATTGGCCTTCGTTTCATCTATATGAATGCCAACCTTGTTCTGTCGCAATTCGCAAGCTCTAAATTAATAGGACTCAATGGGCTCGTAAGTTGGGAATCATGCGTCCTACGTTCCTACGAATTCTTCTAGTCTTTTCTGAGAATTTTTTAAAAGCCTATTTTTGTAACTATTTTAGTTGATTTTGTAGTTGTATATTTGATCTGTGACAAGATTTTTTTTTTCGGTTTTATTCACAAATTTATTGATAGGATGCCATAACAGATATTAAAAACTATGCGCTTACCGCTGTAGACTACATTATAATTTAGCTTAGATCATTTTCAGAAAAAAAGTTGCTATGTAATAATATCCTCAAGTTAATCTCTATTACTGCGTATTACTGCTACCCTCGAACAGACTAATTATCAGATATAAGGCTCAACATGGATTGAGGTACCGTTGCTGTCCATGAGTTCACAGATGCAGTAAAGATATTTTATTAACTGCTTTTTTCTTGGAAATCACGTAGAATATTACGTACTATAACAATCTACTTACGATCTCTTTACGATGATCTTACATGCCTTTTAATCTTTTAATGTTGAATGTATTTTGTATAGTAGTAAATCTACTGCCACAAATACTTTTATCTTTCTTCTGATTTAATTTCGTATCAGTAAAAATTGCCGATAGCCATTGACAACTTATTAGCATAAATTTTTCAGAAATAACACTCGGAAATCAATTTCAAACCAAAGGAACACTTTTAATAATTAAAATCAGAAATGGATATTCGTGTACGAGATTTGAAGAGAAAATGAAATACTTACGATTAGAAGTAATATTGATGTAAAAGTTGAAAGACGTATAAGCCAGTACCAGTAGAACAGTTCAGAATCTTAAAAGAGCTTGAGCCTAGGTTGTCTTCTTTGCGGATGTCCACAAGATCGCGTGCACTCTGCACTGAAGCTGGTCGTCGAGTCTTGTCCTTATTCTCGACCCTCGTCCTCTCCTTTCGACTGAAAGTGGCCTGCGCTCTTTGGATCTCTCCCAGAGGTTCCATATTCCTTTTCCCATCACTTTCCTATGATTATACGTCTCTCCCTTTTTAACAAGCGAACGGTGTGAGATGCTGTAACAGACCTACGTGAGTAGCAGGCGCCTTTGAAAATAGCTTAACGGTCGTCTTACCTCTTACGCAACGGATGAAAGTTTCCATTGTTGGAGTATGCAATTTAGCAATTTCTATAAAATTTCGAGAATTTTTCTGGTTTTGTGGACAAAATATAGAAAAGGTTTGGGAGTTTCAGCGTCTTTATTGAACGGCGCGATAAAGGTTTATTATCTTTTTCTCCTCCGTCGTCCTCTGTAACCGCTAGATTCTTTATAGGATTCCTTATGCAGCAAACATCGAAAGAAAAATGTTAATTTTCTCATTTGTTGTCATGAAGGGTGAAGACAAGGATTAGTGTGGTTTGGTGTTGGTTACGAGTTACGACCTAGGCCTATATGCTGTCCCGCACCCAGATGGAAATCAGCCAACATTACGATATCAATGACTTTGATCTAAATCTAAACTTTTTGAGACAATTACCTACAGCTAAGCCTATATTGCAAAAACAGCTAAATGTGTAACTTGAAATTTTACAAAAAGGCCAGCGATATTCTGACGTTTTTTCTTACTTAGTCCTAACCAAGAATCTGATACCACTCTGAGAACAGGCTGTAAAAGGGGTGTCCGACTCTTTTCGCAGTGCAATTCGGGAAAAATGGAAAAAATGAGAAAGCCGAGAAAACCTTTTTTCCCGACGTTTCCGGGGTTATCTCATTTTTCCCCTATTTTTCTTATTTTTCCCGTTTTTCTCATTTTTCTATTTTTACCGAGTTTTCCCTCAGTTTATCGGATTCCTTTGTTTTTCTTGTATTTCCAAAGACTGGAAAGTGTCAAACAATCATAATTTTAGGTTTTTTTCACGTTTGACATAAGAGAATGACTGGAACATATAGAAATAATGAACCCCGTAGTCTAATACTAGGAAATCTGTCCGCCATGATCGTGTAAAAGATGCGGGCGCCACGGACAGATTTGGCTTAAAGTCTTCAATAAAAAATAAGTTATTTACTAGAAAACAGTCTGATCAAATTCGTTCATATTTGATATAGTAACGTGAGATATAATCAGTTATTAACGTTTTAATATATATTTTATTTTTATTACCTGTTTTAAAAATGCAACTATATTTTTGAAGTATAATTCAAAAACTTCATTTAATTGGAAAATCTATTTTGTTCAATACTCTACACTGTCTGAAAGAAGTTAAGGACGGAAAGTTCTCGTTAGCATATATGCGTTATCAAAAATTTAATTAGATTAGAATAGTTTAGTTGGCTTTGTGGTTAGAGTTTCAAGCTTAAATCAATATATTATGTTACATGTTCGGGGCCGGACAAGAACACAACTTTTTTACCAAGTAGGCTGCGTAAATTTAAGTAGTTTGTAATATTTTAAGTGAAAGGGAAAACATTAATTAGAATTAATTATTTTCGGATGCGTATTTAAGTTTTAATATTACCCAAAGCAGAGCTATAGACTCCTGGTCTCTTCACGGCTGTATTGGCTTCCCTATCCCGCTTTTAGGGTAAAAGTATTTTTGATTGATTGAATGATTGAGAAAAGAATGGAATCGATGTAAAACTGCTGGGCTTGGTTGGCTATCGATAGTTGAAGTTCGAAAAAAAAAAATTAATGGCCAGAAGAATAGCAGATCTCCCTTGTTTTTTCAAATCGGCCGCTAGATGGCGTGGAGAAATGACGTCTGTCAATGGCGAAAATCTTCAGAAAATGTCGAAAAATTTCCAAGATTTTCAATTGCCAATATCTCTGCTAATAACCGTTTAAAAAAAAAACGGGGCGAGATGTCTCTGGAGGGGGCAAAAATCTTTCATCCTGAAAAATTAGATTTTTTTTTAAAGGTCTGGTTTGCCCGAAAACTGATGTCAAAAATCAGAAAAACACTACAATTTTTTATTAAATAACTTAAAAACTATGCTAGCTAGAACATTGCAGATTTCACCATTGGGTTTTCCGTAAAATTCTGCACAAAATGGTTTATACGAAGACTGGCTACGATGCCTTCGTCACCCTTTTAAAAAAATTGTAAACCCGCAAAACCCCCAATTTTGGCCTGATTGAGTGGTGGACTCAGTGTTAAGATTGACGTCTTCAAATTCATTTTTAATTATTTTAAAATAGAATAAACAAAAATAAGTAATTTTTAACAACTTCAGCAAAACAAAATATATTTCAAATTATTTTTTGCAAGTGAAGAACTTGAACTTGCTCTTCAATTGTGCCTTCCATTCCATTACTATTGAGTGCACATGTATAGAGCTGTTCGACATCATTTTTAACATGTGTTGCCATCGTGGCAACGCAGCAACTCATGTGTTTTCTGTCTGCTACGAGTGACTTGTGTAGTTCTGCGAAATATGATTTTTTTTTAAATAGTGATAGAAAAGGGGGTTGTTTAGAAGTTATGATGTGTTTTCTTTATATATTAGTTCGTTATAGTGTTAGTGTTTAACTATGTCACTGTCTAATTATGCCAGTGGACTTAGTATTGAGGCCAAAACACGTTATTTGGGAAAGTTACCAATGTTTATCAGTGATTGTCCATTTCACATACGCTGTATATATTTCGTAATTTTTAGACAGATTGTACATATAAAAAATTGTCCTGTACATTTTAGACCCCTAGTCCCACATAGCCCCGGTCTCCCCTACATCCGAGCCAAGCGAAATGTTGCGCTTGACCGACTAGCCTTCGAGGAGCGTCGACAGGGACCGTCGGAGCCATTTGACGATTTCTTCATCGGATTGCGTCGTCTGGCGGATGCGGCTGATTTGTGCGGAACATGCTCAGAGACGAGACTCATGACACGCATTATTGCTGAAACCCGGGACTCGGAAACAAAAAAGAAGTTGTTGGCCACCATCCCGTTTCCTTCATTGCAAGCAAAAGTCAACATCTGTCGTAGTGAAGAATCAGCACGGGCAAAAGAACGCACCCTCAGTGGACAATCGGGAATGGCAGCTATATCAGCAAAGCAATTTCAACCAGACCGTCGTTCATCCAAAGGTGACTGCAGTTCGTGTGGCCGGATATCTCATGCCCAGGGGGAATCTTGGCCAGCAAGCGGCAAGTCATGCCACACATGTGGTAAACCGGATCATTTTTATCCTAAATTCCCTAATCGAGAAAAGGATAGAGGCGGAAAGGGCGTTGGCATTGGCGCTAAATCCAAAATGGCGCACATCATTATCGGAAATTTTCAGGCACTTCACAAGCGTCGTGTATCTCCTACCATCTCATTGTAGGTGCTGAAGGACAACGGTGATGGAGCGGTGACGCTAACCAACTTCATTCCGGACCCGGAGCTGAAGTGAGTGTGTGCGGGAAAGACATCATGGTGGCCATCGGGTTATCTGAGAAACAGCTGTCAGCCTCGTCTTTTGATTTGGTAATGACCGACCGTTCGTCCTCTCTGTTGTCGATTGGGCAACGGGATCTCTCAGTGCGATACGGTGACCGATACACCCGCATAACGGCCGTATTTTGCCCGAGATTAACGGAATGTTGTTATGCCGGGTAGACTGCATCAGTTTGAACATTTTACATCAGGATTACCCGAAACCATCGGTAGCTTCGGTGGCAGCAGCGGACGTTTCATCACTTTCGGAAGCTATAGAAACCCTTACCTGGCGGCCCCTTTCTTTGTGCAGTTTCGTGTGGAGTTTATATCCCGATGGAACCCAGTGCGGAGCAAATTTCTCTCATCGAAACGGCCATTGCAGCAGAGTTTGAGACGGTGTTGAACCAGAAGGATGAGCTCCGCCAAATGGTGGGCCCTTGTTGGATAATATTATCCCCTTGTTTGATAATATAGTTACAGAAAAAGTGATTGTGCCAGTTAGTGAACCATCGGATTGGGCAGCTCCGTTAGTAGTGATTCGCGGCGCAAACGGGAAAATCAGGTTATGTGTTGATTATACCTTGACCGGACGCGCTATCGCGCACTCCGGTAAACGGGACGTGGCGGAGGACGAGTGCATTGGAACGGAGCTGGCATTTTCAGTGTACAACGTAGCCATCCAGGGCGTCAATACCATCATTGACCCTGCAGACGACGCAGCTTCATCACCCCATCTACAGGACACACTGATTGAGGAGTTACGGACAGAGGCTGCAGCAGATCCCCAGTATGCTGATTTGATAGCGGTGATCGAGACCGGATTTCCGACCAACCGGACACACACTTCACCGCATCTCCGGCAATATTGGTCTATCCGATAGCAGTTGTCGACAGATGGCGATATCGTGTTATACGGATCACGTCTCGTGATTCTATCCGCTTCGTGCCGTGGTATTCTAGCAAAATTGCACTCGTTGCATCAGGGGATTGTGAGGACCAAACGTCGAGCGCAACAGACTGTGTATTGGCCAGGGATCTCCAATAACATAATGATGCTGGTGGAACGTTGTGACATCTGCCAGGAACGATTGGCTAGCCAAGCTCAAGAACCATTACTGGCGAACCCATTGCCGTCATACGTTTTTGAGGATGTATCGGCAGACTCATTTCAACACGGATCGTTGCATGTGTTGGTCTATGCCGACCGATTGTCAGGATGGCTGGTGGTTCATTAGTGGCGCCACTATCTTACGGCCCGGGAGGTGGTGCAGGCGGATACATACTACTACTGAACATTGGATCGATGGAATCTTCAATAATTTTGGCTTTTCCATACTAGATTTTTCACTTATTAGAACAATAAGTCTATCGCTTTAACTGGCCAGTCAAATATCTAATAAGGTTTTTGAGTTTCCGGTTCTCTTAACCGCCATTCTCGCAGAGCGCCTCGCGCCCTACTGACTTATCGTTATGTTTCCCCTCCCCCGTTTTCATCAAGGTTGCCTAATAAAAACCACGAGTGGGGTATTAAGTTTTTATCCGATTTCATTGAAATTTGATAAAGTTATTGGAAACATATAACTACACATACTGTCAAAAGGTAAAAAAGAAATATATAGTAGTTAATTTTATATATTTTTTTAGAAAATTTTAGGGTCCAAAAAATTGGTTTTTCAAGTGGTGGGGTATATACAAAATTTTTTGTTCATTCATACTTTGGATTTCGATTTGTTTTTAGGAAACACAATCCAATTCCAAAGGTTGCCAAAAAAGAAAAAAAAACCCTAAAAGTGGGACAGACTATGCAGGCCGTCATCAACAATTTTGTGGAGTTTTTAATAAAAATAATTTTAATTTAGTGCCAATGCGCCTCCGGTCAGACAACGGCACGCAGTTCGAAGCGGGCCTTTTTCAAGCGGCACTGAAGTGCTTGATTGTAGTATGGGGCAACTCTACTCCTCATTACTCCCAAAGCAATGGGCACGCGGAAGCAGCTGTAAAAACCGTGAAAGAGTGGTAAGTACTGAAGCTAGCTCCATCAGGGGATTTATCGTCGGAAGAGTTCCTTGCTGGCGTGCGTGCTGGAAACGGGATTGTCACCGGCTAAAATTGTATTCGGCCATCAGCTCCGGTCAATGGTGCAGCCCGCCCATCGATCTTCCTACTCCAATCAATGGAAAGAAGTCATGGCCGCGCGGGAGCGTCAGGTGGAAGCAGATGTGAACACAAAATTCCGCTATGACCTATGATCGCACTCGCTGCCATCGTTACCTGTTGTTGCACCAGTATGCGTCCAAGATCCGAAAACGAAGTTATGGAGCCACAGCGGAGTATCGTTGCGGTCGGAAAATACCGGTCCTATCGGGAAAAATTTGCCAGCGGCAGTGTGCTTCGGCGTAACAGGCGGTTCCTCCGCTTGATGGTTTCAACAAAGATCGAGAGCGGGAGCAGTGATACATCCACGTCATTACCAGTAGACGTTCACAACGCAAAGGCGGACGTGGAGGTACCAGGGAAAGAGCAACCCCGGATAGACCTTAAGCAATTTTACGCCAAACCACCCGAACGCGCAAACCGCGCGTTATGTTCTCCATTTAATTATCATGTTCCTATGCTGCTATACGTCACAGTTATGTATTATCATATTTCTGTCTTGTTCTGTTTAGTTATGTCAATCACATGTTTACTCTTTACCACACTCAGGTATCCTGGTCGGCCGTACACGGAAGGGATACCGACCGTCGGTTCGGGAAGAGTTTTTATGTTCTGTAGGCAATGCTGTATGCAGATACAGATGTCGCGGCGATCGCGGCAGCTGATGGAGAAGCTGAGAGGCGGCATTCGGGCTCACAACCCATCGCAGCAAGGTCTTACCTTCCATGTCCGTTTCAGTTATTGCATTTACATTGTGTTCTAATAGTATTGCGTTTATACAATATACCAAGATCTCACAAAGACTAAAAAACATGAACCTCTTTTTTCTGCCCCACGCGATATATCCTGTCGCCAGCTTGCGCTTCAACTTGGGAATTCCAATACTGGTCCGATAAAAAGAGATGGTTGGCTGGCACCAATGAGATTAAGTCCGGTTCCTCCTGCCAACAAGGACACTAGTAAAACCTGAAATATAAAATAAGAATAAAAAATCTATGAAATCTATTTATAAATATTAAAATTTACGGGTGATCTTTTCGTCGATATTTACATTTTATCAGTGGAAATCTTTGTTCTCGTTCGGCTTGAGGTCATACCAGGAATAGTCTTGAATGGGATAACTAGCCGGCGTAAAGTGGTGCGCATAGATGGCGAGCATTGCCGTCCATTGGGAAAAAATTACAACTTTTTCCTTTTTGTCAATGATGTCCTGGACATTTTGCAATTTGGGAAATTTATAATCATTTATAATTCAATTTGGAACTGACATAACTTTGGTCAAAGACGGGATTTTCTGGCCCAAAGATTTTCGACAAAACTTCCTTTGGATTTTCTTTTGACATTTCCAGAATGGAGTTTGCATTCTTTGCCATTCCTTCCTCAGCCCAAATCCATTCGAAGTCGGTTTTAGCCAACATGGTCCCAATCAAAGCCGGGTGGGAACAACATTGCCGTAGACGAAGAAGAAGTACTAAGACAATCTGTTGAGGATTTTCACCCTGTTCGTAAAGAAAAAAATTGGCATTTAACAATTTTAGCAAGGTAAATTAAAAGTGACTCTCAAAATTAAAATTTATTTACCGAAATTTTACGTAAATAATGAAGAGTAGATTTTGATAAACTTCTATTTCTTCTTTTGATATTTTGATTGACACTTTATGAATGTGCATAAGTAAAATGCAATAAATTAATTTAACCATTATTTTTGTTTTGGCGTATAAATTTTGTATGCACCTTTTTCGGCATCGGAATCAGAGGCAAATCTGTTTCCTGGATTTTGTCGTCCTTCATGCGACGTAAAACAACCGTTTCAACGAGAAGTTTGAGGCACTCCCCGTCATAGTCAATCCACTGGTTAAAAATAAAAACAAAGTTTCAAAGAAGAAAAATTAAATTGTTGTTTACTCACAGAAAGATCGTCAAATTGCTAAGCTCGTAAAAAGCAGAAGTAAGCAAATAGATCTGTCTTGTTATTTTGTAAAGGGGTGCCAGTAACGGCCCATCTCCTTTATGCTCGTAGAAGACAAATAGCACTACAGAGCTTCGTTTGATGATTTTGAATTGTGTGTGCTTCATCCAGCACAACAGGATCGAATTCAATCTGAGTCAATATTGACTGACGAATGAGTTCCGGCCGTGTAAAATCACTAACAGGTTTTGAGTAAGTACCAGTAATATCTTCACGGCCACAATGTTTTATCTCGAAAGCAACAATCTAAAACGATAGATTTATAAATATATATTCTTCACTGATCATTAAATTTTTTAATCTGTTTACCCAATAAGTGGTCAGCGCCACGCCACACTCGTGTAGTGTCGCTTCAAGCTGTTTTTGTCCTTTCCCGTGGAAAGTAGCAACGGTCTGCGCCTTGCAATGCTTATTTCAAGTTCCAGTTTCCACTGCCCTAAATGGACAGAAGTAATAAAATTTAAACAAATTAGGATTAAATAAAAATCAAATAAGATACGAACCTAGAACACTTGTGGGACATACCATCAGCGTTACGGATGATTGTTTTATCCATTTAGGAAGCTGAACGGAAGGTGTATCAGATAGAGCTGACATGGCCTCTTTATGCTTTGCAATCAAAGCTATAATGCAAAGTGACTAGCTACAATACTATAGCTATAATTCAAACAGTTTATCTAACGAACTACGTTGTAACGTTGGTGAGTTACGGCCAAGATAAAAAAAACGTAACTGTCCTTGCTTTGCCCTCTATCCTCTATTCCCATAACCATGGCCATTGGCCCCTCCCCCATGACATTGGAAAATATTTCGTTGGGCAGTTACTGTTATATTGATCATTAAAATAGTAAAGTTCACCTAACCGTTAAGTGGGTAGTCAACCAATCATCAATCCCTAATATTTTAACAATTTCATTTGTTAAGAAAATAGGAAAACAATAACCAACGACATTTGATGTATTGGCTTAACGTTGGGAGCCAAAACGTTGATGACCTTGAAGGCCCTCTATTTCCGAACTCCAACCATGACGGTGGAATAGATTTCTTTTCATCATAAAGTGTCATCATAAAGTTTTGATGAGAGCGCAAGCAGCATAAAACGAAATACTTAATCGATACTTAATTGCGGAAGAAACCAGAATCTTGACGTAATGGTGATTAAGCAAACCTCGACCAAATTATAAACTAAGGGAAGATATATGAAAACTTTTTTCTTGGTGATCATTTCTAAAACATTAAGCGGTTGGGCACCTAAAATCTGTGATTTATTTAAAATATCCCTTCACAGAGAAAAGAATGCGGTAAGAGAAAATATTATTTCGCTGTGTTTACAAATGACAGACTTGCTCACTATATTCCAGTGGCCATTGGTCATCATCAGTAACATGGGTAACGTAGGCGAACACGTAGGATCACAGCAACATGAAAAAACCTGCTCGCCCATTAGTCTATTAAAAACATTCTAGAAGCAATTTTTAATTTCGATATTTTGTTACTGACTCATTTAATCCTAATATTTTTTCAATTATACTGAGCTTTATAATATTAACTCGTTAAAGAAAATCATGTTAAAATAAGGCAAGGTGTAACATCAGTGAACGCCCTATTTAACCTGTACCAAAATTAGGACGAAATTTGCATCAAATATCATATCCATCGATGTATCAATTACCATCTATCAATCAAAACAATCATCCATCATTCCATTCTTTTATTTATTATTGTCCTTCATTCATCATCATCGATCAATTCACCATCATCAATAAATTCATATAACAATTGATATCATTACTATATCTCTCAATTACCATATTTATCAATCACCACATCCTTATTACCATATCCATCTCCCACAACAGATCAAACAGCGGACTGAAGAATGTGGCTGAACATAGGCTGCGCATTATCATCCGTGTGATTAGAGACTACAAATAGGTGAATTTACACCATATGTCATCTTACACAACGGAAAAAAACAGCGCATCAAACAGCTGTGACCACACATATGCTGCGCATATAATCCAAGGAGATCCGATTTGAATTGGTTTGAGGCAGAGTCCACAAACCCGGTCATGTTTAACCCTCAGCCCAGGCTGGACCGGGACAATACAGAGACATGAAAAATACGGAGGAAGTCATCCGACACGGAAAAGTAAATGTCGTGCAAGGTGTACGGCCCGAAAGCTACAATAAGCGCTGTAATCGTCCTGTACAAATTAGTAAGAAGCGTTTTTATATTGTGACACACGTGATGACGGAAATAATAGCAATACCTATGAAGAAATACCAAATTTTGCACGGAAAAGACGAAGAAGGTGAAGATGAAGAAGGGGAGGGAAAAGACGGAGATGGTGAAGATGAAGAAGAGGAGGGAAAAGAAGAAGAAGGTGAAGATGAAGAAGAGGAAGGCGGGTGGGATCCTGCGATTGACAGGATCGACGGATCCCAAATCTGGTTTGAAGATGACGAGGAGAAGGATTACCATGAGGAGCGTAACGTAGAGGGTGATGATGAAGAGACGGTGTTATTAGATCAGAATGAGGAAGAAAGGGGGATATAAATGAAAAACACATTAAAATGAATCGGTAATTGATAAATAAAACCATAAACAAGTAAATACGCCAAAAAATGTCGACTTGCCAGCAGAATATACATAAAAACTCATATTTATAGGACGAAGTCGGAAAAAATATATAACCTGGAGGAGACATGAGACTGGGGCAGTATGGTTCGGCTTTGTACGCAGAACAACAGATAGGAGAAGGTCAACCGAAAGAATTAATTAGGCTTAGAGAGCTAGTAAGGAGGACAACAAGCTGAGTATCTGCAAAGAAAATTATTCATTGCGGTTAGTGACTACATTCTCCTGAACCCTTACTCTAGCTATCTATGGGTCATACACAATCATTGATCATCAAAAATACCTGTGAAATCTAGTCAAAGATAGGTACAAATCATTTGCAAAGCTTTTTTTCCTTTGGTAATAGCCAGTCATTATCATAATCAACTAAAGTCACCACACTGATGGGAAAAGAGAAATAACAAAAACACATTACAGATTTTGATGGAAAATGTCTACATGGAATGCAGCATTGAGACTAGGAGGCATACTCGAGAATTTATCAAAGAGACAACAACCAAGGTTTGAACAAATTTGGACCGCTCTACTCTTCATAATTAAAGCCCCCACTCTCCCACCATTATCAAAAACTTAATTAAAAAGATTTTATACCTTTTAAACTGTAACGTCAACAATTTTGATAAAGTTGGATGAGATACGACGATCAGACATTTCGTTTTTTTTTTTTTACATTTCAACTTTGTAGTCTTTTTCCTAGACGAAGCTGCCAGATAATCAATCATCATGTCATATATGAGTTGGAACTCTTCTGTCACTTATAAGGCCATGTAAAAAATGTCAGCTAAGCACAGTGTCATACATGAAATCCATTGAGTACTTACAAATTTGGGCCACGATATTGGCAAGAAGTATATCATTCCAATTACATCATGTACTATGAGTAGGAATTCATCTGTTACTTCTGCGACTATCCTGACGGTAATTATCTGATGGGAATTAATGGCATCAATTAAGTTTCATATAAATGTAAATTTGAGAAAACCTGTAGTAACAAAACAGCAACCAAGGCATTGACAGTAGATAAAGTGGTTTTCGACAAATTGGTACCTAAGGAAAAGGTATAATGCATGCATAATTTTTCAATCAACTTATAAATTGTAATCTAGATTCTAATTGGATTTTTTTACTTAAGTATACTCACAAGAGAAGATTTCAGGAAGTAGGGTGAAGAAGAACACAATCAAAGGATTCGGGTAAAAATGGAATTGCAAGAGATAGAATATAATTTCCAGGAAGAAGAATGCCATCAGGAGGAAGTGAAGGGTGTACTCGAAAGGTTGGACGAGAAAGATAAACAAAGGAAAAAAAACAACAAATATACCTGAGTGACAACTTGTCAGTTGTTCTTCTATATTATGGAAGAACAACTGACAAAAAACTTGAAAAGTTTTTTCCAAATAATTTAAATTTATTTATGACAGTTTTAGATGCAAGTAGATCATACGTCAAATAGCGTTGGTGCAATTCGTGACGAATGTTGGTGGAGTGGATAATGCCTGATACTTTGTGCTCATGCTGACACGTATTCTTCAAGTTGGAAGCTGAAATTTGCATAATTCGGTATTTGTTGACAGGTATTGCGTTTTTTATCATCATTTAGAGTGTTGCTATACAACAGCTCTTCTTATTTGGTGTTGTTTTTTCGTTTTACCCTGTCCAAGTGTTTTTCCTCTAATATGTTCTTCTTTTTCTAAATTTCCATGTAAAACAGATTTTGAAAGCGGAGGATATCCCTGTCATTTCTCCCATGATGTGCTGCTATTCGCAGAGTGTCGGCCTGCATGTGGATCTCTCCCCGATTTGATGGTGGGCGCTTAAGAAGACGACCGTGTTTTCCTCATCCGACTCTGACCCATCATCGGAATCCAGACCCGTTTGAAGCCCGAAGAGAATCTCCCCTCGGATTATATGCGCAGCATAGGTGGGGCCACAACTGTTTGCTGCGCTGTTTTTTCTGTTGTGTCAGATTGCATATGGTGTTAATTCACGTATTTGTTGTCTAAAATCACACGGATGATATGAGTAGCATATGTTTGGCCATACTCTTTGCTGCGCTGTTCGATCTGTATTGGAAGATTAATGCGGAAGTGGATGGTAGTTTTGTTTTTCCGGCAATAAAATCACCGACTGATAGCTCTTTGATGGATATCGTTTACTCTCCTAATGTGATAGTCTTCTTCCTTGTTGAGAATTTTTGTAGAGTTACTCTTGATAGGGTTAGATTTTGTTTATGAGATTAGTCTAAGTTAAGAACAGTTGTGAAAGCCAGCTGATCTAAAATTCGTTCATCTGGCATGTGATTTATTTAAACCATATGTAATTACTTTTTCACTGGAAATATTTATTGTCTCCTCTCTGCTTTGTGGCTGATTGTCACTCCACTATTTTGCAACACACAAAATCACGTAGGGCAAGTGAAAGAGCTGCAAATAAAATAAAATAATTTGATTGATCAACCGATCTTTCTTATTCCTGAATGATGGGCCTTACAGGTGACCAAAAGTAAGAATGGGAAGATGAAATTGTTTCGTTTAGGTACTTTAATTGATTTTTATATATTCTTCAAATTAGAAGCTGACATCGTATTCTGAAGCTCCCGTATGTAATCTGATCTCGGATTATATGCGCAGCAAGTGTGTGGCCACAACTGTTTGCTGCGCTGTTTTGTCCGTCGTGTGAGACAGCATATGGTGTTAATTCACCTGTTTGCAGTCTCTCACACGGATAATATACGTAGCCTATGTTTGGCCATACTCTTTGATGCGCTGTTTGATCTGAATTGGAAGAAGCGGGAGCCGAGGAGTCCGCGTGACGGCGACCTTTGTCCAACGTCAACCACTTATTACCGACGACCTCTCTCCGAGGGAGATTCACTTGCGTTCTGGTCTTTTTTTCCGCTTATTCAAAATGAAATTTGAGAAATAGCAAGAAGTGCAAGTGAATGTTTTTCTTTTTTATCCCATCAAGCTTTCATCACTCAGACGTGAATTCACCTTTTTTTTGTCATAACGTATTGTAGATATATGCTTCATTCTTCTCGTTTTTTTGGGGAATTTCTCTCTTCACTTGTTCTATGACTTGTTCGTACATATGGCAAGTGAAAGTGTTGAACAGCCCCATCATCTCAATCAAGATATACCGGATGACGTATGTTTTTACTGACTATTTATTCAATAAGCGAAATGGATTGTTATTTATTCTGTGAATTAATAACATTTAAGTATATCAAATTTGTATTGGAGACGAACGAACGAGACGAAGAAAATGTGTTTACAGAGACGAGAAGAACAAACCATTTGTACTCAATTTTTACAGGTTAATAGTTGCTTAAGTTTTGAGCGAGAATGAAACATTCGAATTGGGTGTGATACATTCAAAAGCAAAAGTTTCGTACAAAGGAGGAAAAAAGGGCAGTAATTATTTTTTTTCAGTATCCATTAGTAAAGGAATTAAAATCTATTTGTTGAATTTTTATTCGCTCTCGTCAGTGTTTACGATCTTGTCTTGTATGTCTTCCAGACTTTAAGTCGCGTTGGAGTTATTCCTTTCTCCCGTGATGATAATGTTGGCAGTGGCTATCTTCTTTAACTGCAGTGCCAACACTTTTCTTCTACCGAGTCTTTAATCACGATTCGTTGAGCATAAACACTTTTTGTCTGGCCGATTCAAAAGATCCGATCTGTAACTTGTACCTCTAATTGAAGATTCCAGTGGGGATAGACCAGGAAGAGATGGTTCGCACCAATTAGATTTTGCCCCGTTTCATATCCATGAAAATCATCTACTATGTCTGTGCGTTGGTTGGCAGGTATGTTTCCTTTTTATGATTTGATAGAAGATAGAAAGATTATCGAGTAGCTATAAGATCCAGCATTGCTGTCCATTGAGAGACGATCACAATTTTTTCTTTGACCGAAAGAATCCTCTGAACTTCATCTAGAATGTATTTCAGTTTTGTGCCCATTTTTTCTCTTCGGAAAACAGGGGTTTTTTATGGAAATATGCGTCGCTCCAACTCTCGGCGTAAAAACCCGTGAATTCCGAATCAGCGTCTTCAAACATCGTTAGAACCAGAGCCGGATGCGAGCAGACCTGTCTTAGGCGTAATATCATCACTAGGATGGCCTGCTGCGTAACTTAAAAGTACATTCGTTAAATCGAGCTGGAGATCTGTTGCCATACTTAGTGGGCATAACTAAAAGCGGAGTTACACTTCCAGCGATCTTTTAATTTTTTGTGCGCCGTAGTAGTATGCTTCGAACTTGGAGATGAAGACGTTTCATCCCAAACCCTAAGTTTGCTCACAGTCAAACTCCCAATAGACGTTGCCAAAAATCAGGTGAAGCCACATTTTATCCAATAAGATGATGCCTTGAGCCTACTCTAGACACGGCACGGAAAGTGTGTTTAACAAAGCCAGGGGTATGGAGAGACCCCATACCTTCCTCTCCATACCCCTGACAAAGCTGCCATGTCTCAGCAAATTGCGCAGACGCGCCAAATTGTAACAGACTATGTCTGAGTTGTAAATGGGCCAACTCAACACAGTAAGAATTAAAAAAAAAATATATATATTTTCAATCGATATATCAATTTATTTTATGGGTTTTCAGGAGTTTTAGATAAGGCACAACGTTCTGTTTTCTGTTTTTTTCAAAACATTAATATCTTATTTGGCAACATCGCATACCACTCACAGTGAGCAGTCTAGAGCTATTACTTAACGAACCCCAGATTCCTCACCAACCAAACAATCCCATTCCTGTTAAAATACTTTACAAAATTGACAAAATTTTATAAATTTTATAAATTGACACAAACACAATGGCCAAAAAGTTATGCTACGTTGCCAAATAAAGTTGAATTCGTATTGCTGATTTAATTTGAAACTTCTTTGTATTTTTGTGTTTTTACAACAAAAAGTTCTGTGTTGTGGTTGTGAGAAAAACCCTCTTCCAATAAAAAAAAATATAGGAGCGTAAAGAAGGAAATCTGATACACAGTATAGACTAGGAGTCTATAGCTCTAGCTATAGCTATAGGGTTTGTGAGAATATCTATCTTCCAATGAAAAAAAAATTAGTGGAGCGAAATTCTGATTCTAACCAGAGCTATAGACTAGTAGTCTATAGGTCTGGTCTTTCAAAAAATCAAAATGTTTAGAACAATTCAGAAAGTATTTAGGCTCGAGCAGCCGGAATTAATCCAGTTGCGAACATTTTTTCAGCAAACTCCAGATAAGCTAGATTAAGAGCCTCTTGCTTACGGGAAGCGATCTTTTCTGCGTAAACTGCGACTAAAAAAAATTGCAAAAATTATAAAACAGTTAAAATTTTGGAATTTCTAAAATTAACTTACTTTGGTTATTGTGAAGGTACCGCAGGTAGCAGCAATATGCCCCCGGTTCTCCAGTTTCACTTTTCATCACTTTGCGGTCAAGGAAATTATCCACTTTTGTACGGGCATTGTGGACTGTGAAGTAGCCCCTTGACGCATTTACAGCCTCTAGGCTGTCGACATAGTCCTTGAATTTTTCTCCTTTTTGACCATCAATGGTCATTGCACCCATAACAATCAGGTGGTTAACAAATATGGTGGCACATTGCCTTTTGTTTTCCGACACCCGATTGTTATGGGCATAGAAAATGGCCACAAATGGGTCACCTGTAACAATGTTAAGAAAAGAATGAAAAAGATGAATAACAAATTTTTTTTTAAATTTCATACCGGGTACAGTTATAGTTGTTCGGGAACCACCTTCAATTTCGACGCTTTTAAGAATAGCTGCTGCCCGAACATGCTTTGTCAAAAAGTTGAACATGTCGTAAAGCACTTCTTTATGACATGTTAGAATAGGTGAAATTTCGACTGGAATAGGTGCTCCATCAGCAGCATATCCATTAGCAGCAGCAGCAGCAAGAGCTCGACCACGACCGACTGGAGCTAGAATAGGTGCTGCAGCAGCAGCATTTCCAGCAGCAGCAGCAAGAGCTCGACAACGACCGACTGGAACACGAATAGGTGCTGCAGCAGCACCATTTCCAGCAACAGCAGCAAGAGCTCGACCGCGACCGACTGGAGCCCGAATTGGTGCTGCAGCAGCAGCATTTCCAGCAGCAGCAGCAAGAGCTTGAGCACGACCGACTGAATAACATGAGCTTCGTCCAAAATAACGCGGAAGAATGTAATTCGAACCAGTATAGACTGAGTTTTGTCATTTTTCACGCTTACTGGGCTCTCCCCACCCGACAGTTCACTTTTAATTGACTACACAATTTAAAATAAAATTTTAGGTAAATACAATGTATTTCGTAAGAATAATATTTACCCCATATGAAGTCAACGCAATCTCGTATGTGTGTAGCGTAAGTTGCATTTCTTTTCGCTTTTTTACAGCTCCATAATAAACCGCCACGCTTAGGGACACACAATGTTTCCGAATATCTTGTTCCAATGCCCTATTAAAAAAATAATATTTATCTCGAAAAGTTGGTTGTTTCCCACGCATGTCTATGTTTATGTAAATTTTTATATAAGATTAAAATACCAACAACACCAGACGGCAAATGATGAGCGTTCCACCATTGGGATCGTTAATATTCGAGTCAGAAGGCAGTATGGGCTGGTTTTCTTTCTGATAAGCGATTGGAGAAATCATACTCAGTGTTTTCCCTAAGCCCATGTCGTCTGCTAAAATTCCTCCTACAAAATATGATTGATTAGGGTAATTGGATGCATCGAAATCACAACCACAATCACCTTTTGGCGATTCAGTTTCACGCCACAAGAGCCAACTCAGTCTCCACTTTTGGTAGTCATAGAGTTTGGTTGTCATAATTTTCGACGTAGGAGTCATTTCTTGGTAAGACGGACACCTGTCAAGAACGTCGTAGAGTGTTTTCGTTATTCGGCAGCTTTCTTTTACGGTAACTAGTCTTTAGAAGCTTTTGCGCTAACGGTAGGATTATAAACAGCTGCAGCGGAACCGACAACGGGTTTACTGTTTGTCCCTTTTTGAAGCAAGATACCGACCAGCAGACCGGATTTTTTAGTGCAAAGATCTCCAAAACAGAAAAAAATACTAAGGAAACAACTTCAAAATTATAGAAATAGACTTACTCTGAGTGGCTTCCGAAATAGAGGACAGCACTTGTGGAATTGAACTGCCTTTTGGCATCAAAATTAAAAACATTTGCTCATTTAGCATTAACAAAGGCCGAAGTTCGATAAAATGTCTGCTGTCTTGCATTCTTTTAATGAAGCTGAAATAGTTAATCTCATCGCCTTCGGTCGCTGGAAAGATTTTAACTATTGAAACATCCGTCGTCTTAAATCTTCCGATAGTATCCCAAACTGTTGGTTCTACTTATATACATTCCTTTAATACAACAGGTATCGTAACGCATAGAATTTCGGAATTTTTTTGTATCTAGAACGGTATTAAAATTTAGAAATGAATGTACTGTTGCTTTTACATCATAATCTTATACAGACCTTGGAAGCTTTTACTCTCAGTTTCGCAAAAGTCGGGCTGGTTATCTCACCTTCCCAAGTGGCTTGCCGCAATCCTTTAGTCTTCTTGTAGTGCTGCAAGTTTTCGGTTGAAATTTCAATAAGATCTACCCTTTCACCTTTCTTGGTATCTGTACCGATGCACTGATTGGATGTGGAGCCCGAATCAACGTTTACTTGTGAGATTTTGTTGAAAAAACCAACAAAATTTGATAAATTTTACAAAATATTTACATTATTCTACATCATATTAACATTGTTTCGCATTGTTTAACATTATCGTGTAATATAAATTTGAAAATTGCTAAAAATTTAAATATTTGCTATTCCCTAGAACCAAATTGCTTGATTCTCAACGAGCTTATGGAAGGAGGGGAACGTGACTAGCCCAAACACACTTGGCGGGGAGAAACACTGAAGAAGACTTTAAAATAAACAAAAAGATTTAAAAAGAACCACTGATTCATGAACCCGTTCTGTAGTCATACATTTTTGTGTGCTCGGACCGTTCAGTGTACGGAAACTCGATTGTCAAAGCATTTGATGGATTCAAACAAGTTAGTAACTCTTGTTCAAATTTTTCTCATTTTCAGTATCAATTTGAATAAGTGTGCGCTTCCAAATTGTTTGTCGATCTAACGTGCCCATTTTAACTTATCGAAAACAACAAATAAAAGCACGCGAATTTCGACACAAGCACTGATCACGCCGCATCAACGCCTGTCGTCGGGAAGAGACTGTGAAAAACAGGAAAGAAGCGACCAGTTACCAGTACCTTTCTTCCCCATCCCTATAATAGAGAGGAACTGAACAATTTCTTCGAAAAAACTTTTTTTTCTCCTCATGAACAACCTGACTGACACTGATTGTGTAATATATGAATTAAAAACTGATATGTCTTGGTAGAGATTTATATTAAATAGTAATGCATACAATACATTCAAATTTTTCCAACTTTTTGCTAGTTGAATAAGAAAAACGGAAGATAAATTTTTGTAAACAAGTCAATATGGAAATAAAACGAAATTGGTAGACACAGACAAAGAGACACGATTTTCTTCTTGGCAGACGATGTGATTGCCGAAACACATTTCGCAATTCAACTCGTGGGGTATATCTGTTATCGCTGACAAAAGGATGTTAAGCTTTAGGACATATGTGTCAAAACCTCTGGTAAAAAAAAACTCATTTCAGTTTAGTGAAACGACTTCTCCGCTAGGTGATAACCATGGGAGTCTGTAATTTTAAGGTTTGGTTATGTGGTCTACCACATAACGCCAGAATACACCAATCGAGAGAGGTGGCTAATAAACGGTTAATAAACGTGGCGCAACATGATAAAACCTACCAACCCAAATGGGTTCCTGCCAACTACTTCTAATTGCTCTGACATGAGTAGATGAATACCTCACTATTTTACTGGAAATCTAATATTTTAAATTTAATTTTTTGCACTTAGAATGAACTGTATTGACAGACTATCGAAGGCTGAGAGATGCTGAACACTAAAACCCACACAAAAAAATAGTTCTCCCTTAGAAAGACCGTCCATTGAATGTCCTTTTTTTGCCTGACCCAATACAATAGCCCGTATAACCCTCCACGGGTCGGAACACTAGATCGAGATGGACTTTTTTAAGGGAAAAGAAAAGTTGACAAGTCATATTAATTGGTGTTCCCTTTTTTAGTATGGTCAGTAAATTATTTTATTTTCTAGCACTGGATATTATGGTTCTCCAAAAGATGTAAATAGAACATTGTCAAATCGTTTCGAGTTTGACGACATCTTTCGTAGTTCTTCATTCATCCAGTAACAACAGCTACGACAGCTATCCAGCTTAAGAATATATAAAACCAGCTGCTTCAGAACCCAGAACGTGCAGTTTTACTTAGCCATAATCCTTTTCCGATTGCGGCTTTTCCTTTACCCCCAGTTTTGGTTTCTACTCTGACACAACAAACTTTGAGAACTCCAATTGCTGATATGGAGATGGTTTGTACCAGCAAGATTAAAGTTCGCCCCCTTCCAACAACTAGTAGTAATAAAACTTAAAATATAAAAAAAGAATAAAAAAATACAAGAAATCCATTAGTTAGGGGGGGGGGGGGGTCTTTGGTATCGCTTTATGGGAAAAAGTGAACATATAAAAACAGCTAATTCTCCCAAAGGATTGCTGGGCCATCCCTCAATACAAATCCAAAAGGAATTTACATTTCTGATTAGATTGGCCGAGTTATTAGTAATCTAGTGAAGGGCTCATTTGTCCAATTTCCCACCCAGTCTAGTCGTCATTTTTATAATCTCTCCCTCGCGCTTCTTTTGGTGACAGCCGAAGCTGCTCGTTCTTGACCTTTACTTTAGACCGAAGGGCATGCTGCAGGCCCTCTTATAAGTCTTGCGTCCAGTATTTTGAAGCCCGAGGTGCAGAGAACTCTATGCTTCGGCTGTTATCCGTTTCATCATATCCTTACCGTTTGTCCGGCCCTGCCTCCTTCCAACTGCCGTCTCTCACCTCTCACCTCCCGCCTTTCGCTTGTAGGATAAGCTAGCATCGCCGTCCTCAGGCTTACGACTCATTCTGTTGTCTTCCTCCAGTGGGCCTATTTTTTTTTGCTTGGGCGGCTTCCACGACATAAGCGTCTACCGTCCTAGTTACTTCCTGTTGAGCTTCTTCTATTTTTCACTGACTGAATCCTAGTTCCTGTCCCTCGTCATCCCCACTCATAACAACATCGTTGTATTTGGCGTGCAGTCGAAGGCATTTTTCGTACAACTCCGTTAAGGTGTTTCTTTATTCCAACATCTGAGCAACTTGTTTCTGCTATCGGCATTTTCCAGGGCGATGGTTCTGGATAGTCTAGTGAATTTGTTGGTTCTGCTCAGCTTGCGAAACTATTTGACCAGTTCGACCAAAGCGGCAACCTCATCCAGCACGTATTCTTTATTCCGTCTTCGGCCATTGGAATGCTTCAACTTGCATCAGGTTCTTTACTTCCTTATCACAAGTTGGCTGTCGATGTCGATGTATTCCTGGGGATAAGGCTTAGACAATTGACCAGTGCGATCAAACAGGCAGGGTAGCACAATTATTCAAGAATTTGGTTATACTCAAGTCTTACAATGTTGTAAACCACAATTACCTTGACAATCTTGAGACCCAGATGAGATAGTAAGCTGCCCTTTAGCCATGTATTTTGGTTATTTGTTTGAATCCACTTGGCGTTTCAGATACTGTTACAAAGTTTGATTTCATGTGAGATTTTAGAATTAAAATCGTTAAAGCGTTTCTAGTCAGTTTACCTGCGGCGTAGAAGAAGCAAATGGCACCTGATACACTTGCATCTAATCGGACTTTAGTCAACACCTAGGCTTGAGTCTGCGAATTAGGCGAAGCCTTTCCTTGGGTAATTCTTCGCACCATGACAAAAGGATATTGGTTTAGTATTTATTGGTCAGTAAGTTTTTCGACTCTTGAGAGTGAATTTTCAGTGTAATCGCAAAGTTACTCTAGGCTCTCCAATGACTACCGTGATTAATCGCTCTCAGGCAGAGGCAGGTTATATCATGGGGAAACGTTTATAGCAAATGATTGGTCATGGTATTAGTAAAACCCTGCGTTACTCCTGGGTTTCGATACAAATATATTTGAGAAGGGCTGGATATTTCCATCCCTATGAAAAATTTGAATATCATGGAACACGTTGTTTGAACAGTGTTTTGTAAAAAGTGAAAACAGCCAGGAGTTAATGACGTGGAATACATTCTTTATAAATGGCAAGTTAGAAATATATTTTTTAAATTTTTATGATTTGCAAATGAAAGTGTTTTTCTATTAAAAATACATTTTCAGCAATTAAATGTAATTACCTTTTTGTAGATTATGCAACCAGAAAATTACGTACAAAGTTAAGTCCCATTATTCTTGCGTACCCTACAGTTACTTTTGTGTTGGATGCCATAGCCAATTCAAGAATACTACAAAGAGTAAGAATACTTATTATTTATACTATTTTCATCGTAAAGAATAAATGATTTAATTTAATTTGTTTAGAATTAGGAGACAATGGAGGAAAGTTGTTCACTTATTGGAGTATATTTGATTCGGAAGATGATGCTGGTCTTCATTTGTGGACCATTCTTCCCCAATGCTTCTTCTTTTTATTTGAATGACGTGGTTTTTATTCAACTCAGCTGCTTTTTCTTCACGCTGCTTGTTTCTTTACTGTTATTTGACGGTTAATGCGGGGGCACGTATGAGAATTCTGGCATTGCGATAGGAAAAAGGTGCATCTTAATATGCGGGTGTTCATCTTCTATCTCCTTCTACAACGATACTGTTTGGACTTGGCGGGTCCCGGCTGCTGGATTTGCGGGTGCGTCAGGAGCTGATGGTAAAGAAAAATTAAATATTTAAATAACATAAAGGTTATTGTTTTTTTTTCTCTCAGTTGGATCGGCTGAAGATGCTGGATCATCACTTGCGTTTGGTGAGGCTGATGCATCAACAGTAGCTGATGGATCGGCTTGTTTGCCCTTTGCGGCTGGATTGGCGTTGATTGCTGGACGGGTAAATGCGATGGGATCGGCAGATTTAGCTGGTCTCCCTTCCGGTAAGTTCCATAAATTTCAGAAATAATTTGCAAGCTCCACTAATTAAAATTTTTATTTTGCTTTTGTTAGATCAAACTTTTTTAGGCTTTAACAAGAACACGCTCTGTCTCTGCAAACTTTGAAGCAACTCCTAATGCTCGAGAGCCCAACAATGTCAAGATTTCCAGCCAACAAAGTTGTCAAAAACCTCAAAAGCTTGTGGAGGATCTTACGCAGGTGCATGTTCAGGAGCTTGCTGAGAAATAGTTATGAAAAACTTAGCAAAAACAAACGATAGATTCTTAGCAAATAAACGAGAAATTTCATCTACGAAATACCATTCGTAATATATTACATATACACTTGTGAAACAAATTTGTAGAAACTAAATATTGGAACACATAACAATTGGAAAAAAATTAAAGGCGCATTGGATAGCTCCGAGATTGAAATACGGCAGCCATTGCAAGAACTCCCTGCTTATACTAGTAGGAAATGCAAAAAAACGATCAAAGTGCAAGCTGTAGCTGGTTAGGAGCTAAAGTTCATAGACATCAGTGTAGGCTGGCCGGGATCCATACATGATGCCAGAATATTTCGAAACAGTTCACCATCTAGAGCTATTGGGCCAAAACTTATTGCAACAGATAATCATCTAATAGCTGACCCCACATACAAGTTATTGGCACAAGTGTTAACTCCTTTCCGCAATCGTGGGCAACTAGAACAGGTAATAACAGTATTTGTGATTATTAAAAACAAAATTATAATCTCTTTGTTTCTATTTGATACATTCTCAGCACAAGCTTGAATTAAACTGAGTACTGAAAATCAGACCGTCATATCGTGGAAAGAGCTTTTGGGCTTCTCAAAATGAAAGGGCGGCGATTAAATTGACGAGGAGAAGCCAATGGGCTTTAAAAAAAAACAATTTTCGGCTAGCCAAATGAGAGCTGATCACAAAAACTGTTGATATGACGACGTACAGAAAATAAAATGTATTTTTTCTCAATTATGGACATAAACTTGAGTTTATAAATAACACAAGAAAGATTGACAACTACTTTGATTTTTTATAAATAAAAGAATGTCGTATTACAATTATAAAAGAAAGACTTATTTCTGAAATCAGGGCACTAAAAAATATCTAGGTTTTTTTAGAATTGCACTTTTCAAAAAATCTTAATCTTTGCAGTTTTGCACTTGTGAAAATTAATCTACAAAAAATCTCTTCTAACCGAAATAAGTATAGGCCTCTTTTCAATCATATGATTTGATTCACGATAACAAGAATTCAAAGCTTGCGAAGTAAGGCTTGGGTATTTTCAAAGCCACCGCTTGTGGTCCGCCATTTTTGCAATATTATTATTTATTTATTTAGAAATATGTGCACTGCTGGCAAATTTTGGACAGCAAATGGTCTTCTGCATCGAAGACCTTCAGCACTGGTGAACTGTTAGGCGGGGTGGCGGTGGCGCTTGCATTTTGTTCTTCAATTTATTCGTTCTTACGGGATGTCGCCAAATCTTTCACAATTCTATCGAGCACTTTTTACTTTGTTGTGAAGCACAATTGTGAAATTGTTTCCATATTGTTTTCAACTGAATTTATTTAAAACTTTTTTTAGTTTTAAACATACTGACATATTCTTTTTCAATTTCTTTTTCGTTTACAGTTAATTTTTTTTTCTGAGCATTATTTCGAATCAACGCAGCATTTAAAATAGGACGTTGTTTTGGATGATTTAACAGCTGATGTGTCCAACATTCAAATCAGTGGGTGGGGACTAGGGAGGTGGATTTTCGTGCCATCAATATTTCTTGATAATTTATTTAAGTAATATATATCCCGAAATCATGCCCCCTTGATTTATTACCCTTCTGTGAGAAGCAGTTTCTTTTGCTGAAAAAAAACTTTATCTTTTTCCGATTTATTCAAATGTAAAAATTCTAATATACTACATTATCAAATGCGAATAGCATTTCATAAAAAAATTCCGATGTTTGTGTGAACTACTCGCGTCACAGGGAACAAATAGACGATGAAACGAGAAACAGGTTTTATTTCACGGAACGGATCAGAACGAGAAAAAAACGTGATTCTTCTTGAGGTTCTTGCTCTCTACTGCCCGTCGTCTGTTGCTCTGCTTTCTCATCCTCTTCCCTTTCGATGTTGCCAGGTATCATTGTGCCGTTGCACAACAGTTTGAATACACTTATCTGAGAATGCCCCAATTTACCCAATATCATAGGCTCTTCCCTAAATTTTCTCGAAACTTTGATATTCGATACCAGGTAAAACATTTCTTCTAAAATAAAAAATTTTAATACTGGGAATGGAGAAAAGCACTGGAAAAATAAAAACAGAAAATAAATCAAATTGGGTCATTTATTTGGGAGTTGTAACCTTAAAACGAAAGGCGTCCATTTGACACCAATCTCTTTTATGCGTTATGAGTAGACATGCTGCAAATTAAATCTTAAAATAATGAATAGGAAAGAAAAAAAGAGGAGATATAAGACAGAGACGTCATGATAAAAATGGTATATAGATAGGAATACAATGTTTTCTTTTTGTAAGTTTATTTAATCTAAAAAGAGTCAAACGGAGAGTAATCGAGGGATTGTTTCTCTTTTTGCATTGGCAGCCTGATTGTGGTAAACTTTCACATTTAACAGTGGTTTTGTGTAGGGCAGTGTAGTAAAGCACATTGTAGTGTTGGGGTGTATTCTCATAGCATAAATCAACATTGACAATACAAATGTTATGGAGAGCGTTCTGTCCCAGCGACTACGATGTTAACTGCGTTTCAAATCAAACAATATCTGTAGTTATTTCATTGGAATTCATTTTTCTAACATCGCCTAAGTTTTTAGAGTTAACGACAGTGTGCGATTAAACACTCGGTTGTTTGTTTTACTTTTCACAGTTTGTTCAGCAACCACTTTTTTGTGTTCAATTGCGGTTCAATAGTAATTGCTAACAAAGTGTACACAAACAGCGTTTGATTGTTGATATTAATTTATAATAATCGATAGCTTGATCTTATTCAAAGCCATTTTTCTATTTTCGAAGCCACATACACACATTTTGGGACCAGTATTTCATCAATAAATTTTTCTCATTGTATAAAGATGTTGGCTTTTATTCGTGCAATTAAAACTCGGGGGGTTGGTAACTCAATATGTGGGTGTACGAGTTTTCTGAATCTTAAAGATTCTATTGGGTTCCAATCATTAAAATTTAGCATGATAAGGAAGTAACAGTTCGTTGAAAAATGAATATAGATCACTAATTATATCAATAAGAAGAAACAACCTGGAATTGCTGGGATCTACAGTTGGTGGCGGAATGCTACCAATACTACCACCTCTAAATATACGTCTCGCAAAGGTGGAAACCAAGGGACGAGACTATAATGTCCTTTAAGTCAAACTTGATCTCATTCTTGTTTGAATCCCACACGATTTCACACACAATGCATTAAGCGCCTAAATTAGTTTGATCATGATCATACTCCCATTCTAAAACCCGTTTTCCCAATTATTTTTTTACTCTCAATAAGTAGAGAAAGAGAAAAAATCCTACCAACAGGAATTTTCGAGGCAAATGAGTCATCATCTGTTTTTAAAATACAAGAATCATCGATCCTTACAATTCTTTCTTCTACGGTCTTTACAACAAGATGTTGTCGTTGTATACATAAGGTGAAGTGGGAAACAACTACGAAAGTACGACCAGTATTTCATGGATCATTTAGACAGAAAGGTGACAGAAGCTCCAACAGTTTCTTAGAAGCAGGTCGAAACCTAAATCCAGCCGTAATGGCAAAACAGGAAACAATTATGAGATTTAGGCGGAACAAAATAAGATGAACATTAGACATTAAAATGACATTCTTGATACAAGAGCTAAACGAGGATCATTCACAAATGGTGATATTTCTATGGTGATCTTTCCCAGCAAGTAAAGACAAAAAAATCGTGCATTAAAAATGAAAAAGAATTTCCTTCGGCTTGACCTGAATCATTTTTTTTATGAGCGGTATCACACATCACTTGAGCTCGTATGAAGACAAATACCCAGACAGAGTGAATGGGCTAGAAAAACAGCTATTGGTGGATGACTGGATGGGTAGTGAGGACGATGTTGTTGTAGTGACAGAACCGATAGTGTGGACAGAAAATATATTCAAAGAAGCCATAATTCCATTGACTAAATGATGTTCAAGCTTTCAGCAACCATGAAAGCAAGGTTAAGCATGCATAAATTATGAAGTGAACTTACAAAGTTAGACGAATACGTTTCAACTCAACATAGAAAGAATGGAATAAGTTCATAGACAGATTAGAGGTAATGAAAGAAATTTGGATCAGTAGATAGACAGGAATAGTAAAAATTGGGACGAGCGAGAAGCACATTTTCTGTGATGCTAGCGAGAAAGCATAAGCGGCAGTACATACCTATTCCAAGGAGAGATAATTGCATTTATTGCGGTAAAAGCAAGAGTGGCACCCAGCTAAACAAGTTCAGTTACTATACCTAGGCTAGATTTCCTGGGAAGTTTAATAGCTAGCACACTGCAAAATACTTACAGAAAACATATGCATGGGAAAAAGAAGTAGAAATTTAGATGGACTCTATGATATCCGCAGGATGGATAAAATCATTGGAATAGAACTAACTGCAATGGGGGCAGAATCGAATCTTTTAAATAAAAACTGTTGGTGTGGACATAAAATTCTGCCCCGGAATACAGAACCCAGAGAATCTACCCTCAATGTGGTTGAACGTAAGACAATTGGATCTAGACTTGTGATGGAAAGGAATACTATGGTTGTAACCGAATGAGAATAAACTAAAAGAAATACCTTTATTATTTTTGTTTGTTTTTGTCACAGATACCTTTGAGTTAACAATATAATTTCTGAAAACACAATCTTTACGGAAATCGCGTACAGACTACTAAGTCGATATAAAAGCAGGTCGTATCCTTACTTTTTTTACAATTTCTTATTGGACGAAATTGAATATCAACATGGATTTTGTAATTAGAAACAGTCAACCGTCAGCAATATTATCCAAATATACAATTCGATTTGTTTATAGTAGATGCACTGATTACTTTTTTTAGATTTTTTTCCCATACCGTAATTGAAAACCAAACGCACGTCTTTAACATAAAATATTTACAAAATGGCTGGGAGCTGTAGCTGCTGAATAGAATTTGCCAGTGCTCACATGCTAAGTGTTTATTCATGAACGTGAACCTAGAAAATGTAGGCTCTAAATCAGGCTCCACAAAAAGTCCCAGATCAGGCTTCAAATCACACTCCACTTCATCCGGAAAAATGCCAATTGTAATGTAAGTGGCTCAGTAAAAGATGACATAACTCTTTCATCGGTAAAGACAGAAATTTCAAGACTCTATTCGTAGCATAGCCAGTGTTGTAGTTTGCTCCTGTATGGAAACCATTATGGTAAAATAAAGGGATTCCGGTAGGGTTGGCACGTAAATTTTCCTATTTTTTGCATACTATTTATTTTTTAAATAACGAAAAAAATTAACGTTATTCGTTAGTTAACGGGGCCGAAAAATGCTCCGTTAACAGAGCCTCTTTCTACTGCCGATATTTGGACGAAAAAAGGACTTACATCGTCCTATTTAGGTAATGTTGTTTACATTGACCACTGCATACTTTAACGTATCCTCACTTACGTAATACCTCTCGTTTATTACGCATTACTGTTCACTACGTCTCAGCTGATAAGACACTTGAGGAAGCTTTTATTGAATTGATTCCTTTCCCACCTCCCCACACCGGGGATGCGATTGGCAAACTTGTGAAAGAGACGTTTCAGGAATGGGAGTTAAAAGTTCCCATTATTGTTACTGATAATGGGAACAACATGGTAAAGGCGTTCAAAGTAGTCCGATCTAACCACATGGAAGAGATTATTGAGTCTGTGGTGAACGAAAGTAACAAGGAATCAGAAGACGATAGCTTATATTCAGATGATGATCAGAACAGACGAGGCATTTTCCCTATTTTGTTTACATTTATAACTCTGGAAAGTATTTCATAAATTTTTTTCACGCTCAGATTCAAACACTGACCCTGATTCCGACGATTGTTCAAACATTTCTGTTGAGCTCTTTAATGAAGATACCCTTGAGATCAACATAGAAAATGAGGAGGTTGAATATCAGCAATTTGAAAATCAACTTACTGATTCACTGCGAACATTCACAAATCAGACAAGCTCGGGTTCATCAGCTGAAGACCTAGAAGAACTCTCAAGGAAACCCTGCATAAGCCATATGCTGCAACTGGTCATGGCAATATTTGACAAATTTAAGTCAAACTCATTGTCCAATTTAACAGGATCCGTTCCCGCCTTTGTTAAAGTCATTTCAAGCGCAAAAAAGCTTGTGAGTAAATTTAACACCTACTCAAAAGCCACCCCAATGTTGATCGAAAAATGCAACAAGAAACTCATTGGTGATTGCTCAACAAGGTGGTCGTCCAACTTCCTTGTATTCGATCGCCTCACTCAAGTGCGAAAGTATGTGAACGAAGTCTGGGAAGAGCTAGGCTGGGATGGATTGTCTAATTCTGACTGGGAGATGTTGAAGTCCATAGTGGATTTATTGGCCTCATTTGCACTCTACACCCAGCTGGTTAGTGGAAGCAAATATGTGACATTTTCAGCAGCATTCCCAACAATTGAAGAATTGAAGCTTAATTTAGAAGCCTCTGATGAAGTCGTGGGTTTGAAACTAGTATCTAAGGCTATGCTAGCTGACCTGAAAAGAAGATTTGATTTTATAACCGTCCCTTCGTCGTCAAATTTCGATCCCACATACTTGGTATCTACCATGTTAGATCCAAACTACAATTTTTTTGTAATCAACGATTCTGCTTTGCGTAACGTGGCAATTACGAATGTTGTTAAACTTGCAAAACAAATGGGAATCCCCTACTCTTCGAAACCAGTTTCCGAGAATGACAGGGAAGGAAGAAGAACAACGGAAGAAGATGTACCAAACAATTTATTTCAAAATTCTTTTCGACGACTGTACCAGAAGACTATTAGTGCCAATGCTGGTAGTCGATCATCATCTTCACTTTCCAAAATTTCAGAGGGGGACGGATTTAAATTTAACAACGACGTCCAAGGCCACTGCGCTATTGAAATGGAATTAATTGATTTCTTAAACTTTTCTTCCCACTCTGAAATTGCTTCTACGACTGATCATATTCAGATCAATTCAATTTTGTTTTGGACGAAAGAAGAACAACAACTTAGATTTCCCTTTCTTCAAAGACTCTCACTGAGTCTGTTGGCTATTCCGGCGTCACCAGTATCGTCGGAACGGGGCTTTTCAGTTGCCGGCTAGCAAACAGTTGGACGAAAAAACAGGACAACAGGGGAAAATCTTGCGACAAAAGTTTTCTTATCCTGTAATAAGGATCTTCTTAGGCCACTCCTTTTCTGAAGAAATACTTCCAAGTCCCAACCCATTCCGTCATTTCGCTCAATCCCAATTGCCTCATTGCACATTCAATCGTACCACACGTTACGACAATGAAAATCTCTCCAATCAGTCAAATGTCAAATCAAAAATGCAGATATATTTTTTTTTCTTAAATTGTCATTTTTTTTCAGCTTTTGTTTGATAATTGATTTGATTTAAACAATACAAACATTCAAGATAATGCTAAAGTTAAACTACAGCCATTTTTTTGTCAAGAAAAATAACGGTAACGAGTCTCATTAACGCACGTTAACGACGCGTTATCGTTAACGTTATTAAGGCGTTAACGAACGATCGTTAGTTGAGTTCTCTCGTTAACTTAACGGTAACGATAACGAAATGGAAAATCACTAACGTGCCAATACTAGATTCCGGCCTGTAGGAATCCAGCTTTAATGTTGAAAGATACAGCAGATTAAAGATACGCTTTGTTGACAATGGCGGGGATGTAATACATTTATTTTAATAAATTTTTTACAAGATTGTTGGTCAGGATGAAAGGATTTTCTTTGGCCATGTCTCCCATTTCCAACTCATGGATGGAAATTCACTTGAATTGAAAATCTTCTTATCAACAATAATAAACGATATTTTTATTTAAAATTTTATAGATGTATTTATAAATTTCCTAGGGAAAGCTGATTTGAGCATTTACCATGCCTCATTTTGGTAAAAAAATTATTTTAACAAAATTACGGGAACATGCTCTAAACTGTGATGTCCCATGTAGCCCCATGTCCCACATAGCCCCGTTCTCCCCTACATCAGATTTATTTTAAGTAACAGAGAAACTTACGGAAGGTAGATTGCAAACATAATATTCAAAAGGGTACAATCCATGAGAAAACATTGCTTGTTCAATTAACTGACCTGAAATTTGTTGCCTTGTATGATCTAGATTAAACCTATGATCACATATAACACCAACATTTTTATCTCCTTCCTTCCAATCATAAATTGGCTTCATCGTTTTTTTAAGCATCTATTAAACTCAAAGACAGTACATGTCCAACCAAAACTCTAGATTTTTTCTTTTTCCAGAACAGAATCAGACACAAATATCCTATCCTGACTTTTCTCTTTTCCACTACTCGAAAAATTATTTTTTTCGCTAACAAAAAGTTATGTCCCTGAGTTACCCGCTTAAATCAATCGTTACTTTGCTTTTTAACCCCATTTTCACACATCCATACGAGTTCTTTTTTTTGAAGCGACTTGACAACCGTTACTTCTGGTAACAACAACGAATGGACTAGAATGAATTAAAGCTTCTGGTTCATTGTGGAGTCTTGTACTGTTTGCAGCACAGTTTCTCACGAGACACTTTTCAAGGATTGTTGAGTAGTCATTTAAATTACCATCAGAGGAAATTAAATGACAGATCACATTGAGAAGACTTTGCTTATATTCATATAGTACATTGTTATCTAATGGGTCGCCCTCGTATTGAACCTCTGACATTCGTGAAATTCGTTTATATCATCTTCTGTTGGTGCAGGATTCTCTAATGGTTCGTTTAATCTGGAAGCTAATAGTAAATCAAAATTAAACACCTGATCGTCAGGATCGGCTACATCAACACCAAGTCTCATCAAAGCTGCCTTTGCGTCTGAACTCACTCTCTCCATTGTTACCCTAATCTCATCTATTGATGGTAGTATATTGCACACATAAATTTCTTCAGAACCACCGTATCGCTCAAGGTTTTAGTATGTCTTAGATATACGATATGTTGTCGGAAAGTCAAAGTCCAGTTAAACGTAGGGACACATCAACTTTTTTGCAACGAGTATAAATTAAATCTAGTAGGGTAAAATTTAATTTCGTGCTTCCTACCGGAGTTTAATGAACAGCAAGGTTTAAAGTAAGATTCACACGGTTGACTTGAAAATAGCCACGGCTTAAAGAGTTTTGGATTGCTATCTCATCTTAGCTTACTTATCAACATCACAAATGCATGAGCACTTATCTCCGCACATAAATATGCATTTGAAGTAATAAAGTGGTTGCCTGATTGATAAACAAACTGATGCGTTTATTTTGTAAACACGATCTAAAGGGGGAACTTTCTTATCGAGATAACTGGATGTTAAACTATCCATAATTTTAAGATAAAAACAAGTCCCTTCAGGTTTTGGCACATATTGCAACAATAATTCACGAATGCCTGGCTTCGAAAGGTGACGAACCGCATCGTAATTCATTTTGTCCTATAGAAAAAGATCTCCAACCTTTAGCCCATGTCGATGTTTACCTATGATCTCCTGAATAGCTACTATGTGAGCTGTAGTAGCTAAACAGTTTCCCGATGGAATAGATTTCTGTGTTTTGTATACATCAGGGATGGTTTCATCGAAGAAGCAAACCCAGAATATAATGGGCCTCTAGCTATGGTCCCACATAGGCCAGTATTCCGAGAACAAGCAGAAACCACTAAGGTGAGACCTGTCTTCGATGGGTCCGTCCATCATAAGGGAATGCGAAGCTTCAATGCCAATCTAGAAGTAGGACCTAACATGAAAACACATATCATGGGGATCCTTATGAGGTTCCGCCCCGAAAAGCAAGAAGAGGGCGAGAAGGCGTTTCTGCAAATCCTGATACACCCTGACCATTGTCAGATAGTAAGATTCATATGGGTAGACGATCTGAACGCAGAGAATCCCACCTTTAAAGTCTATTGCTGGAAAAGACTATCGTTCTGGCTGACCTCAAGTTCATTTATCCTTAGGGTTGTTCTCACTAAACACCTAGAGAAGTACGAGACACAACATCCAAGCATAACATCCAGAGTCCTCGACCAGATCTATGTCTACGATTGGATTGGGGGAGAAAAAAGCCCACAAGGAGCAGCGGAAAATATTCGTCTAGTATTCAAAATTCTCTGGGAGATTAAGATGAAGCTTTGCAAAACGACGACTAACTTGCCTGAGCTTAAAGAAATTCTACGGGGATAGTTCAAATTCTCAGACGAACCCTCCAAGCTTGGTATCGATTAAATCTATAAGAATACCAATAAGAAGGCGCTGGATATTCTCTGGAACCCACGGACAGACGAATTCTCTTTCAGCGCTGATCGCATCATAAGCGAAGCAGAAAGAATAAAAGACGGGCTAACTAAAAGACAACTGTTATAAGCCTAGCGCTCAGAATGTATGATCCTCTGGGACTCATCAATCCGACAATGATTAAAGGAAAGCGATCTATGCAGACTACTTGGATGTTAGAAATTTAGTGTTGCCAGCTCATAAGCTCTGAATCAACGGAAGTCTGGGAGAAGTTCATCTCCGGGCTTGACAACCTAGGTCAGATAAAGATCCCACGGTGGACGCGGATCGACGAAATAAAGCCGAGTGAGCTTCATATCTTTGTGACGCAAGTGAGACGGCCTACAGAGCAGTTTCATGCGAAAAGCCAGGCCAAAAAATTCCACTGATCGCCGCCAAGTCAAAGGTAGCCCCGCTACCCAGGAAATCGATTACCATACCCAGACTATAACTGGTAAGCAACGTAATGGCCACAGTGCTAGGTCAAGCTATATGTACCCAAAATAGAGCAGAGCATAAGACTCATGTACGTGTCTCATGAACGGACTCCCAAATTTCGCTCTGTTGGATCACAGCCACAGACAAAAAACCAGAAATCTGGGTACAGAACTGGGTCACAAAAATCCAAGAATTTGGAGCAGAAAAACATTTCTGCGAGGGTTCCCAAAACCCAGCCGATCTCCTATCTAGGGGAGTTACATTAAAAGACCTCGCACAGTCAAAGTGGGGGAACGGCCCGGACTGGTTGAACCATTTTCTGCAGTATAAACCACTCAACGTGACAGTAAATCTAATTGAAACAAACATAACCAGACCCATACATCCGTTATGGTACAAGGAATACAGCGAGTGGCCTAGAGTGGTTCTTATCCGAGCCATGGTCAAACGAGCCATAGACGCATTCCGCGGAAGAAAAGTTACCAGCAATAAAGTAACTCAAATTGACAAGTATTGGATGGCGGAAATAGACCCAGAATCTGGTGAGTTTGGGAAGACAATAGTCAGGAATTTTATGAGACTTTTGCCTCACGAGCTGTACCAAGCGAAACTTGATTTCATAAGTCAAGTTCAAAGGGAATCATACCCCGATGATTTCAAGGCAATATTAGATCATAAAAAACCGCCAAACAAGATTTTCCGCAAGCTCAAACCATATTATGACGCGGTAAATAAGGTGATACGTTGCACCGGTAGACAAAGGCAATACCTGACCTACCAGGAGCAGGACGCGTTAGTTCTACTACCACCAGAACATTACCTTACAGAGGTCCTGTTAAGAGAAATTCATCAACATTAAACATGTCACTTAGGTATAAACGACATTACAATCACAGTCAAAGTCGATTACTGGCTACCTAGACATGTACAAGTCATACGGAAGATCCTAGATCGATCCGTACCCTGTCAAAGACAAAACGCGCCTACTTGCGATGAAGTCCGCGCAGACTTACCAGCCCAGAGAATCAGAATTGAAGACCCATTCTCGGTTACTGGACTTACTGGTTCCTTTGAGGTCTTGGTACACGAGCCGTCAATCGGTCCCACGGTACTTAACACCAGTGAAGTGCCAGGCGTATCAGGGAATGTAAATTATAAATATCAGCACATGAACCCTCAAATGACTGTACAGAAGAAGCAGGTGTATATTTTGTTGTTCACGTGCGCTTCTACTAGAGCAGTCCACCTAAAAATCACGTGGAAAAAAGAGCATCGCAGAAATTCTAAACGCTTTCCGACGGTTCTGCGCTCTAAAGGGTCGGCAAGAAAGATATTAACTTCAGACAACGCAAAAGAGTTCAAATGTGCCGCTAAGAAACTGAAGCGAATGTTTTCAAACGAATCAGTCGGGACTTACATGTTAAAGAACAATATTGTATGGGGAGTCTAACCAAGACTCTACTTACGGTTTTGGGAAAGAATGGTCAGGACAGTGAAGCTGACATTGCACAAGACATTTAATCCTTAACAGATGAGTACGATATGTTCTGTACAGTCATAACAGAGGTAGGCGATCGACATAGTGAACAAAATACCTCTACTTTTCGTCACCGACCATCGATACTCAATAACGCCGAACCAGCTCATTAAAGGTGGTTTCGTAAATCAAATGGATGCTGTACCTCTGAAAGAGGACTCAGAACTAAGCTCAAACGCATAGCATATAACGAAGAGGGAAACTGAACGTAGACAATTAGTAGCATTTTGGTGGTTAGTATTCCACGCATACTACCTCAGAGACTTGAATCGTAACTACGTCACTACAAATCATGTCAAGCCGATCCAACTCGGTCAAGTGGTGATAGCGTTCGAGACGAACAGGAAAAGAATCAATTAGCTAGTAGGACAGGTCACGGAACTAGTCTACGGTAAAGACATGCAATTAAGACAAGTCAAACTCCTGCTTATGCAGCTTATGAAGACGGAGCACCTGTAAAACCACAAGAGCAATTCAATGTCTGCACCCTCTGGAAGTAGAAGCCTCTATCATAGATGCTGACTTCTCTGAAAAACAAAGTTTGTTCGGTGACTATGCTACGTCAGCTGGGGAATTATTGAAGCAAGCTTCCATGGGGAGAGTGTGGAATAATTCAACTATACCCTAGACGCTAACAGAAACATAAGCAACAAACGACGCTTCAACGTGCCAAGATTGCTACGGGTTGGTGAGGAAATGAAGATGAATCAGTCACTGAAAGGTGTGGATGAGAACCCTATGACCGCAGATGAAATGAAGATTCATCGAAAGAAGATGACACAGAACGACGTAGGACGGAAACATGAAATGATTGAGACTTTCTAGGCGCAACACACGCAATGAAGCACGTATGGGTACGTAAGTAGACGAATGGGTATTACCCATTCGTTTACCAAGGCTCTTAACACTCAGTAAAGAACTAAAGATGGTTTGTACTGAGGAGCAATTAATCGCAATTGCTGATTTTTCTACAAAAAACCCTCTGGTGAAAGAACGCTATGATATCCACAAGAGAGAAACGAATTTATTGGAGCTGTGTGACTTGGATCGTGAAATGCTAAAAGAACTGGGTCTGATCTGATAACCTTCCTACAATTTTTCTTGCATCGTTGTACATAATTGGCATCTGTACCGAAAGGTTAGTAACTCAATTAAATTTAATTATTTACCGAAATCTAACTTTATCTAGTTAAGCTGTAAGGAGTAACTTTGGCTGCACCCAGCCAGATGGGATGACACTATTTGCCCCACTTAAATTGGTCTAAACAAATTGTATCGTGGGAGGCTATTGTATCAAAATCTTTCTGATGATCTTAAATCCAGAATCGATGTCTTGACAGCTTTTCGCACATGGATTTTAAGCGCAGCCAATTGGTCCATGAGACTATATTTCTTTATGTGGTCCAAGAAGTAGTATTTGAGATCAATGTTAATCTCAAGGATTTGTCAATGTGTACTTTGAGTATGTAAGTTTTAGTTATTTTAAAAGTTAAAAACGGTGGTTGTATACCATAAGTATTTTTTTGGGATCTAATCAAGATTTGAACTTGGAAAGTCAGCCCTTCTGAGCATTAAAGCAAGAGCTAAATAAAATGTCAACTCAAGACATTGAAATTCCATGTTCATAGTGCCTCGGATTTGTTTGTCTGGTAGCTTTGTCTATGTTTGTCGTAGTCTTTGTTTATCTTAGCTTCGCCGGTTCAACTGTACAAAATTTTATAGAAAATTTCGATAATTTATTTTCCTTGTATTTCACTTTCAAGCCCAAAAGCCCGCTAATAAAAAAAAATCTAATTCTGCATATGTAAAATTCGTAGACACTAAATACATTTTTTTTTCGTAAAGCTCTTCCCTAAACACTTTGATTGTATAGAGCTTTTTCAAATTGCTTCGTATCCGCATAGTCAAAAGTCGTGCGGCTAGTCGACTAATTTGAACCGTGGCGGGGGAAAGCTGAAACTTGCTGCAGATTTGGCTTGATTGAAATAGCGGTACGTGAAGTTGTTTGTATTTTACTGCAGTCTGCTAGTGTATTAAAAGAAAGAAATGTCCGTTTTCAAGTTTCAGTTGTCTGAGTTAGTGCTTTCGTAAGTTGAAGGTCATCGTGATGTTCATTAAAAAACACTAGAATTCCTGAAGTGTCACGATCCCCTTGTAATCCCTCTACAGTTACTTAAAAGTGGTAAATCTTCACATAAGTTTATTCCCCCGATAGAGAAAAGCTCCTGTTTGTATCTCTGTATAAAATTGTTTTTTTTGATTGAATAAAGGCTTTTTTATCTAGAGATATGTATATTCAGTCGATGACGTTGATTATTTTGACAGCAATAGTAACAGCATAACCTTACTGCATGTCAGTTGTTTTTGGCCACCACTCCAGTACATTTTCAGTCGAATTAATTCGCGAATGACCTTCGAAGTATTCCGAAATATTCCGAATTCGAACATTGTTTCCACATGTAACGGCCAGCTTGTTTAACCTACTTGTATTTCAGTTTTGAACAAACAATCAGCCGATTTTTTCCGGTTATTGTCCAGTATAGTACCCTGTATATAATCCGAACATAAAAATTCCTTCTGTTGGTAATATTTTGGTGACAGAATAGGTTACAATGAAGAGAAAAAAGCTTTAGTCTTAACGGTCAAATTTTAAGTTAAGATTCTAAATCCTTATTTGATAAATATATCTTTATTGTTATATCAAAACCAAATTAATATATTATTATTGCATTGTGGTTATCGTGCTCAATTCCCACCATATGGATGGATGGTGATAAATTTAACATTCTCATGTTTAATCAGTATTTTCAACGTTCTTTACTTGAATGAAAAGGCAAAGCATGGTTTTCTTCACTTACAACATGCTTCAATTTCATTTGGCGTGAATTTCAAACAAATAACCATTTAATTAATCATTTGAACTCGCAACTCACCAACTATGCAATTCAACTATGCAACTCCCAACTCACCAGATTATGTGACTCAACCCTATGAATCACAGCTAACACTGGGACAAGTCACTCGCAGAACAAGAACTGACCCAAACCTGCAGCACACCTAAAAGACATAGCACAACAAATCCGACAAAAGTAGAAGAACGGAAAAAACAACGATTGAAAACAGCATCTGCAAACATCAAACGAACCATCGAAAAAATTAACTTGACTTCAACTTCTCATTGCTTTTCTACTGGCTGGCCGTGATGTTGTAGAGTGGCGAGAGGCATCTCTCTTGCTTTTAATATGATTCCATGGAGATGAAGTAAATGCTAACGAACGAGCGAAGGGATGGGCGAGCAACAGGTAAGGATACCTTGAATCTCCTTAGGTAGAACATCGTCGATTTGTAACAACATGTGTTTGGGTAACGTTAGTCAATCAAGGGTATTCGACAAGAATTCGTCTATTCAACCACTGCAAAGTCCCAAGTTGCTAGCCACAACAAGATGCAGCCCTCCATTGACATGTCACAGTCCTCATCAGCCACGGATGATGTTGTTCAATACCTGCATTAGATAACACATATTTCATTCTTGTTTAAATTAAGAGGAGAAGCTGGTTAGATTACCTCAGGATGGATACTGATGTCTGTGAATAATGTCAAAATAAAGATGCTCGGCTTTTCCTCCTGTGCTGATGAGGTTTTCACATCTTGATTATTGTCTACCACAGGGACTTCCTTCTTTGACTTAACGGATGGACACAAAAAACAATCTTGATTGTGTAGGGTGACACCGACTGACACTTCTGCAGTGAAGTGGATAATGCAGTGTCTAATTTTTCAATTACCTTTTTTATAAGGGACTTTAGAATTTTGAAAGAGTATTGAAAATGAATAGACTACATTTACCCTTGCTGAGACTTGACTTCACATAAAAATTACAAGCCTTCTCATTTTACTGCATACTACTTTCGTAAGCTATTCCCCTAGCATGAAACACAACATTATTATTTCATTGAACTTTAGGAATAAGTATATCTAGTTACCTTTACATGGTAGAAAATGTGTATAGCACCAAGTTGTGTGACTAGAGTGCGATGGAAATAGTCCATTCCGAGATATGACACACGAAAACAACAGATAAACGTCCAGCTACAATTGTTTGGGTGAGCTCATTAGCTTTTGCAATAGCAGACGAGCATAGGACTTCAAACTGCCGTTGTCATGTTTCATTATTTTATGCACCGCTAGATGGATTTACAATTTCATTATTTTATGTACCGCTAGATGGATTTACAACAAAAATCGGTGTCCCGATTTCCATGCAGGATACTGTACATTAGAAATTTACAAAATTGATTTCAAGGTCATCCAGTTTCCATTGAAGTATTTTACATCTTGTTGTAAAGAACTAAGTTTCTTTTAGACTTGGATTTGGAAAATATCGAATGAGTACATCGACTACCCTGTGCCCGCCAAATCCTTTAAAAACCTGTTCAAACGATCTTGGATAGTCGTTTGCATGGCGACCATGTGGATTTTGGAAGGAAATACGACGTTTGATTGCTTCAAAGGTACTTCCCTGCACTACCCAGAATGATAATTCATAAAAAATCTTTTGACCTGCATTGCTGCAAGAATAGTTCCAAAGCATTGAATTCTGTACGATCATACAGTACCCATCATGCAAGGTTTTCTCTGTCTGACTATTCAATTTTTGTTGATTCGCAGTAGGTCTACCACGTAGCGTACGGATTTAAAGAAGTGAATGTGTTTTTCTTCGGATGAATGTTTTCCTGGATGCGACATTTTACGAAGAGGATTCTAGCAATTTGGTACGTCTTCAAATGTCAAAATATCTTCAAATTATCTTTCAAGACGGTAAATAATGCTTTTTTGTTCAGCAGGTGGTTGTCGACAATGAACAACGAACGAATGAACAACGACAATCAACTCAACAAAATTGTGTTAAATAAAATCTCGATATGCTTATGAAAGGATTTATTTTTATTGATTGTAGGGCATACAAGTGGCGTTTTCTCATGAACCGAAAAATCCATGCTTTTTATGAAGCTTTTCTTCATCGTCTAATAGAAGTTGGTTTAGAACAGACTGGAAGAATTTCCAAGCCCAGGCTTCCTGTATGAGACTTTACGATCTGGCGATTTTGCAGGCCATGTCCTCGGTAATTTGTTAAGTTTAGAGAAACAAGCAAATGTCAGATTTAGAATATTAATGTATTTAGCAAGATTATAATCTTAGATAACAAAATGCACGTCTGTGTCATGTCAAGCTGTCAAATCAGGGGAGAGGGACAAGCTATTTTTAAACGGTAACCGAAGAATACTATATATAGGCTGCCTAACCTCTACAATCAGCAATAGCAAGTGATTGTAACATTACAATAAAATTGGTAACAGTAAAAGATTTACATTCTCTCTTTCTGGCTAGAACGAATCGGCCTGCAGAGACTCGTTTTTTACGCCAACCAAGCAAACAATGTGATGGAGGTGAGCCATCGATCGTTCAATGACCTTATAAGAAATGCCTATTCTAATCCGTGGTTTTTTCATGGGTAAATTTTACCAATAAAATATCACAACACGCAAAATAACCTTAAGATTTACTTTTTCTGGATCAGCTACAAGAGTGGGATAAAACGACCCAAACATCTATCTGGCCGCAATGGGGTCTTAGATTAACCTTGTAAGAGACCTCCATAAATAAAAATACTTAAACAGAGATCGACAAATAATAGATAATAGACAAATAATAATAATAGAGATAAAGTGTTTTTCTCCGAAGTTCGCATTTCAGAGTCGTTTTTTCCTATTAAACCCCAGAGTCCCCTTACGGATTCAGTTTCAGTTGTCACTTAAACCAGAGAATTTTATAAATATTGCGCAACGAACGTAGCTCATAGAAAACCATCCGTTTTCTGAGCAACATGTAACAACTAACGCTTGGAAAAAGTAAGTCTAAATAATTCATCTTAATTGCGCAAACAGAGTAATTCAGTGAAAATATGTTTTTGACATTTCACCTTAAGCTCATGCTTTCTCAAAAAACACACTTTCTGCAGATGCCCAACCCCAAAATATTAAAATCTACTGAAAGTCAAGTTTTGTTCTAATTTTATCAGCAAAAATCAAATTATATTAAAACAAACCTTGACATGGTATTAATAAAATGTAAAAACTTGCCAGTATACAAGCATATTCCTAATTTTCCAATATTATAATCGGAAAATGGTAAAAGAGTGGAAAGCTACGGTTAATACTCTAATGACGTTACAGTAGACGAAAGGGATGTATGTCGTATAAGTTTCACACAACGCTGATGGAGAAAATTTACAAACAGCTGGATAAGCAGCAAAAAACGTACAAAACCTATGGTAATGTCAAAGAGATATATGGCACTTATAGGACAGCAAATACCGGCTATTTCCTTTACAATCTTTTTTTTGAAAGCGACAACCATTTGTGAGGGTTGTTGATGATATAAGAAGCAATAAAAAAGGAAATAGAAGGCAACTTGTTCAGAATGTCCTTACCAAAGATGAAACGGTCGACGCAATTTATACATTCCTCGAAGTTTTTCAGAGTTTTACATTATTTCTGCCATAAAATCGACAAATTTAGTAACCATTCATTCAAAACGTCGACGTGTATTTTTACCAAAGTAACAATAACTCATAAAGATTGTGCCGAAATCCGAAGATTTCGCAAAACATTTTACCGTACCAACTTACATTCTTTGTTACTTTTATGTTTTGAAAACTGTTTACACAAAATTTGCCAAATTAAAGGGCCTTTCTAAAAAGCAGAAGCTTTTGATCGTTACGCCACAACGCAAGCTGAATTTGATTCGAAATGACACTACCAACCGCTTGGATCGATAAACACAGTAATATCGCATTACAAAATTAATTTGCAGATAAGCTTCTTTTTTTCAATCGTGAAAAAAGTTGACTTCTGGTAAACGAGGTGCGTTCGTTTCAATATTTCTTTCAGGACACATTCCATCAACCACTGTTATCTTTCTAGAAACAACAGCCGGAATTGCCTGTCCATGTTGTCATCTCATTTCTTTTTGGTTAATAATATAGAAAATGCCGTTAAAAAAGTTATATAGTCAGGCGTGTTAATTTTTTGGGCAGGCAAATGGTTCTATATGTTTTTTTTATTGACAGAAGGTATAGCTGAGGAAGCTTACAGTTCCTCTAATTTTGTTCGTCCTGGTTGGAAAGTTGAAAGAGGGAAAGGAAGGGAAGAAGAGAATGGAAAAGCGCAAAAAAATCTAAAAAGGGGGAAAGGTGCTTAAATTAGTATACCTACCGGCAATTCAATATAAAAACATAGAGCAATTTGCTTGCTCAAGAAATTCGCCGTTCACTGACCGTTCACTGACCTTTTCTTTCTCGTTCAACGGTTCTTTCGTGATCATTTCTTTTCTGTGAGACTCTAGACTGAGTTGTTCGCATTTGTACAAACGGTCTCGGTTTGGGTCTTAGAGAGCGACCCCGGTTGCCAATTTCCATCGATAAGATTTGAATTCGTGTGCTTTGTTGTCTTGGACCGGACGATCGGCCTTTTCTTTTTAGCGTACGGAGTACTGTTTCATGTGACATGGCTTGGCAGTAATTAAAAGCTTAAGTTGTCTGACAGTCGTGATATAGGCGACCCTTTCCTAGACAGTGTAGGCATTGTTCGTCATCCATCATTATCTGTCTTTTTTCAGCGTTTTGAGCTGCTTCAGAACGCATCAGAACTTGGTCTAGGTTTGGTACATTGTTGATCCTCATACCAAATCTAAACCTCTCTGTGATAGAGTTCAGTAGAGATCACATTATTTATTCCGTTGTGAGATAGTGTTCTTCTCGTAGTTGTGCTGCTGATCAGTCGGCTGGTAATGGCTTACTTGCGGCTTGCCTAAGCAGTGCTTCGTGTGCCTCGATGACATGAATCGGGTTACTAAATCTGTCAGCTAACACTTAGAGATGCCTTCGTAACTTCCCCTGAAAAGCTTGAAGCTTTCCGTGGTTGTCGTGATTTTCTTGGTAGCCACGCACGCCAAGCTGTTGTGGGTAGTGTTCACATTTGTCACCTCCCGTGGTACTTGAGGGCTTTTCCCGAGAATTTCAGTTGGGTAACCTGAATTTTAGGCACTGCGCTGTGCATCGGAGCCAGTGGTGGACTGACGACTTACCTTTACCTAACATTGGATAACCTCGTATTCGTTTGAGATCTGTCTTAGCCGCCATTATGAGCAACGGCATAAAAGATTTTTCAGTTTCTTTAAGAGGCCTGTATCGTACCATGAAGTTGATTCATTCAACTTGTCTCTCGTCTTCAGTTTTTACTCGCCCGAATTCCACATATGCAGTGGTTATCTCATCCCGTATTTATGCAAGCTCAGCTTATAGTTCGACCCGGATATTTGACGGTAACTGCGGGAGCACGTACGTGTTGACCATACGATTCAACTGACAACTTTTTAACTTCATCTGAAGTTTCAACTTTGAATAAAGAAGGTGGGAGGGAAGCATGGTCACGCCATTCGTTGTCCGCCTTTTGGCGATTACACATGGTGTTTAAGTTTGGAAATCGCCCGAATAATAAAGTCAGAGAATTTGGTTTCAACGATTTGGTATTCAGTGGATCAAGCAGCTCCGTAATCTCGTAGATAAGATCCCTGAAATCAAATCTTTCTTGAAGTTGTCGGATAGCAACAGTGTACCATCTTCTGCAATTGTGACGCAGAGTCTTTAGATCCCTCTCCAATTTTTCAATTTTCGTCCTTTGTTGTGAAGCATCATGTTGACTTAATGGCTGGATTGCCACGGTCGCTAAAGACATCGAAAGACATAAGAAAATGTGCTTTAAAATACGCTTAATTAAAAATACTTGATGTCTCTTGTGTGTTTGATCCAGTCATATTTGGAAAAGGATTCCTCGTTTCGAGTTGTAAGTCGAATACCGATTCTGCAGCTCTCACTCCTTGATTTATAGAGAAAATAGATTTCAGTTCATTAGTTGTCAAAGCATGCATATTAAAATAATAAGAAATGGACCTATCAAGATAAATTTCATGCTCTGGCAAGTACTTAACACTTTCCAACGGATTCAGAAGTAAAGGGTTCACCGAATTCACATATTTCTCTTCCATGAAATTGCGAGCGAAAACATTGATCAGTCTGCTGTTTTCTCGTTTTATCAAATGAAAGAAAGGGATTTATGACTGAAACAGAGGGAAGCCGGAGATATAGGCCCGGTCGAAATAGGCCCCGACGAAATAGGCCCGGCAAATAGGCCCGGACGAAATAGGCCCCTACGAAATAGGCCCACTTTATAAATATTTTTAAAGTGGGCCTATTTCTCCGTCAAAGTGGGCCTATTTCTCCCAATTATTTCTAAGTTCCATAAGGTACTCTGAAATATTTTATAAAAACATTCGACCTATTCTACATGAGCGAGAAGGCGGAATAATCTGCGAGAGATCCGCCACCGTATATATTCATTGCCGTAGCTCAAACCACGATGAGTGATTTCACACATTGCCGTTTCGTTTTTCACATGTTAGGCAGCTGATTCCCGTCTTTATTTTTTGATGAACGTATTCCCCTTGATCTTAACTGTAAAACTCATTTGTTCAAACGTCGTTTTCACTTATTAACTATCGCTAATTTAAAAAAATGAACAAATTTCCGTGTTTTCTTCGCCATTTATTTGTTCCGTAGCTCGATCCCCCCTTCAGCGGCTCAGCCTTGAACGCGTCTCTCCCCTTTCAGCGGCTCAGCCTTGAACGCGTCTCCCCCCTCTACCTATGCCAGTACTCAGGTGAAGTAGGAAATGAACATGTTTGATGAAATAAATCTTACGGATTGATTTCAAACATATCCATAACAATTTCATGTTTTTTTTTTAAGCAACAAACGCATATCACTTTTAAGTTTCTTGTTTTATGGGGCTGACGCGAGGTGCTGCTCAAGCCGGCCAGAAGGGTGGTCGAGCGGGGGAGGCTGCACGCACTCATGGGAGAGGGGTGAGTGAAGGGGGGTTTACCTGGGCCATACCATACACGCCCATGTTTTCCCTTCTCCGTATATGTTAAAGGATGGACTAGTAGTTAGCAACTCGGGCTATGAATCTCAAGCGCCGGTGTTCGAATCTCGGCCATGTCGATAAAGATTTTTATTTACAAAATATTTTAGAAAATTAATAGCTCAACAGCATAAAGCGGTGTGGAACTATCCTGGCGAAATTGATGGTTTTTTCTTTTTTTAATTGATTTAATATACAGCACGAAAAGGAAATTTCTATTATAGTTGAATACCAAATGTGGTTTTGAAGATTTTCATCTATCGGTGATAGTAGCGTCACTAGCGTGGTTCAATAGCGTCATGAAGATGGCGTCATCTGCTCATCGTCAACTTCAGCGTTTAATTTACAAATAAGAAATAGAAATCTTATAAAAAAATTAAAATAGCTTCAAGATGTGTACATTTTATTTTTAATCATTTTAAAATTTGAATTGCAATTTTCGTTACATTTGATCTGTAAGAATTCGATTCTGAATCATTCTCATTTCAAATCGATTCACACACATAGCAGACGCTAACACATCAAGCGTCATCAATAGCGTGGTCTATGGTGCAATGCTATCACTGGAGTAAGGCGTTTATCTTCTATTCGGGTATGTTAGAGAACTCTTATCATGTTATTTTCAATCTTTAGTTTCTAATATTGTAATTATCAACTTGTGTGGATAGGTAGCGTCATGATTGGCCTACCCTGATGGCGTCATGATCGCTGCTGATTGCCTTTCAAATAGGTTTTCAGCATTCTGCTTACACCTTTGGCATAGAGTCACATATTTCACAATCCAACATCAATTGGTACCAACAGCAGCCCTTCTCTCCATCATCCAGAAGGGTCTGAGATCAGTGTTGGAGATGTGTGTGACAATTTTAATATGATGAAATTTATCTACCACCAAATTTTTACTCTTATGTTTTTGTTTTTCAGGATGGTTCGGAACAACCCATGGAAAGCTTATCACTCATTGATGCTGTGATGCCTGATGTTGTTGCAAGTCGTCAACAGCAAACCCAGAACAAACAGAAACCACAAGTGGTAAAGACAGAACCACCAAATTCCAATGGAGATGAACCCATGCATTCCAATCGTAAGATAGTCACTACTTTTTTTTGATCCCCTGAACTGCTTACTTATTTTCCCTTCAACTATTTAATGAAGGCTGGGAAGAGGAAACAGGAGTAGAGATACCTGCCAGCAAATCTACTGTACTTCGTGGCCATGAATCTGAAGTTTTCATCTGTCTGCGCCTGAACCCAACAACATTCAGAAGGGTGGAACTGAAGTTCCGAGCAACAAAGATGTCACCTCACTTGACTGGTATGTAAGTTTTGCTATGTAATGCTATGTGTAATGTAATGTGTATGTAAGCAAGTGCTTTTGACGGAAGTGTAAGTTTGGTTTTACTATTTCATTCGATTTGTTTTAATTTTATTTCATTTCAAGGTATTTGCATTCTCATTCAAGGTCAATTGTTTCAGTCTTTCTTTAAAACTTCTGTTCAGTTATCCCAGCAAATACCTTGAAATGAAATAAAATTAAAACAAATCGAATGAAATAGTAAAACCAAACTTACACTTCCGTCAAAAGCACTTGCTTACATACACATTACATTACACATAGCATTACATAGCAAAACTTACATACCAGTCAAGTGAGGTGACATCTTTGTTGCTCGGAACTTCAGTTCCACCCTTCTGAATGTTGTTGGGTTCAGGCGCAGACAGATGAAAACTTCAGATTCATGGCCACGAAGTACAGTAGATTTGCTGGCAGGTATCTCTACTCCTGTTTCCTCTTCCCAGCCTTCATTAAATAGTTGAAGGGAAAATAAGTAAGCAGTTCAGGGGATCAAAAAAAAGTAGTGACTATCTTACGATTGGAATGCATGGGTTCATCTCCATTGGAATTTGGTGGTTCTGTCTTTACCACTTGTGGTTTCTGTTTGTTCTGGGTTTGCTGTTGACGACTTGCAACAACATCAGGCATCACAGCATCAATGAGTGATAAGCTTTCCATGGGTTGTTCCGAACCATCCTGAAAAACAAAAACATAAGAGTAAAAATTTGGTGGTAGATAAATTTCATCATATTAAAATTGTCACACACATCTCCAACACTGATCTCAGACCCTTCTGGATGATGGAGAGAAGGGCTGCTGTTGGTACCAATTGATGTTGGATTGTGAAATATGTGACTCTATGCCAAAGGTGTAAGCAGAATGCTGAAAACCTATTTGAAAGGCAATCAGCAGCGATCATGACGCCATCAGGGTAGGCCAATCATGACGCTACCTATCCACACAAGTTGATAATTACAATATTAGAAACTAAAGATTGAAAATAACATGATAAGAGTTCTCTAACATACCCGAATAGAAGATAAACGCCTTACTCCAGTGATAGCATTGCACCATAGACCACGCTATTGATGACGCTTGATGTGTTAGCGTCTGCTATGTGTGTGAATCGATTTGAAATGAGAATGATTCAGAATCGAATTCTTACAGATCAAATGTAACGAAAATTGCAATTCAAATTTTAAAATGATTAAAAATAAAATGTACACATCTTGAAGCTATTTTAATTTTTTTATAAGATTTCTATTTCTTATTTGTAAATTAAACGCTGAAGTTGACGATGAGCAGATGACGCCATCTTCATGACGCTATTGAACCACGCTAGTGACGCTACTATCACCGATAGATGAAAATCTTCAAAACCACATTTGGTATTCAACTATAATAGAAATTTCCTTTTCGTGCTGTATATTAAATCAATTAAAAAAAGAAAAAACCATCAATTTCGCCAGGATAGTTCCACACCGCTTTATGCTGTTGAGCTATTAATTTTCTAAAATATTTTGTAAATAAAAATCTTTATCGACATGGCCGAGATTCGAACACCGGCGCTTGAGATTCATAGCCCGAGTTGCTAACTACTAGTCCATCCTTTAACATATACGGAGAAGGGAAAACATGGGCGTGTATGGTATGGCCCAGGTAAACCCCCCTTCACTCACCCCTCTCCCATGAGTGCGTGCAGCCTCCCCCGCTCGACCACCCTTCTGGCCGGCTTGAGCAGCACCTCGCGTCAGCCCCATAAAACAAGAAACTTAAAAGTGATATGCGTTTGTTGCTTAAAAAAAAAACATGAAATTGTTATGGATATGTTTGAAATCAATCCGTAAGATTTATTTCATCAAACATGTTCATTTCCTACTTCACCTGAGTACTGGCATAGGTAGAGGGGGGAGACGCGTTCAAGGCTGAGCCGCTGAAAGGGGAGAGACGCGTTCAAGGCTGAGCCGCTGAAGGGGGGATCGAGCTACGGAACAAATAAATGGCGAAGAAAACACGGAAATTTGTTCATTTTTTTAAATTAGCGATAGTTAATAAGTGAAAACGACGTTTGAACAAATGAGTTTTACAGTTAAGATCAAGGGGAATACGTTCATCAAAAAATAAAGACGGGAATCAGCTGCCTAACATGTGAAAAACGAAACGGCAATGTGTGAAATCACTCATCGTGGTTTGAGCTACGGCAATGAATATATACGGTGGCGGATCTCTCGCAGATTATTCCGCCTTCTCGCTCATGTAGAATAGGTCGAATGTTTTTATAAAATATTTCAGAGTACCTTATGGAACTTAGAAATAATTGGGAGAAATAGGCCCACTTTGACGGAGAAATAGGCCCACTTTAAAAATATTTATAAAGTGGGCCTATTTCGTAGGGGCCTATTTCGTCCGGGCCTATTGGCCGGGCCTATTTCGTCGGGGCCTATTTCGATCGGGCCTATATCTCCGCCAACCAAACAGGGTGTTGAACTCGTTAAATTGGTTTAAAGAGTAGCTCATGCATTCCAGGTAGATTTTGATAATATGATCTTCCAGTCCACACAAAATCACGTCATTTGCAGTCGTTGGGTCTGTCTCACACAGTTCGCGAACATTATCCACCAGCGCATCGTACTGTTCTAACACACATATATATGCGTACTCCAGAGTTAGCCATCGCGTTTGACCTGATGATACCAGCATGTGTTCTTCGCATTCGACGAGTTTTTGAAATCGTTTGAACGCTTCTCGCCTTTTCGGACTACGAGAAAAATGACTGCATGTTCCACGAACCACGTCTTCACAAATTTTGGGCAATTCAAGCGATGCTTTTTGTGAACATAAATGACTCATGTGACAGTTGCACTTCACAGTTACAATGGAATTTTTTCACGAAGGATTTTTGCCACAGAGTGGTGTGCACCAAACATTGCATTGCAGGTGTCGGCGCAAAAACCAACTAGCATGCTAGTTTTCAAGCCCACCTTCTAAAAAACTTCAAAAACAGTGTCGGTTATACCGGTGGCAGTAGCATCGCAACAGTTCGCTATTTCTATCAGACTAACCATGAGACGCTTGTCTTTAGCACTGTAAAACTGTGCTACTATTGCAAGGGCTGCACTGACGGAAACATCGGTGGTCTCGTCGATAACTTAAGATCACGGTGTGGAATTCAGTGTTTCCAGTAATGTCAAAATCAAAAAGCTCCCGATTCCTAAATAAGAAAGAAATATTGTTATTGTTGTACTGATTTTCAAAATACAAATGAATAAGGGAATATTCACCAAATCTCATAACACTGCCACACTTAGTGCGACTCATCATAACTTTTTTCCAAAATTATGCTGTCTGGTAATGATGCTTTTAACGTTGGAATCAGCCAGTCGATGAGGTTGAATGACAAATTCTTCTCGGCAATCAAAAGGCACAGCCGGATGGTTGCTAAAACAATTTTCTTGTCTTCACCACTGTTTACGTATTGAAACAGACGTTGGGTTTCTTTCGAACAATTAGCAACCGTTTCCATTGCAACAATGTGCTTTTGAGTATTTGAATGTTTTTGCAGATCCTTCTTTGAGTTCAATACGTTGAACAAGCAGTACAGTAGGCAGTACTTATATTCCTATTAGGATTGTGGCGTGATTGCAGCCATGTTTTAAATTCAGGGATTTGTTTCCATCTCTCAAGGAAACGTGAGCTGGCACGAGTTTTCTTCTTTCTTTTTGTGCTTTTAGCTTTGGCCTGCAAAGAGTTGAAAATTACAACATGAATAAAATAACTCATCGGTAAAAGAATGTGAACCCATCTTCACCTTATTTGAGGAAGATTTGGGTTGTGAAACTTCTTCGCAGCTTTCAGAATCATCTTCAACCTGAAAAACATACATAAATTACAAACAGAAATGAATAACGTTTCCTTCTCATCATATAAGCCTACTCTTGCAACTTTTAGAGGAAGGCGAACATTACTGTTGCTGTTGGTTGAACCTGAATCACTCTCTTCCTCGGACCCACGCTCACTTTCAGACTCCTAAAAAAGATATGCGTATTTCCATGCGTTATTTACGTCACACTTGTTAAGAAAATCTGTCTATATAATAATACCTCCTCCATATCTTTCTATTCAGTGCTCGTTGTAGTTATCTATATCTGATTCTTGTGTTTCTTGCAAAGAGCAAATAAAGAATTGTCATGTGACTCAAACAAGTCTCAAATTCAAACAGTCAAAAAGGGGAGAGAATCAGGGAGAGAATCAGAGAAACGATGAAATACTCAACACAAGATCACAGATCAGAACAGAAAAGTTAACTGCAATTATATTAAAAGTCTTCTTCATCCAAAAATTGATTTTTGTGCAATTTGTCGTGTGAATAAATGTACAGTGATAATTTTAGGATCAGTTGGTCCTCGTGAAGAAATATGAGCAGAACGTTTACGCCTTCAGGTCGCACATGGGAGAGTTGGAGAAGCTAAATTGTATATCACATACCTTTTTTATTGAAAATCTAATGTATGCCTTTTAAATTTCAAATAGTATAAGATTCACTGCACAACTCTTTGATAGGCTGTAGTGTGAGACGATAATCACAGTATATTAGTTTGTCTTTGTATCCCAACTAGGACTGTATATTTACGTATATTTTTTCTGTATTTCCCATATCGTTTTTCTAATCGTATGTTGGAAGTGGGTAAGACACGTATTATTCATATATTTGAAACAGATATTTGAGGTTTTATGCTTTTAAAATGTCAAATGTCCTAATTTTTATGCGGATTCTGCATACAGCACTACAGCAAACACTTAAATCTGTGATTTTCGAAATGGCACATTTTTCTACATTGCAATTCGAGCTGCATTATTTGCAAAATGTTTGCTTAAAAACAAGGTTTTGTTGGAAAAGAATAGCCGTTTCTAGACAATATCTGGACTACAAATCATCTACATATAGAACAAAAAAAATCACTTAAACAATATTTGTGTTTGATTTTTAAGTCAAAGCTATGCTCTCCCTACCCATGTATTTCGATATCTTGTGAGTAGCGTATAACGGTTTCTAAACAATATTGGGACTACAATCATCGACATAGACGGGCAAAAATTGCTAGAGAAACAGAGTAAACCTTATGAACGCCCAATATTTTATTTTAGATATATTGGACACATATTTCAAAATATTAAATACGTACATAAGGTTTCAACGGAAAAATATACCAGTATCACAATAACTACTTTTGATGAAAGTAAGGGAATGATAACATATTCTCGTTTGGGATTTTTTTCTTCACAACCATCAAATTTCACTAAGGGCAAAGTGAGACCTTTTATTCAATCGTGAAGTAAATGAATGGGATAGCACTCTTCATCCAGACCTTCTTCAAGCCAAATTGATATGAAAATTCCAGGATTAGTTGCTATAAAGGGACATTCGTAAAATAAAGTAACTCCCCATTTGATATATGTTTCAATGCTAATGGAATTCCCCTAAAAACATATTCAGAAACCCTTTGTACTTTTACCACAGCTCCATTTCCGATCAAAAAAAGGAGTTGGATCGTTCAAATTTTAATTTATTGATGTCGTTGCACAGCTAATAAAATGAATTTTTCATTATTGAGGTTCTGTCTGACCTACTGATAAAGTGGTTTTATAGCACTTCGCAGCAAGTTTTTAAAATTCCCAAAATAATTTTTGAAACAAAAGCAGCTGAATGAATTGAGAGGACTATGAAAAAAGTCATAGAAAACATGAGCGAGTTTGTAAAAATTATACAAAAGATGATAATGGCCCTAAATAAAGTAAAAAATGCTGACGAAATTTATAAAACATCGATGAGCATCATCAATATTTGATGATGACTTGAAGAGATAAGAATTTTAGTGGCTTAATGGAGAAAAACAACGTGTTTGTACTCAGGGCTCCGGAAAAATATCTTTTAAGGTCATCCGAATACATATAAAATGTTCTGAATTCCAAAGCCTTCCAATTTTTGAAATCATTCATATTAATGTAGTTGAATCTCTACCTTCAATCTGTTTTTTTTTTTAACTTTTCCCCTTGTATATACAAAGAGATTTAATCTACATTTATTCGTTAAAAAAACAAATTTCTTAATTTATCGTAGAGAAGCTGTACAACTTAACTAGCCAAATTTTTTATCAGGTTGAAATTATGAAATGGTAATAAAAAGGTCCCTTCCTTTGAGATTTTCGTATGGGTTTTGCATTCCTCGGTTTACGTCGTCGTTTTTATTTGGTAAGTTATGGGGCACTGGTGAAGAGATGTGGTTTCCAGATCTATCACCAGTTGATGGGCTTAGATTAGCTGTTTTACCCATCCTGTCATTTTTGCTATTTGTAATTGTGGGTGTGAATAAAGTGAGCAGTGTAAATGTTGTTGTGTAGTTTGTACGTCATGTGAATTGACCGTGTGGGGAGGTATACCTAAGTGTGGGAGCAACAGGTGAATCGAACTCGGATCACAAGGTACACCGATCACATAGAGACGCCTTATCCGACTCGCGGTTTACGTCAAGGAGGCAAAGTAATGAAAGAAAAACGTTCAAGTCCGTGTTAAGTAAGTAGAAGTAAATCGTCATTGTCAAAACTGCAAGGGAAAGTGCAGCAGTGGAAGCCAAAGCTGCAAAAAAAATTCTTAGAATTTACAATATTTCTTTATATTTTCTTTTTCCGTTATCAATTTTAATTCCGTTCCAAGTTTACCATTTATTTATTTATTTTCGGGGGAAAGGGTAACATTGTTTGTTTTTCGTAATTCTAAACATTTTATTTTGATTCAGTAACCATAATATAACTTGTGTTGAAAATAAACACAATAGACTCGATCAACTTTAACACACGAAACGTTTTGTTAAGTTATTGTTATTTGTTAATTGAGGTGTGAGTTTTAGATTCAACTTATATGTCTATTATAGAAACTTCTCCAACCTTACATGAATATTTTGATTATTTGACTCTTTGAAAACCAAAACTTATGCAAAACGCTTGTGAGACATTCCTTTCTTCTTCCTTGCCCCCCAATTATGGGCAAAAAGCCAAACAGTTCCACGCAATACGAATAGGGAGCTTTTTGAAGAAAATCGATGTTCGAATAAAGTAGGATACTGAACAGGGGTTCGTTAAGTTTTCACACAGTCAAACTCCCAATAGACGTTGCCAAAAGTCACGTGACGCCACATTTTACCCAATAAGATGATGCCTTGAGTACACTCGACCATATCTACTCTCTATATGGCAAGGAAAGTGTGTTTAACAAAGCCAGGGGTATGGAGAGATCCTCATACCTTTCTCTCCATACCCATGACAAAACTGCCATGTCCCAGCAAATTGCGCAGACGCGCCAAATTGTAACAGACTATGTCTGATTTGTAAATAGCATCGAATACCTTCGAAATGGCCCAACTCTACACAGTAAGAGTTTAAAAATACAAATTATATTTTCAATCAATATATTAATTTGTTTTATGGGTTTTTAAGGAGTTTTAGATAGGGCACAACGTTCTGTTTTCCGTTTTATTTTTTTCAAAACATTAATATCTTATTTGGCAACATCGCATACCACTCACAGTGAGTACTCTAGAGCTAGCAGCACTTAACGAACCCCAGAGCGCCGCAGTCCTGGTAACCAGGCAGCTGGCGGGGAACTGCGACATGATTAACGAGAACATCAACGAGCCTCAGTGGCGTGTCTTTACTGCCGTCCTTGGTACGCAATTCATCTTCGATGTACTCTATAACACGGTCAATCACTGATTTGTACGACACTTCATGACTGATTAGAGAGTCGTACACGTTTAGCGTGATCCTAGACAGGGAGAGAAAGAAAATGAGTTAGAAGTACTAGTGTAACATGAAAATTATTGCTACCGCTTCTTGCCCTTGGAAACGTGCAAGAGCAACCTGTGATTTCCGATGCAGACGGGAATCAAGACGTTGGTGCAGTTTGCCAACAACTTAAAACGGGCTCGAGTTTGTGGTAGCATGCACAAGCCGATTTTTTACCCACCGCTACTGTAAACACAAGACAAAAGAATTAGAACGTAAAAGGACACTTCTAGCAGGCTACGTTACGCAAACCACAATTGCGGCGGCGGCAGAAAAAAATGAAATTTATAAACACACAACTAAGAATCGAACATTTACCTACCCAATTTGGCGTAGAAAAGGGCAGAGCAAACAATCGTGTGCTGGAGCTCAACGTTGAAGTCTCTTATCGCAACATCGAAGAAGTGATCAATGACGCTTCAAAAAGGCAATAATGATTTCATTAACGACAATGACAATTTCCAACTTCTGATTCGTGTAATAGACCAAACAAAAAGAGACTCACGTATCGTTCAATTTTTCTCCGGGCTCTAATAACAGAGTGTCAGACGCACCGAGAATAACTCCACGACAGCCTCGGTCTTTAGCGTCGACAGAAAAGGTAGAACTCTCTTCAGCAGAGTCGCTCTCGAGCAAGTTTACGAATTCCGGCCCACATGGAAGCTTGCCAGCTTCAGGCTTGACCCCCCCTAAATCGTGAGTGTCAACCATCTTATCGCATTTAACATTCGGCCAGATTTTTTGTCCGTGCCGGAGGGAGCGTCCCCAACCGCTGAAGATGAGACACCGTCATTCACCAAAAGGGCAACCACGTCATCCAGCGGAATGCAAAAAAAAGCAATAAGATGTCTTTAGACAACGCTAGCGCAATCGATAGTCCGCTACACTAACCGGCGTTGAGGTCATCGCCACGACCTCTCGGGAAATTAGACCACTGTTTTCCGGAAGCACCCTTGCCGACAATTCCTTGCAGCCCTTTAATGTTGAACAATTCCCGTACGGCAGGATAACCATTTTCTGTGCAGGAGCATTCGTCAGGTGGCACCAAAGCCCTTTCCCATTCCGGCATGCAAAAGTTGATGGCCTCCGCATAGTTTTGCCCCGCATTCACCACTATGTGGTAGGCTCCGAAAAAGATGATGACGTAGTGGCCTTTCTTTTGCCTTATGCAATGAAACGGGATTTGGTGTTGCCTCAACACCTGCGGCATGAATATACAAGCCTTGTGACTACCATACCCGAATGAATAAACAAAAATATTCAAATTTCGAACTTGAACATGTATACGGAAGTAGTCTGGTTAGTTACTTACTTGTCGTAGCGCGGGCAATCTTTAAATTCTTCCGGAAACAGTTGCCTCAACAATTTGCGTACATCCTCAGCATAACGTGCCGCCACCCTGTTCACGAAAAAAAGGGAAAAACTCACTGTTACAAATATTGAAACATAGCAGTGGCTGTGACAAATAAGTCTTCCAAAAGAAAAATTTGCGACAAAATCGAACTTACACTATCCACGACTTGTCTTCGCCGTCGTACAGATAATTGCAACTCAGCAAATTCAGATTTTCCACGTGGATACCGGTGTGGCTTTGAGCAGGTTCAACAATCAATTGGCTGGTGTTGACACCCAGAATGTCCTCTGTTTGGTCGTTTAGATAGAGGGCGAAAGTGGAACGATATTTGGGCAAACTCCTGAAACAATGGAATTTGAAAACGGCGATTAAGTTAATGGGATATTGGAGAAAAAACAACACACATATATAGGTGAACTTTAAGTTCACCAAGATGAATAGGGCAATGGTCGCAATAAAATCAACTTACCAATGGTGATCGAGGTTGGCAAACAGCGTACCGTTGACGTCGACGATGTACTCCGAAAAATCATTGCTAACTGCAGGGAATTAAAGAAGATCTTGTGATGTTCCTAAAACCACCACCATCTAAGGAATTTTTAGACATTGTGTTGCTGTAGGGGTAATAAAATAGCCAAATCCACAAACCATAAAGAACTGTTAGTGATGCTCTTACACTGAAAATTTATAGAACCAATGATAATAAAGACAGGTTGGAGAAAACAGATAGAAAATCGAAAATAAAATACCTTTCTCATTGATAAAATTGTTGTTGTAATTGTGAATTCTACTTAAACCAAAATGGATTTAGCGTAATGGATTTAGCGTTCTTGGGGCTATCCCGAGATAATGATAATCAACGAACCCTTCTTCTTTAATTAATGACCTTTCAAACTGATCGATTTGAAAACTCATCACAAGTTTAAATAATAATTGTTTTTTGTTTTTGTTTTTGTTTTTTGCAATTTTTTCAAGCAAATAAAATAATTCTATGAAAATTTGAATTCAATTGCTTGACTCAAATTAAAGAACTTTGGCCCCAAAAAGGAAATGAGAGGTGTATTAGCAAATAAATGTTCCCATTCTTGACGCGTGTTACAAAATTGTAGATGAAGAAGAAGTCATTGAGAAGAGAAGTTTTTTATGAACTAATTGTAGTCCCATCTGAATTTGCTTATCTTTCGCTGCGAAAAATAAGCAATTATTAAAAATGAACTTTTGTTTTCAGAAATGTTTAATTAAATGGAAAAATAAAAGAAAACTGATTTTATTCATTACAGAAGTCAACTAAAGGGTAGCAGCTTATATAAATCACCCAAGGAAGTACGATGTTTCTTTGCTTTTGTGGTGCTTACCATAAGAATCTAAGCGTTAGGATTTCAGTATTCCTACAAGTTCTCTATAAACTGTCCTTATGAAGAATAAACGTTTATAGGGTATTCAATTAGGTGAAGATGAGTTACCCGTTTAGTGTCAAACTTGTTTATAACACCCAGAGCTTTTCGTCCCTCCATCTCCCTTCTAGTGGTAAAAAAGCTACCCCCTCCCAATTTTCAAGAGTCTAGACGAGCAAGTCGCGATATCCCCACTTATCCAATGTTAGCCATCGATGTCGATGTATTCTTCGGAGAAAGGCTGAGCCAGTTGACCAGCGTGATCAATTAGGTAGGTTCACGCTATACTTCAAGGATTTGGTTAGACTAAAGTCTCACAATGTTTTAAACAACAATTACCTTGACAGTCTTGAGACCCAGATGACAGTAGGCTGCCTTCCAGCCACGTCTTTTGGTTATGTGCTTTAATCCACTCGGTGTTTCAGATCTTTCTGTAACATAGTTTAGGTTCATAACAAATGATATTTTTGCCTTTAAACCGCAAGAGCATTTCTAGTCAGTTTACCTGCGGCGTTGAAGAAGCAAATGGCACTTGAAGACCACACTCTAGGCCATCCAGGCCGATACCTACCGTGACCAATCTCTCTCAGGCAAGTCCTATTATGGGTAAATCGTTAATAGCAAATAATTAATTTAATTTTCATGGTATTAGTGGCTCCTGGGTTTCGACACCAATATCTCAAGAATGGCAAGATATTTCCATCACTATGCAGAAAAAAAATTTAAACATTACTTCAAAAAAGTTTCTGAGTATTCCTGAGTATACTAAAAACTATATGTTATTGGCAAATGACTGGTTGCAAACATTTTTTTCACCAACTTACATTACTGGTGAGATATTTTCGTAAAAAAATAAAGCAATGCGCGGTTTCAAGACTAAAGAGTCACCCTGTAAAACTGGGATTTGAGGCTCTAAAGGAATTCTATGACCTATGCAAAACTAAGGAAGCTTTTTTAAAATCGTGACTAAAGGTCTTGAAGAGTTCAAAGTATTGCGGCTCGTCGGGATTTGATTGCTCTCACTAAAGAAGGATACAGAGAATTGTAGGAAGAAATGCCTGATCAACCAGCGAGAATGTACAGACGTGTTGATTATAATGATGACACAGACCCGCATCTGACTATGAATTAGATGAATTTGAAGGATTCGTTGAAAAAAATGTGGAGCAGAATCAACCGAAATAAAGAAGATGGTATATGGTCAGAGATGGACCACCTCCAATATTTGCGTCATGTGTGAAAATGAATGGACTGAACGATTACCGAAGGTCCGTATGCCAATGTTTCCAAATTTCTAATAGTTTTCTGATTTGTTTAGATATGTGAGAGGCACGACCTCGTGTTTTTACAGGTTTATCGATTGGTTAGAGTCACCAGCAGCGATTTTCACAAAGGAAATGTTGAAGGGAATGAAAATACTCTTCTAACCAGTTTTTAAAAAATGTGCAAAGAAAATCCAAAGTGATCACCTCACGGAAAAAGAACATGCAGGACATACTAGATACTAATCAACGATATTGTAATGGAGAGAAATAATACCTACGAAGAAAAATCTATTTTTTACGTCCGGAAAAATGGCCCTACCATAAAAGAAAATAATGTTTTCTACTTGTGCGACATTCTGGTGAACTAAACAAGAAATGGGGAGCATACACAAACGTTTTTGCTACTCTAAATGGTTCTTGTTCTTTATTGTCTAAAATAACCGTGAAATACTAACAGCATAAAAATAGTTGAGTGATGTCAGTACGTCCCTAGAATTTATATATAAGTAATTAAAAAACATTGTACTCTATTTTGAATTTATACATTGATACATAATTAACTTTCTGATAGAAAGAAAAAGTTAGTGAAAATCATCTTTATAATTTAATAAAAAATCTCCATTAAAGATAAATACCCCAAAAAAAACAATCACAGTTACACTCAAGCTGTTTACTCGTCAGTTACAGTGTTTAATCATGATGCCATTTTGGAGCTTGTTTGTGGTAGTTTTTATTTGTTTTGGAAGTAAATGAATGTTTGGAAAGTATTAACTTTCTGGGTTATTACTTTGAACTTACGAGAACGCGCTGGAAAAATGAGTCAATTTTTGAAAAGAATTTTGAAATTTGAATTTGAATTTTGAAAGAAATTTGAAAAGAAATTATTGCCGATTTCTTACTCGGAAAATTGTAATGCCAGTCCATACGACCCCAACTTTTCTGGCCTCAACTTTTCCGGCCACAATTTTTTTGTGTTCATCAGTTTCCGGCTTTTTTTTTTGTTCAGTCAGTTCTCTTTTTTCGGCTGGTATTTAAAAAAAAAATCTGTTCCGGCTTCATATATTCTGTCCCTATTTATTTATTTTTTATTTTCGGCCTACAATTAAATACTGTATAGAAAATGACTCATCTTTTATCTTCATCTTGATAGTGATACAAGCATAGGCTGACCCTACTGCTGCATCACGTATGTTCTGAAGTTACAGATGTATTTGACACACCTGTGGTTATTGCACCACATAACATTTATAAGTATTATATCCAGAAAAGAACCTGGTTACAAAGCAGAAAAGACAATAATTAGAATTGACTCGTACACAAAATATTTTAAGCACATGGCAGCAATTACAAGTGAGCTGATAATAACCATGACTGATAATGCTACTAGCACATGGATTGCAGAACTTGCACTTTGCACAAGACTACAGCTCAAAAAATCTATAAAAAACAATGGCTACAATTTACTCGTACATAAAATATTTCAAACATCTGGCAGAACTTACAGGTGAGCTGATAAAAACCATGCCTAGAAAAACGACTAAGAAGCCATGACGACCTGGTTAAAATGGCGACTATCACTTGTCATTTTCATGCTGTCAGTGTGCCATAAGCTTGCAAATAATTCAAACTGCTCCGAAATTAATTTTATCTGTTTAAGTATTATATTAACCAATAATTTATAATTAAATAATTAATACAAAATATATAATACATTAATAATCTTATTTTAAAAGTGAATAAAATCGTGAGAAATTTTAACATACAAATATTGCCAACGCTTCCTGAATTATAAGAAAATTTTGCTAAGTCCTTGTTGTCATCGTCCATCCAATGGATAGATTTTTATGGACTTCTTACAATGAAGCAAAATCCGTATCACTGTAGAATAGACTATATACGTCAGATTTTGAATAAAAAATGGATGTCCCTGTGGATCATTTGCGTATATCCTAGGGATTACCAACAAAGACGGCTTATTCTCGTCGTAAAGATGTAATCTATTGGATGTCTGATTTGCGTCACGGACGGGACGGATCTATTTGGAAGATTGCGACGGCCATATGGACACTGGAAAAAATGTGTGCTACCAAGGGTCATCCTTATGAATTTTTCCGGTGTATTGTAAATTAATATTGAACACTTTGAATAGCAACCTCTGATGATCTGAAATTCTTTTAGAAATTAGGTCCAACGGCTAACCATAAAAAAATCTAATATTTACTTGAGGAAGGCGAGTAACCTGGTAAATGAGGTGGAAGAGATGAGTAGATTAACAAAATCTCGTATTAATGGATTCTTGAAAGACACCTTTCACACCGCTCACACTTGGGCTTGGACAGAATCATCCACCATTGCAGATTTACAATTTTCCCCCAAAACATAGTTCTGTCGTATGAATGTTTTTTTACAAGGTTTACTTGAGACGCGTGTATTCGTTTAGTTTTTTAAGTGAAACATTTTTACATTATGCAAAACGGTGCTTCAAAAAGTGAAAGCATCCAAGAAACTGTTTATGATGTGGAATTCATTATTGATAAAACGTAAGATCTTATTTTTTTTATCATTTAGTTGATTATTATGTGCAAATGAATGTTTTGTTTGTGCCGTTACAAAATTCATTATCATCACTAGATGTGACTTACTTCTTTTAGATTGTGCGACCAAAAAACTTGTTACAAAGTTAAGTTGCTGGATTATTACTAGTCTCAGAATTGTTGTGAGCCTGTCAGTAACTTTAATCAAGAATGTCGGAAACTTATTAAAGATTAAAAAAAAAATAGGTTTATTTTTTAAATTTTCATTTTCAATTCACACTTTAAAATTATTTATTTTGATTTGTTTAGATTTAGGATACAGGGGAGGAAACTTGCGGACTTGGAGGTCAATCCACCCATTCCTACTTCCAATGCTCCAGATCACCAGGAGTCATTTGATTCAGAAGATGAAGCTTGTTCACCATTGGTGTATGAAGATTCACATCGCCCTATTCATTCTTCTCCTGATCATTTGAAATTATGTTGTTCCATTATTGACAAATGACCAGTTGAAAAATGTCTTCCAGTTTCACCCACCTGAAGCTAATGGATCGGCTGAAGTTTCTGGTGCGGTTGAAGCTGCTGGTAAAAATAAATTTATTAATGTAATAAATTATAGTTTATTGATTAATTAATATTTGATCGGCATATGCTGAAGGTTTGGGTGACGTTGCTGGATTGGCTGGAGCTTCTGGATCGGCGGATACATCAGGAACTGCTAGTAACGATAAATTATTTATTCTAATAAATTAAAGGTTATTGATTAATTTATATTGGATCCGCAGATTCTGCAGGTCTGGATGACGTGGCTAGATAGGCTGGATTGGCGGGTTCAGCAGAAGTTGCTGAGGCTGCTGGATCGGCGGATGAAGCCGAAGTTATTGGATCTGTGAATGCAGCAGAAGTTGCTGAATCGGCTTGGGCTGCATGGTCGTGCGTAAGGAGCTGCCTGGATGCGTCAGGAGCTGGGGCTGCTGGATCATCACGTGCGGCCAAATTGGCGTTAAAGACTGGACTGGTAAATGCTGCGGAATCGGGAGATTCAGCTGGAGTCCCTTCCCGTAAGGTCCACAAGCCAAAACGGATGAAGTGCCTCAATTGCGACGAGAAGGGCCAGAGTGATCGGGAATGCCCGAATCCGGAAAAAAGAGAAAACGCGACAAAAAAGGCGCAGCTCGACTGGTCCAACAAAGAAATGCTACTGATGCACCGACAGATGTGACCGGATCGAAGTTGGGGCTGGAGAACATTTTTCTGCTTGACCAGCCAAAGCTGTGAAGAAGAAGAAAAAAAGAAACCCTAAGCATATTAAGTGTTTAAATAGCGAAACAAGGAGCCACAAAATTCAGAATCGCCCAGAACCTCGTAAAAAAAGTATTTTTTTCTTATGAATAGAAAATATGAAGTATTTCGTTTACATTTAAATACAAATCTCGTTTGGGCAGAGAGTTTTATATTTCAACTCCATCATCGGTATGAAAACCATTAGCGCCCTGTTTGATCGTTTGTTGGAATTATTCGCGCGTCTATCAAAACAATGTCACCAGAAAAATTAGATCCCCAGTAATTGAGTTATCATTGAAATTAAAAGTAATGTTATTTTAGATTGATTGAAATTATCCATAGATAAACTCTCCTCAAGGTTGTCCACCAATCGTTTGTGAAACTTCATTGGGCTATCAACACGCTTGACTGGCATTACCCGTTAAGTGGAGAGTTGCATGCTTCTCGTTGTCCACTGCTTAAGTCATAAGTGTTGTTGTCACTTGTAAGAGTCAGGTCCGTTCTTTTTAGCTCAAATTTAGCTCAAAGCGAACATGGATCTACTGTTGGCTCCCTAATGAGGTTCTCATCGAAATTTTCAAGTATTTAGACATATCTCAGCTTTACAGAGTAATCCACTCTTGCCATCGTCTAAGTTTGGTTTTACGTGATGGTAACGCTCCTAACAAGATATGGAAGAAAATTTTTAAATCTTGTGACATTTGCAACATCTTTCATCAGGATACAGCATTATCTTTTAAGATAACGTTGCTGGTTCGGCTGGTGCTGCTGGATCAGCTGCTGCAGCAGAAGTTGTTGGATCGGCGGAAGCAGTAAAAGTTGCTGGATCGTCGGATGCAACAGAAGTTTCCATTGGCTTGGCGTGTGCGGCAGAAATGGCTGGATCGGCGGATTTGAATTCAAATTTTCTGCTGCGTCTCGTAAGCCAAAACGGATGAAGTGCTTTAATTGGGAACAGAGGGGCCACGGTAGTCAGGGATGCCCAACCCCCCCCCCCTTTCTCCAAAAAAAAAATAAATTTCATCTTTGATTTTCCGGAAAGGTCAACAGATCCAAAGAATAAAAAGACCAAAAAACCAATGGTCCATATGCTTATAAAATAAAAAATAACACCCGCAGTAAAAGATGTGCCTCTCCCGAGAGAAATCTCTCGAGGTTTGTCCAGTGTCCCCGCTCTCTCCCCTACTTTCACAGCGTAGCCGTGGGGGGAAAGCTCGAGACGGGGTTGCCACATCAGCATACTGCAAAGAAACTAGGACAGCGATTTTTCTTTCCAAAACCACCTAGCGGCTGGTAAGTTATGTTAAAGTCTTTGCCTTTAGAAAAAAAGACCGTGGGCTGAAGAAACTGATGCACTTTACAGAGCAAGAAAAAAGGAATTTTGTGAAAAACGGAAAAATACGCATCGTAAGCACTCTATAACTCTCAGCTACAAATAACCTTGAAACGAGGCATTCTGGAATGCTGAAAAAGGCTTTTTTCCGATTTTTACAAAGTTTTAGTTCTTGTTCTTGGTCAGCAAGCTGCCTATAACTATTACTATGGACATCGACGATTTATCCATAGATAAAAAGACACTAAACGCAAGAGGGGGTAATGTTGTTATTTCCACCACTAGGTGGCTTGAAGGATGAAAACCAACACGTTAAAAAACGACAATTTTTCTTATCTTTTCCTAATTTGCAATCGATCATCGTCGTTAATCACGGCTCAGAAGCCGAGTATTGAAAAACAGTTAAAAATTTTTGAAGAGATAGGATATCTTATCATTATTGTGTAACTACTCACTAGAATATTTTAAAGTGATGTACAGTACCTTTCATAAAAACGACTCGGGCTTTTCGACAAAGAAAGCAGAAAAGTCAATTTCTAGCGTTAAGTGTCTTTACCTAACGAACAAAAAATTGGGGTCGGCAGATTCCTGGCCTTTTAGGGGAGAGTGGGGTTATTTGGACCGATTTTTGTTTTTTTTCGTGTAGAGCCTTTCCTAATCATCCAATTTGTAAAATAAATGTTTTATTGTATTTGTCTCACGTATTTTTTATTTTATTTTAGAGTCGGTAGTTTACCCGCTATCGATTTTTAAAGTTGCGGGAAAAAAAGTGGGCGTGGAAAAATTTGGGGTTTATATGGGACAGGGCAAAACACTCTAAATTTAGCACTAAAATATTGTTATAAATTAATTTAAAAAATATCATGCGATTATATTTGCCACCTAGTATTTGTTTTTCGCTATGTTTATAGGTATATTGTATGTTTAAAAACTATTTATAAATTTTTTTTTCAGCGTTGCAACTGAGCTAAGCTCCGCCCATTACAAAATCCCTTTTAGTCCCAGTTAACCCCACATCTTCGTCCCAAATATCCCCCCACATACGCTTTTTGGAAAACTTGAATTACAAAACACATTTTTGAAGTAAGAAAACACTTTTGTTATCTCACCTTTCTTTTCAAATATAGAAATTTTGGGTAAATTAAAAACAAATGTGTTTTTGTTTAAGAATTTTAGAAGGCTTTTTTATTTGTTAAAAAACTAAAAAACTTACTGTACAAAAGTAATGATTTTTTAGGGAATAGAGTAAATACCTATGAACAACATCATGAATTAATTTTAGAATTTTAGAACAAAAGTAAATATTTTTTAACTTGCTGTTTCACATAGTACAGCGGACTATATAACCCCCTCTCCCCTACTTCGTTTTTCTTCGGGTTGGGGGTTAAAGTTTTGTAAGAAAGGCTGGGTTTTTAAAACGGGTATATTGCTCTAGGGCTCGGTAATTTTTTCCCTCGATATATCTGGAAAAAGTCTTCTATGTAAGGTTTTCCAAAGAATTTTGATTCCTCTAGCCTTTAGCGTGTTTGTAATCTCGCCAGATACAGGTAGGGTAGAAAAAGCTTCGTTTGGCCGGTCGAGGTAAGCTTTTTATCTTGACGTTTTTCATTCCTAACCCTTTATGAAAGATTGCAAATTTTAAAAAATATCTACTTAAACAAAGAGGAAAAGAAAAAACTGAAAAGGCCAGGAATTTACCGACATCGCTTTTTTTGTACGAATTAGGTAGCAATCTTCCGCTAGAGTTTGACTTTTTTATTTTTTGGGCCCGAATCATTTTTTGAAAGGTACTGTACTTGACGAGAAAACTTATGTCAAAAATTTGAAAACAAAATATGTATTTTGACGCATTTCCGCTACCACCACCCCCCTCATAGCTTTTCAATCACATCTCGAAAAGTACAACAGCTATACGATTGCGATTATAACTAATAGACGTAGCGAAAAATTTAAAATAATATCCATCTCTTGGTTTTAATTTTATAACCTAAGGAAGATTTTCGAGAAATAAACAACCCCTGTTTTGGTCTCATTGAGTCGTAGACGGTTTGTTAATATGACTAACTGCACGGGCAATTGATTATCGCATTTCTCAGTACAAGAGGTGTGTTAAATCCCAGATCCGTTTTTTCCACCTCTTCTGCCATCCCAGCCTTAACGTGCAGCAACATGTAGTTCCAGCGTGGAGTAAAGGAATCCGAAATTGGCAACTCTCTGGCCTTGTGAATGGACACTATCGCTATAACCAATGACCACTGGAAATTCGTTGAGGGTTTGTCAATCCACGGAAATGACGAAATCTAACACTTTAACATTTTTACCTTATCTTATAATTATCTTATAACCATATAACATTATTACTCACTATACTTTGAGGCATTAACCATATCAACTATGAACCATCCGTTGATTGGCAACCCGTCGACTATCTATTGACCCCCCCCCCCATCCACCCAAAAAATAATAATCTTTTACTGCTAGCCAAATTGCAGCACGCTTCTTGTTGAGACTATCCGTATTTTTATTTTTTTTTTCATAAGGAGAGATCACCTTTGATAACATAAAGAACATGGAATTAAAAAACATAAACGATTATAATTTGTCACGAAAAAAATAGACTTTGATCCAACTGTTACAATGGATTATTAAGGAAATCCAATCAAAGAGCTTATATTTTGTCTGTGACTATTTCTCAGCCACCCAGGTGGTCTTCTTGGAAGGCAACATGTGAATCAATAGATACGGATCCGACAATGGCTCTGCCGTTCTACGATTGAAAAATAGCAAGGAGAAAACACGACGATAGTCTATTGTCAATAAAGCTGAGAAATAGAAGATTCTCTTCGTCATATTTGTTTAGCCACAAGCAGTTAGCTAAAGAGTTATTTTAATTGACAGTAGGCTATTGATATTTGGGAACGAGAGAAAGATGACAACATGCGACAGTTTATGTGTGTAGTATTATAGATAGCTAGATTGCAAAAACAAATAGGGTTTCTTTAAGTTACACACCCCAAACATTAGAAGAGACAGATGTCAGAATTATTTCAAACTACAATATTGATAAAAACTGAAATTCATTCGAGTATTAGATTGATCCTGCAAATATGCCATGCCTGCAAGTTTCTCTGCTCTATAAAGTCAAACTGCTCCTATATGGTTTTATTTTAAGTTGACGGAAGGTATACTAAAAGCACACCTTTCCTCCTCTTTGGATTTATTTTGCGCTTTTCCATTCTCTTCTTTTCTTCCTTTCGGTCTTTCAACTTTCCCACCAGAATGAACGATAATGAAAGATACAGTAAGCTTCCTAAGCTATACCTTCCGTCAACTTAAAATAAAACCATATAGAGTAGTTTCCCTGCTAAAGAAACTTGCAGCTATGACTTTATATGGGTGTTTATATTAATAACTCTTTTTTATTGTCAGAAAGTTATAGATAAAGATAAAAGGCATAAGAGGTCAGAGAAACGAAATAAAATGAAGTTCCAGCTGGCTTATATGACTTGGCAATTTTTTTATTTTGGGAACTATGGAATATTTTTAGAAAAAACGGTGATGAAGAAAATTCTTATTTTAGTTTCTTATTTCAAGTTAAAGTTCATATATATTGCCTTAGATATGTATATTGCCTTAGATATGCCTTAAATATGTATTACGTACAGTAACTACCTAAAGTTTCCGCACAGCTGAGAGAAGCTTATGGGAAAACAGGTATTTTGAAAATTCGCCAAAAATCAAGTTTTCGTCGGACGAAAATGATTTATGGACAGGGAATTCTTAGATTTAAGGTTTATTACATATATTTTGGGGGGAATTTTTCGTTCATTGGAATGTCCCTTTAAAATTGGGAGTAAAAGTTTCCGCACAGTCGAGAGGGCCCGTAGTAAATGTTACTACTTTGGCTTTTATTTACGGTACGGAAAATAGGGCTAGGAAGGTTAATTAGGGCTTAAATAAAGAGCGTCGTTTCTTATTTTGCATCTGTCACAAAACAGTTCCTTGAATTATTATTTGCAGGTACTGGTGTATCGATATGATGCGAAAACAAAAAGAATGAGCCGGAAATCCAGAGTATATTTTACAGTACAAGCTTTTGCGTACCAACTGCAATAAATGCCTCCGTTTTTTTGCACAATGAACACATCATAACTCAGTTGAATTGTGACATATGTGTTTATGTGAACAGTTGTTAAAAATATTGAAAATAATGTGAGTGATAGGGAAGTAAAAGTGCATCGTATAGGGCTCTTTCGGATCTGTTTTCTTTAGCCGTTTTATTTGGCAACACAGCATGGCTCTAGACTTTTTTAGCGCGAGAACGGGGAGAAGAGGAAGAATGGGACGAATGGGAGAGAGGAGGGCGTACGAAAAAAAGGGGACCCACGTTTCCTCTTCTCTTCAATAGAACCTCTCTTTAATAGCTTTACCTGCAAGATCAATTGAATTCAAAGAAGTGGAGATTTCCGGGAAATCTTAAAGATTTAGATTTGTAATGAACATGCCAGAAAGGGCTAGAGAGGTATTTATTTAATAAAACCTATTGCAGTTCTTGGAAAACCTATCTTGCTAAGGAATTCTATGACATTGTTAAATATTTTCCTGTTCAGCTCATTTACGCTCGAATTACCCGAGCAAACAGTTCAACCGAATGTTCTCCGAATCGGTACATGCCTGGCATCCTAAATTGTGCCCTCTTGCACTGTATTCCTGTTTACAAATGATTTCACTGCAAGTAATTTTAAGATTTGAAAATTTAATACCGAAAAATTTTTACTTTTTGAGCGCCAATGCTCTTTAATACCCCGTTAAGCCATAGTAGTCTTACCGATGAACAGTAATTTCAAAAGAAGCGTGCCATTGAGAGCTCGATTCACGTCGATGTCACGTCGATTAAATCATTTTCGCTTTCTAGTCCATTCATATAATCTAAGCTGACAAGTGACTCGAAATAGTTTTCGATTATCTCTGCCAGTTGGGAGAAAGTTGGCCTCTTTTTTGGATTCATGTGCCAACATTTTTTCATAATATCCCCAAAGAAATTAGGTGAATATTCCGTTATTTCCATTTTCGTAAACGACGGTGGCGGACGAGTGCATTGGAACGGAGCTGGCATTTTTGGTATCCAACGTAGCCATCCAGGGCGTACATACCATCCTTGACCCTTCAGACGAAGCAGCTTCACCACCCCATCTACCGGATACGCTGATGGAGGAGTTACGGGCATAGGCTGCAGCTGATCCCCAGTATGCTGATTTGATAGAGGTGATCGAGACCGGATTTCCGACCAACCGGACACACACTCCACCGCATGTCCGGAAATCTTGGTCTATCCAAGAGAAGTTGTCGACAGATGGCGGTATCGTGTTATACGGATCACGTTTCGTGATTCCATCCGCTTCACGCCGTGGTATTCTTGCAAAATTGCACTCGTTGCAACAGGGGATTTTGAGGACCAAACGTCCAGCGCAACAGACTGTGTATTGGCCAGGGATCTCCAATGACATAATGATGCTGGTGGAACGGTGCGACATCTGCTAGGAACGATTGGCTAGCCAAGCTCAAGAACCATTACTGGCGGACATACATCATTGCCGTCATATGTTTTAGAGGATGTATCAGTAGACTTATTTCAACACGAATCGTTACCTTTGATGGTCTTTGCCGGCCGATTGTCAGGATGGCCGTTGGTGCATCAGTGGCGCCACGTTCTAATGGCCCGTGAGGCGGTGCAGGCCGTCATCAACAATTTTGTGGAGTTAGGCGTGCCGATGCGCCTCCTGTAGGACAATGGCCCGCAGTTCGAAGCGGACGTTTTTCAAGCGGCACTGAAGCGCTGGGGTGTAGTTGGGGCAACTTTACTCCTTGTTACTCCCAAAGCAATGGGCACTCAGAAGCAGCTGTAAAAACCGTGAAAGAGTTAGTACTGAAGCTAGCTATATCGTCGGATTCATCGTCGGAAGAATTCCTTGCTGGCCTGCTGAAATTTCGAAAAACTCAAAGGAACCGCCTTAAGTCACTTGTTTAACAATCGACAATGAGCTTAAGTCAGCTCAATGAGTTTTTCGCGCCATGAAAATTCCAGACTGTCTATCTGGGGTTCGTTAAGTGACAACGCAAATCAGCGTGCACGATTTTCAGGGTTGCCACACTTTTATTTTGTCTATGTATGAGAATTAACTGTAAGACCAAGGTAAGACTAACAAACAAGTGGAAAAGACTTTCATTCTTCTTTGTTAGAGTACGGCAGTGTATGGCGCCTTTATCTTTTCATTTAAGACATCACACATGGGAGGTGGAGTTGCCAAATTTTTTTAAGAATTTGAAAAAAATAACCCTTTCTACCCCTTTCATCGCAGGCATTCAAGGCACTGACGTGAAAGGTAGCACGATTTTGTGCGCGCCTTATAACCCCTCATTGGTGAAAAGGGATGGTCACATGAAATTCGACAATGCTTATTGGGCATAACGCCGTGCTTTTTCGTGTTATCACTTAACAAACCCCTGATTTCATTCACATTTTTTTGGAGGGAGAGAGGGAGGGGAAAGACATGGCCAGTGGCTAATTCATTCTTTTCCTTTCTTCCCACCTTTCGCTTTCTTCCTAGCCCTCCAAATTTGGGCTAAAAGCCCAACACAGTTCCCTGCAATATGGATTGGGGGCTTTTTGACAATAAATCGCATTCAGATTTTTTTAGGATACTGTACGAGGGAGAGAGCAACCCCAGATAGACGCCCCTCCAGCAATTCTAGGCCGAAGCACCCGAACACGCAAACCGCGAGTTATTTTTTCCATTTAATTATCATGTCCCTATGCTTCTATACGTCACCGTTATGTATCAGCATATTTCTGTCTTGTTCTGTTGCGTTATTTCAATTAAATGTTTACTCTTTACCACTCCTAGGTATCCTGGTCGGCCATACACAGTAGGGATACCGACCGTCGGCTCGGGAAGAGTTGTTATGTTCTGTAGGCAACGCTGTATGCAGATACAGATGTCGCGGCGATCGCAGCAGCTGAGGGAGAAGCTGAGAGGCGGCATTCGGGCTCCCAACTCATCGCAGCAAGGTCTTATCTTCCATGTCTGTTTAAGTTGCATTAACATTGTGTTGTAATAGTATTGCGTTCGCACAATATACCAAGATCTCACAAAGACTCAACAACATGAATCTCTTTCTTCCCCACGCGATATATCCTGTCTCCAGCTTGCGCTTCAACTTGGGGATTCCAATGCTGGTACGATAAAAGAGATGATTGGCACCAATGAGATTAAGTCCGGTTCCTCATGCCACCAAAGACACTAGTAAAACCTGAAATATTAAATAAGAATAAAAAATCTATGAAATCCATTAATAAATATTAAAATTTATTGGTGATCTTTTCGTCGATATTTTCCGATTTATTATGTATGCCATCTCACACAACGGACAAAACAGCGCAGAAACAGTTGTGGCCACACATATGCTGCGCATATAATCCGAGGAGATCCGTATTTAAATTGCTTTGAGGCAGAGTCCACAAACCCGGTCATGTTTACCCTTCAGCCCAGGCTGGACAGGGGCAATACATAAACAGGGACAAGACAGAGACATGAAAAATACGGAGGGAGTAATCTGACACGGAAAAGACGATGTCGTGCAAGGTGTAAGGCCCGGAAGTACAATAAGCGCTCTAGTCGTCCTGTACAAATTAGTAAGAAGCGTTGTTATATTTTAACGCATGTGATGAAGGAAATAAAAGCAATACTGGCATTTGGGCTCGCAACTCATCGCAGCAAGGTCTTACCTTCCATGTTCGTTTCAGTTATTGCATTTAGATTGTGTTGTAATAGTATTGCGTTCGCACAATATACCAAGATCTCAAAAAGACTCAACAACACTAATTTCTTTTTTCTGCCCCACGCCATATATCCTGTCGCCAGCTTGCGCTTCAACTTGGGGATTCCAATGCTGGTCCGATAAAAGAGATGGTTTGCACCAATGAGATTAAGTCCGGTTCCTCCTGCCAACAAGGACACTAGTAAAACCTGAAATATAAAATAAGAATAAAAAATCTATGAAATCCATTAATAAATATTAAAATTTACGGGTGATATTTTCGTCGATATTTTCATTTTTAAAAATCAGTGGAGATCTTTGTTCTCGTTTGGCTTGTGGTTATCTCTAGAAATAGTCTTGAATGAAATAAATAGCAGGCGAAAGTGGTGCGCATAGATGGTGAGCATTGCCGTCCATTGGGAAAAAATTACAACTTTTTCCTTTTTGTCAATGATGTCCCGGATATTTTGCAGGATATAATGCAATTAGGAACTGACATAGTTTTTGTCAAAGACGGGACCCAACATGGTCCCAATCAAAGCCGGGTGGGAACAGCATTGCTGTAGATGAAGAACAAGTACCAAAACAATCTGTTGAGGATTTTCACCCTGTTCGTAAAGAAAAAAATTCGCATTTAACAACTGTAGCAAGGTAAATTAAAAGTGCCTCTCAAAATTAAAATTTATTTATAGAATTTTTACGTAAATAATGAAGAGTCAGTCGTCGTAGATTTTGGTAAACTTCTATTTCTTCTTTTGATATTTTGATTGACACTTTAGGAATTAGTCTAAGTGTAATGCAATAAATTAATTTTACCATTATTTTTGTTTCGGCGTATAAATTTTGTATGCAGCTTTTTTGGCATCGGAATCAGAGGCCAATTTGTGTCCTGGATTTTATCGTTCTTCATTTGACGTAAAAAACCGGTTCAACGAGAAGTTTGAGGCGCTCTCTGTCATCGTCAATCCACTGGTTAAAAATAAAAATAAAAGTTTCAATGAAGAACAATTAAAATGTTGTTTACTTTGTTGTTTACAGAAAGATTGTCAAATGGCGAAGCACGTAAAAAGTGGAAGTTAGCAAATAGATCTGTCTTGTTATTTTGTTAAGAGGTGCCAGTAACGTTCCATCTTATTTTAGCTCGTAGAATAAAAACAGCACTACACAGCTTCGTTTGATGATTTTGAATTTTGTGTGCTTCATCTAGCACAACACGATCGAATTCAATCTGTGTCAATATTGACTGACGAATGAGTTCCGGCAGAGTAAAATCACTAACAGGTGTTGAGAAAACACCAGTAATACCATCACGGCCATAATGTTTTATCTCGAAAGCAACAATATAAAAGGATAGATATATAAATATATATTCTTCAATAATCATTCAATATTTTAATCTGTTTACCCCATAAGTGGTCAGCACCATGTCACCCTCGTGTTGTGTCGCTTCAAGCTGTTTTCGTCCTTTCCCGTGGAAAGTAGCAACGGTAAATGCCTTGCAATGCTTATTTTAAGTTCCAGTTTCCAATGCCCTAAATTTACAGAAGTGATAAAAATTGAAATAAATTAGAATTAGATAAAAATAAAATACCATACGGACCTAGAATACTTGTGGAACATACTATCAGCGGATGATTGTTTTATCCATGTTTTTCAATTTTTTCTCATTTACAAAATCAATTGGAATAAGTTTGTGCTTCCAAATTCTGTGTCGATCTAACATGCACATTTTAACTTATCGAAAACAACAAATAAAGGCACGCGAGTTTCAACGCAAACACTAATCACGCCGTCGTCGGAAGGAGACTGAGAAAAACAGGAAGAAAGCGACCAGTACCCTTCTTCCCCATCCTCCATAACTGAGAGTAACTGAACAATTTCTTTTAAAAAAAACTAATTTGTCTCCTAATGAACAGCCTCACTGACACTGACTGTGTAATGTATGAATAATATGAATAGAAAGTTTGTATATAATGGTAGAGATTTATTTATTTATTATTTATTTATTAAACCAACACAAATATATTAGGACTAGATTGCAACTTGTTACACAGTACTGATCTACCTTTTGGAATAAATAAATTGTTACATGGACTAGTTGAATAAAAAAAACGGATGATACATTTTGTAAACAAGTCAATAAGGAAATCAAACGAAATTGGTAGACATAGACAAAGAGACAAGATTTTCTTTTTTACAGACGATGTGATTGCCGAAACGAATTTCGCAATTTAACTCGTGGTCTATATCTGTGATTGGCGAATGGAATGTTTAGCTTTAGGCATATGTGTCGAAACTCCCGGTAAAAAAAACTTTCAAAATTCCCCGCTAGATGATAACAAGTAGAAAATCCGCCATTATTCCTTTTCACGTCTAATAAACTAAATAACAACCGGCTGGTTTGGGGTATACCAATCGAAGAAACGGCATAGAAATTTCTGAGTATCCAAGCAGTGTTTCTTTGCTGCACAAGCTGCTGCTAAACCGGCCGCCACGAAATTTTCGGGAACCTGTGAAAACTACCACTTGAGTAATGGGATTGTTGTTACTACTATTGAAACTAACACTCCCTTACTCATGTTGGAACATGGCCTAAACTAAACTGAACTGAACTGAACTGAACTAACCTAACTAACCTAATGGACCGGCCTAGGGTTCAGTAGGCCATTGTTGGACTTGAAATCGCATTGATTTTTGAAGTATGAAATACAATTTGTATGCTTATTCATGGAAATGAAAAAAAAAAAATTATTTTTTAGAGCTGGAACCACAAATGAACCAGTAGGAAAAGAAGAAATCATTCATCTTTTATGAATTTCATCTTGTCTAACTGCTAAATAATCAACCCAGTTTTCCCTTACATGTATAATCAATCAAGCTTGAGCTGCTTTGACGTGTGCTTCTGGTCTGAAATGTTTTCTACTTTGTAGATGCATCTCGCAAACTAATGCAAGTTTCTGCCACTCTAATTTGCTGATACTTATGCAATGAATTAATCTTTATCATTACATAGTGATGAAGTGATGGAGTTCTGCCTAAACTGGCTGATGCAGCTACTCAACAAGTATTCGAACCTTAAGAGGTCTCTGATAACCTGTACAAAATCATGCTTGATTTGGCTGTAGTTCAGCCTGATGTATTGCACATTTATACTTCACCATTGCACAGAATTTTAATCCAAATATATTCATTCCTAGACATAAGTAATTGAACTCCTTCACAAGGTAGCTTTCCATACAGGACTGGCCAACAGTCTTTTTTGCCACTCAAATTTGGTTGGAAAACATTCAACAGAAGTACTGCAAAAGCTTTGGGTCTGCCAATTTGCGTGCATACAGTGCTGAAGTTGTTGGAGTTGGTATTCTTCACAATCGTTGGTCGCATACGCCCAAAGTTTGGCTCTTAAAGTTGGTCAGTCTTGCTCGGGGGCTCCTTCGAAAGTACACGGACGAGAAGTAGGTGTAGATACGGGCAGTTCTTTAGCATTTGGTGGTGTGTAAATGGCTGTAGCTGCTCTTTGACCTTCTCTGGCTGACACGAAAGCCATAGTCGCATTTGCTCTTCTTCAGAGGGCATTGGGGGCAGGTAATCGTATTCCCCTTCCACTCTCTTCCCACAATTAAAAAGTCAATCAAAATAATTCCTTTGTTACTGTCTAGGAATCCCAGTTGAATTTGGCTCTGGAGCAGGATCAAATCTAAACCAAGAAGTGTTGGTGCAGTTTCTTCCTTAAATTTGAAGATGAATTTAGGAAGCTGAACGGAAGGTGTATCAGATAGAACTGACATGGTCCCTTTGTGTTTTGCAATCAAAGCTATAATGCAAAGTGACAATTACTAGCTATATTACTATACAATACTAAAGCTATAATGCAAACAGTTAATCCAACGAACGACGTTGGTGTGTTGCGGACAAGATGAAAAACTTAACTATGTCCTTGCTTTGCCCTCTGTCCTCTCTTCCCATAACCTTGGCCCCCCATGACATTGGAAAAGATTTCATTGAGCAATTACTGTTATTTTGATCATAAAAATAATAAAGTTCACCTAACCGTTAAGTGGGTAATCAACTAATCATCAATCCCTAATATTTTAACAATTTCATTTGTTAAAAAAAGGAAAACAATAACAAACAACTTTTGATGTATTTGCGTTTGGGAGACAAAACGTTGATGACCTTGAAGGTCCTCTATTTCCAAACTCCAACCATGACCTTGGAATCGATTTCTTTTCATGATAAAGTGTCATCATACAGTTTCGATTAGAGTGCAAGTAGCATAAAACGAAATACTTAATCGATACCAAATTGTGGAAGAAACCGGAATCCTGGCGTAATGGTAATGCTTTCATAAAGCAAACCTTGACCAAATTATGAACTAAGGGAAGAGACATGAAAAAACTTTTCTCGATGATCATTTCTAAAACATTGAGCAGTTGGACACCTATAATCTGTGATTTATTTTAAATATCCCTTCACAGAGAAAGGAATGTGGTAGGAGAAAATATTATTTAGCTGTGTTTGCAAATGACAGGCTTGCTCATTATATTCCGGGGGCCATTGGTCAGCATCGGTAACATGGGTAACATGCGAACACGTAGGATCACAGCAAAATGAGATAACCTGCTCGCCCATTAGTCTATTAAAACATTCTAGAAGCCATTTTCAATTTCGATATTTTGTTACTGACTCATTTAATCCTAATATTTTTAGGATGAGCTTTATTGTATTTACTGGTTACAGCAAACAATTTAAAATAAGGCAAGGTGTAACATCAGTGTGGTGTGACATTAGTGAACGCCCTATTTAACCAGTACCAAAATTTGGACGAAATTCGCATCAAAAATCATATCCATCGATGTATCAATTACCATCTATCAATCAAAACAATCAATCAATCATTTAATTATTTTATTAATTATTATCCTTCATTCATCACCATCAATCAATTCATATAAAATTGATATCATAACCATATCTCTCAATTACCATATCCATTAATCACCACATCCTTATTAACATATCCATCTCCCACAACAGATCAAACAGCGCACTGAAGAATGTGGTTAAACATGGGCTACGCAACATCATTCGTGTGATTAGAGAAAACAAATAGGTGAATTTACCATATGCCGTCTCACACAACGGAAAAAACAGCGCAGCAAACAGTTGTGGCCACACATATGCTGAACATATAATCCGAGGAGATGCGATTTGAATTGGTTTGAGGCAGAGTCCACAAACCCGGTCATGTTTAACCCTCAGCCCAGGCTGGACAGGGACAATACAGAGACATGGAAAATATCGAGGAAGCCATCCGACACGGAAAAGACTATGTCGTGCAAGGTGTACGGCCCGAAAGTACAATAAGCGCTGTAGTCGTCCTGTACAAATTAATAAGAAGCGATGTTATATTGTGACACACGTGATGAAGGAAATAAATGCAATATCTATGAAGAAATACCAAATTCTGCACGGAAAAGACGAAGAAGGTGAAGATTAAGAAGAGGAGGGAAAAGACGAAGAAGCTGAAGATGAAGAAGAAGAGGGAAAAGACGAAGAAGGTGAAGAGGAAGAAGAGGAAGGCGGATGGGATTCTGCGATTGACGGGATCGACGGATCCCAAATCTGGTTTGAAGAAGACGAAGAGGAGGATTACCATGAGGAGCGTAACGAAGAGGGTGATGATGAAGAGACGGTTTTATTAGATCAGAATGAGGAAGAAAGGGGGATATAAATGAAAAACACATTAAAATGTATCGGTAATTGATAAATAAAACCATAAACAAGTAAATACGCGAAAAAATGTCGACTTGCCAGCAGAATATACATAAAAACTCATATTTATAGGACGAAGTCGGAAAAAATATATAACCTGGAGGAGACATGAGACTGGGGCAGTATGGTTCGGCTTTGTACGCAGAACACCAGATAGGAGAAGGTCAACCAAAAGAATTCATTAGGCTTAGAGAGCTAGTAAGGAGGACAACAAGCTGAGTATCTTCAAAGAAAATTATTCATTGCAGTTAGTGATTAAAATTCTCCTTTCATGACAATCATTGATCATAAAAAATACCTGTGAAATCTAGTCGAAGATAGGAAAACCATTTACAAAGCTTTCAATCCTTTGCTAATAGCCAGCCAGTATCATAATCAACTACAGTTACCAAACTGATGAGAAAAGAGAAATAACAAACCCACAATACAAATTCTGATGGAAAATGTCTACATGTAATGCAGCATTGAGACTAGGAGGCATACTCGAGAATTTATCAAAGAGACAACAACCAAGGTTTGAACAAATTTGGACCGCTCTTCTCTTCATAATTAAAGCCCCCACTCTCCCACCATTAACAGAGACTTAATTTAAAAGATTTAATACATTTTAAACTGTAACGTCAACAATTTTGATAAAGTTGGGTGAGATACGACGATCAGACATTTCGTGTTTTTTTTACATTTCAACTTTCTAATCTTTTTCTTAGACGAAGCTGCCAGATAATCCATCATCATGTCATATGAGAAGGTACTCTTCTGTCACTTATACGGCTATGTAAAGAAATTTCAGCACAGTGCACAGAGCACAGCACAGTGTGAGAAGTAATACATGAAATTCATTAGGTACTTACAAATTTGGGCCACGATATTGGCAAGAAGTATATCATTCCAATTACATCATTTCATATGAGTTGGAAGTTATCTGTAACTTCTGCGACTATCGCGACGATAATTATCTGGCGGAAATTAATGACATCAATTAAGTTTCATTTAAATGTAAATTTCAGAAACCTGTAGTTACAAAACAGCTACCAAGGCGTTGACAGTAGATAAAGTGGTTTTCGACAAAGTGGTAACTAAGAAAAAGGTATAATGCATATATAATTTTTTCTATCAACTTATCACCTGTAATCTATATTCTAATTGTTTTTTTTTCTTAAGTACAATCACAAGAGAATATTTCAGGAAGTAGGTGAAGAAGAAGTTCTTCTGAAGAACACAATAAAAGGAAACGGGTAAACATGGAATTGCAAGAGATAGAATATAATTTCCAGGAAAAAGAGGAAGAAGAAGAAAGAAGCCATTAGAAGGAAGTGAAGGGTGTACTCGACAGGTTGGACTAGAAAGAACAACAATGGAAAAAAAACAAGAAATATACCTGAGTGACAAGAAACGGTTGCTGGCCAGACTGGACAGGAGGGAGAAGGGGCGGGAAAGGGAGTAGTTGGCACTGGTGGAAAGAAAAAGAAGACAAATTGCCGAGCTGTTGAATTATGTAGGCAAATCTAAATGAAAAAGGTATGGTTAACTTTTAACACTATTTCAAATGAAAACTGATACCTCTGTATAAACTTGATAGTGAGAAGTATACAAGATAACCAGTAAGAACCAGTAAGAAAAGTTGTTAAAGAGGGGTCAGCAATGGCAAAGGAGCAATGGAGAAATTCAAATCTCTATATAAAATATAAAAGAGAATTAATAGAGATAACTGAAAATAATTTTTTTTTTAATATTTCTCACGATGACGTCCTATTTCAAGTCCGAGTTAGTGAAAGCGATCTACTGCTCTGAAGTGATCCCATTTCCATTCCAAGTTAGTGTCAGGCACGACATCCAAGCGATCTCGGAAAACAAAAGCCTGCTGGTAGAAACATAATGGCGCACATAACGGCCGTAGAGACGTAGGCTGGATAGCTTATAGAATTCGGCGTACCAGTCGGTCGCGAGGATATAATCTCTAAAATCGTCCCTACCACTGAGCTATCGAACCTTCCAGACCACATGGGTAAGCACCAACCCAGCTGAGCACACTAGAGCCCTGCTCACAACCAGATTTGTCAATGAAGAAAGAGAAATCCTACACTACCAGCAAGCACAGAAATCTACAACAACCACAAACTCCATAGCGAACAATGAAGCCATCTTCAGCAGCCAATCACAAAGAGAGAGACTAACCAGAAGAGATAGTGCCAGGTCATACAACAGAACTCGTCAGACTCAGGAGGATAGACCAAGGTGCACTTATGCACCCTTCCTGGCCACAAAGCATAAGTATATATAACCAAAAAAAGGGACGAGAGAAACTCGGAAAGGCCAAACAATGGTGAAAGAACCAACACGGCACAACCAGAGAGAGCCACAAACGACTCAAATTAGGCACTTATCTCAGCAGCGTGCCTGAAGGCATGTAAAAGCGGAAAATGGTTCGCAGACTCCGGGGCGACCCGTCCCTTGTCAGAAGACGCCTTTGAGAACTACCAAATGATTCCAGAAGAAACGTAAACAGTCGACGGAATAGGCAGCACGAAACTCCCAGTAGCTGGAAGAGGTGATATCCGGATTGAAAGCAAATTTCCGGGATAACCAACACAGGACTGTTGAAGAATTTACTTCACGTACCACAACTAGGCGTGAACCTCGTATCCATTGCGGCTATGACAAATCTAGGAGCGGAAGTCACCTTTACCAACAACAGAATAGCAGTGAAACTCAATTATCAGACAATCATGAATGGAGAAAGGAGTGAAATGACACTATACGAGCTCAAAATTTAGACAGTACCATCCAAGAGACCTCAGCCGATAGAAAAATCGATGAATGCAATAATCACTCCTGATACACTAGCCTTGAAAGCAGTACCACTCACTACATGGCACAGGAGAATAGCACACGTCAATTACCAAACATTTCAAAGGATGATAAGAAACAACGCAGTAGACGGAATCACACTCAAAGGGAAGAACGAGGCGCCCAAAGAAATCTGCCAAAGATGTGCACTGGGCAAAATGCATAAACTACCGTTTCTGCCCGGGACAAGAACAGTAACGGACATTGGAGAACTTATCCACTCGGACGTCTGCGGCCCAATGCAGACCCCGACGTCTAGAGGAGCAAAACTCTTCATGTTATTCAAAGATGAATACAGCAGCTACCACACAGCAAACCTCCTAAAGCACAAATCAGAAGTGCCGGAAAAATTCCGAGACAACGTCCACAAACTACATTTCGAAACGGGAAAAAGAGTAACCACGCTCCGCTCCGATAACGGAGGGGAATACACGAGTAACGCTTTTGAATCCTGGCTCAGAGAGAATCGTATCAGACATGGAACTATCGTACCACACAACCCATAACAAAACGGGTCAGTTGAGAGGGACAACTAAACGATTGCTGAACTTTTATGATTTGCAAATAAAAGTGTTGTTTTTCTGTTAAAAATGCATTTTCAGTAATTAAATGTAATTACCTTTTTGTAGATTATGCAACCAGAAAATTACGTACAAAGTTAAGTCCCATTATTCTTGCGTACCCTACAGTTACTTTTGTGTTGGATGCCATAGCAAATTCAAGAATACAACAAAGAGTAAGAATATTTTGTTATTTCTATTATTTTCATCGTAAAGAATAAATGATTAAATTACATTTATTTAGATTTAGGAGACAATGGAGGGGAGTTGTTCACTTATTGGAGTAAATTTTAAACGGAAGATGATGCTGGTCTTCATTTGTGTACCATTCTTCCCCCAACGCTATTTCTTTTTATTTGAATGACGTGGTTTTTATTCAACTCAGCTGCTTGTTCTTCACGCTGCTTGTTTCTTTACTGTTATTTGACAGTAAATGCGGGGGCACGTATGAGAGTTCTGGATAAATCTGGAACTGCGATAGGAAAGAGGTGCCTCTTAATATGCGGGTGTTCATCTTCTATCTCCTTCTGCCACTATTCTGATTGGACTTGGCAGCTCCCGGCTGCTTGATTCGCGGGTGCTTCAGAAGCTGATGGTGTAGAATAATTAAATATTTAAATAACATAAAGGTTATTGTTTTTTTCTATTGGATCGGCTGAACATGCTGGATCATCACTTGCGTCTGGTGAGGCTGATGCTGATGCATCAGCAGTAGCAGCTGGATCGGCTAGTTGGTCCTTTGCGACTGGATTAGCATTGGCGTTGATAAAGTGCCTTAATTTCCAACAGAAGGGCCACGGTAGTCGGGGATGCACAAACCCCTCAAAAGAAGAAAATTTTGAAAAACCGGCGCAGCTGAACTGATCCAACCAAAAAGGCATGCTGCTGATGGACTTACAGATGCGACCGGATCGGCTAGAACAGCAATATTGGCTAGAACTTGTGTTTCAACCGGATAGACTTGAGCCAACGTTTTTGCTGAATCGGCTGGAGATAATGTTGCAGCTGGATCAGCAGAAGAAGGTTATTAATTATACCGCCATAAAGTGCAAATTTTTATTAATTTCATCTTTAATTTCCCAGAAAAATGCCACAACTTTGAATAAAAAAAGACCAAAAAGTCAACGGAAGGGCCACATACTGCAGGATTGCACAGGCCCCCCCCAAAAAAAGAAGTAACTTTTTTCTTTTAAATAAAAAAAACGTATTTGATGATTTACTGGTACAGCTTTGGCAATTCGGATTTACGTAAGGGTGTGAATTTAAATTCAAAGCTCGTTCGTCTTCTGTGAAATGTAAATCCTGATTTCAAAATCATTTTTATCGGTTTTGTTCATACGAAAATTATGAGTATACGAGTAACCTGAGCCCCGTTCAAATCCGGGGAACTTTTGTCTAGCGTAAAGTCGGACTATTTTTTTATTCGCTTTTTTGTAGCTTATTTTATTGTAGCTATTATTTAATTATTAACATTGTGACCTCTTTTCCCAATTACTTTTGGTTTGATTTTAGAAGGAGGCAACGGCAAGTCAATGGTCCACATGCTAATGTTGTGAAAAATTAAAGAATGAGGTACAACTGTCAATTACTATATTGAAAAAATTCCTCAGGCGATACTTCGAAAATAACACCCGCACTGAAAGATGAGTCTCTCCCGCGGGAAATGGCTCCTGGGGGTGCGTTAAGTAAATATTCCAAATCAAAGTTTGACAGATTTTGACGGGTTGCCAAATTGTTGTAAAAATGCAAACACTGTATATTCACCAGTATATTTAGCAGAAAAAATTAATTTTTGTTGTGGCTTCATTAACCAAAAACAATGGATTTATTTGAAGAAATCGGAAGACTTTTGGTCATATTTGAAACTTTTGTTGAAATTGTAAATGATGATGATGATGATGATTTTTTGTTTGTTTTGCAAGAACTTTTAAGGCGTCGAAATAATTTAGTTACACGACTTCTACAATTCAATTAAGGAAGGAAGAGAAGTTTTTTCTGGAGTAGTATATTGGAAATTGGTATAATCGGTTCCCAGCGATGCAATTTAAAAAAGATTTACGGCTTACAAAGGAGGCTTTTGCAGTATACCAGTTAACAGTAATGTTTTTGTCTTGTTAAAAATCTTTCTTCAACAATGTGTTATTTATGTAGCTCATAGTAATCGTTTGTGGCCCAGCCATTACCGGGGAACGGTATGGACACCATGGTTCTCCAGTATCGGTAAAATTACTAATGGTGTTATGGACATTAGCGAATCGCGAAGCCTTCAGAGTGTTTTCTCGACAGTTTTGTAAGAACCATGGTCAGTTTTACATTTCTTTTTTCAAAATAACATAATCTATAATTTTCTCCAATTTTCATATTCAAATTCATCAGGAAACGTTCATTATATAGTAATGAAAACTTGCAGAGTAATTGCTAATATTGCATACCAGTATATCAGATTGCCATCAAGAGAAGACTATAGGGTGTTATCCCGTCACTTCGTCACGTGGGGATCTAAAGTTCATAGACATTAGTGTAGGCTGGCTGGGATTCATGCATGATGCCAGAATATTTCGAAACAGCTTTCTATCTAGAGTTATTGGGCCAAAATTTAATGCAGCAGATCTAATAGCTGACACCGTATACAAGTTATTGGCATAAGTGTTAACTCCTTTCCGTAATTTTGGGCAACTAGAAGAGGTAATAAGCATTGGTGATTATTTAAAAAAAATATTATTTCTGTGTTTCTATTTGATACATTCTCAGAACGAGCTTGAATTCAACCGAGTACTCAAATCAGACCGTCATATCGTGAAAAGAGCTTAAGGGCTTATCAAAATGAAATGGCGGTGATTGAAATATCTAGACGTGTTCAAAATTAAGAAGGTGCTCACTGTTACTTTACTCATGTTGCTGGCTGGGATAATGTTGTGTATAGGGACGAAGATGACGAGGAAGATAGCTAATAATATTCCACAAGAGGATGAAAATGACGAGGAGGAGCAAATGGGCTTTGAAAAAAAGACAATTTTTGGCTAACCAAATGAGAGCTGAATAAAAACTGTTGATATAACGCCTTACAGAAAATAAAATGTATTTCTTCTCAAACATGAACATAAAATTATAAAAAAACGTTGAGTTTATAAAGAAAACAAGAAAGACTGATCACTACTTTGATTTTTTAATAAATAAAAAGAATGGCGTATTGCACTTATGAAAGAAAGACTTATTTCTGAAATTAGGGCACTAAAAATATCTCGGTTTTGACAGCATTGCACTTTACAAAAAACTTAATCTTTGCAGTTTTGACCTTGTGAAAATAAATCTACGGAAATCTCTTCTAACCGAAATAAGTAAGCCTTAAGCCTTTTTTCAATTATCTTTTTTTAGTCAAGATAATAAAAATTCAAAGCTTGCGAACTAATGGCGTTTTCACGAGGGCCTTTTTGAGCGCTCGAAAAAACAGATGGATCTTCTTTTCGCGAAAATCCGTTCCAGTGGGCGCGAAAGTCTCCCCCAAAATTGTCGAGCGTCCAGTCGCGCTATTCCACTGGGACGGAATTCGCTCAAACTTGGAGCGAAAATCACAATCTGGATTCATTTTTCGACTCCGGGGTCTAGGGCCGGAGACAAAAAGCAAATCCAGATTCGACATTTTTTGCAGCAAGTAGAAGCAGACGATGTTGTTTTTTCTTTACATACGTTTTGATCATCTGGAATTCTGTTCCGCTGGTCGAGCAAAATAATTGTTCTTTTCCAGATTTCGAGGCGCTCCAAGTAGGATTTCAGGAATCCAGCTCCGAGCTTGGTCATTTTACAGAGCACTCGAAAAAGCCCAAGTGAAAACGCCATAAGGCTTGGGTATTTTAAAAGCCACCGCTTGTGGGCCGCGATTTTTGCAATATTATTTTCTGTCAATCTTTAAGATTTGCTTCGTTCTTACAGAATGTTGCAAAATCTTTCACAATTCTATCGCGCACTTTTTACTTATTTTTACTTTGTTTCCATATTGTTTCAAACTGAATTTATGTAAAGATTTTTAGTTTCAAACATACTGACATATTTTTTTCAATTTCTTTATGGTTTACAGTTAATTTTTTTTCTGAGCATTATTTCGAATCAAAGCAGCATTTAAATAGGCCGTTTTTTTGGGTGATTTAACAGCTGATGTGTCCAACATTGACATCAGTGGGCGGGGACTTGGGAGGTGGATTTTTGTGCCATCAATATTTCTTGCGACTATTTAAATCGATAATTGATTAAAGTAATTAATATCCCGAAATCAAGCCCCCTTTATTTATTCCCCATCTGTGAGAAGCAGTTTTTTTTGCTGAAAGAAAACTTTGTCTTTTTTTCCGATTTATTCGAATGTAAATTTTATAACATACAGAATTAATAAATGCGAATAGCATTTCATAAAAAAAATCCGATGTTTGAATACACTTATCTGAGAATTCCCCAATTTACCCAATATCATAGCTCTTTCCTAAATTTTCTCAAAACTTTGATATTCGATACCAGGTAAAACATTTCTTCTAAAATAAAAATTTTTTAATACTGGGAATGGAGAAAACCACTGGAAAAATAAAAACAAAAAATAAATCAAATTGGGTCATTTATTTGGGAGTTGTAACCTTAAAACGAAAGGCGTCCATTTGACACCAATCTCTTTTATGCGTTATGAGTAGACATGCTGCAAATTAAATCTTAAAATAATGAATAGGAAAGAAAAAAAGAGGAGATATAAGACAGAGACGTCATGATAAAAATGGTATATAGATAGGAATACAACGTTTTGTTTTTGTAAGTTTATTTAATCTAAAAAGAGTCAAACGGAGAGTAATCGAGGGATTGTTTCTCTTTTTGCATTGGCAGCCTGATTGTGGTAAACTTTCACATTTAACAGTGGTTTTGTGTAGGGCAGTGTAGTAAAGCACATTGTAGTAGCATAAATCAACATTGACAATACAAATGTTATGGGGAGCGTTCTGTCCCAGCGACTACGATGTTAACTGCGTTTCAATCAAACAATATCTGTAGTTATTTCATTGGAATTCATTTTTCTAACATCGCCTAAGTTTTTAGAGTTAACGACAGTGTGCGATTAAACACTCGGTTGTTTGTTTTAATTTTCACTATTGTTCAGCAACCACTTTTTTGTGTTCAATTGCGGTTCAATAGTAATTGCTAACAAAGTGTACACAAACAGCGTTTGATTGTTGATATTAATTTATAATAATCGATAGCTTGATCTTATTCAAAGCCATTTTTCTATTTTCGAAGCTACATACACACATTTTGGGACCAATCTTTCATCAATAAATTTTTCTCATTGTATAAAAATGTTGGCTTTTATTCGTGCAATTAAAACTCGGGGGGTTGGTAACTCAATATGTGGGTGTACGAGTTTTCTGAATCTTAAAGATTCTATTGGGTTCCAATCATTAAAATTTAGCATGATAAGGAAGTAACAGTTCGTTGAAAAATGAATATAGATCACTAATTATATCAATAAGAAGAAACAACCTGGAATTGCTGGGATCCACAGTTGGTGGCGGAATGCTACAAATACTACCACCTCTGAATATACGTCTCGCAAAGGTGGAAACCAAGGGACGAGACTATAATGTCCTTTAAGTCAAACTTGATCTCCTTCTTGTTTGAATCCCACACGATTTCACACACAATGCATAAAGCGCCTAAATTAGTTTGATCATGATCATACTTCCATTCTAAAACCCGTTTTCCCAATTATTTTTTTACTCTCAATAAGTAGAGAAAGAGAAAAAATCCTACCAACAGGAATTTTCGAGGCAAATGAGTCATCATCTGTTTTTAAAATACAAGAATCATCGATTCTTACAATTCTTTCTTCTACGTCTTTACAACAAGATGCTGTCGTTGTTTACGTGGTGAAGTGGGAAACAACTAAAGTGCGACCAGTATTTCATGGATCAGTGAGACAGAAAAGTGACAGAAGTTCCAACAGTTTCTTAGAAGCAGGACCAAACCTAAATCCAGTCGTAATGGCAAAACAGGTAACAATTTTGGCGGAACAAAATAAGATGAACATTAGACATTAAAATGACATTCTTGATACAAGAGCTAAACGAGGATCATTCACAAATGGTGATATTCCTATGGTGATATTTCCCAGCAAGTAAAGACAAAAAAATCGTGCATTAAAAATGGAAAAGAATTTCCTTTGGCTTTACCGGAGTCCATTTTTTTTACGAGCGATATAACACATCACTTGGGCTCGTATGAAGACAAAAACCCAGACAGAGTAAATGGGATAGAAAAACAGCTATTGGTGGATGACTGGATGGGTAGTGAGGACGATGTTGGTGTAGTTACAGAACCGATAGTGTGGACAGAAAAGATATTCAAAGAAGCAATAATTCCATTGACTAAATGATGTTCAAGCTTTCAGCAACCATGAAAGCAAGGTTAATCATGCATAAATTATGAAGTAAACTTGTTGGACGAATACGTTTCAACTCAACATAGAAAGAATGGAATAAGTTCATAGACGGATTAGAGGTAATGAAGGAAATTTGGATCAGTAGATAGACAGGAATAGTAAAAACTGAGACGAGCAAGATGCACATTTTCTGTGATGCTTTCGAGAAAGCATAAGCGGCAGTACATACCTATTCCAAGGAGAGAGAATTGCATTGATTGCAGCAAAAGCAAGAGTAGCACCCAGCTCAAAAAGTTCAGTTACTATACCTAGGCTAGATCTCCTGGGAAGTTTAATAGCTAGCACACTGCAAAATACTTACAGAAAGAATATGCATTGGGAAAAAAAGTAGAAATTTGGATGGACTCTATGATATCCGAAGGATGGATAAAATCATTAGAATAGAACTAACTGCAATGGGGGCAGATTAGAGTCTTGCAAATAAAAACTGTGGGTGTGGACATAAAATGTTGCCCCGGAATACAGAACCCAGAGGATCTACCCTAAATGTGGTTGAACGTAAGACAATTGGATCTAGACTTGGGATGGAAAGGACTACTATGGTTGTACCCGAATGAGAATAAACCAAAAGAAATACCTTTATTATTTTTGTTTGTTTTCGTCACAGAACCCTTCGAATAAACAATATAGTTTCTGAAAACACAATATTTACGTAAATCGCGTACAGACTACTAAGTCGATATAAAAGCAGGTCGTATCCTTAATTTTTTTACAATTTCTTATTGGACGAAATTGAATATCAACATGGATTTTTTAATTAGAAAAAGTCAACCGTCAGCAATATTTTCCGAATATATTATTCGATTTGTTGATAGTAGATGCACTGATTACTTTTTTTTAGATTGTTTTCCCATACCGTAATTGAAAACCAAACACACTCTTGAACATAAAATATTTACAAAACGGCAGGGAGCTGTAGCTGCTGAATAGAATTTGCCAGTGCTCACATGCTAAGTGTTAATGCATGAACGTGAACCTAGAAAATATTGGCTCTAAATCAGGTTCCACAAAAAGTCCCACATCAGGCTTCAAATCACACTCCACTTCATCCGGAAAAATGCCAATTGTAATGTAAGTGGCTCAGTAAAAGATGACATAACCCTTTCATCGGTAAAGACAGAAATTTCAAGACTCTATTCGTAGCATAGCCGTTGTTGTAGTTTGCTCATATATTGAAACCATCATGGTAAAATAAAGGGATTCTGTCCTGTAGAAATCCAGCTTTAATATTGAAAGGTATACAGCAGATTAATATTGAGAGAGAATATTGAGGATTAATATTGAGAGGTACAGCAGAAGATACGCCTTGTTGACAATGGCGGAGATGTAATGAATTTTTTTAAATAATTTTTTACAAGATTGTTGGTCAGTCATCTATTTATTTCTTTATGTGACCATAAAATGACATGTTTGACGGTTCTACCCTATTTTTGAACAGTGTGAAGAAAATAATAGGAAGAATGAAAGGATTTTCTTTGGCCATGTCTCTCATTTTCATCTCATGGATGGAAATTAACTTGTATTGAAAATCTTTTTATCAACAATAATTAAACGATTTTTTTATTAAAAATTCTATATATGTATTTATAAATTTCCTAGGGAAAGCTATTTTGAGCATATACCATGCACCATTTTGGTAAAAACATTATTTTAACAAAATTACGGGAACATGCTCTAACTGTGATGTCCCGTGTAGCCCCATGTCCCACATAGCCCCGGTCTCCTCTACATCAGATTTATTTTGAGTAACAGAAAATCTTGCGGAAGGTAGACTGCAAACATAATATTCAAAAGGGTGCAATCCATGAGAAAACATTGCTTGTTCAATTAACTGACCTGAAATTCGTTGCCTTGTATGATCTAGATTAAACCAGTCACAAATAACACCAACATTTTTATCTCCTTCCTTCCAATCATAAATTGCCTTCATCGTTTTTTTTAAGCATCTTTTAAACTCAAAAACAGTATATGTCCAACCATAACTCCTCTCCTATAACTCTTTTTCTCTTTCAGGAACAGAACTAGACACAAATCTCCTATCCTGACTTTTCTGTTTGCGACTACTCGAAAAATTATTTTTTTCGCTAACAAAAAGTTATGTCCCTGAGTTACCCGCTTAAATCTATCGTACTATGCTTTTTTACCCCATTTTCACACATACATACGACAGTTCTTTTTTTAAGGCGACTTGACAACCGTTACTTCTGGTAACAACAACGAATGGACTAGAATGAATTAAAGATTCTGGGTCATTGTGGTGTCTTGCACTATTTTCAGCACAGTTTCTCACGAGAAACTTTTCAAGGATTGTTGAGTAGTCATTTAAATTACCATCAGAGAAAATGAAATGACAGATCACATTGAATAGACTTTTCTAATAGGTCGTCGCCCTCGTATTGAACCTCTCACATTCGTTAAATTCGTTAATATCATCTTCTGTTGGGGCAGGATTCTCTAATAGCTCGTTTAATCTGGAAGCTAATAGTAAATCAAAATTAAACACGTGATCGTCCGGATCGGCTACATCAACACCAAGTCTCATCAAAGCTGCCTTTGCGCCTAATCTCGCTCTCTCCATTGTTACCCTAATCTCATCTATTGATGGTAGTATATTGCACACATAAATTTCTTCAGAACCACCGTATCGCTCAAGGTTTTAGTATATCTTGGATATACGATATGTTGTCTGAAAGCCCGAGTCCAGTTAAACGTGGGGAAACATCAACTTTTTTGGAACGAGTATAAATTAAATCTAGTAGGGTAAAATTTAATTTCGTGCTTCTTACCGGAGTTTAATGAACAGCAAAATTTAAAGTAAGCTAACAGCGGCTTAAAGAGTTCTAGGTTGCTATCCCCTCTTAGCTTACTTATCAACATCACTAATGCATGATCATTTATCTCCGCACATATATATGCATCTGAAGTAATAAAGTGGTTGCCTGATTGATAAATAAACTGATCCGTTGATTTTGTAAACACGATCTAAAAAGAAAGTTGCCCCAACTTTCTTATCGAGATAACTGAATGTTAAACTATCCATAAGTAAAAGATAAAAACAAGTCCCTTCAGATTTTGGCACATATTGCAACAATAATTCACGAATGCGTTGCTTCGAAAGGTGACGAACCGCATCGTAATTTATTTTTTCCTATAGAAGAAGATCTTCAACTCTTAGCCCATGTCGATCTTTACCTATGATCTCCGGAAGAGCTACTATGTGATCTGCAGTAGCTCAACAGTTTCCCAAAGTAATAGATTTTTGTGTTTTGTATATATTAGGGATGGTTTCATCGAAGAGGCAGACCAAGAATATAATGGGCCTGTAACCATGGTCCCACATAGGCCAGTATTCCGAGAACAAGCAGAGACCACTAAGGTGAGACCTGTCTTCGATGGGTCCGTCCATCATAGGGAAGGCGAAGCTTCAATGCCAATATAGAAGTAGGACCTGACATGAACCCAGATATCATGGGGATCCCTATAAGTTTCGGAGCGAAAAGCATGCATGGACCGAGAAGGTGTTTCTACAAATCCTGATACACCCTGACCATTGTTAGATAGTAAGATTCATTAGGGTAGACGATCCGAACGAAGAGAATCCCACATTTAAAGTCTATTCCTGGAAAAGACTATCGTTCGGGCTGACCTCAAGTCCATTTATCCTTTGGGTTGTTCTCAATTCGCAACGAGAGAAGTACGAGAGACAACATCCAGGCATAACATCCAGTGTCCTTGGCCAGATCTATGTCTACGACTGGAGGGGGGGGGGAGAAAAAAGCCCACAAGCAGCAGCGGACGATATTCGTCTAGTATTCAAAATCCTCTGGGAGATTAAGATGAAGCTTTGCAAAACGACGGCAAACTTGCCTGAGTTAAAAGAAATTCTACGGGGATAGTTCGAATTCTCAGACAAACCCTCCAAGCTTGGTATCGATTAGATCTATAAGAATACCAATACGAAGGCGCTAGGTATTCTCTGGAACCCACGGACAGACGAATTCTCGTTAAGCGCTGATCGCAGCATAAGCGAAGCAGAAAGAATAAAAGACCGGCTAACTAAAAGACAACTGTTTAGCCTATCGCTCAGAATGTATGATCTTCTGGGACTCATCAATCCGACAATGATGAAAGGAAAGCGATCTATGCAGACTACCTGGATGTTAGAAATTTATTGGGGCCAGCTCATAAGCTCTGAATCAACGGAAGTATGGGATTAGTTCATCTCCGGGCTTGACGACCTAGGTCAGATAAAGATCCCACGGTGGACGCGGATCGATAAAACTAAGCCGAGTGAGCTTCATATATTTGTGACGCGAGTGAGACGGCCTATGGAGCAGTTGCATATGAAAAGCCAGGCCAAGCAATTGCACTGATCGCCGCCAAGTCAAAGGTAGCCCCGCTACCCAGGAAATCGATTACGATACCCAGAGACTATAGCTGCTAAGCAATGTAATGTCCACAATGGTAGATCAAGCTATATGTACCTAAAATAGAGCAGAGCATAAGACTCCTGTATGGACGGACTCCCAAATTTCGCTCTGTTGGATCACAGCCACAGACAAACAACCAGAAATCTGGGTACAGAACTGGGTCACAAACATCCAAGAATTTGGAGCAGAAAAACATTTATGCGAGGGTTCCCAAAACCCAGCCTATCTCCTATCTAGGGGGGTTACAGCAAAAGAACTCGCACACTCAAAGTGGGGGAACGGCACGCACTGGTTGAACCATTTTCTGCAGTATAAACCGCTCAACGTGGCAGTAAATCTAATCGAAACAAACATAGCTAGACCCATGCATCCGGTATAGTACAAGGAATACAGCGTTTGGCCTAGAGGGGTTCGCATCCGAGCCATGGTCAAACGAGCCATGCACGCATTTCGCGGACGAAAGGTTACCAGCAATAAAGTAACTCAAATTGACAAGTATTGGATGGTGGAAATAGACCCAGAATCTGGTGAGTTTGGGAAGACAATAGTCAGGAATTTTGTGAGACTTTTGCCTCACGAGCTGTACCAAGCGAAACTTGATTTCATAAGTCAAGTTCAAAGGGAATCATACCCCGATGATTTCAAGGCAATATTAGATCATAAAAAACCGCCAAGAAAGATTTTCTACAAGCTCAAACCACATTATGAGGCGGTAAACAAGGTGATACGTTGCACCAGTAGACAAAAGCAATACCTCACCTACCAGGAGCAGGACGCGTTAGTTCTACTACCACCAGAACATTACCTCACAGAGGTCTTGTTCAGAGAAATTCATCAATATTAAACATGTCACTTAGGTATGAACGCCATTACAATCACAGTCAAGGCCGATTACTGGCTACCTAGACATGTACAAGTCATACGGAAGATCCTAGACCGATGCGTACCCTGTCAAAGATAAAACGCGCCTGCTTTCGATGAAGTCCGCACAGACTTACCAGCCCAGAGAATCAGAATTGATTCTCGGTTACTGGGCCTGCTGGTTCCTTTGAGGTCTTGGTACACGAGCCGTCAATTGGTTCCACGGTACTTAACACCGGTGAAGTGCCAGGCATATCAGGGAATATGAATTATAAATATCAGCACATGACCCCTCAATTGGCTGTACAGAAGAAGCATGTGTACATTTTGTTGTTCACTTGCGCTACTACCAGAGCAGTCCACCTGGAAATCACGTGGAAGAAGAGCAACGCAGAATTTCTAAACGCTCTCCGGCGGTTCTGCGCTCTAAAGGGTCGGCCAAGAACGATAACTTCAGACAACGCAAAAGAGTTCAAATGTGCCGCTTAGTAACTGAAGCGAATATTTTCAAACGAATCAGTTGGGACTTATAAGGTAAAGAACAATATTGTCTGGGGAGTCTCACTAAAACTCTCCAAATGGTGGGGAGGGTTTTGGAAAAGAATAGTCAGGACAGTGAAGCTGACATCGAACAAGACATTTAATCCTAAACAGATGAGTACGATATGTTCTGTACAATCCTAATAGAGGTAGGCGAAATAGTGAACAAAATACCTCTACTTTACGTCACTGACGATCGATACCCGATAACGCCGAACCAGCTCATTAAAGGTGGTTTCGTAAATCAAATGGATGCTGTACCTCTGAACGAGGACTCAGAACTAAGCTCAAACACATAGCATATTACGAAGAGGGAAACTGAACGTAGACAACTAGTACCATTTTGGTGGTCAGAATTCCATGCATACTACCTCAGAGACATGAATCGTAACTACGTCGCTACAAATCTTGTCCAGCCGATCCAACTTGGTCAAGTGGTGATAGCGTTCGAGACGAACAGGAAAAGAATCGATTGGCCAGTAGGACGGGTCACGGAACTAGTCCACGGTAAAGACAAGAGAGTAAGACAGGTAAAACTCCTGCTTATGCAGATTATGAAGAAGGAGCACCTGTGAAACCACAAGAGCAATTCAATGTCTATACCCTCTGGAAGTAGAAGCCTCTACCATAGATGCTGACTTCTCTGAAAAAAAAGTTTGTTCGGTGACTTTGTTACGTTAGCTGGGGAATTACTGAAGCAAGCTTCCATGGGGAGAGTGTTGAAAAATTCAACTATACCCTAGACGATTAAAGAAACACGGGCAACAAACGACTCTTCAACGTGCCAAGATTGCTACGGGTGAGGGAGGAAATGAAGATGAATCAGTCACTGGAAGGTGTGGATGAGAACCCTATGACCGCAGATGAAATGAAGATTCATCGAAAGAAGATGACAAACAACGACGTAGGACGGAAACATGAAATGATTGAGACTTTCTGGGCGCAAGACACGCCGTTAAGCACGTATGGGTACGTAAGTAGACGAATGGGTATTACCCATTAATTCACCAAGGCTTTTAACACTCAGTAAAGAACTAAAGATGGTTTGTACTGAGGAGCAATTGATCACAATTGATAGTTTTGCTACGAAAAACCCTCTGATGAACGAACGCTATGATATCCGCAAGAGAGAAACGGATTTATTGGAGCTGTGTGACTTGGATCGTGAAATGCTAAAAGAACTGGGTCTGATCTGATCACCTTCCTACAATTTTTCTTGCGAAGTTGTACATAATTGGCATCTGTTCCGAAAGTTTAGTAACTCAATTAAATTTAATTATTTACCGAAATCTAACTTTATCTAGTTAAGCTGTAAGGAGTAACTTTGGCTGCACCCAGCCGGATGGGATGACACTATTGGCCCCACTGATATTGGTCTAAACAAATGGTATCGTGGGAGGCTATTTTATCAAAATCTTTGTGATGATCTTAAATCCAGAATGGATGTCTTGACAGCTTGTCGCATAAGGATTTTAAGCGCAGCCAATTAGGTCCATAAGACTATATTTCTTGATGGGGTACAAGAAGTCGTATTTGAGATCAATGTTAATCTCAAGGATTTGCCAATGTGTACTTTGAGTATGTAAGTTTAAATTATTTTAAAAGTTAAAAACTGTGGTTGTATACCATAAGTTTTGTTTTGGGATCTAATCAAGATTTGAACTTGGAAAGTCAGCCCTTCTGAGCATTAAAGCAAGAGCTAAATAAAATGTCAACTCAAGACCTTGAGATTCCATGTTCACAGTGCCTCCGATTTGTTTGTCTTAGCTTCGCCGGTACAAATGTACAAATTTTATAGAAAATTTCGATAATTTATTTTCTTTGTATTTCACTGTCAAGCCCCAAAGCCCGTTAATAAAAAAAAGTATAGTTCTGCATATATCAAATTCGTAGACACTAAATACATTTTTTTTCGTAAAGCTCTTCCCTAAACACTTTGTTTGAATAGAGCTTTTTCAAATTGCTTCGTATCCGCATAGCCAAAAGTCGTGCGGCTAGTCGACTAATGCACACCGTGGCGGGGGGATAGCCGAAACTTGATGCAGACTTGGCTTGATTGAAATAGCGATACGTAAAGTTGTTGTCTTTTACTGCAGTCTGCTAGTGTATTAAAAGAAATAAATGTCCGTTTTCAAGTTTCAGTTGTCTGTGTTAGTGATTTTGTAAGATGAAGGTGATCGCGATGTTTATTAAAAAACACTAGAGTTCAGTAGTCCCTCTACAGTTATTTAAAAGTGGTAAATCTTCATCTAAGTTTATTCCCCCGATAGAGAAAAGCTCCTGGTTGTATCTCTGTATAAAATTGTTTGTTTGATTGAATAAAGGCTTTTTTTTAGAGATAAATATATGTATATTCAGTCGATGACGTTGATTATTTTGACAGCAATAGTAACAGCATAACCCAACTGCATGTCAGTTGTTTTTGGCCACCACTCCAGTACATTTTCAGTCGAATTAATTCGCGACTGACCTTCGCAGTATTCCGAAAGATGGTCAAATCGTTAATTTTTAATGAAGAATGTCTGAGAAGCGATAGAATTCTTACCTTCCTGGAACACTGGTTAAAATTTATCAAGAAGCAAATAAAAAACTTGTCCTTGTGGGAAAAATTTGTTGTGAGTTTCTCTGTCTAACTTCATTTGATGGACGGTTTGGCAAAGTTTGAACAAACTATCTTAGATTTGTACCCTATCATCAGTAGACAGAATCATCTAACCAAGCAAAGCAAGTTAATCTTAGTTATTAAAAATGCAAAGCGAAGACGATTAATTTTACAATTAACCTTAAATGTGGGGTCTAGATATATTGTGGAACACCTACTTATACTTTGTCATTTTAAATGAAGTTTTTATTCAATTTCAGTCTTGGACAGGACTTGTATATTGATCAAAAGGTTAAAAAAGGTCTGACTAATGATCTAAACTGCAACGTGAAACGTTGTTACGCTATAGAAAATAAAATTCTATGAGGAAAAGAAGCCAATGCTTAGAACCACAAATGAGAGACAAGGAAAGAGATGGAAAGGGATTTCACGTGGGAATCAAGGTTAAAAAGTGTCAAAACATCAAAAAGAACATTCTAGAAGGAGAAAGTTCAACTACCGTAAATAGCAATAACTGTATGTAAATAGTAAACATTGACAACAAAACACGAACAATTGTTCGAACTGAATTTCTGGCTATTTCGAACATACTATATCTCATTTCCATTTAACAAAGTCGAACATTGTTTCCATATGTAACGGCCAGCTTGTTTGACCTACTTGTTTTTCAGTTTTGAACAAACAATCAGCCGATTTGTTTGCGATTCTTGTCCAGTATCATGGCCTACTAAACCCTAGGCCGGTGATCGAGCTATACCCCTGTAGTGTAGCTTTTGCCACCCATCCCCTTCCGTTCAACTTTTCGGGTCGGTGGCGCCTCTAGTGCTCGGTATCGCCAACTACATTCTCAACAGCAACAATAAATTTGAATCCCAAATAAACATGTTTTAAAAAATATAAAAAATCCAACCTTAAAAAAATAAAAACAATATTTTCAATGGAATGCAAATACACATTTTTAAATAATGTATTGCTCATCACTGAAATAAACAAAGTGGCAATCACAAGCAGACCAATTTAGCAGTAAGTCAATTAGAACATAGTCTAAAATTACATATTTTTGAAAAGAATAATAATTGAGAGAGAACCAACACTTATCGACAGAAAACTGGCAGAAGCTACGATAAGGATACTTATATATGCCAAGCTCATTTTGAAGAAACGTGCTATGAACCTAATAAAAGAAGATTGAAGCATTCTGCGGTACCGACAAAATTTCCTCCTATCTCAGATGTTGTTGGCGCATCAGCGACAAGTAGAAAACCGAGTAGAAAACGAAAGGCGGAATGTTGCATTATGGAAGTGGTGGACACTCCACCAAAAATAGGTTGCCTAGGCAAGAATAAAAATTTATATGGGTAAACTGAATAAATTACATAACCTGTCTTTAAAATTTGTCCATGAAACAAGCAGCTGCCAATACTGAAGAAGACATCACTCAGTCGGAAATCGCCATGGATTTTTGTGATTTAAATGATGTTACCACACTGGTTACAAATAATAACTGCGCTGGTGAGACGGATCTAAAAAAATGTTGGGCTTTCACAGAAAGGACAGTAACAGCAAATATGTTTATTAAAAATTTTAGGTGTTACTTTTGAGGAATCCTGTGAGTTACTCACACCAATTTCAATACTACCGCGCCCATCTAAAATGGTGAAAAACTGTAAACAGCAGAATGGCGGAAAAAACCGGAGTAGCTTCACACCAAAGAAGATGTGTGAGGTCATCCAAAGGCAATCTGCAATGATTGAACAAAAAACAGGTTAATCAAAAATTGGAGAAGCGACTTACAATGATCAAACAGGAAAGTTGAACAAATGCAAAAAAAAGTTGAAGAAATTCCCAAAATTGACCGAAATTTTTTTTAAACAATTGAAACACTGTCCTCAACGGAAGAGCATGGCGTATACTCGGGTATAATTATGGATCAATTAAAGAATTATGATAAACTGAAGACAGCGAAGTGGAATCAGAATACCATAAAACACTGCATCATTATGCACGCGAAAAGTGCTGGGTATTATAAATTCTTACGCAGATTAAAAATAATTCATTTGCCGTGCCCAGGTAGGTTAAGGTTAAGCGCATACGTCAGAAAATCTTTAGGAGAAGTTGGATTTACGTCTTTGGTAGAAAAAAGAATTCAAGAAGAAGTGAAAAAACTTGAAGAAATTGATAAGACTGGATCGATTGCAATTGACGAAATGACTATCAAGCCGATGTTGAAATATAAAAGAAACAAAGGTCGATTTTTTGGCAAAGTTGACATGGGCAACGTAGTGAGGGATGAGTCCTGGCGGCTGGCCAATAAAGTTTTGGCGTATGTTTACACGGGACTCAAAAAACGAATCAACATACCGCTAGCATTCTTTTTCTTTTTAGTCAACAAACTGAAAGCAGAGGAACAGACAAAACTAACGCTGTATGCCGTGACAAAGGCAGAATCCTTAAGGTGCGTTCACACTGCCACTAACGCAGCGTTACGGAGCGTAGCGTAGCGTAGCGCCACATGATGTGACGGAAGAATGTGTACTGTAACGTAAAAGGGCGTTTTAAGCTCCTCCCCACGCTCAACACCCTTACGAGAGTGGGGAGGATCTTAAGACACCCTTACGCTACAGTACAAATTCTTCCGTCACACCACGTTGCGCTACGCTCCGTAACGCTGCGTTAGTGGCAGTGTGAACGCACCTTTAGGGTTGCGTATTGCAAGACTTTCTACGGACAATTTATCTACAAACGTCAAAATGTTTACACTGCTGAACAGTTGCTCAAAGGGACCAGCGACACCGGTGGTTCCGCATCCGGTCGACTCAGTTGCCGCCTCTCTTAAATGGCCTTGTATTTTTCGTCCACTATCTCTTAGCTTTGACCCTGTTCACCTTATAAAAAACATCAGAAATCAATTCATTGATCGTGAGTTTCTCATCAAAGGCAGACAGGTCTCTTTCAAAACTATTTTGAATGTTTACGAAAAAGACAAGGGAAAATTAACGAAATTCTGCCGCTTTCTCACGCAGCTACATATTGCCCCCAACAATTTGCAAAGACAAAAGGTCAAGCCGGCTCTTGATGTCTTCAGATATGAAGTGTCATCCGCTATAAAAACCCACCACGAGAGCAAAGAACTTGGGTTCGAAAATGTCGATGGAATCTTAGAGTTTTTAGAAATTATGCGAACTTGGTATGAAGCTCACGACATTTGCAACACACAGCAAGCGGTGATGAAACGATTAGAAACAAAACTACCATTCTCAAATCAAGAAGACGACAAATTTGAGTTCCTTGAGAACACATTTTTAAATTATCTTAGCGATTGGAATGACGCGATAGATAAAGAGATTAATGGCATACCCATGAAGAACACAAAAGAAGGAAGGGCTAAAGTGAAAAATTTGAAAAAAAAGATTTACTAGAGAAACGTACGAAGCATTAAGGTTCACTACTTTGTCAACGGTTGCGACTGTTAAGCATCTGCTAAGTGAAGGATTTGATTATGTGCTCACCCGGAAATTTTCAAGCGACTCCACCGAGATGTTTTTCGGCGCAATGCGCCAAATGATGGGTGGCAATTTCCATGGTGATGCGTACAATGTTATAACTAGTTTCGAAAGGATCATTAAAACAGGAATCGCCTATTGCTCTGTGGATGGCAATACAGTGCTTGCACGAGAGACAACAAAAGCATACAACCTGTTGAGAGAACAAAAAATGAACAAAAAACGGTCAAGACTGATATTGGATTTTTTACCTTCTTCTTATTTACTGGTTCTGGACGAGTTGCTTCTACCACCAAGTATGCTATCATTTAATTAGTACGATAAAAAAAAACATTTTAGGTAAAAGTAATAATTTTTTTTAATTTCGTGTAAAGGGTTACTACTTATGACTTAGACCTACTCATGAACCAGAAGCCGCGTCAGTAGCATTCCCCGGTGGATATTGCATTTTCATATTGCACGAATGGGGTTTTTGTGAAGAATGCATAGGTAGGATGGAGCAGCCAAAGTCCATGTCGCCATTCCTGGCCCTTATCCAAAATCAAGGTAAAAAGTTGCAACAAAAGCCAATAAACTTAGTTATTTAGTTATTTTAAATCTTAGATCGTGAGGGATTGAAATACTCAAGTGATGAGTTAATCAGTTGGCTGTGGACCCTTTACGTATTCTTAAAATCAGTCTTACCCTTGCTGGTGCAATTTTCCCAAGTGAAGTGTGACCTAAAGAATTTCCTTTTACCCAAGTTGAAGGTATGTGCAACTTTCTTGTGCGAGCTGGCCCAACCTGGGAAAACAAATGATGAGTTACTTGAATGTATATTGGATAAGTTTCTGACAGCTTTGCTACATAATCAGTGTTTACTTGAAGAGGGGGATTTCATACCTCTAGATGTCCATCCTGCCAATAAAAATCGAAGAATGAAGACTCTTCGTACTTAAACAAGTCTTGGGAATGTCTTCATTAGTTACCATATCAATAATACAAAACAACACACTTAACACACTTAACAAAAAATGTTTTTTATACCTCTTAGTTAGATTGTAATCCAAAATTCTCTACACTCAATATGAACATGCAAATTATGCAACACGAAAGCTTGCAAGTCGTAACTGTCACTGGTTGACGTTTGTAAACGTTATTTGTGTCTCAGACAAAGACAGATAAGCAGCAGTCATGTTTACTCGAAAAATCATGTAGTTGGCGATACCGAGCACTAGAGGCGCCACCGACCCGAAAAGTTGAACGGAAGGGGATGGGTGGCAAAAGCTACACTACAGGGGTATAGCTCGATCACCGGCCTAGGGTTTAGTAGGCCATGCCACTATAGTACCCTGTATATAATCCGAACATAAAATATTTCCTCTGTTGGTAATTTTTTTTACTAGAGAAAAGGTTACAATAAAGAGAAAACAGCTTTAGTCTTAACGGTCAAATTTTAAGTTAAGATTCTCAATCCTTATTTGATAAATATATCTTTATTGTTATATTAATACCAAATTAACAGTACAACCACTAATGCAAGGATAAACAAAATCTTTTGTCTTGGAGGGATTAGCAATTATTAATCGTATTCCATGGTCGAAGAATGAGACATATTCCTCAATTTTTGAAACCATTTGAAAGTATATAAAAACGAAAAACGGAGACAGACCAACCATATTCTTTGACGGCTATGGTTAGCTTTCGACAAAGGACATTGCTCATTTGAAGAGGACAAGGTCAGTTGGCAAGGAAGTTTATTTTCCCCCAGAAATGAAATGCACAACGACAAAAGAAGACTTCTTATCGTCATCTAAAAAGAAAACAAAATTCATCGAAAACTTTAAAGTTGGTTTAAGGCCCGCCTCTCGAAAAACAGTCACCCGGCTATTTTTAGGGGGCGGAGCCTAACTGGGTATGTTGTAGGGGGAGAAGAGGGAGAATGGGACGAATAAGGGAGAAGAGGAAACGTGGGTCCCCTTTTTTTCGTACGCCCTCCTCCCTCCCATTCGTCCCATTCTCCCTCTTCTCCCCGTTCTCGCGCTAAAAAAACGTAAACAACGCAATGCAATGCAAAAATACGCAAATGCATTTGCTGTGGCTGCCTACAACCGGAAAATCACAACATACCCAGTTAGGCTCCGCCCCCTAAGAATGGCTGGGTGACCGTTTTTCGAGAGGCGGGCCTTAAACCAACTTTAAAGTTAATTTACGGCTAAACCGTACATTTTCCCTATAGAAATATGATTTACAATCTTTTCTAACTCGATGAGTTTGACAAGATGGAATCATTTTCAAGGGAAAATAATTTTACCCTTCATTCCTTATTGTGTGCTTCACTTCGTTAGACGGTAAGCATTGACAAAATTTCTCGATGACACACTCCACACCCCACCCCACCCCCTAGCCCCCAATATTACCGGGTAGGCACCATAGGGTGCTTAATTTTTAAAGTGTTTTTTTTCGTTGCTGGGATCCTGCTCGTGTTGCAAAGTGTTATAAAAATAACATTGCAAAAAAATTTCAGAAGCACACTGCACACTCACCAAAAAAACAAAAATATGTGTTAAAATTAAGAATATTTATAAATTTTCTTAAATCTCTTTATTATTTTTAAGCGGGGTTAAGAGAGCATTTACTCACCATTGACTCTTCATATATCAAAAATAATAAAATAATTTTTAATTTTAGTGTACACACAAAATTATTGAAATTTGAAAAAAAGTAGTTTTTTCTGTGAACCATCAAATGTTCCTGTTTTTACACCAATCATAACATTTAAAATAGACTTGATGCTTCTCCAAATTGAGTAAATAATGTCACAAATTTGTGGAACAACCTAATAAAATCAGTTATTAACTTGTCCCCCCTCCCTTTCAGCATAATCATTTCAACTTCGAATCCTTTCGCCATAGTTTTTAGTTTCTAGTATCCTGTAGCTTCATCTAGTACTTATTCTAGAATTGCATTGTTTGTACTAAGAATATTTAAGAACAGCAAGCTGTTCAGACCTAAAAAACAATAATAGATGCATATATTCAATTTTTTTTATCATTTGTTGGAAACTTTGATGTTGATGACGCGAAATGATGGCACGAGGAATGAGCAGAAATTTAACAACCAATTATTTTCTTATAGAACTTAGGTGAAGATATTCATAATTTGAAAAGTTTTACATGACATTATTTGTCATTTGAAAAGTTATTTTTCATTTGTCAATGAAATCATTCAATTCTAATTTCAATCAAATCAACTCAATAAAGTAAACCCAATCATTTTTGTTCCAATCAAACGGAAAGGTAAGCTTCAAATCATACACGCTTGACATTTTCGTAGTACTTACCGCGACATCTCTATATCATCAAATTTTCATGAAGACTATATGAAAATATATTTACTGCTTTATTCACCTGCTAGTTTATTGTTCTTGGCCATGTTATGTTTATCTTATTTCTCGCATCGTTTATACTACCCTTTCAGCTTTTTTTTCATGACCCTTAGATGTCATAGTCTATTGCTTGGTGTTTCAGCCACTAAACGGTTTAGATGGAGGTAGGAGTGCCCACCAAGCAATTCAACATCTCTCATGTTTTGAGTTTTTTCGTGAAATCCAAGTCAAGAAAGCTGTTCAGAGGGGGCTTTGGTAATAATGGCCATCCATTAGAAGTATTAAAAGGCTATCAGCTGTTGGGTAACCCAAGATATTTAACACTTTCATTGTGTGCATTTTGAAAGATAAATTGGCAATATAAGAAATTTCCAAAACTTCCAATTCTCAACGACTTAAGGTGCTACAGTGGAAACCAATAAATAAGAATTGAATTGCAGCTTGATTATGTTAACATTTTCAAGTTTTATTACCGTTCATTTAACAGTAAGACGAATAAGACCAGAAACACAACGGTCTGTCAACACAAACTAACAGATATGTCCAATGCATGAAGGCTGTGGGTTATGAGAAATTCAAAAAGTTCCTCTTTGAGTGAATTCTTCCGTGTTAGATTCTAAGAATGTCTTCCAAGACTACCGACGCTAATAATGACAAACATATAAGTAAATAATCAAATTATTTTTTACCTGCACTAAATTAAATTGCAAAGCTAATTTACGTAGTATATCAAATAGGATATCACTACTGTCAAAATTGCCGTGATACCTCCATTTTTTTAACGTATTTGACACATGTTTCAAGTTTTGTTTAGGAAAGAATTAAGAATCATCTTTCTCTTAATCTCTTTCCTCCGATTCGGATATATTTAAGGTTGAAATTTTTCTTATTTTATTAAATGGGGCGACTTTCACATCACTTTTCTGTTAAGTGGGGAGCTATAGGGAAAAACTAATTAGGGGAATGTTTATGGGTGTCTGATTCACCGAAATACAAAAGAAATTTTCTTTGTAGATTGTATTGCTTTGTTTACTTTAAATACTTACTACCCTTAATTTTAGAAGAATAGATAGAAATGTTGTAAAAGAGAATGGAAACTTTGTTCTCAGTCTAAAAGCACTGTACATGAACAACATTTTCCACCACAAGGATGTTACAACGGCATACTTCCTATCCTAACGCCCGATCATTTTTGTTGTTTATTTCGAACCATACTAGTTGAAAAATTCGTCGTAAATAATACTATTGACTTCCCCATGATGATAAATAATCATATGCATAGGTATGTTGTAACGAAAGAAAATATCATAAAACTTCTCATAAGACTCATAAATTAGTTTTAACATCATAAGTTCCACCAAGTCTAGTTTCTTTTGAAAGTCAAAGATGTTGGCTCCAATAAAAAACAAAACTTCTCTCAAATTAGAATAATTGAAGTCGAGATCCATCAGATTAGGATATCGTTGTTGGTGTTGTTTCCACTGGATCCACCTTTTTGTTCATTTTCAGTTTTGGAACGAAAAAAGGAGAGTCGTAATCTAGCCTTTGGCGGTTGTGGGGGGGGGGGGGGTGATTTAGCATTGTGTTTTTTCCCGTTCGTTTTGGGTCTCTTTTATGGTAGGGTATTTTTTGTGTTCGTTCAGTGTCTATTGAGGTTCAAGATGTTGGGTTATTCTTTGGAGATTAGTGACATTTAACATCATGGACCGAGAAAGGTGATTGTTGTAGCTACGTTATTGCCGATGTGTACTAGACGGACGAGCGATGAGACGGACACCTGAAAGACGTCAATTCATCCCGTCGACGTCTTCCTAGCATTAAACTGGCGTCATTTGTTTACGTCCTGTCGTGTTTGCTCGGTTGCTCTAAACTGACACTCATATTGCGTCATAGATCATGCTGGTGTGATATGCAGGAATTTTGTAATTTTGTTCTTCGCAGCCGATATTGTTCTTTCTTGCCATAACTGCGTATTCTTTATTTTATTTTTGAGACCTCAGTCTTCACCCTAAGCTATTTTCACCTTTTTTCTATACGATAAACAAACCAAAACTTTGTAGTGTGAAACGTACCCCAAACAATTCAAAAATGGGTTATCTAAGAAATCGCTTTCATCCAAGAGTGGGAAACTCGATCAAAAGGAACACGATTGAGAATGTATTTTCCCGAGGGGTGGCAGAAACACTCATTCGCAGGAGTGGAAGGTAACGAAGAGTACAAATTTCAAGTATTTTCAGATAAAACGGAAGTAGGTTTGACTTGACTTGAATGAGCGATTCCGTAGGAGCAGTCTTAAAAGAGGAGGTAATCATTCGGCAGATGGAGCATTGAAAAGACAGGACTTTCTTAACACCCGCCTTGGTTCTGAGGAAAGACGCCCAAACAGAGCAGCCAAAAGTGAAAATTTGCTCTACCATAGTAGAATAGACGAAACGTTGGCGAATAGCGTCGAAACCGAAAACCAAACGTAGGCAGCTACTGGCCGCCATCATAGCTCTGGCAGAGACACAGTTTGCCGGTACGTGGTTATCCCACTTTTAGTTCGTATCCAGAATGAGGCCGAGAAAAGATGCAGAGAAGGAGGGAGACATTTTCACGTTGTTGATAGAGACAGAGAGAGAGATCGGTCAAGGGAAGTGTTTTGTGGGAGAATACAACGAACACGGTTTTGACTGCATTAAGAAAAAATTTCCTCTCAGATAGCCATGCACTAACCGCATGCACTAACCGCAGTCGCATACCAGCTGAAGGTTTAGATTGGGAACGGCTGGAACCTTGTGTGAGGTGGCAATGTCGATGTCATCATCGTAGTCATCTATTTTAACTGGGAAGGGAAAATAAATTCTCAGCAGATCGTCGATGAGAATGTTCCAGAAGAAAGGGGACAGGATTCCCCCTTGAGGGCAGCCAAGATTGACACGTCTTATTAGGGTGTGGTCATTGATCACAAAAAAGCCTATCTGTTAGATGGAAAGCTGTTGATTATCTTGATGAGTTAGCCAGGGCAGCCGCGGTCGGCCAGGGCAACCAGTATGGCTGGATGCTATGCGGAGTCAAAAGCACTCTTAATTTCTAAAAAAGCGGTGGCACACACTTTCTTCTTAGAGAAGACAGATTCAATAAAGAATTCCAACGAATGAGCTGCAGTTTCAGTAGAGCGGTTCCCTCTTAAACCGTGTCGCATACTTATACGCCATGTTTAAAGAATTTTGTTAGACTTAAGTCTCACAATGTTGTAAACCGCAATTACCTTGACATTCTTGAGACCCAGATAATAGTAGGCCACGTCTTCCGGTTATTTGCTGGAATCCACTCGGTGTTTCAGATCTATCTGTAATATAGTTTAAGTTCATAAGAATTAGATTTTAGCCTTTAAACCGTTAGAACTTTCTAGTCAGTTTACCTTCGGCGTTGAAGAATAAAACGGCACTTGATAGGCTTCAGCCAACACCTTCCCTTGGTTAATTCACCGCACGAGCCTAGTTGGCCAGCAAATTTTCGACTCTTGAGATAGTGAGTTTTCAGTGAAATCTCAAGTACCACCACTCTATGAACGAAATCTTTAATACCACTCTAGGATCTCTTGAGCCGATGCCTACCATGACCAATCTCTCTCAGGCAGTTCCTATAATGGGTAAATCGTAAATATCAAATAAATGATGTAATTGTCATGGTATTATGGCTCCTGGGTTTCGACACCAATATGTTCAAGAATGGCAAGATATTTCCATCACTATGCATTAAAAAATATGAAACATTAATTCAAGAAAGTTTCTGATTATACCTGAGTATACTACAGACCATATGTTATTAGCAAACGCCTGGTTGCAAACATTTTTTTTACCAACTTACATTTCAGTAGAGCTATTCCTAACAAAAAAGATCAAGCAATGCGCGGTTTCAAGAATAAAGAGTCACACTGGAAAACTGAGATTTGAGGCTCTAAAGGAATTCTATGACATTATCAAAACTTAAGAAGCTTTTCAAAATCGTGACCGAAGGGCTTGAAGGGTTCAAAATATTGCAGATCGACGGTATTTGATTGCTCTCAGTAAAGAAGGATACGGAGAAAAGTAGGAAGGGATACCTGATGAAGGAACATGAATGTACAGACGTATTGATTATAATAATGACACAGACTCGGATCTGACTATGAATCAGACGAATTTGAAGAATTCGTTGAAAAAAATGTGGAGCAGAATTAACTCTAATAAAGAAGATGGTATGCTCAGAGGTCGACCACATCCAATATTTGTGTCATGTGTGACAATGAATGAACTGAAAGTAATGATTACCGAATGTCTGAATGCCAATGTTTCTGAATGTCTAATAGTAATCTGAATTGTTTAGAGATGTTAGAGGCCACAACCTCGTCTTTCTACATCTGTATCGATTGCTTAGTGTCAAGAGAAGTGATTTTCTAAAAGAAAATGTTGAAGGGAATGAAAATACTCTTCTATCCAGTTTAAAAAAGATGTTCAAAGAAAATCAGAAAACGATCACCTCAAGGAAAAAGAACATGCAGGACATACTAGTCAACGGTATTGTAATGGAGAGAAACAATGCCTACGAAGAGAAATCTATTGCTTACGATCGGAAACATGGCCAAACCATAGAAGAAAATAATATTTTCTACTTGTGCGGCATTTTGGTAAACTAAAGAAGAAAAGGGGAGCATACAAAAACTGTTTGGCTACTCTTCATGGTTCTTTTGTCCTTGTTGTTCTTTATTGTCCAAAATAACCGTGCAATTCTAACAACAGAAAAATTGTTGACAGTACGTCCCCAGAATTTATTTGAACTTGTCTGAAAAATGAAAAAAACTTCCATAAAATAGTTTCTGAAAAACAATCATGAACAGATGAGTCAATTTGTAATGACGTGTTAGACACACTTTTGGACATTGGACAACTCGTACACCAGAAATATTGCATTGTCGAGGTCATTGAAGACTACTATAAAAAAAAGAAAAATGACTTCGTACTGAAAATGTGTTGAAGGAAAGACAAAATAAAAGGAAATTAATATCAAGGGTGGTAAAATGAAATCATATTTTGATCAAGAAATATTAAGCAATTGAAAAATATTTTACTCTATTTTAAATTTTTATTTTTATACATAAGTAACTTTCTGATGGAAAGTACACGTTAGGTTGGTTGAAAACATATTTATAATTTTATCAAACATCTCAATTAAAGATTAAGACCAAAAACAAACGATCACTGTTACACTCAAGCTGTTTACTCGTCAGCTACAGTGGTTTATCATGATTCAATTTTGGAGCTTGTTTGTGGTAGTTTTAGTTATTTTTTTATACAAAAGAATTTTTAAGCAATAAGCACGCTGAAAAAACGAGTCAATTTTTCAACAGGTTGGAATTGGGGAAGTTGGTCTAAATAATAACTCTTACTTTCAGACGTCTTCAGAATGCTGCAAATCTGATATTAAAGACAAAAAATAACATTCAGATCAAGCCTTTATCTCGCTTTGTGAATTTGAAAAGTATTTGGTTAATTTCTCAACCACATACACCAACGTCTCTCCCTCACGAGTACAGACCATCGCTAAAATAGTAAAATCCTTGCTAGATCCTAAAGTCGTAGATATCGTAGTATCCTAATCCTTATTATTATGATCTATATCTGGATATCTATTATTATTAAGCCGTACTAGATTTCTTTGTCTGCTCAAAAATCGGTATTGCAGCCAAAAATGTGATTCCTTCAGTCCAGTTATTTTCCTCTCGCTTTGATCCTAACCCCATAAATTTGGGCTATAAGCAGTTCCCCGCAATGGATAGTGCTTTTAAGAAAAAATCACATTTAGATTTTTTATGATACTGTACAGCACACAACTCACGGTAGAGTAAAGAAAGAAGTTAATAGGTAGTTTCAACATATTTTCTTAAATACAATTGTCTGGTGTAAGATATAACGTCGGAATAAGTACTGATTGAAATAAAAAATGTGGGTAAATAACTGGATGAGGTGTATGAAGGCTAAAGGAAAAAAGGATAATCCCTTTTTATGGTGTATTTCCTCATTTTTCTTGTACATGTGATAGTTCTACCAAAAAGTGTAATGTAAAGATGTGAGTTTTCACTTATTTGAAAAGAACGTAATGGAAATTGCTAACAGCTATGCTTACAACGAAATCAATGAGGTTTTCACAGCCTTATAGTCATTTTCAATTTAAAACTCTATCCTGGTTGGAGAGCAAGTGGGCAAAGATGATACTTCCCGACAGATGTTAAGTAGTGACGTAAGTTTCTGTTATCGCCTTCTTTCAAACACTCACTTACACTCGGGTTGTATATTTAGGCAAGACCGTCAACGGAAACTGCTGGCAGCTGTAAGAACGTCATGGAACAGTTATATGAATAATTATAAATTTTCGTTTGAAGTGCATTTGATTTGTATTTTTCGCGAAAACAAGTGATACAAACGAAAACAAATTTTGTAAGTTAGAGGCGGGGTTCGTTAAAAACCAAGGCCGGTGGAAAGGATTAGGTAAAGAAAATAAAGGCTACATTTGGTCAGTAAGTTAGTCGAGTTTTCTCTGCCGGAAGAGAATGGTGCAAACATTCCAGTGATGCGATCCAATTGCTTCTGCCGTGATAAACTGTAAGTACAAACGTCAATTATTCAACACTTGCGGTAAGTGCACGTGTAGGTGCGACCGACGGGATAACAAAAGACTTCGGCAACCAGAAAGTGTGGTGTCCAACAAACGCAGCAGAATCAGAATTAACGCAGAACCCGGTAAGTCTTTCAAAACCCATTGATCGTCAAAATAGTCAAGAAATGTATTTATAGTTAACGACAAACAAGGCCGACAATGAAAGAAGACACCATTGCCATGAGTCACTCACTGCCGCTGCCCTGTTTCAGGCACTGCGTATAGATTGCAAGTTTCCCTTAGTTTCACATTTGCCCTCGAAAGAAGTTAGATTTTCTTTCAAAACTTGGATGGATGATACATCTACAAATAGAACCGCAAGATTGAGAGTGTTAAATGTGTATGAAGAAATTCTTCGGGTAATTTCGAAAGTGTTACGTGGAGATGCAGCAGAGAATTCTGTCTCCGCATACCTCCAAGAATTCAGCAGCAAGAAAGAAAACTTAACACGTCCTCCTCATGTGAGGGGATAACAACAGTAATATTTAAGACAATGACAACACTAAAGAAACGAACAACGGAATTTAGGACCATTCGTGCCTTATTTTGTTCGTCGATGAAGCGGCGTGAGGTGAACACATTGTGTTCCGAACATACAAGTTTTTCAATCAGTAAAGAAGGTTACAGATATGCTAAAATTGATATGCGCCAATTGCTTTCCGGGAAAAATCTTGTACCCCCGCTAAGAAGCGTTCGTCGATTCAAGCCGCTTGCTGTGGACATGGCAATAGTCTTAATTCTTTCGTCGACGAATGTGTCTTATAAATCTTGGGGGACGAAGACTTTTCAAGTTGATGGCACGACGATACAATTTTCCGTGGTGTCCCGGAAAACTACCAGGTAAGTTATGTACAAACAATACGCTGGTGGTAAAAGAAATTCCTGCTGCTGACAAGTTGCAACACGCTAGTTTTTAATGCTGACTGGGACGCTGACACATTGTGATGTGAATCTGAGAAAAGCTGTCGACTACGTCCCAGAATATCTGATAAACGAAAATTTTGCAACCATAGAAAAAGTAATATACCACTTCTATTGTCAGATTAGGGAAAAAGATGTTATGCTGGCGGAGATGGAAAAGACCAAACACTACTTGAAGTACGGTTTTGATATCGGCATTCTGAATGCAACTCCCTGCGTCAGTCATTCCGTGCAATTTGATCTTTTTCTCGACCCGACTGTTGCCGATGCGCCGCTGTGTGCATGTTGTCAACAGATTTTTTTCACCGCCTCATCAGAAAAATAGACTCCACCGAACAACAAGAGGAGTCAGCAAGAATGGCAGTGAGGGACTGTCAAGAAAACGCCGTTATCTTCATGGGCCACAGAATGCGAGTAATAAATCAGCAGGTTTCCATTCAGAAACTCCTGAATGTAATGAAAATGAACTGCGTGAGTTATGGGACCAAAGAATGTGTCATTACTATCGACTATAAGATGAAATTGGATCCCATATAATATATATAGAGAAGACTGTAGATCACTATGGCCAAAGGGGTATGAGCTGACATGGCTATATGATACAATACTACAACATGAAATACTTCGAGAGAACATCTACACCAATACTCAAACAAATTCTACCTTGATGATAAAGTAGACAACGAAAACAAGCAAGATACATTTTAAGTTTTTTTCATAGTTGAAGTAATAATTTTGGAAATAAAGAAAAAGATGCCTAACATCGAAAAAGTTCCGTTTCAGACAAACAATGCTGGATGTTACCAGAACACTATGTTGATACTTCTACTTCCCTGTCTATCTTACGCACACGGAAAAGAAGTATCCCCCCCTTATCCACACAAAACCCAAGACGGAAAGTCTGTATTAGATGCCCACCTCGCTCCTTCCATGCAACTTATAACATCCTGGTGCAAAGAAGGTACATACAAGAATACATACAAGAATACATACAAGAAGATACATAAACTGTAGACTGATTGATACATCCTATTTATATTGCTAATTGCTTATAGGTCACGACTGTGTAACACCATTCCAGGCTGTTGTGGTCCTGAAAGCTCATAGAGGATTGTATAATCGTTCCGCGGAATTGGTTAAATTGAATAGAGGGAAGCTGAAAAACATTTCAAGTGCGTTCTCCGGCTTGGATTCTAAGCTGAAAAAATTTGTGGGCCGGGCGAATGACATAATTTTTTCTTTGAAAGAGCCAGTAAAAAGAAATGTTTTTTCTACGTTGGAAAATTACGATAGCATTAATGATAAACCTAGCTTTTCACTAATCTTGTATCTATACTCAGGTAATATTGATGACCAAGAACCCACTAACCATAGCTGAGCAAAATTATATCTTTTGTACCCCCGAGTGTGGAACAATTGGTCGGATGTTGACTTGTTATGTCGATTTGACCGGGACTAAATTCGCCAAATACCACCATAAAAATAAATTCACAGTAATAATTATAATATGACATTTTTACTGAATTTTGATTGGAATAATATTTGCTTAGTGGGCAATCAAAAAATTCTATTGCGACCATTACTCGTATACACCACTGTCAATTATTTGGTTGTCCAGTTTCATTTCGTATTGGATGTGATCCCAGATTTCGCCGACGTTAGTTTCCAATCTCATTTCGGATTACGTTTGAACGCGTTCTGAACCATCGCTTGAATGGGCAGGGCCGTGTGGATCACCTGTCCGAAGAAGCGATAACCGCGCTGCAATACGCTCGTGTCCAAGGCAGCCGCAGCAGCAGCACTTCCACTTGATTCCTCCCGTTCCGGCGTTAGGGCTGAAGCAGTCACAACAGCAAAACTGTACAAAAAAAAACAAATTCCATGCATAAATATGGTGACGAAAAAAAGCAAATCTGTACAACTTAGCAGCGCAGTGAGTGTATCGTTTTGGTCCAATGAAATAATAAGAATAACTTGTGCCGTACTTGGAACAGGTAGTTCCGCAGGATCCACAGTTGAACAGGTGAGTTCCACTGGATTAATATGTATTGCGTTGCCTTCACCAACCCGGTGCCTCTCCAGTTGCTGGAACAAGAAATTATTCACAAATCCATTACTTTTTAAAAACTTGTTAGTTAATTGTTGAAAAAAATGTGTAAATGTGTTCGTTATTTGTTCATGAAGAATTAAAAATATCATCTGTCACACTTTTAGAAACATATATTTGTATTGCAATAACTTCTCCGTTAAAGATATCATTTGTCATTGACGACTATCAGTGAAATTGTATTAAGTGTTGAAAAGAAGACAGCTAACGCAGATTGTTGGCTGAGGTTAGGAAAAAAAGAAGCGCGTATTCACTTTTTTAATGGTACTCTGGATTTGCGATCGTTAACATTTCGATGAACGCGAGATGAACCCTCTAATAAGGAATTAGAATTAAAAAAACTAAAATTTGTTAGGAATATATAGGTACAACTGAAATACCTATAGCCATCCCGGTGATGTACCCATCAATATTCGCTTCAGTGCTTTCAGGAGAATTTTGCGTTATTTGAATCTCCTCGCCCCGCTCCAACATTTGTTCTCCACTGAGCATGGTAAAGTTGCGCTCAACGCCTCTTTTGTTGTTGTCGCCTTTAGTAATGTGGACACCATGAGCCATAAAGTAGACATCCGAAGGGTTGATGCCTCCTCTCCTTAAAAGCCTTAGATTATGAATCTAAGTGTCGAGAAAGATATGTTAGCGAATATCAATTAGGTTATTGTGGAATACACTTACGTGGTTGGAGAGCTTGCCAGTTAGTTCTCCTGGAGAGTTGGACATATATCCAAACTTGGCTGAGTGGTTGGCGTTGTAATAAAAAAAAAGATTTGAAATATCTGCTGCGGGTAGATGTAGTTGGTTGTCATCGTTGCCAATATGTCCGTGTGAATCCGACAACAGTGACAAAACGGATCCTTGTTGCCCAATTTCCGCAATCACATGTATCTCTTAGTCCAACCCAGTGTCAAGTTTCAATATGCTAGCGATCTTTCTGTAAAATAAGAAATTATTTATTTTTTAAAAATAACTAACTATTTAATGTATGATTACCTATGGTTTTCCAAGATGGTCTCATTCAAATCTGCGTACATGGAATTCGCAATGATATTACGTTTCGAATTTCTACTAACTAAAACCACAAAAAAAATTTGACATGTTGACGGTATGGAAATCAATTCCGGCAGTGTCCAACGGAAAGAGTAGTTAGTCTAACTTCCTCCGTTTTTAACGCATCTCTCGCAAAAATCCCTTTCAACGTCAAGTGTAGCTACCGATCCTAGATGTGCGGGATTCTGACAGTGAATTCCATGTGGTTCTCTGTAAAAGTAATTTTTTTTGGAAGAACACCATTGGCCACGGCCAGTTGGGAAAAGCCGTTTTTCTTTTTTGGCAAAAATGTTTCTTGTTTGCCCTCCACTACACAAAAACAAATTATAGTCAAGATTCATTTCAACGACATGCAAGAGACGGGCATAAAATTTACACAACGAGACGGGCATTTAACCATAACTTCACATTGTAACTTACTATGGTAGTTAAAGCTGATTAGGAACGAATCTAGGTCTGGGCAATTGCTATTCTTCATGGCACTTGCTTTAAAATCCGAGTATTTCCAATTTCTTGGACAGTTTCGTTTTTTAACTGCAACACCTCTACGAAACTCTTTCATACGTTTTTCCATGTTGATTGTCTGCCTAACACGAGGTTTCTCCCAGCGTTCCCTTTTTCCTACTTGCTTTTTGCAATTGTTCTAAACGCTTAGAAGAGGAAACGTGGGTCCCCTTTTTTTTCGTACGCCCTCCTCCCTCCCATTCGTCCCATTCTCCCTCTTCTCCCCGTTCTCGCGCTACCAAGGTGCACAGCCATGCTGACGTTGCCAGATAAAACGGAAAAAGAAATCAGATCCGAAAGAGCCCTATAGTGTCAGCACTTATCGTAAAAAAAAACTTTGGTTTGTCATTTTTCTTTTTCAAATTGTAGAGTTGGGTGCGGTCATATGTCATAACTCATGGGCAACCAACGTCCGTTCACAATTAATTTCCGTTTTATTTTTTATGTACACACGCATGATCTCGTCTGGCCTTTGTTAAATCAAATAACATTCTTTCGGTGCATAACGTCCTTCTTGGGACTTGTGACATAGATAAATAAGACTGGTTTCGCATGTGCTATCCACTTAGCCCTATCCCTACTGACCCCGAGCTCTTGGATTGCTTGTAGTGCCTCTAGCGGATAAAGTACTGTACTGCACCGAGGCTACGAAGGGTTTTGCAGACGAAGATTGTTTCCCTTCTGTCTTGGTAAAATTCTTTGCTGGCGTTTAATAGTCTTAGGCCTTCTTAAGGCTATTGCCTTAAGAACCTTAAGAGTTTACATTTTTATTAAGAAGTCATATTGTATTTAATCTTGACGTTTGCTAATTGCATAAGCAGATAAATCAATTGAATCATTGCAATTGAATAGAAGTAAGCAGAGTCTAGAGATGAAAACGTACACTAGAGGGCAGGACAAGCCATACGGGGTTGAAGAAATCGGAGGAAGGGTAGCAAGAATGTTGGCGACAGTTGGCCATGTTAATTCTCGTATGGAGAGAATCAACCAGTGGTATTTATCTGTGCTTGGGATCTATCAGAGGTAAATAAAAAGTGTATAGGGCTGTTCGACATCTTTTTTAACATTTGTATCCATCGCAGCAACGCAGCAGTCGTTGGAATTTATCATCTGCTAGAGAGCCTCAGGCATATTGTACCTCGCTTTGTCTGGGTGGGTTTTTAATGGGGTTTGGGGGATGAGATGGGTGGGGGGTTGGATCGGATAGGTCAGACAAAGCGGGGCACAATGCCTTTGGCATTCACCTGATCTCGTGCATGGATTAAAACATTTACTCTTCCAATCATTAGATTTCATGGAAATTACTTTGATCTGGCAATACCTGTTTTACCCCGTTTTCCATGTCCCGTTTAACCCGAACCCAAACAACATGAAATAAACTAAATTAAAGCATACTTAGGAACACATTTTTTAAAAAATATTAATATCATCTTAAACTAGAAAAAACCCTATCAAACAGCTATCTGGGTTTTATAAAAATATAAAAAAAGTATTACGAAAATTAAAAACTAAACGTCAAAAATTTTTTTTCCGATTCCCATTTTTTTGTTTACCCCATAAAACTAGACAAATTAATCATAATTTCAAGAAAAAAAGTTTATAAGATAAATAAAACATCATTTAACATACGCTGTATATATTTCGTAATTTTTAGACAGATTGTGCATATAAAAATTGTCCTGTACATTTTAGCCCCTATTCCCACATAGCCCCGGTCTTCCCTACATCCGAGCCAAGCGAATTGCTGCGCTTCACCGACTAGCATTCGAGGAGCAACAGGGACCGTCTGAGTCATTTGACGATTTCTTCATCGGATTGCGTCGTCTGGCGGATGCGGCTGATTTGTGCGAAACATGCTCAGAGATTTAGAATCATGACATGCATCATTGCTGGAACCCGGGACTCAGAAAAACAAATGAAGTTGTTGTCCACCAGCCCGTTTCCTTCATTGCAAGCAACAGTCAACTTCTGTCGTAGTGAAGAATCAGCACGGGCAAAAGAGCGCACCCTCAGTGGACAATCGGGAATGGCAGCTATATCAGCAAAGAAATTTCAACCAGATCGTCGTTCATCCAAAGGCGACTGCTGTTCTTGTGGCCGGATATCTCATGCCCAGGGGGAATCTTGCCCAGCAAGCGGCAAGTCATGCCACACATGCGGTAAACCGGATCATTTTTCTCCTAAAGGCCCTAATCGCGAAAAAGATAGAGGTGGAAAGGGCGTTGGCATTGACGCTTAATCCAAAATGGCGCACATCATTATCGGAAATTTTCAGGAAAATCACAAGCGCCGTGTATCTTCTACCATCTCATTGTAGGTGCTGAAGGACAACGGTGATGGAGCGGTTACGCTAACCAACGTCATTCCGGACCCTGGAGCTGAAGTGAGTGTGTGCGGGAAAGACATCATGGTGGCCATCGCGTTATCTGAGAAACAGCTGTCAGCCTCGTCTTTTGATTTGGTAAAGGCCGACCGTTCGTCCCCTCTGTTGTCGATTGGGCAACCGGATCTCTCAGTGCGATACGGTGACCGATACACCCGCATTACGGCCGTATTTTGCCCCAAGATTAACGGAATATTGTTATGCCGGGTAGACTGCATCAGTTTGAACATTTTACATCAGGATTACCCTAAACTGTTAACATAGGTAGCTTCGGTGGCAGCAGCGGACGTTTCATCACCTTTGGAAGCTATAGAAGACCCACCTGGCGGCCTCTTTCTTCGTGGAGTTTATATCCCGATGGAACCCAGTGCGGAGCAAATTTCTCTCATCGAAACGGCCATTGCAGCAGAGTTTGAGACGGTTTTGAACTAGGAGGATGAGCTCCGCCAAATGGTGGGCCCGGACATGGTGATTCAGTTGCGGGAGGACGCCGTTCCATTTTATGTTAATGGGGCACGACCGATCCTGTTTGGTGACCGAGAAGACGTGAAAAACTTGTTGGATAATATATTTACTAAAAAAGTGATTGTGCCGGTTAGTGAACCATCGAATTGGGCAGCTCCATTAGTAGTGATTCGCGGCGCAAACGGGAAAATTAGGTTATGTGTTGATTAAACTTTGACCGGACGCGCTATCACGCACTCCGGTAAACGGGACGTAGCGGAGGACGAGTGCATTGGAACGAAGCTGGCATTTTCGGTATACAACGTAGCCATCCAGGGCGTCAATACCATCATTGACCCTGCAGACGACGCAGCTTCATCACCCCATCTACCGGACATACTGATTGAGGAGTTACGGGAAGAGGCTGCAGCAGATCCCCAGTATGCTGATTTGATAGCGGTGATCGAGACCGGAATCTCCGACCAACCGGACACACACTCTACCGCATGTCCGGCAATATTGGTCTATCCGAGAGCAGTTGTCGACAGATGGCGATATCGTGTTATACGGATCACGTCTCGTGATTCTATCCGCTTCATGCTGTGGTATTCTAGCAAAATTGCACTCGTTGCATCAGGGGATTGTGAGGACCAAACGTCGAGCGCAACAGATTGTGTATTGGCCAGGGATATCCAATGACATAATGATGCTGGACATCTGCCAGGAATGATTGGCAAGCTAAGCTCAAGAACCATTACTGGTGGACCCGTTGCCTTCATACGTTTTTGAGGATGTATCGGCAAACTTATTTCAACACGGATCGCTACATGTGTTGGTCTATGCCGACCGATTATCAGGATGGCTGGTGGTGCATTATTGGCGCCACGATCCTACGACCCGGGAGGTGGTGCAGGCGGATACATACTACTGCTCAACATTGGATCGATGGAATCTTCAATAATTTTGGCTTTTCCATAATAGATTTTTCACTTATTAGAACAATAAGTCTATCACTTTAACTGGCCAGTCAAATATCTAATAAGATTTTTGAGTTTTCGGTTCTCTTAACCGCTATTCTCGCAGGGCGCCTCGCGCCCTACTGACTTATCGTTATGTTTGTCCCTCCCCCGTTTTCATCAAGGTTGCCTAATAAAAACCACGAGTGGGGTATTAAGTTTTTATCCGATTTCATTGAAATTTGGTACAGTTATTGGAAACATATAACTACACATACTGTAAAAAGGCCAAACAAAAAATATATAGTGGTTGTTATGCACAAAATTTTTTTGTTCGTTCATACTTTGGATTTCGATTTGTTTTTATGAAACACAATCCAATTCCAAAAGTTGTCAAAAGAGAAAAAAACCCCTAAAAGTGGGACAGACTATATAGGCTGTCATCAACAATTTTGTAGAGTTTTTAATAATAATAATTTTAATTGAGTGCCAATGCGCCTCCGGTCGGACAACGGCCCGCAGTTCGAAGCGGGCCTTTTTCAAGTGGCACTGAAGCTCTGGATTGTAGTATGGGGCAACTCTACTCCTCATTACCCCCAAAGCAATAAGAACGCGGAAGCAGCTGTAAAAACCGTGAAAGAGTTAGTACTGAAGCTAGCTCTATCGGGGGATTTATCGTCAGAAGAGTTCCTTGCTGGCCTGCTGGAATTTCGAAACACTCCGCATGCAACGGGATTGTCACCGGCTAAAATTGTATTTGACCATCAGCTCCGGTCGGTTGTTTGGCCCGCCCATCGTTCTCCCTACTCCAATCAATGGAAAGAAGTCATGGCCGCGCGGGAGCGTCAGGCGGAAGCAGATGTGAACAAAAAATTTCCGCTACGACCTACGATCACGCTCGTTGCAATCGTTACCTGTTGGTGCACCAGTACGCGTCCAAGATCCAAAAACGAAGTTATGGAGCCACAGCGGAGTGATCGTTGCGGTCAGAAAATACCGGTCCTATTGGGTCAAATTTGCCAGTAGCAGTGTGCTTTGGCGTAACAGGCGGTTCCTCCGCTTGATGGTTCCGACAAAGATCGAGAGCGGGAGCTGTGATACATCCACGTCATTACCAGTAGACGTTCACAACGCGAAGGCGGACGCGGAGGTACCAGGCAAAGAGCAACCCCGGATAGACGCCCTTCCAGCAATTCTACACCGAAGCACCCGAACGCGCAATCCGCGCGTTATGTTCTCCATTTAATTATCATGTTCCTATGCTGCTATACGTCACCGTTATGTATTATCATATTTCTGTCTTGTTCTGTTGTGTTATGTCAATCACATGTTTACTCTATATCACACCCAGGTATCCTGGTCGGCCGTACACGGAAGGGATACCGACCGTCGGTTCGGGAAGAGTTTTTATGTTCTGTAGGCAATGCTGGCGGCGATCGCGGCAGCTGATGGAGAACCTGAGAGGCGGCATTCGGGCAACTCATCGCAGCAAGGTCTTACCTTCGATGCTCGTTTCAGTTATTGCATTTACATTGTGTTCTAATAGTATTGCGTTCACAGAATATACAAAGATCTCACAAAGACTAAAAAACATGAACCTCTTTTTTCTGCCCCACGCGATATATCCTGTCGCCAGCTTGCGCTTCAACTTGGGGATTCCAATTTTGGTCCGATAAAAAGAGATGGTTGGCTGGCCCAATGAGATTAAGTTCGGTTTCTCCTGCCAACAAGGACACTAGTAAAACCTGAATTATAAAATAAGAATAAAAAATCTATGAAATCCATTAATAAATATTAAAATTTACGGGTGATCTTTTCGTCGATATTTACATTTTATCAGTGGCGATCTTTTTTCTCGTTCGGCTTGCGGTAACACCAGAAATAGTCTTGAATGGGATAACTAGCCGGCGTAAAGTGGTGTGGATAGATGGCGAGCATTGCCGTCCATTGAGAAAATTTACAACTTTTTCCTTTTTGTCAATGATTTCATGGACATTTTGCAGGATATAATACAATTTGGAACTGATATAACATTGGTCAAAGACGGGATTTTATGGCCCAAAGATTTTCGCCAAAACTCCCTTTGGATTTTCTTTTGACATTTCCAGAATGGATTTTGCATTCTTTGCCACTCCTTCCTCAGCCCAAATCCATTCCAAATCGGTTTTAGCCAACATGGTCCCAATCAAAGCCGGGTGGGAACAACATTGCCGTAGACGAAGAAGAAGTACTAAAAAAATGGGTTGAGGACTTTCACCCTGTTCGTAAAGAAAAAAATTTGCATTTAACAACTGTAGCAAGGTAAATTAAAAGTGACTCTCAAAATTAAAATTTATTTACCAAATTTTTACGTAAATAATGAAAAGTAGATTTTGGTAAACTTCTATGTCTTCTTTTGATATTTTGATTGACACTTTATGAATGTGCCTAAGTAAAATGCAATAAATAGATTTTACCATTATTTTTGTTTCGGCGTATAAGTTTTGTATGCACCTTTTTCGGCATCGTAATCAGAGGCAAATTTGTGTCCTGGATTTTGTCGTCCTTCATGCGAAGTAAAACAACCGTTTCAACGAGAAGTTTGAGGCACTCCCCGTCATCGTCAATCCACTAGTTAAAAATAAAAAAAAGTTTCAAAGAAGAAAAATTAAAATGTTGTTTACTCACAGAAAGATCGTCAAATGGCAAAGCACGTAAAAAGCGGAAGTAAGCAAATAGATCTGCCTTGTTTTTTTGTAAAGGGTTGCCAGTAACGGCCCATCTCTTTTATGCTCGTAGAATACAAATAGAACTACACAGCTTCGTTTGATGATTTTGAATTGTGTGTGGTTCATCCAGCTTAACGCGATCGAATTCAATCTGTGTCAATATTGACTGACGAATGATTTCCGGCCGTGTAAAATCACTAACAGGTTTTGAGTAAGCACCAGTAATTTCTTCACGGCCACAATGTTTCATCTCGAAAGCAACAATATAAAACGATAGATATATAAAATATATTCTTCAATGATCATTAAATCTTGTAATCTGTTTACCCAATAAGTGGTCAGCACCACGCCACACTCGTGTAGTGTCGCTTCAAGCTGTTTTCGACCTTTCCCATGGAAAGTAGCAACGGTCAGCACCTTGCAATTCTTATTTCAAGTTCCAGTTTCCACTGCCCTAAATTTACATAAGTAAGAAAATTTGAATAAATTAGGATTAAATAAAAATCAAATAAGATACGGACCTAGAACACTTGTGGGACATACCATCAGCGTTAGGAATGATTGTTTTATCCATTTAGGAAGCTGAACGGAAGGTGTATCAGATAGAGCTGACATGGTCTCTTTGTGCTTTGCAATCAAAGCTATAATGCAAAGTAACTAGCTACAATACTATAGCTATAATTCAAACAGTTAATCTAACGAACTACGTCGCAAGAGAAGATTTCAGGAAGTAGGTGAAGAAGAACGCAATCAAAGGATACGGGTAAAAATAGAATTGCACGAGATAGAATATAATTTTCAGGAAGAAGAATACCATCAGGAGGAAGTGAAGGGTATACTTGAAAGGTTGGACGAGAAAGAAAAACAAAAGAAAAAAAAAATATACCTGAGTGACAAATTGTCTGTTGTTCTTCCATATTATGGAAGAACAACTGACAAAAATCTTGAAAAGTGTTTTCGGAATAATTTAAATTTATTTATGACAGTTCTAGATGCAAGTAGATCATACGTCAAATAGCGTTGGTGCAATTCGTGACGAATGTTGGTGGAGTTGATAATGTCTGATATTTTGTGCTCATGCTAACACGTATTCTTCAAGTTGGAAGCTGAAATGTGCATAATTCGGTATTTGTTCACAGGTATTGCGTTTTTGATCATCATTAAGAGTGTTGCTATACAACAGCTCTTCTTATTTGGTGTTGTTTTTTCGTTTTACCCTGTCCAAGTGGTTTTCCTCTAATATGTTCTTCTTTTTCTAAATTTCCATGTAAAATAGATTTTGAAAGCGGATAATATCCCTGTCATTCCTCCCATGATGTGCTGCTATTCGCAGAGTGTCGGCCTGCATATGGATCTCCACCGCTACCTTGATTTGATGGTGGGTGCGTACGCGCTTACGAAGACGATCGTGTTTTCCTCATCCGACTCAGATCCATCATCGGCATCCAAACCCGTTTCAAGCCCGAAGAGAATCTCCCCTCGGATTATATGCGCAGCATATGTGTGGCCACAACTGTTTGCTGCGCTGTTTTTTTTCTGTTGTGTGAGATTGCATATGGTGTTAATTCGCCTATTTGCAGTCTCAAATCACACGGCTGATATGCATAGCATATGTTTGGCCATACTCATTGCTGCGCTGTTTGATCTGTATTGGAAGATTAATGCGGAATTGGAGGGTAGTTTGTTTTTTTGGCAATAAAATCATCGGCTGATAGCTCTTTGATGGATTTCGTTTACTCTCCTAGTGTGATAGTCTTCTTCCTTGTTGAGAATTTTTGTAGAGTAACTCTTGATTGGGTTAGATTTTGTTTATGAGGTTAGTCTGAGTTAAAAACAGTTGTGAAAGCCAGCTGATCTAAAATTCGTTCATCTTGCATGTGATGTATTTAAACCATATGCAATTACTTTTTCACTGGAAATATTTATTGTCTCCTTTCTGGTTTGTGGCTGATTGTCACTCTTCTATCTTGCAACACACAACATCACGTATGGCAAGTGAAAGTGTTGCACAACCCCATCAGCTCAATCAAGATATACCGGATGACGTATGTTTTTACTGATTATTTATTCAATAAGCGAAATGGATTGTTATTTATTCTGTGAATTAAAATCATATATCAATATATCAAATTTGTATTGGAGACGAACGAATGAGACTAAGAAAGATGTGTTCAGAGAGGCAAGAGGAACAAACCATTTGTACTCAATTTTTATCGGGTAATAGTTGCTTAAGTTTTGAGCGAGAATGAAACATTCGAATTGGGTGTGATACATTCAAAAGCAAAAGTTTCGTACGAAAGAGGAAAAAAGGTCAGTAATGATTTTTTTTCAGTATTCATTAGTAGAGGAATTAAAATCTATTTTTTGAATTTTTATTCGCTCTCCTCAGTGTTTACGATCATGTCTTCTATGTCTTCCAGACTTAAAGTCGCGTTGGATTTATTAATTTCTCCCGTGATGATAATGTCGGCAGTGGCTATCTTCTTTAATTACAGTGCCAACACTTTTTCTTTTTATCGAGTCTTGAATTACGATCTAGTGAACAGAAACACTTTTTGTCTGGCCGATTCTAAAGATCCGATCTGTAACTTGTGCCTCTAATCGAGGGTCTAGTGGGGATAGACCAGGAAGAGATGGTTCCCACCATTTAGATTTTGCCCCGTTTTGTTTCCGTTAAAACCATCTATTATGTCTGTGCGTTTGTTGGCAGGTATGTTTCCGTTTATGACTTGATAGGCGATAGAAATATTAGAAAGTAGCTATGAGATCCAGCATTGCTGTCCATTGAGAGACGATCACAATTTTTTCTTTGACCGAAAGAATCCCCTTTACTCCATCTAGAATGTATTTCAGTTTTGTGCTAATTTTTTCTCTTCGGAAAACAGGGTTTTGTTTATGGAAATATGTGTCGCTCTAACTCTCGTCGTCAAAACCCGTGAATTCTGAATCGGCGTCTTCAAACATCGTTAGAACCAGAGCCGGATGCGAGCAGACCTGTCTTAGGCGTAATATCATCACTAGGATGGCCTGCTACGTAACTTTTGGGTTCTTTTCGTTTGTAAACAAAAGATAAATTTACAAAAATAATTATTGAAAATAGATGCAAGGTTAAAATTTATTTTCGTAAGTTACCATACGATCCCAATCCTTCTTTTTTGAGTTTTCCTTCCAATTCAGATATTTTTTTAGCGCTTTTTTCTTGAGAGCGACGGCAGTTTATCGAAAAGAGTTGTTCCTCCTCGGAAAGCTTTGCTTGGTGCATATAAACCAAACTAAAAATTCCATTCGTTAAATCGAGCAGGAGATCTGTTGCCATACTTAGTGGGCATAACTACAAGCGGAGTTACACTTCCAGCGATCTTTTAATTTTTTGTGCGCCGTAGTAGTATGCTTCGAACTAGGAGTTGTAGACGTTTCATCCCAAACCCTAAGTTTGCACACAGTCAAACTCCCGATAGACGTTGCCAAAAGTCACGTGACCACATTTTATCCAATAAGATGATGGCTTGAGCCTACTCTCGACATGGCACGGAAATTGTGTTTAACAAAGCCAGGAGTATGGAGAGATCCCCATACCTTTCTCTCCATACCCCTGACAAAGCTGCCATGTCCCAGCAAATTGCGCAGACGCGCCAAATTGTAACAGACAATGTCTGAGTTGTAAATGGCATCGAATACCTTCAAAATGGGCCAACTCTACACAGTAAGAATTAAAAAAAAATATATTTTCAATCAATATATTAATTAATTTTATTGGTTGTTAAGGAGTTTTAGATAGGGCACAACGTTCTGTTTTCTGTTTTTTTTTCAAAACATTAATATCTTATTTGGCAACATCGCGTACCACTCACAGTGAGCAGTCTAGAGCTGCAACTTAACGAACCCCAGATTCCTCACCAACCAAACGATCCCATTCCTGTTAAAATACTTTACAAAATTGACAAAATTTTATAAATTTTATAAATTGACACCATCCCTCTGCCGGGCGAGGTTACAACAGTATCGATAGCAGCAAAGCAGAAATTTTACAATCAAACAAACTTTCTACTTTTTAACGTATGAATTAACAGAGCCTTCAATAAAAAACATGAGCTTCCGGCAACAGTCAACTCGTTCATTGTTTGACATTTGACTAGGAGACTAGGAGTCTATAGCTCTGGTCTTTTAAAAATTCAACATTTTAGGAAAATTTCAAACAAAAAGTTCTGTGTTGGGGTTTGTGAGAACATCTCTCTTCCAATGAAAAAAAAATGAGTGGAGCGAAATTCTGATTCTAACCAGAGCTATAGACTAGTAGTCTATAACTCTGGTCTTTCAAAAATCCAACAGTTCAGAAAGTATTTAGGCTCGAGCAGCCAGAATTAATCCAGTGACGAACAATTTTTCAGAAAACTCCAGATAAGCTAGATTAAGAGCCTCTTGCTTACGGGAAGCGATCTTTTCTGCGTAAACTGCGACTAAAAAAATTTGAAAAATAAAAAAAACAGTTAAAATTTTTTTATTTCTAAAATTAACTTACTTTGGTTATTGTGAAGGTACCGCAGGACCCGCAGGTAGCAGAAATATGCCCCCGGTTCTCCAGTTTACTTTTCATCACTTTGTGGCCAAGGAAATTATCCATTTTTGTACGGGCATTGTGGACTGTGAAGTAGCCCCTTGACGCATTTACATCCTCTAGGCTGTCGACATAGTCCTCGAATTTTTCTCCTTTTTGACCATCAATGGTCATTGCACCTATAACAATCAGGTGGTTAACAAATATGGTGGCACTTTTCCTTTTGTTTTCCGATACCGGATTGTTATGGGCATAGAAAATGGCAACAAATGGGTCACTGGTAACAATGTTAAGAAAAAAATGAAAAAGATAAATAACCAAAAAAATTTTAAATTTCATACCGGGTGCAGTTATAGTTGTTCGGGAATCACCTTCAATTTTGACAGTTTTGACAATAGCTGCTGCCCGAACATGCTTTGTCAAAAAGTTGAACATGTCGTAAAGCACTCCTTTATGACATGTAAGAATAGGTGGAATTTTGACTGGAATAGGTGATCCAGCAGCAGCATTTCCAGCAGCAGCAAGAGCTCGACCACGACCGACTGGAGCTGGAATAGGTGTTGCAGCAGAATCATTTCCAGCAGCAGCAGCAAGAGCTCGACCACGACCGACTGGAGCACGAATTGGTGCTGCAGCAGCAACATTTCCAGCAATAGCAGAGAGAGAGCTTGAGCACGACCGACTGAAGGGCGAATAGGTGCTGCAGCAGCAGTATTTCCAGCAGCAGCAGCAGTGTTTCCAGCAGCAGCAGCAAGAGCTTGAGCACGAAGAAATATATTTCAGGCCTGCAGCTTGCTTGTTGAAAGGCAATACGCGTAGAAAACGTATAATGGGGTACAGGAACAACTCTCTGTTTTGAACTGGCGTCCCTGTCACGGCCCATCGGTGGGAAGTTTGAAGTTTGCTAACTGCGTTGGAAACTTTAGTTGAGGGGTTGCGAATAACATGAGCTTCGTCCAAAATAACGCGGCCGAACCAGTATAGACTGAGTTTTGTCATTTTTCACGTTAACTGGGCTCTCTTCACCCGACAGTTCACTTTAAATCATCTACACAATTTAAAATAAAATTTTAGGTAAATACAATGTATTTCGTAAGAATAATTCTTATCCCATATGAAGTCAACACAATGTCGTATGTGTGTAGCGTAAGATGCATTTCTTTTCGCTTTTTTACAGCTCCATAATAAATCGCCACGCTTAGAGACACAGAATGTTTACGAATCTCTTGCTCCCACTGCCCTATTTAAAAAAAAATAACGTTTATCTCGAAAAGTTGGTTGTTTCCCATACATGTCTTAAAAAAGTTTATACAAGATTAAATTACCAAGAACACCAGACGGGCATATGATGAGCGTTCCACCATTGGGATCATTAATATCCGATTCAGAAGGCAGTATAGGCTGGTTTTCTTTTTGACAAGCGATTAGAGAAATCATACTCAGTGTTTTCCCTAAGCCCATGTCGTCTGCTAAAATTCCTCCTACAAAATATGATTAATTAGGGTAATTGGATGCATTGAAATCACAACCACAATCACCTTTAGGCGATTCAGTTTCACGCCACAAGAGCCAACTCAGTCTGCAAAGATCTGCAAAACAAAAAAAGAAATTACTAAGGAAACAACTTCAAAATTATAGAAATAGACTTACTCTGAGTGGCTTCCGAAATAAAGGACAGCACTTGTGGAATTGAACTGCCTTTTGCCATCGAAATTAAAAACAGTTGCTCATTTAGCATTAACAAAAGCCGAAGTTTGACAAAATTTCTGCTGACTTGCATTTTTTTAATGAAGCTGAAATAGTTAATCTCATCACCTTCGGTCGCTGGAAACATTTTAATTATCGAAACATCCGACGTCTTAAATCTTCCGATAGTATCCCAAACTGAATTTGGTTCTACTAATATCCATTCCTTTAATACAACAGGTATCATAACGCTTAGAAGTTCGGAATTTTTTTGTATCTAGAACGTTATAAAAATTTAGAAATTAGTGTACTGTTGCTTTTACATCATAATCTTATACAGACCTTGGAAGCTTTTTCTCTCAGTTTCCCAAAAGTCGGGCTGGTTATCTCACGTTCCCAAGTGGCTTGCCGCAAACCTTTAGTTGTCTTGTGGTGCTGCAAGTTTTCGGTTGAAATTTCAATAGAATCTGCCTTTTTACCTTTCTTGGGATCTGTACCGATGCACTGAGTGGATGTTGAGCCCGAATCAACGTCTTATTGTGAGATTTTGTTTAAGAAAACAAACAAAATTTCATTAATTTTACCAAATATTTACATTATTCTACATCATATTAACATTACTTCGCATTGTTTAACATTATCGTGTAATATAATTTGAAAATTGCTAAAAATTTCAATATTTTTTATTCCCTAGAACAAATTTGCGTAATTCTCAACGAGCTTATGGAAGGAGGGAAACGTGACTAGCCGAAATACACTTGGCGGGGAGAAACACTGAAGAAGACTTTAAAATAAACAAAAAGATTTAAAAAGAACCACTGATTCATGAACCCGTCCTGTTGTCATACATTTTTGTGTGCTCGGACTGGTCAGTGTACAGAAACTCTCTGTCAAAACACTTGATGGATTCAAACAAGTAAGTAACTATTGTTAAATGTTTTTCTCATTTTCAGCATCAATTAGAATAAGTGTGCGCTTCCAAATTGTTTGTCGATCTAACGTGCCCATTTTAACTTATCGAAAACAACAAATAAAAGCACGTGAATTTCGACGGAAGCACTGATCACGCCGCTTCAACACCTGTCGTCGAAAGGAGACTGTGAAAAGCAGAAAAGAAGCGACCCCATTACCAGTACCTTTCTTCCCCATCCCTATAATTGAGAGGAACTGAACAAAATCTTCGAAAAAAACTTTTTTTTCTCCTCATGAACAACCTGACTGACACTGATTGTGTAATATATGAATTAAAAACTTATATATATTCGTAGAGATTTATGTTAAATAAAAATGCATACAATCCATTCAAATTTTTTCAATTTTTCGCTAGTTGAATAAGTAAAACGGAAGATAAATGTTTGTAAAAAAGTAAATAGGGAAATAAAACGAAATTAGTAGACACAGACAAAGAAACACGATTTTCTTCTTGACAGACGATGTGATTGCCGAAACGCATTTCGCAATTCAACTCGTGGGCTGTATCTGTTATTGCTGACAAAAGGATGTTAAGCTTTAGGAAATATGTGTCGAAACTCCTGGTAAAAAAAACTCATTTCAGTTTACAAAAGCGACTTCTCTGCTAGGTGATAACAATGGGAGTCTGTAATTTTAAGGTTTGGTTGTGTGGTCTACCACATAACTCCAGCATACACAAATCGAGAGAGGTGGCTAACAAACGGTTAATAAACGGGGCGCAACATGATAAAACCTACCAACTCAAATGGCTGCCTTCCAACTACTTCTAATTGCTCTGATATGAGTAGATGAATATCTCACTATTTTACTGAAAATCTAATATTTTAAATTAAATTTTTTTGCACTTAGAATGAACTGTATTGACAGACTATCGAAGACTGAGAGATGCTGAACACTAAAATCCACACAAAGAATAGTTCTCCCTTAGAGAGACCGTCCATTGAATATCCTTTTTTTTGCCTAATACAATAACCCGTATAACCCTCCACGGTTCGGAACACTAGATCGAGATGGACGTTAAGGGAAAAAAAGAGTTGACAAATCATATTAATTGGTGTTCCCTTTTTTAGTATGGTCAGTAAATTATTTTATTTTCTAGCAATGGATATTATTCTCCATGAGATCCAAAAGATGTAAATAGAACATTGTCAAATCGTTTCGAGTTTGACGACATCTTTCGTAGTTCTTCATTCATCCAGTTACGACAGCTACGACAGCTATCAATCTGGAGAATACATAAAACCAGCTGCTCCAGAACCCAGAACGTGCAGTTTTATTTAGCCGTAGTCCTATTCAGATTGCGGCTTTTCCTTTACCCCCAGTTTTGGTTTCTACTCTGACACAACAAACTTTGAGAACTCCAATTGCTGATATGGCGATGGTTTGTACCAGCGACATTAAAGTCCGCCCCCTGCCAACAACTAGTAGTAGTAAAACCTTAAATATAAAAAAATATATATAAAATACAAGAAATCCATTAGTTAGGGGGGGGGGGTCTTTGGTATCGCTTTATGGGACAAAGTGAACATATAAAAACAGCTAATTCTCCCAAAAGTTTGCTGGGCCATCCCTCAATACAAATCCAAAAGGAATTTACATTTCGGATTACATTGGCCGAGTTATTAGTAATCTAGGCCTAGTAAAGGGCTCATTTGTCCAAATTCCAACCCAGTCAAGTCATCATTTTTATAAACTCTCCCTCGCGCTTCTTTTGATGACAGCCGAAACTGCTCGTCTTTTACCTTCACTTTAGACCGAAGGGCATGCTGCAGGCCCTCTTATAAGTGTTGCGGCCAGTATTTTGAAGCCAGAGGTGCAGAGAACTCTATGCTTCGGCTGTCATCCGTTTCATCATATCCTTACCGTTTGTCCGACCCTGCCTCTTTCCCACTGCCGTCTCTCATCTCTCACCTCCCGCCTTTCGCTTGTAGGATAAGCTAGCATCGCCGTCCTCCGGCTTACGACTCATTCTGTTGTCTTCCTCCAGTGAGCCTATTTTTTTTTGCTTGGTCGGCTTCCACGACATAAGCGTCTACCGTCCTAGTTACTTCCTGTTGAGCTTCTTCTATTTTTCACTGACTGAATCCTAGTCCCTGTCCCTTGTCATCCCCACTCATAACAACATCGTTGTATTTGGCGTACAGTCGAAGGCATTCTTCGTACAACTCCGTTAAGGTGTTTCTTTATTGCAACACCTGAGCAAATTGTTTCTGCTATCTGCATTTTCCAGGGCGATGGTTCTAGTTAATCTAGACAATTTGTTGGTTCTGCTCAGCTTGCGAAACTATTTGACCAGTTCGACCAAAGCGGCAACTTCATCCAGCACGTATTCTTTATTCCGTCTTCGGCCCTCGGAATGCTTCAACTTGCATCAGGTTCTTTACTTCCTTATCACAAGTTGGTCGTCGATGTCGATATATTCCTGGGGATAAGGCTTAGACAATCGACCAGTGCGACCAAACAGGCAGGGTCGCACAATTCTTCAAGAATTTGGTTATACTCAAGTCTTATAATGTTGTAAACCACAATTACCTTGGCAGTCTTGAGACCCAGATGAGATAGTAAGCTGCCCTTTAGCCATGTATTTCGGTTGTTTGTTTGAATTCACTTGGCGTTTCAGATACTGTTACATAGTTTAATTTCATGTGTGATTTTAAAATTAAAATCGTTAAAGCGCTTCTAGTCAGTTTACCTGCGGCGTAGGAAAAGCAAATGGCACCTGACACACTTGCATCTAATCGGACATTAGTCCACACCTTGGCTTGAGTCTGCAAATAAGAGGCTAAGCCTTTCCTTGGTTTATTCTTCGCACCAGCCTGGTTGGTCGGTAATGGTTCGACTCTTGAGAGTGAATTTCCAGTGTAATCGCAAAGTTACTCTAGGCTCTCCAATGACTACCGTGATTAATCTCTCTCAGGCAGAAACAGGTTATATCATGGGGAAAAAGTTAATAGCAAATGATTGGTCATGGTATTAGTAAGGCTCTACGTTACTCCTGAGTTTCGACACAAATATGTTTGAAAAGGGCTGGATATTTCCATCCCTATGAAAAATTTGAGTATCATGGAACACGTTGTTTGAACAGTGTTTTGTAAAAAGTGAAAACAGTCAGGAGTTAATGACGTGGAATACATTCTTTATAAATGGCAAGTTAGAAATATATTTTTTAAAATTTTTATGATTTGCAAATGAAAGTGTTGTTTTTCTGTTAAAAATACATTTTCAGCAATTAAATGAAATTTCCCTTTTTGTAGATTATGCAACCAGAAAATTACGTACAAAGTTAAGTAACTGGATTTCGACGAGTCCCATTATTCTTGCGTACCCTACAGTTACTTTTGTGTTGGATGCCATAGCAAATTCAAGAATATAACAAAGAGTAAGAATATTTTATTATTTATACTTTTTTCATCGTAAAGAATAAATGATTTAATTTAATTTATTTAGAATTAGGAGACAATGGAGGAAAGTTGTTCACTTATTGGAGTATATTTGATTCGGAAGATGATGCTGGTCTTCATTTGTGGACCATTCTTCCCCCAATGCTTCTTCTTTTTATTTGAATGATGTGGTTTTTATTCAACTCAGCTGCTTTTTCTTCACACTGCTTGTTTCTTTACTGTTATTTGACGGTTAATGAGGGGGCACGTATGAGAATTCTGGATAAATCTGGCATTGCGATAGGAAAGAGGTGCATCTTAATATGCGGGTGTTCATCTTCTGTCTCCTTCTACAATGATACTGATTGGACTTGGCGGGTCCCGGCTGCTGGATTCTCGGGTGCGTCAGGAGCTGATGGTATAAAATAATAAAATATTTAAATAACATAAAGGTTATTGTTTTTTTTCTTCTCTCAATTGGATCGGCTGAAGATGCTGGATCATCACTTGCGTCTGGTGAGGCTGATGCTGATGCATCAACAGTAGTTGCTGGATTGGCTTGTTTGCGGCTGGATTGGCGTTGATGGCTGGACGGGTAAATGCGATGGGATCGGCAGATTTAGCTGGTCTCCCTTCCGGTAAGTTCCATAAATTTCTGAAATAATTTGCAAGCTCCACTAATTAAAATTTTTATTTTGCTTTTGTTAGATCAAACTCTATAAAATAAGAGGGATAAGTTGGTCTGAAAGCCAAAGCAGATAAAGTGTCTTAATTTCCAACAGAAGGGCCACGGTAGTCGGGGATGCACAAACCCCCTCAAAAGAAAAAAATGTTGAAAAACCGGCGCAGCTGAACTGATCCAACCCAAAAGGCATGCTGCTGATGGACTGACAGATGTGACCGGATCGGCTAGAACAGCAGTTTTGGCTAGAACTTGTTTTTCGACCAGATAGGCTGGAACCAACGTTTTTGCTGAATCGGCTGGAGATAATGTTGAAGCTGGATCAGCAGAATAAGGTTAAGAATTATACCGCCATACAATGCTCATTTTCATTAATTTCAACTTTAATTCCCCGGAAAGATTCCACAGCTTTGAATAAAAAAAGACCAAAAAGTCAACGGAAGGGCCACATACGGCAGGATTGCAGAGACCTCTCTCCCCTCCCCCCCCCCCCAAAAAAAAGAAGTAACTTTTTCTTTTAACAAGCAATCCACCACTCAACCGCACCAAATCCATGGACCCCCCTTTTTTTCCCATTCCGCTATGGGACCTAGAAATCTGAAATAATTCAGGCATATCCAGTTTTTTACTCCGGATTCACCTGTGTTTGCAGAATTTAAATATTCCCTGCCGTTCGGGAGATATTTAATGTTAAAGTTTGAGTTTTTTCAAATTTTAACAATTTTAGGGGGTCTTTGGCATCGCTTTTTGGGTAAATTCTAACCTTTAAAAAAAAACAAATTCAACCAAAAGTTTGCTCGGCCATCCCTTAATACCAATCCAAAAGGAATTTACATTCCGAATTAGATTGGCCGAGTTATTCCCAATCTAGTAAATTGTATTTTTGACCAGTTTCCCACCCAGCCTAGTCGCCATTTTTTATTACTCTCCCTCGCGTTCCTAGCGGATGACAGACGAAGCTACGCTTTCTCTGCACCTCGGGCTTCAAATTTGATAGTAATCGATAACTGACAGTATGATATCGATTGCGAACGTTTTCGCGATGCATAAGTTATGTCGTCTGCAGTTGACGTTTGGGACCGTGTGAATATAGTAAACACCGAGATGCATTGGGAACCTATCGAAGAAACTTCAAATGGGATTTTGTACAGCGAAATGCTGAACGAATATTTCATAGACGAGAAAGATAAAAGAAGTCCTGTTGAAATCCGTGCCGTGATTGACCACCATATGGCTATTATTCATTCAGCTATGGAAGCTGATGCTGAACTACAGAGGATGGAGGATTTCGAAATGAATTCACCAGGTAAACATCGTGTTTCTTATTGTGTTCAGACCTTTCTCTATTCATGTGATCAGTAGCTAACTCCATATTTTCATTTCTTGTAATAGAATACATCAATAGCAGCAGTGGCCGTTGGGCTGTGATTACTGAGAACACACTTACCAATGAATTTGTCAAGTAAGTGTTATCGTGTTTAGATTTTTCCATTCCTTGCTAATTGTGTAATCAATAGGCTAATTATTTTCCCCATTGTCTCAAATAGATTTCAAAAACAGCAGCAGGAGCCGTTGGCTGACAACTAAGAACACATTTTACATGAAATCGACAGGTAAATATTGTTATTGAGACTGTATTCATCCATTACCTAATTCTTTATTTCCATTAGGCCCTACATCTATAACAGATGAAATCTGATGAAAAAGACAGAAGCAGTTGCCGTTGGGCTGTCAAAGAAGAACACATTTTGAGTTAGAATCAAAAATTTTTCAAGACCACATACAGGTTGAAAAAGTTGTATTTTCTGTAATCCCTTTACTTGGAGGGGGGGGGGAGGAGAGAAAACGTTTTTTTGGTTGTAAATTAGTATTTATTATCCCTTATGTCACGTTAATACAATTTGATGTCAACAATTACCTTGGTTTTGAATAGTATTTACCGGGTAACAAAGGTTCAGAAGCTTCAGTACACTACCTGGATAAGTCTCACTAACATGTCTGTGTGCCGGTGTCGCGTAAAGTCATGTTCCACATGCAACCGTTGTTCGAGGTGCCAGTGCGCCCACGATGGGATAGCTATAGAATCAAAAATTAATCGTAAAAGAGGCGGATTCCGAAAAACGGTTGGCAGCTCCGATCCGCCAAGAAAGAAAAGAAGAATTTTACCGTCAGATAGAATTCCGCGCTGCCAAAACCCCGTCTTGCTGTCCGGCAAAGAAGAATTTGAAGTAGATGATATGAACGATGCGAATACAGCTATCCCAATGAGACCAATAGCTTCATTAGCTGATTTGTATGCTGCATTTCAACTAAATAAGAGATCGTCTTTGAGAAAACTGCTATCGGCAGCCGATGTAAGATCAAACATAATGAACTGGGAAGAAGAATCAAAAGAAAATTACCACATGCAAACTAGTGTTGCTAAAATATACAAGTTCTTCATTTCCAAAATAGCTGTCCTGATTTGTGGACCAGCTGCACAAGTGTCTATTAGTAAATCAGTTGCAAAGTTTAGTGACCAATCGCAACACGTCCTCACCCTCCCACTGATTCACACGATTGTCCGTTCAAAAAAGTCGAAAACGGAGCAGCGTATGGCGAGGGCCTACCTATGTGGCTCACACAGAAGAGAAGAAATCGCTCAATTAAAAGATTTGGACGGCGACTTCACACTGGGCACTCACGAATTTCAACAGGGAGTGAAAGACTTTAAGAAAGTGACGAGTGGACAGTGCCTTTCACGAATTAATCGGAGCATTGAGCGTTTCAACCGCACGACTGCTAATTTGGCTATTTCCTTCATTTTGAGCCCAGATAACGTGTGCTTTACGTCATGGGGAACGAAGACTCTTATTGTTGATGGTGTCGCGCGTGGATTTCCGTTAGTTATGCGAAAAATGTCTCGCACACATATATACGAAAATTATGTTAAAAGTGTTACGACTAGAAATCCGGAAGAACAGCAACTGAAAAGATCAAGTTTTTTAAATGTAGTGTCTGCTTTGACGCACTGCGATGCAAAGTTGCGTAAGGCAGTAGACTACGTTACCGGCTTTTTGATAAATGACAACTTCGCCGTCATCTATAAATTGATCGACGCATATTTTGACCGCGGCGAAGAAAAGAGGGAATTACTACGCGAGGTTGAATCTGCACACAAATATTTGAAGTATGGGTTTAACGGAGACAATGACGATTGCATCGCCCATAGAGTGTCGTTTGCGCTCGGTGGCGAAGATGAACCAATTGATGCGACTGCAACGTGCAGTAATTGTCGTCATCTGTTTTTCATATTCCAATATCTAAAGAATTTCATCTTAAACTCGACTCTGCCTCAACACTCAGCATTAACAGCCCTAGATGGCTGTCAAATGAAAGCTCAGTTATTTATGGGTCACCGGCTTCGAGTGTTGAATCAACAGACTGCTATTCGTAAAATGCACACCGAAATGGAGCGTAATTGTTTACACAATGGATTTTCAAACGAGTGTGTGGTTTTGCTCGATTATAAGATGAAGTTCGAGCCAGTATACTTCCGCGAGAAAACTGTAGATCACTACGGTAAAAGAGGAATAAGCTGGCATGGCTCTATGATTACATTTTATTCATCTGTTTGCGTCGATGGTGTTCAAACCGCCGTTCCCAACAAATTCTACATGGACCATGTAGTTGAAAATGAAAGCAAGCAAGATGTGACGTCAGTGATATCTATTCTCGAAGCAGTGGTTATAGCGATTAAGAAACTATTTCCACACATAACTACTGTATTTCTACAGTCTGATAATGCTAGTTGTTATCAAAACACTGTCCTTTTGATGCTCATTCCATACCTAGGTTTTGCCCATTCTTTATGCATCCGCCGTTACATACACACCGAAACTCAGGACGGAAAGTCAGTCCTAGATGCCCATTTCGCCAGAAGTACGCAAGTAGTATACGAACATTGTAAAGCAGGTAAAAATTGTTCGATATAATTATGATCTACAGCTTCCTATTGAAAATAGTATTTATTTCAGGAAATGACGTAGTCACCCCAAGCCAACTGGTTGCGGCTTTGAAATATTTCGGAGGTTTGCAGAATTCAATTGTGGAGCTGATTAAACTTGAACGTGAGACGGTCTCCAAATTAGTGGAGAATTTCGCAGAATGTGACCGAAAATTAAAGAAAATAATAAAGCGTACTAATGACGTTTTTTTTTCCTACGACGATTCCACAAGCACAACTGACATTTCTACTTCTTCGCATCAAGGATATTACATGCCTCCTTTCTCTCTTCAAGGATATGAATATTCAGGTAGACTTCCCCAGACTGCATTGTTTGAGTTTGCATTGCACCGTTTTCTAATAAATATCGTTCTGTTAATAAAACAGAGAAGGGAAATCCAAGAACTGTCGTCATCGATCCAGTGGCAAATACCGTAACTACACAAGATGATGTCAACCACAGTCACGACTTTGAGGAACTCGATTCTGATGATAGCGAGGTAGACGAAGAAACAACAACGATTGCCAACTACCTGATACAAGGTGAACATTCAAAGGATCACGAGTCATCGACGAGCAGCGAAGAATCAGACGGGCCAACTTCTGACAACAGTGATGGAGGAATTATGCAAAATTTACCCTTGACAACGCAAGTGGGGAAAATAACAGGAATTCGCATTTATACCGATGCGCAATTGGCAGTTAGACAACAGAAATGGAAAAAAAAAATTCGAGGCGTGCTAATGGCGATGCCTGTATACCAATGAAAAGAAATCTTGTCAACTACGCTTTGAGGACGGCTTGGAACATGCAATTAAACGGGACGACGCAATCAATTACAACTCACAACTCTTTAGAAAATTTATCGCCATTTGTTTCTGAAAATTTTACTGTACCACTACATTTTCCGAAAGGCTGGGCTAGAAGACCCAAAAACGGGCAAATGTACGGGCCTAAACACGTAGTTATCTATCGTCCTGACATCCTAGAAATGTTCAAGCAAGGCGAAGAAGATAAAAAAAACAAACGGAGCCCAGCTCAAATGCTGGAAATGTTGGCCGTCAAATATCCACAAGAATTTTGTCTTCCGTCAGAAAATGACATACGAGTTGAAATAAATCGGCTACAAACGAAAAAGAAAAGCCCAAATGGAGCCTCGAAAGGAGACAAGGTGATTGACATTTATGGTGCTTTCATTTGTGAAATTGCTGCCAATGATCTGTCATTAAAACCGAAAGATGCTCTCACAATGACGTTGCAACAGTTCCCTAGGAAAGAACACCCAAACCTGCCGTCTGATTCTAAGATTAAGAGTAAATTTTCTTACCAAAAACTGTGTGCTAAAAAACGCAATCAACAAATACATTGATTACTGACTACTGTATTCTTGGCAGTGATTTGAATAACTTGTTGACATACAGAAAAGTACCGAAAATCAAAATGCTGCACCCCTTCCATAAAAGTGATAAATGTAGGTTAGCAAATCCTTCTCCTGCAGAAATAGCCTATACATGATTCCACATAGCATAGACACAACGTAGCCAAAAAATTAAACACACCTTATTAGGATTTCCATTATCGCTGTAGTAGGAAGAAAGTTTTCCACATTTTTCCCATGTTTGTAATCCTTGCAGAGGTGCTCCTAATTCTTCCCTAGCTGGAACTTCAAATGGTGGGTAAGAGTCGTTGGTAGAGGACACACAAATACTGACTACTTCTTCCTTTTGATTGTCTGTGCTGTATGTGGTGTAGTCCATAATCATTCTAATAAGAGAAAATTGGTTACTTATTTGAATCGTAACAGCAAAACTATGTAAAACAAAATGAAGATATGAAACATTTCTCATTTACTGTGAGTGCCACTACCTCCATGACGGGTGAAAACTGTATCAACTTGTGTTGGAAGATGTTTACGTACAACTGTCAATCTTGAAGAATGTGGTTCAAGTTGCATAGTGAATCCAACAGCAAAAAGATAGCCTGAAAAATGTTTGAAGTTAATTTAGATAGCAAAGTATAAGATAAATTTAGGAAAGTAAGTTTACGCTTCTGCTTGGAGTACTGCAAAGCATGTTTCCAATATAGAGTTGTGGTGGCAGGCATGCCAATGTCGCAAACGAATTATAGAACTGACATTTCGGAAACTATTTCACAATTCAAGGAGCGTCACAACAAACGAAGGCAAGATTGCAAAAGCCAGTTTGTCAGGGATACCGTATGTGTCATAATAACTATAACAAATGCAGCCTTATATAATATCACGAGACCAGTATCAACCGAATTTCTATCACTCAATCGTACGAAAACAAAGCTTAAGTTTAATCCAAACTGCGAATCGAAATATGAAATGACTCGGAAGCTATGACGACGAATTAGCGTCCATCTTTCACAAGAATAACAAACTCAATGAGATCGAGTTATTAGACAGAAAATATCGATTGTTGATTCACAGCGATGGATAGGGGCCGTTAGACTATATGAGAGGTCCTACAGTATGTCCCCCGGTCTAAAGTGAAGGCCAGGAAAGCGTAGCTTCCTCTGTCATCCGCTAGGAACGCGAGAGAGAGTAATAAAAAATGGCGACTAGGCTGGGTGGGAAACTGGTCAAAAATACAATTTACTAGATTGGGAATAACTCGGCCAATCTAATTCGGAATGAAAATTCCTTTTGGATTGGTATTAAGGGATGGCCGAGCAAACTTTTGGTTGAATTTGTTTTTTTTTTTTAAATTAGAATTTACCCAAAAAGCGATGCCAAAGACCCCCTAAAATTGTTAAAATTTGAAAAAACTCAAACTTTAACATTAAATATCTCCCGAACGGCAGGGAATATTTAAATTCTGCAAACACAGGTGAATCCGGAGTAAAAAACTGGATATGCCTGAATTATTTCAGATTTCTAGGTCCCATAGCGGAATGGGAAAAAAAGGGGGGTCCATGGATTTGGTGCGGTTGAGTGGTGGATTGCTTGTTAAACAAAAAAACGTGTTTGATGATTTACTGGTACAGTTTTGGCAATTTGGATTTACATAAGGGCGTGAATTTAATTTCAAAGCTCGTTCGTCCTCTGTGAAATGTAAATCATGATTTTAAAATCTTTTTTAATCGGTTTTGTTCCTACGAAAATGGTGAGTATATTATTTAATTTATGAAAATTATGACCTCTTTTCTCAATTTCTTTTGGTTTGATTTTAGAAGGAGGCAACGGCAAGTCAATGGTCCACATGCTAATGTTGTGAAAAATTAAAGAATGCGGTACACTCTCAATTACTATATTGAAAAAATTCCTCGCGCGATACTATGAAATTAACGCCCGCACTGAAAAATGAGTCTCTCCCGCGCGAAATGTCTCCAGGGGGTGCGTTAAGTGAATATTTCTAGTCAAAGTTTGGCAGATTTTGACGGGTTGCCAAATTGTTGTAAACATGCAAACACTGAATATTCATCAGTATATTTAGCAGAAACAATTAATCTTTATTGCGGCTTCATTAACCAGAAACAATGGATTTATTTGAAGAAATCGGAAGACTTTTGGTCATATTTGAAACTTTCGTTTAAATTGTAAATGATGATGATGATTTTTTGTTAGTTTTGCAAGACCTTTTAAGGCTTCGAAAGAATGTAGTTACACGACTTCTACAACTTCAACTTAAATTAAAGAAGGGAGAGAAGTTTATTCTGGAGTACTATATTGGAATTTGGTATAATCGGTTCACAGCGATGCAATTTTAAAAAAAGATTTACGGCTTACAAAGGAGGCTTTTGCAGTATACCAATAATGTTTTTGTCTTGTTAACAATTTTCCTTCAACAATGCGTTATTTATTTAGCTCATAGTAATCGTTTGTGGCCCATCCATTTCCGGGGAACAGTATAGATACCATGGTTCTCCATTATCGGTAAAATTACTAATGGTGTTATGAACATTAGTGAATCGCGAAGCCTGCAGAGTGTTATCTCAACGGTTTGTAAGTACCACGGTCAGTTTTACATTTCATTTTCCGAAATAACATAATCTATCATTTTCCCCAATTTTCATATTCAAATTCTTCAGGAAACGTTCATTATATAGTAATGAAAACTTTCAGAGTAATTACTATTATTGCATACCATTTTATCAGATTGCCATCAAGAGAAGACTATAGGGTGTTATCCCGTCACTTCCAAAAGTCATCCAATAGTCATCATCCCGTCAATTCCGTTTTTGAGACAGGTAGTAAATTTCACCGACACTATCACTATGTCTGATTTTTCGAAATCTCCTAATTGGTTTGGTAAGTAAAAAAAATACATGTTTTGCTAGATTGTTTTTCTTCTTTCTTTCTCTTGTTAACTAAACCTTAATTGGTTTAGCCCTACCCTTCAGTTCTACCCCAGCTGGAATATCAACCCATGCACGTTTTTTGAAAAGTTTTACTTTTTCCCCTTCGGAAACAGGAAAGTACTACTAGTTTTTTTTTTTTATTTTTTAACAAATTTGTAGAAACTAAATATTGAAACACATAACAATTGAAAAAAATTAAAGGCGCATTGTATAGCTCAGAGATTGAAATACGGCAGCCATTGCAAGAACTCCTTGCTTATACTAGTAGGAAATGCAAAATAACGATCAAGGACAGCTTTAGCTGGTTAGGAAGTAAAGTTCATATACATCAGTGTAGGCTGGCCGGGATCCATGTAGCGGACTTGGCAAAGACTTGGCAAAGAGCTCAGCATGAATTCTATGTTAAAATCTCCTATTTTATTGTATTTCTGGGGATCAACAGACAGAATTTTGAATATGATGCCAGAATATTTCGAAACAGTTCCCTATCTAAAGCTATTGGGCCAAAACTTATTGGAAAAGATAATCATCTAATAGCTGACCCCGCATACAAGTTACTGGCACAAGTGTTAACTCCTTTCCGCAATCGTGGGCAACTAGAACAGGTAATAACAGTATTTGTGATTATTAAAAACAAAATTATAATGTCTTCTATTTGATACATTCTCAGCACAAGCTTGAATTAAACTGAGTACTGAAATCAGACCGTCATATCGTGGAAAGAGCTTTTGTGCTTCTCAAAATGAAAGGGCGGCGATTAAATTGACGAGGAGAAGCCAATGGGCTTTGAAAAAAGACAATTTTCGGCTAGCCAAATGAGAACTGATATTAAAAACTGTTGATATGACGACGTACAGAAAAAAAAATGTATTTTTTCTCAATTATGAACATAAACTTGAGTTTATAAATAACACAAGAAAGATTGACTACTACTTTGATTTTTTAATAAATAAAAGAATGTAGTATTACAAATATAAAAGAAAGACTTATTTCTGAAATCAGGGCACTAAAAAATATCTAGATTTTGTTAGCATTTCACTTTTCAAAAAATCTTAATCTTTGCAGTTTTGTACCTGTGAAAATTTATCTACAAAAAATCTCTTCTAACCGAAATAAGTATAGGCCTCTTTTCAATCATATTTTTGATTCACGATAATAAGAATTCAAATTTGCGAAGTAAGCCTTGGGGATTTTCAAAGCCACCGCTTGTGGTCCGCCATTTTTGCAATATTATTATTTATTTATTTAGAAATAGGTGCACTGCTGGCAAATTTTGGACAGCAAATGGTCTTCTGCATCGAAGACCTTCAGCACCGGCGAACTGGCGTTAGGCGGGGTGGCGGTGGCGCTTGCAATATTCTTTTTCGTCAATCTTTAAGATTTGCTTATTCGTTCTTCAATAATTCAATGAAATTCGATGTTCAAGCTTTCAGCAACCATGAAAGCAAGGTTAAGCATGCATAAATTATGAAGTGAACTTACAAAGTTAGACAAATACGTTTCAACTCAACATAGAAAGAATGGAATAAGTTAATAGATGGATTAGAGGTAATGAAAGAAATTTGGATCAGTAGATAGACAGGAATAGTAAAAATTGAGACGAGCGAGATGTACATTTTGTGTGATGCTAGCGAGAAAGCATAAGCGGTAGTAAATACCTATTCCAAGGAGAGAGAATTACATTGATTGTGGTAAATGCAAGAGTGGCACCCAGCTCAACAAGTTCAGTTACTATACCTAGGCTAGATCTCCTGGGAAGTTTAATAGCTAGCACACTGCAAAATACTTACAGAAAGAATATGCATGGGGAAAAGAAGTAGAAATTTAGACGGACTCTATGATATCCGCAGGATGGATAAAATCATTAGAATAGAACTAACTACAATGGGGGCAGAATCGAGTCTTGCAAATAAAAACTGTTGGTGTGGACATAAAATTCTGCCCCGGAATACAGAACCCAGAGGATCTACCCTCAATGTGGTTGAACGTAAGACAATTGGATCTAGACTTGTGATGGAAAGGAATACTATGGTTGTAACCGAATGAGAATAAACCAAAAGAAATACCTTTATTTTTTTTGTTTGTTTTCTTCAGATACCTTCGAGTTAACAATATAAATTCTGAAAACACAATATTTACGTAAATCGCGTAAAAAAAACTATCCATAAATTCAAGATAAAAACAAGTCCCTTCAGATTTTGGCACATATTGCAACAATAATTCACGAATGCGTGGCTTCGAAAGGTTACGAACCGCATCGTAATTCATTTTGTTCTATAGAAGAAGATCTCCAACTCTTAAAATTGGATTTACACTTCGATCTAACTGCAGATTTAAATGGTTGATCCACATCTAATGGAGATTTTGCCATTCCCGATTGTATTATTACGAATTGTGTTATTATTGTCAGGGTAATGACCAGACAATGGATTAATTGGTCCATTATTTTGATTTTCATGATCGCTCACTGTCTGAACAAGAGTTATTTAATTATAGCAGCTTGTGTCTTATGTCATCTCAAATGGTGAGCAATTGACATATTGCAGCTCTAAAAAATTTGCTTTTGTATTGACCTGACCTTCTAACTAGCCTCGTTGGAGTTTTCATCCGCTTCCAAACATCCACAGTCGGAGTTTCAGGTGATATAAAAAAATGTTCCACTAAGTAGGCGTTCAACCAGCTGACCAGCCGATGCTGCGTTTCGTATGACAAAAACCTTACAACAACCATCAAACGCTACACACTTGAAAATGTTTGCCATCAAGTGTTTGGAGCAGCATCCTCACCTACCTGTTTCGAATTGGGGCACTTCGGCAAGAAGTAATAGATAAATCAAAGTACGGCCTTTGCGGTCAAGTAATCAGCAATTTTGATGTCAACAACAATCTATCTAGTTCTTCCAGTAACGTTCTTCAGTCAATCCCAGCAAGTGAGTAGATTGACCCCGATATGGCGAGCGCATCAGTTCTTCTACCGGTAGAACGGATCCTGGTAATTTTTTGGGACAGTAAAACAAACTCTTTGGACGTCCTTTTTAGAGAGGGGGACTTGTTTAAAAACAAGCGAGAAATGTTTCCATCAGCAGCAACGGTCTTCAACCCTTTTGAGTGTATCAGCCAGCCTTGTGTTTCTTGGGTGTCCAGTAAAGATCCTAAGGCAAGGCGTCTGGTGAGAAAGAATCCGCTGGAATGTAGAAGTACAGAAGAAATTTCAATAATCCTGGAGAAAATTGTGTTGAAATTTCAAAGGCATGAGAAAGTTAGATCTTCCTCGATGTTTTCGCCGCAACGGATTCTCCAAAAAACTGCAGAATCCAGCTACACTGGTTTTCAGATGTGTCGGGCTCTTATATAACGAAAGAACCGACATCCACGTGTCATTTGCACTAGAAAAATGAAGGTGGCTCATGTGAGTAGAAAACCATCCCGAAGTTGGAATGGAGCGACCCCTGGCTCGCTGTGGAACTGTCACACGTTATAAGAAAAGAGTTGGAGTCGACGGTCCACAAAGTTACATACTGGACTTATTCGACCACGGTGTTACAATAGATCGACTCACCACGCGTCAGACAACTGGGGTTCATGACAAATCGCGTAACGCTTATCCTAAAAAAATACAACACCATCCAATGGAACCATGAGATAGGCATGTTAAATTCTGCAGACGAATGCAGCCGTGGTTTAGGTCCGTTCGGTTGGACGCGCCTAACCACAAGCTTTCTGGCCCTGCCTTTCTACAAGACTTGTCGGACCGTTTGCAGTGCCAGACCACCTGGTATCAAAGAAATTGCCTTGATATCAAATAAGACCAAATCAAGATTCTCGAAGAATTTTCTTATCTGATTCTTATTATTTGAAAACTAATGTTGGTAATTGGAAAAAACGGATAACCAGATAAAGCAGTTGAAGAAGTGTATAGAAGAGTATGTACAAAAATACTTACTGGAAAACCCCGCTGAAAAATCGTCCATTCTTAAAGTGGTATCCATGCCTTTGAACAATAACGATGGAAAAGTAGTGTTGCTAATGCTCGAGGTTGAAATTTCATTTTAACTACGTCGCGTTGAAAAAAAAGTATTGGTTTTGAAATCAGATTAAGTCTATTTCAGAAGTTTTCTGAGACCATTTTTTTAACGAAAAAGAAAGAGTTGCCAACAAGGAGTGCAGGTTTGTCAAGCATGATATTCGTTTCAGACATCCTCTAAGACCAAAATTTCAACGACGTGACCCGTACGAAACTTTTAGCTTAGATTTTGAACTGTTTGCTAATAACAGCTCGCGCGGTGCTAGGCTAAAAAATCAAAGCCGCTATCATGCTGCAATCACCTCGAAATATTTCATGTTAACATAATTCACCTTTTTGTTAGCAGATATCAGTTTTTTTTCCAAGCTAGGGCGTTTTCCTATCTTGCTTAAAAAAATAAACCTTAAAAACAGCTTGAAATTTTCCCCCTAAATTTATTTCCTAACTATAAGCTAATTCCAGTATGGAATTTTTAATCTAGAGTTTTGCTCCCCTTTTTTTAGCAGATTATAAGCTTTTATTTTCCAAGCTAGGGCGTTTTCTGCTGGCTTGAAATTATTAACCTTAAAATCAGCTCGAATTTTTCCCCCTTAATTTATTTATCCCAACTTTTCAGCTAATTCTAGTATAGAATTTTTAATCTTGTGTTTTGCTAAATTAAATAGAAATTAATCGCGATATAAAAAAAGTAGCATGTTCTATTACATAAATATTTTCGGTAAGAAATTATTGATTTTTATGGTCTTAATTTATTAAGCTTAACACAAAAATTGGCGCCAGAGTGTAGTATATTTTTAGATGTTGAAGAATAATTATCAGACGACTTTAAATTTGTTGTGAGTGCTGATTCAGTGATTCAAAGTGACAAGACATATAAAACAATGGCAAATGAGAATCGTAAGTTATCTCGATACTTCAAGAGGAAATTGAATTTGAAGGAGGCTCAGGAAGAAATTGAACAAATGGTTAAAAAAAAAGCTCCATGCCACCAAAAAGTTAATAACCATTTTTCTGACAACGAAATCAGCAGCCATCCCCAGCAGTCTGAACAACCTAGCTCAGAACCCGTAACATGTGTATTGACAAGTCAATTCAACGAAGATGAGGATCCCAAAGTAAGAAATATCTATACATGCACTTGTTATTTACATTTATTCATGGTGTATTCATATGTTACAGAATATTGCTGAGCTGAAATCAAAAACATTGAGCCAAAACTCTGTTGCAGAAAGCTGTGAATCCTACGATAGTAATGAAGAATACAACTTGAATGAAAACAATCCAAATACTTTTGAGGTTAGTATATTAGACCTATATTATCTCTTATTTTCTGAAAATTTCCTAATATTAGAACTTTTAAATTCAGGATAAAGACTGTGTATCATCAGCATACCTTAGTATGCTACGTCTAGCCTACAAACTTCAATACCATCTATCTAATGAAGCATTCAAAGACCATTTGAAAATAATTCAAATCGTCACGGAATCAACCGCACCAGAAATTGAAAGTGCCGCCAAGTGTGTCGAAAAATATGACCATTAATTAATGGACGTCAAAAAAATTTTTGTGTTCGCGAACAAGAATTGTGATGCCATTCTTGAAATTGGGAAAGATGGTCTTCCCAAACAAAAACAGAGATGCCGGCATCCATTTGACAAGTCAAGATCGTGCTACATTCTTGTTCTCCCAATAGAACTGCAACTAAAATTTTTTCTGGAGAGCGGCGGAACGAAATTAAGAAAAGAAACTACTGGATATGACGGAACAACTCTGGTGGATGTCCAAAGTGGAAAGTGCTACAGAGAAAAAGTACATGGTGGTTGTTCCGAAAACCAGGTGATCTTCACAGCGCAAATAAATGTTGATAGAGCGCAGAGTTTAAAAAAAAAGTAAATTTGGATTTTGGCCATTTATGGGTGTCATAAATGAAATTCCTTACGGGGCAAGACGAGTACACATGATTTTAATGGCTCTTTGGTTCGGAAACAAGAAGCCCCCTAGAGGGCCGTTTCTTGACACATCAATAGCCGAACTAAAGCACCTCGGATCCTCCGGGATGAAATTTGGTTTAGCTGACCGTGTTTCTGAGACCTTTGGTGTTAACAACTGATTCAATGGCCCGGACTGTTTTCCTAGACGGTACCATATGTCGCGGTGAATTCGGGTGCGATTTCTGTTTGCACGCTGGTACACGAACATTTGCTTTTAAAATTCTTCGTTGTAAATTTAACAGCATTTTTACTTTCATATATACAGGTGAAACAACGAAGATAGGAAGAGGATCTGCAAGAATGTATCCAGAACCTACAACAAATCCTACATTTCCATTAAGGACAATAGAGCAGAACGAAAAAGACTTGATGGTGATAACGGTACAAATTATATATGATGTGGCTAAAAATTAAAATATTGAATTTTTTTATTCAGATTGTGCTAGGAATGGGTAAGCCATTTACGGGTTGAAGCAATCATCAAGGGTTTGGAATAAAAAATTCCACAAATTCCTGATCGACTTCGGTCAAAAAACCAGTGAGGCTGACCTATGTCTCTTCATGTGTAAGGACCAGAACTGAATCATTCTAGTAACTATATGGGTTGACGACGGCCTAGTATGCGTAAACAAGATTGAGTCAATCAACAAAGTCATCGAGCACCTAAGCGTCCACCATGACATAAAAAACGGATAGACACTTCGTTGGTCTGGAAATCACAAGGGACAGATAGAATAAAAAACAAACTTTGCCTCCATCCCAAACTACATTGAAAGACCCGTGCAAAAATACAACATGAACAGCTGCACTCCCAAAGTTACACCCGCTGACCCTCATACACAACTGTCACTCCAAATGTGTCCAACAGAAATTCAGGAAAAGGAAGACATAACAAAGTCCTGTACAGAGAAGCCGTCGGATGTCTAATATATGCCGCTTTTACTACAAGCCCCAACATTTCATACGCAGTCGGTCAAGTGTCCAGATTCTGTGAGAACCCGGGGAAGCCCCACTGGACGGCGGTTAAGCACATCATATCTAGCAGGCACAAAAAATCACGGTATTTGTTTCCCCGACGGTAACACCCTTCTAGAATTTGGCGAATCTAACAAAGCGGGAAAGACCAACACCAGGCGCTCGACATTGAGACTGTTCTTCATGACTAACAATGGATCAGTCTCAGTTTACATCGCCCAGTCAACAACAGAGGCGAAATTAATACATGTCGCTCAACGAGGCCTCAAGAGAAGCTGTATGGTTAAGCCGACTGATGGACGGAGTGAACTGTCAACAGTCCAAACCCACGCCACTCTTCTGCGACAATCAAAGTGCCATTCGATTGGCGAGCAACCCGGAACTACACAAAAAGACCAAACAAATAGAAGTTAAATACCGCTACGTCAGAGAACAGTAAGAAAAAAAAGATCCAGATAGAGTTCATTCCGACCAATCAGCAAACGGCCGACATTCTCACTAAAGCATTGGCCGGAACAACATTTAGAGAAATAAGAAAAAGGCTAGGAGTAAAGGAGGTCATAATTGAAAACTTATATTTTCTATTTTATCGAGACTCGCTTTAGGGGAAGTATTCCTCAAAAACATAACAAAATTTGAAAGTGGAAGAATAAGACATACAGATATACAAACATGAGACAAACCAGCTAGCCCATACACCATCTTACACTACGGATCAAACAACGCAAAAAAGAGTTGTTGTTACACGTATTCTACGCATTCAAATCCGAGAGGAGCATCCGGCTGAACGTAACCAGCGACCCAAACCACTGAACAATATTAATGCCTCTGGCCTTTCTGGTTCAGAGAAATAAAAAGCCGAATTTTTTTTGCTTTTGTTTTTCACCTTAACACAAATAAAATTGGCTGCTACTTTTAGGATTTTCAAAGGAAGAATAAGAAAAATTGCTTTTTTTTCATGAAAATAGGGGGGAGGGGAGGCTTACTAGGTCCATGTAAAAGACAATAAGAGAAGGCGGAGATAGAAGTAATACGGATTGCGGTATATAAGAGATATTGGCGTATGGGAGGTAAATGGCAAGATCGTTCTCCCAAAGCCGTTTATGACCCAAGATCTAACTAATAGCCTAAACAACTGAAGCCCACTGAATTGCTACACTTACTTGAGTAACTAAGACTCCAAGAACAATTTCGGTGAGAATAAATAGTTCTGGCATGTCAGTTCTTGCATCCACTCTACATTTTCAGTCGAATTTATTCACGGATGACCTTCAAAGTTTTCCAAAAGATTGTCGATTCGTTTGTTTTAAATGACGATTGTTGTAAAGAAACGATATAATTTTCCCGTTTCCACAGACTGATTCAAATTAATCAAGAGGCAAAATGAAAGACCTGACTTGTCCGTGCAGGAATGAGTTATTGTTAGCTTCCTCGTCTAACTTCATTTTATGGGCAGTTTGTCAAAGCTTGACCAAATAAGCCTTGGTTTTTAACCTTTAACAACCGTCACTAGATGGAATCATCTAACAAGCAAAGCAACATAATCTTAGTTATACATAACATTCTGCAATGAAATTATCCAATACGGGGAACCATTGAGAAGAAACAAATTGAAATTGAAGACTTTTAATTGCCAATTTTTTTAGTGGTTTTTTTACACACTAGATATATCCAAGAGAGCTATTGAAGCGGTCAAAAACGAAAAAAATTCTATTCCTCTTTTTGAAAAAGCCTGGTTTGAATGGCGATTGGCGAGGATATAGGACCGGTCGAATCGGTGACGCTTGTATGCTAAACGAGTGTGCAAATTGAATAATTCAAAATGGATTGCAAATAGATAGTGGAACACATTTAATACATTATTTTTTATGATTAATAATAAAAAATTAATGTATTAAAGTTATTGGATAATTTTCATGTTGAAAATAAAACGCTCATTGGCGATTAACACATGGCGCCATCTTCATGACGCTATCGAACCACGGCATTTTCACCGATAGATGGAAATCTTAGACAATTGGACTTAAATATTCTACTATAATACTAATTTTCGTTTAGTGTTTTAACAAATTAAATTATTTAATAATAAATAAATTATAATAATAAATTTATAAAATTTATAATAACGAGCTTCGTGTAAACTGTTGACTTACTTATTTCTACTTCTCTCATGAGTGCGTGCAGCCTCCCCCGCTCGACCACCCTTCTGGCCGGCTTGAGCAGCACCTCGCGTCAGCCAAGTAAAACAAGAAACTTAAAAGGATATGCGTTTTTTGCTTTAAAAAACCTGAAATTGATATGGAAATGTTTGAAATCAATCCGTAAGAGTTATTTCATCAAACATGTTCATTTCCTACTTCACCTGAGCACTGGCATTGGCATAGGCAGAGAGGGGAGACGCGTTCAAGGCTGACCCGCTGAAGGGGAGAGACGCGCGCGGGACGAGTCGCTGAAGGGGGGATCGAGCTACGGAACAAATAAATGGCGAAGAAAACATGGAAATTTGTTCATTTTTTAAAATTAGCGATAGTTAATAAGTGAAAACGACGTTTGTAACAAATGAATTTTACAGTTAAGATCAAGGGGAATATGTTCATAAAAAAATAAAGACGGGAATCAGCTACCTAACATGTGAAAAACGAAACGGCAATGGGTGAATTTCACTCATCGTGGTTTGAACTACGGCAACGAATATAAACGGTGGCGGAAGTATCGTTGATTATTCCGCCTTCTCTCTCATGGAAAATAGGTCAAATTTTTTTGAAACTGTTTCAGAGTACCTTATGGAACTTAGAAACAAAAGGGAGAAATAGGCCCACTTTGACGGAGAAATAGGACTACTTTAAAAATATATTTAAAGTGGGTCTATTTCGTAGGGTCCTATTTCGTCCGGTCCTATTTGCCGGGCCTATTTCGTCGAGGCCTATTTCGACTGGTCCTATATCTCCGGCTTTCTGAATGGCTCTTCAAAATTAAATATTGGTGCATTTTGCGTCTAATTTGATGGGGTCTTTGTATAACTGCCTTTTTCGTTTTTTTTTCTGGAAATAAGGTATGCGCCAGTTATTTCACCATTCCAAAACATATCCTGTATACTTTCTGTGTGAAGATCGTCTTCATCCCAGTTCAGGTCAAAGTTTGACCATTCTGAAGGCGAAAAAACAGCAGGATCACGCGAGAAGAGGTACAGCTAGCTTTCAGGTATATAAAATTATCGTAAACGGTTGCACGTTGTTTTATCTTCACTATCCGTCTCAAAACAATAAAAATAATTATACAATTGTTGGTCACATCAGAGAAATCTGGATTTTCCTTAGCGATGTGGTATAGTAGGATGCTGCGGGTATGAAGTTCACCTTAAGTTCACCCGTTACACAGAAGTTCCACCATTCAACTGGCCTTCTGAAGTTTTTTCTTCAGTTCCGCACCGTTTGATCTTTTGGGTGAACTTGCACCTGGAGAAACATGCTTTTTATGTCCATTATGACACCGATCGGCTTCTCCCGAAAGAAAAAAAGTATTTCCAACATGTCGTTAATTAAGAATTGACCGTTGTGTAGGCCGTCGTCAAAGCAGACTTCTTTAAATTTGGCTGGGACTTCAAGAATAAGGCGCAGCTTTTTCGGCTTGTTCGCGGGAAGGCCCAACAAATGGAGCAGATAACAGGTACTAATGGATAATCCGTTAAACTACTCCTTGTGAAGTCGGTAAACAAAACCGAGTTCCGTGAAAGTCTTAATCGGTCGAGATGTCAAGATGGAATTTTCAGAAAAGTTGAAATTTTAAATATTTCGAATTTCAACAGCATCAGTAACTCCAATTTCATGCGGTTACATGTTGGATTAAATAAGTCAATGTCTCGGTTTAATGGATAGCGAGATACCATTCAAACCTTTGCTTTCCCTCCTTCTACCATGTCGGCTGTGGACCTCAACCTGGGCTTACCTGGTGTAGTAGACATCAACCTGGGCTATCATTCCTAGGGATTGAGGTTCGAATCTTTATCAAATCGATAAGGAAAACAGAGTTTAAATTTTTGAAGAAATAAATTGTAAAAAAGCTGTGCCAGGCGTGATGTACTGCTTGAAGCTCTGGGTCATTTCTATCTTCTTCCCTCCCTAGTCGCGGTCGTGAAAAGTTACTTCTTTCATATTCAATCGATCAAATTTGGTGCCGAAACGGTCAAATTTGGTGCCGAAATGGACAATAATTGTTCATGTTCGAGGAAGTGCGGTTTCCATGGGGTGTCGAAAACGACGAAATCGAAGTGCCGAAAAAAAGTGCCGAAACGGGTGGCAACCGGTATGGTTTACTGTTCAGGGTGAACGCTGTAATCGTGGAACTTACTTTAAACGGCGTATAACCGTTTATGTGCCCTGTTGTGGTTGTTCGGTAAGTTCCAAGTGGTACCTTTTAATGGTTGTACGATCTCGTATCTGGTTTCTCCCTCATTTTCTGTTTTTGGGGTAGTGGATCTCAGTTGGTCGAAGAAAAAATATCTTTTTTGTATTTAAAGGCCACGACGATCCTCCAACGGACCTTTAAGCTCTTTTAGTTCAAATCGTTTGATGACATCGTCGTTTTATTCTTGATCAAAATTAAAGCTGAGGTGTTTACTTAGATTTTTGACGCATACTTAAGCTGGGATGTTGCCTTGAACTGTCCAACCAAAGGGTGATTTAATTCCGTGAAGGTCATTGTCAAAGGGAGAGTGGTAGTCTAAATTTCGCTGGACGTTGGACACACGTTCATGTTAATCATGATTGATGAACATTCTGACACCTCTCCAAAAGAAAGCCAGCATTTTCAGCCCTTTGAGTTGCGCCCAGTGGTATTGTTGTGGTATTGGTAACAGCCAATCAATGTATATCTTGTTTACGTGGGGCTCTTGCACAACCAATAGACATTTGATGTTCATCTTGCAGTCTGCGTGGGTGGGTGAAATCTGGCAATGATTCTTAAATACCGTGATATTTGGGCATCTCCCGTTAAATATCCCAGGCTGTGTCCTCGAGTGTTCCTCGTTAGTTTTTTTTCTTTTAGAGTACGTCAGTCAGTTCTTGAGTTATTTGTGAGGTCCCACCTCTTGGATTTAACAGGGCAACTGTTGGTACAGTTCTTAATTAGATTATGTACTAGCAGTTGGACTTATAGGGACACCTCTACTGATTGCGACCTTTTCCCTGGGCTTGGTGTTACAGAATTTACGTTAGTCGTCAATCCCTTCATCCATGCCCTTTAAGGCGCGTGGGAGCTTGCTGCCACTCTTCCTGTCCGTGAATTAGCGTGTGATGATTCAGGTTGTTGTTTTAATTTGCCTTTTTTTACCACATTTCCTCCTTTTTGTATTCACGGCTGATGTGGTTACGTCCCAAGCATTAGAAGCAATTAAAAAAGTTTCTTACTACTTCAGCGCGCTAGTCCACAGGTAGGTCAATCAATCGATGTTCTAGGTGCTGTGAAATGTTCTTGTGGTTCGGCTTTACACACCTTACATATACTTAAATGAGGCGCTTGTCCACCGGTAACGGCGCTTACGCTTGGGTTGTTTCGATTCAATTTGGATTGTTACTCTTGATGCTGGTTACGGCTTTCGTGATGTTGGGCGGAAAAATGAGCAAGACACCTAACGTTAAGTACATTTTTTTGGCCCAGTCATACAGATTCAAACCAAATTTCCAGGTCTTGTAATCGTAGGTATTTTCGGGAACAATCAGATAACATGTCTCCCCTCTAAGGATTTAGCAACTATTCTGTTAATTTGGTAATCAACCCTTCCAACCTCATATCTGATTATTTGGTTCGTGACCGTATCAAGCATATTGTAGCATTGGCGCCATGTTTTTGGGAAGATAAATTCTTAAGCCCGTTCCCGTCCCCTGCGCAATTCGACATACGTTTTTCAGAAAAATGCAAACAACGAGATCAGGATGGTCGTATTTGCGATCCAGTTCTTTAAGAGCCATCCGGTACGCTTAGAGAGTCACGAAAATTTGACTCATCCCCATGTTCAGTTCAGGGGGGAGGTAAGAATCTTCTATCATTGTTAGGCCTGGAAATCCACCGGAAAACCTGTATCATACTTTTAACTCTTTATTTTTAAAACGGTTCGTTCAATTATAACGATGGCCTTGACACTTTCAGTTATAATAAGGTTTTAAGGGCGTCCATGAAAGATCCACGAAAGAGCATTCAAGGCGTTGTGGGCTAATACCCCATTTTATTGTCTAGTGGTATCAGAAATCTGAGTCCCAGCGTGGGTGATATCGGAGAGGTCGTCTGGCCATGCTGGAGTGGATACCCTTACTGTTTGTCTGGCCCTGTCTCTTTCCTACTGCCGTCTATCGCCTCCCACCTTTCACTCGTAGGATAAGTTAGCATCATCGACCTCAGGCTTGCGACTCATTTTGCTGTCTTCCTTCAGTTGGCCTGGTGTTTTGTTGCTTGGAGGGGCTTCCACGACTTATAAGCGTCTACCGTCCTAGTTACTTCCTGTTAGACTATTTTAGTTTTTCGCTGACAGTCATAGAGCAGATCACATTGATGATCATCACATCGAGCATTCACATGATCCTGTAATCCTAATGATCAACCACAGCAACTTAAAAGTTTACGACAATAAATTTTTTCAATTATTTGAAAAAAGGTTTTAATCTTTTATTTTTATTACAGAAGGTTTTTCTATTACTACATACCATCATCAAACTCATGCAACTTGTAAGGTGTACTGCCTAATAAAGTATATCAATCACCAAATTCATGACTTGGTAAATTTATAATTTAATCAATTACTTGAATTATTAAAATAAACAAAATTATTTAGATTTAGGAGACAATAGAGGAAAATTGTTGATTTGCAGTATATTTGATTAGAAAGATTATACTTGTCTTCATCGGTGGAAAATTGTTCCTCAACGCTTCTATTGTTTATTTGAATGACATGGATTTTATTCCACTCAGCAGCTTGTTTCCTTTCCTCCTACCAATCCTGGTTATTTGACGGTAAATGCGGGGGCATGTATGAGAGTTCTGGATAAATCTGGCACTCCAATAGGAAAGAGGTGCCTCTTAATATGCGGGTTGTCATCTTCTTTCTCCTTTTGCTGGTCTTCTGATTGGATTTGGTGGCTTCCGGCTGCTGGTTTTGCGGCGCGTTTGTGGCTGATGGTAAAGAAAAATTAAATATTTAAATATTATAAAGGTTATTTTTTTTCAATTGGATCGGCTGAAGATGCTGGATCATCACGTGCGTCTGGTGAGGCTGATGCTGCTGTATCAGCAGTACTAGCTGGATTGGCTAGTTGGCCCTTTGTGGCTGGATTGGCATTGATGGCTGGACGGGTAAATGCGGTGGGATCGGCAGATTTAGCTAGTTTCCCTTCTGGTAAGTTACATAAATTTCAGAAATAATTGGTAAGCTCCACTAATAACAATTTTTATTTTCCTATTATCAGATCAAACTCCATCAAATTCAATTCAAAAAGATTCAAAAAGTCAAGGCGGAAGAAGTGCCTTAATTGCCAACAGAGGGACCACGGTATTCGGGGATGCACAAACCCCCCCCCCCCCCCAAAAATTGAAAAATGTTGAGCTGGTACAGCTGAACTGATGCAACCAAAAAGACTTGCTGCTGATGGACTGAAAAATGCGGCCAAATCGGCTAGAACAGCAGTTTTGTCTAGAACTTGTGTTTCGGCTGGATTGGCTGGAGCCAAAATTCCGGCTGGTTGATTATGATCGACTGTTATTAATGTTGCTGCTTTATCAGCAGAATTAGGTAATAAATTATACTGCCATATAAGTGCTAATTTTCCTAAATTTCATCATTCATTTACCGGAAAGGTTTCACAGCTTTGAAAATAAAAATACCAAAAAACCAAAGCGGATGAAGTATCTGAAATGTTAATAGAAGGGCCACACACGCAAGGATTCCACAAACCACCCCTTCTTAAAAAAAAATTATTTTAAACAAAAATCGTATGTGATGATTTTCTGGTACAGCTTTGGCAACTTGGATTTACGTAAGCGCGTGAATTTAAATACAAAACTCGTTTGTCCTAGTGAATGTAAATCCTGATTTTAAAATTATTTTAATCGGTTTTGTTTAACAAGCAATCCACCACTCAACCGCACCAAATCCATGGACCCCCCTTTTTTTCCCATTCCGCTATGGGACCTAGAAATCTGAAATAATTCAGGCATATCCAGTTTTTTACTCCGGATTCACCTGTGTTTGCAGAATTTAAATATTCCCTGCCGTTCGGGAGATATTTAATGTTAAAGTTTGAGTTTTTTCAAATTTTAACAATTTTAGGGGGTCTTTGGCATCGCTTTTTGGGTAAATTCTAACCTTTAAAAAAAAACAAATTCAACCAAAAGTTTGCTCGGCCATCCCTTAATACCAATCCAAAAGGAATTTACATTCCGAATTAGATTGGCCGAGTTATTCCCAATCTAGTAAATTGTATTTTTGACCAGTTTCCCACCCAGCCTAGTCGCCATTTTTTATTACTCTCCCTCGCGTTCCTAGCGGATGACAGACGAAGCTACGCTTTCTCTGCACCTCGGGCTTCAAATTTGATAGTAATCGATAACTGACAGTATGATATCGATTGCGAACGTTTTCGCGATGCATAAGTTATGTCGTCTGCAGTTGACGTTTGGGACCGTGTGAATATAGTAAACACCGAGATGCATTGGGAACCTATCGAAGAAACTTCAAATGGGATTTTGTACAGCGAAATGCTGAACGAATATTTCATAGACGAGAAAGATAAAAGAAGTCCTGTTGAAATCCGTGCCGTGATTGACCACCATATGGCTATTATTCATTCAGCTATGGAAGCTGATGCTGAACTACAGAGGATGGAGGATTTCGAAATGAATTCACCAGGTAAACATCGTGTTTCTTATTGTGTTCAGACCTTTCTCTATTCATGTGATCAGTAGCTAACTCCATATTTTCATTTCTTGTAATAGAATACATCAATAGCAGCAGTGGCCGTTGGGCTGTGATTACTGAGAACACACTTACCAATGAATTTGTCAAGTAAGTGTTATCGTGTTTAGATTTTTCCATTCCTTGCTAATTGTGTAATCAATAGGCTAATTATTTTCCCCATTGTCTCAAATAGATTTCAAAAACAGCAGCAGGAGCCGTTGGCTGACAACTAAGAACACATTTTACATGAAATCGACAGGTAAATATTGTTATTGAGACTGTATTCATCCATTACCTAATTCTTTATTTCCATTAGGCCCTACATCTATAACAGATGAAATCTGATGAAAAAGACAGAAGCAGTTGCCGTTGGGCTGTCAAAGAAGAACACATTTTGAGTTAGAATCAAAAATTTTTCAAGACCACATACAGGTTGAAAAAGTTGTATTTTCTGTAATCCGTTTACTTGGAGGGGGGGGGGAGGAGAGAAAACGTTTTTTTGGTTGTAAATTAGTATTTATTATCCCTTATGTCACGTTAATACAATTTGATGTCAACAATTACCTTGGTTTTGAATAGGATTTACCGGGTAACAAAGGTTCAGAAGCTTCAGTAGACTACCTGGATAAGTCTCACTAACATGTCTGTGTGCCGGTGTCGCGTAAAGTCATGTTCCACATGCAACCGTTGTTCGAGGTGCCAGTGCGCCCACGATGGGATAGCTATAGAATCAAAAATTAATCGTAAAAGAGGCGGATTCCGAAAAACGGTTGGCAGCTCCGATCCGCCAAGAAAGAAAAGAAGAATTTTACCGTCAGATAGAATTCCGCGCTGCCAAAACCCCGTCTTGCTGTCCGGCAAAGAAGAATTTGAAGTAGATGATATGAACGATGCGAATACAGCTATCCCAATGAGACCAATAGCTTCATTAGCTGATTTGTATGCTGCATTTCAACTAAATAAGAGATCGTCTTTGAGAAAACTGCTATCGGCAGCCGATGTAAGATCAAACATAATGAACTGGGAAGAAGAATCAAAAGAAAATTACCACATGCAAACTAGTGTTGCTAAAATATACAAGTTCTTCATTTCCAAAATAGCTGTCCTGATTTGTGGACCAGCTGCACAAGTGTCTATTAGTAAATCAGTTGCAAAGTTTAGTGACCAATCGCAACACGTCCTCACCCTCCCACTGATTCACACGATTGTCCGTTCAAAAAAGTCGAAAACGGAGCAGCGTATGGCGAGGGCCTACCTATGTGGCTCACACAGAAGAGAAGAAATCGCTCAATTAAAAGATTTGGACGGCGACTTCACACTGGGCACTCACGAATTTCAACAGGGAGTGAAAGACTTTAAGAAAGTGACGAGTGGACAGTGCCTTTCACGAATTAATCGGAGCATTGAGCGTTTCAACCGCACGACTGCTAATTTGGCTATTTCCTTCATTTTGAGCCCAGATAACGTGTGCTTTACGTCATGGGGAACGAAGACTCTTATTGTTGATGGTGTCGCGCGTGGATTTCCGTTAGTTATGCGAAAAATGTCTCGCACACATATATACGAAAATTATGTTAAAAGTGTTACGACTAGAAATCCGGAAGAACAGCAACTGAAAAGATCAAGTTTTTTAAATGTAGTGTCTGCTTTGACGCACTGCGATGCAAAGTTGCGTAAGGCAGTAGACTACGTTACCGGCTTTTTGATAAATGACAACTTCGCCGTCATCTATAAATTGATCGACGCATATTTTGACCGCGGCGAAGAAAAGAGGGAATTACTACGCGAGGTTGAATCTGCACACAAATATTTGAAGTATGGGTTTAACGGAGACAATGACGATTGCATCGCCCATAGAGTGTCGTTTGCGCTCGGTGGCGAAGATGAACCAATTGATGCGACTGCAACGTGCAGTAATTGTCGTCATCTGTTTTTCATATTCCAATATCTAAAGAATTTCATCTTAAACTCGACTCTGCCTCAACACTCAGCATTAACAGCCCTAGATGGCTGTCAAATGAAAGCTCAGTTATTTATGGGTCACCGGCTTCGAGTGTTGAATCAACAGACTGCTATTCGTAAAATGCACACCGAAATGGAGCGTAATTGTTTACACAATGGATTTTCAAACGAGTGTGTGGTTTTGCTCGATTATAAGATGAAGTTCGAGCCAGTATACTTCCGCGAGAAAACTGTAGATCACTACGGTAAAAGAGGAATAAGCTGGCATGGCTCTATGATTACATTTTATTCATCTGTTTGCGTCGATGGTGTTCAAACCGCCGTTCCCAACAAATTCTACATGGACCATGTAGTTGAAAATGAAAGCAAGCAAGATGTGACGTCAGTGATATCTATTCTCGAAGCAGTGGTTATAGCGATTAAGAAACTATTTCCACACATAACTACTGTATTTCTACAGTCTGATAATGCTAGTTGTTATCAAAACACTGTCCTTTTGATGCTCATTCCATACCTAGGTTTTGCCCATTCTTTATGCATCCGCCGTTACATACACACCGAAACTCAGGACGGAAAGTCAGTCCTAGATGCCCATTTCGCCAGAAGTACGCAAGTAGTATACGAACATTGTAAAGCAGGTAAAAATTGTTCGATATAATTATGATCTACAGCTTCCTATTGAAAATAGTATTTATTTCAGGAAATGACGTAGTCACCCCAAGCCAACTGGTTGCGGCTTTGAAATATTTCGGAGGTTTGCAGAATTCAATTGTGGAGCTGATTAAACTTGAACGTGAGACGGTCTCCAAATTAGTGGAGAATTTCGCAGAATGTGACCGAAAATTAAAGAAAATAATAAAGCGTACTAATGACGTTTTTTTTTCCTACGACGATTCCACAAGCACAACTGACATTTCTACTTCTTCGCATCAAGGATATTACATGCCTCCTTTCTCTCTTCAAGGATATGAATATTCAGGTAGACTTCCCCAGACTGCATTGTTTGAGTTTGCATTGCACCGTTTTCTAATAAATATCGTTCTGTTAATAAAACAGAGAAGGGAAATCCAAGAACTGTCGTCATCGATCCAGCGGCAAATACCGTAACCACACAAGATGATGTCAACCACAGTCACGACTTTGAGGAACTCGATTCTGATTATAGCGAGGTAGACGAAGAAACAACAACGATTGCCAACTACCTGATACAAGGTGAACATTCAAAGGATCACGAGTCATCGACGAGCAGCGAAGAATCAGACGGGCCAACTTCTGACAACAGTGATGGAGGAATTATGCAAAATTTACCCTTGACAACGCAAGTGGGGAAAATAACAGGAATTCGCATTTATACTGATGCGCAATTGGCAGTTAGACAACAGAAATGGAAAAAAAAATTTCGAGGCGTGCTAATGGCGATGCCTGTATACCAATGAAAAGAAATCTTGTCAACTACGCTTTGAGGACGGCTTGGAACATGCAATTAAACGGGACGACGCAATCAATTACAACTCACAACTCTTTAGAAAATTTATCGCCATTTGTTTCTGAAAATTTTACTGTACCACTACATTTTCCGAAAGGCTGGGCTAGAAGACCCAAAAACGGGCAAATGTACGGGCCTAAACACGTAGTTATCTATCGTCCTGACATCCTAGAAATGTTCAAGCAAGGCGAAGAAGATAAAAAAAACAAACGGAGCCCAGCTCAAATGCTGGAAATGTTGGCCGTCAAATATCCACAAGAATTTTGTCTTCCGTCAGAAAATGACATACGAGTTGAAATAAATCGGCTACAAACGAAAAAGAAAAGCCCAAATGGAGCCTCGAAAGGAGACAAGGTGATTGACATTTATGGTGCTTTCATTTGTGAAATTGCTGCCAATGATCTGTCATTAAAACCGAAAGATGCTCTCACAATGACGTTGCAACAGTTCCCTAGGAAAGAACACCCAAACCTGCCGTCTGATTCTAAGATTAAGAGTAAATTTTCTTACCAAAAACTGTGTGCTAAAAAACGCAATCAACAAATACATTGATTACTGACTACTGTATTCTTGGCAGTGATTTGAATAACTTGTTGACATACAGAAAAGTACCGAAAATCAAAATGCTGCACCCCTTCCATAAAAGTGATAAATGTAGGTTAGCAAATCCTTCTCCTGCAGAAATAGCCTATACATGATTCCACATAGCATAGACACAACGTAGCCAAAAAATTAAACACACCTTATTAGGATTTCCATTATCGCTGTAGTAGGAAGAAAGTTTTCCACATTTTTCCCATGTTTGTAATCCTTGCAGAGGTGCTCCTAATTCTTCCCTAGCTGGAACTTCAAATGGTGGGTAAGAGTCGTTGGTAGAGGACACACAAATACTGACTACTTCTTCCTTTTGATTGTCTGTGCTGTATGTGGTGTAGTCCATAATCATTCTAATAAGAGAAAATTGGTTACTTATTTGAATCGTAACAGCAAAACTATGTAAAACAAAATGAAGATATGAAACATTTCTCATTTACTGTGAGTGCCACTACCTCCATGACGGGTGAAAACTGTATCAACTTGTGTTGGAAGATGTTTACGTACAACTGTCAATCTTGAAGAATGTGGTTCAAGTTGCATAGTGAATCCAACAGCAAAAAGATAGCCTGAAAAATGTTTGAAGTTAATTTAGATAGCAAAGTATAAGATAAATTTAGGAAAGTAAGTTTACGCTTCTGCTTGGAGTACTGCAAAGCATGTTTCCAATATAGAGTTGTGGTGGCAGGCATGCCAATGTCGCAAACGAATTATAGAACTGACATTTCGGAAACTATTTCACAATTCAAGGAGCGTCACAACAAACGAAGGCAAGATTGCAAAAGCCAGTTTGTCAGGGATACCGTATGTGTCATAATAACTATAACAAATGCAGCCTTATATAATATCACGAGACCAGTATCAACCGAATTTCTATCACTCAATCGTACGAAAACAAAGCTTAAGTTTAATCCAAACTGCGAATCGAAATATGAAATGACTCGGAAGCTATGACGACGAATTAGCGTCCATCTTTCACAAGAATAACAAACTCAATGAGATCGAGTTATTAGACAGAAAATATCGATTGTTGATTCACAGCGATGGATAGGGGCCGTTAGACTATATGAGAGGGCCTACAGTATGTCCCCCGGTCTAAAGTGAAGGCCAGGAAAGCGTAGCTTCGTCTGTCATCCGCTAGGAAAGCGAGAGAGAGTAATAAAAAATGGCGACTAGGCTGGGTGGGAAACTGGTCAAAAATACAATTTACTAGATTGGGAATAACTCGGCCAATCTAATTCGGAATGAAAATTCCTTTTGGATTGGTATTAAGGGATGGCCGAGCAAACTTTTGGTTGAATTTGTTTTTTTTTAAAGGTTAGAATTTACCCAAAAAGCGATGCCAAAGACCCCCTAAAATTGTTAAAATTTGAAAAAACTCAAACTTTAACATTAAATATATCCCGAACGGCAGGGAATATTTAAATTCTGCAAACACAGGTGAATCCGGAGTAAAAAACTGGATATGCCTGAATTATTTCAGATTTCTAGGTCCCATAGCGGAATGGGAAAAAAAGGGGGGTCCATGGATTTGGTGCGGTTGAGTGGTGGATTGCTTGTTAAAAGAAAAGTGTGAGTATATTGTTTAATTTATGAACAGTGTGATGACCTCGTTTCCCAGTTTCTTCTGGTATGATTTTATTAAATTGTGACACATTGACTCATTTTAATACATTTCATTTCTTGAGGAATTTTTGAAAAAAGAGAACTACAGACTTCACACTTCTTAGAGCAAGAAAGCGACAGAGAGAGCGTCAGCGGCAAGTCAATGGTCCATAAGCTAATGTTGTGAACAATTAAATAACGGGGTACACTCTCAATTACTATGTTCAAAAACTTCCCGCACTGAAAGATGCGTCTCTCCCGTTCGAAAAGTCTCCAGGTCTATCCCTGCTCTCCCCCCTTCTTATCAACCACCCTAGTGATCCAATTTACCAAATATCATACCAATATACATATCAAACACCCTATTTTTTTCTACAAACTGTAAAGACTTTGTGTAACATTCGTCCTACTGCTTGTAGTAAAGAGCAATCTACTACGCTGTACCCTAAGGTCAATCTACTACGCCATACCTCAAGGTCACTGTACTACGCAGTACCTTGAAGCATTTCTATATTTCACCATCTTAACTGTTAACGATGCAACTACATCCGGGATTGCGCCACACTTTGCAGTGATGGTGCAATCCCCACAACCTTGATAACCATTTATAAAATCCCGACACTCGGTTCATCCAGCGGAGTCGTACCCGGCATTGTATCCCGACATCTACTTTAAAACACAGTACTGCAAGAACACTGCCTCCCGTTGGTTGTTTATTAATAACTATTGTGAATCATCACAAAACTTTTATATTTGATATAAGGTAAAATTTTTTTGTTAAAATCACAAAACATTACTGGGAACGGAGAAAGGCACAGGAAAAATGAAAAAAAACTAAATCAAATTGGGTAATTTTATTTGGGAGTTGTAGCCTTAAAACAAAAGGACATTTGACACCATTCTCCCCTATGCGTTATGAGTAGATGTGCTGCAAATTCAATCTTAAAATAATGAACAAGAAAGAAAAGAAAGAGAAGAAATAAGATAGAGAAGTCATAAGAATGTAGAATACAATGTTTTGTTTAAGTTTATTTAATCTAAAAATAGTCGAGTGGCGAGTATTCGACGGATTATTGTTCTCTGTTTGCATTGCCAGCCTGATTGTTATTTACTTTCACATTTAAAGAGGTTTTTTATATGATAGTGTAGTGGAGCACATTACAGTGTAGAGGAGCGTTCTCAAAATTCTCATAAACTCAACATTGACAATACAAATGTTATGAAGGACGTTCTGTCCCAGCGACTACAATGTAAACTGTGTTTCCGATTGAACAATACCTGTAGTTATTTCTTTAGAATCTGTTTCTAACATCACCTAGGTTTATTCGAGTAAACGACACTGCACAATTTAACACTCAGTTGTTTGTTTTACTTCCGACTGCTTGTTTAACAACCACTTTTTTTGTTCGAGTATGATCCAATAGCGATTGCTCACAAAGTGTACACATTAAGTCTGATCTAGCATAAGCCTGATCTTATTTAAAGCCATTCTACTCTTTTCGAAGCCACACAAAAAAATGTTGGGTTCAGTCTTGTTATATAAAAATGTTGGCTTTTATTTGCGCGATTAAAACTCGGAAGATTGGCAACTCAATATCTGGGTGTACGAGGATTCAGGTTCTTATTAAAGGTTTATTAGGTTCCAATCATAAATACATATTTAAGAAGGTAACAGTTCGTTGACAAATGAATAAAGATCACTAATTATATCAAGAAGAGTAAACAACCGGGAATTGCCGGGATCTACAGTTCGCTCGTGGCGGAATGCTACCAATACTACCACCTATAAACATACATCTCACAAGGGTGGAAATCTTGGGACGAAACTATTAATGTCCTTTAATTCAGACTGGATCTCGTTCTTGTTTGAATACCACACGACTTCATACCAAATGCATAAAGTGCCTAAATTAGTTTGATCACCATCATACTCCCATTCCAAAAACCGTTTTCTAAATTCTTCTTTACTCCAAAAAAGTAGAGAAAAAGACAAAACCCCAACCAACAGGAATTTTTTCGGCAAAGGAGTCGTCATCTCTTTTTTGAATATGTACCAATCGCCGATCCTGACAATTCATTTTTCTACGGTCTTGACAAGCTGCTGTCGTTGTACATCAGGTGTAGTGGAACCGAGGAGAAGTTGGTTTTCCCATAAGACGCTTGAGGGTGAAGGCGACACAGACCAACTTGGACACAAATGAGATTTTCGCATTTGCGGAGAATGCGCAACGCAGGATGTGTTACTGCTCCATACACAATTTTTATACAATTATACAATTTTAATACAATTTTTATTAATAGTTTTGAATTTTAGAGGCAGGGAAAAAAACTTATAACATTAGACTTATTCAGGGTAGGAGAAGAAAATCGGCCAGAAATTTAACGTTTACACCGAAGCAGGAAAAATATGTTTCAGCAAGTTAGACATAAGGGAGTCAAAGTTAGATAAACTTTACCAATCGATGTAATTCACAAAATTACAATCTTGAATGCAATTTATTTTCTTTCTACGGTAATAACCTAGTTCATGTAGGGAGTAATAATAAAATGCTGATTATAAGAAATCATTGGTTCCATTATTCATTGATGTGAAAAGGTGAGTGCATTTATAAATGGTTGCCACCCGTTTCGGCACTTTTTTCGGCACTTTGAATTTTGTCCGTTTCGGCACCAATTTTTTCTGTTTCGGCACTGCGATTGGCACTGCGATTAAATGTGTCCTTGACATGCTGACCAAAAATAAGTGATTTCCAACAGGGATTTGCCAATATTTAAAAATACTTGTTAATAGCCTAAAATAGCCTTCCCACGATAAAATAAAAAAACAATTACCAATGCTAAAATAATCTTCCTGTTGAGCCAACCCCCAATTTCCCAGCCCAATTACACTAAATAGTAACGGGCCACTAGATGACAGAATGCGAAAGTCTGATTTTTTACAGAGAAGATTTCACGGCTAAACTATCTACTAGGTTTTTCTTAATATATTCAGAACTTTTTTACAAAAAAAAATTCACAATGGCAATCGGCCTACGGCATCCAGTTTTAAATGCTTAATCAAATGTACTATAAATTTCATTAAAAAAAGGAAATTACAAACACAGAATGTACTCCAATTTTTACCCCGTGTTTCACTATGTACTATACACACACAATAAACAGTTCAGGGCACAATAACCGGCTAATAGCTCTCCAGACTGACTAAGGTAAATCTCAGGACTAAGGACAAAATGAATACTAACCAAGATGTTCTTTCATTTTCTTAATTAAAATTGAATTTATTTTGTACTTGCTAACGCAACACGTCTATAGTTCATTTATGTGAGAAACAGGCAAACATGCCGTGAACTAATGTGTTGGCAGCACCAGGCATCCGATTTATTCCGTGCCTCGACTACTAGTTATGGAACTGTCAAGTGTGCTACTGTTAAGCCCCACTTCTCTCTTTCTCTCTTGACGTCTACTCCAGGCAAGACTGACACTTTTCGTCAGTTCTAAATTCTAACTTTCAGTTTCAACTTTTCCCATGTCCGAAGTGTTTTTATTTATTTGATATCTTCATTCAAGTGCAGGCATTCAGATAATATTGTGTACCACATATAGTATTTAGTGGTACGATGTTTGCATGTGTATTAAATGCAAATCCCTGTCAATACAGAAGCCTCGTGATTGACTCAGCTATTCTTGTATTTCTTACAATTTGTTCCAGAACAGCTCTTGATTCATTATTAGTTTGCTGCAAAAAATAAAATAAAAATATTTCGTAGCATAATGAAAAATACAAAAAAATACCATCAACACAAAATCCAAATTCATGAAATTTTGGTTTTTATTCTCAAGTTTTAACCATTCACCTGTCTTGGCACAACAACCAAGTGGTGTGTAGTAAAATACACAATTTTAAATTAGGTACATTTCCGTCTCTGATTTCAACCTTTTACTTGATTTCTACATAGCAACCTAGAAAGTAAAATCAGTTGAACAAAAAGAAACCAGGTTTACAATTTCTGATTAAACTCGAGCATGCATGTTAATGTATCTCAAATAAAAATATTTTCTTACAACTAATCCTCGTTGTAAACTGTAAAAGACTAGCACGGATGATTCCGGGTAATTTAATTTTTTGCCAACTACATGCCATCTTTACCTGTTGAATTTTTTGTTCTCTATCTCTTTCATTCTTCCTTCCTTCTCTCTCTCTCTCTTTCCGTAGATAATAAATTTAATGATATTATATCTGATGTCTATATTCACTTGCATATTCCTCTCTCCTCCTCCAAAATAAAAGCGTCCGAAATAAAATTTAAAAATGGGACTGCCGGAAAAATATTACTTCTACTGCTGGTTTGAAAGGAAGACGTTACATCGAATAGCAAAAATAATAATTAGACATTAATATTTGCGTTTGATTACATTGTAATAAGCAAAGAAGGGATGGGACATGACATTCAATGAGTCTTTTAAATAAATTAAAATGTAATAAATGATTGTTATTTTAGTTAAAGGAAAAACCGGAATCATATCTCGTTTACCGAAGAAGCTAATTGGATACGCCATTTCATTAAATGGGGAATTACCAGAAACTGAATCTCACAAGGTAATTCATGAAGTATGGTGTCCGGAAAATGGCCAATTGGGGTAATTTTTGAATGTGGACATGCATAAATTAATTTGTCCATCATACAAGAAATTTGGATCACCAATGAAAAATGGATGAGTTACATGGGCTATGCCGCCTCTAATATGTATCAGATCGTCCAACCAACTGTTTTGTGGTTGTACTGGCGACACGATCTTAAAATGGTAGAACGGTACCGCCCTATTTATTTGAAAATTTACGAAAATTTGCCCTTGATAATTTTTGGTAAAAAATTATCAATTTCCTTTCTTTCCCCCGAACACAAATAATAAAAATTTGCAATTTTAGGAAAATATAAACATTTTTGAAAGAAACAACCGGCTTGGACTATGAGATTCATATTGCACATATATCAATTCTAAGTTTGGAATCAGATATGAGATGCCATGATGATTGGGTGAAGAAACCAACAATATCAATCTTCCATCTTCTATTGTCACACGTAGCTGATCTTTTAAAATATCACTACATGCCAAATTGATATGTTGGATACATGGTTGATTTCCCAGAAGATCTTAATAAAAAAATGCGAAACTTTTAAAGGTCCAAGTTTTAGTTAATTTCATTGATTTTTGATAAATTTTCATTCCTGTGGGTTGCTAATTTGAAATATGTGCAGAAGGCAAGGATACCACTCGCGAAAGTCATTTACATGTCAAACGACGTTTACATTTACCAAAGCTCTTATGACATTACCAACGGGGTAATTTCCAATTGCACTGTTTTGAATTGCGAAATGTTGCTGAACAAAATTATACATGAAATTGAGTTCTTCGGGATCGATTTTTTGAGGCGGGGTTGGGCGTTAAGGGGGTCGATTTTTCTACCAAAATAATTCGCGCTTAGTTCAATATAGGGATGCGGATGGCTTTTTGTTGACATTGGTGATCGATCGCATTCGTGTACAGTAGTGGGTCAGAGATCAGATGACCGTAGTTATATTCATAGTATTATTTATAGCAGTGGGACGCGTCTAGAGAGAGAGCTTATGTAGTAACTATTATATAGTAACACAAACTGTCTGTGACAAGTTGGCAACTTAATTTGAGGAAACGATGAACTTTTGAGGAAAACTTTATTAACTTAGAGTTACCAAAAAACATAAAAAAAAACTTTTATTTACCTATTATTCACTTGTCTGATTTTTGGTCTAGGCTTAAGACACGCTATCTCATGCCTCATGTATGAATGATCATTTTGTTCACTAGCCCATATAGTCTACCTTTACCTTCCCTACCGATGCCATTTGACGCACTTACCAGGCCTTTCGAGGTTTCGATCCTAGATAGCACCAGTGTTTCCCCCTATTTTTAATTTTCCGTTAAGCTAATTGAATTATCATTATAAATATAAATATCGAACACTTGGTGAGGAACTTCGTGAGATGATTGGCGAAAACGGTTCTACATCTGAAATCAGGGCTGAATAGTCTGCGTCTGCTGCGGCAATGGGACATAACTGTTCTAATAAACGATCAGAAAGATGCTCGTTCGACTGGTTCACCTTTTTCATTGTAGATTTTCAGAGAGACAGAGACCTAGTACAGAGGAAGAACCATCCTAATAAAGAAGAAATCACCATTGTAGGAGAAGTGTTGAAAACTAACTACTGAAACAAGGAACATGCAAGAATGTGAATTGGTGGAAATTTTTCATTGCTTTACTTGTGAAGGGTTAAAGAACAGTAAATCAAAATTCTACTGCTAATTCTCAAAGTGCAGCAGAAAGTATAAGGCATTCCAAAGTTGGCTAGATACGAAAAATTTGCAAATGCAATGCATTCAAAACAGATTTTCCTTTCAATATATTTGACTAGAAGTATGACTAGAAGCAGGTGGACGAGAACAAGGAGTATGGCTAGATAGGATGGTCGATCGTCGACGTTGCTGTTCAGTGACCGAGATTGTGACTGCATCGATTGGTCGATCGTTGACACTATTTACTGGACCTTTGTTGAATTCCGGTGCGGGTAAGTTGGTCCCGAAAGACGAGGAAAAATCGAAGATTGTTCTCAAAAATAGATCGATCAAATGGAACCAAACCGGAAACTCTGAATCCAGACATGATGTTATCAGGTGTTTTGGCCAAAGGAAATGCTTTCCCTGATATTGTTGATTTTCATTGATCTTTTAGGGTTGTTGAACATCCAAGAAGTTGCATAACTGTTGAAGTATACTTTCATTGTGCCGAAAATACTTCTGTCTGGAGGCGGACGTTTGTGGGAACAATGCGGTAAGAAGGAGACGATTATGATCCCATAGTACTTTGCAAGATTCTAGGCTTCTATCGATAGATGGGAGCTGTGTTTATCCCAAAATAGGACACTTTGTTGTTTATAGAGGCCGAACGTGTCGGATAAATTTTTCGATAAACTGAGCAAAATCCCTGTTTGTCTTACAGCCGGATTTGTTTTTGGAACCCGCTGAACCCAGTAGAGCCCTATTTTGAAAATAATTCTTGAAGCGGACTCTGTAAATAAAATTAATAACTAAATCAAACTAATAAGTTATTAGGAGTATATAAATTCTACCTGGGAAAGATGAAGTATTGTGGGATTGCTGTTCCACTAGCATTAACTGCAATAAAAAGTGTGACGATAGTCCAACGCTTAGCGGAAGTAATTGAACCTGCTTGTTTTCTCCCTCGTGTAAATACTACTCTGTCTGGCCGATAAACAGTTGTAAAACCTGGCTTACTATGGTATTAGCAAAACTATCCAGCTTGGTAAAAGATTGCTATGTAAAAATATCTCTGTTCTAGGATAAACAGGCCCATTTAATTATGTAACGTTGACCTGAGAGTTTATCGTCTTAAACGCAGATATGGAATTGTTTGTGTTATTATGTGTGGTGAAGCGTTACCAGTGGTTAAAGAGACGGGCGAAAGGCAGAGGAGACGCGAGGAGAGGAAGCAGATAACGACAGAGCAATACCGCGGAAGAAAAGCCGCCTGAGCAGGAGCCTGTGTAATTTTGCAAGTGTCTCTGTCAAGCAATGAACTGTGGAATTTCATCTCTTGTTGGTCATTTATCTCATCATTTAACGTGAGGGTTGGGCTGGTTAGGCAAACTTGCGGTAGGAGAAGATATTTTATTTATTGTTGAGGGTGACCCATTTGGCGTTGTTCTTTCTTGTTCCGTCTGAATAATTGGCGTAGTACTAGATGACGTAATTTCAGAAGAAGGACTTGCTTGTAGCTGAGAAACGGGTGAAACACTTATTGGACTCAACGAAAACTGTCCAGCTGATGAATTGTCAATAAATAATGACTCTTTGGAGGTTCTTGGGTTGCCACTGTGGTATGCTGGGCAGCTATAGAAGGCGGCATCTAAAATCACAATGTTTGGTTTACTATCATTTGTAAAAAGGGATTTTAGTTTAATAACGGTGATTTTTATTAGAATAAATTTAAACTTACCTGAGTTGGGAAAATGCTGGATAGTATTACTGATAGTAAGACCATTTTGACGAGAATAAATCTTAGTTGGCGCTGTAGGTATAATGTAGTAAAGTTGGCGTTAATTTATAAATATAGGAGTAAATTTAATGGAAACACTTGCATACCTAGTAAATCAGTTACTATAGAAGGAGCATACATGCTGTCAGGAATGGCATTACGATTAAAATGGAATAAATCTGTTGCCTTGAACCCTTTCTTGATATTTTTCTCAGTGAATGCGCGTTGAAGAGAAGATTGTGAGAGAAGAGGGATTTCATAAATTGAAATGCGTTGACCTGGATGTTCCCTCATCCAATCCGAGTGACTATCTGCAAGATTAGACTTAAATAGGTCAAAGGTAGTTCTATCCAATGGTTGTGAAGCATGAGAAGTATGAGGGGTCAATGTTTGAAGAATTATGCCATTTTCTTTGGCGAAAATACAAATCGAATAACCCATATGGCTGATGTGGTTATCGAGGAACAACAATATAGGCTTTTCTTTAGTACTTTGAAGTTGGGAATGAAAATGTTTTAGAGCAATTAAAAAAGTTTTCCTCCGTCTTCCATCCTGAAGAGTGGGCTAGTGCAATAAAACCTTCTGACAGGTTTTTCATTTTCTCGCTAAATTTCTTACTTGGAAAAAACGAAAACATCACCGAATAACTTTCCAGCAGCATTTACGAAGGGCAACATCGTTACGTTTACACCTCTTTCTTGAGAAGTCATTTCATAAACCTGAAATTATTAAATATGTTAACAGTTAGAAAAGAAATAACAAATTTTAAAAAAAATTATACCTGATGAGTTTGCTTTTTTGTGCAATTATTTTGACTGGTTTAACTACAGTTGAGTTATTCGTCTCATCTGTATTGAAAACTGAATCTGCATCAAACTTGTGCTTCTCATATTGCTCATCCACCTACAACAAATTTCAAAGATTAAGTAAAAAAAGAAACTATTATAAAAAATTAATCTAAATACCTGATCGTAAAAGTTGTTCATTACAACTTTGTTTCAAGCAGCTGCGTTTGTCTGGCTTGTTGCTTTAGGTTTACGAATCGACAGTTTCTCGTTTCATTCCAGAAAACTAGTGAACCAATCTTTTCCAGCTGATTTCTTTTGTACCCAAGCCGGAGGGACAGGGATACCATTAAAAACAGCATAAGAGTACATGAGAAGTTTCAGCTTTTTGGGGGTCAAGCCATGGCTTCTTAGTTGGGATAAAATGAAGTAGTCTCTCAATTCTTGCCCGTGTGTTGGTTTCAGCACTTGTAGATGGTGAAATGTTGGTTTAATTTTGGTATCTGGTGGTAGGTTTGTCTGTCCGAAAAAGTCCCTTCGGTCGGGTAAAACCGGACAAAAAGGCAATGAAACTAAAACGCTTATATTTAATCCATTTATTACCAGAAAAAATTATAAAATAAGTTTTTAAAAGTAGAAAACCTAGGCTACATTTGGTAAAGAAAGAAATACTCATATTTCCTTTTATTTAAAGAAATGTCAACTTGAAGGAGTTGGCAAAATTTTGTCCGGAATATCCCTTCCCCCCTAAGTAGTTAACATTGACAAAACAACACGGACAATGAATTAAACTGAATTTTTGGCATTTGGAACATACTTTATCTCAATATATAGTGTAAGACATATGATAATATAGAATAATATGAATATATTATAGTGTAAGACATATGATTGTTCAAACGAAACAACAGGGAAAAAAGAAAGTAGAAACACTCGTGACTGACTTGGTAATTGACATAGAAAATGAAAAAAGAGCTAGGAAGCTAAAAAAGCATTGGTCGCAAGATATCTTTGTTGCATGTTAAAAATACTTTTGAAGCCAAAGCATCTTGAGTGGTTCTGTTCTTGCGCCCCAGACAATGCCATCCGGCAGCTGAAAATTCCCGTTCTTCAGACGCAGAAGATGCTGGAATAGCTAGAAGACTGAATGCCAGTTTCGTCAAATATGGAAAACGAGCAGCATTATCTTTCCAATAAAGAATCGCATCTTTCATGGGGGTACCTATTTCACCTTTCTGACGGCCCTTTTCCTTATCCAACTCATGAGTAGCGAGATTAAAGTAATCCAATAGTTCGGATTCAATAGTCACAAGTAGATGAGGAGTATCAGTTCCATCGACGTCAGACGTTGTTGAGAGTGAAGATGACGAACGGCTCAACGAACGGGGAGTTTCAGTAGGAGTAGATAGTTTTTGTGCCAATTTTTTAGATAGATATCGAAAAGAGGATGTATTCAAATTTGTCTGGGTGTTATCTTCTGGTGGCTTTTCCGCTTCAATGGGAGCGTCACGATCCTGAATTTGATCGTCTGGAATTGAATTATATTCGATCCCCATTTGTTTTGCAACCTTAACGACATTCCTTATCAGTAACTTCTGCACAGATGGATCGCAAAGAAGAAAAATTCTGTAGTTTACGTCGAGAGAAGTTGCTAATAAATAGATGCTGTCAAATTCGGGATGATTCTCGTTAGTGATGAAATCATGTCTTCTATTTAAATCGTCGAGCATTGCCGTTGACACCACATTCAATCCAGTGACTCTAGCACTTTCTTCAAGATGAAGTTTTAAATTTTCGAGGCTTGGAACAACTGATGAAAATGTAACATACTTGTTACCGCTCACCAGTTGCGTGAGTGATGCGAATGGTTCGAGGAGATCAACGATGTTCTTCAGTAAAGCCAAGTCAGTATAGGAAAGTGAATCCCATTCCAGTTCTTCAGATACATCGTTAATGGGTTTTCGCAGATTGTACATGTCATTCATCACGAGATAATTTGATGACCAACGGGTACTCACGTCACTCAGCAGTTTTTCACCAGAAAGTTTAATAAGAAGTGGCGTTGCAATTGAAGATGTGTTAAATTTTGATGCAAGTTTTCTTGCTTTTGCTATGACTTTAACAAAAGCTGGAGTGTTACGTCTTGACGCTGCGATTTCATCGGCAGAATTTGAATTTGAGTTTCTAGTGGCAATGAATTTGAACTTATCAAAAATTGACATCACTAACTGTAGACGGTGGGATAGGCATGAGAGCCTCTTTAGCTTGAATTCTTCTTCACTTTCATTAGGACGTCTGACGCAAGATTGAATCTGAATAAGAGCCTCATTGATTTGAGCTTCCAAAGTACTGAACTCGAATTCTTCGTTCTCCAGTTCTATGGTTGATTCTTCGGTTTCACAGTTGACATCTGGATCAGTCAATAATGGAATTTATTGGTCTCCTTCTTGACATAAGTCAGTTTCAGAAGGATTAACTTGGACGGCATTATCATCTTCAATATCAGAAAATAAGTTTTCGTCATCTGAGGTTTCTTTTTCTGTATTCGACGCCACCACATTTTCGATTACTTCATCGATGTGATATGCACGAACCTCCTTAAATGCCTTGATCATATTGCTTCCATTGTCTGTGATGATAATAGGAACTTGAATATCCCATTCTTTGAACAGGCGGGTTGTCAATTTGGCTACTTCAGTTCCAGTATGAGGAGGTGGAAAGTAGATTAAATCTAGAACTACTTTCTGTAATTTGTGTGTGGATGAGACAAAGTGAAGAGTGACTCCTATAAAGTTAGAAATAAAAAAACACGTTAATATGAAAGTAAATCATACATCTAATTCGGTTTAGTATTTTTCATAAATCTAATCTTACCTAAATAAGATGATGACAACCCCTTTTTGGACCATATGTCAGCAGTTGCCATTGGCTTCGAAAGAGCTGATTTGATTTCTTGTTTGATTAACATTTTTCCCTTGGAGGCCAGGGTCATGATATCTTAGGTTAGTCTTTTTCGGGTAGACAGTGTGTGACGATCATCCAGAACAGAAACATAACTTTGAAAATCTTGATTCTGACAAAGTGAAGTTGCAAATGAAGTGGTTGCAACGAAGAAGGCTAATTTCTTGCGAAGAATTTTTTGCTTTTTACAATTCTTGCTGTAAGTAATCTTCCTAGAGATCACCTGAAATCAGTTCAAGTATGTAAAACTATAAGTAAAAAACTAAAAATCCAAAGAAATGAAATTGAGATTTCAGATTTCATACCTGATGCAGAATTGGTTGTGATTTTTCTTTCCGTGTCAAAGTTGATGTGTTCTGCTTTTTGCTTGCTGATGCCTCCTTGTAATCAGATAGTTCTTCCAGATATTTATCATATTCAGATTTGATATGGATAGGGATTTTCAGATGATTACTCAGATTTGTTGAGTTTTTTCCATTTATTTCGGCTCTGCATTTCTTGCACACACTTTTATTTGTTTCTTTCTTATAGGTGAAATAATTATGAATTGGGCTGCGTTTATGTAAACTGGCAGGAATAAATGCTTCTAACTCTGAATCACTTGAATCCATTTTATTGCTCTTGTAGCAATAATTTCTGATCTATCCTCTTTAAATTTTTTGAAAAAAAAGCAGACTAAACGTGGTTTACGGTTTTGATAGCTGTATATTGCAGTAAGGCACAAATGCCCATTTATTTAGTGGTCAACCTACAGGAATTTTAAACAAGCGAGCTATTTTCAATAACGTAAAAATTAACGTAAAGAAAAAAGATTACGTTGACGTTATGCGTTAAGTTAACGCACTCAAAAAAAGGTCCGTTAACGTAAGTTTTACGTTACACGTTAAGTTAAACGTAACATCACTAGTTTACAGTACAAGTTTGTTGATGACTGCACAAACTTTTCAACAGCAAGAAATTGAAAACGATTTTATAATGTTCCTATCACCATATCTAAGGAATTGTTTTTGACATTATGTTGCAGCAAGGGTAAAAAAAATATATATATAGTTAGTGATGCTGTGAAAAACCGAAAACGATATTGGATTTTGAGAAGACAAAATGATAAATTTACTGAAAAAACAGTGTATTTGACTATCACGCATGGATTTCATTCTCTTATTATTCAAAAAAATAAGAAAATTGTTTTTTTGCCTGGTTTCAATGAAATATCCAAATCAATATACTTGAGAGACATATTTTGACAACAAACCTGTAAAATACAGGAAAATAATACATACTGTCTGTAAAAAATAGCATTATGAACACTTATACTAAAACATAGTTGTACACCCGTCTCCATAAATATGTGACCTACCGTATGGCGGGAAATCTGTTAATACTGCTGCAACTAGTCTTAACGCTTAAGATCATTGCAGCGGCATGTCAAAATTCTTTTTTAGTATTCCTTGTCTTGTATAATGGGGTGGGAGAGAAAAAAGGCGTTGCATAGCTGGCATCTTGATAGCTGTTGTAATTTTGTTGATTAAAAACTTGTGTTCAATTGCAAATATTGATCTTCTAGATTCAGGAGATGTTTTTTTTTGTTTGGGGGGGGTTTCCTTATTTATTCATTAAGTTGTTTGCAACAATGTTTTGATTTATAGAGATAGAGATGAAAAAGAAAAAGTTTGTTGTTTCCGCAGAAAGTAAAATCAGAGTGTATATTCTTGTCTGTTTTATCAAATTTCATAGAAATAAAGTTACATGGAACTATATTTGGGTGACGAATTTCCGAAAATAAAAAACAAAAAAAAGTCAAAAGAAATTTCACGATTTTCAGTCAATAATTCTGAATTAAATCAATTAACTTACCTTATGTTGCAATAACCGTATATTCTTGAGAAGGTAAAAATAAGATAAACTTGTATCTTTTTGCCTATCTTATCTGCGATTTAAAAAAATAGATTTGTCTTACCTTTATCTTATCTTTTGCAATTTTGTACAAAAATATCAGATAAGTTTAAAGATAAATGTCTAGATAAAACTGGATGCACCGTCAAAGCTTTGTCAGTAGTCACCAAAAATTAGTCTGCAGAGTTTTTGTTTTTTTCCAACTCATGAAAGAATACGAAACACACTGCTGAAAAACTAAAAAAAACTTATCTTTATCTTATCTGAAATTTATCTTATCTTTATTTTTAATTGTTTTTATTTGGTCAAATATTATCTTTATCTATCTTTGCAATAGCGAAAGAAGCGTTTTCTGATCACATAACTAATAAAAAATATGTTACAATAATTGCAAATTGCAATTTGGAGGTCACGAGGCTCTTCGTCTCCTAAGACACATTTGGTGGCTTTCATATAATATCCGGTTTCTTCGTAAATCTACTTTCACACTACTGGTCAGTGTTAACGATTAGAAGTATACTAAACTCTTTCAAAATTATAAAAATAAGTTCTTGGTCGAAAACAGATTAGTAAACATTCACTGAAGTATGAAAAACATAAATTAGCTCCAGGATGTCTTTGCCCAATGTGATATGTATATAGAACGCACGAAAATATTATTTTATGTATACAAAATTTTCCAACTGCAATAATTTGAATGTGTTTCAGTCTATTTGAAGGATGTCCGTTAATTGTACCCTCTGGGGCTTGCACACAATTATCTTTGGTAATTAAATCAAGCAGCTGTTTCTTTTCAACTGGTTGGAAAAAAACGCATTATAAACTGGCGGTTTGATTACAGTGCTAATCACGTGTACATATTGCAATGTTCACAAGTAATGCATGATTTTATGAAGGAATAGAATGGTTGAAGCTATCCACAACGTTTTTCAACTATCTTAAAATGTGACGCGCAGATAAAGGGCCAAAACAGAAACTGAGTTATCCATCACGCCAGCCAACTCATCCGTCGATCATTGACCCATCGACCGCATTTTAGGTAACTGAGGATATCTTTTCAGCCGTTCACATTAGTGAAGAAAGGAAAAAATTGCAGGATCGGTTCAATGAACAAAAGAAGGCAATTGGATCAAGACAAAAAACGGATGTAGGTATTCTGACGATATGTAGACCACATTTCGTGTGCTCACGTTTCTCACCTCTAGACGTTTTTTCAATGAAATCATAAGAAATATTTTCCTTGCGTTCGTACTTAATAAACACATCAAATGAAATACCATCATTCTGTACACGGAGGCTCTCTCAATGTAAATTGGATAAAACAAATTTTGATATTGAACGCCATTAAAGGTATTTTTATGTAAGGGTGTGAAAGCGATCGATCGTGAGCCCGTTGAGCGAGTGATCGTGGGCCAAAGAGAATATCATAGTGAAAACAATAGTGTAATTGACTTCAGCCTACTTATGGAACCTAACGGTTTGCAAAATGTTATGTTTGCAAAGTAAAAACTGCTGATGTAGATATCGTCAACCCATTTGAAACTCTTCCTTGGGTGCCCTTTGCGTGACTGTTATGGGTAAACTTCTAGCTCATGTACCTGCATTTTGAATTTGTAGTAGGCTATGCAGTGCGACAATCGATTCACGACGAAAGCTGTCAAAATGGGAACAGATATGATTAAAGCAGGCAGTGGGGATCATTATACTGTCCTATCCAGTGGTATTATACACGAGAACTTAAAATGGAAGTCCAAAATTAAAATAATAACCTACTGGGCGGAAAATGACGAAACATACCAATATATTAAAAAGAGAGTTGCGACGGGTGATCTAAAACGCATATTTTTCTGAGTGAGTCTTATAATTCAAATTCTCTTGAAATTTTAATATTTTTGCTCGTTTCCGATAAGAAATCACAAAAGAATAGTTTTAATTTAAATTTCCCCATCCCAACTTTTTTTTCTATATTTTAATAGTGTATTGCATTTTAAGGTTTTCAGTTCCTTAATAAAGCCGTTATAAAAGCCGTAGTAAAACTTTATTTCATCTCGGCACGAGATTCTTGTCAGACACTCTCTTGACTGGTCTGCTAGAAATAGTTTTCTACGCTGGCAAGATTCTCAAACTATTTCTGCATCAAACCAAAACGTAAGAATATTATTGCAAAAAAATTCACCTCTTTTTTTCACTGTTCAACTTATTTAGCTCAAGTAGCCACAACTTACGGTCCCATTACATTCCCATTACATGGATGTTGTCCCCTAGAAACCTTTTACAGGCATTACAAACGTTATGTAAAAAGAGTTCAAAGCCACTCCCTACAGTAAAGAAACGTTCAAGTGAGATTCAAATAACAAAACATCGAGAGAAGAACAAACATCTTGAACAAATAATTCTTCTCTTTTTAAAAGAGCATCGTAATGAACCGTTAGTGCCATCTTAATTTGAAAAGCAAAATCGTGGAGTAAAATTTGGTATCACCCTGAGAATAACTTTCTAATGAAAAAGTTGTCTATCTTCGAGTGAGCAATCTTTTTGATCTAACCTGATCTATCAATCTACACGACCCACTCACGATTTGCAACGGTTCTAACAAGTCTGATCTACAGTCTACTGTAACAATCTCGAGCATAGACAAATATTTGTGTTAACAATGTTTTCTGGGGACTTGAGAGCTAACAACAGATAAAAAATTCATCCAGAGCTATATCGATCGATGGCCTTCAGACAGAAGAGCTGTCATTCGCCTCTTTTTCAGGGAAAACAAAAAAGATACCGATTCTCGCAAGTAAATAGCTGTTAAAAAACTATAGAGTCTGTTGGAAAGCTCGGCATTCACTACAAAACACCGACAAAAATATCAAGACATGATACAGTAATACAGCGCCATTCATAAAAATCCGAAAAAAGGACGCCTAATATTTAGCAGTGGTACTAAATTATGTAACCAGACAATTAGGTTAGGAGTTGTTTTCTAGAGACTAACAAAAATTTAATTATCAAGGAAACAAGACAAACATTATTTTATTTAACTCTTAGTACTTAACTCAATAGTATGACCTTTTTCTGAGGAGAAGTTGGATTGAGCTCATGAGTTGAACTTAGAGTTCAACTTCTGCTCAACCTAAGAAAAAAAAAGGGAATTGTCGTAGCTATGGCAACTAACAAATATAAGTTTTTAAACGTCAATTTCTTTATTATTTTTAACTAAAAGCTTATTAGATAGAAGATTTCGGTTGCTTTTTCTAGAAAGATAACATTGATTGATGGAATGTGTGCTGAAAGACATATTGCAATGACCGAATCTTCCCATTGTAGAAAAGCCTATTTCCTATACGCCTATTGGATATCTGAAAATGTGATTTCCATCCAGGTTAAAAATGGACATAATATACATTCTAAATTATGTCCATATTCGTAAATTAAAATACGCAATTATGAGGGACGACAACTTGGCTTGGGTGGAATTTTTTCATTTATCTGGCTGAACTACTGAGAAACTGGTTTTCTGGTACCACAAAGTAAGTTTTTAAAATTCCTAGAATTATTTTTGAAAAGAAAGCAGCTCAATGAATTGAAAGGACTATTGAAAAAAAATAAAGTCATCGGAAACTTTATAGATTATAAACCTTATGCACCAGATCATAACGGCCATAAATAGAGTAAACAATGCTGATAAAATATATAAGACAACGATGAGCAACATCAATATGAGAGTCTGTCTAACTTAAAGAGACAAAAATTTTAGTAGCTACATGAAGGGAAAAAGTGCTTGTACAGAGGGTTTAGAAAAATATCTTTAAAGACAATTATTCCAGAATACAGTAACAATGTTCTGAATTTCAAAGCCTTCCAATGTTTGAAATCACTTATATCGTGTCTCCTTTAATAAAACTCAAAAGAAAAAAACGACTACAAACATATATATTCAACACTTAATTTCTGCTATTTCGTCAGAATATAGTTTATGTGCTAAATAAAGACATTTTTTCCGGTCATCCCAAATTCGTATTGAACTTTTCACAACTCCAAAACAAATGAGGTGCATATAGTCTAACGGGAACAATTTTACCATATCGATATTCAGTGGTAATAAAGGTAATTTTCCATTATTTTGCTTTTCGTCCCGTTTTTGGTGGAAGTTTCTGTCTATTTGTAGTCAGAATGGTAGTAGGAATGGCGTATAACAAATGTCGCCTAATTCAACCAAAAGCGCGAAGCCACACCTCCAATCTGTTTTTTACGCAAAATCTTCCGGAATCCTTTCCCCATTTATATAAGGGAATCTCATCCTCATTTCAGATTTATTGATTTGATTGTAGAGAAGCTACACATGACTTTACACACCATACTTTTGATCAGGTCAAATGATTAAAATAGTAATAAAAAGGTCCACTCTTCTGAGGTTCTGGAATAAATCTTGCATCCCTCAGAACATCGTGGTCAAGTAAGCAAAGTAATGAAAGAAGCACGTCCAAGACCGTGTTTAGCAAATTGAAGTAAATCGGTATAGCCGAAAATTTTAAAGGAAAGGGCAAAATTTGGTAGTATTATCTGCAAAAAATTTTACCTAAAAAATATTTTTCTTCGTTCACAGTTTACTTAGTTTGTTCTTTTCCTTTATCTAATTTTTTTAATATTTTGATAAAAAAAATTCACCTAATTTTATTAATTTTATTTTACTGTCTGCCTGTTAAAAGGCAAAAAGATCATTAAAAATTTGTCATGAATAATTGAATCAACCATATTAGTTTTTTAAAAGGTTAAATTTAGCTTGTGCACCAAAAAACGAAATATTTCTTCCGATTCTGATGAAAAAAGTTAAAAAAAAGTGTCAATTCTTTTGATGGATTGATTGAAGGACGATGACAACAAAAATAGTAAATATCTTGTTGCTTGATGAATGAGAAATAAAAAAAATTTCAAATGGACAAAGCAGTCTTCGGAATAAAATTCCGAAGTTGCAAATATTGAACAAATAGAATGGTCTTTAGTTCACGAAAAATCATCAAAACTGCCGGAAATATGTCATCAAGACGACACAGATATTCAGACACGCACTTGAAAAACCTCCAAAGCCCTTTAATAAATGAATTAAATTGTCTATTTGAATTTCATAACAAGATATCTGTTCCCACTTGTAGATCAGCACAAAAGCTAAGCTGGTTGGCTACAGTAACTTATAAAACGGTATTAAGGGGGAAAGCAGAAGCAAACCATTTTCCTCGGTTATTTTGTTGAAAAATGGAACCTTCCACGAAGAAATGAACCTTTTGCCGGCGAATAGTGCTAAGGAAGACCTTGATAACGTCAACTTGAAGATCAGAAAAGATCTGGTATTCAAAGAAGCTTTCGTAAGAATCAAACTTATTTTTCAACAACGTACTCATTTTATGAAATCATTCAGTATTTATTGATTATTTTTTTTAGAAGGCAATTTTTTTTGTTGGTGGTGAAAACAGAGAAAAAATACCTTTTATTAACAAAAGAATTCGGGCATACCTATACGATGGATGGAAATGGTTTCATAATACGGGCTCCTGAGGACCGAATATTTCACACCAACATTATAGGTACGTAAACCTTTTTCTTGTCCTTTCCACATTTTTTCTTCTTAAATCCATCCCATTAAATGCTTTTTAAGCCCGTCTTTAACCGCCAAACCAAAGAAGAAATTGGTCGGCTAATCGAAATCAGTTCACCAAATACAAAAAAGGATTCTTCCGAATCTCGTTAAAAACCAGTTATTTAGATTATGGATTTTTCTGTTTTAATGTTTCAATTTCGCAACATGTAATTATATAATTTCATTTTTTTATTTTGTTCATCTGATACTCAGAGTCTTTGTTTATGTTAATTAGTTCTTCCATTTAATATTTATTCCTCAATGAATCTGAACGATTATTAGTAAATGAATTGAAAATTAATTTTTTGTATCGACTACAAAGTATGTAAATCTTTCAACGATAACTTAAATGGAGATATCAAGGTATTTGCAATGGGTGGTTCGTTACATAGCTTCTATATGTTAGATGGGTAATAAAAGGTAGCTATATAATAAGGGGTAACATAGCAAACCAATTTCAATAGAATATAATAGAAATTCCTAAATCTCTGTAGAGTAATGTATGTATGTATGTATGTATGTATTCAATTTATATATCGCACTATCGCTGGGAACTTAATCCCGATCTAATGACGCTGTTTCGTTTCCAATTTGGAAGATGTGTTGAAACACATCAACGTATGTTTAACGTCATATCCTTGAAAGTGTGTGTGTTATGCGTGCTGCCTTTCTCCACGGCGCGACTGCTACAGGTTTTTGACGGGTTCAGCTAGGTTTCGAAACCACAGCCTCATTGCCTTTTTCCAAAGCGTTGACGCTCTAATCCACTACACCACCACATCCCATGCATGAATGTATAGCATTCTTGCAATACATATAATTTCACGCACAAAAAACCACCAGCCGAGTGCTAAAGCCAATATGCTATGTTATACATATTAAAAAATTTTCAGTATAAAATCTAACAATCACGTAGACACTTAGAACTTTTAATTTTTCACCGAGCCCAAGAAAGATATGTATAGCATGGGATAGTTGATGTAGCACTCGGATGGTGTTTCTATGTGTGAGAAGGTTCCGAGTTCGGTTCCGGTATCGGGCAAAACAATTTAGCAAAATAGAGTCTCAGGTATCGCCAAAAAAGGGGGGGGGGGGTAATCCCTCAATGGACATGGGGTGGGCTCAGGGGTGGGCTAAGGGGTGGTCAAGAACGTTACGAAAGCCCGGTAAACCAAGAACTTTAAAGTCGATTTACTCAGGGATGCGTTCATTTGCACAAACTTTCCCTTATACCATTCGAATTGGCTCAACGAGCTCTATCGAATGACGTTAAGTTTGATTAGGATGTTGTTGATTTGATTGGAGATTCCGTGCCAACTTAGGCCATTGCCCAATAGCATAGCTATGGCAGATAGGTGAATAAGGTGAGACGGCGAATTAGTGTGAATCCACCTATTTACAGTCTCAGTCAAATAATGCGTAGAAAAATTTTGGCTACATCTGTTTGTTACGCTGTTTGATCCGCGGTGTAAGAAAACAACTATTCAAAACAATAGCATTACAATTACGGTACTTTTCTTTTTCCGTAAGGTCATCTACAGCAAACTATAACACGTCAACTAGAACAACTTTTTTGCTAAATTTTGTTCATCAAAAAAGCATACTACGGATATAATGTCCCTGCATTAATTTTTACTGATACAATCAAATCTTTGGGTTTGTCTAAAAAAGCTCTTTCGTTTTTAGCGATAATAAGAGATCACATGATTTTTAGTGGTGGCACTCATTTTCTCATCTACACCTACCAGGAAAAAAACATTTTGGACTTCCATCTTTTGGGAACATATTTTTTTTGTCTCATAAGACAACACTAAAGAAAAGATCGCCAAGAAAAAAATGAAAAATGGGACATCCTAGTGTTGCTACATAACAACGCTTCCAACTTATTTCAACAGGAAGACGACACGGTGCAGATTGGCACTCACTGGTTCATCTGGCACGGCATCTTCTTTGCCTTCTCCTTGTCAGACTACTTCCTCTACCGCCCTTTTACGTGACAAGACATTTTATAAACACCCGCTAACCCTTAATGCAAACCGGATGCTCCATTTGATGATATGCGTATCATATGTGTGGCCATAACTCTTGGCTTCACTGTTTTGTCCGTCGTGTGACATGCCATTTTTGTGTGAATTCTCCTATTTGCTGTCTCTAATCACAGGAATGATAATAAGTAGAAAATGTTTGGCAACACTCTTTGCTATGCTGTTTTGTCCGTTGTGTGAGATGGCATATTGGTGTGAAATTCACCTATTTGCAGTCACCAATCACATGGATAGTAGCTTCTCAAAAACTGTTTACAGTGGTAAGTTATCCGTGACCTTTCTGCAATGGTTGTACAGTCATTGAGTGATTGTATTTTAGGACTGTTTTCCTTTCACATTCATGGTATATTGACGAAATTAGCGAAAGTTGATGTTGAACGTTTTGTCAAATTCCTTACTTTACATATCCCATTACTTACTTTACATATCCCATTGAAGATTTAGCAATCGGATCAGAAGCATCCGTGTATGGTGTTGTAAGACCTAGTTTAAAATCACTTATTGACGCAAAGGTATTTTTCGAATATGGAATCTTATCGAATTTTGAAATGGAATGTATAATCCAATTATATAAGATGGTAGGTACTGCCAAAGCCTTCTGAAATAGCTGCAAGTATGTCTCTATCATCTTCAACTTTACTTCCTGGCACTCGTATGAAGCCACAACTCTTTGCGTTATCTCGTTTTTATTTATTCTTGACGTTATGTCATTTTTCGTTCCATTTTCTAGTTTAAAGCCTTTAGCGTTTTGGACTTAATGGAGTCTTCCACAAAATAATGCTAATGCAAACCGGATGCTCCGCTAGGATTATATGCGTAGAATTTGTGTGGCCGCAACTGTTTGTTGCGCTGTTTCGTCCGTTGTGTGAGAATGGGATATTGGCGTGAATTCACCTATTTGCAGTCTCTAATCACATGGAGGATATTGCGTGGCATATATTTGGCCCCACGATTTGCTACACTGTTTGACCGGTAGTGTGGTACCAGCGTAGCAAGAACATTCTATTTCTCAATCACACTGGTGTCTGCGTTAGCATTAAATGTTGTCCCCTTACATATGACCAATTGGTATGAAATTTTCATTAAGTGTAAAGTCTCCACGATATTCAAAGATCCCTTTTCTTTGATATATTTTGCTTTCAAAATTGCACGATTTGTAACAATATCGAGTGATTTGGAATTTTTTACAAGGAAGATAACAAATTGCATTTGTGCGAGAAATATGAATGTGAGCAACGGAATGTGTTCTTTGATTTGTGTGATTTTTTGTATATGAATAAAAATCATGAAAAAACTGAATTAAAGATAGGAATGAGATTTTGATATCAATTTATTTTTCTTGGTTAGCAGAAAAAGAAATGTAGTAGAAAAAGAAGAATGGCCTCTTCGTATGAAATTTTACTGACACAATCAATTATTTTTTATGTCTTCAAAAACTTTTGACGGGAACACAAAAATGCAACGCAAACATTTTCATAGTGGCAATTTACGTTTGATTTGTTCAACCAACGTATGGAGATCTGTGTTAGGATACCTTTCAAGCATTGGCTGTCTTCCTCTGCTCTTTCTTGTTCTTCACTGGAATCGATGAAAAGAAGAACAGCAAAAAATAAACTTGATCCCAATTAAAACCAGCAAAAGAAAAAGCTTGGAAGATTTTTACAAAAATTTGAACTTTAAGAGGATCAAACTTGCTAAGGGTGGTCGTCTTTCTTGAGCTTAGCTGTGAAGACTGGCAAAAGAATTTACTTCCATGGCGTATGGGTGGCAACCAACATCTATCATCACCTGAATCCCTCCATAACTTTATAGCTAATATTTGGAGAGCAGAACTCACAAGCGTTTCGCATAAAATGTGTGTTTTCAAAAAGTCAAAGAAAAAAAATCTGGACTCATCAGGATAGAGATTGTTGCAGAACGCTACACAAATTCTTTCTTTAGAAGTAGGTACAGCGACCTAAAATCTAGTCGCCAAATGACCCCGTACATAGCGGTGGAGCGGAAAAACACGATTAAGGACCATAGGAAAAAGGGATAAAAAAACAGCAAGAACGATGACTGTTGAGATCAATATACAATTAAATGTGCTTAACACTACTAAGAGGCAGAAAAAAGAAAGGTACAGGAATTTTTTCACAAAATAGAAAATGGATTAAGGAACAATTCTAGTGAAAAAATGTTTAATAAAAAATCTATCGATAGAAAAAGAATCCAGAGTTCTGGATTTATTTAAGGAGAGTATCTCAATTAGCAATAAATTCAGCTAAGTTATATCTTATTCCGATTTCTCATCATGTTTTCAGAAAATTATTCACTTTTTTAGTAATTTAGTTTTGTTGCATGATAAATGGATTTCTTTGAAAGACAACAAAACTTAAAAAATTATTGGATGAAATTGCCAGCTCCATGGATAAAGAAGGGTTTTTAGTGCGTAGTGAAGAAAAATAGATTGACTTAAAGTGAAAAATCTGAATAAAGACTATTGTTGTTTCATATCTAAATATCCCAAACTGGTAGCAGTTTTGACACGAAGAAGAAACCATAGTTTTTTTACCAGATTGAGAAAATCCCAGGTATTTATTTATTAACGTTAAAAGTATTCATGTGTAAATTTATTGGTAATATTAGAGCTTAATATGTGGACAAAACTATGCTACATTAAAAAAATACAGATTCATGGAAAAATATTAAATTTTTAAAAATTTCTAAAACCACCAATACATTTAAACACTACAATCTTACGGGAAAGCTCGATAACTAAGAAATATAACGTGATGATGTTATTTGGCGCAATTTTAACACTACATTGTTACACTATATTACTACACTACATTATCACGTACGTTTTTTAGTTACTTCCCCACCCAAAACCCCATGTTTCAATAGAGCTGCCCCGCAAGATTGTAGTGTTTAAATGTATTGTTGTATTATGGTAGTCTAGTGTCGTACTGTAGTGAAGTGATGTTGAGTTGTAAATCAACTCCCCTAAACCAGACTTTAACTGAAACACATTCAAAATGTTGGTTTGTTCTCAAGGGGACCCAAGTTCAACATCTTATACGGGATGAAACTGAAATTGCTGTTGTGTAAGCTTGATTTTCTTAGAATACTTGTTAAACTTAATAATCAGAGGTGTGCGTTGACAATTTCAAGGTGGTTCAAAGATCAACAGTCTTCTTTCTAGTTTCCTGTTCTAGATACGTCAAGTTCCAGAAAGTGGGCTTTAAAAGCTGCAACTCTTCTGTCATGTTCTGGTACGTAGTATATTGTTTTGGTTAATTTTAGAATGTCTTAGATTTTATTGAATACTTTTGCATATTTTTAGATGAGAAACGAGATATCATACAGAGAAGAAATGATATGGCTGCACAGAAATCAATCTTGAATGCTCAACAGTTAGGAGAAGCAATGACATTGTCTGAAGATAAAATGTTTGATAATGAAGATGACCAGCAGTGAAGATGAAAATAGAAATATAGGCCTACTGACTCGAATAATGCAATCCCGAAAGAGTCACCACTGCCATCACCGAATTCATTCACAACTTGTTCGCGACCAAACATATTGACTGCAATTAACAATAAGTCCGTAACGCCCAGCCGTTTTGATTCAAGTCCACCAGGAGGTAACGATGTGTTACTTAAAAACAACGCCGTCTTTTCCCAGTTATCACATATTTCTTCCTCGCCACCTTTACTCCATGACATTCAAGAATCAACAATGAACGTCACCAGTACGGAACTCCAGTTACTGGGAAACGGACGATTGGCCAAGAATGTTTCTTAATTATGCTTTTTTTTCTGTAACTTGACTTAATGGAATTTTTTGTGGCTTGAACAGGAAAATGAACTATTTAGGTCGAAAGTTGCAAAGCTTGAAGAAACCATAGCTTCTAAGGAAGATCAACTTAAAACGCAGGGAGGAGAAATGCAGAGAATGGATAAGGAACTGGCTGAGCGAAATCTAATATGCTAGATAATCCCTCTGTTCTTTCCCATAGTAAGCAAACTCAAAGCAGCTTGATATTTACTAAATCCCAAGACTTTTTTATTTTCATTTCAGGTGTCTTTTAGCCTTGAAGGAAGGTTTTCAGTTGCTGCAATCAATAACTTCTTTGGCTGGTGAACAATAATCTCCTCTTCAAGTCAGGACCAGGAATGCAGCTTTGACAGCTAGTGGTGTACAGAAAGTATTTAAAATTTTTAAATGTTCTCTTGTCTTTAAATAATCATTGTTTTGGTTTTACTACATTAGGTAAAACTTGGCCGAACGTGTGCTACTCTCATTAATCCAATGCCCTGAAAAACCTTGTCAGTTACGAGAATGGAGGCAAGAAAACAACGGAAATAAATGCGTTGATAAATATTATCACGGAGGACCTTTGGGACAGAAAATTCATGTCCCAGCATTATTTTAGTGGTATAAAGCGAAAAATGAAAAGTCTGACACACCTGCAGTACCAAACTCTCGACCGAAAATTCGGCGTTCAAGAAAAGACCATTGATTGTTACATCAGCTACTGCCATGGTTTTGCGAAATCGCAATAATTTGTGTTACATCTGGCAACTACGCCTACCCCTTTCCTGCCTGTCATTCCCTTGCGGCCTTGAGACAGCTTAGCGGTCAACCAGCAGAACCAGACCAACACTCTTCCGTCAGCCAACAATTAAGAAATGCAAATCCCTTGGCCGACGAATTGCTCGCACGGCAACGGCACATCAACAACATCAGCAACCTCAACAACAACAACGACAATCAAGACACACCTGCAATCAACAACATCAGCAACCTCAACAACAACATCGACAATCAAGAAACACCTGACGATTGGATTGACCAATACAGCGCCGGCCTGCTACCTCCCATCTCCAACAAACTTTCTGCTCGTTCTGCTGTCTCGGTGGAACTCGCATCTTACCATGGAAAAGCTTTGGAGTGGTTCAAATGGATCGACCTCTTTCGTGCTCTGGTTCACGACACGCCAAATCGCCCGGGGAGAAATTGGCCCTCTTGAAGCGATACCTGAAAGACGAATGCCTCGACGTCGTGTACGGTTTAGGTAGCGGCAAGACGGCCTATATTCAAGCGTTGGTGCGCCTAAAGGAGACTTATGGACGACGCGACGTCATGAGAGCCGCACATCTTCAAGCTCTCGACCGACTGGAGCTGAAAGGAGAAGCTGGAGCGTTTAAAAGATTCGCCGAAAAGGTTCGCTCCCACCTGTTCGATCTCAACCGGATTGAAAAGACGTCCACAGCCGACGTGATCGAGAAGATCTGTCTGAAACTTAACCTTCAAGACCGACTCGTGTGGAACGAAGAGCGTCACGGCCGCCTGGAGTGGAGGAGCCTGAACGATTTTGGGACCTGGCTCTGTTCGAGAGCGTCAGCATACCAAAATGCGTACAGTATTGCAGCCAGTCAAGCAACCTCATCGGCTCCCGTGAATAAAAGTTTCACCCCGCGTCGAACAAGGACTCATCAAGCGTCTACAAAGACAAACGAAGGTGGTTCCAGCACGCAATCTAGCAAACCCTTTTGCTTTAAATGCGAGAAGAGTCATCGGCTAGCAGACTGCGAGGACTTCAAGGCGCTTCCCATTGGTAAGAAGATACATAACTGTATGAGAAGACGACTCTGCTTTAGCTATTTTAGTTGCAAACATTCTCTTCGTTAATGTCCGACTGGCCGGCCATGCAAACACGCCGACTGTTGTTTCACCCATCACCCGTTGCTGCACGACGCGGAGAAACCGCCCATCCATCTACAGCTCGAGCGGAGAGGAATCATCGAGTAGCGCTTGGGATGCTGCGATTGCAGGTTCAAGGAAACGATGGAAGTTGGTGTTTTGCCAACATCTTCGCCGACGAGGGAAGTGACACTACTCTAGAGCGTAGCGCATTCGCCACGGCGCTTAAGGTTCGACGCTCTCCGCAAGTGCTGACCGTTGATGGCGCTGGAGGCGTGGTGACCAGTTATCCATCCGAGTTGATCCACTTCCAGGTACGCGCCGAATCCGACGAAATCGTCACTCTCGAAGGGTCTACTATGCAGAAGGTTGCCAGCCCAGCTCCGACGACCGACTGGAGCAAAGAGAAGATGCGGTGGCCACATCTACGAGATCTGCCGGTAGGAGTGGTCGGAGGCAAAATTGACGTCCTCATCGGGACGGACCATCTTCATCTACTTGCTGCCCGTGAATCGAGAGAAGGTGAAGATTACGTCTTACGTCTTACGAACTCGTCTCGGATGGATTATTCGAGGCGTTACAAACAGAGATGCCCATGCTCTGGCCGTCCGTAGTTTTATCATTTCCGGCTGGACACAATTGGATCAGTTAACTTCCGAGATGCGTCGCTTTTGCGATACGGAGGCATTCAGAACGGAATACAAACAAGGCTGTCTATCTCCCGACAACCAGAGAGCGATGGCGCTCGTGAAGGAGAAGACCAGAAAATTAGCTGTACGTTACGAGGTCCCTATCGGAAGGAAGGAGGGAAGGAGGAAGGAGGGAAGGAGAGCCGGACCTTCCGAACAATTGAGCCATGGCCGCCAATCGTTATCAGAGCCTGCTGCGGAGATTTCAACATCAACCGGAACTCGAGCGGGATTATGAAGCCGCAATGCAGAAAACCTTGGACCAAGGCTATGCGTCTCGTGTGGAAGATCCAGCCGATGCAAAGTACTTTCTTGCTTACCACGGCGTCTACAAAGGGCCGAAACTGAGAGTTGTGTTTGATGCTGCCCCCCCCCCCCCCAATTCAGAGGGAAAGCCCTCAACGATGCCATCATAGGAGGTCCGGCGTTACAGCCAGCGCTCGCAGCCGTTATCACCCGATTCCGGCAAGAAGAATGTGCCTGGGCCTCAGACATTGAGGCGATGTTCAGTTGCTTTCGTCTAGCTGCGGAGGATGCAAAATTCTTCTGTTTCTTATGGAGAGAAAAATCATCAGGCGAAATGGTGACATACAAGATGGATAGGTTGCCTTTCGGAGCGAATTGCTCTCCATTCGTCGCCATTCATACGATCCAGTAGATCGCAGAAGACGCGGGATTAGCAGAGAATGTAGCTGTCGCCGGCCGGGAGCGAATGTACGTGGACGATTATCTGAGCTCCGTACCAACCATCCCGAGAGCAGTACAGGAAGCATCCGCCGTAAGAAATATGCTGGCGGAGGCGGATTTGAATCTCCAACGTTGGGTGTCCAACTCACAAGATTTCCTGCAGCAGATGGCCGCCAGCTTCGGGCCGAGTTCAACAATATCCATCCGTTGGGGAGCAGCACGGAGGAAAAGGTCCTAGGCGTCTTCTGGGATACCGATTCAGACACTCTAGGTTTCAAGGTTGCCGAAATGCCCGACGTCAAGTTCACCAGGATGGAGTTGGCCAGCAAAGTTGCTGGCGTATTCGACTCTTTAGGCACTGCGTCGCCGATCATCATCAAGGCAAAAATCCGTCTCAGAGCGCTGGGACAGGGTGGACTTCAATGGACGGACGTGGTTGGCGAAGAAGACGCCAGTTGGTGGTTTCTTTGGTTCAAGGAGCTACAACGTCTCAATAAAGTCGCGATGCCCCACTGCCTGTTTCCAGATCGTGAAACTCTCGAGTCATCAGAACTTCACACTTTCTGTGTCGCGTCGGAAGAAGCGTATGTGGCCGTTATTTACATCCGAAATGTTTACTTCAGCGGCCAAGTGGTGATCTGGCAGGTGAAGGCGACCAACAAGCTCGCCCCTAAGAAGACCATATCAGTGCCCAAACTCGAGCTGAACGCAGCATTGTTAGCTGCCAGAGTTACTCAAGCCGTCCAGCAAGCGCTACCGGACCATATTCATCGTTGGCGATTTTGGACAGATTCTAGCACGGTGCGGAATTGGATCCGCGCCACAGCAGCTAACTATCAAGTCTTTGTCAGCGTAATCGTGTCGGGGAGATCCAAACAATAACTGACGAGGCTGAATTGAGATTTGTGCCTGGACGACTAAACTCTTCCGATGCCGCCACGCGATCTGCTTGAGATGGAGAAATTTTCCCAGCTATTTGGCTGGACGGGCCAGATTTCCTCCCACAACCCGAAGAAAAATGGCCAGTTGATCTCCCGTGGATGAAAGTAAAACGAAGAAATGCGGTCGGCTCGAGTGAATTTCGCGACTCAGGCCGAGAAACCAGATTGGTCGAAGATCCAGATCACCCCCCGTGATATTCCGCAGCTGTGTGAATTGGATGAAAGGTACCTGAGTTTCGTGCGACAGTGCCAAGAAGAGTCATTTTCAAAATAATCATCGACTCGGGAAGAAGAAGCCGCTTTATTCTACCTCATTTCTTCTTTCACTTGCGCCAATCTTAGGTGAAGACGATCTACTCCGTCTAGGCGGACGTTCCGGTCGTTCCTTATAATCAGCTACATCCGCCGTTTCTTCCGGGCCGTCATCCGCTCACGGAGAAAATTGTCATCGCGTTTCATGAGAACCTGAACCATGTCGGAACGAATTTCCTTTTAAGTTACATTCGTCAACACTTCTGGGTGACCAAAGGCCGAGACATGATAAAGAAAATTCGGCGTGATTGTGTGACATGTCGGCGCAACCGCGCGCAACCTGGTGAGCAGATGATGGCAGATCTGACGGAATCCCGCCTCGATTTTGGTTCCATTCCTTTTACTCGAGCTGCTGTAGATCTGTTCAGCCCAATAGAGATCGGATTATACCGGAACAAAACCGCCAAGCGCTGGGGTGTGTTGTACACCTGCCTCGTCACCCGTGCAGTTTTCTTGGAATTGGTGCCGTCCTTATCGTCTTCCGATTTTCTTCTGTCCCTCAGAAAATGTATCCCGTATCGGAGTCCTGAAGTTCTGCATTCTGAAAACGGGACCAATTTTGTTGGCGCAGGAAGAGAGCTGCGCGAAGCAGCTGACGCATTATATGAATCCGAGGAGCTGCCAAAATTCATGCAAGCCTCTCGCATCAAATGGACATTTCAATCTCCACGGACCCCACATTTCGGTGGAGCTCACGAGTCGTTAGTCAAGTCTACGAAGAGAGCGCTCTACAATGCCCTAGAACAGGAGAAAGGAGCGTCTCGTCATGCAACGGAAGATCTTTTACGCACTCTGCTCTACGAAGTAGCCGGTCTCTTGAACATCCGGCCATTGACCTACGCAAGCTCAGATCCTTCCGACTTCCGGCCATTGACGCACAATGATTTTCTGAATCGAGCTCCTACTGCTTATCCACCCGCCGGACTGTATGATGATGCTGAGCCACGAGACCACTATCGATATCTTCAGCGCTCCCTCAACCTCTTCTGGGATATCTGGAAGACCGTCTATCTGCAATCCTTGGCCGCGAGAAAGAAGTGGAAAATTCGTCGCCCAAATCTGGAAATCGGAGACGTCGTGTTGGAGATCAACAAAAGTTTCGGACGAGGTGTGTGGAGTCATCGGTCATGTCGTTCAAAAGTTTCCGGGTCTCGACGGCTTTGTGAGAGCTGTAGATGTTCAACTTCCGTCCGGAATATTTCGCCGCGGGATCACAGAACTTTGCTTGCTTGAAACTAGCTCGGCCGTTCCGGCCTCGGGGGAGGATGTTTCTGCGAAATCGCAATAATTTGTGTTACATCTTGCAACTACGCCTACCCATTCCCTTCAGTTAATGTCGCCTGCTATTTTGGCTCATGTCGTGACAATCAGTCTATTATTTATTTAGCTCTGTCTTGAGTCTCTTTGGTCGTGAAATACGATTTTATTGTGTGTGTTTCATCTTTCATCAAGGTACGCCCTTTGTACAATTGTTTCCGTTCATGAATCTAATTCCATATTTGTATCTATAGCCTGAACAGATTTCAGCCTGTGTTCTTTCCCTTTCTTTGAGGCTAATTGACGTGATAACGTCTATGTACAAGTGGTAAATATTCTTGAGCTTCATGTATTGCTACTTAAGTCTACATTTTCATATCTCTTTCCCAGGTCCCAGATACTTGTATCATATATCCTGCTCATGTGTGTGTCACCCGATAAGCTTCCTTGCTTATTAGGTAACTTTCCCTATCATGCCCTTCATGTATCGATTCTAATTCTTCCTGTCCATCTCAGGTACCTCACACGTATACTTTGTACACATCAACATCTGACCCTGTACATATTTCATCGCTCACATTTTATTCACCACTCATCGTCTTCAATACATTGGATGTAAGAGAAAAAGAGAACAAGCTTTCAAATCACTGGTTCCAACATTCAGAGGGAACATGCCAGAAAGAAGTTAACTGCTGATGATGATGGACAACATGGTGTTGCTGGCGGCGATGAAGACCAAGATGACGAAATAAGAACTTAATTATTTAAATAACTCATACATGTTCATTTTAAATTATCAGCAATTCTGCTGAGCAAATTAATTATCTATATGTGCAATTGAGTGTTTTTACAATAAAGTGATGATTTAACGATTGAATGAAAATTATTGTCTTATTATTTATTTATTAATTAATATATTCATACATTTTTAACGTGTAAAAACAAGGTTTCAAAAATTATAAATAAATTATCCTATATATAGTTTATTTATCACAACATTAAAATAAAAGGTTTGAGGCAACCTTGAATAAACAAGTTTGGTCCAAGCTTAAAAACAGCAATATCAAAAGTTAAAGTTTTTCAGATTGGAATCCGCGAGCTTGTGCTGGGCTTGGGAGCAAGTCAAGCGCAAGCTCGTCGTTCCGGGCCGTTTCTCTTTCTACGGGTCGACCTTAGAATAACAGGAATAGAGGATAATGTGTACAACACCAACTTGACGTTACTCGGCGTTAGAATACCAGGAATAAGTGATAATGAGATACCAGGAAGAGTTAATGTGTAAGAAGGAACCAATAACGATAAAAGACATAAAATTTCTTGATAGATTCGAGAGAAAAGGTAAAAATAAATACCAGGTTAAAAGAAAAGAAGAGGAAACGATACATTTGACGTAAAACGTACAAACTTGTGACAACTCTGCATGCAGTTGTATGAAATTTCCACATTTGTTTTGGTTTTGCCATGCCATTGCTTTGCAAGTGTGCTTCCTTAAATGTTAAATTTTTAAGTCGCACTAAAATTTGGAAACGTATTCATAAGCACGTATTATGAATAAGAAACTCAACTCACTGATCAGTTAACGATTTTTTTAATTTTGATTTTGATTTATGCATTGGTGTAGCATCAGTTTCTTCGAATTTGGAAGCAAATTAACTATTTCTAATTTCAATAAGTAGAAGTGGATGTAGTCAGTGGATGGTGTGCTGGCAACTGGCTTTGAATACCAGTTGAATGCCAGTGAATGGGAGTAATCCGTTAATCTTTAGTATTCTGTAAATAAGTTCATTTTGGACGTTTTTTTTAGTATGGTTATAGCATGGCCTACTCAAATCACGGCCTAGAGGCTGGCTACTCGTGTGTTTTCGCCCTTCCCTTCCCCTTCCCCGGATCGGTAGTAGTCGCTAAGTGATCCACTTTCCTAAACTTACTTCTGACTTTTTAAAAATTGTTTGACTGCGTGGCTTGCCATGGCCTACTAGATGGTTAAGGCCAGTAAACTTCAATCTTCCCTATGAAGACGAGAGGATTTGTTACCAAAGCCGATCATAATCCTTTCTGATCACGTGCCGATTAGGTTCAATCAGTAGAGAGAGGATGCGACGACGCCATCTAGCGCTCCATAGTGTGGCTCCTTAAATAATAACGATTTACAGAGGGCAGGGAATTTGACAGACAGAAATGGCAGACGTCTGTGGTGTGACAGGTTTAAGTTTTAACATTCCCAGTGTGAAATTTCAAATTTCGGTTTCCAGTATGTGAATATTTCTGGAATTCGAACTCTTCCTCATTTAATTTATAAATTTAAGACGTTTTTTACAGTATGCCAAGAAAAGGCGTAGGTTGTTTCTGTTGCAATGAAATGTAATCCAACTCATATTAGAAAATTGAATGTCAAGCTCTCATCTCTTTTTATGCTGCAACAGTTGCAAAATTTTTGGATAATCCTTTTTCGTGGTTAATGTTAGAAGAAACAGATAGGAAGGATAAAAGTGAGTGCTTTATTATTTCAATGTTTTAGCTCTACGTTCCTTATTTGCAGGATAAAAAGTATTTCTTTTTTGGCTTAAGATTTTATGATATTTTCTCTTGTTGGACAAAATTGGTTTCACACATATTTTTTAAATAACTCCAATCAAGTCCTTATTATTTTCCCCAGGTCGTGCAATTTCACACACTTCATTTTTCAAGCTGGGGAACAAGGAATTCTACAAGTCCATTAAGCATGAACGTCGAGCCCGATATCTACTTCTTTTACGAATAAATAGATTGCCCACAGCCTGTAGACAAATTTGACGGAAGGATACAGTGACCCACCACAGTCTGCAATGCAAATTGAAACTTGTTAAACTTGAAATTTGTATATCAATTGTTTGCCTTACTAATTGTTGATATGTTTTATCTAGGCGGTATATAAGTTGCATCAAGGGGTCGGTGCATTTGACACCCTACAATCTTGCAATACAGTCCTCACAAAACTCTTGCTCGGTCAGCACACGGACGACGTATCCAGCAAGGAAAGCTACCGTACATGATTAGTATGATGCTGGAAAAGCGTTGATAAGCATCCGCGAAAGGTTTTTGCGAACTATTATTGGAGCGCTATTCCTTTCCTTTTCCAGTCAGTAACTTTTTCATTCAATTTCACGGTTTTCTTCTTTTCCCTTCTAAGCAACTGAAGCAAATTTTCATGTCTTAATTTTATTTTATTTTTAGAACATATGAAAGAGCGAGAGTTCCCTAACGCACGTCCAGATGCTTGATTACTTGGCAAAGCATCTACTTAGTCGATGCTATCATCTCTTTGTATTTGCGGATTTTGGAGGCGAACTAACCTAGTCGCTTGACGCGTATGTGTTCCAGCCGGAGAAACGGATCTAACCGGAGCAACAGGTCTAGCCTGAGAAATAGGGCCTAAAGGTGAAACTAGGGAATCCGGAAAAAAAGGGCAGCCGTACATATGGGACCATCAAGAGAAACGAATCTAGCTGGAGAAACAAGGCCAACGGAAGTAACCGTCAATGTAGCCGGAAAAATGTAGCTTGCCGGAGAAACGGATCTAGCTGGAGAAATGAAGCCAACTCGAGCAACAGCCGGTGAAAATGATCTTTCTTAAGTAACAGCCAGTGTAGCCGGAGTAATTAAGGTAGCTGGTTAAAAGGATCTATACGGTGACAAGGGCACCGTAACTATAAGCGCAGTATTTTTCTTTTTAGGTGGATTAAATGCCGTATTGTGATTGGCTGAATAATTTCGTTTCCGCTCCAAATTCCATCTACCACACAGATTAAGACAACATAATTAGTATGGTATGGGAAAAATCACAGACTTGTAGCTCTATTGTACGTCTAATTAATCATATTTTTTAATTAGGCAAATTAGACGATTCAAAACGATACAATCACTCATTGTAAGAAACACTGCCTGGCTTCACGAGTGATATGGACGTTTTCGGTTCGGCAATCCCAAATTTGAAAACCACGTCTGACTAGCTGCCCAGCGTTTATCAAATGTTGACAACTTTGATGTTCGCATTCCTCCCAAAGTCTCATAATTCCATTTTTCATGGTCTTTCTCAATAAATTTATGCATTACTAATAATAAATTAACTCGATTTTACTTCAAATGTGTCTGATACCGCATCACTTTTTAAACGCAAGGAAGATAGCCCACACTCTCGATATTTAGATGCAGAGAAATTAGCATCATAAACACAGTTTTTAGAAAAAAGGGCCTCACCATCTTTAAACCCTTCTTTCAAACCTTGTTGTCTTAAAATGGTGATCCATCTATCTCGCAAAATCTCATTTGAGGGAAACCATGGAAAAAAACTGTTTTTTACTGCTGTTAGCGCAGCCTTGCACTACGAAACTTTGAGTGATCATTGTAGACTGAAACACCTGCTGACGAGATTCTCGATCCTTTCTTTCATTCTAATCCCGTAATAATAAAGTTTCCCTTTCTATTGCATATCCGTTTATGTGTGTGTAACTGCATGTGACAAGATTTCTATATTTTTAAATGGAATATCAAATTACAATATCAACAACATAAATTTATATTTTAACGATTGCGTTTTTAGAACCAATATAAAAAATGTAAAATTTTAAATTTCCCTATTTTGAATTTTTTTTATTTTTTTTTTAATTTTTATACATTATTACGGGTAATATTATCGAGCGCAAGATGAAGCCGTCGTATCCTCCCTCTCCTGATTGGATCTGATCAGCACGTGATCAGAAAGTATTCTGATTTTATCTTGCAAGAAAATTTGGCCACGCCTCTCCCCTTCATGGAGGACCATACAAGTTTACTAACCTCAACCATTTAGTAGGCCATGGGATGGCACGGTACCATGTGCATTCATTTCGAGACGCATCCAAAATTAAATTTTCTTTGTTGAATTCTGGTGATAGTCAGGCATTGAATCTTTACTATTTTTTCTCTAAGATACCGTTTCCGTAGGATTTTGCGTAAAGTTTTGTTATACCAAAAAAGATTAAAAAGGAAACTAAAATAAATTTTAATTCCTGGCCAAAAACGAAAACGTTGCAGAGCTTCGGCTACAATTTTTTGAATCTAATACCTCTTTTACTGGAATTGGTAGCAGGATTAGTGCGTGAATTGTATTCACTCGTGTCATATCACGAACAATACATAAAATAACAACTTTCCACAATCCTAAACAGAGAAACAATTAACACAAACTCATAGATGATAAAAGACTACTCCTAAATAAACAATTGGACGCAGGTTTGGGTGAAAGCAATCCTGCTCTACGCAGGTGTTAAGATACAATTCAAGAAATAAGATAATAAGACATAAACTGAAATCTTTAAATACAAAATGATGGTATGAGTTAAGAATATAAAATAACGTTACAACACAGAACCTACCAGACTCGTAAAAAGAATCATGAAAAAATTTCAGATTCAGTACGACAATGATAAAATGCAATTTACCCTCAAATAAAATGAATTTCACAGAAAAAATCCTATAAGTAAAAAACTAAAACTGATGTGCCGGTCCTTTTCAGCTGTCAAATAAAACTTAAAAATAATAAAAGAATGTAGCCTAAGACAGTAATGGGGTAAACGGACGCCACATATTTCAGGCAAGACAAAAAATAGAAAAAGCCTAATTCACGGATCCAGGAATAACAAGAAGATTCAAAGTTACAAATAATTTACATATTTGTAGTCATCACTTTGAAAACATATTCATTCACCAAAAATCAAGAAAACTCGTCAAAATTGCAGACCCCTTATTTTGTTTAAAAGGTATAAGAATCTGAAAAATCCGTTTACCTTAATTGAAATTTTTAATTTTCAACTATTAACGTAAGCATACACATATAAATATTGGATATCCACCACGATCTTCCTGCAAAATTAGATGGTTGATCCGCATCTAATGGAGATTTCGCCATGTCCGATTGTAGAGTAGATTTGAAATCTTTAACATTTTCTGTTAGCATAGCCATCTATATTTCTTTAAAGGAAACCACATATTTGCTATTCTTATTCAGTATTTGATGATTTGGACTAATTGTGTTATTAGTGTAAGGGTAATGACCAGAAAATGGATTCCTTGGTTCATTATTTTGATTTTCATGATCGCTCAATGTCTGAACAAGAGATTTTTATTATTCAATTGTAGCAGTTTGTGTCTTACGTAATCTCAAATGCTGAGCAATTGACATTGTAGTTTTAAACAATTTTTTTTATCTGGACCTGACCTTCTAACCAGCCTCGTTGGGGTTCTCATCCGCTTCCGAAAATCCAAAGTTGGAGTGTCAGATGATATAAAAAAATGTTCCACTAAGTAGGCGTTCATGCGTTTCGTATGATCAGAACCTTTCAGCAACTGTCAAGCGACACACACTTGAAAATGTGTGCCATCAAGTCTTTGGAGCAGCATCCTCGCCTACCTGTTTGCTATTTGGTCATTTCGGCAATCAGTAATAGATCAACCATAGTACGGCCTTTGCAGCAAAGTAATCAGCAATTTTTATGTCGACAACTTTCTCGATTGTTTTGAAAAAGAATAACAAGAGACTTCTCAATGTACAAAAAATGATGGAGATGCTAAGAATCAAAGGGTTTCGTTTTACACAACGTTGAAGTTCTTCAATAAAAATCCTTCAGTCGATCCCAGCAAGTGAGTAGATTAACCCCGATATGGACAGCGCATTTAGTACCGTCTACCGGTAGTACGAATCCTGGTAATGTTTTGGGACTGCAAAACAGACTCTTTGTACGTCATTTTTAGAGAGGCGGGAGTGGTTAAAAACAAGCGAGAAATGTTTCCATCAGCAACAGCAACGGTCTTCTACCCTCTCGGGTGCATCAGCCAGCCTTAGGTTTCTTGGGTGTTTTTCCACTAAAGATCCTAATGCAAGGCATCTGGTGAGAAAGAATCCGCTGGAATGAATAAGTATCGGGGAAATTTCAAAAATCCTGGAGAACATGGTGTTGAAATTTCAAAGATATGAGAAAATTCCATCTTCCTCGATGTTTTCGTCGCTACGGATTCTCCAGAGAAAACTACAGTTCCAGCTACAGGTGTTTTCAGATGTTGCTGGTTCTTACATTACGAAAGAACCGACATCACAGTGTCCTTTTCCCTAGCAAAAACGAGAGTGGTTCCTGTGAGTAGAAAACCATATCTAAGTTGGAATTACGATACCTGGCTCACTTTGAAACTGGCACGCGTTATAAGAAAAGATTTGGAGTCAAAGGTCCACAAAGTTACATACTGGACGGATTCAACCACGATGTTACAATAGATCGACGCGTCAGACAACTGGGGTTTATGACAAATCGCGAAAGCACATCAAAATAAACGTATATTACTAACAACATACGACGCCATCCAATGGAACCATGAGATAGGCATGTTAAATTCTGCAGACAAATGCAGCCGCGGTTTTAAGTCTCTTTAGTTGGAGGCGTCTCACCACTGGGACTTTGGCCCTGCCTTTCTTCAAAACTTGTCGAACCGTTTGTCATTCCTGACCACCTGGCATCAAAGTGGAAAACTGTCTGCATACCAAATATGACAAAATCAAAATTTTCGAAGAATTTTTATATCTGATTCTTATTTTTTACAACTAATGGTGGTAATTGGAAAAACAGATAACCAGATAAAGCAGTTGAAGAAATGCGTAGAAGAGTATGTACGAAAATACTGATTGGAAAACCCCGCTGAAAGATCATCATACTTAAAGTGGCATCCATGCCTTTGTATAACAACGATGGAAAAGTAGTGTTGCTAATGCTCGAGGTTGACAGTACATTTTAACGACGTCGCGTTGAAAAAAATTATTGGATTTTAAATCATCTTTAGTCTATTTCAGAAGTTTGATGCGAGAAAAAAAGTATTTCCGATTACGATAGCGATACTGGTGTTTTTTTTTAAATTGCCGGCTATTGAAAGATGAAGTTTCAAATAAGTGTCGGTGCAAAAATCACCAATAGTCACCGTTACTTTTTACAACGTTGCAAAATTTCAAAAATAAATTTCTAAAATATTTTTCTTGCATATTTTTTCAAAAGCAAAAAACACTATATTAACAATATCCCTGGTTTTCCAGCTGGGCCGTGTTATTAAAAAAATGGATAAGTGAATACACCACTGTAGTTCTCATCCATTTTAAGCTGTAACTTAATGCTACTTTTAAGCAGTCTGCAGTAAAAAAAAATATCGGTATCGCGTTATCGGCGATGAAAAAGCGATCATCGATCGATACTGATTTTGAAATCTATCGCGCGATAATCACTCGAACAAAATTTTTTATTCCCGATGACGATTTCATCGTTCATCGCGGCGATATTAACAACCCTGGATGCGACCATTTTTTGGCGAAAAAGAAAGAGTTGCCAATCAAGAAGTACAGGTTTGTCTAGCATGAGTTTCGTTTCAGACATCTTTTAGGACCAAAATTTCAACGAGGTGAGCTTCGAAAGGTTGATGTTCTGTTTAAATTTTTCGTTTGATCGTCTCCTGGAAATACCCTGCAATTACTTCCCGGTGAAAGGGATGGACTGACTTTTTGTTCCCGGCCCTTTGAGGAAGTGTAGAAATTAAGATCTTCGGATCAGTTTGAAGAATTTTCCATCACAACATTAAAGCTGTAAAAAACCTCCACCAACAAAACTAAGGGCTAGACAGTGGAAATGAAAATATTTACAGCAACATTTGTTCCCATCTAAAAAATCAACCGGAATGAACAAAAACTAAGTTTATTTCTGAAGTTGTGCCTAAACCCACATAAGAAATTTACGAAATTGATTTCAACGCCATCCAGTTAATATTGAAGTATTTTAAATCTTGTTGTAAAGAACGAAGTTTCTTTTAAACTGGATTTGGAAAATGTTTAATGAGTACAGTATCCTACAAAATATCCGATCGGCGATTTTTTTGTTTTGAGCCACCTATCCATATTTCGGGAAACTGTTTCGCATTAGACCTAAATCGGGAGACAAGGAACAAAGCGAATGGTGGGAACTGGGAAGAATGAAAAAAGGAGTTATAGGCTCAATTAGCCCATGGCCATGTCTCCACCCCATCCCCCAAAAAAATATGAACAAAATCAGACTGGAATTGTCATGGCGCGAAAAAATGAACAACGAATTCCACAGCTTTTAGGTTTTTTCGTCACTTGTCCAAAAGTTGACAACGAGCCTAAGGCTATTCCAGACATTACTTTCTTCCCACCTTTCGCTTTGTTCCTAGCCCCCTAAATTTATGTAAAAAAGCCAAACACAGCTTCTCGATACATAGATTGGTGGATTAAAACAAAAATATCGCTGTTCGGATTTTTTTTCTAGGGTACTGTACATCGACTACCCTGTGCGCACCAAATCCTTTGAAAACCTGTTAAAGCGATCTTGGATAATCGTTTCTATGACGACCATGTGGATGTGGAAGGAAATACAGCGTTCAGTTGCTTCAAAGGTACTTCCTAGTACTACCCAGAACGTGAATTCATAAACAATCTGATCGCTTTCTTTCTTCATGTTAGTCTTTTTTTCCTGAATTGCTGCACAAATAGTTCCAAAGTATAGAATTCTATGCGGTCATAAAGTACCCATCAGACTGTTCAATTTTTGTTTTTTCGCAGTAGGCCTACCAAGTAGCGTACGGTTTTGAAGGGGTAAATGTGTTTTTCTTTCTACGAATGAATGTAAGAGTTTCCACCAATAAACTGGTTTCTGGAATAAAATTGAAAGCTCGCGAACCAAAAACAACACCAAGAAATGTGGTCTTATTAACTGAAGGGAAACCGATATTTTGCCACGAGGCCGATCAGAACTTCGATTTCGTTTTCTTTCCATATCTTGTCTTTGCTAATTTTTTTAGCTAAAACAAAAATGGATCGATACCTCTATGTCGTTTCATAAAGCTCATATACAAAAAATATGTTTTAATTAAAAATAAATTTAGCGTAAATGTTTAAAAAATGTTTTAGGCCTCAACTTTAAAAATTCTGTTTTTTAAGCCGGCGTGAGAAAAGAAACCAAAGCATAGACAAGCTGCAAAAGTAATTTGTACTTACAGCTATTTTTTTGCAAACTACAAAAGAGCTTTGTTTATTCACCTTTTTTTGATTTTCTTCAGCTTAACATTTGTGGAAATAAAAAATTTTTTCACGGTCAAATTTTTAGTAAATTTCTCCTTCATCATTAATCATCAAATTGTTATAAATGGTTTCGATTTCTTCACGCTCCTGTTCATCGATTTTAAATGTTCTTGATCTTCTTATGGTTGGCTTCAGTGATTTCACCAATTTTAGAACGTTAGCCAGAGGCAAAGACGTCATCCTTTGGTATCTTGAATCCATGTTGCGATTGTTCACCTGACGGCGAAAAAAATGAACATTAAATTTGAAGTCATGTTTATTTCGATCCAGCACCTTTGCCAGATACCAGATTCCGTCGTACAAACAAGCGATATGGGAAACAGTAATGACGTCAAAAAAATCAATAATTTCGAGTTTTGGTGGATTATTTACAACAAAAACTTTGGGTTACATAGAAAAAGATACATCACGAGCTTCTAAAGAATGTGAATTTTAAAGGACGAAAGAGTGAAGCGACTGAGTGCCACATATAGCACGGGTTGACTTGAATCTTCTTTCTTCCTGAACTTCGTTTTCAAGAATTTACGTAGAGGATACGAAAAACGATTTAATATTTTCAACGTTCTCACGGCACAACTCAAAGAGACCTAAAGGGGTTTGAATATTTTGGTGCCTTGAAGAATTGATCTTCGTTCAAGTCTCCTTACAGTACCACCAATGTCATCACAAAGGCCTTTCCAATAGCTGGTTGCGAGAATATGCCATTCTCCAGCAACGTTGAAGTCAGTAAGGTTCTGCACAAGATTCGAAAAATTCTTTCGATTTTTATACTGAGAACCTACTCCGTCTGTTAAGTAGACGATTTTAATCAGATTTGGGGAAAGACTCTTAATATGTTTGATAACTGGCTGCAAAAACAAATATACAGCGACAGAATTGTGAGTAATGAAAATAACCTAAAAAAACGCACATGCTCTGATGGGAAATGACTTCGCCAATGTTTAAATATGCAAGAAATGTATGAATAGTGCATTGCGGAGGAGGGCTGAAAAAAGATGATTTGGTGAAAACTTGAGAAAGCATTTGGCGAAAAATCACCTTGCAATAAACAATGATTGACAGGCAAATTGGCTTTAGCTCTCGGCAGGATTTCGATTGACTTTTTGATACGTAATGGTGTGTTGTAAGTTGGTTTATTTTGTCAACCAACAGCGATTTAAAATAATCACATCGTAGTTCCACATTATCAAGTGTAATTCGGTCGGTACTTTCACCTTTTCAATTTTAATTGACCATCACCAACTTCAGACATGAGTAAATCACGTAATGGTCGTGTTCCGGTGAAGTTTTCGCAACGATTCATAATACACGCATAGGTGTAGACATCACAGACGATCACGTTCATTAAGAAGTATTTTTCAGTGTTGTCGTGCATCTCATCAATCACAAAGTTCACATTCTGGTGCTTTTCACACACACACGTAAACATTCTGGGTTCCAGTTGAACCCACTCCAATCACATGATTCGGCCTCATTAAAAAAATATTAGATTTAGAGCACGCTGTCATTCACAGTTTTAGTACGCAAAATTCCTTATACTTATAGTGAAGTTCGCCGATTTTGAGCCGAAGCGTTTTTGCATTTCTGTTTTTTTCTCTCCTTCTTTCACTTGAATACTGATGTAGTCGTTCATTCCTGGAATGATTCTGGAGTGCTCATCAGACATATAGAATTCATGTAGGATTTCTATTTCTTCTTGGGTTATTTTCCTTCTTTTTATCTTGTCCGGTATACCTAAGATTCCTTCTTCTTTTTTAGTATACGAGAACGCTTTACTTCCGATATAGACGCATAAAAGAAGTTGGCCGTTACTTGTGCGCTCCATGACGATGGCACTGAAGTCAGTAAAGTCATCACTCCACTGAGAGTGTCACCGGTGTGTTTCAGTTGCAAACAACGAGCTCTTATTTCCATCATCCGGTTTCGAAAATCTTCCTCCAAAAATTGAGGATCCAAATATGGTGATGTTGACACTACACTGCTGTGTAGGTGTTCGGAATGAAGATAAATGTACGCATCTCTTACTTCATTAGCTTTTTTAAGGATTTCAAGTTCTCAGCGCTCTTTGGATCTTCTTCCATCAATTTTAATTGGTGAAACATGTAAAGTGTTTGTAACGATCACTGATTTGTTCAATCCGGTTGTTCAAGCTGGTGAATCAAACACGTCATCAGAAACTATATCGAGATGTTCGGAATTTGCTTATCTTACAGTTGAAATCGACGAACTTCTAGTTACTGCTAACTTAGTCAATGCTGCTGGATCATATAGCTTTTTTGCACGTCACACAAAGATGTTAACCAGGAAAAAGATGGATATTTGGTCTACATTGAGCAAAACCCTCGTACTGTTCTAGAGTTGGCGTTCCGTTGCCGATCAGGATTTTTTTATTACAAAGGTGAATTCCAAATGGATTATTGCACTTTTTTCCTTGTTTGCGCACTGAAAATCTTGTTGCGAACGCCAATTTGTGATGATGGCAAATTGTTGGTATGTTAGTCATTCGAACCTAAACTGCAAGGTTTTCAGAACATTCGATCCAACTCTTCTAACGTTACAAAATAATTATTCTCCTTCACAAATCGAGAAAATAACACGGTGAGTCATCATTGCCTCCTACTGAACAACGAACTGGAATATCGCTTCGATTGGCCATTTCTTTGAATGTTTAAATAGTAGTTTTGTCAATAAGAATGTTCTTAGGCATCATCAATTAGCTATAATAGCATTTCGCAACAAACTGGTAACAGGGTTAACACTGTTGTACAAAAATAAAGAATCCCTCTGAAAAAGATAAGAAGATCCTTAAAAGAGGTTAGAAAATCCCTCTTACCAAAATGATAAGCCAAACTATCTAAAGTTTGGGAGAAGAGAAAAATAAAAATTAAGTGTTTTATGTATGAGTGAAGAGTGAGTGAAAAATCAGGCCACTGACATATCACGTGAATGAGGGGAAAGGGTAGCTTAACAAGTATAATTATGGAATCGACAAAATCATAAAAAATGAAAATTTCAGACACTTTTCATATTTAAAATGTTCCACATAATGTATGGATATTTTAACAAATTAGTTAAATCAAATGTCTTTTGGGGGAAAACAAACCATTGCCATTACTTTTAAAGAGTGCGACCACAAAATCATAACATTTAGGTTACCGACTTTAAAGAAAAAGCCAGAATACTAGCATGCCAATATGACCACAGCGACGGAATCCTCCCCGATAACCCAAGATTCGAGCAGTACATCAGGAAGAAAGAATCAAAAACGGACTCAAACGGCCTAAACACACCAATCACAGAACGAGAGCTAAAGTACGGCATGGGAAACCTGAAAAGCAACGCAATGGGTCAAGACAAAGTGCATAATCTAATGCTTAAAAACCTATCAGAAGACAACAAGAAGTACCTACTAGACCTCCTGAATTGCATGCTCGAATCAGCCTATGTCCCAGAGGACTGGAAGAAAGCAACAATAATCCCGATTAGAAAACCCGAAAAACCAGCAGAAGAACCCGAATCTTATCGACCAATATCACTAACCTCCTGTCTAGGCAAAGTAATGTTGAGAATCATCAATAGAAGAACGGTGTAGCTACTGAAAAACAAAGGCCTAAGGCTAAAAACACAGTCAGGATTCAGGAAAGGAAGAAGTACCATGGACAACATCATCGGGCTAGAGCACTATATCAGAAAAGGATTCAACAAAATAAACCCTATGAACACCTACGCAGTATTCCTAGACATCTCAAAGGCTTTTGACACTACCTGGATACAAGGCCTACTGTACAAACTAAGCGCAAAAGGAATAACTGGAAAAACACTAGCATGGTTAAAAAACTTCCTGACAAACAGAACATTCAATGTCCAGATAGGACAGACCGTCTCAGAGGACCGAGAGCTAAAAATCGGTGTCCCACAAGGATCCCCCCTTAGCCCGCTACTCTTCTCAGTCATGCTAGATGACCTGCCCATTATCAAGGAACCAGGAGAAACCCTGCTATTCGCCGACGACATAGAATGCCATATACTCGCTGAAAATGGACGAAACGCGGAAGTTAAACTAACCCCATACCTGGATGAAGTCACGGCATGGGCCAAAAAATGGCGATTCAAGTTCTCCGCCCCCAAATCCAGTCTCATAAACTTCACAAGACAAAAAAAGAAGCAAATAAACCCCCTCCTATTCATAACCGGTTCAAAAATCCCGAAAGTGAAGGAAATAAAGCACCTGGGAGTGTACTTCGACCATGGACTACGCTGGACACGGCAAACGGAAGCCGTAATCCAAAAAACATCGAAACTCAAAAACCTCTTCAAGATACTAACTAACACAAAACACGGGCCGAGCATTGACTCACTAGTAATTATGTACAAAGCACTCGTACGGAGCAGAATAGACTACGGAATCATGGTTGCAGGAACATCAAGCCAAAACAGACAAAAGAAGATCGAAGCCATTCAAAATGGCATAATGAGAATCATCTTAGGGGCACCCCAATCAACGCCCATTAAAGAAATGCTTCTTGAACTAGACCTCCAACCAATAACCACGAGGAAAAGCTGGTTATCCGGACGATACCTCATTAGAGTCGACAAGCAACCCAACCACCCGATGCACCAACCATGCTACAACCTCAGAAGAAAGCCAATAAATTGGAAGGAGCACAACACACCCGCCCTAAAGCTAGCAACAGCACACACTATCTTGGCCGACCTAAACCTGTATGAAGAAGCGAAGGCTCACGAATCCCGGCGCAACCAACCCCCACCATGGACCGAAATGCCGATCACCCTAGACTACCTGCAAATTGGAAAGAAAGAAGCTCTCACTAACCAGACGAAAGACAGGGCGCTCTTTCAAGAATATAAGGCCCAGACACAAAACGGAACAGAAGCGTACACGGATGGATCACTGAATAAAGAAAAAAAAAATACGACCTATGCAGTAGTACTCCCAACGTTAAACATCGAAGAAGCTGGTACACTCACTGAGGGTTCATCCATCCTTACGGCAGAAACCTACGGAATCCACAGGGCAATGGAAATAGTGTACAATCTCCCTCAAGACATCCAGGAACTAATCGTCTATACTGACTCCAAGTCAGTAGTAAAAGCACTAGCATCACCTGAAAATGAAAAACACCACGTCATTCACGACATAATCCAAACGGCACTTAACCTCAAAAGTTCAGGCACCAAAACCAGGATCTGTTGGATCCCAAGCCATGTTTGCATCCCGGGGAATGAGAGAGCAGACACCATAGCTTCACAAGAAAGCTCATCCAACGAATCCTCAAACAGATCAAATAACCCATTATCAATCTCCGAGCAAACAGCCATCTACAAGCACTACCTGAAAATAACAAACATGGAAGAATTAAAAACGGGCCACAAGAAAGAAAATATCCACAGAAGAACACAAACCGGATCCCTCAAATGGCACCAGCACAAGTCTAGGAAGATAACACAAATACTCTTCAGGCTGAGAACCGGACACAACAGACTAAAGGCACAGATGGCCAGACTGATGCCACAAGAAAACCCAAACTGCCTTGAGTGCGAAGAGCCAGAAACAACTGAACATGCTCTCTTACACTGCACCGCCCTGGAAATGGAGAGATTAGAATTAACACAATACTTCAGAGAAAAGAACCTCAATCTAAACTTACCAAACGTGCTGGGCCTCAACATCGAACTAGATCACCGCACCCAATTCGAGATCCAGCATCACTTGGTCAGATACATCAAAAACTCAAGACTCATAAACCGAATCTAAAGAAGGCAAATCATCATAAACAAACAAGTACACAACAATTTTAATTTCAAAACATACCTGAAGGCACCCGCCAACGCAGAAAGCACACAAAAATTTGAAAAATCCAGCAAAGCAAGCGAACTAATGACGTCTCCTCCTGACAACTCGCCAAAAAACCACAAGACAAAGGAAAAAGAACCGAGAAGAAGGTGGGGGCTAAAGGGCTACCCTGTGCCCAGCATCCGAAGACAAATCTGGCCACCAGATGTCCTCCTCGGAGCCCCATCAAACATTAAAAAAAAATTAAAACAAATAACATTTAGGTACAGTAAAAGACAGGCCATCGTCTGTAAGTGTAAGAAAACGTACTATAACCATAATACAAAAACTTAAACCCCTATTTGTGAAAGAACTAAAATGTAATTTATTCCTTTTTACCTGAGATGAACTGTTGAGTTCCTTTATTTCAGATTTGTTAAGCTCTTAGATTATCATAATCACGCTGTATCTCAAAGTTGACACAGCGTCTGTTAAGTAGCCTAAACGTTAGCATCGACAGCTTACATATGGTATTAGCAACCCTATTCTACGTGGTAAACAAATTGATGCGTAAAAATATAGGCGTTCAGCGTTCGTGAAAAAATGTCGGCCGAACAAACACTCATAAGAAAAAGAAGAGTATAGAAAAAAGAAACGAAATTCAGAGACCAGAAAAAGATTATTATCAATAACTTCTTGATTTCCTTTTTCCGTCCCAAGTACGTCTGAAGTCCATCCAATGGGACGGATTAGGGACCGCTATCGGATCTCTTCGAAGCGGACATTGGCTAGACGTAAAACACGTCAAAGGAATGTAAACTTGGGAATCTGCTATGTGCCAAGTACATCTCAGACGTCTCAAAGTGACGTGTCTGGGACGTCTATGGGACTACACTGTGCTATCTGGGAATATCTAGACATTCTATAGAACGAGTAATTTCGTAAGGAGGTTAAGCTGCAATTAGTTTGCTATTGATCACTTTCATTTTTCTTCCCAAATACCATTCTTTTTTTCCATTTTCACCAACTGTTGCAGTAAACAAAATGATGTAGTCTTTGAATACGCCTTGGCAGCAAGAATGTAGATAGTCAAGAACCAAAGCTTTTATAAAATCGAAGTCAGGTAAATCCATAAAAGGATTTGGGGCAACCACCCCATTGATTCGTTGGCCAGATCCCATTGCCAACTCGACGTCTCTTATATTCCAAGGATCTTGGAGAGTAAGTGAGGTGCTCTAGATTATTTTCCTCGTCAAATTCTTGGTCAGGCTGTGGGTAAACTCGAATGCTTCCACGTTTTTTAGAAATTTGTTGTCCAGGGTGGAGGCAAAAATTACAGCCACAATCTCCATTGTGTTGAGTATTGTTGGTAAGGGCAGAGCGAGCGAAGTGAGCGAAGCGCGAAACACTATACGCCACTATAGTAAAACTGTCAATTTGTCCTTGGTCTCGAAGAGCTTTATAACAGTCTCCGGAATTAACATCACTCTAGAGTATCACCATCTTCTTGTTGGTTGTTCCGATCAGATGAAAGAACATGGTGTTCCAAGAAATATTGCAGCTGTTTTTCAATCGGCATTTCAATTATGATGCAGTCGTTCGATTTGTTTTTGAAGTGTTTGTGACCACAACTTTTATGTACTTTGGGATATTTGTCGTCTCCAACGACAAGAACATTTTCACACTTTAAGGATCGGCAAATATACATAATTTCCACTTCTGACTTTAAATGATTGTACTTTGACATTAGATTATGTACACTGGTGAGCCGCTTGTGGACACCTTGTGTGGATATGTTGAGAATTTGAAGATGATGATCTAAAGCTTTTTTCGTCAAGCTGTTGGATAGATAGTAGGCAACACTTAAAATTGGAAGGTTAACAGACGGGGGGTCTTCACTTTCAACCTACATGGACCGGAAGGAAAACTCAAAATTTATGTTTGCTATTGGCTTTAATAATTACAGACAATAATTGTTATATCATGGTCATCACTAAAATCAAAATCAGAATCCAGGTAAGCAGATGCCGTATCTAGTTGGACAAACTGGCTTGGCTGAGTTTCTTTTTCTTGAGTACATTTCAAACCTGCTGGACCACTATTCAAAATGACTAATTGAGGGGGATCTTCATTTTGGGAGATCTATGTAAAGATTACTAATTTGTATCCTATGGATGCAAAAGAAATAAACTCGTTAAGTTCTAATTACCATTACATTTTAATGTTCGCTGACTACATCTACATCCTTAGATGGAACTGAAATATTGATTGAAATTAAAGCCGGACTCTCGGTCTCAAGCATTAGTTGGGTTCTTCTATACTCTAATTCTTCCTCCCGTTCCGCATCAAGTTTTCTAGATTTTCTTGTACCCCCCCCCCCCCTCTTCTCCTTTAAAATCACGAGACATATTGGCTGATTTGAAATCTCTTATGCGTAGATGATGTTTCGTAAATTTCATTGGAAAGAGACAAACTAATCATGGAAAATGTTGACAAGACTGGTACAAGGTTTACTTCAAAGGCAAAGCGTTCCCTTTGTTATCCAACAATGGTTCCAAGACCTGCTGGTTATACCCTTGTTGATGAAGACGAAAATATAGAAGTGATGTTATAACTGATTTATCACAGACACTACTTCAACCTTCAAAGAAAAGAACTTATGCAGAATCGGACAAAGTATAGGCTGATACTATTTTATTTTTTGTCACGCATTCAATGTAAAACTAATTCGTTTTTTAAATAAGAAAAATATGGAATTATACACAGTAAAATTCAAAAATTTGAAAATGATGTGGGAAAACTTGCGAAGGAGTGTGCCGAGTACGAAGATAAAAAGGCTGACGTTGAAGAAGAACTAGAGAAATTGAAAACGGAACAACCTATAGCTCTGATTGAGAGTAAGTACTTATCAATTCTGTAATATGTTTCATCCCTTTAATAACCAATGAAGTAGCATGTTATAGATTTGGGAAAAATTTTGAAAAATTCTGCAGCCCAACAGGCATCCAATAACCTTTCTCCTACAGCATCTTTTTCCGGAAGCCCAGCTGGTCATCTTAACAGCAGAGCTGTAAATTCTGATAAGGTAATTATATCCAGAGTTTTTGCTTTATATTGGTAGTTCTAACTAAAAATTTTCCTCTTTAAAGAAGTTTTGATCAGCGAGAGCAGTGTGAGGAAGGCAAAGGTGGCTCTAAAAACAGACGGAAATTCAAACAAATCAAGAAATAATGGCATTGCGATTATTATGGACGCTTTGTATCAGCCAGAAGAATTGGCAAACATGTCATCTCTCCCCGTCAATTCCTGCTCGAGTATGCCAGGCTCTAAGCCAAAGCCAGCAATTGCCCCCTCTTTTTTTTTATGCATCAGATAGTTATTTACCCACTTTTTTCTTAGGTTTTATGGTAAGATATTGGGATCAAGCACACAAAGGATCTATTCTGACAGAGCAGCAAGTTAAAGAAGCTGTAAAAGTGCCAAACTCATGGCGGTCCACACAAGAGAGAAAAAGAAGAAAAAGAAGATGCTGGCCAACAAGGCATCGTCACCACTTACCGCATGAGCTACCAATACTGCTACAGTTCCAATTACTACTACAGCGTCCATCACTGATACTGATGTTAAATTATTTAACAGTTATCAAATCTCCTTCCGGCCAAGTGGTCTTTTAATCAATTGCATTCTGATCCAAAAACTGTTACGCTTTTGTAAGGAATAACTTGTAATCCCGAAAGTCAAAAGTTTTGTTATTTGTATTTTTCTTTGTCTACTCTTAGTTTTGTTGAGTGATATTTATGTCTGTTCGTTAGAGCGCGTGATTATGCCCAACATTATGTGTCGGGTGTCGGTAATCTGCATGACGCATGACGGTATTCTGCATGAATTCATGCATGACTGATCAAAATTTTGATAACCATTCATGCAGATTACCATCTTGCGATAGATACCTATTTTATGTAATAAAATGTGTGTTTTGGGATTCTGACAAGTCTTAAGCAGACGACAGGTCGACCAAAATGTATAACCAACGTTTGTGTTGTGTTGTGTCAAAAATGTATTTAATCAAATTAAGAAGGTAATTAAAATATCAGGGTTAAAATAAGTTGTAAAAAACGAAAACGAGCATAAAGTAACGTAATCGGAAACACGTTAACAACTTAAAATCGATCAACGTTAAAAAACAGAGGGGATGGTAGTAACCTTAAGTCTACTAACAAGTTTTCTAGAATTAGAAGTCGTCGGGAATGCAGTTAAGACACGTTTGTTTAAACAGTCTTTTAAGTGTTCCCTCATCTTTGCTTCTTTTTCAAAGACAAGTGTGGATGGATCAAGACCTAGTGCGATAGAAGTGACAAATGCAATAGCAAATATCCCACAACTTGAACGATCTGTTTGTTTTTGACAACTTGGGGTTTCAAAGTAAATTCCTTATTGCCAACTAAGTTAGAAATAGTTGAAACAGAGAACTTTTCGTTGTCACAGTCAAAACCTATACTGTCAAAAAAAGCCACATCATTGTCACCACATAACGGGAATCCAGAAACAGCCAAAAGCCAATGGCAAAGGTTGTTGTTAATTATTTTCATCCACATTTTGTTTTCAGGTGCTGGATAATTGCCCTTCTCTCCATGCAGGACATTGTAGAGACCACCTATCTCAGGAAACTGCTGACGCATTATTGCAAGTACTCCATTAATGTGACTGGTGACTAATTTAGTTGACCGCTTCATTTCTTTTATGCTTTTAGCATCTAAAAACTGGAGTTGGCGAAAATCTACTGGCTTTCTGACAGGTGCGTAGCTGGAATGGGAGGCAGTTATCTCAACAACGGCTTCAAAGTCATCTGAAGGTAATATTGCTTCCATCATAGACTCGGAAACAGGTAGACCAATTGCATATTCCGTTTCCTTGAAAACAATATGTTGGCTCAAACTTGAATTGTTAAAATTAATTTTCTTGCTCTACCTCATCCCTATCTGCCTTTTCAGCACAGTCATCTTCCGATCCCGAGTCATCGTTTGAAATTGATCCATCCGTTAAATCAGCCATGATGTCATCTATGTCTTCCACGGAAGAGGAATCGTCTTCTTTCTATTTGAGTAAAATGAAGTTTTTTTTATAGTCGACTTATTTGTTTGAAAAATTTGCACCTTAATCTTTTTGGTTGGCTTTTTAGTAAACACAGTAACCATCGCCTTCCGCTTAATTGTTTCTCGTTTCGGCGACCGGAATTTCAAGTCAATGTCTATTTTTCTGGGAGCTTTATTCCCGCTTCTTTTGTCCGCCAGTTTTTTGGCATTCTTCCTGTAACTTGTTGAATTTTTCGGTCTCTTTGTGGTGGTGTCGCCGATACCTACAGCAATTTGTACCGCCAAGATATGGTAACATGTTGAAGTAGCGGGGCAAGAACACGTTTTCTTTGTGAATAAAATGACAATCCTATTTTCTGCCGTTCCAGTAACGATGAAACATTGTGCTTTTCCGTCAATTCGGATGCCGTCTTTAGAAATAACTTCTGTTGCGCGGGCGTAGGTTGGTACTTCATCAAAATCCTCGTCGTCGTCAAGCTTTTCAGTCTCACCAGCCACACGTTTAGCGGCACTTACCTGGTTAAGAATCGGTTTTATTAAGATTTATTTAAGATAATTGACGATTCACCTTTGCAGCTTCAACGTTCTTCTTAGCTTCCCTTAGCCTCGCAAAAATTTGCGCTTCCGTTTCCGGATATTTAAAATAAGTAGGGTTAGGGGCATCTTCCACCAAGTTGTAGTTCTTTCGGAATTTTTCTCGAATAGTATATTCCCCTCTTCCGTATCTTCCGCGGATGATTTCCATTATGAATGTTTTCGACAAGTTATAAAGTGCTAGGCAAAGCGAGTCGATTGGCCTCTCCTTACATTCATTGAAGCGCTTCATGGGGCAGTTAATTGATTCCGATGTGTTTGTGGTCATTCTTCTTTTTCCATATTTAGCCAGTACTCATCGCCCAGTACGGTCTATTTCCGGTTCGATGCACCTGTAGTAATACTCGGTAAATTCCTGAAATTAAAAAATAATGAAAGTCGTTTAAGTTCATATTTTACCGTTTAAGAAAATATTACCTTGTGCCACAAAGACGAGTTGGAAGTAAACTTGTTAAGTGCCTTATAGTATTCTAATTCAGTTTCTTGTCCGAACAAATACTATAAGGCATCAACATACCAAGACTGAATCTTCTGTTCCGTCATCTTAAGTTTTTGTAATTTCAACTTCGCGTTAGTAAAAATATGATTCCAGCATCGAAAGGCGGGAACGTCGGGTAGCAAATCTTTCAGCGCATTGACGATAGCTTTCTCTTCATCAGATACCAGGAACATATTGTTGGCCTTGCATAATTCGGGAAGAAATTGCTTTACTTTCTCCCAGAAAAAACGATGGGTTTTGCACAACTTTCGTTGATGCACCATTGTGGCGAGAGGAATCACGGGGCATTCATCAAATTCGGTGAAACGTGCGATCAAAACTGTTTCATAAGCGCCTGTCATGTTAAACGTAGTATCGACTGTCAAGGCCATGTATGGCAGGTCATTCCTATTCAACAAACCCTTAATCAAGTCCCACAACTCCTTGTTGTACATAAAAATTGCAACGTCTGGGTAAGACACGATCTCTTGAATAAACGTCGTGTCGTCCGCAATTTCTTGGAGATTGTAGTTCACATCTTGAGTAAGAGCAATTCGACGACGTTCTTCCTTTTGAAAATTTCTAACTTTAACGTTTACTAGCTGTTCGAGTAAATTGGTAGATCCCATAAGAAGTTCTTTACGGTACTCGTTGGAAAAGAAGCCCTGGCTATTCTTAAGTCTTTGCTTAGTCGAGTTATTGGTCGGGACAAAGTTTTCATTTTTTTTCTTTTCCGACTTAGCATTACCATGACAATGCGGCTTAGCAAGGGTATAATTGCCCATGTTAACAAGAAGAACACGATGAGGGATTTCTGGATGGTAAAAGACCTCACGTTTGAAACCAACATCAGTAGAGAGGGCCGCCCCAACAATGGAATAAAAGGGTATTTTCTTAATCTTATAATCACGGCCTTCAACTGTGATGGAGTAAACGTACGAACTATTTTGTCGCCAGTGCCATCCGTCTTGCCTCCAGTCTGAATGAATTTAAGCATCGAATATATATCTAGGTAAACAACTAAGTTAAACTGCACGTACCTTCTTTTTGCTTACACGTAGGATCTGGCTCGAAAACGTAAGAGAAACCACCTTTTGGCTGCATCGCAACTTTAGAAACGGGCTCCATAGAATAAAGGAGATTGAATATTTCGGTTATGTTAACAGATGCCATCTTCGTACGATGATTTAAAAGCGAATGACTTGATCCCAGTGATAAAACCCATCCTTTCCATAGGTTTATTCAACCAGCGCGCTCTATGTTATTCATTTAACTTTCTGTGGTAATTCATTTGAAACTTATCATATTGTACTCTACCTCCTCAATTGTCTACGACTTGCTTCATTTGTAACTATATGAATGCCCATGTTATTCATTTAACTTTCATCGGTATTCTTTATTGTACTCACCTCCTAAATTGCCAATGACTTTCTCTCTTTTGCGACGTTGCCTTTATCAGTTATGCAAATAACTGTTATGCAGTTTATCCTATTATTAGGGCTGTCATGCAAGCAGATTCATGCAATGAATTCATGCAGAATACCGTCATGTGTCATGCAGATTACCGACATTCTTATGTGTCGTGTTTTGAAATACAAAGTCAAATTCAATTCAAAATTTTAACATGTTTCGTTTGTTTTATTTGCCCAACCCTCCGCTTCAAGTTAACTGACAAACACAAGGTAACTAAAATCAGCTTATAAAAAGCTAGATGTTATCAACTAGTTATTGGTTGAATTAACTAAGCTTGAAAAAAGCTAAAATAATTAAGCTTATTTTAAGCTTACCCTAAACAACTAAAAATCAGTTTATAAATGGAAGGATAATATCGTCCATTTTTTGCCTAAACTTTATCAGCTAATTGCAAGCTTGGCGGTCCCAATTGTCTAACTAAGACAAGCTGGAAACTAGCTGTTTTTTCGTAAGGGTCGGGCTATGTTGAGATAATGAATCCCTCTTCCCTAATTGATGACAATTGAATCTGAACGATGTAAAAAATCATCACAAGTTTAAATAATTATTATTTGTTTTTTTTGTTGCAATTTTTTCGAGCAAATAAAAAAAAATATTTACATAAAAATTTCACTTCAATTGCTTGACTTAAATTAAGTAACTTTGGCCGAAAAAAGGAAATAAGAGGTGTATTAGCAAATAAATATGTTTCTATTCTTGATGCGTGTTATAAAATTGTAGATGAAGAATAAGTCATTGATAAGAGTAGTTTTTAATGAACTAATTGTAGTCCCATTTGAAATTGCGTATCTTTGGCTACGAAAAAGACGCTATTTAATTTGTTATTTTCAGAAATGTTCTATTAAATGGAAAAGTAAGATAAAACTGATTATATTCATTACAGAAGTCAACTAAAGGGTAAAAGCTTATATAAATCACCCAGGGAAGGGTGGTGTTTTCTTGTTTTTGTGGGAAACACTAAAAGAATCTAAGCGTTAACATCCAGAGCCTTTTCGTCTCTCCATCTCCGCTTCTAGTAGGGAAAACAGGCTACCCCTCCCAATTTTCTAGAGTATGGAGGATCGAGTTGCGCGATTCCCAATTATCACAAGTTAGCCATCGATGTCAATGTATTCCTCGGGGGAAGGCTGAGCCAATTAACAATCGTTGTCAATTAGGTAGGTTTGCGCTGTACTTCAAGAATTTTGTTAGACCTAAGTTTCACAATGTTGTAAACCGCAATTACCTTGACAGTTTTGAGACCCAGATGATAGTAAGAAGCCACCTCTTCCGGTTATTAGCTTGAATTCACTCGGTGTTTCAGATATTTCTGTAACGTAGTTTAAATTCATAAAAATGAGATTTTAGTCTTTAAACCGTTAGAGCTTTTCTAGTCAGTTTACCTGCGGCGTTAAAGAAGCAAATGGCACTTGATAGACTATCGTCTGATTGGACTTCAGCCAACACCTTTCCTTGGTAAATTCATCGCACCAGCATTGTTGGTCAGTAAGTTGTTCGACTCTTGAGAGTGAGTTTCCAGAGCAATTTGAAAATTACTCTAGGCTCTCTAAAGCCAATGTCTACTGTGGCTAATCGCTCTCAGGCAGGTTATATAATAGGAAAACGTTTATAGCAAATAATTGATGCGTTGGCATTGGCATTAGAAAGACCCTGTGTTACTCCTGGGTTTCGACTCTAATATGTTTGAGAAGGGCTGGATATTTTCATCTATATGAAAAAAATTTATATCATGGAACACGTTGTTTCAACAGTGTATTGTAAATTGTGAAAACAGCTAGGAGTTAATGACGTGAATTCCATTTTTAATAAATGGTAAGTTAGAATTTTTTTAATTAGTTTTATGATTTGTAAATGAAAGTGTTTTTTTTTCTGTTCAAAATACATTTTCAGCAATTAAATGTAATAGTTTTTTTAGATTATGCGATCAGAAAATTGCGTACAAAGTAAGGTGTCTGGATTTCGACTAGTCCCATAATTCTTGAGTACCCTACAGTTACTTTAGTGTTGTATGCCATGGCCAATTCAAAAATAAACAAAGAGAAAGAATATTTTAGTATTTTTATTATTTTCATGGTAAAGAATAAACGAATAATTTAATTTATTTAGATTTAGGAGACAATGGAGAAAAGTTGTTGACTTGGAGTATATTTTATTCGGAAGATGATGCTGGTCTTCATTTGTGGACCATTCTTCCCCTAATTTTTCTTCTTTTTCATTGAATGGCGTGGTTTTTATTCAACTCAGCTGTTTGTTCTTCACGCTGCTTGTTCGTAAAGGTTATTTGACGGTTAATGCGGGATCACATATGAGAATTCTGGATAAATCTGTCACTGCGATAGGAAAGATGTGCCTATTAATATGAAGGTGTTGCATCTTCTATCTCCTTCTGCCACTATTCTGATTGGACTTGGTGGCCTGCGGCTGCTGTATTGGTGGGTTCGTCAGAAGCTGATGGTATAGAATAATTATATATTTTAAAAACATAAAGGTTATTATTTTTTTTCAAATTGGATTGGCTGAAGATGATGGATCATCACGTGCGTCTGGTGAGGCTGATGCTGCTGAATCAGCAGTGGCAGCTGGATCGGCTATTTTGCCCTTTATTGCTGGATTCGCGTTGATGGCTGGATGGGTAAATGCGATGGGATCGGCAGATTTAGCTGGTGTCCTTTCCGGTAAGTTCCATCAATTTCAGAAATAATTGCTAAACTCCACTAATTAAAATTAAAATTTTTATTTTGTTAAATTAAACTCCACAAAATGAGAGGGATAAACTGGTCCGAAAGCCAAAGCAGATAAAGGGCCTTAATTGCCATCAGAGGGGCCAGGGTAGTTGGGGATGCACATCCCCTAAAAAGCCAGAAGAAAGAAAAAGAAAGAAAAGAAAAGATTCACATAAGGGCTTGAATTTAAATACTAAGTTCATTCTTCCTTGGGAAATGTAAGTCTTGATTTTAAAACAATTTAAATTATTTTTTTTTTACGAAAATAGTGATTATATTATTTAATTTATGAACAGTGTGACCTCGTATCCCAATTGGAAGGATTTTAGAATGAGGCTGTTCCTTTCACTTGACACAGTCCTTCTACCGCAACATCAAGGCTATAGGACTAAGTCTAGCCTATAGAAAGGACAGCCAGACCCGGAACATCTGTCGGGAATTGCTTGGCCTTTACTTGCTGCCAGCCGAAAAAATTCGCAAAAGGTTCCAGACCATCGCATCCAATGCGACAGGGCTAATGTTGCGTTCCTGCAACAATGTGGAAACAACCTACATAAACAGCACAATTTGGCCACCAGAGTGCTGATCTATGTGTATGCAGCATGTTGGGACCAATAACAACTTTGAGGGTACCCACAATAATCTCAAATCTGTTGCTGGCAAGTTATCTATTCTGTTGATTATTTTTTATTTTTTAACTGTATTTTTGTACTAGGACTTGCATCAACCAATCTTGTGACCTTTTTAATAAAGATGCACGAGGAAGCTGAGAAAATTGCCATGACAGCAAAATTTTTGTCACAAAAACAAGTGCTCAAAAAACTGAACAAGGACGTAAAATCGAAACTGCGCCATCTGACCATCATATGGGAATCTTTTACCAGACCGGACCACCCTATTTGCTCTAAAGAGATTTTGCAGCTTTTGCAGCTCTCGAAGCTCACAAAGAAGCACTCAAAAGAGGATCTGAGAGAGCTGAGGAACGGCCCTGAGAACGAAGATTCTGATTAATGTTTTCATTATAGTCTTCGATTTATTCTGTTCGATCATTGAATACAATTCCTTATAAGCACTTCCGCTTTATATTCAATTTCTTTCCATTTCTTCCTTTTGAATTTACTGTGGTGTCTAAGAAAAGAATATCTATTTCATTTTCACATATTTTCAATCGATATAAACGTTGCCGGGGTTTGAACCGTAGACCTCAGAACAGCAGCTCACCTTGCTAACCACTACATCACTTTCGATGTATCTGTTATCGTAGGATTCGTTTTTATATAAATATCATTACTGGTTGATCATTATTTAAAAATATTGCCAACAGACTCATATTCTTAGGTATGAAATGTATTTCCATATTAAACTGTGTGTATTTATTATATTTAACTGTGAAAAAGATAAAAAATTATATTGGGCCTGAATGACATTCAAGTCCGCCTTTCAGGCCCAATTTTTGCGACGTTCAGGCCCAATAAAAGTGGTCCTGAAAGACGCGGGCCTGAACGTCGCACATCCGGAAACGGCAAGTCAATGTTCAACATGCTAATGTTGTAAAAAAATAAAGAATAGGGTATAATACTACAATCTCAATAGTGAAAAACTTCTTCGCGCGATTATTCGAAAATAACGCCCGCACTGAAAAATGCGTCTCTTTCGCGCAAAATGTCTCCGGGGGTGCGTTAAGATAATATGGAAAATTACAGTTTGGCGGATTTCGACGGGTTGCCAAATTGTTGTAAACATGCAAACACTGAATATTCACCAGTATATTTAGAAGAAAAATGTTATATTTTTTGTGGCTTCATTAACCGGAAACAATGGATTTATTTGAAGAAATCAGAAGACTTTTTGTCATATTTGAAACCTTCGTTGAAATTGAAAATCACGATGATGATGATGATGATTTTTTTTGTTTTGTTTTGCAAGACCTTTTAAGGCGTCGAAATAATTTAGTTACAGACCAAACTTGCAATTTAGTCCAAACTTCTTCTTCTTTGTCTTGGGCTTGTTTGTCTTGGTTTTGCGTGTCTTCTGAGACGCCATTAAAACATTTAAGATTTCGGTGAAGAAGATGGAGTAAATGAGTAGCATTGATTCACAACGAAAGGGAAAATGTGCTGTTATCTCAACATCTACACGGCAAGTAAATATTTTCACATTTATCGTCAATTTTAATCGTGTTGAAGTTCTTTGGCGTCCTGTGACCAACCATTTACTTGAAGTTAGTAGCCATCCGCTTAACCGCATGAGAGAGTGGGGAATAGAAGTCATTAATACTTTAGTTCGATCAGCTATTCAATATCAACATTTTACTTCTTTAAAAGAGAACCAGGTTAATACCATTAGTTATTGAGTTTTTTTTGTTAAATTACTCGACCATGTTTAAGAATTGAACGCTTATACCTCCTTTTCTCTGCTCTTTTGTTTTACAGAGATTGCAAACATTGTTAATATCGCCGTTTAATGAGTTATCTAGTACCAGCTTTGCAGATGTATGACATAAGCAAGTAGATTGTGTCCTCCATCTGCTGCACAGCTCCGGTGACATAATCTCTTTTGGATGGCCCTTGTTCCTCAACATAATAGGAGCTATCAACAATTCTCATGGGTATTACTTTGCATGGATACTTTGCAGCGGGTACTTCACAATTGAACTGTTAGCAAGTCCATTGTTTGGAGTATCAAAATCGATTTTTTTCTTTTTTTTCACATAACAGGACATTGTCTCTGGGAACGAACCGATGAAATCCATCCTGCACTCTTTTATCATTTTTTGGTCTTTGCTGGCTTTGCTTATCAAGCTCCAACCTATGGGTAACTCAAGACTAAATCCATAAGCTTTTTCAAAGGAATGAAGGTTAATCTCCATTGATGTCACATTAAACAGGTCCATATCCTAAAAACTAACAACCAATGAAATTACGAATTCCCTTGGTACGTATAAAACCATAATTTGTTTACTTGCATTTTTAGTCTGCAGAACAGAAGGATAGGTATCGCATGGATAGGTATATTGGATATGTATATTGGATAGGTATCGCAATGCCGAAATTGCCTTCACTCTGCAAAGGCTTTCCTCTCTAATATCGGCTTTAAAGAAGATTACGACCACAAAGGGTAACGAGAATTTTTCCTTACTTTGAGTCTTGAATGCAGTTTGTTGGAACGAGTCACAGACATTTCCTTTGGCTCGTCTGATGTCTGAATCCTTCCAACAACTGTTGAAAGTCGATTGAAACCGCGCCGTAACTTGATGCTTATTTGTTTTTCTGTTTTATTTTCTTTCATGTCATTTCCGCCAACTCCGAACCCGACGATGCAGTGAATCCGTTGACTTGGAGGCAACTAATTTCTTTGTATCCGCACTTGGTTGAGTTGACGGCCGTGGATTCGACTCGCATTGGGCAAAATCTCCGCGACGCCCTTTGCCAGTATTCTGATTTACTGCAACTGCCGGAGGCCACCGCTTTAACTTCAATCCACGGAACTTGATGAATAAAAACGACGGCCACCCCATGAAATTAAAAGAAAAGAAAAATAAAGGTTGTTTGGAAATGTATGTTTTGTTTCCCACCGTAAATATTTGAACTTGAAAAAAAGAAAGAAATTTAAAGAAATTGAAAGCGTAAATTGAACCAATCGACAAACCATTCGCCCATCACCAGTTCCTTTGGCTTTGTGCTGGCTTTGTGCCCATCACCAGTTCCTTTGGCTTTGTTCCGGCTTTGTGCCCATCACCAAGTTCCTTTTGCTTTGTGCCCATCACCACGTTCCTTTGGCTTTGTTCCGGCTTTGTGCCCATCACCACGCTCCTTTGGCTTTGTGCCGGCTTTGAATCTGGAGGTTATCAAGTTAAATGCCAGGAGCAAAAATTCCGCAGAAGCCGCTATTCACTGTCATTTTGATGGTATTCAAAGAGAATTAGTTAATGTTGGTAAGTTGATGCTGATAATTCAATTTATATTACTTTGAAATTTAAATTGCTATATCTTCCATTACAGCGAGTGCCAATGAAACCGGAATTAGGCTCCGTTCCTTCTTCCCATTAGCCTCCGACAATTCCAGCATGGTGGTCAAGCGATAGACTTTGGTTGTTGATGGAAAAACGTTGTTTTAACTTGAAAAATCTGATAACAGGTGCATAATGAATGTAATCACATATCTACGTTCAAATTCGCACAGGTATATACTGGGCAAACGTTCGAATCTGCAGAAACCATTTCTCCACTTGACTTGTCATTGCGCCGCAGTTATGTGCTACAGGGAACGCCACACCATAAGACATTTATTGTATGAATTGTCAAACAGCAGCTGCACATCCGCACCCTTGGCATAGGTATTCGCCTCACAAATTCATGGCTGTTTTCAAGAAATTTAAACACACCTTGGTAATTCTAAGGAGACGGAGCCAATGACGTTTCTATGATTCAAACAACAGATGTGGGAATAGAAATTTCGGGCGTTGGGGGCAGTGAATGAAAAGAATAATAATACTTAAAATACTTTTAAAAAAGATTATATAATTAAATATTTTAATAATCGAATAATAAAATAAATTATAAAGATTTTTGAAAAAAGAACGCTCATATTAATATTGATGGGCTCTTCTTGAAATTGAAATTCTGTATGACATTGATGTATAACATGAAATTTTCACAAGACTCTACATACCATCGACTCTAACCAATTGCCTAGCCAATATTGTAACCAATTTATAATTCAGTTTTCACTCTTATTTTAGTTATGAAATAATAATGTAAAATAAAATGTGAACGTGATCATGGTTTCAAGAATGTCTAGATTGTAATGTTCACACAAGACTCAGGTCATTGAACTAGCTCCGCAAATTTTACACACACAAACATCGCTCACATTCAAGGGAAATGAAGTAAACATAAATTTTGATGGGCACTTCTTTCTCAAGTCTAGGAAGTAGAAAGGGACATTAATTAAAATAAGAGCATATCATATCTTTTGAATTAATGATTTTTGAAGCAAGAGGGACATGTTTAGAAAAAATGTTATTCATGTCCAAATTACTTCACGTTTAGTCGTCTTCAAGTGTAGCAGATGCTGCTACACTTGGAGCTCTGCCGGGGATCCTTGGATTTCTGATCCTTTTGATTTCCGCCTGTTCCAAGTAGTAGGAATAGTGTTCCACTACTCCTTTTTGGTACAGAGCTTGCGCCAACATAAAAAACACCGTTTGGTTCGCATCCTTCTTTGATGTTGTGATGGTGTATTCAACACAAAAAACTAAAATTAAAAAAACATAATTACTTTCACATTCTAATACAATATTTAAAAATTCCTTACCACCAGTAAAAGAAATAACCCACTTGAAAAAGTGTGCGTTATTGTAGTCCCAATCAGTTTCTCTTTTGGATTGAACAATTTTTTTCTTTGCTAAAACTTCTAGCATTTTCGATTTAGCTGTCCCATAATTAAATTCGCCAGGAACACTGTTTCGCTCGAACTCCACGGCGTTTCGGGCCAAATGGAAATTTGGAAAATGCCCACAATTGAATTTTTGAAAAAAAAAACACGTAGATTAATAACTTTAAAGAGAAATTAACTTTTAAAAAATTACCCCAACTCGCGAGTCATGTAGCCACGTTGTATGAGTTTCTCGACTACAGATGATGCACACAAATTTTTACCTTCATCTTTGTCATGGTGTTCACAAGAAACAGCAACTTCATTCAAACCTTAAAAGAAAAGAAAAAAATAAGAATGAAATACGCTATACGAAAATCTTTCTCCACAGCTTACCTTGAATTGTAAGCGACCCACGATGAAGTCTGGTTTCTCTATCGTGTGTCGTTGTGTACTGTGGTACTTCTTTTAGGTAGGAGTGGAGAAACGCAAACAAATTCTCCCTTTTGGTGTTGCTTCCTCCAGCAGGGCGCGGGTGACCAATTAAAACTATTTTATTTATGACTTCTACAACGACAAAGGATAACAATTAATAAAATTTCAGGAAGAGAGTGAAGTTTTTTTTTGAGAGTATATTCTATTATTGGTCATTGGAAATTGGTAGTTGGATATTGGGATATTGTAATTACGAAATTGGTATCATCGGTCATCCCACCGATGCAAGTTAAAAAAGATTTCCGGCTAACAAAGTAGTCTTTAAAGTGTACCAGTTTACAGTAATAGTTTTGTCCTGCTAACAATTTTTATTCAACGATGTGTTATTTTTTTATCTCATAGTAATCGTTTGTGGCTCAGCCATCAATTACGAGGTTTTATGGACATTAGCGAATCGCGAAGCCTTCAGAGTGTTATCTCGACGGTCATCGTGTCACTTCCAATAGTCATCTTCCCGTCACTTCCGTTTTTGAGGCAGATAGTAAATTTAACGACATTATCACTATGTCTAATTTTTCAAAATTTCCTGATTGGTTTGGTAAACTTAATAGTTTCCCCCCTACTGAAATTGGTAAGTAAAAAAATACCAGCTAGATGATTATCTTCTTTCTTCCTCTTGTTAACTAAACATTAATTGGTTTAGCCCTACCCTTCAGCTCTACACCAGCTAGAGCATCAACCCATGCACGTTTTCTTGAAATGTATTACTTTTGTCCTTTCGGAAACAGGAAAGTACTACTAGTTTTTTTTTCTTCTTTCTTCTTCTTGTCTCCTTAACTCTTTAAAAACCCTTAGAAGGATTAAGTTCAACTTCAACCCCACATTCAACTTTAACTCCACATGTGCCCATGCCCCATACACGAAATATTATCTTAAATAAGCCTGCATTTTTAACACCTGCTGGAGTAAGATACCTCAGTTTCTTTTAATGTTTTGTTTACCTTTAACTAATTATTACACTTTCTCTTTTTTAGGCTTTAACAAGAGCAAGCTCTGTCTCTGCAAACTTTTAAGCAACTCCTAATGCTTGAGAGCCCAACAATGCCAAGATTTCCAGCCAACATATTGTAGAAATAAAAAAACTCCAAAAGCTTGTGGAGGATCTTACGTAGGTGCATGTCAAGGAGCTTGCCGAGAAATAGTTATGACGATCTTAGAAAAAACAAACGATAGATTTTTAGCAAACTAAACGATAGATTCCATCTACGAAATACCATTCGTAATATATTATATATACACTTGTGAAACAAATTTGTAGAAACTAAATATTGAAACACATAACAATTGAAAAAAATTTAAGGCGCATTGGATAGCTCCGAGATTGAAATATGGCAGCCATTGCAAAAACTTCTTGCTTATACTAGTAGGAAATGCAAAACAACAATCAAGGTGCAAGCTGTAGCTGGTTAGGATCAAAAGTTCATAGTCATCAGTGTAGGCTGGCGGGGAACCATGCATGATGCAAGAAAATTTCGAAACAGTTCCATATCTAGAGCTATTGGGCCAAAATTTATTGCAACAGATAATCATCTAATAGCTGACTCCACATAAAAGTTATTGGCACAAGTGTTATCTCCTTTCCGCAATAGTTGGCAACTAGAAGAAGTAATAACAGTATTTGTGATTATTAAAAACAAAACTATAATGTCTGTGTTTCTATTTGATACATTCTCAGCACAAGCTTGAATTCAACCGAGTACTGAAATCAGACCTTCATTTTGTGGAGAGAGCTTTCGGGCTTCTCAAAATGAAAGGGCTGCGGTTAAATTGACGAGGAGAAGAAAATGGGCTTTGAAAAAAAGACAGTTTTTGCCTAGCCAAATGAGAGCTGAATAAAAACTGTTGATATAACGACGGACAGATAGTAAAATGTATTTTTTCTCAATTATGGCCATAAACTTATAAAAAAACGTTGAGTTTATAAATAACACAAGAAAGATTGACCACTACTTTGATTTTTTATTAAATAAAAGAATGTCGTATTGCAATTATAAACGAAAGACTTATTTCTGAAATCAAAGCACTAAAAAATAATTTTCAATTATAAATAATTTTCAAAAAATCTTAATCTTTGCAGTTTTGCACTTGTGAAAATAAATCTACAAAAAATCTCTTCAAACCCAAATAAGTATAGGCCTCTTTTCAATCATCTTATTTGATTCACGATAATAAGAAGTAAGGCTTGGGTATTTTCAAAGCCACCGCTTGTGGTCCGCCATTTTTTAAATATTCTTATTTATTTATTTAGAAATAGGGTTTACTGCTGGCCTATTTCGGACAGCAAATGGTCTTCTGCATTAAAGACCTTCAGAACCGGCGAACTTTTAGGCGGGGTGGCGGTGGCGCTTGCAATATTCTTTTCCGTCAATCTTTAAGATTTGCTTATTCGTTCTTACGGGATGTTGCCAAATCTTCCACAATTCTATCGCGCACTTTTAGTTATTGTAACATTGTTTCCATATTGTTTCCAAAGGAAACTATCTAAAGATGTTTAGTTTTAGATATACTAATATGTATACTTTTTCAATTTCTTTATCGTTTACAGTTAAAAATTTTTTCTGAGCATTATTTCGAATCAAAACAGCATTAAAAATAGGCCGTTGTTTTGGTTGATTTCACTGCTGAAGTTTCCGACATTGACATCAGTGGGCGGGGATTAGGGAGGCGGATTTTCGTGCCATGAATATTTCTTGCGACTATTTCAATCGATAATTGATTTTAGTAATTGATAAACCGAAATCGATTCCCCTTGATTTATTCCCTATCTGTGAGAAACAGTTTCTTTTAAGAAATCTTTGTCGTTTTACAATTTATTCAAGTGGAACTTTTCTAATATACAGATAAATAAATGCGAATAACATTTCATTAAAAAAATCCGATGTTTAAATACACCTATCTGTGGCTGTCCTACATCACCAATCCTAATGTCCAAATCGACCCAATATCACAGGTTCCTCCCTAAATTTTCTCAACTTTGATATTCGATACAAGGAAAAACGTTTCTTCTAAAATAAACATAAATAAATACTGGGAATGGAAAAAGGCAGAGAAAAAATGAAAAAAACTAAATCAAATTGTGTAATTTATTTGGGAGTTGTAGCCTTAAAACAAAAAGCGTCCATTTGAAACCAATCTCTCCTATGCGTTAAGAGTATATTTAATGCAAATTTAATCTTGATAAGGAAAGAAAAGAAAGAGTAGATAGAAGATAGAGACGTCTTGATAAAAATGGTTGATTGAAAGTAATACAATGTTTTTTTTTTAAGTTTATTTAATCTCAAAAGAGTCAAGCGGCGAGTAATCAACGGATTGTTTCTCTTTTTGCATTTCCAGCCTGATCGTTGTGTACTTTCACATTTAACAAGGGTTTTGTGTGGGGAAGTGTAGTGGGGCACATTTTTGTGTAGGGGAGCGTTCTCATGTATAAATCAACATTGACAATACAAATGTTATGGAGGGCGTTCTGTCCCAGCGACTACGATGTTAACTGCGTTTCCGATTGAACAATGTCTGTAGTTATTCCTTTAGAATTTGTTTCTAATATCGCCTAAGTTTTTTAGAGTTAACGACAATGTACAAATTAAACACTCAGTTGTTTGTTTTGCATTCCAAAGTTTGTTCAACAACCACTTTTTTGTGTTGGATTGTGGTTCAATAAAAATTGCTCACAAAGTGTACACATACAGCGTTTGATGGTTGATATTAATTGACGATAATCGTTAGCCTGATCTTATATGCTTATATATCCATTCTACTCTTTTTGAAGCCACACACACACATTTTGGGTTCAGTTTTTCATCAATAAATTTTTCTTATTGTATAAATTGTTGACTTTTATTCGTGTAATTAAAATATCGGGGGGGGGGGGGGGTAACTCAATATCTGGGTGTATCAGGATTCAGAAACTTAAAGATTCTATTGGGTTCCAAACATTTAAATTTCGCATTAAGAAGGTAACAGTTCGTTTACAAATGAATAAAGACCACTAATTATAAAAAAGAAACAACCTGGAATTGCTAGTATCTACACTTGGTGGCGGAATTCTACCAATACTAACCCTATAAACATACTTCTCGCAAAGGTGGAGATCATGGGACGAAACTATAATGTCCTTTAAGTCAGACTGGATCTCCTCCTTGTCTGATTCCCACACGACTTCATATAAAATACAAGTATGATCATTATCATACTCCCATTCTAAAACCCGTTTTCCAATTTTTTTACTCCCAACAATTAAGGAAAGAGACAAAATCCTATCCAGCAGGAATTTTTTGGGCAAATGAGTCATAATCTGTTTTGAAAACACACGAATCACCGATCCTGACAATTCTTTCTTCTACAGTCTTTACAATGAGATGCTGTCGTTGTATACATAAAGTGAAGTGGCAACAACTACGTAAGTACGACCAGTATTTCATGGATCAGTGAGACAGAAAGGTGGCAGAAGCTCCAACAGTTTCTTAGAAGCAGGTCAAAACCTAAATCCAGCCATAATAACTCTTTGGCAGGATCTATCGCCATACTTGTAGCAAAATATCGGTTGGAACAATACACCCATCCTCTTGGCCACCTCTTTCTAGATTATGCACAAAATATTGTTGTGACCTATTCTGTCACCTAGAACAAGAACCTCCGAAATCAGAAACAAACAATTATTAAGTAGTATTAATCTCATGAATACAATGAAATAACAATATGTACCTTATCAACAGAAAAGTTTTGGGGCGAAAACAATAGCATCCCACATTTTCATTGCGTTCCACAATCTCCAACTCATTCACATGTAGGTTCAACATACAAATTTCATTTTTGTCGAACAACACTTTTGTGATATTGGTCAAAATGTCTCTTTCACTGGGTTGAACTATACCATCGACTAAAAAGTTTGGTGTTACCCCAAGAAGAAATTTGATATTTTCTGTAACAGAATTCAACACCGATTCACCCACTCAGAAAATAGTAGGGCACCTTCACACAATGATTTTTCTTGTCGTTCTATGAAATTTAACCACTTTTTCTCTAATACATACATCCTGTCTTTTGTGTTCAAGTGATTTACATAATAACTGAACGTCAAATCATTTGCTATGAAATAGAAAACCACATGTTTGTTAGAATATGTTAAACAGGCAACAATTATGAGATTTAGGCGGAACAAAATAGCCTGAACATTAGACATTAAAAGGGCATTCTTGAAAAAAGTGCTATACGATGGTCATTCACCAATGGTGATATTTTTATGGGTAGAAATAACAACAAATAAAGACAGAAAAATTGTGCATTAAAAATGGAAAAGAGTTTCCTTCGGCTTAACCTGAGTCCGTTTTTGTTACGAGCTTTAATAACATATCACTTGGGCTAATATGAAGACAAATGCCCATACAGAGTAGATGTGCTAGAAAAACAGCTATAGGTGAATGACTGAATGGGTGGTGTGGACAATGTTGATGTAGCCACAGAACCGATAGTGTGGACAGAAAAGATATTCATCAAAGAGGCAAAAATGCCATTAACTAAATGGTGTCAAGCTTTCAGCAACTATGGAAGAAAGGTTAAACATGCATAAGTTATGAAGTGAACTTACAAAGTTGGACGAATACTTTTCAACTCTACTTAAAAAGAATAGAATCAGTTCATAGACGAATTAGAGGAAATTATGATGGATTGAAGAAATTTTGATCAGTAGATGAACAGGCATAGTAAAAACTGAGCCGAGCGATATGCTCATTTTCTGTGATGCTAGCGAGAACGCATACGCGGCAGTTCATACCTATTCCAAGGAAATAAAAGGACATTGATAGCGGCGAAAGCAAGGTGCTACTCTTAAAAAATACAATAAACAATACAATTCCTGAAATAATAATAATAATATATTTCATTTGTATAAGGTGCACTTTTACATAAGCACGAATGACAAAAGGCGCCTTCTGGCTCAAGACTAACAGGAAAATCAGATTAAAATGCAAGGTGAAAATACTGTTTTAAGTGCAGTGAAAAAGCTGGAGAGAGAAAAGGAGGAGCGAACCTGCACCGGGAGATTATTCCATACAATGGGTGCATAGTTAGTAAACACCCTTCTGCCGTGTGTTTCGACACGCGCAGAAGGAGGAACAAGGCAGTAAAGAGTTGATGGAACAACGGAGGATCTTAGGATGAGGTCAGATTTACTGTTGGCAGTACGGAGAGAGATGAGGCTAGAAAGGTAATAGAGAGCACAACCATGGAGACAGCGGCACGTGGGGACCGCAATTTTGAAGTCGATGCGGTAAGGAATGGGTAGTCAGTGAAGATTACGCAGATGATGAGTCATGGGATCAAGACGACGAGCACCAGTGATGAAAAGAGCAGTAGCATACTGGACTTTCTTGAGAGGCTCTAATCGGGCAGCTTTAAGGCCAGCAAGAAGAGAGTTCCCATAGTTAATCTGAGAAAGGACGTACACAGAGACCAGCTGGATACACGCAGAGCGCGAGAGGAATTTGCGAATATTGGAAATCCGTCGTAGTTATTAAAAAGCATTTCTGCTTGTCGTGCTGATTTGCTTCTGCATAGTGTACTGACGGTCGATGGTAACGGAGGCCGATGGAGAGATTGAGGCGTCTCAAAACACCAGAGAAGGTCCACTAGCTTGCGTAGACTACCAAAGCAGCAGTTTTCGAGTCGTTAAACTTGATCTTGTTGTCAGCCATTCACTCCTTCGTCTCACCAACAATAGGTCTTAAACCCACAAGTTTCGGTTTTAACGAGTCTATTTGTGTCATTGGGTCAGCGTTGCCACCATCATCCTTCGCTTCCAGAAGCGTCCAGTCATTTTTTGTGCATATCGCCACTTCTTGTCCGATAGCTCACTTGCGCCGTCGAAGACATCCCGTGGGATGTGAGGGTTCTCTATACCTGAGAAAATAATCTGGAGCAAGTACAAAATCCGGATACAAAAACTGGATGCATTAGCAAGTGAGTGAGCAGTCTTGCCTTGAGCAGCCAAACCACCTTAACAAAAAGTTGCGGAGCACCTCCAGCAGCGCAAAAAACAAATTACCCTAAGCGTGAACTTGACGGATTGAACCTACCACTCCCACGATCCACCAAAATACAGGGATGACGGCGAAGTGACTTGTTGAGTTCATTTGGTTCTCGTGGACGCCAGTCACGATTAGTTGCGTCAGGCGGAGTTTGAAGGAAATTGATGTCAGGCGTCCTCATTCATGATTGCTAGGTTGACCCTGTCGCCGATTCGTTGGTACCCCTTCGAAACCACGAAAGGGAGCAAATTCCAAAGACTTGGCGTACTTCCTACCACTATTCCATTTTTTAATACCATTATTTCAGCAACTAAGAATTGTCACATGTACCACCTTCACGCGACAGTCGAGACCGTCCTTCAGCTCAGATGGTCCACATGGTAGACCGACCAGGGTAATCAAAGCTTCCACGTCCCTCTTGAGAGCTGATAACAACCTTATGGTAGACATGAGTTTCAATTCTGTCGGGATGCTCTTCGTCTGCGCGAGGTAAGTGTTTAAAATTACCACCATTTGTTAACTACCCCGCGTTTTTCTATCTTCTGTTCCTGAGTCACCCATTAAAAACTCACAGTTGTTGCGTCAAGTCCGACTCACCTTTTTGCAGGAACTCATGCCCAATCAGGTTTCTGTGAACTTTTTTCAACTCGCTGGCTTTTAATCCCCTGGTAAGATCATCTGCTGGATTCTGGTCCGTAGAAACGTGTGCACCATTGTCAGCTAAAGATTTCTCTGTTCCTTTCGGTTCCTGTTGAACGAAGTGTAAAGGGTGGTTTTTAACGTAAAACAAACCTTTGAAAAAATATTGCTGTTTCTTGCTTTTATGTTCAGAGAAATTGAAAACCAAAATTTCAGTTTTTTCTTTCGGTTTTCACCTTAACACAACGATAATTGGTTGATACTTTTGAGATATCGTAACTTTCAGGGGAAGGATAGGAGAAGGAGCGTTTTTTCATGATAAAGATGGAGGAGGCCTAAAAGATCCATGTAAAATACAATAAGAGAAGTCATGGGGAGGTAATATAAAAGGTATGGAGTTACTATATGGCAAGATCTTTCTGACTAAGCCTTTTCTGATCCAAGATCAAACTTATAACCAAAACTACCGAAGTCCGTTGAATTGAAAATATTAACTATATTCGAATAAATCATTAATTGATAAATTACTTGCCAAATTTATCATTACAGCCAATAAAATTAATGTCCTCAAAATTGATGAAGTCGAATAATATAAGAACAAACTTGAGGCTTGAGAAACATCTTTCTTCTCTTTATAGAGTAACAGGGACCAAAAGAACAATTTTGGAAAATTCTGGCATGTCAGTTGTTTTTTTGCCACAAACTATGGTACATTTTCAGTCGAATTAATTCGCGAAATACCTTCAAAGTATTCCAATAGATGGGCAAATGGTTTATTTTTAATGTGGAATGTCTAAGAAACGAAAGAATTTTTACCTTCCCGTAACACTGGTTCAAATTTATCAAGAGGAAAATAAACGACTAACTTTTCCGTGTGGGAAAGAGTTTTTGTGAGTTTCTTTTTCTAACGTCATTTGATGGACAGTTTGGAAAAATTTGAACAAACAAGCTTTGATTTTTACCTTCTCATCAGTAAACAGAATCATCTAACAAGCAAAGCAGGTTAATATCTTAGTTAATAACAATGCAAAGCCAAGACGATTAATTTTTCAATTAACCTTAAATGTGTGGTCTAGATATATTTCTATATATGCTTCATTCTGTACTAGGTTCTTCACTTCCTTATCAGATGTTGGTCGTCGATATCAATGTATTTCTCTTTAGGTGAGAAGACAGAGCTAATCCACCGGCGCGATATACCAGGCAGAGTCGAGCTATACTTCAAGAATTTGATTACACTTGAGTCTCGTCACAATGTTGTAAACCAAAATTACCTTGACGGCCTTGAGTTACAGATGCAATAGTTGGTTGCCTTCGAGCCTCGTCTTTGGTTATGTGCTTGAATCCACTTGGTTTTTCAGATCTTTCTGTAACATAGTCTCTCTAAAGCCGATGGCTACCGCGACCAATATCTCTCACGCAGTTCCTATTATTTGGAAAACGTTAATAGCAAAAAATAATTTATGTAATTTTCATGGTATTAGTAGGACCTAGCGTGACTCCCGGGTTTCGGTACTATTATTTTCGAGAGAGAATGGATATTTCCATCACTATAGAGGAGAAAAAAATTAAAAAATATTTCCAGGAAGTGGAGCTATACCTGAGTATAAAGTGGTTCGCGGTTGCCATCTTGGATGGAAATTTTCCCATGATGGGTGCAGCCATCACTCCAAAAAATTTGATTGTTTTTTTTTTCCTTTAGCAAAGAAAAGGGAAGAAAGGAAGTTTGATTTGGACAGTGATAACGAGAGGACGTGTGGAAAAGAGTTAACCAAACATAAAAGCCCGTGAACCTATTTTTCAAAACAGAGAGAGGTCTAACCAAAATGGATACTCAAACCGTTGCCTTAGAATTCGAAGGTCTTACACCTAGTTAAATTCTCCTGAATGGAATAAGGTTCATACCAAGGCCGTACAGACCTGGACCACAAGACGCTCAAAAAAGTGTCAGCGACTTTATTACACAAGCGCGAGGAAATCCTTCAAGCACCACCCAAACCACCTTTCTTACAGCCAAGCAGTAAGGGATGTAGCGCCGAACAAAAACATTCAAACAGAAATAATGAAGGCGAAAATTGAGGCCGTGCAAACCAATCTAGCTGGAATCAAAGCTGAACTTAACAAATCCCAGGCCAGAAACCTTCTGGAAAGACACCTTCTGTGTCAAATGTAAACAATATTACATTATTAATAAAAACCGCGGAGATATATTGGGAGGAGGCGTCGCAATCCTGATCAATAAGTCTCTCCGATTCTCAACGCTTCCGACTGCCAACCCTGCAAACAATTGAAGCATTAGGTGTCGCGATTGCAGTTGAAATCGCCGTAAAAAAAGAAATATTAGACTTTATATCTTTGTACATACCTAACGGCCAACAATGCGACGAGAATAAACTGACCCAGCTCTGCTGCAACACTTCCAAACAAGAACAACGCTAGGCACAATCTATGGGAGAGCAATGTAAGCCAAACCAAAGGGGACGAGTGGTATTTAACCTCCTGGAAAAAGAAGACAACCTTATGTTTGCAACCCACAAGAATTTAGGCACCACCTCAGATGCACCACCATTGATCTAGCCAGTATGTCCCCCTCCCCCACCTTGCGGCCACATCAGAAGTTAAAAGAGGACAATTCCTCAGAAGTGACCATTTTCCAATGGACGATTTCTCGATCCTCCCTGAACCAAGAGGAACCCTTCTCTTCACCGACGAAACGTGCACGCTAGTGACAGAAAAGAGGCGGAAGCAAAATGAATACCCTATCTTGACAGGGTCTCAGAGTGGAGCAGAAAATAGAAATTTTAATTTTCATGCCCAAAATCAATCCAAAACCTTCACACAACAAAAGAGAAAAAAGACTAAGCCAGTACTGTTTATCTCTTACGCAAGAATCCCTGAGATCAACACTATACGTAAATCAAACAGACGCCGTACTCCAAAAAAGAACGAAACTTAAAAACCTCTTCAAAAGTAGAGTTGTCGGTAGCCATCAGCAAGCGTATTTGACCAACGTTACTGTTGGTGAACTGCACCAACAGCATCACCTTTGAAAAGGAAACAAATATTGATTCACGTTGATCTAGTGCCGTCCTAGCCGCTATAGAAATGGTTGTCACGTTATGTCTAACTGGTCTGCACGAGGACCTGACTCCGGTAAGTGTTCCTTTTGTTTTCTCTCTTGAGTAAAGTCTGATTCTTTTTTTCAGCAGAGTATCATCTCTATCGTTTTTAATCTAAATTTGGGGCTCTTGTGGATCACAACATTCCGTAGCTGATATTTTGGGGGAAATTACAGTAAGAGCCCAGTTGTTGCGCGTTGTCGTTGACATGTGGTATTCGATAGTGAAATTATCCTCCGTTCTTTTTCAACTACATTGCTTCGAATTCTTATTCGCTTATCTGTCCAACTCAGAAATATTTTTTTATACTTAACATTTTTCTTAGTGTTTTACATTTTAATTGGTGACTAAATTTCATTTTTCCTTAGACGGTGTGAAACAGTGTAATCCATTGTGATGTGGTGGACTTCTATACCCATGTTCGCATACTAGTTCTCTACACCGCCATTTCCACTTCGATAGAGTTATTTCCATTATTGGTAATGTTAGTCACACGCATCTTTTAACGTTTTATGTATCATATTTTGCCTGCAATAACTGTTGTTACAATTTTTATTTTTTAAGAGATTTCTTTGGTGTGTGTTGTCAAAGTTTGGATACGTGGACTCCATTAGCGTGCAGAAGGATTCTCGCAATAGGAATGCGATGGCCTTTGGATTCTTCCCACATAAGACTATGAATAAACTCAAAAATTGTTGACTTGTGTTCTTCTTTTTCCAGTGAGTCACAAATGGAAGTGGTCGTCCCTGATAGCAATTTGAATTTTGGCTACAAGGCGCACGCCCACCGCAACACCAATGGTAGCGCATCTGAGTTTTCCCAGTTGAATGGATATTCAATAGCCAAAGTAATATTAATATGTTTTTGTTCATTCATTGTTTTAGCCACCCTGCAGGCCTACTGCGGGATTTGTGAAACCAGGAAGAGATTGTTGTGCATCAATTGCATGACATGTCTTGGGTGCAAGACCCGGTTTCCCGGACGAGGTCAACATTAAAAACGATAGTACTTTGTCTAGCGAGACACTGCGAGTGGCCACGAGCAGCCAGTTTTCCACCTTCGATCAAAAGATTTGGTTTTCGGAGACGTTGACTTGGACCAGTTGATTATGCGGTTCCAACCCTCTGACAGCGAGTCTGACGACGCCGCCACGGTGACGGTCACTTTCGACTATGTGGAAGCTATGTCGTTTCCATCGGCAGTCGAACCTATGTGGGAGGAAGTTTTCGACTGTCGATCCCACGAGACACCGTGTCATCTTAGTTGCTGGGACGGTTTCGTCTCGACGTTGTCGGGCAACTCTAACGACTCGGGGTGGCCAACTTATACGACAATTGTAGACGAACGTTGGACACTAGATCTCAATCGGACTACACCGCTTAATATCTCATGCAATGTAACTACGACGTGGTGTACGCTGACACCATGGCAATCTTTGAGGCACCGACTGCTTGGGATGATCGTACTCGTGTCAGAGTATACCACTTGGAATCGCCTAATTTGATGTTTCTCCAGTAAGTAGGCGATGAAAATGCCATTCGCCAGTTGTTAAGAGCCGTTAACTTGGCCGCACACACTGCACCGCCTCTCCAGATGCTTAAAGTGGGCCCTGTCTCGTTTTCATCCGCAACTTTAGAGGTGACCTCTTCATGGTGGGAACTACTCAGTGATGTAGGGTAGCGGTAGAGGCCGTGCTGCCGTCAACAAAGTGTCAGTGTCAGGTACTGAAATCTAATACATATTAGATTTCAGTAAGGTTCTCGAAATACACATTTGTTTCTGGAGCCTTAGAATAATGAGCGATTAGCTTCGCCGGATTTCGTCGAGGACCAGGAGCCTGCACGCTCCCAGCATAATTCCGGTCAGTGAGAACATACATACGATACGTAATTTGTTTTGTAAAGCAATTTTCTCGCCGAAAAATTACACTCTGACGATTACAGGAGACGTCAGCCTGTGAACAGATAACGGTCTAGATTGGTTTAGGACCATAGAGAATTTTGAGAGACTTATTGAACCTCGAGTTCCTCACATTGTTTCCCACATTGTTCTCCCCTGCAGCCAGCTGTTGTGAAGTAAATAGTAATACGTGTTTGATTGCACGCATGTGTCCCATTCTTTAAATACAAATGATTTCTACAACTTTCTTCATTTTGGATTGTGCATGTGTCGTATGCAATGGTCACAGCTGTTCGCTCTAATATTAATCTCAATTTTATATTTATTCTATCTTTGATTAGCTTTTGATAGGTCCTACTCCCACAGCTAAAAAAAAGGTAGGAACACCAGATCAAGAATCAGATCACATTTTTTTAAGTGGAAAGGATAAGATGTGTAATGTAAATGAACTTAATATTGTACAACTTTGGCAATGGAAAACTTTTGTTGAATTTTCAATAAATTTTTATTTTCAATAAACAAAGTTAAGCCATAAATTTTGAAATTGATTATTAAATAAATGACTTTTTGTGATTATCTGATAAAACTAATCAACATAGTTGATTAATATTTTTGACAAAATTCGGCTTCAATTAATTTTATTTACTTTGGTTACTACGAAAATGGTGATTATATTGTTAAATCCTCGAACAGTTTGACCTCATTTCCCGATTTCTTCTTGTTTGATTTCAGAAAGAGGCAACGGCCAGCTGATGATCCATATGCTAATTTTATGAAAAACTAAAGAATAAGATGCAATTGAAATGGAGAAACACTTCTTCACCAAATATTCTCGAAAATAACGCACGTACTGAAATTTGCGTCTCTCATGCGTGAAATCTCTCTCGATCTTTCCCCACCTCCCCAGTCTTCTTTTTTTCCTACCGTAGCCTTGGGTGGGAAGCTCGAGAAGGGGTTGCCACATAAGTAAATAATACAAACAACATTCTGTCCTCCCTGACAACAAAAACATCAACATCTTAAAAATTAAAATAAAAAAATCTATTTTCTGTGTTAAAAATTTTTGCCACCATTTTGTGTTTCCAACGGAAGCTATCTAAAAATTTAATATTTTATCTATATATATTTTGAGTGGCTGCACTCGGTGCAGTGGCCGATTCACACTGGCTCTGAGCCAAAAGAGGCATGTGACGTCATGCATTCACCTGTTGACAGAAAAAGGCAGGTTGATCCATTTTTAAATACAAGTATTACAAGTAATTCATGTACTCAACATATTTATTTGTTAGGTGACATATACTTTCCATTCAAAACTGGGTTAAACATTTTTTGACGTATGAAATAAAGATCAGTGAAAACGATCAATTTTATCACGTTAAAGAGACTTGTGTTCAATGTTAGATTCTAAGAATGTCTTACAAGACTACGGAGGCTAATAATGACAAACACATCAGTAAAGAATCAAATTATTTTTTAATTGCACTGAATTAAATTGCAAAGCTAACTTATCTTGTATATCAAATGGTATATCACTGCTGTCAAAATTGCCGTGATACCTCCATGTTGTTTTTAACGTATTTTACACATGTTTCGAGTTTTGTTTAGGAAAGATTTCAGAATCTCCATTCTCTTAATCTTTATCCTCTGTTTCGGATATATTTAGGGTTAAAGTTTTTTTTTATTTTATTAACTGGGGGGAGTTTCACATCGCTTTTCTGTAAAGTGGGGAGCTATAGGGAAAATTTAATTAAGGGAATGTTTATGGGTGTCTGATTCACCGAAATATCAAAAGAAATAATCTTTGTAGATTGTATTGCTTTGCTTACTTTAAATACTTACTACCCTTAATTTTAGAAGAATAGATAGAAATGTTGTAAAAGAGAATGGAAACTTTGTTCTCAGTCTAAAAGCACTGCACCTGAACAAAATTTTCCACTACAAGGATGTTACAACGGCAGACTTCCTATCCTAACGCCCGATCATTTTTGTTGTTTATTTCGAACCATACTAGTTGAAAAATCCGTCCTAAAATGCTATTGACTTCCCCATGATGATAAATAATTATATGCATAGGTATGTTGTACCGAAAGAAAATATCATATAACTTCTCATAAAACTCATAAATTAGTTTTAACATCATAAGTTCCACCATGTCTAGTTCCTTTTGAACGTCAAAGATGTTGGCTCCAATAAAAACCCAACTTCTCTTAAATTAGAATAATTGAAGTCGAGATCCATCAGATTAGGATATCGGTGTTGGTGTTGGTTCCACTGGATCCACCTTTTTGTTCATTTTCAGTTTTTGAACGAAAAAAGAGAGTCGTAAGTCGTATTCTATCCTTTGGTGGTTGTGGGGGGGGGAGGGGGGGGGGAGGGGGGGGGGGATTTAGCATTGTGTTTTTTTTTTCGTTCGTTTTGGGTCCCTTCTATGGAACGGGTATTTTTTGTAATCGTTCAGTATCTGTTGAGGTTCAAGATGTTGGTTAATTCCTTGGAGATTAGCGACATTTAACATCATAGACCGAGTAAGGTGATTGTTGTAGCTACGTGGTTGCCGATGTGTACTAGACGGACGAGCGATGAGACGGACACCTGAAAGACGTCAGTTCATCCCGTCGCCGTCTTCCTGGCATTAAAGTTGCGTTATTTGTTTACGTCTTGTCATGTTTGCTCGGTTTCCCTAAGCTGACACTCATACTGCGTCATAGATCATGTTGGTGTGATATGCAGGAATTTTGTACTTTGGTTCTTCGCAGCCGATATCTTCTTTCTTGCCATAACTGCATTTTCTTTATTTTACTTTTGAGACTCTAGTCTTCACCCAAAGCTATTTCCACCTTTTTTTATACGTATTAACAAACCAAAACTCTGTAGTGTGAAACGTAACCCAAACAATTCAGAAATGGGTTATCTAAGAAATCGCTTTCATCCAAGAGTGGGAAATTCGATCAAATGGAACACGATTGAGAATGTATTTTCGCGAGGAGTGGCAGAAACACTCATTCGCAGAAGTGGAAAGATAACGAAGAGTAGCAATTTCAAGTATTATCAGATCAATCGGACGCCCAAACAAAGCAGTCATAAGTGAAAATTGGCTCTACCGTAGTAGAATAGAGGAAACGTTGGCGAATATTGTCGAAACCGAAAACCAAACGTAGGCAGATACTGGCCACCATCAAAGCTCTCTTGGCAGAAGCACACCTTGCCTTACGTGGTTATCCCACTTTAAGTTGGTATCCAGAATGAGGCCGAGAAAAGATGTAGAAAGGGAGGGAGAAATTTTCAAGCTATTGATCAAGACAGAGAGATCGGTCAAGGGAAGTGTTTGTAAGAGAATACAACGAACACGGTTTTGACTGCATTAAGAAAAAATTTCTTCTCGGATAGCCATGCACTAACCGCATGCACTAACCGCAGTCGCATACCAGCTGAAGGTTTAGATTGGCAACGGCTGGAACCTTGTGTGTTGTGGCAATGTCAATGTCATCATCGTAGCCATCTATTTTAACTGGGAAGGGAAAAGGAATTCTCAGCAGATCGTCGATGAGAATGTTCCAGAAGAAAGGGGACAGGATTCCCCCTTGAGGGCAGCCAAGATTGACACTCTTTTTAGGGTGTGGTCATTGATCACAAAAAAGCCTATCTGTTAGATGGAAAGCTGTTGATCATCTCGATGATTTAACCAGGGCAGCCAAGGTCGGCCAAGGCCACCAGTATGGCTGGATGTCATGCGGAGTCAAAAGTACTCTTAATTTCTAAAAAAATGGTGGCGCACACTTTTTTCTCAGAGAAGGCAGATTCAGAAAAAGGATACCAACGAATGAGCTGCAGTTTCAGTGGAGCGGTTCCCTCTTAAACAGTGTTGCATACTTAAACGCTATGTTTAAAGAATTTTGTTAGACTTAAGTCTCACAATGTTGTAAACCGCAATTACCTTGACATTCTTGGGACCCAGATGATAGTAGGCTGCCTTCCAGCCACGTCTTTCGGTTATTTGCTTGAATCCACTCGGTGTTTCAGATCTATCTGTAACATAGTTTAAGTTCATAAGAATTAGATTTTAGCCTTTAAGCCGTTAGAGGGTTTCTAGTCAGTTTATCTTCGGCGATGAAGAATAAAATGGCACTTGATAGACTTTAGCTTCCTTAGACTTACACCTTTCCTTGGTTAATTCACCGCACGGGCCTAGTTGGCCAGCAAATTTTTCGACTTTTGAGATAGTCTTTTCTTTCTCTCATTTTTTTCCTTAAAAGGTTAAAAAGGGATTAAAAAATGGGGGAGTAGTTTTATTCTCAGTATACCTTCCTTCAACTTGAAATAAAAACATATAGAGCAATTTGCCTGCTCAAGAAATTAACAAGCGAGACTGTATTAATTTAATTCACAAAAAAATATATATTATCTGATAGAGCGTGAAAGCAGAGTGTGATAAAAAGGGAGGAAGTCCAAGAGGAGATGTGGTGACAAGAAGGGTAATAAAGAACCAGAGAAGAGTCCAGGGATTGAGCTTTATAGTTTTAATATCCCATCCCTCAAAGAGATGTTAACCTAGAGGACTTAATGGTAGGCTGATGAGCTAGTTTGAAATGCAAAACAAATGTTTGGCTTCGGGCATTTTTATTACAAAATAAAAAAATACCAACATGATCGGCACTAAGTCTGTTTCTTTGATCCCTTATAAGATCGCAATCTGCAAAAAAATCATCTCCGATGGAACGGAAGTAGCGGGAAGAGAACAAAATTTGACCACGTCAATAAAGGACTACATTATTCCGGAAATGTTTTCTGAAAGCCAATAATTGCACAGATCTTTTGACCATGAAAGGTATGTATTTTCAGGTAATCCAGGATTTTGACAGCAACATAAGTGGTCGTGGCTGAAGCCTCTCCAGTTCGTTCGGCATTTACTTCCTGGATCATGGTGTCGTGAAAAGATTTACAAGAATTTTGAATCATTGTAATTGAGAAAGCTGTAACATTCCTGGTGGATGCAGAACGCAGATTGATTGCTTGCCTCAACCCAAATTCAACCCTTCTTCTCGGCCGTCTCCCCTACACTCCCAAAACATGTAGGAAAGTAGATCCCATTTTTCTTGAACCTTTATGATATTTTAAATGACAAGTAAATCTCCCGGGAAAATATGTATTACCTTGGATCTAGAAAAGTAGAAACAAGTGTCTCTCCCAAGGTCGTCGATAATGGCACTTGATATTTGTCGTGATTGGGTTTGGCGCTTGACAATCAATTCAATTCTATTCTAGCCTGGGAAGATGAAAAAAGAGAAGTAAAAGAAAAAGAAAATCATTTTAGACTCGACTATATTTGTAAAACAATAACAAAAAGGGGAAACCAGTATGGATTTTCAAGAGTGAATCATGAGATGGGTTTTGGATTTACTTATCAATTTGAGAAGGGGCTGGACTGTGGCATACCTTGGATTGGCTACGATAACCATGTTACTCTCGCAAACATAATTATCACCGCAGTCCTTATCGAACGTGGCCAGAAAGGTTTCGGATTCCTCCTTCTGAAATTGAGGATCGGGTATTGGTTGACGTTGAAGAAAAGTCGCCGTCACGCGGACTCATCGGCTCTCGCTGTACCAGCGTGTAGTGCATGCGGAACTTTATGGACGATTGAATGTCTCGTGTCCCCTCCTGCACATATAATCGAAATCTGATTTTAAGAGTTTGGATTCGATAAGGAGGTAATTGGTAAATAAGAGGAATGAAAAGAGATCTTTAAATTGCATCGGCCGTCCAAACGGAACGAGAGAAAGACGGCCCCAAAAAAAAGAGCTGAAAAGAGCTTAAATCAAATCATAATATAATATAATAGCCAAAATAGAGTTTCGCTAAATAAAAAGCAAGACCCAGACGCGGCGTCAGGCCACCACTGAGACTGTAATAGTCTATCACGGCGAATTCTTTAATGTAATTACAATCAGAACACTGAATTATGAAAGCATAAAAAAAATGTCCTGTAGGAATGTGATGTGAGACTTTTTTAGTATTTCTTAATACTGCAAACTTTTTACAATAGTGGAAAATTCATTACCAATCAATGTAATCACATGTCTCTTTCAAACCAGCTTTAGACGTAACGTTCTTGACATTGCACATGACGGGAAGCTAGAAGGTACATGGCAGGGCACTAGTGTGGTATTCCTGCAAAATTATTTTTTATAGAATAAGACAAGAAAAAAAAGAATAAGTACTTTAAACTGTGACTTGGATCAGACGACAAACTGATGAACTGGAATCCTACAAATACTAAACCAAATACTAAATGCAGTATTTGAAGTATGTAGATTCATTCGACATTCAAGCTTCATAACACATAGATCTCGCTTCATTCCACTTCTTTTTGTGACATGTTTCTCTTTTCTCCCAATCCGATATATTTTCTGCTTCCTTTGCTCGATTCTCCTCTTCCATCAGAGATTCAAAGACTTCCGCTCCATTGAAATCCTGGTTTAATCCATGTGGTCCTAAATAAAAATAACACAATGAAATTTTGGTTGGATACAGTACTCTAGCACCTCCGCACTCCCCCTCTCCCACCCGGCACCCATCCTCTCTCACTTAAAAAACCCTCAAAAGGCTGTGACGAGGCCTTACGGCCGAATCCGGCAGCGTGTTCCCCCTCTTCCACTCACCGAGTGATCTCATTTGAAACTCAATGTTTTGAGGTTGATGACTTACATGAAAGTGGCCATACGAAAAGTCAATTAATGACAGCAGTATATGTTTAACGTCTTCACAATTGGTGAGTCATATTACTGCTATTCAATTATTGATGTTTACGACTAATGTGTTATTTGTGCAGGATGATGAATAGAAAAATGTTTCCTTCATCCATTACATGGATTTTCACGATCACTCAACTGTTTCTACCCAATACTCATTTAATGCCAGCAGTTAACATGAAAACAACTCCATCACTAAAACTGATGAACGCACTGCCACTTCAAATAGTAGACATCCCAGGAATTCCATCAAATGCAAAATAAACAAGTTTTCATCCAATCCATTGACAAACAACCGAAGGTGGGTTAAAAACCTGCGCCGTGAAGGTGATGTCAACTTACAGAAGCAGTCTAAAAATTTTGAAATTTTGGTTGGAATACCAGCTATTATTATTGAAACGGGATCGATGAATGAGGATGCTATTCAGTCTTTAGTATGTGTCTCCGAGGAAGAGGCAGACAAACAATCGGATCGCAAAGCAAAAGCTTCTTTTCGATTTTGTCAGGTAAATACGATATTTACCATTCTAATTCAGCGCTCTAATTATTGTTTTTCATTTTAGATGGTAAACTTCAGCAAGCCTCCCTAAAAATTCAGATATTGTAAATGGACGAATTGGATAGACAATGCGATGAAAACTAGTCTAATTTTATTTAGAAATAATAATTTTGAGTATGCGAGCGTCATTCTTCTTTAGTTGTAATTCAAAATTCTGATTTTCTAAAAAAAATAAGACTAGTTTTACTGGCATTGTCCAAAGTGACCTGGTGTTCCACATGGGTCCGGTCTCCCTAGTTCTAACTCCTAACCACACGATTCATCAGAGAACACGCTTTTGCTTACAGTTCCCAGTTATAGAGTGATAATAACCTAAAAAAGAACAACGAATGGAGATCTTGGTAATACTATTGTTTAACACAAATCAAGACAACCACTGCCCGTAACATTGTGGGCAACGCAATTCCCCAAAGACGTAACTTCCCCCTTTCATCTTGTTTAAACGTCACCGCCGTTGCCCACAATGTTACGGGCAGTGGTCGGTAGTGGGCAAGCATAGCGCAGAGGGTGGTAAGGAGATAGTTTTAGGGTGGGTTCTGGTCGGGTGAATAAAGGGGACGGCGTGGTCTGCTGACTCTCCCATTGAGTTGGCTATCTTCTTATCTCTGTATCCATCATGATAGATCGGGTGACGAATCCAAAAAACTCCATCTTCCAATTTCGCACGTAGCTGATCTCTTCAAGTATCACTACATGCCAAATTGGAGAGTTGAATACATGATTAATTTCCCAGGGGATTTTCATGGAAAAATTTTCCGACTTTGTAAGGATCCAAACAAAATTTAAGTTGTTTAAATAATTAAATATTTTATGTGGTATAATTTGATTCCTATAGGTAGCTAATTCGAAATATTTTTAAAATGCAGAAATTCCACCTGCGGACGTCATTTATATGCCATATGGCGTTGAAATTTGCGGTAGCTCTGATGACTTCGCCAACGGGGTGATTCCTAATTTCCAATATTGAATGGCAAAATGTTGTTTAAGAAAATTATCGAATTGAGTTCTCCTCAAAGTAGGAGTGGAAGAACCGCTCTATTACTCCTAGTACGAAATGCTACCGCTGAGAGTCTCTTCAGTGGCTGCTGGAACGCGACGCTGGGCGTTTAATCGTTGCGTTTAACCGTTCTTAACCGGTTTACTGATTTTTAACTGGTTTCATTTAACCGTTAAACTATATAGACCTATTTCGACATGCTTCGTATCCGCCATGGCCAAATGTCGTGCGGCTAGTTGACTAGTGCGCACCGTGGCGGCTGCAGACTTGGCTAGATTGCACATATGGTCCAGGAAGTTGTTTACTTGTTTATCTGTTATTTACTGCAGTTTGCCACGAATTGACAAATTCTTCAAACAAAAACAAATGCACCACTTGCCATTACCCATTTCATCTCTTTTCTGGAAATGAACTCAAAAGTTTGAGCAAACTATGCTATTCAGTATTAATCATTGTCTTTTCTGGTTTGTAGCCAGGTTCTTTTCTGGATATAATACTTATAAATGTTACATAATGCAAAAAACCACAGTGGTGTCAAATATGTCTTGAACTTCAGAGCATACGTGACGCAGCAGTAGGGTCAGTCTATGCTTGTATCACTATCAAGATGAAGAAAAAAGATGAGATATTTTCTATACAGTGTGGGCCAAAAAGGATAGGGCCAGAATATATGAAACCGGAACAGATTTTTTAAAAAACATTAGCCGAAAAAAGTGAAACTGACAGAACAACAAAAAGCCGAAAACTGATGAACACAAAAAAATTGTGACCGGAAAAGTTGAGGCCGGAAAAGTTGGGGTCGTATGGACTGGCATTAAAATTTTCCGAGTAAGAAATCGGCAATATTTTGTTAAAATTAGTAATGAGAATTTAGTTATAACTGAATGTACTAGTTCAAGCGTGGAGTAAAGGACCACGAAATTTGCACCCTGAAAGTCCTTCATTGGTCAGTTATCTTAGGATGTATCTATCCACTTGTTGACGTCTCATCTTATTTGGACGGCTGGGAGGTTTTCCTAACCGTAAGAGATACGCCACACTTGAAACAATTCGGTAATGTTGGTAACAGGCACACCTTTTTTCGTTTTCAAATACACCCTCTCTTCGTTTTTAGGCAAAATTAGGAGACCACTAACACTGCGAAGAATTCGGTTTGATGCAGAGATATCTCCGTTTCCATTCTGATCAGCACACACACGTATGGTTGTTGGTGCGCCCTCGACCCCTATTGGTTCTTTGAAGCCTCGTTTACGCGAAATTTTGTGTTAAACTTCCTTTCTATCGTGATTGCATCCACACCTTGAACAGAGGTCGCGCTTGACGCACAACTTAACGTGACATTTGCAAGGAAACATAATCTAGCAAACTACAGGTGCCCATTGCACAGCATTTTCTATCTAACTAATTTCCTTACGTCCAAAAGTCTCATCAGCAAGGAATTTTCTCTGTACCATTTGCTATTTCCCATTTTGCGCACCCACCCTCTAAATTCTCCTTTGTTCTATGCTTTGTATTCTCAAGCGACCTTCAAAAAACCAAATTAAACTCATTGAAAAGTTATGACGTTTGTATTATTTCAAAATTCAAAATAAAACCTTCACAGTGATTTTTGAAAAGTATTTAAATTTTTCCAATGAATGTTAACGATGCTAACAATCCAACTCCCGCTGGCACTTGAAACTGTACCTATTACGCCTGCAATGTAAAATTTAAACACAAAATTAATTGAATGGCATATCAAACAATAAGATAAAATATGACAACATTAACCTGTATATGTTTCTTCCTTTTTGTCCAAGTGCTGCAGGAGTTGCCTCATCTACTTGTATACATCACTTGGTTGAAAAAGGGAATAGGAACAAATTATCTTGTTTACTTTTTCAGGACCTGCATATTGTGCAAGGATCAACAGAAATAAAACATTCAGCCAACATATCACTTTAAACATTTACACTTCATGTGACACAGTTACCTGCAGAAGTGTCTTCGCGCGTGTTCCCCAACTACTGAACAAGCATCATCATCCTTTTCTCCATCATTGGTTGAAGAAGTGAACGGGTACGAATAATCCTGTTTATCTCTTCAGGAGCTGTAGAAGTATTCACGGCAATAAAATACTCGTCCAACTTATCACTGTAGAAAACACCAGAGTTTTCTTCCAACAACTCACAGTGCATAATGGAAAGAAACTCCTTTGTGGACCTGTACAGACAACTTCGACGAAGGCGTAAATTTCAATCATTATGAAAAGCATAAATATATCATTTTTTACTTACACGTATTTGATGAAATATTTAGAGATGAATAACGGATATCCTTTTGAGTAAGTAAACAAATTTCAAGTTCGTACGTGGTGCTTGACGTCGACTGTCAAATGCTGAGTCCAGCTGAATCGATGCAACGCGGCTAGTGTATTTAGGGGGTATTTCGGTCCGGTTGAGTGGGAGATCGCTTGTTAATTCCTTTATCTTAGACGAACTGTAAGGTTCCTTTATTTTCAGGTTTTTTTAGCTCTTAGATCATCATTATCACACTGTATCTCAATGTTGTATCGACGGCTTACATATGGAATTAGTAACTTTATCTAACGTGGTAAAAATTAATACGTAAAAAATGTATCTGTGGTAGTCGGTGAAATAGGACTGAAACGAAATAGGACTACGTTTTAGGACTAGTCAAATTAGGACTGGTCGAAATAGGACTACTTTTTGCAACTCATTATTGCCAGTCCTATTTCTCCTTACGAGCAGTCCTATTTCTACCATCCACTAGTCCTATTTCTACCTGTCCTATTTCATCAGATAAAAGATCTGGCATCCTTGTAGGATTTGCCAAAAGACGATTGAACCGTAGATCCGGCACCGTTCATATACTATTCAGCAAATTAAACTATGTTAGTAATAGTCCAGTTCGTTTTTCATTTGTAACTTGTATATTTCAAAACTTTTTTAACTTTTTTTTTTATAAAAAGGTTGAATACAATCATGTTAATAAAGCCCATTTGTTAGAAATATCAATTTGATATTCAATTTAAGGTTTATTCGGAAATAAGATATTGTGTTAAAAGTTTCGATTTTTACGGAACTGACGCGCAGCCCAAGCCGGCCAGAAGGGGGGTCGGACGGGAGGGGGGATTGCACGTACCCATGGGAGAGGGGTAAGAGAAGGGGGGTTTACCTGGGCCATACCATACGGCACCATCTTTTCCCTATTGCTAAAACGTCAACGGTGATATAATGGTTAGCAATCCGTTCTATCATGCCAATGGACTGAGGATCGAAGTTCGATTCTCGGTCAAGGCGAGATAAATGAAAATTTAATTTTGAAAATTTTAAATTACAACAGCCTCAGGTACTGTAATATCAATCGATCACAAATTGCATTATATAAATCATCAGTACCTGAAGCTGTTGTAATTTAAAATTTTCAAAATTAAATTTTCATTTATCTCGCCTTGACCGAGAATCGAACTTCGATCCTCAGTCCATTGGCATGATAGAACGGATTGCTAACCATTATTTCACCGTTGACGTTTTAGCAATAGGGAAAAGATGGTGCCGTATGGTATGGCCCAGGTAAACCCCCCTTCTCTTACCCCTCTCCCATGGGTACGTGCAATCCCCCCCCGTCCGACCCCCCTTCTGGCCGGCTTGGGCTGCGCGTCAGTTCCGTAAAAATCGAAACTTTTAACACAATATCTTATTTCCGAATAAACCTTAAATTGCATATCAAATTGATATTTCTAACAAATGGGCTTTATTAACATGATTGTATTCAACCTTTTTATTTAAAAAAAAGTTAAAAAAGTTTTGAAATATACAAGTTACAAATGAGAAACGAACTGGACTATTACTAACATAGTTTAATTTGCTGAATAGTATATGAACGGTGCCGGATCTACAAGTGCAAGTGCACAACACACTACAAGTGCCGGATCTTTTGGCAAATCCTACAAGGATGCCAGATCTTTAATCTGTTGAAATAGGACAGGTAGAAATAGGACTAGTGGATGGTAGAAATAGGACTGCTCGTAAGGAGAAATAGGACTGGCAATAATGAGTTGCAAAATGTAGTCCTATTTCTACTTAGTCCTAAATCGTAGTCCTATTTCTACCAGTCCTATTTGGTTTAGTCCTAAATCACCGCCAATCGTATCTGTTCTGGGATAAAAGGCATATTCAATTATGTAACGTTGATGTGTGGGTAAATCATGTAAACCACAGATTTGGGACTCTTTATTTTATTAGATGTGGTGAACCGTCACCATTGGTTAAAATGGGCGGGAAAAAGGCAGAAGAGACGAGAGGATGGGTATCACACAACGAGTCAGAGCAATCACGTGGAAGAAATGATCGAGCCTGTATAATTCTGCAAGTGTCTCTGTCAATTAATAAACGGTGAAATTTCTTCTCTTAAACCCGTGTTTATCATTTATTTGCTAATACTGAGTAGCCATACTTAACATGGTGCCGAACCTAATACACGGATAATAGAGGATATCAAATAGAAATCAGTCACCAGCGAGTTCCAGCCCCCAACAAGCCTTTTAATAATAAGTAGTTAACATTGACAACACAACATGAACACTTTATCTTACTGAATTCCTGGCCTTTGGAACATACTATATCTCAATCCCATCGAACAAAGTCGAACATTAACCCCACATGTCCCCGCCAGCCTGTTTAACCTGCTTATCCTTCAGTTTCATATGACCGATCAGCCGATTTGTTTGCAATTCTTGTACTTCAAATGCAATTGTGAACCAACCCTATTAATTATTGCTTTAAATTATTATTTTTCTTAGAGAAACACTGCACTGTCAATCACCCAAGAAATCCTTGCCAAATGGATTTTGAACCACACTGCATGCAGTGTCTTCTAGGTTTACAATCATTTACTCGTCCTCATTAATCTAATAATGATTAATTTCGTAATACATAAATGTGTGGATATGCACAATGGCAGACTGTGATTAATGATGTCCAAAAGACCCTGCTGGATCCATATGTAAATTTTTCGATCGTCTCTTGGTAGATAAATTTAAATAACTATTTAATATGCCATTTTTCGTCTTTAACAGTTATTATTTAATTTTTGTTGTTGGTATTTAAGGTTGTTGAAGATATTTAACGCCATTTATTTGCGTTTGGTGGTCGACGTTTTTTTTTCTTCTGTTTAATTAATACAAAGAAAACCAGAGGTAGAAGCTCGAGAACCAAAATGATAAATTATCTGCAGTTGCCATAGACAGATTTCTTTCAAATGGCCCAATATGAAAGAAAAATGTAATGGGAGCACTTTGAGTTCCAAGATCTACAGACAAAGAAGTGAATATGCTTAATGAATGCCAGAGTGATTATAATAAAAACCTGAACATTATAAGTGAAAATCTTAATTCGTTTTATCAATAGATAGGGGAAGCTTGAATAACCCTCTGAAAGTATTTATAACAATATGTTTAGACTACACTATATGTTTACACTATTACACTCTTGTTGAGCTCACACTGCACAAACTTTTCAACAGCAGGAAATCAAAGAAGATCTTGTGATGTTCCTAACACCATCACCATCTAAGGAATTGTTAGACATTGTGTTGCGGCAGGGGTAAAAAATAGCCAAACCCACAAATCATAAAGAACAATTAGTGATACTCTTACACTGAAAATTTATAGAACCAATGACAGTAAAGACAGGTTGGAAAGAACAGATAGAAAATCGAAAATAAAATACCTTTCTCATTGATAAAATTGTTGTTGTAATTGTGAATTTTAATTAAACCAAAAAGGATTTAGCGTTCTTGGGGCTATCCCGAGATAATGATAATCAACGGACCCCTCTTCGTTAATAAATGACATTTCAAACTGAACGATATGAAAACTCATCACAAGTTTAAATAATTATTGTTTTTTTGTTTTTGTTTTTTGTTGCAATTTTTCAAGCAAATAAAATAAAAATTTTGTATGAAAATTTGAATTCAATTGCTTGACTCAAATTAAAGAACTTTGGTCCGAAAAAGGAAATGAGAAGTGTATTACCAAATATATATTTTCCCACGCGTGTTACAAAATTGTAGATGAAGAAGAAATCATTGAGAAATGAAGTTTTTTATGAACTTATTGTAGTCCCATCTGAAGTTGCTTATCTTTCATTGCGAAAAATACGCAATTTTAAGTTTTTTTATGAATACAATAAAAAAAATAACTTTTGTTTTCAGAAATGTTTAATCAAATGGAAAAATAAAAGAAAACTGATTTTTTTCATAACAGAAGGTGTCATTTTCGCTGTGCTTACCATAAGAATCTAAGCGTTAAAATTTTAGTATTCCTACAAATTCTCTATAAACTGTCTTTATGAAGAATAAACGTTTATAGGGTATTCAACTAGGTGAAGATGAGTTACCCGTTTAGTTTCAAACTTGTTTATAACACCCAGAGCTTTTTCGCCTCTCCATCTCCCTTCTAGTGTGGGAAAAAGCTACCCCCTCCCAATTTTCAAGAGTCCGGACGAGCAAGTCACGAGATTCCCACTTATCACAAGTTAGCCATTGATGTCGATGTATTCTTCGGGGGGGAAGGCTGAGCCAATTGACCAGCGTGATCAATTAGGTAGGTTTGCGCTATACTTCAAGAATTTGGTTAGACTAAAGTCTCACAATGTTGTAAACAAAAATTACCTTTACAATCTTGTGACGCAGATGACAGTAGGCTGCCTTCCAGCCACGTCTTTTGGTTATTTTCTTCAATCCACTCGATGTTTCAGATCTTTCTGTAACACAGTTTAAGTTCATAACAAATGATATTTTAGCCTTTAAACCATTAGACCGTTTCTAGTTAGTTTACCTGCGGCGCTGAAAAAGCAAATGGCACTTGAAGACCACACTCTAGGCACTTGGAGCCGATGCCTTCCGTGACCAATCTCTTTCAGGCAGGTCCTATTATGGGTAAATCGTTAATAGCAAATAATTAATGTAATTGTAACGGTATTAGTGGCTCCTGGGTTTCGACACAAATATCTTCAAGAATGGCAAGATATTTCCATCACTATGCAGAAAAAAGTATGAAACATTACTTCAAGAAAGTTTCTGAGTAAACCTGAGTATACTTCAGACTATATGTTATTGGCAAATGACTGGTTGTAAACATTTTTTTTCACCAACTTACATTACTGGTGAGATATTCTCGTCAAAAAAATAAGATCAAGCAATGCGCGGTTCCAAGACTAAAGAGTCACCCTGGAAAACTGGGATTTGAGGCTCTAAAGGAATTCTATGACCTATGCAAAACTAAGGAAGCTTTTAAAAATCGTGACCAAAAGTCTTAAAGAGTTCAAAGTATTGCTGCTCGACGGGATTTGATTTCTCTCACTAAAAAAGGATACAGAGAAAAGTAGGAAGAAATGCCTGATGAACCAGCGAGAATGTACAGACGTGTTGATTATAATGATGACACAGACCCGCATCTGACTATGAATTAGATGAATTTGAAGGATTCGTGGAAAAAAATGTGGAGCAGAATCAACCATCATAAAGAAGATGGTATGATCAGAGGTGGACCACATCCAATATTTGCGTCATGTGTGACAATAAATGGACTGAACGATTATCGAATGTCTGTATGCCAATTATTCCGAATGTTTAATAGTTTTATGATTTCTTAGAGATGTGAGAGGCACGACCTCGTGTTTTAACAGCTTTATCGATTGCTTAGTGTAATTCAGCAGCGATTTTCACAAAGGAAATGTTGAAGGGAATGAAAATACTCTTCTATCCAGTTTTTAAAAAATATGCAAAAAAAATCAAAAAGCGATCACCTCAAGGAAAATGAACATGCAGGACATACTACTCAACAATATTGTAATGGAGAGAAACAATGCCTACGAAGAAAAATCTATTGCTTACGTCCGGAAAAATGGCCATACAATAAAAGAAAATAATGTTTTCTACTTGTGCGACATTTTGGTAAAATAAACAGGAAATGGGGAGCATACACAAACGTTTTGGCTATTCTAAATGGTTCTAGTTCTTTATTGTCCAAAATAACCAAGCAATAATAACAACAGAAAAATAGTTGAGCGATGTCAGTACGTCCCCAGAATTTATATGAACTTGCTTGAAAAATGAAAAAACTTTCACAAAAACAGTTTATGAAAAACAATCATTCTTTGAGTCAATTTGTGATGACATGCTATTGGAAAAATTTTTAGACATTGGATATACACGTACGCCAGAAAGATTGCATTGTCGAGGTCATTGAAGACTACCATAAAATAAGGAGAAAAATTACTTCGTACTGAAATGGTATTAAAGAAAAGCCAAAATAAAAGGAAATAAATATTAAGGATGATAAAATGAAATTTTATTTTGATCACGAAATCATAAGTAATTGAAAAACATTGTACTCTATTTTGAATTTATACATTGATACATAATTAACTTTCTGATAGAAAGAACAAGTTAGTGAAAATCATCTTTATAATTTTATAAAAAATCTCCATTAAAGATAAATACCCAAAACAAACAATCACAGTTACACTCAAGCTGTTTACTAATCAGTTATAGTGGTTAATCATGATGCCATTTTTGAACTTGTTTGTTGTAGTTTCTATTTGTTTTCTAAACAAGAGAATGTTTGGAAAGTATTAACTTTCTGGGTTATTTCTTTGAACTTACGAGAACGCGCTGGAAAAATGAGTCAATTTTTCAACAGGTTGAAATTGGGGAAGTTGATCTTAAAAATAACTCTGACTTTCAGACGTCTTCAGAATGCTCCACATCTGATATAAAAGACAAAAAATAACATTCAGATCAAGCCTCTATCGCGCCATTGTGAATTTGAAAAGTATTGGTTAATGTCTCAACCACATATGCCAACATTGTCCCTCCCTCACGAGTACAGACCATCGCTAAAATAGTAAAATCCTCACTAGATCCTAAAAGCCGTTTCGTTGTCTGCTCAAAAATCGGTATTGCAGAGCGCAAGTATGTGATTCCTTCAGTCCAGTTGTTTTCTTTTCGCTTTAATCCTAACCCCTTAAATTTGGGCTAAAGCCAAACACAGTTCCCCGCAATATGGATGGAGAATTTTTGAAAAAAAATCGCATTCTGATTTGCCTTGACTGACAGAATGACAGGACACAATCCACCTAAATTTAAGAAAGAAGTTAGGAGATTTACACATTTGCTGTAATACAATTGCCAGGTGTCATGTATAACGTCGGAATAAGTACTGATTGAAATAAAACATGTGGGTAAATAACTGGAGGCGTATGAAGGTTTTAGGAAAAAAATGATTAGCATTTTATTATGGTTTATTTTCTAATTTTTCTGGCAAATGTGATTGTTCTACAAAAAAAGTTTAATTAAAAGCTGTGAGTTTATTATCTTTTTTCTGATTACTTATTTGAAAAGAAATTATTGCCGATTTCTTACTCGGAAAATTGTAATGCCAGTCCATACGACCCCAACTTTTCTGGCTTCAACTTTTCCGGTCACAATTTTTTTTTTGTTCATCAGTTTCCGGCTTTTTTTTGTTCAGTCAGTTCTCTTTTTTCGGCTGGTATTTTTAAAAAATCTGTTCTGCCTTCATATATTCTTGCCCTATTTAATTTTTCTTATTTTCAGCCCACAATTAAATACTGTATAGAAAATGACTCATCTTTTATCTTCATCTTGATAGTGATACAAGCATAGGCTGACTCTACTGCTGCATCACGTATGTTCTAAAGTTACAGATGTATTTGACAACACTGTGCATTACATAACATTTATAAGTATTGTATCCAGAAAAGAACCTGGTTACAAAGCAGAAAAGACAATAATTAGAATTGACTCGTACACAAAATATTTTAAGAACATGGCAGCAATTACAAGTGAGCTGATAATAACCATGACTGATCGTGCTACTAGCACATGGATTACAGAACTTGCACTTTGCACAAGACTACAACTCAGAAAATCTATAAAAAACAATGGCTACAATTTACTCGTACACAAAATATTTCAAACATCTGGCAGAACTTACAGGTGAGCTGATAATAACCATGCCTAAAAAAACGACTAAAAATCCATGACGACCTGGTTAAAATGGCGACTATCACTTGTCATTTTCATGCTGTCAGTGTGCCATAAGCTTGCAAATAATTCAAACTGCTCCGAAATTAATTTTATCTGTTTAAATATTATATTAACCAATAATTTATAATTAAATAATTAATACAAAATATACAATACATTAATAATCTTATTTTAAAAGTGAATAAAATCGTGAGAAATTTTAACATACAAATATTGCCAACGCTTCCTGAATTATAAGAAAATTTTGCTAAGTCCTTGTTGTCCTTTTCCATCCAATGGATAGATTTTTATGGACTTCTTACAATGAAGCAAAATCCGTATCACTGTAGAATAGACGATATACGTCAGATTTCGAATAAAAAATTTATGTCCCTGTGGATCATTTGCGTATATCCACGGGATTACCAATAAAGACGGCTTATTGTCGTCGTAAAGATGTAATCTATTGGATGTCTGATTTGCGTCACGGACGGGACGGATCTATTTGGAAGATTGCGACAGCCATAGAATGGACACTGGAAAAAGAGTGTGTTACCAGGGGTCATCCTTATGAATTTTTCCGGTGTATTGTAAATTAATATTGAATACTTTGAATAGCAATCTCTGATGATCTGAAATTCTTTTAGAAATTAGGTCCAACGGCTAACCATAAAAAATCTAATATTTACTTGAGGAAGGCAAGTAACCTGGTAAATGAGAGTGAAAGAGATGAGTAGATTAACAAAATCTCGTATTAATGGATTCTTGAAAGACACCTTTCACACCGCTCACACTTGGGCTTGGACAGAATCATCCACCATTGCAGATTTACAATTTTCCCCTAAAACATAGTTTTGTCGTATGAATGTTTTTTACAAGGGTTACTTGAGACGCGTGTATTCGTTGTGTTTTTTAAGTGAAAAATTTTTACATTATGCAAAACGGTGCTTCAAAAAGTGAAAACACCCAAGAAACTGTTGATGATGTGGAATTCATTATTGATAAAACGTAAGATCTTATCTTTTTTTATCATTTAGTTGATTATTATGTGCAAATGAATGTTTTGTTTGTGCCGTTACAAAATTCATTATCATCACTAGATGTGACTTACTTCTTTTAGATTGTGCGACCAAAAAACTTGTTACAAAGTTAAGTTGCTGGATTATTACTAGTCTCAGAATTGTTGTGAGCCTATCAGTAACTTTAATCAAGAATGTCGGAAACTTATTAAAGATTTTAAAAAAAGTAGGTTTATTTTTTAAATTTTTATTTTCAATTCACACTTTAAAATTATTTATTTTGATTTGTTTAGATTTAGGATACAGGGGAGGAAACTTGCGGACTTGGAGGTCAATCCACCCATTCCTACCTCCATTGCTCCAGATCACCAGGAGTCATTTGATTCGGAAGATGAAGCTTGTTCACCATTGGTGTATGAAGATTCACATCGCCCTATTCATTCTTCTCCTGATCATTTGAAATTATGTTGTTCCATTGACAAATGACCAGTTGAAAAATGTCTTCCAGTTTCACCCGCCTGAAGCTAATGGATCGGCTGAAGTTTCTGGTGCGGTGGAAGCTGCTGGTAAAAATTAATTTATTAATGTAATAAATTATAGTTTATTGATTAATTAATATTTGATCGGCATATGCTGAAGGTTTGGGTGACGTTGCTAGATTGGCTGGAGCTTCTGGATCGGCGGATACATCAGGAACTGCTAGTAAAGATAAATTATTTATTCTAATAAATTAAAGGTTATTGATTAATTTATATTGGATCCGCAGATGCTGCAGGTCTGGATGACGTGGCTAGATAGGCTGGATTGGCGGGTTCAGCAGAAGTTGCTGAGGCTGCTGGATTGGCGGGTGAAGCCGAAGTTATTGGATCTGCGAATGCAGCAAAAGTTGCTGAATCGGCTTGGGCTGCATGGTCGTGCGTAAGGAGCTGCCTGGATGCGTCAGGAGCTGGGGCTGCTGGATCATCACGTGCGGCCGAATTGGCGTTAAAGGCTGGACTGGTAAATGCTGCGGGATCGGGAGATTCAGCTGGAGTCCCTTCCCGTAAGGTCCACAAGCCAAAACGGATGAAGTGCCTCAATTGCGACGAGAAGGGCCACAGTAATCGGGAATGCCCAAATCCGAAAAAAAGAGAAAACGCGACAAAAAAGGCGCAGCTTGACTGGTCCAACAAAGAAATGCTACTGATGCACCGACAGATGTAACCGGATCGCAGTTGGGGCTGGAGAACATTTTTCTGCTTGACCAGCCAAAGCTGTGAAGAAGAAGAAAAAAAGAAACCCTAAGCATATTAAGTGTTTAAATT